>NC_133709.1:15298735-16596235 GCF_048934315.1 Petromyzon marinus
TGTGAGTGAGTGTCACAGGTGAGTGTACAGGTCAGTGTACAGGTGAGCGTGCAGGTGAGTGTACATGTGAGTGAGTGTCACAGGTGAGTGTACAGGTGAGTGTACATGTGAGCGAGTGTACAGGTGAGTGTACAGGTGAGTGTACATGTGAGTGAGTGTCACAGGTGAGTGTACAGGTGAGTGGGTGTACAGGTGAGTGTACATGTGAGTGAGTGTACAGGTGAGTGTACAGGTGAGCGTGCGGGCGAGCACCTGGAACGCGTCGTTGGCGCACTTGCGGCACGGGTTGTGCTGGCAGGGCAGGATGACCACGGGCTTGGAGGACATCTCCAGGCAGAGGGGGCACAGCAGCTGGCGCGCTCCAGCTCCTCGTAGCGCGCCTGGGACTCGCGCAGCAGCAGCGACACACAGGCGGACAGCCTCGTCGCTGCTACAGCTGTCACGTACAGGCGGACAGACTCGTCGGCACAGCTGTCACGCACAGGCGGACAGCCTCGTCGCTGCTACAGCTGTCACGTTCCCGGGCTCCCTATCCTCCTCTTCCCCATGTCACGTGGAGACAGAGAGAGAGAGAGGGCATTCACACCACGAGGTCACGTGGCCCACCCTCCAAGAAGAACGGAGCACAGAGCAGTGACCCTCACAACAACGAGCCAAGTGCCGGGCGACTATAATGCAGCAAGTTGACAAGTGGGGAGCGCAGGTGTTGCATCTTCCAGTCTCCCCAGTCAGTCAACCTATGACACCTGGGCCTGACCCCTGACCTCTTGTTAGCAAGCTTTCGACAATTCACAAGGCCTCAAAGTGCACCGAGTCTTGTACAAGCTCTGTGGTAATGTGACTGTCACTTATTGGCGAACGACGGTCGTTATCGATGTTAGAGTTGGTCGGTGTTGGTGCGTGTGTACCTCTTTATCGTGAGTGTGCACACGTGTGCATTAGAGGTACGGGGCTCTAGCATATAGCGCCACCCCGTGGTCACGTTGTGTAACTGAACACAACTGTCAACGAATACGCGGTGGGGTTAAAGGAAACAACTGAACCGGCTTTAGAGTGAGAAGGCGAGTGTTTGAACTCGAGCGAGGTCAAGTAGATACACAAGTGCAGCCGCCAGGGGGGGCAAGCCGAGTCCAGCGCTGGCACGTACCACCAGATGCTGTGGCACCAATAACGAACCCCCAGGGGGCTTCGAATGTATGTTGAACTTATTTCGCGTCGTACGTAGCCAACAAAGTAAACACAAAAAGCAGTTCTAAAGAAATTTAGTTTGTCATCTAGATTTAAAAGTACATAGCTCCCAGTGGCTTCCTAGAGCGTTCCAGACGGCCACAGAAGCGCATCTGAAACCGCGCGATGCGGTGACCGTCTTTGTTCGATGGCTCAGCCAAAAGCCGTTGCTGCGAGGATGGTCGGAGTTCGCGTGATTGTTTATGCTCCTTGACGAGATCAGCAAGGCATTATGGGTCATTTGTGGCAGGCCCTTTGTTGCATATATAGGTGTTGTGAAAATTGATGAAAATAATGAAAATTAAATGAAATGTGAAATTTGCATAATTAATCCGAAACTATGTTAATTGATGTAATTATGCGCATAAATTATGCTGATTCGAGAGATAATCGTATTAATTTATGCGAGTGGGCGTGGTTATGATAATCCAGGTCGTTATGGATTATGTGGTCGAGCCTCGGTGACGAGGTTTGGTTATTAATTGGAACAACGCGATTAATCGTATGCAGTGACGCAGGCGTTGTGAGCGTAAATGAGAGAGTCGATTCGACTCTGCTCTTTAATTCCGTATTATTGATAAGGATACGATTACTCTCGATTGAACATTATGAATTATGTGTGTTATGGATTATGTGTGGTGATAGTGTGCTTATGATAGGTCCCCTCAAGGTTCAGATCTCATACGCAGAACAATATTACGCAGAATTTCAGGAAGAATCACACACAAACCTTCTGCTTTATCAATTTTATTTTCTAGCTAACTTTAATTTTTGGATAATATGAAAACTCAATCTCGAGATTTTGGAATTTCAACACAGCGTTAAAATGATACCATCACGATTGCGTTGTTTCACTTTGATAACGGCACCTGTGGTTAATTCCCGACGCGTAACGCAATCGATCGGTTGTTGAGA
The DNA here is from genome assembly GCF_048934315.1 of Petromyzon marinus. Lineage (NCBI taxonomy): Eukaryota > Metazoa > Chordata > Hyperoartia > Petromyzontiformes > Petromyzontidae > Petromyzon > Petromyzon marinus. The sequence goes on from NC_133709.1 coordinate 15,300,878, forward strand.
GAGAGATTAAAAACATGCGAACTATTCTATCAAAACCTTAACCTTATAATATGCAAACTCGTATACTTGAATTGTTACACAACACGGCACTCGGTCTTTGATTCGTATCCAATCCTTAACACATTCTGATATGCGAAGTTATTATGCTTGAAATCGTCAGCACAGTACCACGTCGATGTTCGTTCATTGATTCATAACGATTATGCAATTAAAGCGTTCGACTGAAATACTTCAAATTGCCTTATCAACACCACTCAATGGCCGCAATGTTTTCGTCACTTGAATTGTCACACAATACAGCATTCGGTCATTGATCATGCGCGACCCTTAATGCAATTATTGTCACGTTGTTAACAATAGGATGACTGATTATTATGCAACGCTACTCGTTGAAAGGGCACTCCAACCAGTATTATTCTTGAAGGCACAAATATGCGTTTGCATTCGTTATTTCATTCATGGATACCAGCAAGATTATGCAGAAAGAAAAATATTAACGAACGACTCAAGTATTTCTAATCGACTTTCTCAACGCAACTCAATGGGTGGCGATGTTTCCCTTTGAGATCCTTATCTCGGGCCAATCTTTTATTAATTGTGGCCAGACCCCTGACAGGGAACCGGTTGAACACGCTCTTCACCACCGCGAGCGGCGCTCCGTGGTGAGGTGCCAAGAATTAATCCTTATTAATGGGTCAGTTGGTAATTTATGCGGTTGGAAGTACAGCCCCAACACAATATTTAAGAGGAAAATTACGAACACTCTTAAAAACCACGGATTATTCACTCGGTCGTTGTGATGTTTCCACAATCACGGATGGTTCAATGGCTTGAGGTTTTAGGCTTTTGTTAATGACCCGTGTGTGTGTGTTGAATGGTATGAGTGGTGAAAGAGTAGGCCAATGTTCGGAATCAATTCTTTGCGTCAAGGAGACGTCTGGTTTGTCGTGTAGTGGGGGGCAGTGTATCATACGTATCAGTTGAATCTTCTTTCAGTAGTTGGTTCGGACTCGGCGGACGTTGGTGAACGAGTTGATACGTTGTTGTAGTTGCGATGACCGTCCGCTAGATGGCGCTAGAAGCACGCCCGCAGGGGCGCGGTTGTACGCGGACGGTAGGTAATGCGCGCAGTGCATTTGCGAGCAGCTGGCACGCTGGTGCTCCGTCGTCGGCGGTTGTAGATTGCAGGCTCACGATTCGCTCGTGGTGGCGCTGGCCGCTAACAGCGGCAGCGGGTCGCCAATCGGCGACACTCGCCAATTCGGCGAGTTTGTAGAGGCGTCTCCGGCGTCGGTGATGGCTGGTCTTCTGCTGAGACGAGTTGAGCGGGTCTTCTGATGAGATGAGTTGAGATGAGTCTTCTTCTGTTGAGCTGGCCCCGAGGGCTGATGAGTTGAATTCAATGCTGAAACGGCTCCTTTTTATGCCAAAAATCTCTCTCCTTATAGGAATAGGTTTTACCCTTTTAACTGGCACAAAAACTGACACCTTTATTCAAGGCATCATGTTTGCAATAACCACAACACAAGCAGTCAAAATGCAAACAAAAAAGACAACTCTGATAATAATATGCACTGTCCTTGAATTTAATTGGTCCACACCCGAGTCAGCTTTTCTTAGAGCCTAGTCTCCATTGGTGTTGGACCAGAAGACGCCAAAAGGCGTACAACTCAAAAACAGCGCACTATCAGAGTATTGAGGGCTCGGGGTGAGCATTAACATTATGAGACCTCCTTTGCCAGAAACAAGATATAGGAATTGGTATAGGAAAGGTGTCAGTTTTTGTGCCAGTTAAAAGGGTAAAACCTATTCCTATATCTTGTTTCTGGCAAAGGAGGTCTTCTGGTCCAACACCAATGGAGACTAGGCTCTAAGAAAAGCTGTCTCGGGTGTGGACCAATCAAATTCAAGGACAGTGCATATTATTATCAGAGTTGTCTTTTTTGGTTTGCATTTTGACTGCTTGTGTTGTGGTCATTGCAAACATGATGCCTTGAATAAAGGTTGAAGTTTTTGTGCCAGTTAAAAGGGTAAAACCTATTCCTATATCTTGTTTCTGGCAAAGGAGGTCTCATAATCTCTCTCCTTCTTGGCTCCTCCTCCTGAGGCCGAGCTATCTTTGATCTGATCGTGTGTCAGTGGGGGGGGGGGGGGGGGGGTTCGTGTGTCAGTGGTGGGGGGGTTAGTGTGTCAGTGTGTATTTTTGTGTGTATGTTTGTGTGTGTGTCATTTATGACATGGTTCTGTTCGGGTCTTTCCTCAAGCGATAAACATCAAGACAACAGACGCTGCGATTCATCTTCAAGGCGCCTGGTTGTCTACTCCATCCATCCAGAGGGGGCTTCCCCCCCTTTTGTACCGTTCCCGACGCACAAAGAGATGGTTAGTTTTTAAAGTTTAACATTCTCATCTGACAGCGTATTGTACCGTACCCATATATGATTCTGCTTGTGGTTCGGGGTATTCGATTTTGTTTCCAAGTGAAGATGCTCTTCCGGGCGTATGCATTATATCACGTGCTGCCGGGAGAGACAAAGGTGGCCGGGATCTTCCCATCTCTCTATACTTTGTGTTAACGTCGCTCAAATATCACTTCGACTCCACATTCAACCAGCCTGATCCACCCCGCTACCTTGGCTCCTACTCAGTTTATTAATTTTCGTCATTCTGTGTGTCTTATCACGTATAAATGTATGGCGGTTTATTTAACTTAAAGCTTGCTCGCTCTTTTACTGCCCGTGTGCAGGGTGGGGTGGGGCCACTATTAAGTCCCGTGTGTGGCAGATGGTTCCTGCGATAACGATCTGTTTGCCCTCTCTCGCGCTCTGCGGGAGAGACAAAGGTGGTCGGGAGTACCTATCTCTTTATACTTTCGACTTTATTTTTCTCAAATACCATTTGGTCCCATGTTCGCCAAGACTCGTGTTTGTAACTACGTCCTCCCGACACCCCTCTCGGTTTACCGAGGTTCGCATTGTTATGATGGCATTATTAAAGAGAAAAATAATTTTCATCCTGAGTTTAAGAGGTCCGTTTCTTGATTGTTGGAATCCATATCCCTTGGTTCTGTAAGGTTCTATAATGGAATGTCGTGTAAGGTGAACACGTTATTCTTAATTTTATGTGTGACTGATGTGTAGCCACTTCCTTAACTCAAAAACTTTTCGCTGGCTGTTGTGTGTGTTTTCTCATTAATCCGTCTGGCTAGCTCCAGATGGCTTCTTGTGATAAGGTGTGGTTCCTGCTTCTCCGCGCTGTGAGAGAGACAAAGGTGGTCGGGGTTGCTTGGGATATTGTTTAACTCTTTCGTAAGTTTGCTCATTCGCTTCATTCCTTCTCGATAACTTTTGATGTGACTCGGTATTCCTGCTCCCAAGTTGGTGATTTAACAGTAAGAGTATTAAAAGGTGAAAATCGTTTGATGTCGAATTAATAATTGGATAAGGATTCACTGATGTGTCTAGTGGCCTGTTCTTAATTGGAGTGAGCGTTAGGACCGCTAATTTTATCTTATTCTTGTTGTTGCCTTTTAATTATTTTTTCCGTTGTTTTACCGGCAAATAAGAAACAAAAAAATTGTATACGATTTACCCTGTTGGCGCCTCCGTGTCTACTCTCTTGGTGTTCTGACCTCGGGGGGACCTTTCCTAAGGGGCCCATCAAACTCTTGTTCATCTGGAGATTTTCGCGGATAGCTGTTAACATCCTCACCTTGAGAGTTTTATTATTTCTTTATATATGTCCTGTTTATGATCGACATCTGGTTTTTAGTGTTTCTGGCTTACGGGTTTTATTCATTATTAAAATAAAAATTGTAAGTCACAAAAGAAAGGAAAAAGAAATCTATGTGTATGCATCCTTAAATATTCGTATGGATAATAATTGTGGAAAAAGGGCCGTATACAACAACAGGTTCCACAGGATTGGAAGGACACCCTGGTGGTCCCCCTCTTTAAGAAAAGGGACTGCACAGATTGTAACAATGACAGGGAAAGGCCCTGGCAAGGATTATTCAACATCGTCTTGCCAGGCACACTGAGGAGAGGTTTGCAGAGCCCAAATGTGGTTTCAGGCAAGGGAGGTCCTGCACGGATGCCATATTCTCTGTCCGCCTGCTACAGTAGAGGTGTAGGGAATACCAACATAACCTATATCTCTGCTTTATTCACCTGATCAAGGCCGATGATAACATCAATAGGCCGGGCTCTGTGTTGTTGTTCGTGTTTTCGGATTCCCCGACTCTGCTCACAATCATTATGGACCTTCATGATGGTGGGCAGGCCTGGGTAATGCTACATGGCTGGGAGTCAGAACCATTTCCTGTTCACCTTGGAGTGCGACAGGGATATCCTCTATCTCCTACATTATTTAACACATTTTCGACCACGTAGTTTGAGAAGCTTTCCATGGCTGTACTAGAGGAATGTCCATCTGGTACAAATACAATGGGAGGCTGATTGATGCCCAGGTGCGGTCGAGGGATGGCAAGATCGGCCTCTGTGAAGGAGGCATGTGAAGGAAGCTACTGGGCAATTGGAGGTAGTAGTCATCCTCAAACAATAGTGGAGGGCAGAGGAGCGACGCTCACAGTTGGTGCATCTGCCAGTCATCTCACTCAGTCAACCCATGGCACCTGGGTCTGTCCTATGACCTCCTGCCAGCGAGCCTTCAACATTTCGCGTGGCCTCAAAGTGCATATAGCCTGGCACAAGTCCACTGGTGATGTCACCGCCACTTCGTTTGGAATGGAGGTTGTTGTTGTGACATACAGTATTGTGGTTGAACACGATATGAATGACATGAAAGAGTTGGGCTGGTAGACCAAGACCTCTCAGCATGGGAGGAGGAAGTGGAGGAATTAACAAGTGAAATTCAGGGGAATAGTAACCATGATAGGAGTGACAGAAGAGTGATATGGAGGTGACTGACCACCGGTGAGCAAGAAGCCAGAGTGAATCAGAATCTTTATTTAGACTGGAGGAATCCGATGAGCCATGAAGCTCGTTTTCACAGATGTCCATTTGGGGCAGGTGAGCAAGTTCCAACAGAAAGTCAGTGAGTGCTGGATCATCAATCACCCTGCTTTATGTTGAATTCTATCAAGTGCAGTGAGGTAGAAAATAGGTACTCCGCCCAAGATGTGACAACAGTTTTCCACCTTGCATGAGTGGTGACACCCTGGGTTGAAGTGAGTGACACCCTGGGTTGGAGTGAGGGCTGCAACCACTGCGTGTGATTGAACCGGGTTCTCGAGTTTAACGAGTGGATGGCTTTGGCCCAGCTAACAATGACTGCACCCATCAAATGTGTGCACACATTTTAGAGTCAGGATTTCACTTCATTCGGATAAATTCCACCGAAACATGCGATTAACGCCAATGCCATTACGAGGGCCCTTAGGCAGGATAGAGCTGTGGATGAAGGAGAGAGCTGTGGATGAAGAGGAGAGAGAGTTGTGTGTGAAGGAGGGAGCTGTGTGTGACAGTGAAGGTGGAAACAATTGACTGGAACCCTTCCGTCTCCGCGTGTTGGCGAGGGGAGCGTTGGGTACACCGTGCAGAAGTCTCCGATGTTGCCCCCCTGTAATGGGGGATCAGCCGTCAACATTCGTGTGTCCCCCTCTTGAAAGCCTTTCTGGGAACGTGTATTGCTCGTTTAATTCCATGCAATGGAGTTGCGAGGTCATATTCCTCTACGTCAGGGGTCGGGCAAACCTGCGGCTCTTTAAGCGACCGCTTCATGACGTGATTTAATCAGGACCCACCGTCTCATATTCACGTGGTATGGCGGCTCTTGAAATTTAGATAGATATTTTTCAATATAATATACCAAATTAGAAAAAAACAACGGCCCGTCTTGTTATTTTGGCTGCCGACGCCTGGTCCGTGTAGAAAGCGGCGTCCTCTCCTCGCGGGTTAAAAATAAATTGCCCGTGAATTCAGAATTGGTTCCACGACTCGTGACGGCCAAACAGCAGCGTGCTGCCACGCCTGGGAATGACCATCAAGGAGGAGTGAGCAACAAGAGCCTTGCGATGTGACCGTGTCAGCCACCACCACGACGACAGACTCTGCGGGACGCGTGTGTACTTTTTATTCGAAAAAGATTATGTACAAAACACAGATGAGAGAACACGCCGGTTTTGGAAGGGCATCTCCATAATCATCTCGATGGTCATCTCCATAATCATCTCAATGATCATCTCGACGGTCATCTCGATGGTGATCTCCATGATCATCTCGATGATGATCTCCATGATCATCTCGATGATGATCTCCATGATCTCAGAAAGGAATCGTAGTCACGTGCATCTTCAAAATTAGCGGCTGGTGTACATCCCTTATGTTTTTCTTCCAATAACTGAAAAATAAAGAGATCGTTTAAATCATCATCATCAAAGTTACTTGTGATCTATATCTCGTGAACCCCTTTTCCAATATACAGGAGCATCCGAGCGTAATTGTGTTAGAGAGTACAATATTTTAAATACACGATGCGTAGCCGAGTTGACCCCGACACTGAAGGAAAGTTGTGAACATCGATCGGAGGCCGCGCGGCCCCTTTTAAGAACATGCACGAGTTTTGTGAACTTTAAACACAACCACCCCCACCCCACCCCTTACCCCTCCCCTGTACCGTCAAACGAACACTAAAAAAACCGCGTCAAAAACACCCACGAACGAACAAACGGCGAGTGTACAAGTGAGTGAGTGTACAAGTGAGTGAGTGTACAAGTGAGTGAGTGTACAAGTAAGTGAGTGTACAAGTGATTGAGTGTACAAGTGAGTGAGCGTGGAGGCTAGTGTTCAGGCGGGAGTGCAGGTGAGTGTACAGGTGAGTGTACAGGTGAGTGTCACAGGTGAGTGTACAGGTGAGTGTACAGGTGAGCGTGCAGGTGAGTGTACAGGTGAACGTGCAGGTGAGTGTACATGTGAGTGAGTGTCACAGGTGAGTGTACGGGTGAGCGTGCAGGTGAGTGTACAGATGAGTGAGTATCACAGGTGAGTGTACAGGTCAGTGTACAGGTGAGCGTACAGGTGAGTGAACATGTGAGTGAGTGTCACAGGTGAGTGTCACAGGTGAGTGTACAGGTGAGTGTACATGTGAGTGAGTGTCACATGTGAGTGTCACAGGTGAGTGTACAGGTGAGTGTACAGGTGAGTGAGTGTCACAGGTGAGTATACAGGTAAGTGTACATGTGAGTGAGTGTCACAGGTGAGTGTACATGTGAGTGAGTGTCACAGGTGAGTGTATATGTGAGTACGCAGGTGAGTGTACAGGTGAGTGTACATGTGAGTGTACATGTGAGTGAGTGTCACAGATGAGTGTACATGTGAGTATACAGGTGAGTGTCACAGGTGAGTGTACATGTGAGTGAGTGTACAGGTGAGTGTACAGGTGAGCGTGCAGGTGAGTGTACATGTGAGTGAGTGTCACAGGTGAGTGTACATGCGAGTGAGTGTCACAGGTGAGTGTACAGGTGAGTGTACAGGTGAGTGTACATGTGAGTGAGTGTACAGGTGAGTGTCACAGGTGAGTGTACAGGTGAGTGTACAGGCGAGCACCTGGAACGCGTCGTTGGCGCACTTGCGGAACGGGTTGTGCTGGCAGGGCAGGATGACCACGGGCTTGGAGGACATCTCCAGGCAGAGGGGGCACAGCAGCTGGCGCGCTCCAGCTCCTCGTAGCGCGCCTGGGACTCGCGCAGCAGCAGCGACCCACAGGCGGACAGCCTCGTCGCTGCTACAGCTGTCACGTACAGGCGGACAGCCTCGTCGACACAGCTGTCACGCACAGGCGGACAGCCTCGTCGCTGCTACAGCTGTCACGTTCCCGGGCTCCCTATCCTCCTCTTCCCCATGTCACGTGGAGACAGAGAGAGAGAGAGGGCATTCACACCACGAGGTCACGTGGTCCAGGAGAGAACAAATCCCCCCCCCCTCTAAACCAACTCCCAACATGGACTGGTCCGTCCAAGTCAAACTCCCTCGCCCCCTGTCAAACACCAACTATGGACTCGTCCATCACTGGTCCCACCTCCCTCACGGAAAACCATCGAAGTCAACGTACAGTAGGACAGTCCACAGAAGCGGCATCGACAACAACAACAGCCGTCACCATTCGCCACTAAGTGGCGGTGACGTCCCCACGGCGTTTGTGCCAGGCTAGGTGCACTCTTAGGCCACGCGAAGTGTCGAATGCTCGCTAACAGGAGGTCACGGGACAGAACCCTGCAGGTGCCATGGGTTGACGGACTCGAGATGGCTGGCAGACGCCACCAGCTGTGCCAACTCGCCGTATTTTAGCCGCCCGCCTCTCCGCTCGTTGTTGTGAGCGTCGCTCCTTTGCCCCTCCGTCGTCGTTGTTGCTGGAGGGCGACTGCCTCCAACTGCCCGGGAGCGTCCCTCACGAGCCTCCTCCTCCTCCACAGAGGCCGATCTTGACACTGCCGGTACCGCTCATCGGCAAGTCCACTCGGCTCCACATCCTCCAACCAGGTACCTTTGTAGACCCGCAATGATGCCGTGCCGTGTTGGCAGTCCACTGCTGGATGAAGGCTTCGGGTCGCCACGGTGGCTAGGAGATGTTAACTACCTCGCCCGGTGTGCAGGAGGTCGTGGGTTCGATCCCGACCCCGACGCCTGCTGCTGCTGCTGCTGTATATTTGGAGTCTGCGGTGTCTCTCTCCCCGGGGTCGCGTGGATTTTTGCTCCGGGTGCTGCGGTGTTTCCATTCCACATTGAGAATCGACGTGTTTCGAATATTTGGCTGCTCTAAATGTCCACACGATAAGCCACTTTGTTGAGCTATCATCTGTGGCCAGGTCGCTTCTTATAAAAGCGCTATGTAGCTCAGTGGGACTTAGGTGGTTAAAATAAATAAATAAAAATAGTAAAAATAACAACACCACCACTCCACGCACACAGAACATCTGTCGTGATCCTGACTGCAGTGCTCATCTCGATATGGTCGATGAAAGTGAATTACGTGACGGCCGCTACGTTCAAAGGTTTCGTCACCTTTGGGTGGCATCAGTTGCTGCTCTGGCCCATCGGGAAATACAATAATGCCTTGATGGAGGCTCCATTGAAGATGCGTGCGACCCTCTCAACTGGCCGTCTGACCCGAATGTTCGGTCCAACCCGAGCTGAATATCGAGTGGAACTGTGTGACCCTGGGGCTATTAGCTACAAAGCAACACTTTATTTTTTACTGCCCACGGTCATTCCACTGCTGGATGAAGGCCTTCCCACCATTGTGGTTCTTTGACCATATCCCACCACGGGTGCTCGATGCTGGTCGGTGAAGGTAGCGGGCAACCAGCCCTGACATCGCTCGCCAGTCGTGTCGTTGTTAGCCCTGGACAGGAATTGAACTCGGGTGGAGCCGGTTCGTAGCGTGGCGCGCTACCCATCTGTGCCACTTCTCGTCACCCTCTTTGGCTGTTTACTCAACGACCCCAACATCCGTCAATGATGACCGATTCCATTCATAAAGTGCGCTCTTGCCGCCGTGTGCGCTGAGTAGTACTCAGTATTAAACACGCGTTGACTACTCTATACAGCAGGGGTGTCCAAACTTTTTTCCCGAGGGCCACATACAGAAAAATATACGAAGGATTGGGCCACTCACTAGACGTGAGGTATACTGCCTCACTTCTCATGCACTAATATTGTCAAAATCAATCAAATGCAGGTAAATTACGTTTGATTATTGAACATGTTTGAAGAAAAAAAGCCTCCATCATAGCTCTTCATTAGAAGATTTTAATTTTATTTTTTACAAAAGGTTGGCAGGTCATTCTCTCAGTGACAGCCTCAGATTGGTTCTTAGGGTGCTGATCCCCCTTCATTGTCCATATGAAGGGAGAGACAAGAAGACAAATAGGGGATGTGGATATTTCAAGCTTATTACACAAATAAATTATTGGGCATGTTAACACATCAACTAACGTTTGTTAAAAAAATTGTCATCAACTTTAATTGACTGAATTTATTAAGTAATTGGGCTTATTAACAAATGAAAACGGTGTGTATATTTTTAACTCACCTGTAATGGGAAAAATGTTGCGCTCAGTGGGAGCAGTGATGCTGCGCTTTGGTGTGAAGGATAGCTGGCAGGTCAGGAGTAAGTTTGGTGGTTGAGATGCGAAGGACGTCACGGAGATGGCTGTCGGTCGTTCTGGTTCTCAGCCTGCTTTTGTTCAGCGTTAACAGAGAGAATGTCTGCTCACATATGTATGTTGAGCCGAACAGACTCATCATTCGTTTTGCATGGCGTCTCATCAGAGGAAACTTGGCCTTTTCCAAACTCCGGTAGAAGTCAGGTAGGGAGAGAAGCTGATGCTGATTCTTCAGAGAATCATCACACTGAATTTCGATCAGTTCTAATTGCAGACTCTCCTCCACTTCTTTCGCATCCATTGAAAACGGAGCTGCAAACAGTGTGATTTCCTTCTCAATGACAGAACAATCTTGGAAGCGCTGACTGAATTCTGTCATGAGAGATGTGATCACAGACACATATTCTCCCATTTTTGCAGAGAGCTTGGCATTTGGAAATGCGCATTGATTTCGGTCAGCGTGGGGAAGTGCGCTACATTGAAGTTGCGCAGTTGTGACTCGAAGAGACGGAGCTTCGCACGGAATGCTTTCATGTGCACATACAGCTGTGGTACCAGCTGCTCTTTGCCTTGTAGTCTCTTGTTCGGGGTGTTGAGATGATCAGTGAGATCAACTAAAAAAGCCAGGCCTGCCAACCACAAAGGGTCACTGATCTCATGGAGAGGTCTGCCCTTTTCTTTCAACAACTTGTCGATATTTGATCTCAGGGAATAAAACCGCTGCAGCACGGAGCCGTGACTGAGCCAGCGCACTTGAGAATGGTAGAGTAGGTCCCCGTATTCAGCATCGACATCAGAGAGGAACGCTTGCAATTCTCTGTGGTAAAGCCCTCGGGCCATACATTTTTTTGACATTCTTCACAACTGTGTTCATCACATCGCCAAGCTGGATTATCTTGGCACAGAGGGCTTCTTGGTAGATGATACAGTGCATTTTAACAGCCTCACCTCCGCTCTCCTGCACCTTGGCACTCACCATAGAAGCCATTCCTTTGCGCTCGCCTGTCATTGCTGGAGCCCCATCCGTTGTAATTCCACACAGCTTGTCCCATTTAAGTCCAGCCTGGTTAATTGAATCTGACACAGCTTCAAAACATGTCCTTCCCAGTTGTTGTCCCCTTTAGACTCCGAAGATCAAGCAGTTCCTCCGTAATGCAAAAATTCTCATCAACTCCCCGCAAAAAAATTAACAGCCGTGCAGTGTCCGTGGCATCTGTGCTCTCATCACATGCAATCGAGTAAAAATCGAAAGCACAAGACACTTGCTGTTTTAAGTTAGCCGACAAGTCTTCAATTCGCCGCACAACCTTATTTATGGACATACTAACATCGTTGAAATCCTGCATTTTCTCCAGGCACATTCCCACGACTTTAGTGAGGCACTGTTTGATGAAGTCACCGTCTGAGAAAGGTTTCCCGTGTCGGGCAATGAGTTGAGCTACTTCATTGCTGGCTATTGTTGCATTTTCTTGAGCTTTGTTAGCACGGAAAAAAACCCTGCTGCTGCGTTAGAAGGCTAGCTTGCCATTTGCTTTACCTTCTCTCTCCGCTCGGCGCCAGTGTAGGACGTGAAGGTCTGATGTTTCGTTTCATAATGCCGTCGTACATTGTACTCTTTCATCACGGCAACACTCTCATTACAAATCAAACAAACACACTTCCCCTTGGTTTCTATAAAAAAAAAATCATTTTTCCACCGAGTCTGAAATTTTCGGCACTCGCTTGCAATCTTGCGTCTCTTCAGTTCCGGCATTTCTGGTGACCCTGAGCAAATGTTTTCTTCGATTGCTTGCTTTGTGGAGACGCTGCCTTGCTCAAGACAATCGCGCCATCTAGTGTTTAAATTAAGAAATGCAATACAGTGGGCCATAGTCCATTATATTTTTTAACTTTGATACGGGCCATTTAAAAATGGATGGCGGGCCGCAGTTGGCCCGCGGGCCGTAGTTTGGACACCCCTGCTATACAGGGTGGGATAGAGATCTCTACTCAACCCTGCAAGGGTGACCCATCTCATAGTGAAGGCGTTCACACTCGAGCCGCGGTTGCCCTGTGCCAGTAGTTGCATCATTAACTGTGCGAAATCATATCAAACCATTACTTTAAAAATGCAGAATTTGCCATTGTTACTTTTCTTGGATTTAGCAGAATTCCAAAATAGCTCTCTCAATAGCTGGAGCGATTACATATTTGCGTTGTTAAATCGAATGACTCATAAAACGATAATTAAATGACCACTTAGTGTAGGATGATCATTGAATGTTCAACTATAAAACTCTGCAATGTCAATTTAATGCTGAGGGTGTTGACAAGAAAAGTAACGGATGTGTGGGGTTGAAATTGTCAACTCGTGTCCGCACTGCATCGTGCGGCGGGTTTCTGACAGCAGCAGCATCGCCACGACGCTCTCATTGCCGCTTGGTGAATATCCGTGGCGGGTTCCTTTTCGTTTTTTATTCATTGAATGAGGACGTCACCCTCCCTGCACCTGGCCACCCACTTGTGTTGTTTGTGTGCCTTCAGGTGTCACTGCAGAGCTATTGCAGAGGGATGCTGCGATTATACTGGCGTGGGGCTCAGCATAGACGGCGACCCTCTGAGAATCCACAGCGGAGGTAAGAGCCCCCCACTCTGTGTCAGTAAATGGGGGGGGGGGTGTTTGATCATACTTCACCACGCTCGTCAGTATGAGTTGGTGTGAAGGTGAGGCAGCCCAGAGATTTGTTCAGATGTCACTCAGCACCGACGTTAGCCGTGGCCGGGAATCGAACTTAGCTGGCAGTGGTCAGTGTGCGCTAACGGCCGGGCCACCGCTTCACGGGTGAACGGGTTGATTAGGTGAAACGATGACGTTGCGTTTCATATCAGTGGCTACTCCTCCACGTGGCTGGGCGATTGAGTAACCACACCCACAGCAGTGTCCCAGTGTACCGGCACCCCCCCAGTGCTGGAGTCAACATTCTCTGGGCCTCGTTTTTCTTCGCACGCCGCCCTGGATTTGAGCCCAGCAAGAAGCGTGTCCCCACCGAACGCGTTACGGTCAAATCTTGTAAGCGGCAGGTAAATTTAACTTTATATTTGACGACCTCCTCTTCCAAGCCGTCCTGACCAATGTGGAGGAGTAGGCCAATGACCCTCACAGGGGATCTCTGGAGCTCCCGCTCGTGGAGGCCCCATTTGCCGGCAGTGGCGTGAACAACCGCACGGGCTGTACCATTACCTTTTATCCACTTTTTATTTTCAACATTTAATTAGGCCAGCAACGTGGTCTTGACCTCTGGCCCACAAACATTTCTGAGAAATACAACAAGTGCACGTGTATACAAGTGTACTTCTGTGGCAACGCTGTCGTGGTCGGTGCTGTGGGGAAGAGGGCCAATTCCAATTGGCCCTTTCCCCTTATGTCGTCTGTGACCATCACAGCGGCTAAATGAAGGCTCTGGACGGGTGCGAGGGGCTGGTAACCCCTCCACCTTCAATTAACTACCACTAAACTACAACCGAAAAATGTAATTAGACATACACACACACGCATTCACACACACAAACACGTACACACCCATCAACACACAGACATACAAAGACAAAGATCCCCCATATAGCCAAAACAGGCTGTTTGGGCAAGTGCTGTTAGCGAGCACACGCACATACATACACACATACATACACACATAAACACACGTAAACAAACACAAACACACACATACACCCACAAACAAAGACACACACACTGCGATGGCAAAGTAAGAAATGGAAGCGAGACCAGTTTTGTCACGACAAGTATACATTGATGTCAAGTGCAAATACAAAACGAGGTAGACAAAATCTCTGGAAAACATTAATCTCGCTTTCCCTTCCCACACTTTGAGCTGCTTTTGTACAAACGATAAAAACCCCGAGGAGACCGAAGTGTCACCGATCTACATTCACGAGTTCAGAAACCGCTGTTTCTGGAGGCATCATGGAAGATGGAAATAAAGTGCTTGGCGAAGTTCATCATTTATCGTACGTTTCACGTGGTAATGGCTTGGCGCTACGGTTAGCGTGTCCATTGAAATGTGCACGCCCCGTACGTAGAAAAGTAACAGATATGTAGTTTAAAAAATGCGGACGTATTCACAGTTCGATAAATAAATATTTTGCAACAGCGGTGGCTTTTTAAATCCCCGACACAACGCAAAATAAAAGGCCCCCATTTTAAATTAACGAAGACAAGAACCGTACGGGAATACCTTGCACGACCTCACTGAGAGCGCACTCCGGCATCGCGTTGCGGAGGACACAACCTCTGTCTTCATTTGTAATGAGACAGTTAATTTTACGGTCACCATCACAATAACGTTCCTGGTGCCAACTCTCTTGACGATTGGCCAGGGAATAAACGGCAACCCCAAGCCATAATGGGTTGGTGCCGCCTGCATGGATCTTGGCTCCTGTTTCCCAGAATGGCTGGCGTGATTTTAAGCGCTTTCGTTCTGGGTTTTTCAAGTCTTCGTGGTTTAAAACTTGATTTGAAGCTTTCATGACTGCAGGAATTGCTCTTTGGTTCTTTCGGTAAATTCACGTAGAAAGAAAATAAATTAAACAATAGAGTACGACGTTTCGATTGCAACATAAGCAGGGGCTGGTGGTGGAGCCAGATAAATCCGATGAGCTATGAAGCTCTTTTAAACAAATGTCCAGTAGAGACGGGTTCAGAAAGTTACACCAATACCGACACGAGAAAGGTATAAGAAAGGTAAGAAAATCCCGTAAACAAAATAAACTACTCTTTTTTTTATTCAACCAGGTGAAGCCCACTGAGCTATTTAGTTCTTCAGAAGGCCCATGTCTGTCTACAGTGTGAAATGTAGAGCCGTGTGTTTATCCGTAGTGTGAAATGTGATCGCTGTGCTCCTCCTTCTTTTGCAGTTGGCGACCCCCCCCCGAGGGATCCCGCGGGGCTGTGCCCGGGACCCCCTCCCCGGATGAAGTCCGAGGCACGGCGCGGGTCGCCGTGCCGGAGCTGACGGGAGCCGCGCAGGCGGCGGCGGGGCCGCGTCTGAGGGCGGAGCCTCAGGTGAGGGGGAGGAGCCCCGGGTGGTGGGCGGGGCCAGCTGGCACCAATCACAACGCTGGGAATGCACGGGTGTGGGGAAATTGTTATTGGATCATGAACGGCGACGTTTCGGGCAATGGTCCTTGTGCAGAGCACGTCAACAGTTGTTAGACCCTTTCATAACGTGGCCTACAGAGGGTGGCCCAAAAGTCATGCCACATAGAGCTATCATGTTTATACTGGTAGGAACGAAGTTGTAAACTGAGTGTACCAGCCTGCAATAGATTAATGTGTCCGTCCGTCCGTCCCCTTTCAATACTTTAACGAAGTGAAATCTCGTGCTGTTGGGGTGTAAAAATAAAATTGCGCAAAATTCCAATGTTCCTACCAGCCCACCCTGCAGGGACCTGTTTTCACAGATAACAGAGCTTTATTTGATTTGTTTAATAAATGTTAAAACTTACATCTGTTAACATTAATGCACGATGCACGAATTTATTATTTCTTCAAATTAATTTAGGCCTTTAAAAAAATTCAATCACAGCTGCCTTCTATTGCATATGTAGTGGGTTTGTATGGAGACTGACTCTTCGTAGGAGGCAACACGTATTTATTTATAACAACAATAACAGTAACACTATGTCCCTAACACGGAGGGGTAATGGCCCCTTCTACCCACCACCTAAGGAGGTACGGCCTCCGGGCTAACGTGCCCTAACTACTGGGGCTAACCACTCCTTAGCCCTCCGGCTAGCGGGACCTAGGGGAGGCTGACCCGACCCAGCCAAGGTCCTCGGGTCTCGACCGCTGGCCCACACAGACCCGGCCCTGAGAAGGGCATCGGGTCGGGGGATCCTCAGGGTCCTAGCCTATTGATCACTGGCCTCACTGAGCCCCGGCCCTTATAAGGACGGCGGGGCTTGGGGTCCAGGGTCCTATCTTCAGGTGGGCTTCTGGGTCTTCAGCTTGAGGCGAACTGCCTCAGCCGCACTGGGGTCCGGCTTTTATGGGGCTCCCAGGGTCACCCCGCCCCTGGTCACGCCCACCATCTGGAATCTTCTCGAGGGACCTGGATTGTTGCGCAATCCTCCCCAGCCCCCCACCCAGGGACCTGGGGTGTCCGCCTCCGGTTCCCAACCGCCCCCCCCCCCCCCCCCCGGGATGCCTGACCCACGAGTCCTGCTTAGCACAGGCCGTACTCGCTATTGCCCCCTGACTGGAAGTACCTGCTCAACCAAAGTGGTGGCGGCGTATTACGCCCAACAATTACCCACCACACATACAAATGACAATCGAACTCGTTCGTCTTTGGTCAATTACCTTTCCATTTTTGAAAAATGTTACCTGAAAAAGCAAAATAGAAATTAATAATAACGTATAAAAGTTGCGTAATTGCCCGTCACGTGACGGGTATTTTCACGTCGTAAACGATCCAGTGTGTCGTGACTTTGTCGATGACGCCATCTCTGCCGCCTTCCTCCGTTTAATCGACGTCTTCTTTCGTCTGCGACTCTTCTGGCTTCATCTGAATGAACTAAAGTTACGGAATGTGACGTACCGAATGTAATTTTCTCTTCTGAGAGTAATGTATAACAAACCTGTAAATGAAGAATGACAATTGTAAATCACCTACATCATTCTCGCAGCTGTTTGAGTTGCCTTTCTGTCGGGAAGAAAGTAAACTAAATGTTGTAGGAATGATTTCGTTCTAAGTATCGACTTACTGGATTCCCTATTGATGTGAATACTAAAAAATAATCTATTTATAAACCGGAAGGACGCGTCGGTGTGTTCACCAATTTTCGCTCAAAACGTCTTTGTGGTTAAGAGTAGCAGTAGCAGCACGGGTGCTGGCTGGGGCCACTGAATATCCACGCCAGCCCCATCGGCAGTGCAGCGCTCTGCGATGACGCCGGCTTCCGCCACCACCGTTCCCTTTGTGCAGAGGAGGACGACGGCATTCCGGCGGCACGGCTCTCGCTGTTTGCGCCGGAGCGGCTGAGCCTCAGGTGGGAGAACGACGTGGGCAAGGGTGCCGGCCTGCGCAACCTGGGGAACACCTGCTTCCTCAACGCCACGCTGCAGTGCCTCGCCTACACGCCGCCGCTCGTGAACTACCTGCTGCTGCAAGAGCACTGCAGCACCTGTAAGTACCCCCCTGGCACTCTCGTTTACCCATGGGCTAGGTTATTGTCACGGTTAATTTGGCTGCTATGAATTTCACACTTGATAAGCCACTTCGTTGAGCTATCATTTGTGGTCAGATCGCTTCTGAAGAAGCAGCTAATAGCTCAGTCGACTTTGCCTGGTAAAATACAAACATTGATTAGTTTTATTTGTAATTGTTTTTAAGTGGTGTGTTCACCTTTCCTATATTTTCCACTCCTATCGTGTTTTGTTTTGTTTGTTGTTGTAATGTTCTCACGCCGCACCATTATTGGACATCTGCAAAAAAATAACTTCATAGCTCATCGGATTCCTCAAGCATAAATCAATATTGTGTTTTTGATAAGCACATGCACACGTGGCCAACACGTGTTTAATAGGCTGCACAGATTTAACTTGGGCTTATAAAGCATCTTGTGATGCAATTGGTACTTAGACGCAACATTAATTGCGTTTGCTGCTGGTGCCAGGTTTCCTAGCATTTGTTGTTACTCCCCAGCTGGGCTGAGTGCGAGTGGCGTGCGCTGACGGATTGTGCCACCTGTGCCTTCGTTCGCAGGCGAACGGAGCGACTTTTGCCTAATGTGCGTCATGGAGCGTCACGTCGTCAGCACATTCAACAACTCGCAGAGAGTGCTGACACCCAGCGGCATCACTAAAAACATCACGCGTGAGTCCCACAACTACGTTCACACTTGGACTCGAAGGAGAAGTTATGGCCGCGATCCTTCGCCGTCTGTGTTCCAAGTCCTTTGCACTGCTCCTTTTGACATGTTGGGGAGCTCTTGAAGGATGTCATCAGATCCTGTACCTGTCACTTTGTCCCCATGTCCATTTCTCTGCAGGCATCGCCAAACACCTGCGCATTGGGAGGCAGGAAGATGCCCACGAGTTTCTGCGATACGTGGTAGATGCCATGCAAGCCTCATGCCTCCATGGCCACAGCGAGTGAGTACCGCGCGCCAGTCAACTTGCGGCGGTCGTTCTGCAGTTCGGTACCTCACGGCTCCCTCTTGGTTTTCTGCACGATTGTCCTTCGACGTCTGTGAGAAGCTACTCACACTTTTGTGTGAACACCTGGGAGATGCAGAGGACCGGCCCTGCTGGCACCACGGTTCTTTCACCTTGGCACTGACGTGGGCCGTCTTTTGTTTGCGCATTTCACGTTGACGATAAATACCGGGGGGTCGATGTCTCGACGTCGGTGGCCCCTTGACATCATTCCTCGTGTTGATGGACGGCACGTGGCACGCCGAGCACAACAAAACTGCCGGGCCACAGCACCGCGTGTCGGCTGCCAGCTTGCCCCCAGCTCTGCGGCTGTGCCGTGAATGTGGCTGCCCTGTGCAGACGCTACCACGTTTGGTTGTTACAGAGCACGCGTTGCAGTGCTGAAGGCAAAGAGTGAATCGACAGCTCGGGCAATGGTGTAACTCTCACACACGCGTGTGCATCCGGTAAAGGTGCTACTGCTACTGCCGCTGTAACCACCGTGTGGTGTCGTTCTCTGTGACGTGGCAGGCTGGACAGATACACGGAAGCTACCACCCTCATTTACCAGATCTTCGGGGGTTACCTTCGATCACGTGGTGAGTTGTGCGCACTCCTCTAGAAACTTGTTAACCGCGAGCAGCAAGCGCATCATCACAGTGTAGACGCGCTCGCGTTGCAGCGTTTACACTCTCTCACGCACGTGCCACACGGAATAACCTTTTACCAGTTGGTGAAAAGTACCAATTACCTATGTCAGTGGGGAGCGTGCATTTAGTTTACTAAGTAACATGTGACGTCCCTTCCTAATGTGTGCTTGTGTTTTGCAGTGGAGTGCATGCAGTGCTGCAACCACTCCGACACCTATGACACGTGCCTGGACATTGCACTCCATATTAATGTAAGCAATGAGAAAGCCATCGCTTAACAGTTATATATGTACGTACGGTGCGAAGGAGGTTCAACATGCATACATGAACAACAACCGCCATTCGCCACTAAATGGCGGTGATGTCACCACGGTGCTTGTGCCAGGCTGAGTGCACTTTAAGGCCACGTGAAGTGTCGAACGCCCGCTGGCAGGTCACGGGGCACACCCAGGTGCCATGGGTTGACTGAGATGACTGGCCGATGTACCACCTGTGCCCCCTTCTGTGCCAACATACATCACGCAGACACATACATCAATTAGTCACTGAACATCCAAACACACTGCCAGTAGCGTGCGTCATCTCGTTTATTGCGGTCGTACGATTTAATACAAGATGTGGGTTTTCGGAGAAGCCGTCACAATATAATTCTGCAGATGTTCATGGAATGCTTCTTAAGAGTCCTCATTTGCCTTTCACTCTGTTGGGCAACAGAACTCATCGGATCTGGTGGAGGCGTTTGGGGAGTTTTTCAACGAGGAGATTCTGGATGAATACACCTGTGCAAGGTGAGCGGGCCGTCGGGTGTCGAGACCCTGAAAACATTTGTCGCTTCAAAAGTCTGCAGATTAAATATATATCTCACAATAATATAAACAGAAGAATATTAATTATGAGAAATAATTAGAACATAATGCATTACTACGCAGAATTATTGTTGTACAAAAAACATTGAATAAAGAATACGTTTTCTCTGTTAATTAAAATAATAGTAAAGAAAAAATGAGAAGACTTGTCGTTTAAAAGTTGCCCTCATCGGTTGGGGAATGCGTGCAATGGCTGGCGTTGTTGTCGTGCAGGTGCTGTTGCAAGGGGAAAGCGACGAAGACGATGGCTCTCCACCGCCTGCCCAACGTCCTCACCGTCTCCATCAAGCGGTACAACCTCTACGGCGTCAAGATCAACCGGGTAACGATTCTGCCCCTCCACATCGCTCTAATTAATTTATTTTATTACAGCCCTTGTCAGTTCAATGCTGGAGAAAATGCCTCTCCATGTTGGAATAAGTGCTACGGAAAGACTCGCCCCCCGTCATATGACTGTAGAATTTCCACCACTTGCTCAGGGCTATCAACAGGAGATGAGCACCGTCTTCAACGCTCAAATGAGCGAGACATCACGTCATCACGTTGACGTGTAACTTAGATGGTGCCCATCTCTGCTGCCCACCCCACCACCCCTGCCGTTTCCTCTTCTAACGTTTGTCTCTGTGCGCTGCCTGTAGAACATCACCTACCCGGAGCACCTGGACATGCAACCCTTCACCTCAACGTCTCAGGGCGAGCCCGCAATCTACTCCCTGTACTCGGTGCTGGTGCACAAGGGAGCCGACTCCAACAGCGGTCATTATTATTGCTACAATAAGGTAATTACACTTGTTACCATCAAATAATAACAACGCACATCTGCAAATGCGCCCATAATGTTACAAATGTCTAATAGGGAGAAAGAAATTAAACAGTCTTGCAACTAAGTTTTGACTTAAAACGTTCGTGACTGCAGGAATTTTTATTCTTCTGTTCTTTCGGAAAAGTCACGTAGATAGAAAAATAATAAAAATAAAGTGAACAAAATAAATAAATAAAGCCGCCAGTCTTGCGACTGTTCTTCGGTTTTTATCTATTTATGCAATTTCTACTTCCAGTATATACTTTATTTATTTGTATTTAGTGACTTGCTTAGCTTTCCTACACTTTTCACTCCTACCGGTTTATGTATTGTTCGTTGTAACTTTCTGACCCGCCCCTACTGGACATCTGTGACAAAGAGCATCGTAGCTCAGATTCTTCCAGTCTCAATAAAAATTCAGATTTTGATTAAACTTGTCCAAGGTTAGCGATGCAGTGATGTGTTCAGGCAGACCGTACCGTAACTTCAACATCATCATAGCAACCGTAGCACGCTCTGCAGCTCTGACGTTGGGGCGATGCTCTTTACGAACTTGTTGTCTCGAGGGTATCGTGCGTTGTTATTACATGAGCGGAGAATGTTGGGTGCGGTTTTGTAAACATTGTAACCAAGTGCAGCCGTGCTTTAACTGTGCACAGATCAGCGATGGACAATGGTGCCGTATGAACGACTCCATCGTGCGGCACGTCGACACCAAGGCTGTGATGAATGAGCAGGCCTACATGCTCTTCTATATTCGGTAAGTTGCCCTTCTCTCCCATCCACTTTGAGCTCCACTTACAACCGTCCCCCAGACCAGCTCGCTGCACAGATATTGTCTTGCGCGAGCCGCAGCAGCAGTGTTTCCTTGAAAGGCAGTTGAGTTGTTCCGACTAATTTGGAGCTTAGCGCCGCGATGGGTGTCCGGCCAGACAACTCAGCGGTGGAGCGAGCGGTGGTGTTAACCGCAGTTTGTGATGTGTGGTGCCGGCATTCAGGTCCCCAGAATTGAACGCGCCACCAGCGGACAGCTACCGCCCGCTGGAGCACGTCAAGGCGAAGTCTAGGTTGTGCATCAAACGTTCCCGCTCGGTGATGGAGACCCAGGACCTCGTCACCGAACAGCAGCTCTCTTCACCGGCGTGCAAGGTAAAGGATGGTTTTGAAACGTTACCCCGTGTGCGTGGAACTGCCCGGGGAGAATGTAAACCCTGAGAGTGCATCATTTTACATTAGAGGAATGGTGAAGTACAGCAATCTTCTTGTTTCTACTTTAGACCAGTTTTGTTTCATTCACTCAGTGTCGAGCGGTTTGGACTTGAGCACCCTCATCTTATTTATCTCCAGAAACCCAAGACGTCGAACCGCCCCAACGGGAACAACTGCCGGAGCAACTGCAAGGGCGACAGCAGAAACAGCAGCAGCAGCAGCTGCTACCGGCAACGCCAGGCACACAACAGCCGCGGCCGCCACCACTAGTCCCAGAGGATCCGCCACCACCACCACCACCCCAATCTCCAAGCAGCCACTGCCAGTCCAACAGCAACCACCGCAAGTTCCGCAGCAGTCGCCACCACCATGATCTCCTAGCAGCCACTGCCAGTCCAACAGCAACCACTGCTGTCGCCAGATCCACAGCAGCCACCGCCTGTCTTGGAGAAGCTGCCATCAGCACCACAGCAGCTACTGCCACCGCCAGTCCTGCAGCAGCCAACACCACTACAGCTTGTTTCGAAGAAGCCGTCGCCAGTCCCACAACAACCACCACCACCACCCCGCTCTCCTAGCAGCCGCTGCCAGTCCAACAGCAGCCGCCACCACCCCCAAATCTTATAGCAGTTGTCGCCAGTCCAACAGAAACCACTGCTGTCGCCAGATCCACAGCAGCCACCGCCTGTCTGGAAGAAGCTGCAGTCAGTACCACAGCAGCTGCCGCCACCGCCTATCCCACAGCAGCCACTTCCAACGCCAGTCCAACAGCAGCCACCGCCACTCTGGTCTCACAGCAGCCACCACCGGTGTAACAACTGGCAGTCGCCCCACCGATAGTGGTTGGTGCCTGAATTCCACACGATCAAGTAGCTAACCCTTTCCTTCCTCTCAAATTCAAACTAATTTTGAGAGACATTTTACAAAGGCACCAGGCAGCAGCTCACCATGGCGTCGCCGGCGCCCCAAAATGTACTCATCGCCAGCTCCACCACCAGCCCCGGAAATCACTTGAACATCATTGGAATCACCTTGGACTCTACATTCTCACTCGACGACCACATTCTCTAAACAATAAAGAGCTGCAATTATTACCTCAGGGCCTTATGGCACACCTGTCCAATGCTGAGATGGAAAACATTTAAAGCAACTCTAAACTCACAATCCACAATGACTTGAAAAACCCAGCACAAAAGCGCTTAAAATTACGCCATGATTCTGGGAAACAAGAGCCAAGATCCATGCAGCCGACACCAACCCATTACGGCTTGGAGTTTCTGTTTATTCCGAAGTCAATCGTCAAGGGAGTTGGCACCAGGAACGTTATTGTGATGGTGACCGTAAAATTAACTGTCTCATTACAAATGAAGACAGAGGTTGTGTCCTCCACAACGTGAGGCCGGAGTGCGGTCTCAGTGAGGTCGTGCAAGGTATTCCCGTACGGTTCTTGTCTCTGTTCATTTAAAATGCGGGGCTTTTATTTTGCGTTGTGTCGGGGATTTAAAAAGTCAACGCTGTTGCAAAGAATTTATTTATTTATTGAAATGTGAATACGTCGGCACTTTTTTAAACTACATATCTGTTAAATCTTGACTTAAAGCTTTTGTGACTGTAGGAATTAATATTCTCTGGGTCTTTCGGTAAAGCCACGTAGATAGAAAAAATTAACAAAATAATAACAATATCACGACGTTTCGATCGCAACACAAGCAATCGTCTTCAGGTGAATAAAGAGGGGAAAATCTGCCGAGGCAGGCTGCTTATAAAGTAAAATAAAATACGTGACTTTACCGAAAGAACCAAAGAGTATGGATTCCTGCAGTCATGAAAGCTTCAAATCAAGACTGTTTATAAAGGTTTAGAGATGGGCGGGGCAGCTAATGTTAATTTAGAAGAGAGGTCTCCGTAACCTGCAGTAGGTCTACACCAATCACAGAGCTGTTTACAAATGGTTTAGAGATGGGCGGGGCAGCTAATGTTAATGTCGGGGAGGTACTACGGAGCTGTGGGGGTGGCCATTGTATTGTGAGAGAGTAGCTTCATGAAGCCATCCAAATGTATAAACACGGACACAATTTCCACTGAGAAAATGGGTACAAACTGAGAAATCATTGGAAGGAGGTTATTAACCAGTTTAGGTCAAAACTGGCTGTGATGTTCCTATCCACCGTTAGCTGTGTTAGTAAATGGCGGCTTGCCATTCTTTTCCACCTCCATATGGCCACTGCGCTGTCTTACATTGACATGCTAATCTCTCACAATACAATGGCCACCCCCACAGCTCCGTAGTACCTCCCCCACATTAACATTAGCTGCCCCGCCATCTCTAAACCTTTATAAGCAGTCTGCCTCGGCGGATTTTCCCCTCTTTTTTCACCTGAAGACGATTGCTTGTGTTGTGATCGAAACGTCGTGATATTGTTATTATTTTGATTATTTTTTCTATCTACGTGGCTTTACCGAAAGACCCAAGGAATACATATCTGTTTCTTTGTTTTTTAATGTACGGGGCGTGCACATGTCAATGGACACGCTAACCGTAGCGCCAAGCTGTTACCACGTGAAATGTACGGATAAATTATGAACTTCGCCAAGCACTTTATTTCCATCGTCCATGATGCCTCCAGAAACAGCGGTTTCTGAACTCGTGAATGTAGATCGGTGACACTTCGGTCTCCTCGGGGTTTTTATCGTTTGTGCAAAAGCAGCTCAAAGTGTGGGAAGGGAAAGCGAGATTAATGTTTTCCAGAGATTTTGTCTACCTCGTTTTGTATTTGCACTTGACATCAATGTATACTTGTCGTGACAAAACTGGTCTCGCTTCCATTTCTTACCTTGCCATCGCAGTGTGTGTGTATGTATGTGTCTTTGTGGGTGTGTGGGTGTATGTGTGTGTTTGTTTACGTGTGTTTATGTGTTTGTGTATGTGTGTATGTGTGCATGTTTGTGCGTGTGCTCGCTAACAGCATTTGCCCCAACAGCCTGTTCAGCCTCTACGGGGGATCTTTGTCTTTGTATGTCTGTGTGTTGATGGCTGTGTACGTGTTTGTGTGTGTGGATGCGTGTGTGTGTATGTTGAACTTCTTTAGCACCGCACACAGCCAACCGTGCTAATCTGAGTTATGGGGGAACGACAACAAACTAAACACAAAAAGCAGAAGTGGCGTGCAACTAGCACAGAAGTCCACTTAAATACACGTGTACTTATATTCTTGGTTCTTTCGGTAAAGTCACATAGACGGGAAACAATAAAATATAAAAAAATATAAAAAAATAAAATTATCACGACGTTTCGACTGCAACACAAGCAATCATCATCAGGTGTGAAAACCACAGCAAGAAAATTTGAAAAAAGTTATTTTTAACGTTAGCACCACGGAAAGCGATTTGACAGTTTGTTCAGATGGACGAGTCCATCTATGTTCGGAAAAGAGGAGGGGGGAGACGAAAATAATGGATGCGGTCTGAAAGCCACCGTGATTGTTCACGCATACGGTGGCTTTCAGACCGCATCCAATATTTTCGTCTCCCCCCTCATCTTTTCCGAACATAGCTGGACTGATCCATCTGAACAAACTGTCAAATCGCTCTCCGTGGTGCTAACGTTAAAAATAACCGCCACTTTTAAAAATTTCCTTGCTGTGGTTTTCACACATGATGATAATTGCTTGTGTTGCAGTCGAAACGTCGTGAGAATTTTATTGTTTTATATTTTTAAATTATTTTATTGTTTAACTTATCCGTGACTTTACTGGGAGAACCAAGAATATGAATCCCTGCAGTCACGAAAGCTTTAAATCACACGTGCACTTGCTGTATTTCTCAGAAATGTTTGTGGGTAAGAGGTCAAGACCACGTTGCTGACCTAATTAAATGTTGAATATAAAAAGTGGATAAAAGGTAATGGTACAGCCCCTGCGGTAGTTCACACCACTGCCGGCAAATGGGGCCTCCACGAGCGGGAGCTCCAGAGAGCCCCTGTGAGGGTCATTGGCCTACTCCTCCACATTGGTCAGGACGGCTTGGAAGAGGAGGTCGTCACATATAAAGTTAGATTTACCTGCCGCTTACAACATTTGACCGTAACGCGTTCGGTGGAGACACGCTTCTTGCTGGGCTCAAATGCAGGGCGGCGTGTGAAGAAAAACGGGGCCCAGAGAATGTTGACTCCAGCACTGGGGGGGTGCCGGTACACTGGGACACTGCTGTGGGTGTGGTTACTCAATCGCCCAGCCACGTGGAGGAGTAGCCACTGCTATGAAACGCAACGCCATCATCTCACCTAATTAACCCGTTCACCCGTGAAGCGGTGGCCCGGCCGTTAGCGCACACTGACCACTGCCAGCTAAGTTCGATTCCCGGTCACGGCTAACGTCGGTGCTGAGTGACATCTGAACAAATCTCTGGGCTGCCTCACCTTCACACCAACTCATACTGACCAGCGTGGTGAAGTATGATCAAACACCCCCCCCCCATTTACTGACACAGAGTGGGGGCTCTTACCTCGGCTGTGGATTGACAGAGGGCCGCCGTCTATGCTGAGCCCCACGCCAGTATAATCGCAGCATCCCTCTGCAATAGCTCTGCAGTGACACCTGAAGGCACACAAACAACACAAGTGGGTGGCCAGGTGCAGGGAGGGTGACGTCCTCATTCAATGAATAAAAAACGAAAAGGAACCCGCCACGGATATTCACCAAGCGGCAATGAGAGCGTCGTGGCGATGCTGCTGCTGTCAGAAACCCGCCGCACGATGCAGTGCGGACACGAGTTGACAATTTCAACCCCACACATCCGTTACTTTTCTTGTCAACACCCTCAGCATTAAATTAACATTGCAGAGTTTTATAGTTGAACATTCAATGATCGTCCTACACTAAGTGGTCATTAATTATCGTTTTATGTGTCATGCATTTTAACAACGCAAATATGTAATCGCTCCAGCTATTGAGAGAGCTATTGTGGAATTCTGCTAAATCCAAGAAAAGTAACAATGGCAAATTCTGCATTTTTAAAGTAATTGTTTGATAATGATTTCGCACAGTTAATGATGCAACTACTGGCACAGGGCAACCGCGGCTCGAGTGTGAACGCCTTCACTATGAGAGGGGTCACCCTGCAGGGTTGAGTAGAGATCTCTATCCCACCCTGTATAGCAGGGGTGTCCAAACTACGGGCCGCGGGCCAACTGCGGCCCGCCATCCATTTTTAATTGACCCGTATCAAAGTTTAAAAATATAATGGACTATAGCCCACTGTATTGCATTTCTTAATTTAAACACTAGATGGCGCTATTGTCTTGAGCAAGGCAGCGTCTCCACAAAGCAAGCAATCGAAGAAAACATTTGCTCAGGGTCACCAGAAATGCCGGAACTGAAGAGACGCAAGATTGCAAGCGAGTGCAGAAAATTTCAGACTCGGTGGAAAAATGATTTTTTTTTCATAGAAACCAAGGGGAAGTGTGTTTGTTTGATTTGTAATGAGAGTGTTGCCGTGATGAAAGAGTACAATGTACGACGGCATTATGAAACGAAACATCAGACCTTCACGTCCTACACTGGCGCCGAGCGGAGAGAGAAGGTAAAGCAAATGGCAAGCTAGCCTGCTAACGCAGCAGCAGGGTTTTTTTTTCCGTGCTAACAAAGCTCAAGAAAATGCAACAATAGCCAGCAATGAAGTAGCTCAACTCATTGCCCTACACGGGAAACCTTTCTCAGACGGTGACTTCATCAAACAGTGCCTCACTAAAGTCGTGGGAATGTGCCTGGAGAAAATGCAGGATTTCAACGATGTTAGTATGTCCAGAAATAAGGTTGTGCGGCGAATTGAAGACTTGTCGGCTAACTTAAAACAGCAAGTGTCAGATAAAGCTTGTGCTTTCGATTTTTACTCGATTGCATGTGATGAGAGCACAGATGCCACGGACACTGCACGGCTGTTAATTTTTTTGCGGGGAGTTGATGAGAATTTTTGCATTACGGAGGAACTGCTTGATCTTCGGAGTCTAAAGGGGACAACAACTGGGAAGGACATGTTTTGAAGCTGTGTCAGATTCAATTAACCAGGCTGGACTTAAATGGGACAAGCTGTGTGGAATTACAACGGATGGGGCTCCAGCAATGACAGGCGAGCGCAAAGGAATGGCTTCTATGGTGAGTGCCAAGGTGCAGGACAGCGGAGGTGAGGCTGTTAAAATGCACTGTATCATCTAACAAGAAGCCCTCTGTGCCAAGATAATCCAGCTTGGCGATGTGATGAACACAGTTGTGAAGAATGTCAAAAAAAAGAATGGCCCGAGGGCTTTACCACAGAGAATTGCAAGCGTTCCTCTCTGATGTCGATGCTGAATACGGGGACCTACTCTACCATTCTCAAGTGCGCTGGCTCAGTCGCGGCTCCGTGCTGCAGCGGTTTTATTCCCTGAGATCAAATATCGACAAGTTGTTGAAAGAAAAGGGCAGACCTCTCCATGAGATCAGTGACCCTTTATGGTTGGCAGGCCTGGCTTTTTTAGTTGATCTCACTGATCATCTCAACACCCCGAACAAGAGACTACAAGGCAAAGAGCAGCTGGTACCACAGCTGTATGTGCACATGAAAGCATTCCGTGCGAAGCTCCGTCTCTTCGAGTCACAACTGCGCAACTTCAATGTCGCGCACTTCCCCACGCTGACCGAAATCAATGCGCATTTCCAAATGCCAAGCTCTCTGCAAAAATGGGAGAATATGTGTCTGTGATCACATCTCTCATGACAGAATTCAGTCAGCGCTTCCAAGATTTTTCTGTCATTGAGAAGGAAATCACACTGTTTGCGGCTCCGTTTTCAATGGATGCGAAAGAAGTGGAGGAGAGTCTGCAATTAGAACTGATCGAAATTCAGTGTGATGATTCTCTGAAGAATCAGCATCAGCTTCTCTCCCTACCTGACTTCTACCGGAGTTTGGAAAAGGCCAAGTTTTCTCTTATGAGACGCCATGCAAAACGAATGATGAGTCTGTTCGGCTCAACATACATGTGTGAGCAGACATTCTCTCTGTTAACGCTGAACAAAAGCAGGCTGAGAACCAGAACGACCGACAGCCATCTCCGTGACGTCCTTCGCATCTCAACCACCAAACTTACTCCTGACCTGCCAGCTATCCTTCACACCAAAGCGCAACATCACTGCTCCCACTGAGCGTAACGTTCTTCCCATTACAGGCGAGTTAAAAATATACACAGAGTTTTCATTTGTTAATAAGCCCATTTACTTAATAAATTCAGTCAATTAAAGTTGATGACAATTTTTTTAACAAACGTTAGTTGATGTGTTAACAAGCCCAATAATTTATTTGTGTAATAAGCTTGAAATATCCACATCCCCTATTTGTCTTCTTGTCTCTCCCTTCATATGGACAATGAAGGGGGATCAGCACCCTAAGAACCAATCTGAGGCTGTCACTGAGAGAATGACCTGCCAACCTTTTTCTAAAAAATAAAATTAAAATCTACTAATGAAGAGCTATGATGCAGGCTTTTTTTCTTCAAACATGTTCAATAATCAAACGTAATTTACCTGCATTTGATTGATTTTGACAATATTAGTGCATGAGAAGTGAGGCAGTATACCTCACGTCTAGTGAGTGGCCCAATCCTTCGTATATTTTTCTGTTTGTGGCCCTCGGGAAAAAAAGTTTGGACACCCCTGCTGTATAGAGTAGTCAACGCGTGTTTAATACTGAGTACTACTCAGCGCACACGGCGGCAAGAGCGCACTTTATGAATGGAATCGGTCATCATTGACGGATGTTGGGGTCGTTGAGTAAACAGCCAAAGAGGGTGACGAGAAGTGGCACAGATGGGTAGCGCGCCACGCTACGAACCGGCTCCACCCGAGTTCAATTCCTGTCCAGGGCTAACAACGACACGACTGGCGAGCGATGTCAGGGCTGGTTGCCCGCTACCTTCACCGACCAGCATCGAGCACCCGTGGTGGGATATGGTCAAAGCACCACAATGGTGGGAAGGCCTTCATCCAGCAGTGGATTTACCGTGGGCAGTAAAAAATAAAGTGTTGCTTTGTAGCTAATAGCCCCAGGGTCACACAGTTCCACTCGATAGTCAGCTCGGGTTGGAGCGAACATTCGGGTCAGACGGCCAGTTGAGAGGGTCGCACGCATCTTCAATGGAGCCTCCATCAAGGCATTATTGTATTTCCCGATGGGCCAGAGCAGCAACTGATGCCACCCAAAGGTGACGAAACCTTTGAACGTAGCGGCCGTCACGTAATTCACTTTCATCGACCATATCGAGATGAGCACTGCAGTCAGGATCACGACAGATGTTCTGTGTGCGTGGAGTGGTGGTGTTGTTATTTTTACTATTTATTTATTTATTTTCACCACCTAAGTCCCACTGAGCTACATAGCGCTTTTATAAGAAGCGACCTGGCCACAGATGATAGCTCAACAAAGTGGCTTATCGTGTGGACATTTAGAGCAGCCAAATATTCGAAACACGTCGATTCTCAATGTGCAATGGAAACACCGCAGAACCCGGAGCAAAAATCCACGCGACCCCGGGGAGAGAGACACCGCAGACTCCAAATATACAGCAGCAGCAGCAGGCGTCGGGGTCGAACCCACGACCTCCTGCACACCGGGCGAGGTAGTTAACATCTCCTAGCCACCGTGGCGACCCGAAGCCTTCATCCAGCAGTGGACTGCCAACACGGCACGGCATCATTGCGGGTCTACAAAGGTACCTGGTTGGAGGATGTGGAGCCGAGTGGACTTGCCGATGAGCGGTACCGGCAGTGTCAAGATCGGCCTCTCTGGAGGAGGAGGCGGCTCAATCCAGCAGTGGATTGAACAAGCCGCGTAGATGGCAATGTATGGGTTGCGTCATGAGGTGTCCGTGTGTGCATCTGTGTGTGTGTGCGTTGGTGTTTGATTTACGTTTCTCTCAAAGCTGATGTTGCAACAATCTTCCTGCTGAATATTTGACCATCTGGTCATACGGGATTCGAATTATCCCAATCGTACGGCGTTGTCTGTACGATACCCGTTGAATCAAAGTAGAGTACAAAGTATGTGGCCGCTGTCAATGTCCACACGATGATAAGCCACGTGGGTGAGCTCTCATTTGTGATGGCCAAAGTCGCTTCCGACAAAAGAGCTACGCAGCTCAGAGCGCCTTACCTGGCGGAATAAAAAATAGTTTAATAAATTGAGTGTGATGACGAAGCAGCAGCTGCTGCAGGCGCAGCCCTGCAATTGCTTGCTCGCTCCACTGTGGACGCACCGGCCTCCACCTACAGCGAGCTCTCTAGAGTCTCACCTCTCGAGGGATGTCTTTGTCCGGCTCTCCCACCACGGACACACCGACTTCGAAGAGGCGGCGGTACCCACACTTTACCCCACCGCGCCTTGGCGCACTGCTGGGTGGACAGAGGCGGCCGGGGCGAGGAGGGAGAGTTAATAGACGTGGCCCCATCGTCTCAACTGTCAGCGAGTACCTCTGATTATTATTCTTCTTATTACTATTCCCACGGTGGTCAATAGTAGCTCTGTATCCTATAATGCTGCTCTCTGTGTGTGTGTCAAGTGCAAGGTTGGCAGAAGTGTGTAACTCTGTGCAGTGTGCTCCAATGTGCATTCACGTGTGCATTGGAGAAGCTTCGCCCCTTGTGAATGCGTGTCGGTGTTTCTGTCTCCTGGAAGATTAGATGTTATCTGAGAATCAAGCAGCACTCGAGTATTTGTTTGTGACATTTTATAGACGGTACCTTTTATTTCAAACCACTGTTTACTTCAACGGCTTCAATATAATTTAATTATCATCATGATGATGATTAAAATATAAAAGTCTTCATACACTTTCCGGCAGTAACACAGGAGGTGTTAAGATGCGCAAACACCAAATAGGCACCCCGACTGCAAGGCATCGAGTCTGCATTGACCACACGTCGTGCTCGTGGTCAAGCATCCAAACCGACGTGCTCTGATGATGCACGCCTTGTCCCTGAAACGACATTGGCCTCCAGCAGAGACGTCCTCCGTCATGGCCTTGACCCACCCACAAGTTGTCAGGCCAGAGAACAACGACACGAGGAGGCGAACGGCAGCACAGAGGCGATGCAAACACCAATCCGTGAATGTGCGGCTAATGCAGACTCGATGCCTTGCAATCGGTGAGTCCATTTTGGGCGTCTTAACACCTCCTGCGTTATTGCCGGACAGGGTAAAACGCCTCTCTTCTGTCTACATCGCCATGTCGATACCGGCAACACAACTGGTGCCGTGGATGTGTAGCTCGTGATGTATGTACAGTAGTGTGTGTGCGGAGAGACAGATATGAAAGAGACAATGTCACTTGATCTGTTGCTATTCGATAACCTCCTACCACTGTGAGACAGGCGAGGCGTTCACTTCCGTGGGGTGCCACGGGGTGGCGAGATGTTAACTTCCTCGCCTGGTATACAGGAGGTCGTGGGTTCGGTTCCGATGCTGACGCCTGCTGCTGTATATTTGGAGTTTGCGGTGTCTCTCTCCCCGTGGTCGCGTGGATTTGTCTCCAGGTCCTCCGCGTTTTCCCTCCACATTTAAACAACACGTGTCTAAAGTATTTGTGTCTGCCATACATGTCTCCGTGACGAGCCACTTCGTTGAGCTATCATTTGTGAAAGCCAGGTCGCTGCTGAAAAAAATCTACATCACTCAGTGGGGCCTTACCTGGTAATATAAAATATAAATATTTTAGTTTGGAATCTCAAGCAGCACTGCTTCGCATTGAGCTGCATGCGATTGCACTGGCAATGATCTCTCTACAGACACATGACTCACGAGGTGGCTTTGCAGTCACGTCAGCTCATTTTCCCTCGAGCAAGAGACGACAGTGGTTGACTGTACGGTCCATAGCTTGAGTCGCACTGTGGCTGGTCTTGAATGTGCCGCTATCTCTGCGAGTCTCTTATGGGTCTCTACGAGTCTCCATGTATCACAACGTGTGTGTGGGTTTACTCTACGGTCCTTAGCTTGAGTTGCATGGCCACAGTCGCACTACTGCTGCTGCATGTTGCAGCTCGTCTCTATTTTAGCATTCGTGAAAACGTGCACATCGTTCCGTTGATGTTCTGCTGCGGTTCATGGTGACAGCGGTGTATTTGCAGAGAATTGTCCATGCCAGGAGGTGTGCGGTGGTTGATGTTTGGGTCTCGAACGAGGCGTTCATTCCGGACTTCCGCGCTGTTCCACCGTTCGCCGGAGATCTTCCAGATCTGTGCGAGAGCCACAGCCCCGATGGATCCGAGGTTCATCCACGCACTCGATAGCAGCGATTTCTCAACCCCTTTCGTTCCCACGGGACACTTTCGAGCTTGCTCGATCTTCACGGCGCACTGAACCAAAGAGTCGGTCCTGCTAATGAGCACAACTTTGCGGCGGCACACCGCTCGAGATGCCACGAGGAGGTTGGGGCAGCTCAGAGGTCCTAGCGCCGAGCCGGCGCCACTGACACCCTGGGTTGGAGTGAGGGCTGCAACCACTGCATGTGATTGAACCGGGTTCTCGAGTTTAACGAGTGGATGGCTTTGGCCCAGCTAACAATGACTTTACCCATGAAATGTGTATACATATTAGAATCAGAATTTCACTTCATTCGGATAAATTCCACCGAAACATGCGATTAACGCCAATGTCATTACAAGGGCCCTTAGGCAGGATAGAGCTGTGGATGAAGAGGAGAGAGCTTTGGATGAAGAGGAGAGAGTTGTGTGTGAAGGAGGGAGCTGTGTGTGACAGTGAAGGTGAAAACAATTGACTGGAACCCTTCCCTGTCTCCGCGTGTTGGCGAGGGGAGCGTTGGCTACACCGTGCAGAAGTCTCCGATGTTGCCCCCCTGTAATGGGGGATCAGTCGTCAACATTCGTGTGTCCCCCTCTTGAAAGCCTTTCTGGGAACGTGTATTGCTCGTTTTCTTCCATGCAAGGGAGTTGCGAGGTCATACTCGTCTACGTCAGGGGTCGGGCAAACCTGCGGCTCTTTAAGCGACCGCTTCGTGACGTTATTTATTAAGGAACCACCGTCTCGTATTCACGTGGCATGGCTGCTCTTGAAATTAAGATAGATATTTTTCAATATAATATACCAAATTAGAAAAAAACAACGGCCCGTCTTGTTATTTTGGCTGTCGACGCCTGGTCCGTGTAGAAAGCGGCGTCCTCTCCTCGCGTGTTAAAAATAAATTGCCCGTGAATTCAGAATTGGTTCCACGACTCGTGACGGCCAAACAGCAGCGTGCTGCCACGCCTGGGAATGACCATCAAGGAGGAGTGAGCAACAGGAGCCTTGCGATGCGACCGTGTCAGCCACCACCACGACGACAGACTCTGCGGGACGCGTGTGTACTTTTTATTCGAAAAGGATTATGTACAAAACACAGATGAGATAACACGCCGGTTTTGGAAGGGCATCTCTATAATCATCTCGATGGTCATCTCCATAATCATCTCAATGATCATATCGATGATGATCTCGATGGGCATCTCCATAATCATCTCAATGATCATATTGATGATCATCTCGATAGGCATCTCCATGGTCATCTCCATAATCATCTCGATGGTCATCTCCATGATCATCTCCACGATCATCTCCACGATCATCTCGATGGTCATCTCGATGGTCATCTCCATGATCATCTCGATGGTAATCTCGATGGTCATCTCCATGATCATATCGATGGGCATCTCCATGGTCATCTCCATGGTCATTTCTATGATTATCTTGATGCCATTTCGGTGGTCATCTCATTCGTCATCTGCATGGTCATCTCGATGGTCAACTCGATGGTCATCGCCATGATCATCTCCATGGTCTTCTCCATGATCATATCGAAGATAATCTCGATGGTCATCTCCATAATCATCTCCACGATCATCTCGATGGTCATCTCAATGGTCATCTACATGATTATCTCCATAATCATCTCGATGGTCATCTCCATGATCATTTCCACAATCATCTCGATGATCATCTCCATGATCATCTCGATGGTCATCTCCATGGTCATCTCCATGATCATATTGATTGTCATATCGATGTTCATCTCCATGGTCATCTCCATTATCATTTCCATCGTCATTTCCATGATTATCTCGATGGTGATCTCCATGATCATCTCGATGATGATCTCCATGATCTCAGAATGCAATCTTAGTCACGTGCATCTTCAAAATTAGCAGCCGGTGTACATCCCTTATGTTTTTCTTCCAATAACTGAAAAATAAAGAGATCGTTTAAATCATCATCATCAAAGTTACTTGTGATCTATATCTCGTGAACGCCTTTTCCAATATACAGGAGCATCCGAGCGTAATTGTGTTAGAGAGTACAATATTTTAAATACACGATGCGTAGCCGAGTTGACCCCGACACTGAAGGAAAGTTGTGACCATCGATCGGAGGCCGCCCGGCCCCTTTTAAGAACATGCACGAGTTTTGTGAACTTTAAACACAACCACCCCCACCCCTTACCCCTCCCCTGTACCGTCAAACGAACACAAAAAACCGCGTCAAAAACACCCACGAACGAACGAACAAACGGCGAGTGTACAAGTGAGTGAGTGTACAAGTGAGTGAGTGTACAAGTGAGTGTACAAGTGAGTGAGTGTACAAGTGATTGAGTGTACAAGTGAGTGAGTGAACAAGTGAGTGAGCGTGGAGGCGAGTGTTCAGGCGGCAGTGCAGGTGAGTGTACAGGTGAGTGAGTGTACAGGTGAGTGTACAGGTGAGTGTACAGGTGAGCACCTGGAACGCGTCGTTGGCACACTTGCGGCACGGGTTGTGCTGGCAGGGCAGGATGACCACGGGCTTGGAGGACATCTCCAGGCAGAGGAGGCACAGCAGCTGGCGCGCTCCAGCTCCTCGTAGCGCGCCTGGGACTCGCGCAGCAGCAGCGACCCACAGGCGGACAGCCTCGTCGCTGCTACAGCTGTCACGTACAGGCGACAGCCTCGTCGCTGCTACAGCTGTCACGTACAGGCGGACAGCCTCGTCGCTGCTACAGCTGTCACGCACAGGCGGACAGCCTCGTTGCTGCTATAGCTGTCACGTACAGGCGGACAGCCTCATTGGCACAGCTGTCACGTACAGGCGGACAGCCTCGTCGACACAGCTGTCACGCACAGGCGGAGAGCCTCGTCAGAGTTCATTTAGTTAATTTACTTGGTATAGCCCTGTGAGCCATTCGGCTCTTGAATTGGGTGCAACCGCAACAAACAAAAAACATGAACAAGAAAACATCTTAAAGTGATTATGTGACTGTGCAAACAGAAAATACAGGAAAAAATATCAAAACATTCCTGAAATAGCACCGTACACCAACGCTGTGTGCAAAAATCCCAGTGGGATGCAAGTCAAAATAACAACAACAACAACCACAAGACAACTAAGATTAAGGCCATCAGTCAACTCCGTATTACAATAAACAAAAACATGGCCAAAACAAAAAAAACTTTTCGAAATCACCAAAATAAAAGCCATAAATCCAATGTAACAGTGATCAAAGGGACTGTGACCGAATTTTTTTACAATAAACTATATAAATTAATTATAACACCAAAATCTAGAGCCATATTTTAGGCCACTGAATGGCAGTGGCAGCTAGGGTTGTACAACTGCTCTAGAGCAGTTTTGAGTGAAGATCTCATAGGTAGTGATTCAAGTTGCAGTTTATTGGCAATAGCATTCCAGACCCTAGGGGCATCAATAGCAAAGGCCCTTCCTCCAGTTTTAGTACGGCAATAGGGAATGTGAAGCTGGTAAATGAGCGAAGACCTGAGGTCAAATTTGTTCTTTGAAACAGAGAGGAGATCCAGTAGGTAGTCTGCGGAATTTTTTGTAAGTACATCGTGAATAAATAAGATCTGGTGCACAAGCCGTCGAACATTAAGAGATGTTAAGTTTGACCCAATGTAGAGATCACAGTGGTTAGTCCTATATGGGCAGTTCAATGCAAATCTTAAGGCCGAGTGACAGATGGAATCAAGCTTCTTCAGTACAGTACTTGGGGCTGATTTATACACGATGTCACAGTAGTCAAGTAGAGGCAGTATGGTAGCTTTTATCAATTCCAAACGGAACATTGGGGGGAAGCAGTGCTTGTGTCGATACAGAAAACCAATTTTTATTTTTGTCTTTTTACCAATATAATCAATGTTATCTTCAAAACTAATTTTTGAATCCAGGATGACCCCAAGATACTTATAGATCTTAACTTGCTCTATTTGATAATTATTCAAGGAATGTAATTTGGGAAAAATAACTTCCTGCTTTAATCCCGGAGAGAAGCATAGCACCTTGGTTTTGGAGGTATTCAGGACTAGTTTAAGAGAAACTAACTGATGTTGTAGTTTGTTGAAATCACCCTGGAGCTTAGCAATCACGTCAGCCGGAGAGCTGCCAACAGTAATCAGTATCGTGTCATCTGCAAAAAGATTTACCCTGGAATGATCCAGTTCAGTGCCCAAGTCATTGACATGAAGAGAGAACAAGAGGGGGCTGAGGATGGAACGCTGTGGAACCCCTTTTGTTATCTTAACACTGTTTGACCTCCAACCATCTGTGAATACAGCTGTCACGCACAGGCGGACAGCCTCGTCGACACAGCTGTCACGCACAGGCGGACAGCCTCGTCGCTGCTACAGCTGTCACGTTCAGGCGGACAGCCTCGTCGCTGCTACAGCTGTCACGTTCCCGGGCTCCCTATCCTCCTCTTCCCCATGTCACGTGGAGACAGAGAGAGAGAGAGGGCATTCACACCACGAGGTCACGTGGCCCAGGAGAGAACAATTCCCCCCCCCTCTAAACCAACTCCCAACATGGACTGGTCCGTCCAAGTCAAACTCCCTCGCCCCCTGTCAAACACCAACTATGGACTCGTCCATCACTGGTCCCACCTCCCTCACGGAAAATCATCGAAGTCAACGTACAGTAGGACAGTCCACAGAAGCGGCATCGACAACAACAACAGCCGTCACCATTCGCCACTAAGTGGCGGTGACGTCCCCACGGCGTTTGTGCCAGGCTAGGTGCACTCTTAGGCCACGCGAAGTGTCGAATGCTCGCTGACAGGAGGTCACGGGACAGAACCCTGCAGGTGCCATGGGTTGACGGACTCGAGATGGCTGGCAGACGCCACCAGCTGTGCCAACTCGCTGCATTTTAGCCGCCCGCCTCTCCGCTCGTTGTTGTGAGCGTCGCTCCTTTGCCCCTCCGTCGTCGTCGTCGTTGTTGCTGGAGGGCGACTGCCTCCAACTGCCCGGGAGCGTCCCTCACGAGCCTCCTCCTCCTCCACAGAGACCGATCTTGACACTGCCGGTACCGCTCATCGGCAAGTCCACTCGGCTCCACATCCTCCAACCAGGTACCTTTGTAGACCCGCAATGATGCCGTGCCGTGTTGGCAGTCCACTGCTGGATGAAGGCTTCGGGTCGCCACGGTGGCTAGGAGATGTTAACTACCTCGCCCGGTGTGCAGGAGGACGTGGGTTCGACCCCGACCCCGACGCCTGCTGCTGCTGCTGTATATTTGGAGTCTGCGGTGTCTCTCTCCCCGGGGTCGCGTGGATTTTTGCTCCGGGTGCTGCGGTGTTTCCATTCCACATTGACAATCGACGTGTTTCCAATATTTGGCTGCTCTAAATGTCCACACGATAAGCCACTTTGTTGAGCTATCATCTGTGGCCAGGTCGCTTCTTATAAAAGCGCTATGTAGCTCAGTGGGACTTAGGTGGTTAAAATAATTAAAAATAGTAAAAATAACAACACCACCACTCCACGCACACAGAACATCTGTCGTGATCCTGACTGCAGTGCTCATCTCGATATGGTCGATGAAAGTGAATTACGTGACGGCCGCTACGTTCAAAGGTTTCGTCACCTTTGGGTGGCATCAGTTGCTGCTCTGGCCCATCGGGAAATACAATAATGCCTTGATGGAGGCTCCATTGAAGATGCGTGCGACCCTCTCAACTGGCCGTCTGACCCGAATGTTCGGTCCAACCCGAGCTGAATATCGAGTGGAACTGTGTGACCCTGGGGCTATTAGCTACAAAGCAACACTTTATTTTTTACTGCCCACGGTAAATCCACTGCTGGATGAAGGCCTTCCCACCATTGTGGTTCTTTGACCATATCCCACCACGGGTGCTCGATGCTGGTCGGTGAAGGTAGCGGGCAACCAGCCCTGACATCGCTCGCCAGTCGTGTCGTTGTTAGCCCTGGACAGGAATTGAACTCGGGTGGAGCCGGTTCGTAGCGTGGCGCGCTACCCATCTGTGCCACTTCTCGTCACCCTCTTTGGCTGTTTACTCAACGACCCCAACATCCGTCAATGATGACCGATTCCATTCATAAAGTGCGCTCTTGCCGCCGTGTGCGCTGAGTAGTACTCAGTATTAAACACGCCTTGACTACTCTATACAGGGTGGGATAGAGATCTCTACTCAACCCTGCAGGGTGACCACTCTCATAGTGAAGGCGTTCACACTCGAGCTGCGGTTGCCCTGTGTCAGTGGTTGCATCATTAACTGTGCGAAATCATTATCAAACCATTACTTTAAAAATGCAGAATTTGCCATTAAGTTACTCTCCTTGGATTTAGCAGAATTCCACAATAGCTCTCTCAATAGCTGTAGCGATTGAGTAATGATTTTTTAAATTTTTTCGTTGTTCAATTGAACGCTATTTAAATGACCCCTTAAGTGTAGAAAAATCATTGAATGTTGTAGTATAAAACTCTGCAATGTTAATTTAATGCTGAGGGTGTTGACAAGAAAAGTAACGGATGTGTGGGGTTGAAATTGTCAACTCGTGTCCGCACTGCATCGTGCGGCGGGTTTCTGACAGCAGCAGCATCGCCACGACGCTCTCATTGCCGCTTGGTGAATATCCGTGGCGGGTTCCTTTTCGTTTTTTATTCATTGAATGAGGACGTCACCCTCCCTGCACCTGGCCACCCACTTGTGTTGTTTGTGTGCCTTCAGGTGTCACTGCAGAGCTATTGCAGAGGGATGCAGCGATTATACTGGCGTGGGGCTCAGCATAGACGGCGGCCCTCTGTCAATCCACAGCGGAGGTAAGAGCCCCCCTCTCTGTCTCAGTAAATGGGGGGGGGGGGTGTTTGATCATACTTCACCAGGCTGGTCAGTATGAGTTGGTGTGAAGGTGAGGCAGCCCAGAGATCTGTTCAGATGTCACTCAACACCGACGTTAGCCGTGGCCGGGAATCGAACTTAGCTGGCAGTGGTCAGTGTGCGCTAACGGCCGGGCCACCGCTTCACGGGTTGATTAGGTGAGACGATGGCGTTGCGTTTCATAGCAGTGGCTACTCTTCCACGTGGCTGGGCGACTGAGTAACCACACCCACAGCAGTGTCCCAGTGTACCGGCACCCCCCCAGTGCTGGAGTCAACATTCTCTGGGCCCCGTTTATCTTCGCACGCCGCCCTGCATTTGAGCCCAGCAAGAAGCGTGTCCCCACCGAACGCGTTACGGTCAAATGTTGTAAGCGGCAGGTAAATCTAACTTTATATTTGACGACCTCCTCGTCAAAGATATCATGGCCAGTGTGGAGGAGTAGGCCAATGACCCTCACAGGGGCTCTCTGGAGCTCCCGCTCGTGGAGGCCCTATTTGACCTCTTACCCACAAACATTTCTGAGAAGTACAACAAGTGCACGTGTATACAAGTGGACTTGTGTGCTAGTTGCACGCCACTTCTGCTTTTTGTGTTTAGTTTGTTGTCGTTCCCCCATAACTCAGATTAGCACGGTTGGATGTGTGCTGTGCTAAAGAAGTTCAACAAACACACACACACGCATCCACACACACAAACACGTACACAGCCATCAACACACAGACATACAAAGACAAAGATCCCCCGTAGAGCCTGAACAGGCTGTTGGGGCAAATGCTGTTAGCGAGCACACGCACATACATGCACACATACATACACACATACACATATAAACACATTCACACACACATAAACAAACACATACACACACATACACCCACACACAACAACAACCACCATTCGCCACTAAGTGGCGGTGACGTCACCTCGACGCTTGTGCCAGGCCACACACACCGACAAAGACACATACATACACACACATACACCCACACACAACCACAAAGACACATACATACACACACACTGCGATGGCAAAGTAAGAAATGGAAGCGAGACCAGTTTTGTCACGACAAGTATACATTGATGTCAAGTGCAAATACAAAACGAGGTAGACAAAATCTCTGGAAAACATTAATCTCGCTTTCCCTTCCCACACTTTGAGCTGCTTTTGTACAAACGATAAAAACCCCGAGGAGACCGAAGTGTCACCGATCTACATTCACGAGTTCAGAAACCGCTGTTTCTGGAGGCATCATGGAAGATGGAAATGAAGTGCTTGGCGAAGTTCATCATTTATCGTACATTTCACGTGGTATGGATTCCTCATGACTGCAGGAATCCATACTCTTTGGTTCTTTCGGTAAAGTCACGTATTTTATTTTACTTTATAAGCAGCCTGCCTCGGCAAGATTTTCCCCTCTTTTTCACCTGAAGACGATTGCTTGTGTTGCGATCGAAACATCGTGATATTGTTATTATTTTTATAATTTTTTTCTATCTTCGTGGCTTTACCGAAAGACCCAAAGAATATTAATTCCCGCAGTCACAAAATCTTTAAGTAAAGATTTAACAGATATGTAGTTTAAAAAAGTGCCGACGTATTCACAGTTAAATAAATACATTGCAACAGCGGTGACTTTTTAAATCCCCGACACAACGCGAAATAAAAGTCCCCCATTTTAAATTAACGGAGACAAGAACCGTACGGGAATACCTTGCACGACCTCACTGAGACCGCACTCCGGCCTCGCGTTGCGGAGGACACAACCTCTGTCTTCATTTGTAATGAGACAGTTAATTTTACGGTCACCATCACAATAACGTTCCTGGTGCCAACTCTCTTGACGATTGACTTCGGAATAAACAGAAACTCCAAGCCGTAATGGGTTGGTGTCGGCTGCATGGATCTTGGCTCTTGTTTCCCAGAATGCTGGCGTAATTTTAAGCACTTTTGTGCTGGGTTTTTCAAGTCTTTGTGGATTGTGAGTTTAGAGTTGCTTTAAATGTTTTCCATCTCAGCATTGGACAGGTGTGCCATAAGGCCCTGAGGTAGTAATTCTAACTCTTTATTTCTTTAGAGAATGTAGTCGTCGAGTGAGAATGTAGAGTCCAAGGTGATTCCAATGATGTTCAAGTGATTTCCAGGGCTGATGGTGGAGCTGGCGATGAGTATATTTTGGGGAGCGGGCGACGCCATGGTGAGCCGCTGCCTGGTGCCTTTGTAAAATGTCTCTCAAACTTAGTTTGAATTTGAGAGGAAGGAAAGGGTTAGCCACTTGATCGTGTGGAATTCAGGCACCAACCACTATCGGTGGGGCGACTGCCAGTTGTTACACCGGTGGTGGCTGCTGTGAGACCAGAGTGGCGGTGGCTGCTGTTGGACTGGCGTTGGAAGTGGCTGCTGTGGGATAGGCGGTGGCGGCAGCTGCTGTGGTACTGACTGCAGCTTCTTCCAGACAGGCGGTGGCTGCTGTGGATCTGGCGACAGCAGTGGTTTCTGTTGGACTGGTGACAACTGCTATAAGATTGGGGGGTGGTGGCGGCTGCTGTTGGACTGGCAGCGGCTGCTAGGAGAGCGGGGTGGTGGTGGTGGTTGTTGTCGGACTGGCGACGGCTTCTTCGAAACAAGCTGTAGTGGTGTTGGCTGCTGCAGGACTGGCGGTGGCAGTAGCTGCTGTGGTGCTGATGGCAGCTTCTCCAAGACAGGCGGTGGCTGCTGTGGATCTGGCGACAGCAGTGGTTGCTGTTGGACTGGAAGTGGCTGCTAGGAGATCATGGTGGTGGCGACTGCTGCGGAACTTGCGGTGGTTGCTGTTGGACTGGCAGTGGCTGCTTGGAGATTGGGGTGGTGGTGGTGGTGGTGGCGGATGCTCTGGGACTAGTGGTGGCGGCCGCGGCTGTTGCGTGCCTGGCGTTGCCGGTAGCAGCTGCTGCTGCTGCTGTTTCTGCTGTCGCCCTTGCAGTTGCTCCGGCAGTTGTTC
Organism: Petromyzon marinus; assembly: GCF_048934315.1. NCBI lineage: Eukaryota > Metazoa > Chordata > Hyperoartia > Petromyzontiformes > Petromyzontidae > Petromyzon > Petromyzon marinus. The sequence continues at coordinate 15,343,878 of NC_133709.1, forward strand.
CCGTTGGGGCGGTTCGCCATCTTGGGTTTCTGGAGATAAATAAGATGAGGGTGCTCAAGTCCAAACCGCTCGACACTGAGTGAATGAAACAAAACTGGTCTCAAGTAGAAACAAGAAGATTGCTGTACTTCACCATTCCTCTAATGTAAAATGATGCACTCTCAGGGTTTACATTCTCCCCGGGCAGTTCCACGCACGCGGGGTAACGTTTCAAAACCATCCTTTACCTTGCACGCCGGTGAAGAGAGCTGCTGTTCAGTGACGAGGTCCTGGGTCTCCATCACCGAGCGGGAACGTTTGATGCACAACCTAGACTTCGCCTTGACGTGTTCCAGCGGGCGGTAGCTGTCCGCTGGTGGCGCATTCAATTCTGGGGACCTGAATGCCGGCACCACACATCGCAAACTGTGGTTAACACCACCGCTCGCTCCACCGCTGAGCTGCCTGGCCGGACACCCATCGCGGCGCTCAGCTCCAAATTAGTCGGAACAACTCAACTGCCTTTCAAGGAGACACTGCTGCTGCGGCTCGCGCAAGACAATATCTGTGCAGCGAGCCGGTTTGGGGGCGGTTGTAAGCGGAGGTCAAAGCGGATGGGAGAGAAGGCGACTTACCGAATATAGAAGAGCATGTAGGCCTGCTCGTTCATAACAGCCTTGGTGTCGACGAGCCGCACGATGGAGTCGTTCATACGGCACCATTTTCCATCGCTGATCTGTGCACAGTTAAAGCACAGCTGCACTTGGTTACAATGTTTACAAAACCGCACCCAACATTCTCCGCTCATGTAATAACAACGCACGATACCCTCGAGACAACAAGTTCCTCAAGATCATCGCCCCAACGTCAGAGCTGCAGAGCGTGCTACGGTTGCTATGATGGTGTTGAAGTTACGGTACGGTCTGCCTGAACACATCACTGCATCGATAACCTTGGACAAGTTTAATCAAAATCTGAATTTTTATTGAGACTGGAAGAATCTGAGCTACGATGCTCTTTGTCACAGATGTCCAGTAGGGGCGGGTCAGAAAGTTACAACAAACAATACATAAACTGATAGTAGTGAAAAGTGTAGGAAAGCTAAGCAAGTCAATAAATACAAGTAAATAAAGTATATACTGTAAGTAGAAATTGCATAAATACATCAAAACCCAAGAACAGTTGCAAGACTGGCGGTTTTTATTTATTTTATTCACTTTATTTTTATTATTTTTCTATCTACGTGACTTTACCGAAATAACAGAAGAATATGAATTCCTCCAGTCACGAAAGTTTTAAGTAAAAATTTAGTTGCAAGACTGTTTAATTGATTCCTTCCTATTCTTAGTTTTTTCGGTAAAGTCACGTTGAAGAGAAACAACAAAATAACAAAATATATATAAAACAATAAAAAATTCTCAAACGGTCATCATCAGGTGATGATGATGACCGTTTGAGTTATGGTCGAAACGTCGTGAGAATTTTTTATTGTTTTATATATATTTTGTTATTTTGTTGTTTCTCTTCAACGTGACTTTACCGAAAAAACTAAGAATATGAATTACTGCAGTCACGAAAGCTTTAAATCAAAATTTGATTCCTTCCTATTCGACATTTGTAACATTATGGGCGCATTGCAGATGTGCGTTGTTATTGTTTGATGGTAACAAATGTAATTACCTTATTGTAGCAATAATAATGGCCGCTGTTGGAGTCGGCTCCCTTGTGCACCAGCACCGAGTACAGGGAGTAGATTGCGGGCTCGCCCTGAGACGTTGAGGTGAAGGGTTGCATGTCCAGGTGCTCCGGGTAGGTGATGTTCTACAGGCAGCGCACAGAGACAAACGTTAGAAGAGGAAACGGCAGGGGTGGTGGGGTGGGCAGCAGAGATGGGCACCATCTAAGTTACACGTCAACGTGATGACGTGATGTCTCGCTCATTTGAGCGTTGAAGACGGTGCTCATCTCCTGTTGATAGCCCTGAGCAAGTGGTGGAAATTCTACAGTCATATGACGGGGGCGAGTCTTTCCGTAGCACTTATTCCAACATGGAGAGGCATTTTCTCCAGCGTTGAACTGACAAGGGCTGTAATAAAATAAATTAATTAGAGCGATGTGGAGGGGCAGAATCGTTACCCGGTTGATCTTGACGCCGTAGAGGTTGTACCGCTTGATGGAGACGGTGAGGACGTTGGGCAGGCGGTGGAGAGCCATCGTCTTCGTCGCTTTCCCCTTGTGACAGCACCTGCACGACAACAACGCCAGCCATTGCACGCATTCCTCAACCGATGAGGGCAACTTTTAAACGACAAGTCTTCTCATTTTTTCTTTACTATTATTTTAATTAACAGAGAAAACGTATTCTTTATTCAATGTTTTTTGTACAACAATAATTCTGCGTGGTAATGCATTATGTTCTAATTATTTCTCATAATTAATATTCTTCTGTTTATATTATTGAGAGATATATATTTAATCTGCAGACTTTTGAAGCGACAAATGTTTGCAGGGTCTCGACACCCGACGGCCCGCTCACCTTGCACAGGTGTATTCATCCAGAATCTCCTCGTTGAAAAACTCCCCAAACGCCTCCACCAGATCCGATGAGTTCTGTTGCCCAACAGAGTGAAAGGCAAATGATGACTCTTAAGAAGCATTCCATGAACATCTGCAGAATTATATTGTGACGGCTTCTCCGAAAACCCACATCTTGTATTAAATCGTACGACCGCAATAAACGAGATGACGCACGCTACTGGCAGTGTGTTTGGATGTTAAGTGGCTAATTTATGTATGTGTCTGCGTGATGTATGTTGGCACAGAAGGGGGCACAGGTGGTACATCGGCCAGTCATCTCAGTCAACCCATGGCACCTGGGTCTGTCCCGTGACCTGCCAGCGGGCGTTCGACACTTCACGTGGCCTTAAAGTGCACTCAGCCTGGCACAAGCACCGTGGTGACATCACCGCCATTTAGTGGCGAATGGCGGTTGTTGTTGATGTATGCATGTTGAACCTCCTTCGCACCGTACGTAGATGTATAACTGTTAAGCGATGGCTTTCTCATTGCTTACATTAATATGGAGTGCAATGTCCAGGCATGTGTCGTAGGTGTCGGAGTGGTTGCAGCACTGCATGCACTCCACTGCAAAATACAAGCACACATTAGGAAGGGACGTCACATGTTACTTAGTAAACTAAATGCACGCTTCCCACTGACATAGGTAATTGGTACTTTTCACCAACTGGTAAAAGGTTATTCTGTGTGGCACGTGCGTGAGTGTGCAATCGCTGCAACGCGAGCGCGTCTACACTGTGATGATGCGCTTGCTGCTCGCGGTTAACAAGTTTGTAGAGGAGTGCGCACAACTCACCACGTGATCGAAGGTAACCCCCGAAGATCTGGTAAATGAGGGTGGTAGCCTCCGTGTATCTGTCCAGCCTGCCACGTCACAGAGAACGACACCACACGGTGGTTACAGTGGCAGTAGCAGTAGCACCTTTACCGGATGCACACGCGTGTGTGAGAGTTACACCATTGCCCGAGCTGTCGATTCACTCTTTGCCTTCAGCACTGCAACGCGTGCTCTGTAACAACCAAACGTGCTAGCGTCTGCACAGGGCAGCCACATTCACGGCACAGCCGCAGAGCTGGGGGCAAGCTGGCAGCCGACACGCGGTGCTGTTGCCCGGCAGTTTTGTTGTGCTCGGCGTGCCACGTGCCGTCCGTCAACACGAGGAATGATGTCAAGGGGCCACCGACGTCGAGACATTGACCCCCCGGTATTTATCGTCAACGTGAAATGCGCAAACAAAAGACGGCCCACGTCAGTGCCAAGGTGAAAGAACCGTGGTGCCAGCAGGGCCGGTCCTCTGCATCTCCCAGGTGTTCACACAAAAGTGTGAGTAGCTTCTCACAGACGTCGAAGGACAATCGTGCAGAAAACCAAGAGGGAGCCGTGAGGTACCGAACTGCAGAACGACCGCCGCAAGTTGACTGGCGCGCGGTACTCACTCGCTGTGGCCATGGAGGCATGAGGCTTGCATGGCATCTACCACGTATCGCAGAAACTCGTGGGCATCTTCCTGCCTCCCAATGCGCAGGTGTTTGGCGATGCCTGCAGAGAAATGGACATTGGGACAAAGTGACAGGTACAGGATCTGATGACATCCTTCAAGAGCTCCCCAACATGTCAAAAGGAGCAGTGCAAAGGACTTGGAACACAGACGGCGAAGGATCGCGGCCATAACTTCTCCTTCGAGTCCAAGTGTGAACGTAGTTGTGGGACTCACGCGTGATGTTTTTAGTGATGCCGCTGGGTGTCAGCACTCTCTGCGAGTTGTTGAATGTGCTGACGACGTGACGCTCCATGACGCACATTAGGCAAAAGTCGCTCCGTTCGCCTGCGAACGAAGGCACAGGTGGCACAATCCGTCAGCGCACGCCACTCGCACTCAGCCCAGCTGGTTAGTAACAACAAATGCTAGGAAACCTGGCACCAGCAGCAAACGCAATTAATGTTGCGTCTAAGTACCAATTGCATCACAAGATGCTTTATAAGCCCAAGTTAAATCTGTGCAGCCTATTAAACACGTGTTGGCCACGTGTGCATGTGCTTATCAAAAACACAATATTGATTTATGCTTGAGGAATCCGATGAGCTATGAAGTTATTTTTTTGCAGATGTCCAATAATGGTGCGGCGTGAGAACATTACAACAACAAATAAAACAAAAACACGATAGGAGTGGAAAATATAGGAAAGGTGAACAAACCACTTAAAAACAATTACAAATAAAACTAATCTATGTTTGTATTTTACCAGGCAAAGTCGACTGAGCTATTAGTTGCTTCTTCAGAAGCGATCTGACCACGAATGATAGCTCAACGAAGTGGCTTATCAAGTGTGAAATTCATAGCAGCCAAATTAACCGTGACAATAACATAGCCCATGGGTAAACGAGAGTGCCAGGGGGGTACTTACAGGTGCTGCAGTGCTCTTGCAGCAGCAGGTAGTTCACGAGCGGCGGCGTGTAGGCGAGGCACTGCAGCGTGGCGTTGAGGAAGCAGGTGTTCCCCAGGTTGCGCAGGCCGGCACCCTTGCCCACGTCGTTCTCCCACCTGAGGCTCAGCCGCTCCGGCGCAAACAGCGAGAGCCGTGCCGCCGGAATGCCGTCGTCCTCCTCTGCACAAAGGGAACGGTGGTGGCGGAAGCCGGCGTCATCGCAGAGCGCTGCACTGACGATGGGGCTGGCGTGGATATTCAGTGGCCCCAGCCAGCACCCGTGCTGCTCCTCTTAACCAGAAATATTTTGCTCCACATATCAGTGTAAGGGTAAAGTTCGCGACAAATGTGATGCGCCTGTCACGTTGACCGATAGGTGTTTTGAGCTCCTCGTGTTACTGTTGAATGGCAAAAGTTGTGGTTGCAAAGCGGCCTTGCTTTGGTGGCTACCACCCTAACAAGATGCCTCGAGGCTGCATAATCGCACGCTCACCTTGGGGTGCAGGCAGCACAGACACGCTGTTGTGTCGTTCTGTGGCTGGCACCGGGGAGGGTTCCGGCCGGCCATGGGGAAGGCAGCTGGGTTGGGTGCAATGCCTCTCGTCGGCCGCCACCGGCACCTCGTTGGACAAGGTGGGGGCCAAGACCGTGAGGTCGTTACCGGACGAGGTGCCCTCCGCTCCAGCTGCCACAGTCGTGGTTGGGTCCTGCCACAGCAACGCAGTCAACACATCCACAATTACTCCTCCCATCCGGACTGGGATCCCAACACACGTGGGACTGTTTTATCACCAAAAGAAATACAATTTTAGTCCATGAACCGATGGGCAATCTGCATCAAACTCACTTTAACTCGTAAAATAGTCTATGAAGAAGGTGCCATTGACTAAAGACGAACGAGTTCAGTTCTTTGTTACGTATGCTAAAGAAGGCAATAGAAGAAGGCAATAACAAGGTCCTAAATATATTTAAAAATGGTAATGGGAGTAAGTTTTAACATTTGTTAAAATTCCACGAAATATCCCTCCGTTATCTGTTAAGATAAATATAATAATTGCGTGTCCTGACTTGTGGGCCACCTTCTGTAGGCCACGTTATGAAAGGGACCACCAACTGTTGATGTGCTCTGCAGATGGGCCATGGCCTGAAACGGTGCCTGTTATATATTTAATCATGCATTATATATTTACTTCACATTATTATAGAGGGTGGCCCAAATGTTAGGACAGAGGGAGATTTCCTTTATCGTGCCACTGACATTACAACGTTTTAATTACGTATTGAAGTAAAAAGTGTATCTATTATCATTGTTACTATCTATAACAAGATAATCCTGTTGTTTGTTCAAATGAACATAATAACTCCATGTATCCTGACTTGTGGGCCAGCCTCTATAGGCGACGTTATGAAAGGAACAACAGCTATTAATGTGCTCTTCAGAAAGGCCATTGCCTGAAACGTCGCTTTTTTATATGTAATCATACATATATTTATTACACATCGGAATCAGAATATATTTAGACTGGAGGAATCCGATGAGCTATAAAGCTCTTTCGTATAGATGTCCAGTTGGGTCGGGTAAGAACGTTGCAACAACGAACAATATCAGCACGTGATAGGAGTGCAAAATACAGGTTGGCCCAAAAGTTTCATTTATCATGCCACTAGAATTGCAACGTTTTAATCATTTAGTCTAAAAGTTAACGTATTTTTGTTATCATTAATACCATAACAAAATAATCCTCTGTGATTTGTTTAAACAAATAAATACAATAACTGTGTGTGTCCTAACTTGTGGGCCACCTTCTATCGGCGACGTTATGAAAGGGCAAACAACTGTGATGTGCTCTGCAGATGGACCATGGCCTGAAACGTCACTGACCCAATTCCCACCCAAGTATACTCCCAGCATTGTGATTGGCTGAGCGGCACTAGTTGGCCCTGCCCCACCCACCACCTGTGGCTCCTCCCCCTCACCTGGGGCTCCGCCCTCAAACACGGCTCCGCTATCGCCTGCGCGGCTCCCGTCAGCTCCGGCACGGCGACCCGCGCCGTGCCTCGGGCTTCATCCGGGGAGGGGGTCGCGGGCACAGCCCCGCGGGATCCCTCGGGGGGGTCGCCAACTGCAACAAGAAGGAGGAGGAGCACGGCGATCACATTTTGTACTTCTGGGTCTAATTTCCCATTATAGATAAACATGGCCCCAGCCAGCACCCGTGGTGCCACCCTTAACCAGAAAGATTTTACTCCACATTCAAGTATGAAGCTCAAATTCGAGAATAATGTGATGCGCCTGTCACGTTGGCTGAAAGGTGTTTTGAGCTCCCCGTGTTACTCATGAAGGGCAACAGCAGTGGCTCCAACGCGGCCTCTCGTTAGGCTGCCACCCTAACGAGAGGTCACGTGATCGCACGCTCACCTTGGGGTACAGGCAGCACAGACACGCCGATGTTCTCGCGTGCTGTGGCTGTCACCGGGGAGGGTTCAGGCCGGCCGTGGGGAAGGCAGCTGGGTTGGGTGCAATGCCTCTCGTCGGCCGCCACCGGCACCTCGTTGGACGAGGTGGGGGCCAAGACCGTGAGGTCTTTACCGGACGAGGTGCCCTCCGCTCCAGCTGCCACAGTCGTGGTTGGGTCCTGCCACAGCAACGCAGTCAACACATCCACAATTACTCCTCCCATCTGGACTGGGATCCCAACACACGTGGGACTGTTTTATCTCCAAAATGAATTAAATTTAGTCTATGAACCGATAATCGATCTGCATAATATCTCTCAAATATATATAGACAGTATTGATTTTTAGAGGAACCCCAAACTCACAAAATATTCTAAGAAGGGGCCATTGACTAAAGACGAACGAGTTCATTTCGTTGTTATGCATGCCGAAAAAGGTAGCTGTAATTTTAAAAAAAGGTGCTAAATGCATTTCAAAAGAGTCATGGATATCAGTTTTAACATTTGTTAAAATTAAACTAATAACCCTTTGTGATTACTTAAGATAAATACAATAACTTTGCGTGTCCTGACTTTGGGGCCACCCTGTGTAGGCCACGTTATGAAAGGGTCTAACAACTGTTGACGTGCTCTGCACAAGGACCATTGCCCGAAACGTCGCCGATCATGATCCAATAACAATTTTCCCACACCCGTGCATTCCCAGCGTTGTGAATTGCGCCAGCGGGCCCCGCCCCGCCCGCCACCCGGGGCTCCTCCCCCTCACCTGAGGCTCCGCCCTCAGACGCGGCCCCGCTATCGCCGCCTGCGCGGCTCCCGTCAGCTCCGGCACGGCGACCCGCGCCGTGCCTCGGGCTTCATCCGGGGAGGGGGTCCCGGGCACAGCCCCGCGGGATCCCTCGGGGGGGTCGCCAACTGCAAAAGAAGGAGGAACACAGCGATCACATTTTACACTGCGGATAAACACACGGCTCTACATTTCCCACTGTAGACAGACATGGGCCTGTCTATCGCTTCTGAAGAACTCAATAGCTCAGTGGGCTTCATCTGGTTTAATAAAAAAAAAGTGTAATTAATTTCGTTTTCGGGATTTGCTTACCTCTCTTATACTTTTCATGTGTATCGTTTTTTTGATATTGGTGCAACTTTCTGAACCCGTCTCTACTGGACATTTGTACAAAAAGAGCTTCATAGCTCATCGGATTTTTCCACGAAGATTGAAGTTCATGATCTTGAATTGGTGAGTGACGTTTGGTAACTCACGGGGGGTCCTTTGCCCCCCCCCCGTGGGTGACGGTTGGTCACTCACAGGGGGTCCTTTGCCCCCCCCCGTGAGTGACGATTGGTCACTCACAGGGGGTCCTTTGCCCCCCCCCCCGTGAGTGACGATTGGTCACTCACGGGGGGTCCTTTGCCCCCCCCCGTGGGTGACGGTTGGTCACTCACAGGGGGTCCTTTGCCCCCCCCCGTGAGTGACGATTGGTCACTCACAGGGGGTCCTTTGCCCCCCCCCGTGAGTGACGGTTGGTCACTCACGGGGGGTCCTTTGCCCCCCCTCCGTGAGTGACGGTTGGTCACTCACGGGGGGTCCTTTGCCCCCCCCCCCCGTGAGTGACGGTTGGTAACTCACGGGGGGTCCTTTGCCCTCCCCCCCCCGTGAGTGACGGTTGATAACTCACGGGGGGTCCTTTGCCCCCCCCCCCCCCGTGAGTGACGGTTGGTCACTCACGGGGGGTCCTTTGCCCCCCCCCCCCCGTGAGTGACGGTTGGTCACTCACGGGGGGTCCACTACCCCGTGAGTGATGGTGGTCAACGCGACCGCTTAACCCCGACACGAATCACGACCTAAAATGACCACTTGGCCGAACCCAACCACACACACGCAGAGCGATCTTTAGAAGTTGCTGTTAGTTGCTGGCCGCTCGGCGTTTCGGGCCTCTTGAGTGACTATTTATCATGATATTAGTTATTTAAAGCGACCAATCACGCAATTAAACCATACGGGTGGTGCTGCTGCGTCGGCAGTGGTGAACAGGTTGGACCAGAACACAACCACTCGGCACTCTCCGTGTCGATAGCGACACTGCGGCCTCCATAGGTGCAGGTGGACGTGGGTCATGGCCCGACTTCAACAGCCCCATCTATTGTATTTGTTTCTCTTCGCAGCGGTGCTGTTGACGTGGTGTAGATTTATTATCACGGCGTCTTCTGACCAAATATGGACGAATAAACACATTCACGACCGTGTTCCCTCATCTCTCTATATATAAAAGGGAAATTTGTGAATATGTATCTGTTCAATATGTTTAGCATAATTCCCAACATGGAACAAACTTATAATTTGGCATGTGGGTAGTTTCCAGATTGTACACACTACAATACTTTACCGCCTATCTCATATGTGTTGTGAGTGTGTTCGTGTGCAGGGAAAAAATCCACATTTTTGGGGTAAAAATGTTGATAATTTCCCTTTAAAAGTCCGACGCTCACCTTGGAGAAGCTCTCCTGGCATAATCGGTCGATGGGATTCTCAGCTTGTTGAAAGTGTCGCCGCTGTTCACGTTAAAGAGAGCAGGGACGACGCAGAATCACACAAACACGTCTGGTCTTCTCGCCGTGCTGGAGTTCTGTGACCGTTACGGGCCTCACGTGACCATTGTGTCACCTTGACAACGACCACGATCATCATATTGGCGACATTCAAACTCGGCACGTGGTCCCTCGTCATCGTTACGACGTTGGAGACGCGAGAGGCACGTGGGGGGCACGAGGGGGGAGGGGCTCGTGGGGGCACGAGGGGGGAGTGGCTAGTGCCACCCCCCCCCCCCCCCGTGAGTGACGGTTGGTCACTCACGGGGGGTCCACTACCCCGTGAGTGACGGTGGTCAACGCGACCGCTTAACCCCGACACGAATCACGACCTAAAATGACCACTTGGCCGAACCCAACCACACACACGCAGAGGGATCTTGAGCAGTGCTCTTGAGTTGTTGGTCGCTCGGCGTTTTGGGCCTCTCCGCTCAGCAGCTGCGACCCAAATCGACGTGGATCGGGGGCTCAGAGGACGCGTGGCGAGGTTGGAACGAGAGGCCTCGAGAGTGAAGAAGAAGAAGCGAGGGGAGAGCGAGGCGAGCTTGGGGTGAGACTCTGAGCGGCAGAAGGCGAAGAAAACGTGGAGTGGGGAACACGTGCAGGGTGAGGACATCAGCATCAGTCACTTAATCATCATCATTCACATGATCATCATCCACATCATCATCTACATCATCATCATCCACATCTTCATATTCTTGGTTCTTTCGGTAAAGTCACGAAGATTAAAAAATAAGAATAAAATGACAATAAATTCAAATTAAATTTTAAAAATGTTAAAAATAAAAATTCTCAATTGAAAATAATAAAAGCAAAAAACCCACGACGTTTCCATGACAACACAAGTGGTCTTCATCGCTTCATTTAGGGGTAGGCCCTCATCCAGCAGTTGATTCATCCACGCGTGGCCGGCGTGACGAGGTATGGTCACACAGCCACACCCACACGGTGCGTGAGAGGCGTTCATCCAGCAGTGGATTGAACAAGCCGCGTAGATGGCAATGTATGGGGTGCGTCATGAGGTGTCCGTGTGTGCATCTGTGTGTGTGTGCGTTGGTGTTTGATTGACGTTTCTCTCAAAGCTGATGTTGCAACAATCTTCCTGCTGAATATTTGACCATCTGGTCATACGGGATTCCGATTATCCCCATAGTGCGGTGTTGTCTATAAGAAACACGTTGAATCAAAGTGCAGTACAGAGATGATGTGGCTTCTATGAATGTCCACACGATGATAAGACACTTGGGTTGAGGTCTCATTTGTGATGGCCAAAGGGAAGGTTCGAGACTGGGGGCGTGGCCTCGGACCGTAGAAAAGGGAGATGCGCGGGAGACTCGGGGCTTTTGCAGTGGGGGTCTCCATCTGTCCGAGTGCGAGCACGTGACTCCTTAATAAAGAAAAGCATCTCAAGACAAGTGCGTCCAAGTGGTCTTTACAAGTGTAACAGGCAGCAGAGAGATCGACCGTTGCTGCCCCGATTTTCTATTTAAGCTGTAAACCAGGCATCTTTGAAGGCAACGATTTATTGTCAGCAGCAGCCTACAACCAGTTCGAAATTCGGCTTGATCGGGAGGCAGTTGGGGGTCGATAATGGGGGAAAGTCTGGCAAGCAATGGTTCGTTCCTTTAGCTTGGGGAGGGAGGACAAGAGGGACACTGGTCTGTAGCTGTAAGGTGAGTCTTGCGGCTTTTTGGGTTTCAGGAGGGAGAGGGTCGCTCCTTCTCACGGTGGATCTACTTGTCAGGTGTTTTCGTGTCACCTTAAACACATCTAATACCATCATCTGGGAAAAAAATTGACATCGTTAATTCAAATCCAGATTTGATCAGTAGAGTTAAACTCCGAAAAAGACGCTTTTAAAGGCCAGAAACCTGATCATACAAAGTCTGATGCTGTGCACAGTGAACATCATTATTACTTAATAAAGATAAATAGGCAGTCATACGTGGATGGTAAAATTAAGGCCTTGAGTCTGGACTTGAAGAGGGGCAGAGAGGTTTTGGGTCTCTGTGTGAGTCTATCGATGTTTCTGTGAGTCTATGGGTCTCTGTGTGAGCATCTTCATGAGTTTATGTTTCTCTGTGCGAGTCTAAATGTCTCTAGGTGAGTCTATGGGTATCTTTGTGAGTCTATCATGGATATTTGTGTCAATAGGTCTCCATATGAGTCTGTCTGTAGGTCTCTGCATGGGCACATCCGCTGATGTGTGAGTTATGGTCAACATACAGGGTGTCCATTCAGGTATCAAACCATTGAAATCAAATTTTATTTCGATACACATTTTATTTAGAAACACGATTGAGCTAGGATGGTAACACTACACACTGACACTTGGTAGCATGACCATTTTATCTGACGTTTTATCTTGCTAACCCTCCGCGTCCCCACTCACCAAGTAGTCACTGAGCCATCGACGGTCCGATTCATCGAACACGAAGTGACCACCAGGTTGATCGTGGGGCATCAACTTGGCTGAGCCCCCACGTTCACCTCAAGTTTTGTTCCCGATCTTTCTTTTTTCACATTCAGCCGCAGGGGCGAGATGATGGTGGGGAGACCGGTGCCGGATGTCACGGTGACATTTGTGACAAAGTCAGACCCCTTGACAACTCACTAAACGTGCTCCATAAGCATATTGGGGACGGAAATCACCACAATGCCAGCGTGTTGACAAACGGCGTGACTCTGCGATACAATCTGCGATGCTCTCATCCGCTTTTCAATAACGATGACGGAGTTTTGTGGCAGCGGACAAGTTACCGATGGTACTGGACTGGAATCGGTATGCACCGACTTGACAAGTTCCTCACACGTTCCTCATCTTAGTCCTCAGTACCCACTGATTTCACAATAAAAGTCTAACCCAATCTCGATATTGATTCCAAGCATCTTTTCATTTTGCAGGGCTGAAACTCTCCTATCTGGCCATACGTTGCCTTGTTTGCCCACTAAAGTCCTCGAAGCAGTTCGGTGAATCTTCCCGACACGTGGCTGTGATGGTTGGTCCATCTTGGACCTCACACAATTCCCTCCCTTGTAGTCCACACACCCGCAATCGCAAGCGACCACACGCATGGAAACAGGACTCCAATGGAGGCAAGTCCTTTCTTTCTTAAAAGCCAGAACGTCGATCATTAATATGCAACCAATGTTTGCTACAACATCATAATACCGTTACAAAGATACTCATATTACGTCCAATTGTCTGCATGCAAAAGCAGTCAACATAAAACAACCCGATATAGTAAGAAGTAGCAGAGGGGATGAATGCACGACTCAAAATTAACAAGGGCCTTGTTACCGCAGCCACGGAGAAGTCGTGGTACTTATCGATGAATGGACTTTAAACAGAGTCCGGGATCCTTAGTGGCAGTCGATGAGCAGGCGACTTCTGTTGCGCGCGATGCCTCCTCCTCCTCCTCCGGTGCTGATCGACGTTAGCAGCGTGATACCGCGGCGACGCAGCCACAAGGCGACAGTGGCAGCTGGGGGCTTTACGAACGACGCAGGGATGATGCCGTCGTGACACCGGTCATCCCTGCGGCAGCGGTGCTGTCAGCGCACGAACTCTGCCCAAGTGCAGGAACGCACGATCTCCTCCTGGGTGTCTACAGTGACAGCACTCACTCTGTCCATCAGGTGAGACACGGATAGATATCTTCGCCAGCATGATAGTGCACGGACCTGTAGTTATAACAAAGTCACTGTTTAGCCCGTGTTACGGCTCGTGACTGTGATTGGTGCAGCTCACTGCAGGCGGTTTTTTCTCTCCTCCGTGTGGATGTTCACCTCGAGTCCCACTTGTCTCTCCTGGTCACTCAACAACGGCAATAATCGTCAGAGGCCTTCATTGGGGCCGTCCATAAATGACGTCACGCGATTTTGGACGATTTTGACCCCCCCCCCCTCTCGTCACACGGCGTCACGAAAAGTCAGACCCCCCCCTCAAATATGACGTCACAAAGCTCTGCCCCCCCCAAAAAAATATAAAACGTGCTTCAAATCGCTTTAAACTATTGTCATTGTAGTGCGTATTTAATGTGCCGCTGCACTCCGATGTTGTAGGAGAAAACATGACTTAAAAAGTATTTTTAATTAAGTAGAACGTGTTGTCTATATTTATTTAAAGTTGCGCATTCTGATGTGACGTCACATTTCCCAAACCCCCCCCCCCTCGTCACACACCGTCACAAATGTCTGACCCCCCCCCCCCCCACCAGGTGCGTGACGTCATATATGGACGGCCCCTTTAAACAGCTCAACTGCTGTTTGACTCCAGCTTCTGAACTCCTGAAGCTCCCTCTGTAGCTTGTCGCTCTCAACGTATGAGAGCTGTGTGAGACCACCTACTCCTCTTCTGCTGCTTCTCCACTCCACGTTCACTGGTGGCTCTTCATCTTGATGGCGTAAGGCCCGGGTCACGTGGCGATGGGGCCGGCTTCCCAATGGCACGAGCTATCGTGCTCGTGCCCACGTGGACCACACAATGCCGAAGCCACTGGGGCCGTGCACTTTTACATCTACATTGAAAACTCATTCTTCTTTAGAACTTGCTATTTGTATTATGGTTGTTGCCCTGTCCACCGCACCTCCAATTACCACGGTTGGCTACACAGGGTGCGAAAGAAGTTCAACTTACATAATGCACCGTTGGTCTGCCCACAGTTTAGCGGTGGCACGTGTGGATACACTCACATCATGAATTGACCAACGCATCCACATTTTTTTCTGCCATTTATTATCTGGCCCTTCTCATGGGAGAGAAGCGCCACTCTCTCTCTCTTGTGAGGCAATGAAAAGCGTGCCAATGTAATTGGGACCTCTACAGCTTGGCCACCAATCTGTCCTCCTTTTGTGCAGGCAAAGGTTACTGAAGCTTGTTCTCGCGTTGTGCGCTTGATGCGGCCCAGCTGATTAGTATCATGAGGATCTGGAGTCAGGGATGTCTCCGGCACATTGTGAGCCAACCTCAACGCCTTCCTACAGGGTTCTCATTGTTCCATTGCTCTCAATTCAAATTAGACATGTCTGTGGAGACCAGTTCCTTTCAATTAACACACTTTTATATAACAATCAACACGTTATGTATGCTGAACTTCTTTCACACCGTCCATGGCCAACCATGTTAATCAGAGGTGCAACCACATCCAATGCATTATTATACTCAACTAACGTTCAATGGTATACCCACAACAGCGTGCATCTGTGTACAGCCAGACCTCGCTTAGCGCTCGAGATTGGTTCTTGGAAAAGTGAGCGCTAATGGAATCGGCGCTAAAAGGGGTCATTATACCATTGCATATATGGGGATGTGTTCCTGACAGCGTGATTTTTTTCGTATGAGGAACATATGAGGGCTTCGAGTATAGCGCTAATAATACAGTTGGTAGATATAATGTAATAAATAAAACATTATAATTTATTACAACTTCATCATTATGTGCTGTACTCAGCAGCGGGAGGAAGACGAGGTTGGAGCTGCTCCCAATCCGGGTGTTCGCGATGCTGCCCTCACTCAAAATGTCCGTGGTGAGGTTTCTTCCAGGTGGAGCCTGGGACTCTCTCCCGGTCTCATGAGAACTCGCCCGGCTAAACACTGTCATCATATTTGGGGGCACGTTTTATTATTATTTTTAATTTGACAACGAATGGTGGTAATTGAATCGTGGGGGGTGGGGTTTGGTTAGCTCAGCATACGCCACTCTCATTGGCTGAGCAAATAATTGTGGCAGGTCCGTTTCTTCAGCCAGCACCGCCGCCTGTTCTCACCTGAAAGCACGGGACAAAGAACGCGATCACGAGTCAGCGTTTTATGGGGTCGCGCTAAGCATTGATATTCGGTGCTTTTTCTGGAAGACT
Organism: Petromyzon marinus; assembly: GCF_048934315.1. Classification (NCBI taxonomy): domain Eukaryota; kingdom Metazoa; phylum Chordata; class Hyperoartia; order Petromyzontiformes; family Petromyzontidae; genus Petromyzon; species Petromyzon marinus. The sequence goes on from NC_133709.1 coordinate 15,359,768, forward strand.
TTGCTGCTTCTTCCTGGATTTATATCTGTTGCGCGTAGTCACTTTAAGATGTTTTCTTGTTCATGTTTTTGTTTGTTGTGGTTGCACCCGATTCAAGAGCCGAATGGCTCACAGGGCTATACCAAATAAATGAAACTGAAAACTGAAACTGTCTGTGTCGTCACGTGTAACAGCATTCGCTGAATACATTGTCGGCTTTCACATGGAGTTACCACGACTGTCAAAGCGTCAGGTGCCATTTGTAAGTCGATGAACTCACAATTTGAATCTCATGGTTTGAATCTCATGGTTATAGTTGTGATTTTTATTGTAATTGTACTTTTGTCCCATTTCGCTACATAACGAATTGGTGTATTTTCTACAACGGCGATAATTCATGCTTCGTGTTGTGTTATATGGAAAACTATTTCTACTGATTTAAAAATTATTGTCGAACTCGCTGTTTTCCCCGTCCCCGCGTGCATAGACATACACAAAACAAAGATGCCCCGTATAGCGTGAACAGACTGTTAGGGCAAGTGCTGTTTGCGAGCATCTATGAAGGCTGGCACGGCACACAAGGGGGTGGGTGGCCAACACCACGCCCGACCGCCTTTGTTTCCCTAGTGGCAATATTTTACACACCACACCAGGTAGTTATTTGAGGCTGAGTCGGCCTAGGAGAGGCCCAGGACCGGTTGAGATCATCGTCACTGGTGGTGTCCGTGAGCGGGAATCGAACTCGGGTCACCAAGTTCGTAGCGCAGCACGCAAACCGCTACACTACTGCTCCCCATAGGCAAACACAGATCATAACACCACACACAAACTGATACCCATGAATGTGTTTATTTTAAAATAGTTTTTGGTCAGCCTGGCACGTCAACGTTCACTAAAAAATACAGCATTGAGTGAAATGTAAAGGTGGCCCCGTACACAACCAATGGGCATTGCATAACTATGATTTAAAATGACACCTCAACAAAAGCCAAATGAAATACGATATTATGAATCAGACTACTGCTTGAATAGAGCTAGGGTTGTTTAAAGTCTTTTGTGTTGCAGGTAACCGCTTTAAAAAGCAGTAAAAAAATATTTGGTAAACTGGTTCACTACACATATAGAATGTCCAGCAACACAAAAGTTTTACCTTTAGAGCAGAAAATTAAAGGAAGCTGCTGTGGTGTAACGGTTACCACAGTGAACTTGTAACCCAGAGGTCTCCAATTTCATTTCCCAGCGCGGCATTTGAAGCAACGGGGCCAGTTTCTTACATCGCACGTGGCTTATCACGTGGAAATTTATAGCGGCCAAATGACTCGAAAAGCATGTTTCTAAATTTTAAGGAAAAAACCTGAGGACCCAGAAAAAAAATCCACGCGACCACGGGGAGAACATGCAAACTCCAAATATACAGCAGGTGTTACGGTCGGGATCAAACCCACGACCTCCTGCATACCAGGCGAGGTAGTAAACATCTCCCAGCCACCGTGGCACCCTCTCACCACAGTGGCGCCTCCACAATGGGTCCACAATGGGCAGATCACCTTTGATGGGATCAAGTTGGGGCGTGCCCACCGCTTCCAAAACTATCTGCAAGAGTGGAGCAAAAATACCCTCCAGAGCTCTCTCAGTGGAGGCCCTGTCGTCAGCAGCGGCGGAGTAAGCGAGCAAGTGCAGGGCCGCCGCACCTTTACCTGTTCACCGAAACATTTGACAAATGCACCTCGAGGTGACTTTGGTCCACCACCGTTCCGTTTTGTACGTTCACATGTACCACATGTACGTTCACATGTACCACATGTACGTTCACATGTACCACATGTACATTCACATGTACCACATTTACGTTCACATGTACCACATGTACGTTCACATGTACCACATGTACGTTCACATGTACCACATGTACCACGCGTACATTCACATGTACCACATGTACATTCACATGTACCACATGTACCACATGTACCACATGTACATTCACATGTACCAAACGGAGCGTTCACTGTGAATATGCCACTGGAATCAATTCATGGCTCCTGACTTTTGGAAGTGGTAATTGATTCTGACAGCATTTACCGCTTTACCGGTTACCATTCAACAACCTTATAAAGGAGTATGCATCAAACTGAGATGACTGGTATTTATACTATAACTCATACGTTTTTCACATTGCTATATTACAACCTTTATGCAATGTGTATGCAGCAAGTATGAATGGGCATCATATCATGGCAGTTAATAACAACCCTGCAGCATTTACATTAGCCCTATCAGAGTTTACCTCGTACAAGTACTGTATTAATACACAATCATTCTACAGGCACGTTGAAACACAATAAACATACATAATACAGAACCATATTGGAGTGTTAGTACACAGTAAACCCATAGCAGTGTTAATCCTATCAGTGTTAATATGTAATGTTCTACCAAAATTATAGTTCATCTATCTATAGCATTAGCGCACAATAATATCCATACATGACCCATGCAGTATCAGTCCATTACAGTTGCAGTAGCGTTACATAGCGTCAATGTCCTACACAATTGCTGGGGCTTAGCAACATGAAATCATCAACAACCTTGGCCTCTTAAACCGTCCCCTAAATAATGTCAAGACAAATAATCAGACAAAGATGCCTCCTTTCCATATCTGTACCTCCACATGAGGTTTTATTTTTTAACATCCCATCAGTCACACAGCCTTCTGGGATGGCATGCATTTCAGCAGGATTGGTTTCAACGCACGCAAAACTCTGCACTGATTTCCACGTTCAGTCTCTCATTACCAGTCACGCTTGCATATAAACACATAGCAGATCCTCAGCATTGCTTCGAGCAAGCCCGACTCTGCCGATGAGACGTTCAATGTAAAACCGGTCCAAAATGTGCTTACATTAAACCAATGCTGCAATGAAATTCAATCCCAGAAGGGACGTGTAGTTCATGGATTGTGTAATTACTTTGATGCTTTCACGTGGAGGGAGAGATACGTGATGGAGGTGTATTGTCCACTAATTTATCTTATTAAAACAAAATCTTATCTGGTTATGGAGTTGCAAAAGGTAACTTTAGGTCGTTTAGGTTAGGCCTCTTAGGTAGCTTAGTTAGGTAGCTGGGTTACATAGCTTGAAATGCAGTTAGGCAAAACAACTTTCAAACCATTGGAAACATAACGAATAAATGTAACATGTACGTTTGTAGCTTTGGGGATATTTTCCACGTGTGCCTGAAACAAACATTTAAGGCAGACCCGGATAAAAAAACAGATCAAATAAAGTGAAGGGCAAGAGCAGGTCTAAGTGTTCTAGGAAGGCTGAACTCGATAATAATAAAAACAACAGCAATGTGCCTCGACGGGAATGTTTTGCAATCTGTGCATACTCCCTGCCACGATATGCGTCAGAAACACCTCAGGAATCTAAACTGCTTAAAATTGTGCAAAGAAGCACGGGGAGATGCATGCTGGCAATCACAATGAGAAACAGGGAAAGGAGCAAATTGGATTAGAGAATATTAGATGATGTTATTGAGACGCTTCAGTATTAAGTAGGCTTTGCGCAGGGCACATCGTGGCTGGCAGCACGGGCCACGGTGACGAACAATAAGTGGGCAGTCAAGGGAATGGAACGTATCCGTGAAGACATCCACCAGTGAGATGGAGTGATGGGATAACCAAATGATCCACTGGAAACGCATTTCTCTTCCTTCGTGTCAAAATCGGATGGTAAATAATGAAAAGAACCAGAAGTAGGACCGATATCTAAGAGACAGAGCCTGTGCCTGTACACAACTAGTAGTTCACTCGCGTTGATTCAAGCAAGCAAGCCTGACTTGCTGATGAGACCCTATAAATTGAACCAATGCCGCTTAAATGTATGCATTCCAAGAAGGCGACGAGGCTGATGCGAGCTATGAAATACCTTTATGTTGACGTGGAGGGACGTATACGGGAAGGAGGAATTTTGCCTGATAATCTATTTTGTTAGAAATTTTCACCGTGTTGGTTAGGGAGTTTTAAATGCCGTTTTAGTTAGTTTAGGTGAGCTTAGTTAGGTACCTTTGAACGCATTTAGGGAACCAATGTTGCCCGATGGGAAACATAAGTGATAGATGTAGCATCTATAAAGTCCTGTGGTTCTTTCACCATACCTCACCACAGTGGTCAGTGGGGGTCAGTGAAGACGGGGAGCATTTACTTGGGAGCAGAGAGGGAGAGTCCAACAATGTGGTTTGCTGGACTGCCCCTTTGCTACCTACCACACACGTATGCATGCATGTGTATGGTGGTCACCCATCCGAGCACTATTCCAGGCTCCATTCCGCTTTGCTTCCGAGCTCCAATGAGATCGGGAACATTCCGGTTGACTTGACTGTAGGGCCCCAGGAACAAGATGAGGTGAGATGACGTTGGGAAGAGGGACAAGGGGAAGATTCCAAAGTGGAGCAGTGCGAGGGAAGAAGGAGAAATGTTGTAACCTGCAGTGAAGCGAGCGGGTGAATGGTTGGTTAGGTTTTTGTTTTTGCGATGATTTCTATATATATTCTATGATTTCTATATTTCACGATACAAGGTTGCGATATGTTAACAACCTCACCTGGTATACAGGAGGCCGTGGGTTCGATCCCGACCCTGACCCCTGTATGTCTGTGTTTGCGTGTTCTCCCCGAGGTCGCGTGGATTTTTCTCTGGGTCCTTCGGTTTTTCCCTCCACATTTAGAATCAACGTGCGTTTAGAGTATTAGGCTACTATAGATTTTCACGTGACAAGCCACGTGGTTGAACTATCATGTGGCCAGGTTGCTGCTGAAAAAGAGCTACATAGCTCAGTGGGCCATACCTGGTAAAATAAATGATTGTTTTGCTCTGATGTCTATTAGTTTCATTGGTGTACTTTCTTTTATGTTTTTGCTTTTGTCAATTTGGCGACCCAGGTAAGTCGCTCTTGCAAATGAGACTTTTCTCTTTATGGTCTCACCTGGTTGAAGAAAATAAGCTTGATATTTGAATATTATGGCAATTGCAGAGCTTGAATGATGCGGGCACATGTGGAAAGGACAGAGATATGCAGGTGAGGTACAAGGCACTGGAATGATGGGTGAACAAAGTTACTGAGCACAGACCCAAATGCCCAAAACATCATGCGGAAAGAAATAAAGAGCACGATCAAGAGTTGTAATAGATACCAGTTAAGACTTTCTTGAATTGAGCATGGTGATTATTAAAGCTTGGAAAAATAAATAGGAAGAAATTCCAATGTCAAACCTCACTAGGGATGAAGCAGAAAGAGAAGTGTGGTTGATGGGTGGGCTGGTTTGGGTGGGTTGGTTTGGGTCGGTGGGTGGGTGGGTTGGTTTGAGTGGGTGGGTTGGTGTGGGTGGGTTGGTGTGGATGGGTTGGTTTGGGTGGGTGGATGAGTGGGTGGGTTGGTTGCTTGCTTAGTTTGGGTGAGTTGTATGTATCTTGAACTTCTTTTGCACCGTTCATAGCCAACCGTGCTCATTGGAGGTGCGGGGAAAGGTTTGGGTGGGTGGGTTGGTTTGGGTTGGTTGGTTTGGGTGGGTGGGTTGGTTTGGGTGAGTGGGTTGGTGTGGGTGGGTTGGTTTGCGTGGTTGGTTAGTTAGTTGGTTTGGTTCAGTAGTTGGGTTGGTGGGTGTGTTATTATATGCTGATGGGCTTTTATGGGTCGGTTTTTTGAGTGGGTAATTTTTGATGGGTGGGTGGGTTGGTTTGGGCAGGTGGATTGGGTGGGTAACAGAGTGGATGGGTGAGTGAGACACTGGATGAGTGAGAGGGTGAATCAGTGGGTGGTTAGGTTTGCGAGTGGGTGTGGTGTTGTGATCTACAGTGCGGTGGTTGAACCCTGTGTGGAGTTTTCAACATGGCAGGAGGAATCAAAGAGTTAAGTTCACGGGATAGTGGTTTTATGGATGGCACTGGTTAACATTGGCATGCGAAAGCCTACACTGTGTTGGCGGTGGTTGTGTGTTCTACACAGCAGTGAGCAAAGCTAGCCCAGATGGCCCAGTTACAGTGGCACATTTTCCACTGTTCTATCAGTGGCACCAGGTCCCCCAGTTCCTACTGGCACCACGGGGAGCTTCAGACCCTCCTCCTCCGCTTCCTCCGCCTCTTGAATGATATCAGTGGCCCCAAGGCCCTCTGAGATGCTGCCACTGCGGCTTGAACTGCGGCTCACCCGAGCCTGTGTGTACAGGATGCGAGAGAGGAGACACGTTGAACATGAAACATAATCAAGATCGAGATGTCATTATAGGCAATGACATTGCTACTACTATGGGCAAGATGACCAGAGTGAGACATCTAAGAATCTGGACGATAAATTTGGCTTCTATCATTGTGTATAACATATCAACCATTCATTAGATAAATAAAATATTAATATAAACGGCAGATACCTTCCAGAACTACAAAAATAGTGCCCAGCCACAACACCGAAGACACCCAACAAAAGTACGGTTGCAGCCAGTCCTAGCCAATACACCTCCATACTCCAAGTGTAGTACATTTTAGATTTTTAGAATCTATTTATTTCGGAAGGGCACAATGACCTGAATACTAAATCAAGCAGAAGACAAACTACAGCCTTGACAAACACCTTTGCGAACATACCTTTTTTACATCTCACATTCTACTCCGAGCAAATGGCGAATACACAGGACACGAGATACATGGGCAATAAACACTTGTTTGTCTGTTTACATATTAGTGCAATAATCCCAGGAACGTGGAGGAGCATGTCCTCACACACCAAAGACAAAGATCCCCCATATATAGCCTTGACAGGCTGTTGGGGCAAGTGCTGTTAGCTAGCACCTATGAAGGACGGCACGGCACACGAGGGGGTGGGTGACCAACACCACGCCCGACTGCCTTTGTCTCCCCAGTGGCGATGTTTACGGCACACTGCACTGGGTACTCATTTGAGGCCGAGTCGACCTAGGGGAGGCCCAGGAAGGGTGCAGATATCCGTCACTGGTCGTGACGGTGAGCGGGAATCGAACTCGGGCCGCCGGGTTCATAGCGCAGCGTAGTGCTAACCGCTACACTCCCACTAACCGCTCCCCATAGATTACCAGTCATCGAATATCACCCTCTTACACACACCTTCCACAGTCTCACCTTGATTGCTGACACCGTACTCTCCACCTTCTCCTCCAGTGACTTGAATGTTGGCGAGTTCCTAACAGGACACAGAGGAATTCAGTCAACACCCTGCTTTATTCTCCCAGGCAGGTGGCTCAGTGGTAGTATGAGAGGCTCACAATCGGAAGGTCACAAGTTCAAATCCTGATTGGCAGGGCTGACTCTCTACCATTGCCTGACTGCCTTTGTTTCACCAGTGGTAATGTTTACACACTGCTCCAAATACTTATTTCAGGCTGAGTTGATCTCGGGGAGGCCCAGGACCGGTTAAGATGTTCGTCACTGATGTTGGCCGCGAGTAGGAATCGAACTCTGGTCGCCGGGTTTATAGTGCAGTGCCCTCACCACTACACTACCGTTTGCCACACACACACACACATATATGTAGGGTACTGTACATGGCAAGGATTATAGTAGGATCGGTGGAGATCGGTGGAAACAGGTGCAGGGAACTGTACGAGGGAAGGTTCGAGAAGGGAAATAGAGGACGGTGGAGTCTGCTGGAACAATCTTCGGGGGGAAAGTGCTGCAAGTGACCAGGGTGTGGCCGAGCGGGTATATAAGGGGGAGCGAGGCCCGCGATTGGGGCGCTCCCTCGGGGACTGAAGGGCGACTGCAGGTGGACGACAGTGGGGCTGACTGTCCGAGATCTACATGGTGGAAACCATCGAGGACTTCTCGAGATTAACCCAGTGGGAAACCCCCCGGGGCTGCAGATAGTCATAGCCTTGTGAAACATGCTAGTCGTACTCTCGCCTTGTAAATACGCTCTCGTGAAATCAATAATCTAGAAAATGGAACAATGCGAGGGAGCTTTACACATATATACATGCACCTTCAAACACGCCTTCAGAATTATTAGGATGCAAGTACCAGGGCATGCCAGGACATGCGGGGGGGGGGGGGGGGGCATAGGGCCATGCGTGCGTGCTTTACCTGATAGCTGGCATGCTTATGGACGGCCGGATTGTGTAGCTTAGCCACAGAGAGGCATTGCGGGAGGAAGAGATAAACAGAATAAGTGTTGCAGGATGGGGAGTGGGGTGCAAAGCTAAGGAAGCAGAGATAATGAACATTATGGTGAAAATAATCGTTAACCCAAGTGTGGAGAAAATAAATAACAAAATAAATGACCAGACAACATGCCTCAGTTCCTCTATGGCAGGGGCGGGGAGCGCCCGGCCCGCGAGCCGTCTGAGGCCCGCAAAATCATTTGGTCTGGCCCTGCCAAGGCAACTGCACGAGTCGAAATTCAATAAATCTAGGCGCTTTTTTCATAGCAACATAAATATAATTGATATAATGATGTTATAAATATCCAAATGGCCCTTGGCAGGAAAAGGGTTCCCCACCTCTGCTCTATGGTAATGTTACCCCGACTACCAAAATTAATGGGTGCTGCATTTAAATGGAAGAGCGGCCGATTTCATCGATACTCTACCTGCGCGCAACCAGGGAAAGTGGGCCGAGTTGGTTCGTCAACTTTTAAAACGTTTAGACCCAGGAGATATCGAAAATACAGCTGAGGCGCAGTGGCGTTTCGTCAGTGTGATAAGGCGATGGTCAACTACTTCGTGGGGCTTATATTTGTGCACCACGTGTTGGTGGCAGGAGGATGTGGTCTGTCAACGACGGGGCTTTAACATGCTGGTGATAGCAAGCGTGCGTGCGAGAACATTTCTCGTGAGAAGAACATAATTGATCATCGGTTTTTCCCCTTTTTTCTGGCAACAAAACAGCTGTGTTAAGATGTTAAACCACCGAAACTGAGACCTTTTACAAGGAATCATATCTGCATTAACCACAATGCTTGTGGTCAGAATGCAAATAAAAAAACACTCTGAAACTGATTGTTCCACACCAGAGACACCTTTTTGAGCCTCGTCTCAAAACGGTGTGAGACCAGAGGACGCTAAAAGGCGAATATAATAATTGGTTTTACCCTTTCTGGCAATGAAACAGGTGTTACGATTGATTTGAAGCTTTCGTGACTGCAGGAATCCATACTCTTTGGTTCTTTCGGTAAAGTCACGTTGGTACAGGTGTTAAGATGTTAAAACACCAAACTGAAACCTGTTGCAAGGAATCCTGTTTGCATTGACTACACGCACACAGTGCTTGTGGGGAACATGCAAACAAAAACACGCTCCGGTAATATAAGCGTCGTCTTTGAACCTGATTGGTCCACACCAGAGACAGCTTCCTTGAGAGCCAGCAAGAGAGTGCTTGAGTGCCGCTCATTTAAGCTGAGATGGCCTCCACCACCACGCCAGCCTAGGTGGCTGTCCTGACCTCCATCGTCATTCCCCAGATGGGAGGCCTATGAACCGAGATCAGGGACAGACTCTGGAAGGTAAACTGAACTACTGTTATTTTCTTGGTTCTTTCGGTAAAGTCGCGTAGAAGGGAAACAATGAAATAATAAAAATATAAAACAATAAGAAACACTGAAACTGATTGTTCCACACCAGAAACAGATACCGAAAGAACCAAGAATATGAATCCCTGCAGTCACGAAGGCTTTAAATCAAAATTGAACTACTGTTATTTTACTAAGTAAGGCCCCACTGAGCGATGTAGATTATTTTCAGAAGTGATCTGGCCACAAATGATAGCTCAACAAAGTGGCTTATCACGTGGAAATGTATAGGGAATCAAATAATCAAAGGGCATGTTTCTAAATGTGGAGGGAAAAACTGGAGGGTCCGAAAAACAAAAACCTACTGCGACCATGGGGAGAACATTTAAACTCCAAATATACAGCAGCAGGCGTCAGGGTCAGAATCGAACCCACGACCTCCTGCACACCAGGCGAGGGAGTTAACATCTCCTAGCCACCGCAGCGCAATGCAAGATGAGCTATGGGAGGTCCATCACGATGTGGGTGTGTATTCATGTGTTTGTGTTTATGTGTGTGTGTTTCATTTGGGGGAGCGGTAGTGTAGCGGTTAGCGCGCTGTGCTTTGAACCTGGCGACCCGGGTTCGATTCCCGCTCACAGCCAACACCGGTGACGATTATTTGAACCGGTCCCGGGCCTCCCCGAGGTCGACTCAGCCTCAAATGAGTACCTGGTGCGATGTGTAAACACTGTCACTAGGGAGACAAAGGCGGCCGGGCGTGGTGTTGGCCATCAACCCCCTCGTGTGCCGTGCCGGCCTTCATAGGTGCTCGCGAACAGCACTTGCCCCTACAGTCTGTTAAGGCTAAATGGGGAAACTTTGCTTTGTGTTTCATGTGTGGCGTACTGCACACTATAGTAGTGTATAGTAGTTTGAGTAGTGCAGTGTAGTGTGTAGTAAATATTGTAGTGTGTGATGTTATATAGTGTAGTATTTAGTGTAGTGTGTGATGAATAGTAGAACGTATGAGTGTGAGGTGCCGTGTAGCGTGAGGGTGAATGTGGTGAGGTTGACCTGTGAGTAGGGGGTGAGTGTGAGCAGGGGATGTGTGTGCCTCGTCAGGTTTCATCAGTGCTTACTAAAAGCACTTGCCACAAAAGTCTGTTTCGGTTGTGTAGCAAGGTTAGTGTGTGCGAATGGCAAGTAACCCCTCCACCTGGCACTAATCTTACCAAATATCGGTTAAGCGGCATTATCTCTACCTGCGTAATGCTGTGTGGAAGCTACCTGGCCTATCACTCCATAGGAAGCTCCAGGTCTTCTCGGCCAGTTATTCCCTACCTTCTCTAGAATTGAAAAACATGAAGCCCTATTAAAGGAACATCTACGCCAGTTTGATATATTCAGGCTGACCTGTCTATGTTTAACCAGAGATTGGATTGTGTGAGGAGCTCCCAGATCCTTGAAATATCTGGACATTTCCACCAGTGAGCTCTTTTGGCTGGGTCATGTAGCTCGCATGCCCAGCCACCACATGCCAAATAAACTTTTATGCGTCTGGATAGAGGGGCAGAATGGGCGAGGCAGGGGTTAGAGAAGAGATGGACTGATGCGGTACAGAAAGATGTGGAGCTGATTGGACTTCCAGATGACCAGTACTAGCGGTGTCAAGATCGGCCTCTTTTGGGGGCAACTCGTGAAGGACGCTCCTGGGCAATTGGAGGCAGCCACCCTCCAAGAAGAACGGAGCACAGAGCAGTGACCCTCACAACAACGAGCCAAGTGCCGGGCGACTAAAATGCAGCAAGTTGACAAGTGGGGAGCGCAGGTGTTGCATCTTCCAGTCTCCCCAGTCAGTCAACCTATGACACCTGGGCCTGACCCCTGACCTCCTGTTAGCAAGCTTTCGACAATTCACAAGGCCTCAAAGTGCACCGAGTCTTGTACAAGCTCTGTGGTAATGTTACTGTCACTTATTGGCGAACGACGGTCGTTATCGATGTTAGAGTTGGTCGGTGTTGGTGCGTGTGTACGTTTCGTGTCTGTGTCAGCATTTTTGAGGTGCGTGTGCGTGCGCGGGTGTGTTAATTGGTATTCAAATCGGTCGGGTGGGGTGCGTGTGTACCTCTTTACCGTGAGTGTGCACACGTGTGCATTAGAGGTACGGGGCTCTAGCATATAGCGCCACCCCGTGGTCACCTTGTGTAACTGAACACAACTGTCAACGAATTCGAATGTATGTTGAACTTATTTCGCGGCGTACGTAGCCAACAAAGTAAACACAAAAAGCAGTTCTAAAGAAATTTAGTTTGTCATCTAGATTTAAAAGTACATAGCTCCCAGTGGCTTCCTAGAGCGTTCCAGACGGCCACAGAAGCGCATCTGAAACCGCGCGATGCGGTGACCGTCTTTGTTCGATGGCTCAGCCAAAAGCCGCTGCTGCGAGGATAGTCGGAGTTCGCGTGATTGTTTATGCTCCTTGACGAGATCAGCAAGGCATTATGGTTCATTTGTGGCAGGCCCTTTGTTGTATATATAGGTGTTATGAAAATTTATGAAAATAATGCAAATTAAATTAAATTTGAAATTTGCATAATTTATCCGAGATTATGTTAATTGGTGTAATTATGCGCATAAATTATGCTGATTCGAGAGATAATCGTATTCATTTATGCGAGTGGGTGTGGTTATGATAATCCAGGTCGTTATGGATTATGCGGTCGAGCCTCGGTGACAAGGTTTGGTTATTAATTGGAACAACGCGATTAATCGTATGCAGTGACGCAGGCGTTGTGAGCGTAAATGAGAGAGAGAGTCGATTCGACTCTGCTCTTTAATTCCGTATTATTGATAAGGATACGATTACTCTCGATTGAACATTATGAATAATGTGTGTTATGGATTATGTGTGGTGATAGGTCCCCTCAAGGTTCAGATCTCATACGCAGAACAATATTACGCAGAATTTCAGGAAGAATCACACACAAACCTGCTTTAATCAATTTTATTTTCTAGCTAACTTTAATTTTTGGATAATATGAAAACTCAATCTCGAGATTTTGGAATTTCAACACAGCGTTAACATGATACCATCACGATTGCGTTGTTTCACTTTGATAACGGCACCTGTGGTTAATTCCCGACGCGTAACGCAATCGATCGGTTGTTGAGAGAGAGATTAAAAACATGCGAACTATTCTATCAAAACCTTAACCTTATAACATGCAAACTCGTATACTTGAATTGTTACACAACACGGCACTCGGTCTTTGATTCGTATCCAATCCTTAACACATTCTGATATGCGAAGTTATTATGCTTGAAATCGTCAGCACAGTACCACGTCGATGTTCGTTCATTGATTCATAACGATTATGCAATTAAAGCGTTCGACTGAAATACTTCTAATTGCCTTATCAACACCACTCAATGGCCGCAATGTTTTCGTCACTTGAATGGTCACACAACACAGCATTCGGTCATTGATCATGCGCGGCCCTTAATGTAATTATTGTCACGTTGTTAACAATAGGATGACTGATTATTATGCAACGCTACTCGTTGAAAGGGCACTCTAACCAGTATTATTCTTGAAGGCACAAATATGCGTTTGAATTCGTTATTTCATTCATGGATACCAGCAAGATTATGCAGAAAGAAAAATATTAACGAACGACTCAAGTATTTCTAATCGACTTTCTCAACGCAACTCAATGGGTGGCGATGTTTCCCTTTGAGATCCTTATCTCGGGCCAATCTTTTAATTAATTGTGGCCAGACCCCTGACAGGGAACCGGTTGAACACGCTCTTCACCCGCGCGAGCGGCGCTCCGTGGTGAGGTGCCAAGAATTAATCCTTATTAATGGGTCAGTTGGTAATTTATGCGGTTAGAAGTACAGCCCCAACACAATATTAAAGAGGACAATTATGAACACTCTTAAAAACGACGGATTATTCACTCGGTCGTTGCGATGTTTCCACAATCACGGATGGTTCAATGGCTTGAGGTTTTAGGCTTTTGTTAATGACCTGTGTGTGTGTGTTGAATGGTATGAGTGGTGAAAGAGTAGGCCAATGTTCGGAATCGATTCTTTGCGTCAAGCAGACGTCTGGTTTGTCGTGTAGTGGGGGGGCAGTGTATCATACGTATCAGTTGATTCTTCTTTCAGTAGTTGGTTCGGACTCGGCGGACGTTGGTGAACGAGTTGATAAGTTGTTGTAGTTGCGATGACCGTCCGGCAGATGGCGGTAGAAGCACGCCCGCAGCGGCGCGGTTGTACGCGGACGGTTTGGTAATGCGCGCAGTGCGTTTGCGAGCAGCTGGCACGCTGGTGCTCCGTCGTCGGCGGTTGTAGATTGCAGGCTCACGATTCGCTCGTGGTGGCGCTGGCCGCTAACAGCGGCAGCGGGTCGCCAATTCGGCGAGTTTGTAGAGGCGTCTCCGGCGTCGGTGATGGTTGGTCTTCTGCTGAGACGAGTTGAGCGGGTCTTCTGCTGAGATGAGTTGAGATGAGTCTTCTTCTGTTGAGCTGGCCCCGAGGGCTGATGAGTTGAATTCAATGCTGAAACGGCTCCTTTTTATGCCAAAAATCTCTCTCCTTCTTGGCTCCTCCTCCCGAGGCGGAGCTATCTTTGATCTGATCGTGTGTCAATGGTGGGGGGGGGTTCGTGTGTCAGTGGTGGGGGGGTTCGTGTGTCAGTGTGTATGTTTGTGTGTCAGTGTGTATGTTTGTGTGTGTGTCATTTATGACATGGTTCTGTTCGGGTCTTTCCTCAAGCCATAAACATCAAGACAACAGACGCTGCGATTCATCCTGAAGGCGCCTGGTTGTCTACTCCATCCAGAGGGGGCTTCCCCCCCTTTTGTACCGTTCCCGACGCACAAAGAGATGGTTAGTTTTTAAAGTTTAACATTCTCATCTGACAGCGTATTGTACCGTACCCATATATGATTCTGCTTGTGGTTCGGGGTATTCGATTTTGTTTCCAAGTGAAGATGCTCTTCCGGGCGTATGCATTATATCACGTGCTGCGGGGAGAGACAAAGGTGGCCGGGATCTTCCCATCTCTCTATACTTTGTGTTAACGTCGCTCAAATATCACTTCGACTCCACATTCAACCAACCTGATCCACCCCGCTACCTTGGCTCCTACTCAGTTTATTAATTTTCGTCATTCTGTGTGTCTTATCACGTATAAATGTATGGCGGTTTTTTTAACTTAAAGCTTGCTCGCTCTTTTACTGCCCGTGTGCAGGGTGGGGTGGGGCCACTATTAAGTCCCGTGTGTGGCAGATGGTTCCTGCGATAACGATCTGTTTGCCCTCTCTCGCGCTCTGCGGGAGAGACAAAGGTGGTCGGGAGTACCTATCTCTTTATACTTTCGACTTTATTTTTCTCAAATACTATTTGGTCCCATGTTCGCCAAGACTCGTGTTTGTAACTACGTCCTCCCGACACCCCTCTCGGTTTACCGAGGTTCGCATTGTTATGATGGCATTATTAAAGAGAAAAATAATTTTCATCCTGAGTTTAAGAGGTCCGTTTCTTGATTGTTGGAATCCATATCCCTTGGTTCTGTAAGGTTCTATAATGGAATGTCGTGTAAGGTGAACACGTTATTCTTAATTTTATGTGTGACTGATGTGTAGCCACTTCTTTAACTCAAAAACGTTTTCGCTGGCTGTTGTGTGTGTTTTCTCATTAATCCGTCTGGCTAGCTCCAGATGGCTTCTTGTGATAAGGTGTGGTTCCTGCTTCTCCGCGCTGTGAGAGAGACAAAGGTGGTCGGGGTTGCTTGGGATATTGTTTAACTCTTTCGTAAGTTTGCTCGTTCGCCTCATTCCTTCTCGATAACTTTTGATGTGACTCGGTATTCCCGCTCCCAAGTTGGTGATTTAACAGTAAGAGTATTAAAAGGTGAAAATCGTTTGATGTCGAATTAATACTTGGATAAGGATTCACTGATGTGTCTAGTGGCCTGTTCTTAATTGGAGTGAGCGTTAGGACCGCTAATTTTTATCTTATTCTTGTTGTTGCCTTTTAATTATTTTTTCCGTTGTTTTACTGGCAAATAAGAAACAAAAAAATTGTATACGATTTACCCTGTTGGCGCCTCCGTGTCTACTCTCTTGGTGTTCTGACCTCGGGGGGACCTTTCCTAAGGGGCCCATCAAACTCTTGTTCATCTGGAGATTTTCGCGGATAGCTGTTAACATCCTCGCCTTGAGAGTTTTATTATTTCTTTATATATGTCCTGTTTATGATCGACATCTGGTTTTTCGTGTTTCTGGCTTACGGGTTTTATTCATTATTAAAATAAAAATTGTTCGTCACAAAATAAAGGAAAAAGAAATCTACGTGTATGCATCCTTAAATATTCGTATGGATATTAATTGTGGAAAAAGGGCCGTATACAACAACAGGTTCCACAGGATTGGAAGGACACCCTGGTGGTCCCCCTCTTTAAGAAAAGGGACTGCACAGATTGTAACAATGACAGGGAAAGGCCCTGGCAAGGATTATTCAACATCGTCTTGCCAGGCACACTGAGGAGAGGTTTGCAGAGCCCAAATGTGGTTTCAGGCCAGGGAGGTCCTGCACGGATGCCATATTCTCTGTCCGCCTGCTACAGTAGAGGTGTAGGGAATACCAACAGAGCCTATATCTCTGCTTTATTCACCTGATCAAGGCCTATGATAACATCAATAGGCCGGGCTCTGTGTTGTTGTTCGTGTTTTCGGATTCCCCGACTCTGCTCACAATCATTATGGACCCTCCTCATGGTGGGCAGGCTCGGGTAATGCTACATTGCTGGGAGTCAGAGCCATTTCCTGTTCACCTTGGAGTGCGACAGGGATATCCTCTATCTCCTACATTATTCAACACATTTTCGACCACGTAGTTTGAGAAGCTTTCCATGGCTATACTAGAGGAATGTCCATCTGGTACAAATACAATGGGAGGCTGATTGATGCCCAGGTGCGGTCGAGGGATGGCAAGATCGGCCTCTGTGAAGGAGGCATGTGAAGGAAGCTACTGGGCAATTGGAGGTAGTAGTCATCCTCAAACAATAGTGGAGGGCAGAGGAGCGGCGCTCACAGGTGGTGCATCTGCCAGTCATCTCACTCAGTCAACCCCATGGCACCTGGGTCTGTCCTATGACCTCCTGCCAGCGAGCCTTCAACATTTCGCGTGGCCTCAGAGTGCAAATAGCCTGGCACAAGTCCACTGGTGATGTCACCGCCACTTCGTTGGGAATGGAGGTTGTTGTTGTGACATACAGTATTGTGGTTGAACACGATATGAATGACATGAAAGAGTTGGGCTGGTAGACCAAGACCTCTCAGCATGGGAGGAGGAATTGGAGGAATTAACAAGTGAAATTCAGGGGAGTAGTAACCATGATAGGAGTGATAGAAGAGTGATATGGAGGTGACTGACTACCGGTGAGCAAGAAGCCAGAGTGAATCAGAATCTTTATTTAGACTGGAGGAATCCGATGAGCCATGAAGCTCGTTTTCACAGATGTCCATTTGGGGCAGGTGAGCAAGTTCCAACAGAAAGTCAGTGAGTGCTGGATCATCAATCACCCTGCTTTATGTTGAATTCTATCAAGTGCAGTGAGGTAGAAAATAGGTACTCCACCCCAGATGTGACAACAGTTTTCCACCTTGCATGAGTGGTGACATCCTGGGTTGGAGTGAGGGCTGCAACCACTGCGTGTGATTGAACCGGGTTCTCGAGTTTAACGAGTGGATGGCTTTGGCCCAGCTAACAATGACTGCACCCATCAAATGTGTGCACACATTTTAGAGTCAGGATTTCACTTCATTCGGATGAATTCCACCGAAACATGCGATTAACGCCAATGTCATTACGAGGGCCCTTAGGCAGGATAGAGCTGTGGATGAAGGAAGGAGCTGTGGATGAAGGGGAGAGAGAGTTGTGTGTGAAGGAGGGAGCTGTGTGTGAAGGTGGAAACAATTGACTGGAACCCTTCCCTGTCTCCGCGTGTTGGCGAGGGGAGCGTTGGCTACACCGTGCAGAAGTCTCCGACGTTGCCCCCCTGTAATGGGGGATCAGCCGTCAACATTCGTGTGTCCCCCTCTTGAAAGCCTTTCTGGGAAGGTGTATTGCTCGTTTTCTTCCATGCAAGGGAGTTGCGAGGTCATATTCGTCTACGTCAGGGGTCGGGCAAACCTGCGGCTCTTTAAGCGACCGCTTCGTGACGTTATTTATTAAGGACCCACCGTCTCGAATTCACGTGCCATGGTGTCTCTTGAAATTTTGAAAGATATTTTTCAATATAATATACCAAATAAAAAAAAAACAACGGACCATCGTGTTATTTTGGCTGCCGACGCCTGGTCCGTGTAGAAAGCGGCGTCCTCTCCTCGCGTGTTAAAAATAAATTGCCCGTGAATTCAGAATTGGTTCCACAACTCGTGACGGCCAAACAGCAGCGTGCTGCCACGCCTGGGAATGACCATCAAGGAGGAGTGAGCAACAGGAGCCTTGCGATGCGACCGTGTCAGCCACCACCACGACGACAGACTCTGCGGGACGCGTGTGTACTTTTTATTCGAAAAAGATTATGTACAAAACACAGATGAGAGAACACGCCGGTTTTGGAAGGGCATCTCCATAATCATTTCGATGGTCATCTCCATAATCATCTCAATGATCACATCGATGATCATCTCGATGGGCATCTCCATGTTCATCTCCATGGTCATCTCCATGATCATATCGAAAATAACATCGATGGTCATCTCCATAATCATCTCCACGATCATCTCGATGGTCATCTCGATGGTCATCTCCATGATCATCTCCATAATCATCTCGATGGTCATCTCCATAATCATCTCCATGATCATTTCCATGATCATCTCGATGATCACCTCGATGGTCATCTCCATGGTCATCTCCATGGTCATTTCTATGATTATCTTGATGTCATCTCGATGGTCATCTCATTGGTCATTTGCATGGTCATTTCGATGGTCAACTCGATGGTCATTTCCAATATCATTTTCATGATCATCTCGATGGTTATCTCCATGTTCATCTCCATAATCATCTCGATGGTCATCGCCATGATCATCTCCATGGTAATCTCCATGTTCATCTCCATAATCATCTCGATAGTCATCGCCATGATCATCTCCATGGTCATCTCCATGATCATATCGAAGATAATCTCGATGGTCATCTTCATAATCATCTCCACGATCATCTCGATGGTCATCTTGATGGTCATCTCCATGACCATCTCCACGATCATCTCGATGGTCATGTCCATGATCATCTCGATGGTCATCTCCATGATCATATCGATGGTCATCTCGATGTTCATCTCCATGGTCATCTCCATCGTCATTGCCATGATTATCTCGATGTCATTTCGATGATCATCCCATTGGTCATCTTCATGGTCATCTCGATGGTCATCTCGATGGGCATCTCCATAATCATCTCGATAAACATTTCGATAGTCATCTCCATGATCATTTCCACGATCATCTCGATGGTCATCTCCATGATCATCTCGATGGTCATCTCCACGATCATCTCGATGAACATTTCGATAGTCATCTCCATGGTCATCTCCATGATCATCTCGATGGTCATCTCCATGATCATCTCAATGATCATCTTGATGGACATCTGCATGATAATCTCGACGATCATCTCCTTGATTATCTCAATAGTTATCGCCATGATCACCTCCATGATGACCATCTCCATGATCATCTCGATGGTCATCTCCATGATCATCTCGACGGTCATCTCGATGGTGATCTCCATGATCATCTCGATGATGATCTCCATGATCTCAGAATGGAATCGTAGTCACGTGCATCTTCAAAATTAGCGGCCATTGTACATCCCTTATGTTTTTCTTCCAATAACTGAAAAATAAAGAGATCGTTTAAATCATCATCATCAAAGTTACTTGTGATCTATATCTCGTGAACGCCTTTTCCAATATACAGGAGCATCCGAGCGTAATTGTGTTAGAGAGTACAATATTTTAAATACACGATGCGTAGCCGAGTTGACCCCGACACTGAAGGAAAGTTGTGAACATCGATCGGAGGCCGCGCGGCCCCTTTTAAGAACATGCACGAGTTTTGTGAACTTTAAACACAACCACCCGCACCCCACCCCTTACCCCTCCCCTGTACCGTCAAACGAACACAAAAAAACCGCGTCAAAAACACCCACGAACGAACGAACAAACGGCGAGTGTACAAGTGAGTGAGTGTACAAGTGAGTGAGTGTACAAGTGAGTGAGTGTACAAGTGAGTGTGTACAAGTGAGTGAGCGTGGAGGTGAGTGTTCAGGCGGGAGTGCAGGTGAGTGTACAGGTGAGTGTACAGGTGAGCGTGCAGGTGAGTGTCACAGGTGAGTGTACAGGTGAGTGTACAGGTGAGTGTACATGTCAGTGAGTGTCACAGGTGAGTGTACAGGTGAGTGTACAGGTGAGTGTTACAGGTGAGTGTACATGCGAGTGAGCTTGCAGGTGAGTGTACAGGTGAGCGTGCAGTTGAGTGTCACAGGTGAGCGTGCAGGTGAGTATACAGGTGAGTGAGTGTCACAGGTGAGTGTACAGGTGAGTGTACAGGTCAGTGTACAGGTGAGCGTGCAGGTGAGTGTACATGTGAGTGAGTGTCACAGGTGAGTGTACAGGTGAGTGTACAGGTGAGTGAGTGTACAGATGGGTGTCACAGGTGAGTGTACAGGTGAGCGTGCAGGTGAGTGTACATGTGAGTGAGTGTCACAGGTGAGTGTACAGGTGAGTGTTACAGGTGAGTGTACATGTGAGTGAGTCTCACAGGTGAGTGTACAGGTGAGTGTACAGATGAGTGTTAAAGGTGAATGTACAGGTGAGTGCACAGGTGAGTGTACAGGTGAGTGAGTGTACAGGTCAGTGTACAGGTGAGCGTGCAGGTGAGTGTGCATGTGAGTGAGTGTCACAGGTGAGTGTACAGGTGAGTTTACATGTGAGTGAGTGTCCAGGTGAGTGTACAGGTGAGTGTACAAGTGAGTGTGTACAAGTGAGTGAGCGTGGAGGTGAGTGTTCAGGCGGGAGTGCAGGTGAGTGTACAGGTGAGTGTACAGGTGAGCGTGCAGGTGAGTGTCACAGGTGAGTGTACAGGTGAGTGTACAGGTGAGTGTACATGTCAGTGAGTGTCACAGGTGAGTGTACAGGTGAGTGTACAGGTGAGTGTTACAGGTGAGTGTACATGCGAGTGAGCTTGCAGGTGAGTGTACAGGTGAGCGTGCAGTTGAGTGTCACAGGTGAGCGTGCAGGTGAGTATACAGGTGAGTGAGTGTCACAGGTGAGTGTACAGGTGAGTGTACAGGTCAGTGTACAGGTGAGCGTGCAGGTGAGTGTACATGTGAGTGAGTGTCACAGGTGAGTGTACAGGTGAGTGTACAGGTGAGTGAGTGTACAGATGGGTGTCACAGGTGAGTGTACAGGTGAGCGTGCAGGTGAGTGTACATGTGAGTGAGTGTCACAGGTGAGTGTACAGGTGAGTGTTACAGGTGAGTGTACATGTGAGTGAGTCTCACAGGTGAGTGTACAGGTGAGTGTACAGATGAGTGTTAAAGGTGAATGTACAGGTGAGTGCACAGGTGAGTGTACAGGTGAGTGAGTGTACAGGTCAGTGTACAGGTGAGCGTGCAGGTGAGTGTGCATGTGAGTGAGTGTCACAGGTGAGTGTACAGGTGAGTTTACATGTGAGTGAGTGTCCAGGTGAGTGTACAGGTGAGTGTACAGGTGAGTGTACAGGTGAGCGTGCGGGCGAGCACCTGGAACGCGTCGTTGGCGCACTTGCGGCACGGGTTGTGCTGGCAGGGCAGGATGACCACGGGCTTGGAAAACATCTCCAGGCAGAGGGGGCACAGCAGCTGGCGCGCTCCAGCTCCTCGTAGCGCGCCTGGGACTCGCGCAGCAGCAGCAGCGACACACAGGCGGACAGCCTCATCGCTGCTACAGCTGTCACGTACAGGCGGACAGCCTCGTCGCTGCTACAGCTGTCACGCACAGGCGGACAGCCTCGTCGCTGCTACAGCTGTCACGCACAGGCGGACAGCCTCGTTGCTACAGCTGTCACGTACAGGCGGACAGCCTAGTCGGCATAGCTGTCACGCACAGGCGGACAGCCTCCTCGGCACAGCTGTCACGCACAGGCGGACAGCCTCGTCGGCACAGCTGTCACGTACAGGCGGACAGCCTCGTCGCTGCCACAGCTGTCACGTTCCCGGGCTCCCTATCCTCCTCTTCCCCATGTCACGTGGAGACAGAGAGAGAGAGAGGGCATTCACACCACGAGTCACGTGGCCCAGGAGAGAACAAATCCCCCCCCCTCTAAACCAACTCCCAACATGGACTGGTCCGTCCAAGTCAAACCCCCTCGCCCCCTGTCAAACACCAACTATGGACTCGTCCATCACTGGTCCCACCTCCCTCACGGAAAATCATCGAAGTCAACGTACAGTAGGACAGTCCACAGAAGCGGCATCGACAACAACAACAGCCGTCACCATTCGCCACTAAGTGGCGGTGACGTCCCCACGGCGTTTGTGCCAGGCTAGGTGCACTCTTAGGCCACGCGAAGTGTCGAATGCTCGCTGACAGGAGGTCACGGGACAGAACCCTGCAGGTGCCATGGGTTGACGGACTCGAGATGGCTGGCAGACGCCACCAGCTGTGCCAACTCGCGGCATTTTAGCCGCCCGCCTCTCTGCTCGTTGTTGTGAGCGTCGCTCCTTTGCCCCTCCGTCGTCGTTGTTGCTGGAGGGCGACTGCCTCCAACTGCCCGGGAGCGTCCCTCACGAGCCTCCTCCTCCTCCACAGAGGCCGATCTTGACACTGCCGGTACCGCTCATCGGCAAGTCCACTCGGCTCCACATCCTCCAACCAGGTACCTTTGTAGACCCGCAATGATGCCGTGCCGTGTTGGCAGTCCACTGCTGGATGAAGGCTTCGGGTCGCCACGGTGGCTAGGAGATGTTAACTACCTCGCCCGGTGTGCAGGAGGTCGTGGGTTCGATCCCGACCCCGACGCCTGCTGCTGCTGCTGCTGTATATTTGGAGTCTGCGGTGTCTCTCTCCCCGGGGTCGCGTGGATTTTTGCTCCGGGTGCTGCGGTGTTTCCATTCCACATTGAGAATCGACGTGTTTCGAATATTTGGCTGCTCTAAATGTCCACACGATAAGCCACTTTGTTGAGCTATCATCTGTGGCCAGGTCGCTTCTTATAAAAGCGCTATGTAGCTCAGTGGGACTTAGGTGGTTAAAATAAATAAAAATAGTAAAAATAACAACACCACCACTCCACGCACACAGAACATCTGTCGTGATCCTGACTGCAGTGCTCATCTCGATATGGTCGATGAAAGTGAATTACGTGACGGCCGCTACGTTCAAAGGTTTCGTCACCTTTGGGTGGCATCAGTTGCTGCTCTGGCCCATCGGGAAATACAATAATGCCTTGATGGAGGCTCCATTGAAGATGCGTGCGACCCTCTCAACTGGCCGTCTGACCCGAATGTTCGGTCCAACCCGAGCTGAATATCGAGTGGAACTGTGTGACCCTGGGGCTATTAGCTACAAAGCAACACTTTATATTTTACTGCCCACGGTAAATCCACTGCTGGATGAAGGCCTTCCCACCATTGTGGTTCTTTGACCATATCCCACCACGGGTGTTCGATGCTGGTCGGTGAAGGTAGCGGGCAACCAGCCCTGACATCGCTCGCCAGTCGTGTCGTTGTTAGCCCTGGACAGGAATTGAACTCGGGTGGAGCCGGTTCGTAGCGTGGCGCGCTACCCATCTGTGCCACTTCTCGTCACCCTCTTTGGCTGTTTACTCAGCGACCCCAACATCCGTCAATGATGACCGATTCCATTCATAAAGTGCGCTCTTGCCGCCGTGTGCGCTGAGTAGTACTCAGTATTAAACACGCGTTGACTACTCTATACTGCAGGGGTGTCCAAACTTTTTTTCCCGAGGGCCACATACAGAAAAATATACGAAGGATTGGGCCACTCACTAGACGTGAGGTATACTGCCTCACTTCTCATGCACTAATATTGTCAAAATCAATCAAATGCAGGTAAATTACGTTTGATTATTGAACATGTTTGAAGAAAAAAAGCCTCCATCATAGCTCTTCATTAGTAGATTTTAATTTTATTTTTTACAAAAAGGTTGGCAGGTCATTCTCTCAGTGACAGCCTCAGATTGGTTTTTAGGGTGCTGATCCCCCTTCATTGTCCATATGAAGGGAGAGACAAGACAAATAGGGGATGTGGATATTTCAAGCTTATTACACAAATAAATTATTGGGCTTGTTAACACATCAACTAACGTTTGTTAAAAAAATTGTCATCAACTTTAATTAACTGAATTTATTAAGTAATTGGGCTTATTAACAAATGAAAACTGTGTGTATATTTTTAACTCACCTGTAATGGGAAGAATGTTACGCTCAGTGGGAGCAGTGATGCTGCGCTTTGGTGTGAAGGATAGCTGGCAGGTCAGGAGTAAGTTTGGTGGTTGAGATGCGAAGGACGTCACGGATATGGCTGTCGGTCGTTCTGGTTCTCAGCCTGCTTTTGTTCAGCGTTAACAGAGAGAATGTCTGCTCACATATGTATGTTGAGCCGAACAGACACATCATTCGTTTTGCATGGCGTCTCATCAGAGGAAACTTGGCCTTTTCCAAACTCCGCTAGAAGTCAGGTAAGGAGAGAAGCTGATGCTGATTCTTCAGAGAATCATCACACTGAATTTCGATCAGTTCTAATTGCAGACTCTCCTCCACTTCTTTCGCATCCATTGAAAACGGTGCCGCAAACAGTGTGATTTCCTTCTCAATAACAGAAAAATCTTGGAAGCGCTGACTGAATTCTGTCATGAGAGATGTGATCACAGACACATTCTCCCATTTTTGCAGAGAGCTTAGCATTTGGAAATGCGCATTGATTTCGGTCAGCGTGGGGAAGTGCGCTACATTGAAGTTGCACAGTTGTGACTCGAAGAGACGGAGCTTCGCACGGAATGCTTTCATGTGCACATACAGCTGTGGTACCAGCTGCTCTTTGCCTTGTAGTCTCTTGTTCGGGGTGTTGAGATGATCAGTGAGATCAACTAAAAAAGCCAGGCCTGCCAACCACAAAGGGTCACTGATCTCATGGAGAGGTCTGCCCTTTTCTTTCAACAACTTGTCGATATTTGATCTCAGGGAATAAAACCGCTGCAGCACGGAGCCGCGACTGAGCCAGCGCACTTGAGAATGGTAGAGTAGGTCCCCGTATTCAGCATCGACATCAGAGAGGAACGCTTGCAATTCTCTGTGGTAAAGCCCTCGGGCCATAAATTTTGTTGACATTTTTCACAACTGTGTTCATCACATCGCCAAGCTGGATTATCTTGGCACAGAGGGCTTCTTGATAGATGATACAGTGCATTTTAACAGCCTCACCTCCGCTCTCCTGCACCTTGGCACTCACCATAGAAGCCATTCCTTTGCGCTCGCCTGTCATTGCTGGAGCCCCATCCGTTGTAATTCCACACAGCTTGTCCCATTTAAGTCCAGCCTGGTTAATTGAATCTGACACAGCTTCAAAACATGTCCTTCCCAGTTGTTGTCCCCTTTAGACTCCGAAGATCAAGCAGTTCCTCCGTAATGCAAAAATTCTCATCAACTCCCCGCAAAAAAATTAACAGCCGTGCAGTGTCCGTGGCATCTGTGCTCTCATCATCACATGCTATCGAGTAAAAATCGAAAGCACAAGCTTTATCTGACACTTGCTGTTTTAAGTTAGCCGACAAGTCTTCAATTCGCCGCACAACCTTATTTCTGGACGTACTAACATCGTTGAAATCCTGCATTTTCTTCAGGCACATTCCCACGACTTTAGTGAGGCACTGTTTGATGAAGTCACCGTCTGAGAAAGGTTTCCCGTGTAGGGCAATGAGTTGAGCTACTTCATTGCTGGCTATTGTTGCATTTTCTTGAGCTTTGTTAGCACGGAAAAAAAAACCCTGCTGCTACGTTAGCAGGCTAGCTTGCCATTTGCTTTACCTTCTCTCTCCGCTCGGCGCCAGTGTAGGACGTGAAGGTCTGATGTTTCGTTTCATAATGCCGTCGTACATTGTACTCTTTCATCACGGCAACACTCTCATTACAAATCAAACAAACACACTTCCCCTTGGTTTCTATGAAAAAAAATTCATTTTTCCACCGAGTCTGAAATTTTCTGCACTCGCTTGCAATCTTGCATCTCTTCAGTTCCGGCATTTCTGGTGACCCTGAGCAAATGTTTTCTTGGATGGCGGGCCGCAGTTGGCCCGCGGGCCGTAGTTTGGACACCCCTGCTATACAGGGTGGGATAGTGATCTCTACTTAACCCTGCAGGGTGACCCCTCTCATAGTGAAGGCGTTCACACTCGAGCCGCGGTTGCCCTGTGCCAGTAGTTGCATCATTAACTGTGCGATATCATTATCAAACCATTACTTAAAAAATGCAGAATTTGCGATTGTTACTTTTCTTGGATTTAGCAGAATTCCAAAATGGCTATCTCAATAGCTGTAGCGATTACATATTTGCGTTGTTAAAATGCATGACTCATAAAACGATAATTAAATGACCACTTAGTGTAGGACGATCATTGAATGTTCAACTATAAAACTCTGCAATGTTAATTTAATGCTGAGGGTGTTGACAAGAAAAATAACGGATGTGTGGGGTTGAAATTGTCAACTCGTGTCCGCACTGCATCGTGCGGCGGGTTTCTGACAGCAGCAGCATCGCCACGATGCTCTCATTGCCGCTTGGTGAATATCCGTGGCGGGTTCCTTTTCGTTTTTTATTCATTGAATGAGGATGTCACCCTCCCTGCACCTGGCCACCCACTTGTGTTGTTTGTGTGCCTTCAGGTGTCACTGCAGAGCTATTGCAGAGGGATGCTGCGACTATACTGGCGTGGGGCTCAGCATAGACGGCGGCCCTCTGTCAATCCACAGCGGAGGTAAGAGCCCCCCACTGTGTCAGTAAATGGGGGGTGGGTGTTTGATCATACTTCACCACGCTGGTCAGTATGAGTTGGTGTGAAGGTGAGGCAGCCCAGAGATTTGTTCAGATGTCACTCAGCACCGACGTTAGCCGTGGCCGGGAATCGAACTTAGCTGGCAGTGGTCAGTGTGCGCTAGCGGCCGGGCCACCGCTTCACTTGTGAACGGGTTGATTAGGTGAGACGATGGCGTTGCGTTTCATATCAGGGCTACTCCTCCACGTGGCTGGGTGATTGAGTAACCACACCCACAGCAGTGTCCCAGTGTACCGGCACCCCTCCAGTGCTGGAGTCAACATTCTCTGGGCCCCGTTTTTCTTCACACGCCGCCCTGCATTTGAGCCCAGCAAGAAGCGTGTCTCCACCGAACGCGTTACGGTCAAATGTTGTAAGCGGCAGGTAAATCTAATTTTATATTTGACGACCTTCTCTTCCAAGCCGTCCTGACCAATGTGGAGAAGTAGACCAATGACCCTCACTGGCGCTCTCTGGAGCTCCCGCTCGTGGAGGCCCCATTTGCCGGCAGTGGCGTGAACAACCGCAGGGGCTGTACCATTACCTTTTATCCACTTTTTATATTCAACATTTAATTAGGTCAGCAACGTGGTCTTGACCTCTTTCCCACAAACATTTCAGAGAAATACAACAAGTGCACGTGTATACAAGTGTACTTCTGTGGCAACGCTGTCGTGGTCGGTGCTGTGAGGGAGAGGGCCAATTCCAATTGGCCCTTTCCCCTTATGGCGTCTGTGACCATCACAGCGGCTAAATGAGGGCTCTGGACGGGTGCGAGGCGCTGGTAACCCCTCCACCTTCAATTAACTACCACTAAACTACGACCGAAAAATGTAATTAGACATACACACACACGCATTCACACACACAAACACGTACACACCCATCAACACACAGACATACAAAGACAAAGATCCTCCGTATAGCCAAAACAAGCTGTTTGGGCAAGTGCTGTTAGCGAGCACACACACCTGCATAC
Source organism: Petromyzon marinus (assembly GCF_048934315.1). Classification (NCBI taxonomy): domain Eukaryota; kingdom Metazoa; phylum Chordata; class Hyperoartia; order Petromyzontiformes; family Petromyzontidae; genus Petromyzon; species Petromyzon marinus. The sequence continues at coordinate 15,387,355 of NC_133709.1, forward strand.
ACACATACATACACACATAAACACACGTAAACAAACACAAACACACACATACACCCACACACAAAGACACACACACACACTGCGATGGCAAAGTAAGAAATGGAAGCGAGACCAGTTTTGTCACGACAAGTATATATTGATGTCAAGTGCAAATACAAAACGAGGTAGACAAAATCTCTGGAAAACATTAATCTCGCTTTCCCTTCCCACACTTTGAGCTGCTTTTGTACAAACGATAAAAACTCCGAGGAGACCGAAGTGTCACCGATCTACATTCACGAGTTCAGAAACCGCTGTTTCTGGAGGCATCATGGAAGATGGAAATAAAGTGCTTGGCGAAGTTCATCATGTATCGTACGTTTCACGTGGTAACGGCTTGGCGCTACGGTTAGCGTGTCCATTGAAATGTGCACGCCCCGTACGTAAAAAAAGTAACAGATATGTAGTTTTAAAAATGCCGACGTATTCACAGTTCGATAAATAAATACATACTTTGCAACAGCGGTGGCTTTTTAAATCCCCGACACAACGCGAAATAAAAGGCCCGCATTTTTAATTAACGGAGACAAGAACTGTACGGGAATACCTTGCACGACCTCACTGAGACCGCACTCCGGCCTCGCGTTGCGGAGGACACAACCTCTGTCTTCATTTGTAATGAGACAGTTAATTTTACTGTCACCATCACAATAACGTTCCTGGTGCCATCTCTCTTTACGATTGGCCAGGGAATAAACGGCAACCCCAAGCCATAATGGGTTGGTGCCGCCTGCATGGATCTTGGCTCCTGTTTCCCAGAATGGCTGGCGTGATTTTAAGCGCTTTCGTGCTGGGTTTTTCAAGTCTTCGTGGATTAAAACTTGATTTGAAGCTTTCATGACTGCAGGAATTGCTCTTTGGTTCTTTTGGTAAAGTCACGTACAAAGAAAATAAATTAAATAATAGAGTACGACGTTTCGATTGCAACACAAGCAGGGGCTGGTGGTGAAGCCGGCGATGAGTACATTTTGGGGAGCGGGCGACGCCATGGTGACCCGCTGCCTGGTGCCTTCGTAAAATGTCTCTCAAAATTATTTTGAATTTGAGCGGAAGCAAAAGGTTAGACACGCGATCATGGATTTTAAGCACCGACTTCTATTGGTGGGGCGAGTGCCAGTTGTTGCACCGGTGGTGGCTGCTGTGCGACCAGAGTGGCGGTGGCTGTGGTGGGACTGGTGGCGGTGGCTGCTGTTGGACTGGCTGCTGTTGGACTGGCTGCTGTTGGACTGGCTGCTGTTGGACTGGCTGCTGTGGGACAGGCGGTGGCAGCAGCTGCTGTGGTGCTGACGGCGGCTTCTTCGAGAGTGGCGGCGGTGGTGGTGGTGGCTGCTGCAGGACCGGCGGTGGTTGCTGGTGGAATGGCAGCGGCTGCTGTGAGATCGGGGTGGTGGTGGCTGCTCTGGGACTAGCGGCAGCGGCTGTTGCATGCCTGGCGTTGCCGGTAGCTGCTGCTGCTGCTGTTCCTGCCGTGGCCCTTGCAGTTGCTCCGGCAGTTGTTCCCGTTGGGGCGGTTCGACGTCTTGGGTTTCTGGAGGTAAAGAAGATGATGGCGCTAAAGTCCAAACCGCTCGACATTGGGTGAATGAAACAAAACCGGTCTGAAGTATAAACAAGAAGATCGCTGTACTTCACCATTCCCTTAATATAAATCGATGCGCTGTCAGGGTGTACATTCTCCCTGGGCATTTCCACGCACACGGGGCGACGTTTCAAATCCATCCTTTACCTTGCGCGCCGGTGAGGAGAGCTGCCGTGCCGAGACAGGGTCCGGGGTCTCCCTTCGCCGAGGGTGGCCGCTTGAGGCACAAGCGGGACGTCGCCTTGACGTGCTCCAGCGGGCAGTAGCTGTCCGCTGGCGGCGCGTTCAATTCTGGGGACCTGCATGCACGCACCAACGCGTCGCAAACCGTTAACACCCGCCTTTAAAGGAGACACTGCTAATCGCACAAGACAATATCTTTCCAGTGAGCTGGTCTGGGGGACGGTTGTAAGTGCAGGTTAAAGTGAAGGGGAGAGAAGGCGACTTACCGAATATAGAAGAGCATGTAGGCCTGCTCGTTCATAACAGCCTTGGTGTCCACGTGCCGCACGTTGGAGTCGTTCATACAGCACCATTGTCCATCGCTGATCTGCGCACAGTCACAGCACGGCTACACTTGGTTACAATGTTTACACAACTGCACCCAACCTCCTCCGTTCATTAATAACAACACACGATACACTCTAGACAACAAGTTCGTAAAGAGCATCACCCCATCGTCAGAGCTGCAGAAGGTGCTACGGTTGCTATGATGGTGCTGAAGTTACAGAACGGTCTGCCTGACCATGTCACTGCATCGCTGGCCTTGGACCAATTTCATCGGAATCAGAATAATTATTTGTGCTGAAAGAATTTGATGATCTACGAAGCTCTTTTCAACAGATGTCCAGTAGGGGCGGGTCAGAAAATTACAACAACAAACAATACAACACCGATTGGAGTGCAAAGTGTAGGAATGCTAAGGAAGTCACTACAAATAAATAAAGTATTTATACTGTAAGTAGAAATTGCATAAGTACATCAAGATGCAAGAACAGACACAAGACTTCTATTTATTCTTCCCTATTGGACATTTGTATCATTATGGGCGCATTGCAGATGTGCGTTGTTATTGTTTGATGGTAACAAATGTAATTACCTTATTGTAGCAATAATAATGGCCGCTGTTGGAGTCGGCTCCCTTGTGCACCAGCACCGAGTACAGGGAGTAGATTGCAGGCTCGCCCTGAGACGTTGAGGTGAAGGGTTGCATGTCCAGGTGCTCCGGGTAGGTGATGTTCTACAGGCAGCGCACAGAGACAAACGTTAGAAGAGGAAACGGCAGGGGTGGTGGGGTGGGCAGCAGAGATGGGCACCATCTAAGTTACACGTCAACGTGATGACGTGATGTCTCGCTCATTGGAGCGTTGAAGACGGTGCTCATTTCCTGTTTATAGCCCTGAGCAAGTGGTGGAAATTCTACAGTCATATGACGGGGGGCGAGTCTTTCCGTAGCACTTATTCCAACATGGAGAGGCATTTTCTCCAGCGTTGAACTGACAAGGGCTGTAATAAAATAAATTAATTAGAGGGATGTGGAGGGGCAGAATCGTTACCCGGTTGATCTTGACGCCGTAGAGGTTGTACCGCTTGATGGAGACGGTGAGGACGTTGGGCAGGCGGTGGAGAGCCATCGTCTTCGTCGCTTCCCCCTTGCAACAGCACCTGCACGACAACAACGCCAGCCATCGCACGTGTTCCCCAACTTTTAAACAATAAGTCTACTCACTTTTTGTTGTTCGTTATTTTTTATTCATTTCTTAACGTGAAAATTGTTACTTATTTACGTTATATATTGGACGTTATTTTTTATGTATTACTTATATTTTTATTACTATATTTTATTAGAATTTGGTTCAATCATCAGACTTTTGAAGCTACAAATGATTCCAGGGTGTCACCACACGATGCCCACTCACATTCTGCAGGTGTATTCGTCCAGCGTCTCCTTGTTAAAAAACTCCTCAAACGCCTCCACAAGATCTGATGAGTTCTGTTGGCCGACAGAGTGAAAGGCAAATGAGGACTCTAAGAAGCATTCCATGAACATCTGCAGAATTATATTGTGATGGCAATTCGGAAAACCCGCATTTCGTATGAAATCGTACAACCGCAAAAAAAGAGATCACGCATGCTACTGGCAGTGTGTTTGGATGTTAAGTGGCTGATTTATGTATGTGTGTGTTATGTATGTTGATCACAGCAGGGGGCACAGGTGGTGCATCGGCCAGTCATCTCAGTCAACCCATGGTTTGTCCCGTGACCTGCCAGCGGGCGTTCGACACTACACGTGGCCTTAAAAGGCACTCAGGCTGGCACAAGCACCGTGGTGACGTCACCGCCACTTAGTGGCGAATGGCGGTTGTTGTTCATGTATGTGATGTATGTACATTTAACGTTTTCCGCACCGTACATAGATGTATAACTGTTAAGCGATGGCTTTCTCATTGCTTACATTAATATGGAGTGCAATGTCCAGGCACGTGTCGTAGGTGTCGGAGTGGTTGCAGCACTGCATGCACTCCACTGCAACACACAAGCACACATTAGGAAGGGACGTCACATGTTACTTAGTAAACTAAATGCACGCTTCCCACTGACATAGGTAATTGGTACTTTTCACCAACTGGTAAAAGGTTATTCCGTGTGGCACGTGCGTGAGAGTGCAAACGCTGCAACGCGATTGCGTCTACACTGTGATGATGCGCTTGCTGCTCGCGGTTAACAAGTTTGTAGAGGAGTGCGCACAACTCACCACGTGATCGAAGGTAACCCCCGAAGATCTGGTAAATGAGGGTGGTAGCCTCCGTGTATCTGTCCAGCCTGCCACGTCACAGAGAACGACACCACACGGTGGTTACAGCGGCAGTAGCAGTAGCACCTTTACCGGATGCACACGCGTGTGTGAGAGTTACACCATTGCCCGAGCTGTCGATTCACTCTTTCCCTTCAGCACTGCAACGCGTGCTCTGTAGCAACCAAACGTGGTAGCGTCTGCACAGGGCAGCCACATTCACGGCACAGCCACAGAGCTGGGGGCAAGCTGGCAGCCGACATGCGGTGCTGTGGCCCGGCAGTTTTGTTATGCCCAGTGTGCCACGTGCCACCCGTCAACATGAGCAGTAATGTCACGGGGCCACCCACGTCGAGACATCGACCCCCCGGTATTTATCGGCAATGTGAAATGCTCAAACAAAAGACGGCCCATGTCAGGGCCAAGGTGAAAGAACCGTGGTGCCAGCAGGGCCGGTCCTCTGCATCTCCCAGGTGTTCACACAAAAGTGTGAGGAGCTTCTCACAGACGTCGAAGGACAATCGTGCAGAAAACCAAGAGGGAGCCGTGAGGTACCGAACTGCAGAACGACTGCCGCAAGTTGACTGGCGCGCGGTACTCACTCGCTGTGGCCATGGAGGCATGAGGCTTGCATGGCATCTACCACGTATCGCAGAAACTCGTGGGCATCTTCCTGTCTCCCAATGCGCAGGTGTTTGGCGATGCCTGCAGAGAAATGGACATGGGGACAAAGTGACAGGTACAGGATCTGATGACATCCTTCAAGAGCTCCCCAACATGTCAAAAGGAGCAGTGCAAAGGACTTGGAACACAGATGGCGAAAGATCGCGGGGATAACTTCTCCTCCGAGTGCAGTGTGAACGTAGTTGTGGGACTCACGCGTGATGTTTTTAGTGATGGCCTTGGGTATCAGCACTCTCTTTGAGTTGTTGAACGTGCTGACAATGTGACGCTCCATGACACACATCAGGCAAAAGTCGCTCTGTTGGCCTGCGAACGAGGGCACAATACAAAAAACGATAAGAGTACAAAGTATTGGTAAGGTAAACAAATCACTTTTAAAAAAATCGACAATTAAAACTAAACTTTTTTTTTTTACCAGATAAAGCCCACTGAGCTATTAGCTTCTTTAGAAGCGACCTGAACCACAAAGATAGCTCAACGAAGTGGCTTATCAAGTGTGAAATTCATAGCAGCCAAATTAACCGTGACAATAACCTAGCCCATAGGTAAACGAGAGTGCCAGGGGGGTACTTACAGGTGCTGCAGTGCTCTTGCAGCAGCAGGTAGTTCACGAGCGGCGGCGTGTAGGCGAGGCACTGCAGCGTGGCGTTGAGGAAGCAGGTGTTCCCCAGGTTGCGCAGGCCGGCACCCTTGCCCACGTCCTTCTCCCACCTGAGGTTCAGCCGCTCCGGCGCAAACAGCGAGAGCCGTGCCGCCGGAATGCCGTCGTCCTCTGCACAAAGGGAACGGTGGTGGCGGAAGCCGGCGTCATCGCAGAGCGCTGCACTGCCGATGGGGCTGGCGTGGATATTAAGTGGCCCCAGCCAGCACCCGTGCTGCTACTCTTAACCACAAAGATTTTGCTCCACATTTCAGTGTTAGGCTCAAGTTCGCGACAAAACATGATTCGCCTGCCACGTGGGCTGCTGGGTGTTTTGAGCTCTCCGTGTTACTCGTGAAGGGCAACATCAGTGGCTCCAAAGCGGCCCTTGCGTTGGTGGCTGTCACCCTAACGAGAGGTCACGAGGTCGCGTGACCGCACACTCACCTTGGGGTGCAGGCAGCACAGACACGCCGATGTTCTTTGTGGCTGGCACCGGGGAGGGTTCCGGCCGGCCATGGGGAAGGCAGCTGGGTTGCGTGCAGAGCCACTCGTCGGCCGCCACCAGCACCTCGTCGGACGAGGTGGGGGCCAAGACCGTGAGGTCTTTACCGGACGAGGTGCCCTCTCCTCCGCACGCCACAGTCGTGGTTGGTTCCTGCCACAGCAACGCAATCAACACATACACGATTACTCCTCCCATCTGGACTGGGATCTCAACACACGTGGGACTGTTTTATTACCAAAAGAAATACAATTTTAGTCCATGAACCGATGGGCAATAAAATGTCTCAGAAGTCAATATATACAGTATTTTTAAAGGAACCCCAATCTCACTTTAACTCGTAAAATACTCTATGATGAACGGCCATTGACAAAAGATGAACGAGTTCAATTTGTTGTCATGCATGCTACAGAGAAGGCATCTGTAGTTTCAAAGAATTCCTAAATGCATTTCAGAAGAGAAATCGTGCATTCAGGTTAATCGAATTCATTTTTAACATTTGTTAAAATTAAACGAAATAACCCTCCGTTATTTGTTCAAATAAACACAATAACCCGATGTGTCCTGATTTTTCGGCCACCCTCTTACAAACGACGTCATGATGTGATGTGCCCTGAAGAAAGCCCCTTGCCTGAAACGTCGATTTTATATCTTTCATCATACAGTATATATTTAATAAACATAATTATACAGGTTGGCCCAAAAGTTAAGACAGGGTTATTTCATTTATATAAACCCTCATAACGTTTTAATTATTTATTTTTAAAAGTAAACTTTATATTTATAGTTTTGATGATCTGTGCCGAACGCCTGACACACGCTGCAGGTAACGCTGGCTTGGCTACGTGGATTCCCATGCAATTCTTTTGATTTTCACGAAAGGCTTAGATTAAACATGTAACTAATTATTAGTTTGTTGTTACCACAACGATAAATTTTCTCCAAAAATATACCAGCGCCTCTTATGATAAGAGCCACGTCTGCCCTCTGTTTTTGTATTTTATCTTTGCGTTTTGTGCACCATTATTAGTGAGTAATAATAAATAACCCATTCAGTTAATTTGTGCGTGATAATATTTATTTTTTGAACGTCGAATAGAAATAAAGAAGCAGAATCCGCTTTTAATTTGAACTCAGTGCAGTTTCACTTTGATGGCTTGTGCTCGCACTTACGGTGAACATTTGTGACAATTGGTGAACACCGACATCTCCCCTTGCGATCAATAATGAACGGTCACTATTTTTTAATTCACATCAAATCAGAATCCAGTAAATTATTGTAACTAAACAGGGGCGGACACCCGTCCATGTAGGTGAACGAGGCGGTCGCCTGGGGCGCCACCAATTCGAGGAAAAAATATACAAATAAAATAACGACGATGTCATTTTGATTCCCGTACAACGTACAGAGGGTCTATGAATTATAATTCATTTCTCAACATTCCTGAGAATGTATTGGTTGTACAGACGGACGGACAGACAAACCGAATAATTTTGCCTCTGTTTAAAAAAATACGCTTAATTAAACATTAAATGTAAAATCGTGGCAAAATGTTTCCCAGTTTACCAGAAACCTCAGCCTGGATCTGCCCTTGAGGTTTGGGGGTGGCGGCGCCCATTGCGATGTTGGCCGAGGGCGCTGCCAGTTGCTGGCAGCAGCTGGTCTAGGGCCACCCCTCTCACTGAGTTCAAATTCATTTTGGTAAAAGCGACTTTCTGCTCACGTTTTGAGCGAAAATTGGTGAACACACCGACGCGTCCTTCCGGTTTATAAATAGTTATTTTTTTAGTATTCACATTAATAGGGAATCCAGTAAGTCGATACTTAGCACGAAATCATTCCTACAACATTTAGTTTACTTTCTTCCCGACAGAAAGGCAACTCAAACAGCTGCTAGAACGATGAAGGTGATTTACAATTGTCATTCTTTATTTACAGTTTTGTTATATATTACTCTCAGAAGAGAAAATTACATTCGGTACGTCACATTCCGTAACTTTAGTTCATTCAGATGAAGCCAGAAGAGTCGCAGACGAAAGAAGACGTCGATTAAACGGCGTCATCGACAAAGTCACGACACACTGGATCGTTTACGACGTGAAAATACCCGTCACGTGACGGGCAATTACGCAACTTTTATACGTTATTATTAATTTCTATTTTGCTTTTTCAGGTGACATTCTTCAAAAATGGAAAGGTAATTGACCAAAGACGAACGAGTTCGATTGTCATTTGTATGTGTGGTGGGTAATTGTTGGGCGTAATACGCCGCCACCACTTTGGTTGAGCAGGTACTTCCAGTCAGGGGGCAATAGCGCGTCCGGCCTGTGCTAAGCAGGACTCGTGGGTCAGGCATCCCGGGGGGGGGGGGACGGTTGAGAACCGGAGGGGGACACCCCAGGTCCCCGGGTGGGGGGCTGGGGAGGATTGCGCAACAATCCAGGTCCCTCGAGAAGGTTCCAGATGGTGGGCGTGACCAGGGGCGGGGTGACCCTGGGAGCCCCATAAAAGCCGGACCCCAGTGCGGCTGAGGCAGTTCGCCTCAAGCCGAAGACCCAGAAACCCACCTGAAGATAGGACCCTGGACCCCAAGCCCCGCCGTCCTTATAAGGTCCGGGGCTCAGTGAGGCCAGTGATCAATAGGCTAGGACCCTGAGGATCCCCCGACCCGACGCCCTTCTCACGGCCGGGTCTGTGTGGGCCAGCGGTCGAGACCCGAGTACCTTGGCTGGGTCGGGTCAGCCTCCCCTAGGTCCCGCTAGCCGGAGGGCTAAGGAGTGGTTAGCCCCAGTAGTTAGGGCACGTTAGCCCGGAGGCCGTACCCCCTTAGGTGGTGGGTAGAAGGGGCCATTACCCCTCCGTGTTAGGGACCTAAGTGTTACTGTTATTGTTGTCATAAATAAATACGTGTTGCCTCCTGCGAAGACTCAGTCTCCATACAAACCCACTACATATGCAAAAGAAGGCAGCTGTGATTGATTTTTTTTAAAGGCCTAAATTAATTTGAAAAAATAATAAATTCGTCCATCGTGCATTAATGTTAATAGATGTAAGTTTTAACGTTTATTAAACAAATCAAATAAAGCTCTGTTATCTGTTGAAATAAACATGATAGCTCTATGTGGCATGACTTGTGGGCCACGCTTTATAGGCGACGTTATGAAGAGCCAACTGTGATGTGCTCTGAGGAAGGGGTATTGACTGAAACGTCGTTTTCTATATTTAATAATATTTTATATATGTATTGCACGTTATTATCAGAGTCAGAATTTTTATACTGGAGGAATCCGATGAGCTATAAAGCTTTTTTTTCACATGTCCAATTGGCACGGGTCAGAACGTTACAACAACGAACAACACAAACATAATAGGAGTGCAATTTAACTTAATACTGAAATTACACCGTTCTCATTATTCTTAAAGTTAACAATTTAACTCTTATCATTATTAATATCGATAACAAATCCTCTGTGACTTGTTCAAACAAATACGATACCTGTGTTCTGACTTTTGGGCAACCTTCTATAGGCGACGTTATGAAAATGGAAAAAACTGATGTACTCTGCAGAAGGGACATTGCCTGAAACGTCGCCTATCATTTTCCTGTAACAATTCCCCCACCCCCGTGCACTCCTAGAGTTGTGATTGGCTGAGCGGCGTCAGCAGGCCCCGCCCGCCACCCGGGGCTCCTCCCCCTCACCTGAGGATCCGCCCTCAGACGCGGCCCCGCCGCCGCCTGCGCGGCTCCCGTCAGCTCCGGCACGGCGACCCGCGCCGTGCCTCGGGCTTCATCCGGGGAGGGGGTCCCGGGCACAGCCCCGCGGGATCCCTCGGGGGGGTCGCCAACTGCAACAAGAAGCACGTCGATCACATTTTACACTGCGGATAGACACGGCTCTACATTTCCCACTGTAGATAAACATGGCACTGGATTCAGTGGCCCCATCCAGTACCCGTGCTGCTACTCTTAACCAGACATTTTGCCCCACATTGAAGTGCAAGACTCAAGTTAGCGACAAATGTGATGTGCCTGTCACGCTGGCCGCTGGGTGTTTTGAGCTCCCCGTGTTACTCATGAAGAGCAACAGCAGTGGCTCCAACGCGGCCCTTGCGGTGGTGGCTGCCACCCTAACGAGAGGTCACGAGGTCACGTGGTCGCACGCTCACCTTGGGGTGCAGGCAGCACAGACACGCCGATGTTCTCGCGTGCTGTGGCTGTCACCGGGGAGGGTTCAGGCCGGCCATGGGGAAGGCAGCTGGGTTGGGTGCAATGCCTCTCGTCGGCCGCCACCGGCACCTCGTTGGACGAGGTGGGGGCCAAGACCGTGAGGTCGTTACCGGACGAGGTGCCCTCCGCTCCAGCTGCCACAGTCGTGGTTGGGTCCTGCCACAGCAACGCAGTCAACACATCCACAATTACTCCTCCCATCCGGACTGGGATCCCAACACACGTGGGACTGTTTTATCACCAAAAGAAATACAATTTTAGTCCATGAACCGATAATCAATCTGCATAAAGTGTCTCAGAAATATATATAGACTATTGATTTTTAGAGGAACCCACAACTCACAAAATATTCTAAGAAGGGGCCATTGACTAAAGATGAACGAGTTCATTTCGTTGTTATGCATGCAGAAAAAGGTAGCTGTAATTTAAAAAAGGTGCTAAATGCATTTCAAAAGAGTCATGGATATCAGTTTTAACATTTGTTAAAATTAAACTAAATAACCCTTTGTGATTACTTAAGAAACATACAATAACTTTGCGTGTCCTGACTTTTGGGCCACCCTCTGTAGTCCACGTTATGAAAGGGTCTAACAACTGTTGACGTGCTCTGCACAAGGAACATTGCCCGAAACGTCGCCGATCATGATCCAATAACAATTTCCCCACACCCGTGCATTCCCAGCGTTGTGATTAGCGCCAGCGGGCCCCGCCCACCACCCGGGGCTCCTCCCCCTCACCTGAGGCTCCGCCCTCAGACGCGGCCCCGCTATCGCCGCCTGCGCGGCTCCCGTCAGCTCCGGCACGGCGACCCGCGCCGTGCCTCGGGCTTCATCCGGGGAGGGGGTCCCGGGCACAGCCCCGCGGGATCCCTCGGGGGGGTCGCCAACTGCAAAAGGAGTAACACAGCGATCACATTTTACACTACGGATAAACACATGGCTCTACATTTCCCACTGTAGACAGACATGGGCCTGTCTATCGCTTCTGAAGAACTCAATAGCTCAGTGGGCTTCATCTGGTTTAATAAAAAAAAGTGTAATTAATTTCGTTTTCGGGATTTGCTTACCTCTCTTATACTTTTCACGTGTATCGTTTTTTTGATATTGGTGCAACTTTCTGAACCCGTCTCTACTGGGCATTTGTTGAAAAGAGCTTCATAGCTCATCGGATTTATTCACGATAAATAAAGTTCATGATCTTGAATTGATGAGTGAAGGTTGGTAACTCACGGGGGGTCCATTGCCCCCCCCTCGTGAGTGACGGTTGGTCACTCACGGGGGGTCCACTACCCCGTGAGTGATGGTGGTCAACGCGACCGCTTAACCCACGACACGAATGACGACCTAAAATGACCACTTGGCCGAACCCAACCACACACACACAGAGCGATCTTTAGAAGTTGCTGCTAGTTGCTGACCGCTCGGCGTTTCGGGCCTTTTGAGTGACTATTTATGGCGATATTGGTTATTTAAAGCGACCAATCACGCAATTAAACCATACGGGTGGTGCTGCTGCGTCGGCAGTGGTGAACAGGTTGGACCAGAACACAACCACTCGGCACTCTCCGTGTCGATAGCGACACTGCGGCCTCCATAGGTGCAGGTGGACGTCTGTCATGGCCCGACTTCAACAGCCCCATCTATTGTATTTGCTTCCCTTCGCAGCGGTGCTGTTGACGTGGTGTAGATTTATTATTACGGCGTCTTCTGACCAAATATGGACGAATAAACACATTCACGATCGTGTTCCCTCATCTCTCTCTATATAAAAGGGAAATTTGTGAATGTGTCTGTTCGAAATGTTTAACATACTTCCCAACATGCAACAAACTTAAAATTTGACATGTGGGTAGTTTCCAGATTGTACACAATACAATACTTTACCGCCTGTCTCATATGTGTTGTGAGTGTGTGCGTTTGCAGGGAATAAATCCACATTTTTGAGGTAAAAATCTGGATAATTTCCCTTTAAAAGTCCGACGCTCACCTTGGAGAAGCTCTCCTGGCATAATCGGTCGATGGGATTCTCAGCTTGTTGAAAGTGTCGCCGCTGTTCACGTTAAAGAGAGCAGGGACGACGCAGAATCACACAAACACGTCTGGTCTTCTCGCCGTGCTGGAGTTCTGTGACCGTTACGGGTCTCACGTGACCATTGTGTCACCTTGACAACGACCACGATCATCATCTTGGCGACATTCAAACTCGGCACGTGGTCCCTCGTCATCGTTACGACGTTGGAGACTCGAGAGGCACGTGGGGGGCACGAGGGGGGAGGGGCTCGTGGGGGCACGAGGGGGGAGGGGCTAGTGCCATCCCCCCCCCTCCCGTGAGTGACGGTTGGTCACTCACGGGGGGTCCACTACCCCGTGAGTGATGGTGGTCAACGCGACCGCTTAACCCCGACACGAATCACGACCTAAAATGACCACTTGGCCGAACCCAACCACACACACGCAGAGGGATCTTGAGCAGTGCTCTGAGTTGTTGGCCGCTCGGCGTTTTGGGCCTCTCCGCTCAGCAGCTGCGACCCAAATCGACGTGGATCGGGGGCTCAGGGGACGCGTGGCGAGGTTGGAACGAGAGGCCTCGAGAGTGAAGAAGAAGAAGAAGAAGCGAGGGGAGAGCGAGGCGAGCTTGGGGTGAGACTCTGAGCGGCAGAAGGCGAAGAAGACGTGGAGTGGGGAACACGTGCAGGGTGAGGACATCAGCATCAGTCACTTAATCATCATCGCCATCAACATGATCATCATCCACATCATCATCAGCATCATCATCGTCCACATCTACATCATCCACATCATCATTATCATCAACATCATCAGCCACGTCATCCACAACATTATCCACATCATCCTCATCGTCCACATCATTATCATACACATCATCTGCATTCACATCATCATCAACATCCACATCATCCACATCATCATCATCCACATCATCATCAACATCGCCATCAACATGATCATCGACATCATCATCCACATCATCATCGTCCACATCATCATCAACATCATGATCCACATCATCATCATCATCATCGTTATTATCCACATCTACATCATCCACATCTTCATATTCTTGGTTCTTTCGGTAAAGTCACGAAGATGAAAACATAAGAATAAAATTACAATAAATTAAAATTAAATTTTAAAAATTTAAAAATACAAATTCTAAATTGAAAATAATAAAAGCAAAAAACCCACGATGTTTCCATGACAACACAAGTGGTCTTCATCGCTTCATTTAGGGGTAGGCCCTCATCCAGCAGTTGATTCATCCACGCGTGGCCGGCGTGACGAGGTATGGTCACACAGCCACACCCACACGGTGCGTGAGAGGCGTTCATCCAGCAGTGGATTGAACAAGCCGCGTAGATGGCAATGTATGGGGTGCGTCATGCAGGTGTCCGTGTGTGCATCTGTGTGTGTGTGTGTGTGCGTTGGTGTTTGATTGACGTTTCTCTCAAAGCTGATGTTGCAACAATCTTCCTGCTCAATATTTGACCATCTGGTCATACGGGATTCGGATTATCCCAATCGTACGGTGTTGTCTGTACGATACCCGTTGAATCAAAGTAGAGTACAAAGTATGTGGCCGCTGTCAATGTCCACACGATGATAAGCTACGTGGGTGAGCTCTCATTTGTGATGGCCAAAGTCGCTTCCGACAAAAGAGCTACGCAGCTCAGAGCGCCTTACCTGGCGGAATAAAAAATAGTTTAATAAGTTGAGTGTGATGACGCAGCAGCAGCTGCTGCAGGCGCAGCCCTGCAATTGCTTGCTCGCTCCACTGTGGACGCACCGGCCTCCACCTACAGCGAGCTCTCTAGAGTCTCACCTCTCGAGGGATGTCTTTGTCCGGCTCTCCCACCACGGACACACCGACTTCGAAGAGGCGGCGGTACCCACACTTTACCCCACCGAGCCTTGGCGCACTGCTGGGTGGACAGAGGCGGCCGGGGGGAGGAGGGAGAGTTAATAGACGTGGCCCCATCGTCTCAACTGTCAGCGAGTACCTCTGATTATTATTCTTATTATTACTATTCCCACGGTGGTCAATAGTAGCTCTGTATCCTGTAATGCTGCTCTCTGTGTGTGTGTGTCAAGTGCAAGGTTGGCAGAAGTGTGTAACTCTGTGCAGTGTGCTCCAATGTGCATTCACGTGTGCATTGGAGAAGCTTCGCCCCTTGTGAATGCGTGTCGGTGTTTCTGTCTCCTGGAAGATTAGATGTTATCTGAGAATCAAGCAGCACTCGAGTATTTGTTTGTGACATTTTATAGACGGTACCTTTTATTTCAAACCACGTTTTACTTCAACGGCTTCAATATAATTTAATAATGATGATGATTAAAATATAAAAGTCTTCATACACTTTCCGGCAGTAACACAGGAGGTGTTAAGATGCGCAAACACCAAATAGGCACCCCGACTGCAAGGCATCGAGTCTGCATTGACCACACGTCGTGCTCGTGGTCAAGCATCCAAACCGACGTGCTCTGATGATGCACGCCTTGTCCCTGAAACGACATTGGCCTCCAGCAGAGACGTCCTCCGTCATGGCCTTGACCCACCCACAAGTTGTCAGGCCAGAGAACAACGACACGAGGAGGCGAACGGCAGCACAGAGGCGATGCAAACACCAATCCGTGAATGTGCGGCTAATGCAGACTCGATGCCTTGCAATCGGTGAGTCCATTTTGGGCGTCTTAACACCTCCTGCGTTATTGTCGGAAAAGGTAAAACGCCTCTCTTCTGTCTACATCGCCATGTCGATACCGACAACACAACTGGTGCCGTGGATGTGTAGCTCGTGATGTATATACAGTAGTGTGTGTGCGGAGAGACAGATATGAAAGAGACAGTGCCACTTGATCTGTTTCTATTCGATAACCTCCTACCACTGTGAGACAGGCGAGGGGTTCACTTCCGTGGGGTGCCACGGGGTGGCGAGATGTTAACTTCCTCGCCTGGTATACAGGAGGTCGTGGGTTCGGTTCCGATGCTGACGCCTGCTGCTGTATATTTGGAGTTTGCGGTGTCTCTCTCCCCGTGGTCGCGTGGATTTGTCTCCAGGTCCTCCGCGTTTTCCCTCCACATTTAAACAACACGCGTCTAGAGTATTTGTGTCTGCCATACATGTCTCTGTGACGAGTCACTTCGTTGAGCTATCATTTGTGATAGCCAGGTCGCTGCTGAGAAAAATCTACATCACTCAGTGGGGCCTTACCTGGTAATATAAAATATAAATATTTTTGTTTGGAATGTCAAGCAGCACTGCTTCGCATTGAGCTGCATGCGATTGCACTGGCAATGATATCTCTACAGACACAGGACTCACGAGGTGGCTTTGCAGTCACGTCAGCTCATTTTCCCTCGAGCAAGAGACGACAGTGGTGGACTGTACGGTCCATAGCTTGAGTCGCGCTGTGGCTGGTCTTGAATGTGCCTCTATCTCTGCGAGTCTCTTATGGGTCTCTACGAGTCTCCATGTATCACAACGTGTGTGTGGGTTTACTCTACGGTCCTTAGCTTGAGTTGCATGGCCACAGTCGCACTGCTGCTGCTGCATGTTGCAGCTCGTCTCTAATTTTCCATTCGTTAAAACGTGCGCATCGTTCCGTTGATGTTCTGGTGCGGTTCATGGTGACAGCGGTGTATTTGCAGAGAATTGTCCATGCCAGGAGGTGTGCGGTGGTTGATGTTTGGGTCTCGAACGAGGCGTTCATTACGGACGTCCGCGCTGTTCCACCGTTCGCCGGCGATCTTCCAGATCTGTGCGAGAGCCACAGCCCCGATGGATCCGAGGTTCATCCACGTACTCGATAGCGATTTCTCAACCCCTTTCGTTCCAACGGGACACTTTCGAGCCCGCTCGATCTTCACGGCGCACCGAACCAAAGAGTCGGTCCTGCTAATGAGCACAACTTTGCGGTGGCACACCGCTCGAGATGCCACGAGGAGGTTGGGGCAGCTCAGAGGTCCTAGTGCCGAGCCGGCGCCACTGACACCCTGGGTTGGAGTGAGGGCTGCAACCACTGCGTTTGATTGAACCGGGTTCATCTTCTTTGGTTCTTTCGGTAAAGTCACGTAGAATGAGAATAAAATAATAAATTCATAATCTAAAATAACACAATAAAATTCTCACGACGTTTTGGCTACAACACAAGCGGCCTTCTTCAGGTGAAAGGAACAGACCCGTCGGGACGACAGAGCTTTAATGAACGTTGTTAAGATTCGTAGCGTCTTTTTAAGCTGGTTTAGAGAAGTGAGGCACCTTGACAAAGAGGTTTACATATAAAACAGGAGAATTTAGCATTGAAATAACTGAGTGATTAGCTTGTGACTGGTCATAGAAATAGCTATGTTAAAGTCAAAGCCTACACATCCACAGAGGCAACTAGTACAAATCAAACAGGAGAATTTAGCATTGAAATAACTGAGTGATTAGCTTGTGACTGGTCACAGAAATGGCTATGTTAAAGTCAAAGCATACACATTCACAGAGGCACCTAGTATAAATCAAACAAGAGAATTTAGCATTGAAATAACTGAGGGATTAGCTTGTGACTGGTCATAGAAATAGCTATCTTAAAGTCAAAGCCTACACATCTGCAGAGGCACCTAGTACATGGACGCCAAAGGGGCTGCAACAACTCGACTATCATATAGTAAAACGATGTGAAAAAACCTAAGTCTAAATCACATCAATATAATAAATGTACTCAATATATTCTTCAATAAGCTGAGCTATTAACAGTAACTGGGTATACACTACACTATATAATGAATACCATATAGTAAACCAATAAAAACTAAAATATAAACTACCTCAATGTTATCAATAAACTCTATACATTCTCCAATCAGCTAAGCTACCAACAATAAGTCGTTATATATGACAATGCTATATGGCGAAAAAATGGGTGGATTCTTACCCTCAACTTCAGCACCACGGATAGCTACGAGCCCCGTTCAGACGGACGAGTTCATCCATGGTCGGAACGGAGGAGGGGGAGAGAGACAGCTGCGAGGCGCTGTTATACTCCATGTTGTAAACCATACCATTAACCGTGGTGTGAGAGGTATTAAGAGTCAATGCCAGCAAAAGAGCTGCGGTCTGAAGGTCATCGTAAAATACAATTAATTAAGAACCGAAATGGTTTAAAACATCTTTCCAATGGTTACTAAGCCAGAATCCATCTTCTCGGTTGAAATTGTCTCTGTGCTTGTATATGTGAATGGCCTCATGAACGAATCTCTCATGGTAGCCGGTTGGTTTGCAAAGAACCTCCGTCTTGAAGAAGTCAATGTCATGTGTAACCATTGTGTTATTTTATTTTATTAATTTATTATTTTATTCTCATTCTACGTGACTTTACCGAAAGAACCAAAGAAGATGAATTCTTGCAGTCACGAAAGCTTTAAATCGAAATTGAACCGGGTTCTCGAGTTTAACGAGTGGATGGCTTTGGCCCAGCTAACAATGACTTTACCCATGAAATGTGTGTATACATATTAGAATCAGAATTTCACTTCATTCGGATAAATTCCACTGAAACATGCGATAAACGCCAATGTCATTACGAGGGCCCTTAGACAGGATAGAGGTGTGGATGAAGGAGAGAGTTGTGGATGAAGAGGAGAGAGTTGTGTGTGAAGGAGGGAGCTGTGTGTGACAGGGAAGGTGGAAACAATTGACTGGAACCCTTCCATGTCTCCGCGTGTTGGCGAGGGGAGCGTTGGCTACACCGTGCAGAAGTCTCCGATGTTGCCCCCCCTGTAATGGGGGATCAGCCGTCAACATTCGTGTGTCCCCCTCTTGAAAGTCTTTTTGGGAATGTGTATTGCTCGTTTTCTTCCATGCAAGGGAGTTGCGAGGTCATATTCGTCTACGTCAGGGGTCGGGCAAACCTGCGGCTCTTTAAGCGACCGCTTCGTGACGTTATTTATTAAGGACCCACCGTCTCGTATTCACGTGGCATGGTGGCTCTTGAAATTTAGAGAGATATTTTTCAATATAATATACCAAATTAGAAAAAAACAACGGCCCGTCTTGTTATTTTGGCTGCCGACGCCTGGTTCCGTGTAGAATGCGGCATCCTCTCCTCGCGTGTTAAAAATAAATTGCCCGTGAATTCAGAATTGGTTCCACGACTCGTGACGGCCAAACAGCAGCGTGCTGCCACGCCTGGGAATGACCATCAAGGAGGAGTGAGCAACAGGAGCCTTGCGATGCGACAGTGTCAGCCACCACCACGACGACAGACTCTGCGGGACGCGTGTGTACTTTTTTTCCGAAAAATATTACGTACAAAACACAGATGAGAGAACACGCCGGTTTTGGAAGGGCATCTCCATAATCATCTCGATGGTCATCTCCATAATCATCTCCATGATCATCTCCACGATCATCTCGATGGTCATCTCGATGGTCATCTCCATGATCATCTCGATGGTCATCTCCATGTTCATCTCCATAATCATCTCGATGGTCATCGCCATGGTCATCTCAATAGTCATCTCCATGATCATATCGAAGATAATCTCGATGGTCATCTCCATAATCATCTCCACGTTCATCTCGATGGTCATCTCAATGGTAATCTCCATGATCATTTCCACGATCATCTCGATGGTCATCTCCATGATCATCTCGATGGTCATCTCCATGGTCATCTCCATGATCATATCGATGATCATCTCCATGGTCATCTCCATGATCATTTCCATCGTCATTTCCATGATTATCTCGATGGTGATCTCCATCATCATCATCATCTCGATGATGATCTCCATGATCTCAGAATGGAATTGTAGTCCCGTGCATCTTCAAAATTAGCGGCCGGTGTACATCCCTTATGTTTTTCTTCCAATAACTGAAAAATAAAGAGATCGTTTAAATCATCATCACCGTTACTTGTGATCTATATCTCGTGAACGCCTTTTCCAATATACAGGAGCATCCGAGCGTAATTGTGTTAGAGAGTACAATATTTTAAATACACGATGCGTAGCCGAGTTGACCCCGACACTGAAGGAAAGTTGTGAACATCGATCGGAGGCCGCGCGGCCCCTTTTAAGAACATGCACGAGTTTTGTGAACTTTAAACACAACCACCCCCACCCCACCCCTTACCCCTCCCCTGTACCGTCAAACGAACACAAAAAAACCGCGTCAAAAACACCCACGAACGAACGAACAAACGGCGAGTGTACAAGTGAGTGTACAAGTGAGTGAGTGTACAAGTGAGTGAGTGTACAAGTGAGTGAGTGTACAAGTGAGTGAGCGTGGAGGCGAGTGTTCAGGCGGGAGTGCAGGTGAGTGTACAGGTGAGCGTGCAGGTGAGTGTACATGTGAGTGAGTGTCACAGGTGAGTGTACAGGTGAGTGTACAGGTGAGCGTGCAGGTGACTGTACATGTGAGTGAGTGTCACAGGTGAGTTACACAGGTGAGTGTACAGGTGGGTGTACAGGTGAGTGAGTGTACAGGTGAGTGTCACAGGTGAGTGTACAGGTGAGTGTACAGGTGAGTGTCACAGGTGAGTGTACATGTGAGTGAGTGTCACAGGTGAGTATACAGGTGAGTGTACAGGTGAGTGAGTGTACAGGTGAGTGTACAGGTGAGTGTACAGGTGAGCGTGCGGGCGAGCACCTGGAACGCATCATTGGCGCACTTGCGGCACGGGTTGTGCTGGCAGGGCAGGATGACCACGGGCTTGGAGGACATCTCCAGGCAGAGGGGGCATTCGCCACTAAGTGGCGGTGACGTCCCCACGGCGTTTGTGCCAGGCTAGGTGCACTCTTAGCCCACGCGAAGTGTCGAATGCTCGCTGACAGGAGGTCACGGGACAGAACCCTGCAGGTGCCATGGGTTGACGGACTCGAAATGGCTGGCAGACGCCACCAGCTGTGCCAACTCGCCGCATTTTAGCCGCCCGCCTCTCCGCTCGTTGTTGTGAGCGTCGCTCCTTTGCCCCTCCGTCGTCGTCGTCGTTGTTGCTGGAGGGCGACTGCCTCCAACTGCCCGGGAGCGTCCCTCACGAGCCTCCTCCACAGACGCCGATCTTGACACTGCTGGTACCGCTCATCGGCAAGTCCACTCGGCTCCACATCCTCCAACCATTTACCTTTGTAGACCCGCAATGATGCCGTGCCGTGTTGGCAGTCCACTGCTGGATGAAGGCTTCGGGTCCCCACGGTGGCTAGGAGATGTTAACTACCTCGCCCGGTGTGCAGGAGGTCGTGGGTTCGATCCCGACCCCGACGCCTGCTGCTGCTGTATATTTGGAGTCTGCGGTGTCTCTCTCCCCGGGGTCGCGTGGATTTTTGCTCCGGGTGCTGCGGTGTTTCCATTCCACATTGAGAATCGACGTGTTTCGAATATTTGGCCGCTCTAAATGTCCACACGATAAGCCACTTTGTTGAGCTAGCATCTGTGGCCAGGTCGCTTCTTATGAAAGCGCTATGTAGCTCAGTGGGACTTAGGTGGTGAAAATAAATAAAATAGTAAAAATAACAACACCACCACTCCACGCACACAGAACATCTGTCGTGATCCTGACTGCAGTGCTCATCTCGATATGGTCGATGAAAGTGAATTACGTGACGGCCGCTACGTTCAAAGGTTTCGTCACCTTTGGGTGGCATCAGTTGCTGCTCTGGCCCATCGGGAAATACAATAATGCCTTGATGGAGGCTCCATTGAAGATGCGTGCGACCCTCTCAACTGGCCGTCTGACCCGAATGTTCGGTCCAACCCGAGCTGAATATCGAGAGGAACTATGTGACCCTGGGGCTATTAGCTACAAAGCAACACTTTATTTTTTACTGCCCACGGTCAATCCACTGCTGGATGAAGGCCTTCCCACCATTGTGGTTCTTTGACCATATCCTACCACGGGTGCTCGATGCTGGTCGGTGAAGGTAGCGGGCAACCAGCCCTGACATCGCTCGCCAGTCGTGTCGTTGTTAGCCCTGGACAGGAATTGAACTCGCGTGGAGCCAGTTCGTAGCGTGGCGCGCTACCCATCTGTGCCACTTCTCGTCACCCTCTTTGGCTGTTTACTCAACGACCCCAACATCCGTCAATGATGACCGATTCCATTCATAAAGTGCGCTCTTGCCGCCGTGTGCGCTGAGTAGTACTCAGTATTAAACACGCGTTGACTACTCTATACTGCAGGGGTGTTCAAACTTTTTTTCCCGATGGCCACATACAGAAAAATATACGAAGGATTGGGCCTCTCACTAGATGTGAGGTATACTGCCTCACTTCTCATGCACTAATATTGTCAAAATCAATCAGATGCAGGTAAATTACGTTTGATTATTGAACATGTTTGAAGAAAAAAAGCCTCCATCATAGCTCTTCATTAGTAGATTTTAATTTTATTTTTTACAAAAAGGTTGGCAGGTCATTCTCTCAGTGACAGCCTCAGATTGGTTTTTAGGGTGCTGATCCCCCTTCATTGTCCATATGACGGGAGAGACAAGAAGAGAAATAGGGGATGTGGATATTTCAAGCTTATTACACATATAAATTATTGGGCTTGTTAACACATCAACTAACGTTTGTTAAAAAAATTGTCATCAACTTTAATTGACTGAATTTATTAAGTAATTGGGCTTATTAACAAATGAAAACGGTGTGTATATTTTTAACTCACCTGTAATGGGAAGAACGTTACGCTCAGTGGGAGCAGTGATGCTGCGCTTTGGTGTGAAGGATAGCTGGCAGGTCAGGAGTAAGTTTGGTGGTTGAGATGCGAAGGACGTCACGGAGATGGCTGTCGGTCGTTCTGGTTCTCAGCCTGCTTTTGTTCAGCGTTAACAGACAGAATGTCTGCTCACATATGTATGTTGAGCCGAACAGACACATCATTCGTTTTGCATGGCGTCTCATCAGAGGAAACTTGGCCTTTTCCAAACTCCGCTAGAAGTCAGGTAAGGAGAGAAGCTGATGCTGATTCTTCAGAGAATCATCACACTGAATTTCGATCAGTTCTAATTGCAGACTCTCCTCCACTTCTTTCGCATCCATTGAAAACGGAGCCGCAAACAGTGTGATTTCCTTCTCAATGACAGAAAAATCTTGGAAGCGCTGACTGAATTCTGTCATGAGAGATGTGATCACAGACACATTCTCCCATTTTTGCAGAGAGCTTAGCATTTGGAAATGCGCATTGATTTCGGTCAGCGTGGGGAAGTGCGCTACATTGAAGTTGCACAGTTGTGACTCGAAGAGACGGAGCTTCGCACGGAATGCTTTCATGTGCACATACAGCTGTGGTACCAGCTGCTCTTTGCCTTGTAGTCTCTTGTTCGGGGTGTTGAGATGATCAGTGAGATCAACTAAAAAAGCCAGGCCTGCCAACCACAAAGAGTCACTGATCTCATGGAGAGGTCTGCCCTTTTCTTTCAACAACTTGTCGATATTTGATCTCAGGGAATAAAACCGCTGCAGCACGGAGCCGCGACTGAGCCAGCGCACTTGAGAATGGTAGAGTAGGTCCCCGTATTCAGCATCGACATCAGAGAGGAACGCTTGCAATTCTCTGTGGTAAAGCCCTCGGGCCATAAATTTTGTTGACATTTTTCACAACTGTGTTCATCACATCGCCAAGCTGGATTATCTTGGCACAGAGGGCTTCTTGATAGATGATACAGTGCATTTTAACAGCCTCACCTCCGCTCTCCTGCACCTTGGCACTCACCATAGAAGCCATTCCTTTGCTCTCGCCTGTCATTGCTGGAGCCCCATCCGTTGTAATTCCACACAGCTTGTCCCATTTAAGTCCAGCCTGGTTAATTGAATCTGACACAGCTTCAAAACATGTCCTTCCCAGTTGTTGTCCCCTTTAGACTCCGAAGATCAAGCAGTTCCTCCGTAATGCAAAAATTCTCATCAACTCCCCGCAAAAAAATTAACAGCCGTGCAGTGTCCGTGGCATCTGTGCTCTCATCATCACATGCAATCGAGTAAAAATCGAAAGCACAAGCTTTATCTGACACTTGCTGTTTTAAGTTAGCCGACAAGTCTTCAATTCGCCGCACAACCTTATTTCTGGACGTACTAACATCGTTGAAATCCTGCATTTTCTTCAGGCACATTCCCACGACTTTAGTGAGGCACTGTTTGATGAAGTCACCGTCTGAGAAAGGTTTCCCGTGTAGGGCAATGAGTTGAGCTACTTCATTGCTGGCTATTGTTGCATTTTCTTGAGCTTTGTTAGCACGGAAAAAAAACCCTGCTGCTACGTTAGCAGGCTAGCTTGCCATTTGCTTTACCTTCTCTCTCCGCTCGGCGCCAGTGTAGGACGTGAAGGTCTGATGTTTCGTTTCATAATGCCGTCGTACATTGTACTCTTTCATCACGGCAACACTCTCATTACAAATCAAACAAACACACTTCCCCTTGGTTTCTATGAAAAAAAATTCATTTTTCCACCAAGTCTGAAATTTTCTGCACTCGCTTGCAATCTTGCGTCTCTTCAGTTCCGGCATTTCTGGTGACTCTGAGCAAATGTTTTCTTGGATGGCGGGCCGCAGTTGGCCCGCGGGCCGTAGTTTGGACACCCCTGCTATACAGGGTGGGATAGTGATCTCTACTTAACCCTGCAGGGTGACCCCTCTCATAGTGAAGGCGTTCACACTCGAGCCGCGGTTGCCCTGTGCCAGTAGTTGCATCATTAACTGTGCGATATCATTATCAAACCATTACTTAAAAAATGCAGAATTTGCGATTGTTACTTTTCTTGGATTTAGCAGAATTCCAAAATAGCTATCTCAATAGCTGTAGCGATTACATATTTGCGTTGTTAAAATGCATGACTCATAAAACGATAATTAAATGACCACTTAGTGTAGGACGATCATTGAATGTTCAACTATAAAACTCTGCAATGTTAATTTAATGCTGAGGGTGTTGACAAGAAAAATAACGGATGTGTGGGGTTGAAATTGTCAACTCGTGTCCGCACTGCATCGTGCGGCGGGTTTCTGACAGCAGCAGCATCGCCACGACGCTCTCATTGCCGCTTGGTGAATATCCGTGGCGGGTTCCTTGTCGTTTTTTATTCATTGAATGAGGACGTCACCCTCCCTGCACCTGGCCACCCACTTGTGTTGTTTGTGTGCCTTCAGGTGTCACTGCAGAGCTATTGCAGAGGGATGCTGCGACTATACTGGCGTGGGGCTCAGCATAGACGGCGGCCCTCTGTCAATCCACAGCGGAGGTAAGAGCCCCCCACTCTGTGTCAGTAAATGGGGGGGGGGGGTGTTTGATCATACTTCACCACGCTGGTCAGTATGAGTTGGTGTGAAGGTGAGGCAGCCCAGAGATTTGTTCAGATGTCACTCAGCACCGACGTTAGCCGTGGCCGGGAATCGAACTTAGCTGGCAGTGGTCAGTGTGCGCTAACGGCCGGGCCACCGCTTCACGGGTGAACGGGTTGATTAGGTGAGACGATGGCGTTGCGTTTCACATCAGTGGCTACTCCTCCACGTGGCTGGGCCATTGAGTAACCACACCCACAGCAGTGTCCCAGTGTACCGGCACCCCCCCAGTGCTGGAGTGAACATTCTCTGGGCCCCGTTTTTCTTCCCACGCCGCCCTGGATTTGAACCCAGCAAGAAGCGCGTTGCCACCGAACGCGTTACGGTCAAATGTTGTAAGCGGCAGGTAAATCTAACTTTATATTTGACGACCTCATCGTCAAAGACGTCCTGGCCAGTGTGGAGGATTAGGCCAATGACCCTCACAGGGGCTGTCTG
The DNA here is from genome assembly GCF_048934315.1 of Petromyzon marinus. Classification (NCBI taxonomy): domain Eukaryota; kingdom Metazoa; phylum Chordata; class Hyperoartia; order Petromyzontiformes; family Petromyzontidae; genus Petromyzon; species Petromyzon marinus. The sequence goes on from NC_133709.1 coordinate 15,412,600, forward strand.
GAGCTCCCGCTCGTGGAGGCCCCATTTGCCGGCAGTGGCGTGAACAACCGCAGGGGCTGTACCATTACCTTCTATCCACTTTTTATATTCAACATTTAATTAGGTCAGCAACGTGGTCTTGACCTCTTACCCACAAACATTTCTGAGAAATACAGCAAGTGCACGTGTGATTTAAAGCTTTCGTGACTGCAGGGATTCATATTCTTGGTTCTCTCAGTAAAGTCACGGATAAGTGAAACAATAAAATAATAAAAAAATATAAAACAATAAAATTCTCACGACGTTTCGACTGCAACACGTGTGAAAACCACAGCAAGGAAATTTTAAAAAGTGGCGGTTATTTTTGACGTTAGCACCACGGAGAGCGATTTGACAGTTTGTTCAGATAGATCAGTCCAGCTATGTTCGGAAAAGATGAGGGGGGGGACGAAAATAATGGATGCGGTCTGAAAGCCACCGTATGCGTGAACAATCACGGTGGCTTTCAGACCGCATCCATTATTTTCGTCTCCCCCCTCCTCTTTTCCGAACATAGATGGACTCGTCCATCTGAACAAACTGTCAAATCGCTTTCCATGGTGCTAACGTTAAAAATAACTTTTTTCAAATTTTCTTGCTGTGGTTTTCACACCTGATGATGATTGCTTGTGTTGCAGTCGAAACGTCGTGAGAATTTTATTTTTTTATATTTTTTATTATTTTATTGTTTCCCGTCTATGTGACTTTACCGAAAGAACCAAGAATATAAGTACACGTGTATTTAAGTGGACTTCTGTGCTAGTTGCACGCCACTTCTGCTTTTTGTGTTTAGTTTGTTGTCGTTCCCCCATAACTCAGATTAGCACGGTTGGCTGTGTGCGGTGCTAAAGAAGTTCAACATACACACACACGCATCCACACACACAAACACGTACACAGCCATCAACACACAGACATACAAAGACAAAGATCCCCCGTAGAGGCTGAACAGGCTGTTGGGGCAAATGCTGTTAGCGAGCACACGCACAAACATGCACACATACACACATACACAAACACATAACACACGTAAACAAACACAAACATACACATACACCCACACACAAAGACATACACACACACACTGTGATGGGAAAGTAAGAAATGGAAGCGAGACCAGTTTTGTCACGACAAGTATATATTGATGTCAAGTGCAAATACAAAACGAGGTAGACAAAATCTCTGTAAAACATTAATCTCGCTTTCCCTTCCCACACTTTGAGCTGCTTTTGTACAAACGATAAAAACCCCGAGGAGACCGAAGTGTCACCGATCTACATTCACGAGTTCAGAAACCGCTGTTTCTGGAGGCATCATGGACGATGGAAATAAAGTGCTTGGCGAAGTTCATAATTTATCCGTACATTTCACGTGGTAACAGCTTGGCGCTATGGTTAGCGTGTCCATCGACATGTGCACGCCCCGTACATTAAAAAACAAAGAAACAGATATGTATTCCTTGGGTCTTTCGGTAAAGCCACGTAGATAGAAAAAATAATCAAAATAATAACAATATCACGACGTTTCGATCGCAACACAAGCAATCGTCTTCAGGTGAAAAAGAGGGGTAAATCTGCCGAGGCAGGCTGTTGTAAAGGCTTAGAGATGGGCAGGGCAGCTAATGTTAATGTGTGGGAGGTACTACGGAGCTGTGGGGGTGGCCATTGTATTGTGAGAGATTAGCATGTCAATGTAAGACAGCGCAGTGGCCATATGGAGGTGGAAAAGAATGGCAAGCCGCCATTTACTAACACAGCTAACGGTGGCTGTGTTAGTGAATGTGACTCAGAGAGTCGAAAATAACTGCCAGGTAGGATAGGAACATCGCAGCTAGTCATGACCTAAACTGGTTAATACGTCCTTCCAATGATTTCTCAGTTTGTACCCATTTTCTCAGTTAAAATTGTGTCCGTGTTTATACATCTGGATGGCTTCATGAAGCTACTCTCTCACAATACAATGGCCACCCCCACAGCACCGTAGTACCTCCCCTACATTAACATTAGCTGCCCCGCCCATCTCTAAACCATTTGTCAACAGCTCTGTGATTGGTGTAGACCTACTGCAGGTTACGGAGACCTCTCTTCTAAATTAACATTAGCTGCCCCGCCCATCTCTAAACCTTTATAAACAATCTTGATTTGAAGCTTTCATGACTGCAGGAATCCATACTCTTTGGTTCTTTCGGTAAAGTCACATATTTTATTTTACTTTATAAGCAGCCTGCCTCGGCAGATTTTCCCCTCTTTTTCACCTGAAGACGATTGCTTGTGTTGCGATCGAAACGTCGTGATATTGTTATTATTTTTATTATTTTTTTCTATCTACGTGGCTTTACCGAAAGACCCAAAGAATATTAATTCTTGCAGTCACAAAAGCTTTAAGTCAAGATTTAACAGATATGTAGTTTAAAAAAGTGCCGACATATTCACAGTTCGATAAATAAATAAATACTTTGCAACAGCGGTGACTTTTTAAATCCCCGACACAACGCAAAATAAAAGCCCCGCATTTTAAATGAACAGAGACAAGAACCGTACGGGAATACCTTGCACAACCTCTGTCTTAATTTGTTATGGGACGGTTCATTTTACGGTCACCATCACAATAACGTTCCTGGTGCCAACTCCCTTGACGATTGACTTCGGAATAAACAGAAACTCCAAGCCGTAATGGGTTGGTGTCGGCTGCATGGATCTTGGCTCTTGTTTCCCAGAATCATGGCGTAATTTTAAGTGCTTTGGTACTGGGTTTTTCAAGTCATTGTGGATTGTGAGTTTAGAATTGCTTTAATTGTTTTCCATCTCAGCATTGGACAGGTGTGCCATAATGCCCTGAGGTAATAATTGCAGCTCTTTATTGTTTAGAGACTGTGGTCGTCGAGTGAGAATGTAGAGTCCAAGGTGATTCCAATGATGTTCAAGTGATTTCCGGGGCTGATGGTGGAGCTGGCGATGAGTACATTTTGGGGCGCCGGCGACGCCGTGGTGAGCCGCTGCCTGGTGCCTTTGTAAAATGTCTCTCAAAATTAGTTTGAATTTGAGAGGAAGGAAAGGGTTAGCCACTTGATCGTGTGGAATTCAGGCACCAACCACTATCGGTGGGGCGAGTGCCAGTTGTTACACCGGTGGTGGCTGCTGTGAGACCAGAGTGGTGGTGGCTGCTGTTGGACTGGCGTTGGAAGTGGCTGCGGTGGGATAGGCGGTGGCGGCAGCTGCTGTGGTATTGACTGCAGCTTCTTCCAGACAGGCGGTGGCTGATGTGGATCTGGCGACAGCAGTGGTTTCTGTTGGACTGGCGACAACTGCTATAAGATTTGGGGGTGGTGGCGGCTGCTGTTGGACTGGCAGCGGCTGCTAGGAGAGCGGGGTGGTGGTGGTTGTTGTGGGACTGGCGACGGCTTCTTCGAAACAAGCTGTAGTGGTGTTGGCTGCTGCAGGACTGGCGGTGGCAGTAGCTGCTGTGGTGCTGATGGCAGCTTCTCCAAGACAGGCGGTGGCTGCTGTGGATCTGGCGACAGCAGTGGTTGCTGTTGGACTGGAAGTGGCTGCTAGGAGATCAGGGTGGTGGCGACTGCTGCGGAACTTGCGGTGGTTGCTGTTGGACTGGCAGTGGCTGCTTGGAGATTGGGGTGGTGGTGGTGGCGGATGCTCTGGGACTAGTGGTGGCGGCCGCGGCTGTTGCATGCCTGGCGTTGCCGGTAGCAGCTGCTGCTGCTGCTGTTTCTGCTGTCGCCCTTGCAGTTGCTCCGGCAGTTGTTCCCGTTGGGGCGGTTCGCCATCTTGGGTTTCTGGAGATAAATAAGTTGAGGGTGCTCAAGTCCAAACCGCTCGACACTGAGTGAATGAAACAAAACTGGTCTAAAGTAGAAACAAGAAGATTGCTGTACTTCACCATTCCTCTAATGTAAAATGATGCACTGTCAGGGTTTACATTCTCCCCGGGCAGTTCCATGCACGCGGGGTAACGTTTCAAACCATCCTTTACCTTGCACGCCGGTGAAGAGAGCTGCTGTTCAGTGACGAGGTCCTGGGTCTCCATCACCGAGCGGGAACGTTTGATGCACAACCTGGACTTCGCCTTGACGTGCTCCAGCGGGCGGTAGCTGTCCGCTGGTGGCGCGTTCAATTCTGGGGACCTGAATGCCGGCACCACACATCGCAAACTGCGGTTAACACCACCGCTCGCTCCACCGCTGAGCTGTCTGGCCGGACACCCATCGCGGCGCTAAGCTCCAAATTAGTCGGAACAACTCAACTGCCTTTCAAGGAGACACTGCTGTTGCGGCTCGCGCAAGACAATATCCGTGCAGCGAGCTGGTCTGGGGGTCGGTTGTAAGCGGAGGTCAAAGCGGATGTGAGAGAAGGGCAACTTACCGAATATAGAAGAGCATGTAGGCCTGCTCATTCATCACAGCCTTGGTGTCGACGAGCCGCACGATGGAGTCGTTCATACGGCACCATTGTCCATCGCTGATCTGTGCACAGTTAAAGCACAGCTGCACTTGGTTACAATGTTTACAAAACCGCACCCAACATTCTCCGCTCATGTAATAACAACGCACGATACCCTCGAGACAACAAGTTCCTCAAGAGCATCGCCCCAACGTCAGAGCTGCAGAGCGTGCTACGGTTGCTATGATGGTGTTGAAGTTACGGTACGGTCTGCCTGAACACATCACTGCATCGATAACCTTGGACAAATTTAATCAAAATCTGAATTTTTATTGAGACTGGAAGAATCTGAGCTACGATGCTCTTTGTCACAGATGTCCAGTAGGGGCGGGTCAGAAAGTTACAACAAACAATACATAAACCGGTAGGAGTGAAAAGTGTAGGAAAGCTAAGCAAGTCAATAAATACAAATAAATAAAGTATATACTGGAAGTAGAAATTGCATAAATACATCAAAACGCAAGAACAGTTGCAAGACTGGTGGGTTTATTTATTTATTTTATTCACTTTATTTTCATTATTTTTCTATCTACGTGAGTTTACCGAAAGAACAGAAGAATAAAAATTCCTGCAGTCACGAACGTTTTAAGTCAAAATTTAGTTGCAAGACTGTTTAATTTCTTTCTCCATATTAGACATTTGTAATATTATGGGCGCATTTGCAGATGTGCATTGTTATTGTTTGATGGTAACAAATGTAATTACCTTATTGTAGCAATAATAATGGCCGCTGTTGGAGTCGGCTCCCTTGTGCACCAGCACCGAGTACAGGGAGTAGATTGCGGGCTCGCCCTGAGACGTTGAGGTGAAGGGTTGCATGTCCAGGTGCTCCGGGTAGGTGATGTTCTACAGGCAGCGCACAGAGACAAACGTTAGAAGAGGAAACGGCAGGAGTGGTGGGGTGGGCAGCAGAGATGGGCACCATCTAAGTTACACGTCAACGTGATGACGTGATGTCTCGCTCATTTGAGCGTTGAAGACGGTGCTCATCTCCTGTTTATAGCCCTGAGCAAGTGGTGGAAATTCTACAGTCATATGACGGGGGGCGAGTCTTTCCGTAGCACTTATTCCAACATGGAGAGGCATTTTCTCCAGCGTTGAACTGACAAGGGCTGTAATAAAATAAATTCATTAGAGCGATGTGGAGGGGCAGAATCGTTACCCGGTTGATCTTGACGCCGTAGAGGTTGTACCGCTTGATGGAGACGGTGAGGACGTTGGGCAGGCGGTGGAGAGCCATCGTCTTCGTCGCTTCCCCCTTGCAACAGCACCTGCACGACAACAACAAAGCCAGCCATTGCACGTGTTCCCCAACCGATGAGGGCAACTTTTAAACGACAAGTCTTCTCATTTTTTTCTTTACTATTATTTTAGTTAAAAAACAATACTTATTATTTATTAAATATTTTTTTTGTAAAACAAAAATTCTGCGTAATGCATTATTTTCTAATTATTTATCGTAATTAATATTCTTCTTTTTATATTATTGTGAGATATATATTTAATCTGCAGACTTTTGAAGCGACAAATGTTTTCAGGGTCTCGACACCCGACGGCCCGCTCACCTTGCACAGGTGTATTCATCCAGAATCTCCTCGTTGAAAAACTCCCCAAACGCCTCCACCAGATCCGATGAGTTCTGTTGCCCAACAGAGTGAAAGACAAATGATGACTCTTAAGAAGCATTCCATGAACATCTGCAGAATTATATTGTGACGGCTTCTCCGAAAACCCACATCTTGTATTAAATCGTACGACCGCAATAAACGAGATGACGCACGTTACTGGCAGTGTTTGGATGTTCAGTGACTAATTGATGTACGTGTCTGCGTGATGTATGTTGGCACAGAAGGGGGCACAGGTGGTACATCGGCCAGTCATCTCAGTCAACCCATGGCACCTGGGTGTGCCCCGTGACCTCCTGCCAGCGGGCGTTCGACACTTCACGTGGCCTTAAAGTGCACTCAGCCTGGCACAAGCACCGTGGTGACGTCACCGCCATTTAGTGGCGAATGGCGGTTGTTGTTGATGTATGCATGTTGAACCTCCTTCGCACCGTACGTACATGTATAACTGTTAAGCGATGGCTTTCTCATTGCTTACATTAATATGGAGTGCAATGTCCAGGCACGTGTCGTAGGTGTCGGAGTGGTTGCAGCACTGCATGCACTCCACTGCAAAACACAAGCACACATTAGGAAGGGACGTCACATGTTACTTAGTAAACTAAATGCACGCTTCCCACTGACATAGGTAATTGGTACTTTTCACCAACTGGTAAAAGGTTATTCCGTGTGGCACGTGCGTGAGAGTGTGTAAACGCTGCAACGCGAGCGCGTCTACACGGTGATGATGCGCTTGCTGCTCACGGTTTACAAGTTGGTAGAGGAGTGCGCACAACTTACCACGTGATCGAAGGTAACCCCCGAAGATCTGGTAAATGAGGGTGGTAGCCTCTGTGTATCTGTCCAGCATGCCACGTCACAGAGAACGACACCACACGGTGGTTACAGCGGCAGTAGCAGTAGCACCTTTACCGGATGCACACGCGTGTGTGACAGTTACACCATTGCCCGAGCTGTCGATTCACTCTTTGCCTTCAGCACTGCAACGCGTGCTCTGTAGCAACCAAACGTGCTAGCGTCTGCACAGGGCAGCCACCTTCACGGCACAGCCACAGAGCTGGGGGCAAGCTGGCAGCCGACACGCGGTGCTGTTGCCCGGCAGTTTTGTTATGCCCGGCGTGCCACGTGCCGCCCGCCAAAACGAGGAATGATGTCAAGGGGCCACCGACGTCGAGACATCGACCCCCCGGTATTTATTGGCAACGTGAAATGCGCAAACAAAAGACGGCCCACGTCAGGGCCAAGGTGAAAGCACCGTGGTGCCAGCAGGGCCGGTCCTCTGCATCTCCCAGGTGTTCACACAAAAGTGTGAGTAGCTTCTCACAAACGTCGAAGGACAATCGTGCAGAAAACCAAGAGGGAGCTGTGAGGTACCGAACTGCAGAACGACTGCCGCAAGTTGACTGGCGCGCGGTACTCACTCGCTGTGGCCATGGAGGCATGAGGCTTGCATGGCATCTACCACGTATCGCAGAAACTCGTGGGCATCTTCCTGCCTCCCAATGCGCAGGTGTTTGGCGATGCCTGTAGAGAAATGGACATGGGGACAAAGTGACAGGTACAGGATCTGATGACATCCTTCAAGAGCTCCCCAACAGTCATTTCAAAAGGAGCGGTGCAAAGGATTTGGAACAGACGGCGAAGGATCGCGGCGATGGCTTCTCCTCCTTCGAGTCCAAGTGTGAACGTAGTTGTGGGACTCACGCGTGATGTTTTTAGTGATGCCGCTGGGTGTCAGCACTCTCTGCGAGTTTTTGAATGTGCTGACAACGTGACGCTCCATGACGCACATTAGGCAAAAGTCGCTCCGTTCGCCTGCGAACGAGGGCACAGGTGGCACAATCCGTCAGCGCACGCCACTCGCACTCAGCCCAGCTGGGGAGTAACAACAAATGCTAGGAAACCTGGCACCAGCAGCAAACGCAATTAATGATGAGTCTAAGTACCAATTGCATCACAAGATGATTTATAAGCCCAAGTTAAATCTGTGCAGCCTATTAAACACATGTTGGCCACGTGTGAATGTGCTTATCAAAAACACAATATTGATTTATGCTTGAGGAATCCAATGAGCTATGAAGTTCTTTATTTGCAGATGTCCAATAATGGTGCGGCGTGAGAACATTACAACAACAAACAACAAAAACACGATAGGAGTGGAAAATATAGGAAAGGTGAACAAACCACTTAAAAACAATTACAAATAAAACTAATCTATGTTTGTATTTTACCAGGCAAAGTCGACTGAGCTATTAGCTGCTTCTTCAGAAGCGATCTGACCACGAATGATAGCTCAATGAAGTGGCTTATCAAGTGTGAAATTCATAGCAGCCAAATTAACCGTGACAATAACCTAGCCCATGGGTAAACGAGAGTGCCAGGGGGGTACTTACAGGTGCTGCAGTGCTCTTGCAGCAGCAGGTAGTTAGCGAGCGGCGGCGTGTAGGTGAGGCACTGCAGCGTGGCGTTGAGGAAGCAGGTGTTCCCCAGGTTGCGCAGGCCGGCACCCTTGCCCACGTCGTTCTCCCACCTGAGGCTCAGCCGCTCCGGCGCAAACAGCGAGAGCCGTGCCGCCGGAATGCCGTCGTCCTCCTCTGCACAAAGGGAACGGTGGTGGCGGAAGCCGGCGTCATCGCAGAGCGCTGCACCGCCGATGGGGCTGGCGTGGATATTCAGTGGCCCCAGCCAGCACCCGTGCTGCTACTCTTAACCACAAAGACGTTTTGAGCGAAAATTGGTGAACACACCGACGCGTCCTTCCGGTTTATAAATAGATTATTTTTTAGTATTCACATCAATAGGGAATCCAGTAAGTCGATACTTAGAACGAAATCATTCCTACAACATTTAGTTTACTTTCTTCCCGACAGAAAGGCAACTCAAACAGCTGCGAGAATGATGTAGGTGATTTACAATTGTCATTCTTCATTTACAGGTTTGTTATACATTACTCTCAGAAGAGAAAATTACATTCGGTACGTCACATTCCGTAACTTTAGTTCATTCAGATGAAGCCAGAAGAGTCGCAGACGAAAGAAGACGTCGATTAAACGGAGGAAGGCGGCAGAGATGGCGTCATCGACAAAGTCACGACACACTGGATCGTTTACGACGTGAAAATACCCGTCACGTGACGGGCAATTACGCAACTTTTATACGTTATTATTAATTTCTATTTTGCTTTTTCAGGTGACATTTTTCTAAAATGGAAAGGTAATTGACCAAAGACGAACGAGTTCGATTGTCGTTTGTATGTGTGGTGGGTAATTCTTGGGCGTAATACGCCGCCACCACTTTGGTTGAGCAGGTACTTCCAGTCAGGGGGCAATAGCGAGTACGGCCTGTGCTAAGCAGGACTCGTGGGTCAGGCATCCCGGGGTGGGGGGGGGGCGGTTGGGAACCGGAGGCGGACACCCCAGGTCCCTGGGTGGGGGGCTGGGGAGGATTGCGCAACAATCCAGGTCCCTCGAGAAGATTCCAGATGGTGGGCGTGACCAGGGGCGGGGTGACCCTGGGAGCCCCATAAAAGCCGGACCCCAGTGCGGCTGAGGCAGTTCGCCTCAAGCTGAAGACCCAGAAGCCCACCTGAAGATAGGACCCTGGACCCCAAGCCCCGCCGTCCTTATAAGGGCCGGGGCTCAGTGAGGCCAGTGATCAATAGGCTAGGACCCTGAGGATCCCCCGACCCGATGCCCTTCTCAGGGCCGGGTCTGTGTGGGCCAGTGGTCGAGACCTGAGGACCTTGGCTGGGTCGGGTCAGCCTCCCCTAGGTCCCGCTAGCCGGAGGGCTAAGGAGTGGTTAGCCCCAGTAGTTAGGGCACGTTAGCCCGGAGGCCGTACCTCCTTAGGTGGTGGGTAGAAGGGGCCATTACCCCTACGTGTTAGGGACAGTGTTACTGTTATTGTTGTTATAAATAAATACGTGTTGCCTCCTACGAAGAGTCAGTCTCCATACAAACCCACTACATATGCAATAGAAGGCAGCTGTGATTGAATTTTTTTAAAGGCCTAAATTAATTTGAAGAAATAATAAATTCGTGCATCGTGCATTAATGTTAACAGATGTAAGTTTTAACATTTATTAAACAAATCAAATAAAGCTCTGTTATCTGTGAAAACAGGTCCCTGCAGGGTGGGCTGGTAGGAACATTGGAATTTTGCGCAATTTTATTTTTACACCCCAACAGCACGAGATTTCACTTCGTTAAAGTATTGAAAGGGGACGGACGGACACATTAATCTATTGCAGGCTGGTACACTCAGTTTACAACTTCGTTCCTACCAGTATAAACATGATAGCTCTATGTGGCATGACTTTTGGGCCACCCTCTGTAGTCCACGTTATGAAAGGGTCTAACAACTGTTGACGTGCTCTGCACAAGGACCATTGCCCGAAACGTCGCCGATCATGATCCAATAACAATTTCCCCACACCCGTGCATTCCCAGCATTGTGATTGGCGCCAGCTGGCCCCGCCCCCCACCCGGGGCTCCTCCCCCTCACCTGAGGCTCCGCCCTCAGACGCGGCCCCGCTATCGCCGCCTGCGCGGCTCCCGTCAGCTCCGGCACGGCGACCCGCGCCGTGCCTCGGGCTTCATCCGGGGAGGGGGTCCCGGGCACAGCCCCGCGGGATCCCTCGGGGGGGTCGCCAACTGCAAGAAGAAGAAGGAGGAGCACAGCGATCACATTTCACACTACGGATAAACACACGGCTCTACATTTCCCACTGTAAACAGACATGGGCCTTCTGAAGAACTAAATAGCTCAGTGGGCTTCACCTGGTTAAATAAAAAAGAAGAGTAGTTAATTTTGTTTACGGGATTTTCTTACATTTCTTATACCTTTCTCGTGTCGGTATTGGTGTAACTTTCTGAACCCGTCTCTACTGGACATTTGTTTAAAAGAGCTTCATAGCTCATCGGATTTATCTGGCTCCACCACCAGCCCCTGCTTGTGTTGCAATCGAAACGTCGTACTCTATTATTTAATTTATTTTCTTTCTACGTGACTTTACCGAAAGAACAAAAGAGCAATTCCTGCAGTCATGAAAGCTTCAAATCAAGTTTTAATCCACGTAGACTTAAAAAACCCAGCACGAAAGTGCTTAAAATCACGCCAGCCATTCTGGGAAACAGGAGCCAAGATCCATGCAGGCGGCACCAACCCATTATGGCTTGGGGTTGCCGTTTATTCCCTGGCCAATCGTCAAGAGAGTTGGCACCAGGAACGTTATTGTGATGGTGACCGTAAAATTAACTGTCTCATTACAAATGAAGACAGAGGTTGTGTCCTCCGCAACGCGATGCCGGAGTGCGCTCTCAGTGAGGTCGTGCAAGGTATTCCCGTACGGTTCTTGTCTCCGTTAATTTAAAATGGGGGGCTTTTATTTCGCGTTGTGTCGGGGATTTAAAAAGTCACCGCTGTTGCAAAGTATTTATTTATTTATCGAACTGTGAATACGTCGGCATTTTTTAAACTACATATCTGTTACTTTTTTACGTACGGGGCGTGCACATTTCAATGGACACGCTAACCGTAGCGCCAAGCCGTTACCACGTGAAATGTACGATAAATGATGAACTTCGCCAAGCACTTTATTTCCATCTTCCATGATGCCTCCAGAAACAGCGGTTTCTGAACTCGTGAATGTAGATCGGTGACACTTCGGTCTCCTCGGGGTTTTTATCGTTTGTACAAAAGCAGCTCAAAGTGTGGGAAGGGAAAGCGAGATTAATGTTTTCCAGATATTTTGTCTACCTCGTTTTGTATTTGCACTTGACATCAATATATACTTGTCGTGACAAAACTGGTCTCGCTTCCATTTCTTACTTTGCCATCGCAGTGTGTGTGTGTCTTTGTGTGTGGGTGTATGTGTGTTTGTGTTTGTTTACGTGTGTTTATGTGTGTATGTATGTGTGTATGCAGGTGCGTGTGCTCGCTAACAAAACTTGCCCAAACAGCTTGTTTTGCCTATACGGGGGATCTTTGTCTTTGTATGTCTGTGTGTTGATGGGTGTGTACGTGTTTGTGTGTGTGAATGCGTGTGTGTGTATATCTAATTACATTGTTCGGTCGTAGTTTAGTGGTAGTTAATTGAAGGTGGAGGGGTTACCAGCCCCTCGCACCCATCCAGAGCCCTCATTTAGCCGCTGTGATGGTCACAGACGCCATAAGGGGAAAGGGCCAATTGGAATTGGCCCTCTCCCTCACAGCACCGACCACGACAGCGTGGCCACAGAAGTACACTTGTATACACGTGCACTTGTATTTCTCAGAAATGTTTGTGGGCCAAAGGTCAAGACCACGTTGCTGACCTAATTAAATGTTGAATATAAAAAGTGGATAAAAGGTAATGGTACAGCTCCTGCGGTTGTTCACGCCACTGCCGGCAAATGGGGCCTCCACGAGCGGGAGCTCCAGAGAGCCCCTGTGAGGGTCATTGGCCTACTCCTCCACATTGGTCAGGACGGCTTGGAAGAGAAGGTAGTCAAATATAAAGTTAGATTTACCTGCCGCTTACAACATTTGACCGTAACGCGTTCGGTGGGGACACGCTTCTTGCTGGGCTCAAATCCAGGGCGGCGTGTGAAGAAAAACGGGGCCCAGAGAATGTTGACTCCAGCACTGGAGGGGTGCCGGTACACTGGGACACTGTGGGTGTGGTTACTCAATCGCCCAGCCACGTGGAGGAGTAGCCACTGATATGAAACGCAACGCCATCGTCTCACCTAATCAACCCGTTCACCCGTGAAGCGGTGGCCCGGCCGTTAGCGCACACTGACCACTGCCAGCTAAGTTCGATTCCCGGCCACGGCTAACGTCGGTGCTGAGTGACATCTGAACAAATCTCTGGGCTGCCTCACCTTCACACCAACTCATACTGACCAGCGTGGTGAAGTATGATCAAACACCCCCCCCCCCCATTTACTGACACAGAGTGGGGGGCTCTTACCTCCGCTGTGGATTGACAGAGGGACGCCGTCTATGCTGAGCCCCACGCCAGTATAATCGCAGCATCCCTCTGCAATAGCTCTGCTGTAACACCTGAAGGCACACAAACAACACAAGTGGGTGGCCAGGTGCAGGGAGGGTGACGTCCTCATTCAATGAATAAAAAACGAAAAGGAACCCGCCACGGATATTCACCAAGCGGCAATGAGAGCGTCGTGGCGATGCTGCTGCTGTCAGAAACCCGCCGCACGATGCAGTGTGGACACGAGTTGACAATTTCAACCCCACACATCCGCTACTTTTCTTGTCAACACCCTCAGCATTAAATTAACATTGCAGAGTTTTATAGTTCAACATTCAATGATCGTCCTACACTAAGGGGTCATTTAATTATCGTTTTATGAGTCATTCGATTTAACAACGCAAATATGTAATCGCTACAGCTATTGAGAGAGCTATTTTGGAATTCTGCTAAATCCAAGAAAGGTAACAATGGCAAATTCTGCATTTTTAAAGTAATGGTTTGATAATGATTTCGCACAGTTAATGATGCAACTACTGGCACAGGGCAACCGCGGCTCGAGTGTGAACGCCTTCGCTATGAGAGGGGTCACCCTGCAGGATAGAGTAGAGATCTCTATCCCACCCTGTATAGCAGGGGTGTCCAAACTACGGCCCGCAGGCCAACTGCGGCCCGCCATCCATTTTTAATTGGCCCGTATCAAAGTTTAAAAATATAATGGACTATGGCCCATTGTGTTGCATTTCTTAATTTAAACATTAGATGGCGGTATTGTCTTGAACAAGGCAGCGTCTCCACAAAGCAAGCAATCGAAGAAAACATTTGCTCAGGGTCACCAGAAATGCCGGAACTGAAGAGACGCAAGATTGCAAGCGAGTGCAGAAAATTTCAGACTCGGTGGAAAAATGATTTTTTTTTCATAGAAACCAAGGGGAAGTGTGTTTGTTTGATTTGTAATGAGAGTGTTGCCGTGATGAAAGAGTACAATGTACGACGGCATTATGAAACGAAACATCAGACCTTCACGTCCTACACTGGCGCCGAGCGGAGAGAGAAGGTAAAGCAAATGGCAAGCTAGCCTGCTAACGCAGCAGCAGGGTTTTTTTTTCCGTGCTAACAAAGCTCAAGAAAATGCAACAATAGCCAGCAATGAAGTAGCTCAACTCATTGCCCTACACGGGAAACCTTTCTCAGACGGTGACTTCATCAAACAGTGCCTCACTAAAGTCGTGGGAATGTGCCTGGAGAAAATGCAGGATTTCAACGATGTTAGTATGTCCAGAAATAAGGTTGTGCGGCGAATTGAAGACTTGTCGGCTAACTTAAAACAGCAAGTGTCAGATAAAGCTTGTGCTTTCGATTTTTACTCGATTGCATGTGATGAGAGCCCAGATGCCACGGACACTGCACGGCTGTTAATTTTTTTGCGGGGAGTTGATGAGAATTTTTGCATTACGGAGGAACTGCTTGATGTTCGGAGTCTAAAGGGGACAACAACTGGGAAGGACATGTTTTGAAGCTGTGTCAGATTCAATTAACCAGGCTGGACTTAAATGGGACAAGCTGTGTGGAATTACAACGGATGGGGCTCCAGCAATGACAGGCGAGCGCAAAGGAATGGCTTCTATGGTGAGTGCCAAGGTGCAGGAGAGCGGAGGTGAGGCTGTTAAAATGCACTGTATCATCTACCAAGAAGCCCGCTGTGCCAAGATAATCCAGCTTGGCGATGTGATGAACACAGTTGTGAAAAATGTAAAAAAAAATTATGGCCCGAGGGCTTTACCACAGAGAATTGCAAGCGTTCTTCTCTGATGTCGATGCTGAATACGGGGACCTACTCTACCATTCTCAAGTGCGCTGGCTCAGTCGCGGCTCCGTGCTGCAGCGGTTTTATTCCCTTAGATCAAATATCGACAAGTTTTTGAAAGAAAAGGGCAGACCTCTCCATGAAATCAGTGACCCTTTATGGTTGGCAGTCCTGGCTTTTTTAGTTGATCTCACTGATCATCTCAACACCCCGAAAAAGAGACTACAAGGCAAAGAGCAGCTGGTACCACAGCTGTATGTGCACATGAAAGCATTCCGTGCGAAGCTCCTTCTCTTCGAGTCACAACTGCGCAACTTAAATGTAGCGCGCTTCCCCACGCTGACCGAAATCAATGCGCATTTCCAAATGCCAAGCTCTCTGCAAAAATGGGAGAATATGTGTCTGTGATCACATCTCTCATGACAGAATTCAGTCAGCGCTTCCAAGATTTTTCTGTCATTGAGAAGGAAATCACACTGTTTGCGGCTCCGTTTTCAATGGATGCGAAAGAAGTGGAGGAGAGTCTGCAATTAGAACTGATCGAAATTCAGTGTGATGATTCTCTGAAGAATCAGCATCAGCTTCTTTCCCTACCTGACTTCTACCGGAGTTTGGAAAAGGCCAAGTTTCCTCTGATGAGACGCCGTGCAAAACGAATGATGAGTCTGTTCGGCTCAACATACATATGTGAGCAGACATTCTCTCTGTTAACGCTGAACAAAAGCAGGCTGAGAACCAGAACGACCGACAGCCATCTGCGTGACGTCCTTCGCATCTCAACCACCAAACTTACTCCTGACCTGCCAGCTATCCTTCAGGCCAAAGCGCAGCATCACTGCTCCCACTGAGCGTAACATTCTTCCCATTACAGGTGAGTTAAAAATATGCACGCAGTTTTCATTTGTTAATAAGCCCAATTACTTAATAAATTCAGTCAATTAAAGTTGATGACAATTTTTTTAACAAACGTTAGTTGATGTGTTAACAAGCCCAATAATTTATTTGTGTAATAAGCTTGAAATATCCACATCCCCTATTTGTCTTCTTGTCTCTCCCTTCATATGGACAATGAAGGGGGATCAGCACCCTAAGAACCAACCTGAGGCTGTCACTGAGAGAATGACCTGCCAACCTTTTTGTAAAAAATAAAATTAAAATCTACTAATGAAGAGCTATGATGGAGGCTTTTTTTCTTCAAACATGTTCAATAATCAAACGTAATTTACCTGCATTTGATTGATTTTGACAATATTAGTGCATGAGAAGTGAGGCAGTATACCTCACGTCTAGTGAGTGGCCCAATCCTTCGTATATTTTTCTGTATGTGGCCATCGGGAAAAAAAGTTTGGACACCCCTGCTGTATAGAGTAGTCAACGCGTGTTTAATACTGAGTACTACTCAGCGCACACGGCGGCAAGAGCGCACTTCATGAATGGAATCGGTCATCATTGACGGATGTTGGGGTCGTTGAGTAAACAGCCAAAGAGGGTGACGAGAAGTGGCACAGATGGGTAGCGCGCCACGCTACGAACCGGCTCCACCCGAGTTCAATTCCTGTCCAGGGCTAACAACGACACGACTGGCGAGCGATGTCAGGGCTGGTTGCCCGCTACCTTCACCGACCAGCATCGAGCACCCGTGGTGGGATATGGTCAAAGAACCACAATGGTGGGAAGGCCTTCATCCAGCAGTGGATTGACCGTGAGCTGTAAAAAATAAAGTGTTGCTTTGTAGCTAATAGCCCCAGGGTCACACAGTTCCACTCGATATTCAGCTCGGGTTGGACCGAACATTCGGGTCAGACGGCCAGTTGAGAGGGTCGCACGCATCTTCAATGGAGCCTCCATCAAGGCATTATTGTATTTCCCGATGGGCCAGAGCAGCAACTGATGCCACCCAAAGGTGACGAAACCTTTGAACGTAGCGGCCGTCACGTAATTCACTTTCATCGACCATATCGAGATGAGCACTGCAGTCAGGATCACGACAGATGTTCTGTGTGCATGGAGTGGTGGTGCTGTTATTTTTACTATTTTTATTTATTTTAAGCACCTAAGTCACACTGAGCTACATAGCGCTTTTATAAGAAGCGACCTGGCCACAGATGCTAGCTCAACAAGGTGGCTTATCGTGTGGACATTTAGAGCAGCCAAATATTCGAAACACGTCGATTCTCAACGTGGAATGGAAACACCGCAGCACCCGGAGCAAAAATCCACGCGACCCCGGGGAGAGAGACACCGCAGACTCCAAATATACAGCAGCAGCAGCAGGCGTCGGGGTCGGGATCGAACCCACGACCTCCTGCACACCGGGCGAGGTAGTTAACATCTCCTAGCCACCGTGGCGACCCGAAGCCTTCATCCAGCAGTGGACTGCCAACACGGCACGGCATCATTGCGGGTCTACAAAGGTACCTGGTTGGAGGATGTGGAGCCGAGTGGACTTGCCGATGAGCGGTACCGGCAGTGTCAAGATCGGCCTCTGTGGAGGAGGAGGAGGCTTGTGAGGGACGCTCCCGGGCAGTTGGCGGCAGTCGCCCTCCAGCAACAACGACGACGACGACGGAGGGGCAAAGGAGCGACGCTCACAACAACGAGCGGAGAGGCGGGCGGCTAAAATGCGGCGAGTTGGCACAGCTGGTGGCGTCTGCCAGCCATTTCGAGTCCGTCAACCCATGGCACCTGCAGGGTTCTGTCCCGTGACCTCCTGTCAGCGAGCATTCGACACTTCGCGTGGGCTAAGAGTGCACCTAGCCTGGCACAAACGCCGCGGGGACGTCACCGCCACTTAGTGGCGAATGCCCCCTCTGCCTGGAGATGTCCTCCAAGCCCGTTGTCATCCTGCCCTGCCAGTACAACCCGTGCCGCAAGTGCGCCAACGACGCGTTCCAGGTGCTCGCCCGCACGCTCACCTGTACACTCACCTGTACACTCACCTGTACACTCACCTGTACACTCACCTGTGACACTCAATCACATGTACACTCACCTGTGACACTCACCTGTACACTCACCTGTACACTCACCTGTGACACTCACCTGTACACTCACTCACCTGTACACTCACCTGTACACTCACCTGTGACACTCACCTGTGACACTCACTCACATGTACACTCACCTGCACGCTCACCTGTACACTCACCTGCACTCCCGCCTGAACACTCGCCTCCACGCTCACTCACTTGTACACTCACTCACTTGTACACTCACTCACTTGTACACTCACTCACTTGTACACTCGCCGTTTGTTCGTTCGTTCGTGGGTGTTTTTGACGCGGTTTTTTTTTGTGTTCGTTTGACGGTACAGGGGAGGGGTAAGGGGTGGGGTGGGGGTGGTTGTGTTTAAAGTTCACAAAACTCGTGCATGTTCTTAAAAGTGGCCGCGCGGCCTCCGATCGATGTTCACAACTTTCCTTCAGTGTCGGGGTCAACTCGGCTACGCATCGTGTATTTAAAAGCTATCCGTGGTGCTGAAGTTGAGGGTAAGAATCCACCCATTTTTTCGCCATATAGCATTGTCATATATAACGACTTATTGTTGGTAGCTTAGCTGATTGGAGAATATATAGAGTTTATTGATAACATTGAGGTAGTTTATATTTTAGTTTTTATTGGTTTACTATATGGTATTCATTATATAGTGTAGTGTATACCCAGTTACTGTTAATAGCTCAGCTTATTGAAGAATATATTGAGTACATTTATTATATTGATGTGATTTAGACTTAGGTTTTTTCACATTGTTTTACTATATGATAGTCGAGTTGTTGCAGCCCCTTTGGCGTCCATGTACTAGGTGACTCTGTAGATGTGTAGGCTTTGACTTTAACATAGCAATTTCTATGAGCAGTCACAAGCTAATCCCTCAGTTATTTCAATGCTAAATTCTACTGTTTGATTTATACTAGGTGCCTCTGTGGATGTGTAGGCTTTGACTTTAACATAGCTATTTCTATGACCAGTCACAAGCTAATCACTCAGTTAATTCAATGCTAAATTCTCCTGTTTGATTTGTACTAGGTGCCTCTGTGGATGTGTAGGCTTTGACTTTAACATAGCTATTTCTATGACCAGTCACAAGCTAATCACTCAGCTATTTCAATGCTAAATTCTCCTGTTTTATATGTAAACCCCTTTGTCAAGGTGCCTCACTTCTCTAAACCAGCTTAAAAAGACGCTACGAATCTTAACAACGTTCATTAAAGCTCTGTCGTTTCGATGGGTCTGTTCCTTTCACATGAAGAAGGCCGCTTGTGTTGTAGCCAAAACGTCGTGAGAATTTTAGTGTGTTATTTTATATTATGAATTTATTATTTTATTCTCATTCTACGTGACTTTACCGAAAGAACCAAAGAAGATGAACCCGGTTCAATCACAGGCAGTGGTTGCAGCCCTCACTCCAACCCAGGGTGTCAGTGGCGCCGGCTCGGCGCTAGGACCTCTGAGCTGCCCCAACCTCCTCGTGGCATCTCGAGCGGTATGCCGCCGCAAAGTTGTGCTCATTAGCAGGACCGACTCTTTGGTTCGGTGCGCCGTGAAGATCGAGCGGGCTCGAAAGTGTCCCGTTGGAACGAAAGGGGTTGAGAAATCGCTGCTATCGAGTACGTGGATGAACCTCGGATCCATCGGGGCTGTGGCTCTCGCACAGATCTGGAAGATCGCCGGCGAACGGTGGAACAGCACGGACGTCCGGAATGAACGCCTCGTTCGGGACCCAAATATCAACCACCGCACACCTCCTGGCATGGACAATCTTCCGCAAATACACCACTGTCACCATGAACCGCACCAGAACATCAACGGAACGATGTGCACGTTTTTACGAATGGAAAATTAGAGACGAGCTGCAACATGCAGCAGCAGTAGTGCGACTGTGGCCATGCAACTCAAGCTATGGACCGTAGAGTAAACCCACACACACGTTGTGATACATGGAGACTCGTAGAGACCCATAAGAGACTCGCAGAGATAGAGGCACATTCAAGACCAGCCACAGCGCGACTCAAGCTATGGACCGTACAGTCCACCACTGTCGTCTCTTGCTCGAGGGAAAATGAGCTGACGTGACTGCAAAGCCACCTCGTGAGTCCTGTGTCTGTAGAGAGATCATTGCCAGTGCAATCGCATGCAGCTCAATGCGAAGCAGTGCTGGTTGACATTCCAAACTAAAATATTTATATTTTATATTACCAGGTAAGGCCCCACTGAGTGATGTAGATTTTTCTCAGCAGCGACCTGGCTATAACAAATGATAGCTTAACGAAGTGGCTCGTCACGGAGACATGTATGGCAGACACAAATACTCTAGACGCGTGTTGTTTAAATGTGGTGGGAAAACGCGGAGGACCTGGAGACAAATCCACGCGACCACGGGGAGAGAGACACCGCAAACTCCAAATATACAGCAGCAGGCGTCAGCATCGGAACCGAACCCACGACCTCATGTATACCAGGCGAGGAAGTTAACATCTCGCCACCCCGTGGCACCCCACGGAAGTGAACGCCTCGCCTGTCTCACAGTGGTAGGAGGTTATCGAATAGAAACAGATCAAGTGACACTGTCTCTTTCATATCTGTCTCTCCGCACACACACTACTGTATATACATCACGAGCTACACATCCACGGCACCAGTTGTGTTGCCGGTATCGACGTGTCGATGTAGACAGAAGAGAGGCGTTTTACCATTTCTGGCAATAACGCAGGAGGTGTTAAGACGCCCAAAATGGACTCACCGATTGCAAGGCATCGAGTCTGCATTAGCTGCACATTCACGGATTGGTGTTTGCATCGCCTCTGTGCTGCCGTTCGCCTCCTCGTGTCGTTGTTCTCTGGCCTGACAACTTGTGGGTGGGTCAAGGCCACGACGGAGGACGTCTCTGCTGGAGGCCAATGTCGTTTCAGGGACAAGGCGTGCATCATCAGAGCACGTCGGTTTGGATGCTTGACCACGAGCACGACGTGTGGTCAATGCAGACTCGATGCCTTGCAGTCGGGGTGCCTATTTGGTGTTTGCGCATCTTAACACCTCCTGTGTTACTGCCGGAAAGTGTATGAAGACTTTTATATTTTAATCATCATCATAATTAAATTATATTGAAGCCGTTGAAGTAAAAAGTGGTTTGAAATAAAAGGTACCGTCTATAAAATGTCACAAACAAATACTCGAGTGCTGCTTGATTCTCAGATAACATCTAATCTTCCAGGAGACAGAAACACCGACACGCATTCACAAGGGGCGAAGCTTCTCCAATGCACACGTGAATGCACATTGGAGCACACTGCACAGAGTTACACACTTCTGCCAACCTTGCACTTGACACACACACACAGAGAGCAGCATTATAGGATACAGAGCTACTATTGACCACCGTGGGAATAGTAATAATAAGAATAATAATCAGAGGTACTCGCTGACAGTTGAGACGATGGGGCCACGTCTATTAACTCTCCCTCCTCCCCCCGGCCGCCTCTGTCCACCCAGCAGTGCGCCAAGGCGCGGTGGGGTAAAGTGTGGGTACCGCCGCCTCTTCGAAGTCGGTGTGTCCGTGGTGGGAGAGCCGGACAAAGACATCCCTCGAGAGGTGAGACTCTAGAGAGCTCGCTGTAGGTGGAGGCCGGTGCGTCGACAGTGGAGCGAGCAAGCAATTGCAGGGCTGCGCCTGCAGCAGCTGCTGCTGCGTCATCACACTCAACTTATTAAACTATTTTTTATTCCGCCAGGTAAGGCGCTCTGAGCTGCGTAGCTCTTTTGTCGGAAGCGACTTTGGCCATCACAAATGAGAGCTCACCCACGTGGCTTATCATCGTGTGGACATCGACAGCGGCCACATACTTTGTACTCTACTTTGATTCAACGGGTATCGTACAGACAACACCGTACGATTGGGATAATCCGAATCCCGTATGACCAGATGGTCAAATATTCAGCAGGAAGATTGTTGCAACATCAGCTTTGAGAGAAACGTCAATCAAACACCAACGCACACACACACACAGGTGCACACACGGACACCTGCATGACGCACCCCATACATTGCCATCTACGCGGCTTGTTCAATCCACTGCTGGATGAACGCCTCTCACGCACCGTGTGGGTGTGGCTGTGTGACCATACCTCGTCACGCCGGCCACGCGTGGATGAATCAACTGCTGGATGAGGGCCTACCCCTAAATGAAGCGATGAAGACCACTTGTGTTGTCATGGAAACATCGTGGGTTTTTTGCTTTTATTATTTTCAATTTAGAATTTGTATTTTTAATTTTTTTAAATTTAATTTTAATTTATTGTCATTTTATTCTTATGTTTTCATCTTCGTGACTTTACCGAAAGAACCAAGAATATGAAGATGTGGATGATGTAGATGTGGATAATAACGATGATGATGATGTGGATCATGATGTTGATGATGATGTGGACAATGATGATGTGGATGATGATGTCGATGATCATGTGGATGGCGATGTTGATGATGATGTGGATGATGATGATGTGGATGATGTGGATGTTGATGATGATGTGAATGCAGATGATGTGTATGATAATGATGTGGACGTTGAGGATGATGTGAATAATGTTGTGGATGACGTGGCTGATGATGTTGATGATGATAATGATGATGTGGATGATGTAGATGTGGACGATGATGATGCTGATGATGATGTGGATGATGATCATGTTGATGGCGATGATGATTAAGTGACTGATGCTGATGTCCTCACCCTGCACGTGTTCCCCACTCCACGTCTGCTTCACCTTCTGCCGCTCAGAGTCTCACCCCAAGCTCGCCTCGCTCTCCCCTCGCTTCTTCTTCTTCACTCTCGAGGCCTCTCGTTCCAACCTCGCCACGCGTCCCCTGAGCCCCCGATCCACGTCGATTTGGGTCGCAGCTGCTGAGCGGAGAGGCCCAAAACGCCGAGCGGCCAACAACTCAGAGCACTGCTCAAGATCCCTCTGCGTGTGTGTGGTTGGGTTCGGCCAAGTGGTCATTTTAGGTCGTGATTCGTGTCGGGGTTAAGCGGTCGCGTTGACCACCATCACTCATGGGGTAGTGGACCTCCCGTGAGTGACCAACCGTCACTCACGGGGGGGGGGGGGGGGGGGATGGCACTAGCCCCTCCCCCCTCGTGCCCCCACGAGCCCCTCCCCCCTCGTGCCCCCCACGTGCCTCTCGCGTCTCCAACGTCGTAACGATGACGAGGGACCACGTGCCGAGTTTGAATGTCGCCAAGATGATGATCGTGGTCGTTGTCAAGGTGACACAATGGTCACGTGAGGCCCGTAACGGTCACAGAACTCCAGCACGGCGAGAAGACCAGACGTGTTTGTGTGATTCTGCGTCGTCCCTGCTCTCTTTAACGTGAACAGCGGCGACACTTTCAACAAGCTGAGAATCCCATCGACCGATTATGCCAGGAGAGCTTCTCCAAGGTGAGCGTCGGACTTTTAAAGGGAAATTATCCAGATTTTTACCTCAAAACTGTGGATTTTTTCCCTGCACACGCACACACTCACAACACATATGAGACAGGCGGTAAAGTATTGTATTGTATACAATCTGGAAACTACCCACATGCCAAATTTTTAGTTTGTTGCATGTTGGGAAGTATATTAAACATTTCGAACAGACACATTCACAAATTTCCCTCTTATATATAGAGAGATGAGGGAACACGATCGTGAATGTGTTTATTCGTCCATATTTGGTCAGAAGACGCCGTGATAATAAATCTACACCACGTCAACAGCACCATTGCGAAGGGAAACAAATACAATAGATGGGGCTGTTGAAGTCGGGCCATGACCCACGTCCACCTGCACCTATGGAGGCCGCAGTGTCGCTATCGACACGGAGAGTGCCGAGTGGTTGTGTTCTGGTCCAACCTGTTCACCACTGCCGACGCAGTAGCACCACCCGTATGGTTTAATTGCGTGATTGGTCGCTTTAAATAACCAATATCACGATAAATAAGCACTCAAGAGGCCCAAAACGCCGAGCGGCCAACAACTCAGAGCACTGCTCAAGATCCCTCTGCGTGTGTGTGGTTGGGTTCGGCCAAGTGGTCATTTTAGGTCGTGATTCGTGTCGGGGTTAAGCGGTCGCGTTGAGCACCATCACTCACGGGGTAGTGGACCCCCCGTGAGTGACCAACCGTCACTCATGGGGGGGGGGGGGCAATGGACCCCCCGTGAGTTACCAACCGTCACTCATCAATTCAAGATCATGAACTTTATTCATCGTGGATAAATCCGATGAGCTATGAAGCTCTTTTAAACAAATGTCCAGTAGAGACGGGTTCAGAAAGTTACACCAATACCGACACGAGAAAGGTATAAGAAAGGTAAGAAAATCCCGTAAACTAAATAAACTACTCTTTTTTTTTATTAAACCAGGTGAAGCCCACTGAGCTATTTAGTTCTTCAGAAGCGATAGGCAGGCCCATGTCTGTCTACAGTGGGAAATGTAGAGCCGTGTGTTTATCCGTAGTGTAAAATGTGATCGACGTGCTCCTCTTTCTTCTTGCAGTGGGCGACCCCCCCGAGGGATCCCGCGGGGCTGTGCCCGGGACCCCCTCCCCGGATGAAGCCCGAGGCACGGCGCGGGTCGCCGTGCCGGAGCTGACGGGAGCCGCGCAGGCGGCGGCGGGGCCGCATCTGAGGGCGGAGCCTCAGGTGAGGGGAGGAGCCCCGGGTGGTGGGCGGGGCCCGCTGGCGCTAATCACAACGCTGGGAATCCACGGGTGTGGGGAAATTGTTATTGGATCATGATCGGCGACGTTTCGGGCAATGTTCCTTGTGCAGAGCACGTCAACAGTTGTTAGACCCTTTCATAACGTGGACTACAGAGGGTGGCCCAAAAGTCAGGACACGCAAAGTTATTGTATGTTTCTTAAGTAATCACAAAGGGTTATTTAGTTTAATTTTAACAAATGTTACAACTGATATCCATGACTCTTTTGAAATGCATTTAGCACCTTTTTTAAAATTACAGCTACCTTTTTCTGCATGCATAACAACGAACTGAACTCGTTCGTCTTTAGTCAATGGCCCCTTCTTAGAATATTTTGTGAGTTGTGGCTTCTTCTAAAAATCAATAGTCTATATATATTTCTGAGACATTTTATGCAGATCGATTATCGGTTCATGGACTAAAATTGTATTTCTTTTGGTGATAAAACAGTCCAACGTGTGTTGGGATCCCTGTCCGGATGGGAGGAGTAATTGTGGATGTGTTGACTGCGTTGCTGTGGCAGGACCCAACCACGACTGTGGCAGCTGGAGCGGAGGGCACCTCGTCCGGTAACGACCTCACGGTCTTGGCCCCCACCTCGTCCAACGAGGTGCCGGTGGCGGCCGACGAGAGGCATTGCACCCAACCCAGCTGCCTTCCCCACGGCCGGCCTGAACCCTCCCCGGTGACAGCCACAGCACGCGAGAACATCGGCGTGTCTGTGCTGCCTGCACCCCAAGGTGAGCGTGCGACCACGCGACCTCTCGTTAGGGTGGCAGCCACCAACGCAAGGGCCGCGTTGGAGCCACTGCTGTTGCCCTTCACGAGTAACACGGGGAGCTCAAAACACCCAGCGGCCCACGTGACAGGCACATCACATTTGTCGCGAACTTGAGCCTTACACTTCAATGTGGGGCAAAATGTCTGGTTAAGAGTAGCAGCACGGGTGCTGGATGGGGCCACTGAATCCAGTGCCATGTTTATCTTCAGTGGGAAATGTAGAGCCGTGTGTTTATCCGCAGTGTAAAATGTGATCGCTGTGCTTCTTGTTGCAGTTGGCGACCCCCCCGAGGGATCCCGCGGGGCTGTGCCCGGGACCCCCTCCCCGGATGAAGCCCGAGGCACGGCGCGGGTCGCCGTGCCGGAGCTGACGGGAGCCGCGCAGGCGGCGGCGGGGCCGCGTCTGACGGCGGATCCTCAGGTGAGGGGGAGGAGCCCCGGGTGGCGGGCGGGGCCTGCTGGCGTCGCTCAGCCAATCACAACTCTAGGAGTGCACGGGGGTGGGGGAATTGTTACAGGAAAATGATAGGCGACGTTTCAGGCAATGTCCCTTCTGCAGAGTACATCAGTTTTTTTAAATTTTCATAACGTCGCCTATAGATGGTTGCCCAAAAGTCAGGACACAGGTATCGTATTTATTTGAACAAGTCACAGAGGATTTGTTATCGATATTAATAATGATAATTGTTAACTTTAAGAATAATGAGAACGGTGTAATTTCAGTATTAAGTTAAATTGTACTCCTATTATGTGTTTGTGTTGTTCGTTGTTGTAACCTTCTGACCCGTGCCAATTGGACATGTGAAAAATAGCTTTATAGCTCATCGGATTCCTCCAGTATAAATATTCTGACTCTGATAATAACGTGCAATACATATATAAAGTATTATTAAATATAGAAAAACGACGTTTCAGTCAATGCCCCTTCCTCAGAGCACATCACAGTTGGCTCTTCATAACGTCGCCTATAAAGCGTGGCCCACAAGTCATGCCACATAGAGCTATCATGTTTATTTCAACAGATAACAGAGCTTTATTTGATTTGTTTAATAAACGTTAAAACTTACATCTATTTACATTAATGCACGATGGACGAATTTATTATTTCTTCAAATTAATTTAGGCCTTTAAAAAAATCAATCACAGCTGCCTTCTTTTGCATATGTAGTGGGTTTGTATGGAGACTGAGTCTTCGTAGGAGGCAACACGTATTTATTTATGACAACAATAACAGTAACACTTAGGTCCCTAACACGGAGGGGTAATGGCCCCTTCTACCCACCACCTAAGGAGGTACGGCCTCCGGGCTAACGTGCCCTAACTACTGGGGCTAACCACTCCTTAGCCCTCCGGCTAGCGGGACCTAGGGGAGGCTGACCCGACCCAGCCAAGGTCCTCGGGTCTCGACCGCTGGCCCACACAGACACGGCCCTGAGAAGGGCGTCGGGTCGGGGGATCCTCAGGGTCCTAGCCTATTGATCACTGGCCTCACTGAGCCCCGGCCCTTATAAGGACGGCGGGGCTTGGGGTCCAGGGTCCTATCTTCAGGTGGGCTTCTGGGTCTTCGGCTTGAGGCGAACTGCCTCAGCCGCACTGGGGTCCGGCTTTTATGGGGCTCCCAGGGTCACCCCGCCCCTGGTCACGCCCACCATCTGGAACCTTCTCGAGGGACCTGGATTGTTGCGCAATCCTCCCCAGCCCCCCACCCGGGGACCTGGGGTGTCCCCCTCCGGTTCCCAACCGTCCCCCCCCCCGGGATGCCTGACCCACGAGTCCTGCTTAGCACAGGCCGTACTCGCTATTGCCCCCTGACTTGAAGTACCTGCTCAACCAAAGTGGTGGCGGCGTATTACGCCCAACAATTACCCACCACACATACAAATGACAATCGAACTCGTTCGTCTTTGGTCAATTACCTTTCCATTTTTGAAAAATGTCACCTGAAAAAGCAAAATAGAAATTAATAATAACGTATAAAAGTTGCGTAATTGCCCGTCACGTGACGGGTATTTTCACGTCGTAAACGATCCAGTGTGTCGTGACTTTGTCGATGACGCCATCTCTGCCGTCTTCCTCCGTTTAATCGACGTCTTCTTTCGTCTGCGACTCTTCTGGCTTCATCTGAATGAACTAAAGTTACGGAATGTGACGTACCGAATGTAATTTTCTCTTCTGAGAGTAATGTATAACACACCTGTAAATGAAGAATGACAATTGTAAATCACCTTCATCGTTCTCGCAGCTGTTTGAGTTTCCTTTCTGTCGGGAAGTAAACTAAATGTTGTAGGAATGATTTCGTTCTAAGTATCGACTTACTGGATTCCCTATTGATGTGAATACTAAAAAAATAACTATTTATAAACCGGAAGGACGCGTCGGTGTGTTCACCAATTTTCGCTCAAAACGTGAGCAGAAAGTCGCTTTTACCAAAATGAATTTGAACTCAGTGAGAGGGGTGGCCCTAGACCAGCTGCTGCCAGCAACTGGCAGCGCCCTCGGCCAACCTCGCAATGGGCGCCGCCACCCCCAAACCCCAAGGGCAGATCCAGGCTGAGGTTTCTGGTAAACTGGGAAACATTTTGCCCCGATTTTACGTTAAATGTTTTTAAGCGTATTTTTTTAAACAGAGGCAAAATTATTCGGTTTGTCTGCCCGTCCGTCTGTCCAACCAATACATTATCAGGAATGTTGAGAAATTAATTAAAATTCATAGACCCTCTGTACGTTGCACGGGAATCAAAATGACATCGTCGTTATTTTATTTGTATATTTTTTCCTCCAATTGTTGGCGCCCCAGGCGACCGCCTCGTTCACCTACATGGACGGGTGTCCGCCCCTGTTTAGTTACAATAACTTACTGGATTCTGATTTGATGTGAATTAAAATAAAGTGACCGTTCATTATTGATCGCAAGGGGAGATGTCGGTGTTCACCAATTGTCACAAATGTTCACCGTAAGTGCGAGCAAAAGCCATCAAAGTGAAATTGCACTGAGTTCAAATTAAAAGCGGATTCTGCTTCTTTATTTCAATTTCTATTCGACGTTCAAAAAATAAATATTGTCACGAACAAATTTAACTGAATAAATTATTTATTATTACTCACTAATAATGGTGCACAAAACGCAAAGATAAAATACAAAAACAGAGGGCAGACGTGGCTCTTATCATAAGAGGCACTGGTATATTTTGGGAGAAAATGTATCGTTGTGGTAACAACAAACTAATAATTTGTTACATTTTAATCCAAGCCTTTCGTGAAAGTCAAAATAATTGCATGGGAATCCACGTAGCCAAGCCAGCGTTACCCGCAGCGTGTGTCAGGCGTTCGGCACAGATCATCAAAACTATAAATATAAAGTTGACTTTAAAAATAAATAATGAAAACGTTATGTCAGGGTTAATATAAATGAAATAACCCTGTCTTAACTTTTGGGCCAACCTGTATACTTATGTGTATTAAATATATACTGTATGATGAAAGATATAAAATCGACGTTTCAGGCAAGGGGCTTTCTTCAGGGCACATCACATCATGACGTCGTTTGTAAGAGGGTGGCCGAAAAATCAGGACATTATTGTGTTTATTTGAACAAATAACAGAGGGTTATTTCGTTTAATTTTAACAAATGTTAAAAATGAAGTCGATTAACATGAATGCACGATTTCTCTTTTGAAATGCATTTAGGACTTCTTTGAAACTATAGCTGCCTTCTCTCCAGCATGCATAACAACAAATTGAACTCGTTCATCTTTTGTCAATGGCCGTTCATCATAGAATATTTTACGAGTTAAAGTGAGATTGGGGTTCCTTTAAAAATACTGTATATTTTTACTTCTGAGACATTTGATTGCCCATCGGTTCATGGACTAAAATTGTATTTCTTTTGGTGATAAAACAGTCCCACGTGTGTTGAGATCCCAGTCGATATGGGAGGAGTAATTGTGGATGTGTTGACTGCGTTGCTGTGGCAGGAACCAACCACCACTGTGGCGTGCGGAGGAGAGGGCACTTCGTCCGGTAAAGACCTCACGGTCTTGGCCCCCACCTCGTCTGACGAGGTGCTGGTGGTGGCCGACGAGAGGCTCTGCACGCAACCCAGCTGCCTTCCCCATGGCCGGCCGGAACCCTCCCCGGTTCCAGCCACAAAGAACATCGGCGTGTCTGTGCTGCCTGCACCCCAAGGTGAGCGTGCGATCACACGACGTTGTGAACTCTCGTTAGGGTGGCAGCCACCAACGCAAGGGCCGCTTTGGAGCCACTGCTGTTGCCATTCACGAGTAACACGGAGAGCTCAAAACACCCAGTAGCCAAAGTGAAAGGCGAATCATGTTTTTCGCGAACTTGAGCCTAACAATGAAATGTGGAGCAAAATCTTTGTGGTTAAGAGTAGCAGCACGGGTGCTGGCTGGGGCCACTGAATATCCACGCCAGCCCCATCGGCAGTGCAGCGCTCTGCGATGACGCCGGCTTCCGCCACCACCGTTCCCTTTGTGCAGAGGAGGACGACGGCATTCCGGCGGCACGGCTCTCGCTGTTTGCGACGGAGCGGCTGAGCCTCAGGTGGGAGAACGACGTGGGCAAGGGTGCCGGCCTGCGCAACCTGGGGAACACCTGCTTCCTCAACGCCACGCTGCAGTGCCTCGCCTACACGCCGCCGCTCGTGAACTACCTGCTGCTGCAAGAGCACTGCAGCACCTGTAAGTACCCCCCTGGCACTCTCGTTTACCCATGGGCTAGGTTATTGTCAGTTATTTTGCTGCGATAAATGTCCCACGTGATAAGCCACTTCGTTGAGCTAGCATTTGTGGTCCAGGTCGCTTCTGAAGAAGCTAATAGCTCAGTGGGCTTTATCTGGTAAAATAAAAAAAAGTTTAGTTTTAAATGTAGATTTTTTTAAAGTGATTTGTTTACCTTACCAATACTTTGTACTCTTATCTTTTTTTGTATTGTGTCCTCGTTCGCAGGCCAACAGAGCGACTTTTGCCTGATGTGTGTCATGGAGCGTCACGTCGTCAGCACGTTCAACAACTCAAAGAGAGTGCTGACACCCAAGGTCATCACTAAAAACATCACGCGTGAGTCCCACAACTACGTTCAAACGTGCACTCGGAGGAGAAGTTATCCCCGCGATCTTTCGCCATCTGTGTTCCAAGTCCTTTGCACTGCTCCTTTTGACATGTTGGGGAGCTCTTGAAGGATGTCATCAAATCCTGTACCTGTCACTTTGTCCCCATGTCCATTTCTCTGCAGGCATCGCCAAACACCTGCGCATTGGGAGACAGGAAGATGCCCACGAGTTTCTGCGATACGTGGTAGATGCCATGCAAGCCTCATGCCTCCATGGCCACAGCGAGTGAGTACCGCGCGCCAGTCAACTTGCGGCAGTCGTTCTGCAGTTCGGTACCTCACGGCTCCCTCTTGGTTTTCTGCACGATTGTCCTTCGACGTCTGTGAGAAGCTCCTCACACTTTTGTGTGAACACCTGGGAGATGCAGAGGACCGGCCGTGCTGGCACCACGGTTCTTTCACCTTGGCCCTGACGTGGGCCGTCTTTTGTTTGCGCATTTCACGTTGCTGATAAAT
The DNA here is from genome assembly GCF_048934315.1 of Petromyzon marinus. Lineage (NCBI taxonomy): Eukaryota > Metazoa > Chordata > Hyperoartia > Petromyzontiformes > Petromyzontidae > Petromyzon > Petromyzon marinus. The sequence goes on from NC_133709.1 coordinate 15,443,579, forward strand.
ACCGGGGGGTCGATATCTCGACGTCGGTGGCCCCGTGACATCATTGCTCGTGTTGACGGGCGGCACGTGGCACGCCGTGCATAACAAAACTGCCGGGCCACAGCACCGCGTGTCGGCTGCCAGCTTGCCCCCAGCTCTGTGGCTGTGCCGTGAATGTGGCTGCCCTGTGCAGACGCTACCACGTTTGGTTGCTACAGAGCACGCGTTGCAGTGCTGAAGGGAAAGAGTGAATCGACAGCTCGGGAAATGGTGTAACTCTCACACACGCGTGTGCATCCGGTAAAGGTGCTACTGCTACTGCCGCTGTAACCACCGTGTGGTGTCGTTCTCTGTGACGTGGCAGGCTGGACAGATACACGGAGGCTACCACCCTCATTTACCAGATCTTCGGGGGTTACCTTCGATCACGTGGTGAGTTGTGCGCACTCCTCTACAAACTTGTTAACCGTGAGCAGCAAGCGCATCATCACAGTGTAGACGCGCTCGCGTTGCAGCGTTTACACTCTCACGCACGTGCCACACGGAATAACCTTTTACCAGTTGGTGAAAAGTACCAATTACCTATGTCAGTGGGAAGCGTGCATTTAGTTTGACTAAGTAACATGTGACGTCCCTTCCTAATGTGTGCTTGTGTTTTGCAGTGGAGTGCATGCAGTGCTGCAACCACTCCGACACCTATGACACGTGCCTGGACATTGCACTCCATATTAATGTAAGCAATGAGAAAGCCATCGATTAACAGTTATACATCTACGTACGGTGCGGAATAAGTTAAATGTACATACATCACGTACATGAACAACAACCGCCATTCGCCACTAAGTGGCGGTGATGTCACCACGGTGCTTGTGCCAGTCTGAGTGAATTTTAAGGCCACGTGTAGTGTCGAACGCCCGCTGGCAGGTCACGGGACAGACCATGGGTTGACTGAGATGACTGGCCGATGCACCACCTGTGCCCCCTGCTGTGCCAACATACATAACACACACACATACATAAATCAGCCACTTAACATCCAAACACACTGCCAGTAGCGTGCATGATCTCTTTTTTTGCGGTTGTACGATTTCATACGAAATGCAGGTTTTCCGAATTGCCATCACAATATAATTCTGCAGATGTTCATGGAATGCTTCTTAGAGTCCTCATTTGCCTTTCACTCTGTCGGCCAACAGAACTCATCAGATCTTGTGGAGGCGTTTGAGGAGTTTTTTAACAAGGAGACGCTGGACGAATACACCTGCAGAATGTGAGTGGGCATCGTGTGTTGACACCCTGGAATCATTTGTAGCTTCAAAAGTCTGCTGATTGAATCAAATTCTAATAAAAAGATAGTAATAAAAATATAAAATAAATAATACATTAAAAAATAACGTCCAATATATAACGTAAATAAGTAACAATTTTTATGTTAAGAAATTAATAAAAAAATAAGGAACAACAAAAAGTAAGTAGACTTATTGTTTAAAAGTTGGGGAACACGTGCAATGGCTGGCGTTGTTGTCGTGCAGGTGCTGTTGCAAGGGGGAAGCGACGAAGACGATGGCTCTCCACCGCCTGCCCAACGTCCTCACCGTCTCCATCAAGCGGTACAACCTCTACGGCGTGAAGATCAACCGGGTAACGATTCTGCCCCTCCACATCGCTCTAATTAATTTATTTTATTACAGCCCTTGTCAGTTCACTGCTGGAGAAAATGCCTCTCCATGTTGGAGTAAGTGCTACGGAAAGACTCGCCCCCCGTCATATGACTGTAGAATTTCCACCACTTGCTCTGGGCTATCAACAGGAGATGAGCACCGTCTTCAACGCTCAAATGAGCGAGACATCACGTCATCACGTTGACGTGTAACTTAGATGGTGCCCATCTCTGCTGCCCACCCCACCACCCCTGCCGTTTCCTCTTCTAACGTTTGTCTCTGTGCGCTGCCTGTAGAACATCACCTACCCGGAGCACCTGGACATGCAACCCTTCACCTCAACGTCTCAGGGCGAGCCGGCGATCTACTCCCTGTACTCGGTGCTGGTGCACAAGGGAGCCGACTCCAACAGCGGCCATTATTATTGCTACAATAAGGTAATTACATTTGTTACCATCAAACAATAACAACGCACATCTGCAATGCGCCCATAATGTTACAAATGTCCAATAGGGAAGAATAAATAGAAGACTTGTTTCTGTTCTTGCATCTTGATGTACTTATGCAATTTCTACTTACAGTATATATACTTTATTTATTTGTATATAGTGACTTCCTTAGCATTCCTACACTTTGCACTCCAATCGGTGTTGTATTGTTTGTTGTTGTTGTTGTTGTAATTTTCTGACCCGCCCCTACTGGACATCTGTTGAAAAGAGCTTCGTAGATCATCAAATTCTTTCAGCACAAATAATTATTCTGATTCCGATGAAATTGGTCCAAGGCCAGCGATGCAGTGACATGGTCAGGCAGACCATTCTGTAACTTCAGCACCATCATAGCAACCGTAGCAACTTCTGCAGCTCTGACGATGGGGTGATGCTCTTCACGAACTTGTTGTCTAGAGTGTATCGTGTGTTGTTATTAATGAACGGAGGAGGTTGGGTGCAGTTGTGTAAACATTGTAACCAAGTGTAGCCGTGCTGTGACTGTGCGCAGATCAGCGACGGACAATGGTGCTGTATGAACGACTCCATCGTGCGGCACGTGGACACCAAGGCTGTTATGAACGAGCAGGCCTACATGCTCTTCTATATTCGGTAAGTCGCCTTCTCTCCCCTTCACTTTAACCTGCACTTACAACCGTCCCCCAGACCAGCTCACTGGAAAGATATTGTCTTGTGCGAGCAGCAGTGTCTCCTTTGAAGGCAGGTGTTAACGGTTTGCGACGCGTTGGTGCGTGCATGCAGGTCCCCAGAATTGAACGCGCCGCCAGCGGACAGCTACTGCCCGCTGGAGCACGTCAAGGCGACGTCCCGCTTGTGCCTCAAGCGGCCACCCTCGGCGAAGGGAGACCCCGGACCCTGTCTCTGCACGGCAGCTCTCCTCACCGGCGTGCAAGGTAAAGGATGGATTTGAAACGTCGCCCCGTGTGCGTGGAAATGCCCAGGGAGAATGTACACCCTGACAGCGCATCGATTTATATTAAGGGAATGGTGAAGTACAGCGATCTTCTTGTTTATACTTCAGACCGGTTTTGTTTCATTCACCCAATGTCGAGCGGTTTGGACTTTAGCGCCATCATCTTCTTTACCTCCAGAAACCCAAGACGTCGAACCGCCCCAACGGGAACAACTGCCGGAGCAACTGCAAGGGCCACGGCAGGAACAGCAGCAGCAGCAGCTACCGGCAACGCCAGGCATGCAACAGCCGCTGCCGCTAGTCCCAGAGCAGCCACCACCACCCCGATCTCACAGCAGCCGCTGCCATTCCACCAGCAACCACCGCCGGTCCTGCAGCAGCCACCACCACCACCGCCGCCACTCTCGAAGAAGCCGCCGTCAGCACCACAGCAGCTGCTGCCACCGCGTGTCCCACAGCAGCCAGTCCAACAGCAGCCAGTCCAACAGCAGCCAGTCCAACAGCAGCCAGTCCAACAGCAGCCACCGCCACCAGTCCCACCACAGCCACCGCCACTCTGGTTGCACAGCAGCCACCACCGGTGCAACAACTGGCACTCGCCCCACCAATAGAAGTCGGTGCTTAAAATCCATGATCGCGTGTCTAACCTTTTGCTTCCGCTCAAATTCAAAATAATTTTGAGAGACATTTTACGAAGGCACCAGGCAGCGGGTCACCATGGCGTCGCCCGCTCCCCAAAATGTACTCATCGCCGGCTTCACCACCAGCCCCTGCTTGTGGTGCAATCGAAACGTCGTACTCTATTATTTAATTTATTTTCTTTGTACGTGACTTTACCAAAAGAACCAAAGAGCAATTCCTGCAGTCATGAAAGCTTCAAATCAAGTTTTAATCCACGAAGACTTGAAAAACCCAGCACGAAAGAGCTTAAAATCACGCCAGCCATTCTGGGAAACAGGAGCCAAGATCCATGCAGGCGGCACCAACCCATTATGGCTTGGGGTTGCCGTTTATTCCCTGGCCAATCGTAAAGAGAGATGGCACCAGGAACGTTATTGTGATGGTGACAGTAAAATTAACTGTCTCATTACAAATGAAGACAGAGGTTGTGTCCTCCGCAACGCGAGGCCGGAGTGCGGTCTCAGTGAGGTCGTGCAAGGTATTCCCGTACGGTTCTTGTCTCCGTTAATTTAAAATGCGGGCCTTTTATTTCGCGTTGTGTCGGGGATTTAAAAAGCCACCGCTGTTGCAAAGTATGTATTTATTTATCGAACTGTGAATACGTCGGCATTTTTTAAACTACATATCTGTTACTTTTTTTACGTACGGGGCGTGCACATTTCAATGGACACGCTAACCATAGCGCCAAGCCGTTACCACGTGAAACGTACGATACATGATGAACTTCGCCAAGCACTTTATTTCCATCTTCCATGATGCCTCCAGAAACAGCGGTTTCTGAACTCGTGAATGTAGATCGGTGACACTTCGGTCTCCTCGGAGTTTTTATCGTTTGTACAAAAGCAGCTCAAAGTGTGGGAAGGGAAAGCGAGATTAATGTTTTCCAGAGATTTTGTCTACCTCGTTTTGTATTTGCACTTGACATCAATATATACTTGTCGTGACAAAACTGGTCTCGCTTCCATTTCTTACTTTGCCATCGCAGTGTGTGTGTGTGTCTTTGTGTGTGGGTGTATGTGTGTGTTTGTGTTTGTTTACGTGTGTTTATGTGTGTATGTATGTGTGTATGCAGGTGCGTGTGCTCGCTAACAGCACTTGCCCAAACAGCTTGTTTTGGCTATACGGGGGATCTTTGTCTTTGTATGTCTGTGTGTTGATGGGTGTGTACGTGTTTGTGTGTGTGAATGCGTGTGTGTGTATGTCTAATTACATTTTTCGGTCGTAGTTTAGTGGTAGTTAATTGAAGGTGGAGGGGTTACCAGCCCCTCGCACCCGTCCAGAGCCCTCATTTAGCCGCTGTGATGGTCACAGACGCCATAAGGGGAAAGGGCCAATTGGAATTGGCCCTCTCCCTCACAGCACCGACCACGACAGCGTTGCCACAGAAGTACACTTGTATACACGTGCACTTGTTGTATTTCTCTGAAATGTTTGTGGGAAAGAGGTCAAGACCACGTTGCTGACCTAATTAAATGTTGAATATAAAAAGTGGATAAAAGGTAATGGTAAAGCCCCTGCGGTTGTTCACGCCACTGCCGGCAAATGGGGCCTCCACGAGCGGGAGCTCCAGAGAGCGCCAGTGAGGGTCATTGGTCTACTTCTCCACATTGGTCAGGACGGCTTGGAAGAGAAGGTCGTCAAATATAAAGTTAGATTTACCTGCCGCTTACAACATTTGACCGTAACGCGTTCGGTGGAGACACGCTTCTTGCTGGGCTCAAATGCAGGGCGGCGTGTGAAGAAAAACGGGGCCCAGAGAATGTTGACTCCAGCACTGGAGGGGTGCCGGTACACTGGGACACTGCTGTGGGTGTGGTTACTCAATCACCCAGCCACGTGGAGGAGTAGCCACTGCTATGAAACGCAACGCCATCGTCTCACCTAATCAACCCGTTCACAAGTGAAGCGGTGGCCCGGCCGCTAGCGCACACTGACCACTGCCAGCTAAGTTCGATTCCCGGCCACGGCTAACGTCGGTGCTGAGTGACATCTGAACAAATCTCTGGGCTGCCTCACCTTCACACCAACTCATACTGACCAGCGTGGTGAAGTATGATCAAACACCCACCCCTCATTTACTGACACAGTGGGGGGCTCTTACCTCCGCTGTGGATTGACAGAGGGCCGCCGTCTATGCTGAGCCCCACGCCAGTATAATCGCAGCATCCCTCTGCAATAGCTCTGCATTGACACCTGAAGGCACACAAACAACACAAGTGGGTGGCCAGGTGCAGGAAGGGTGACGTCCTCATTCAATGAATAAAAAACGAAAAGGAACCCGCCACGGATATTCACCAAGCGGCAATGAGAGCGTCGTGGCGATGCTGCTGCTGTCAGAAACCCGCCGCACGATGCAGTGCGGACACGAGTTGACAATTTCAACCCCACACATCCGTTATTTTTCTTGTCAACACCCTCAGCATTAAATTAACATTGCAGAGTTTTATAGTTGAACATTCAATGATCGTCCTACACTAAGTGGTCATTTAATTATCGTTTTATGAGTCATGCATTTTAACAACGCAAATATGTAATCGCTACAGCTATTGAGATAGCTATTTTGGAATTCTGCTAAATCCAAGAAAAGTAACAATCGCAAATTCTGCATTTTTTAAGTAATGGTTTGATAATGATATCGCACAGTTAATGATGCAACTACTGGCACAGGGCAACCGCGGCTCGAGTGTGAACGCCTTCACTATGAGAGGGGTCACCCTGCAGGGTTAAGTAGAGATCACTATCCCACCCTGTATAGCAGGGGTGTCCAAACTACGGCCCGCGGGCCAACTGCGGCCCGCCATCCAAGAAAACATTTGCTCAGGGTCACCAGAAATGCCGGAACTGAAGAGACGCAAGATTGCAAGCGAGTGCAGAAAATTTCAGACTCGGTGGAAAAATGAATTTTTTTTTCATAGAAACCAAGGGGAAGTGTGTTTGTTTGATTTGTAATGAGAGTGTTGCCGTGATGAAAGAGTACAATGTACGACGGCATTATGAAACGAAACATCAGACCTTCACGTCCTACACTGGCGCCGAGCGGAGAGAGAAGGTAAAGCAAATGGCAAGCTAGCCTGCTAACGTAGCAGCAGGGTTTTTTTGCCGTGCTAACAAAGCTCAAGAAAATGCAACAATAGCCAGCAATGAAGTAGCTCAACTCATTGCCCTACACGGGAAACCTTTCTCAGACGGTGACTTCATCAAACAGTGCCTCACTAAAGTCGTGGGAATGTGCCTGAAGAAAATGCAGGATTTCAACGATGTTAGTACGTCCAGAAATAAGGTTGTGCGGCGAATTGAAGACTTGTCGGCTAACTTAAAACAGCAAGTGTCAGATAAAGCTTGTGCTTTCGATTTTTACTCGATTGCATGTGATGATGAGAGCACAGATGCCACGGACACTGCACGGCTGTTAATTTTTTTGCGGGGAGTTGATGAGAATTTTTGCATTACGGAGGAACTGCTTGATCTTCGGAGTCTAAAGGGGACAACAACTGGGAAGGACATGTTTTGAAGCTGTGTCAGATTCAATTAACCAGGCTGGACTTAAATGGGACAAGCTGTGTGGAATTACAACGGATGGGGCTCCAGCAATGACAGGCGAGCGCAAAGGAATGGCTTCTATGGTGAGTGCCAAGGTGCAGGAGAGCGGAGGTGAGGCTGTTAAAATGCACTGTATCATCTACCAAGAAGCCCTCTGTGCCAAGATAATCCAGCTTGGCGATGTGATGAACACAGTTGTGAAAAATGTCAACAAAATTTATGGCCCGAGGGCTTTACCACAGAGAATTGCAAGCGTTCCTCTCTGATGTCGATGCTGAATACGGGGACCTACTCTACCATTCTCAAGTGCGCTGGCTCAGTCGCGGCTCCGTGCTGCAGCGGTTTTATTCCCTGAGATCAAATATCGACAAGTTGTTGAAAGAAAAGGGCAGACCTCTCCATGAGATCAGTGACCCTTTGTGGTTGGCAGGCCTGGCTTTTTTAGTTGATCTCACTGATCATCTCAACACCCCGAACAAGAGACTACAAGGCAAAGAGCAGCTGGTACCACAGCTGTATGTGCACATGAAAGCATTCCGTGCGAAGCTCCGTCTCTTCGAGTCACAACTGCGCAACTTCAATGTAGCGCACTTCCCCACGCTGACCGAAATCAATGCGCATTTCCAAATGCCAAGCTCTCTGCAAAAATGGGAGAATATGTGTCTGTGATCACATCTCTCATGACAGAATTCAGTCAGCGCTTCCAAGATTTTTCTGTCATTGAGAAGGAAATCACACTGTTTGCGGCTCCGTTTTCAATGGATGCGAAAGAAGTGGAGGAGAGTCTGCAATTAGAACTGATCGAAATTCAGTGTGATGATTCTCTGAAGAATCAGCATCAGCTTCTCTCCCTACCTGACTTCTACCGGAGTTTGGAAAAGGCCAAGTTTCCTCTTATGAGACGCCATGCAAAACGAATGATGAGTCTGTTCGGCTCAACATACATATGTGAGCAGACATTCTCTCTGTTAACGCTGAACAAAAGCAGGCTGAGAACCAGAACGACCGACAGCCATCTCCGTGACGTCCTTCGCATCTCAACCACCAAACTTACTCCTGACCTGCCAGCTATCCTTCACACCAAAGCGCAGCATCACTGCTCCCACTGAGCATAACATTCTTCCCATTACAGGTGAGTTAAAAATATACACAGTTTTCATTTGTTAATAAGCCCAATTACTTAATAAATTCAGTTAATTAAAGTTGATGACAATTTTTTTTAACAAACGTTAGTTGATGTGTTAACAAGCCCAATAATTTATTTGTGTAATAAGCTTGAAATATCCACATCCCCTATTTGTCTTCTTGTCTCTTCCTTCATATGGACAATGAAGGGGGATCAGCACCCTAAGAACCAATCTGAGGCTGTCACTGAGAGAATGACCTGCCAACCTTTTTGTAAAAAATAAAATTAAAATCTACTAATGAAGAGCTATGATGGAGGCTTTTTTTCTTCAAACATGTTCAATAATCAAACGTAATTTACCTGCATTTGATTGATTTTGACAATATTAGTGCATGAGAAGTGAGGCAGTATACCTCACGTCTAGTGAGTGGCCCAATCCTTCGTATATTTTTCTGTATGTGGCCCTCGGGAAAAAAAGTTTGGACACCCCTGCTGTATAGAGTAGTCAACGCGTGTTTAATACTGAGTACTACTCAGCGCACACGGCGGCAAGAGCGCACTTTATGAATGGAATCGGTCATCATTGACGGATGTTGGGGTCGCTGAGTAAACAGCCAAAGAGGGTGACGAGAAGTGGCACAGATGGGTAGCGCGCCACGCTACGAACCGGCTCCACCCGAGTTCAATTCCTGTCCAGGGCTAACAACGACACGACTGGCGAGCGATGTCAGGGCTGGTTGCCCGCTACCTTCACCGACCAGCATCGAGCACCCGTGGTGGGATATGGTCAAAGAACCACAATGGTGGGAAGGCCTTCATCCAGCAGTGGATTGACCGTGGGCAGTAAAAAATAAAGTGTTGCTTTGTAGCTAATAGCCCCAGGGTCACACAGTTCCACTCGATATTCAGCTCGGGTTGGACCGAACATTCGGGTCAGACGGCCAGTTGAGAGGGTCGCACGCATCTTCAATTGAGCCTCCATCAAGGCATTATTGTATTTCCCGATGGGCCAGAGCAGCAACTGATGCCACCCAAAGGTGACGAAACCTTTGAACGTAGCGGCCGTCACGTAATTCACTTTCATCGACCATATCGAGATGAGCACTGCAGTCAGGATCACGACAGATGTTCTGTGTGCGTGGAGTGGTGGTGTTGTTATTTTTACTATTTTTTATTATTTTAACCACCTAAGTCACACTGAGCTACATAGCGCTTTTATAAGAAGCGACCTGGCCACAGATGATAGCTCAACAAAGTGGCTTATCGTGTGGACATTTAGAGCAGCCAAATATTGTAAACACGTCGATTCTCAATGTGGAATGGAAACACCGCAGCACCCGGAGCAAAACTCCACGCGACCCCGGGGAGAGAGACACCGCAGACTCCAAATATACAGCAGCAGCAGGCGTCGGGGTCGGGATCGAACCCACGACCTCCTGCACACCGAGCGAGGTAGTTAACATCTCCTAGCCACCGTGGCGACCCGAAGCCTTCATCCAGCAGTGGACTGCCAACACGATACGGCATCATTGCGGGTCTAGAAAGGTACCTGGTTGGAGGATGTGGAGCCGAGTGGACTTGCCGATGAGCGGTACCGGCAGTGTCAAGATCGGCCTCTGTGGAGGAGGAGGAGGCTCGTGAGGGACGCTCCCGGGCAGTTGGAGGCAGTCGCCCTCCAGCAACAACGACGACGACGGAGGGGCAAAGGAGCGACGCTCACAACAACGAGCGGAGAGGCGGGCGGCTAAAATGCGGCGAGTTGGCACAGCTGGTGGCGTCTGCCAGCCATCTCGAGTCCGTCAACCCATGGAACCTGCAGGGTTCTGTCCCGTGACCTCCTGTCAGCGAGCATTCGACACTTCGCGTGGCCTAAGAGTGCACCTAGCCTGGCACAAACGCCGTGGGGACGTCACCGTCACTTAGTGGCGAATGGTGACGGCTGTTGTTGTCGATGCCGCTTCTGTGGACTGTCCTACTGTACGTTTACTTCGATGATTTTCCGTGAGGGAGGTGGGACCAGTGATGGACGAGTCCATAGTTGGTGTTTGACAGGGGGCGAGGGAGTTTAACTTGGACGGACCAGTCCATGTTGGGATTTGGTTTAGAGGGGGGGGATTTGTTCTCTCCTGGGCCACGTGACCTCGTGGTGTGAATGCCCTCTCTCTCTCTCTGTCTCCACGTGACATGGGGAAGAGGAGGATAGGGAGCCCGGGAACGTGACAGCTGTAGCAGCGACGAGGCTGTCCGCCTGTGCGTGACAGCTGTAGCAGCGACGAGGCTGTCCGCCTGAACGTGACAGCTGTAGCAGTGACGAGGCTGTCCGCCTGTACGTGACAGCTGTAGCAGCGACGAGGCTGTCCGCCTGTACGTGACAGCTGTAGCAGCGACGAGGCTGTCCGCCTGTGGGTCGCTGCTGCTGCTGCGCGAGTCCCAGGCGCGCTACGAGGAGCTGGAGCGCGCCAGCTGCTGTGCCCCCTCTGCCTGGAGATGTCCTCCAAGCCCGTGGTCATCCTGCCCTGCCAGCACAACCCGTGCCGCAAGTGCGCCAACGACGCGTTCCAGGTGCTCACCTGCACGCTCACCTGCACACTCACCTGTACACTCACTCACATGTACACTCACCTGTGACACTCACATGTGACACTCTCCTGTACACTCACTCACATGTACACTCACCTGTGACACTCACTCACCTGTACACTCACCTGTACACTCACCTGTGTACTCACATGTACACTCACCTGTGACACTCACTCACATGTACACTCACCTGTGACACTCACTCACATGTACACTCACCTGTACACTCACCTGTGACACTCACTCACCTGTACACTCACCTGTACACTCACCTGTGACACTCACATGTGACACTCACTCACATGTACACTCACCTGTACACTCACCTGTGACGCTCACCTGTGACACTCACTCACATGTACACTCACCTGTACGCTCACCTGTACACTGACCTGTACACTCACCTGTGATACTCACTCACCTGTACACTCACCTGCACGCTCACCTGTACACTCACCTGTGACACTCACTCACATGTACACTCACCTGCACGTTCACCTGTACACTCACCTGCACGCTCACCTGTATACTCAACTGTACACTCACCTGTGACACTCACCTGTACACTCACCTGCACTCCCGCCTGAACACTCGCCTCCACGCTCACTCACTTGTACACTCACTCACTTGTACACTCACTCACTTGTACACTCGCCGTTTGTTCGTTCGTGGGTGTTTCTGACGCGTTTTTTTTAGTGTTCGTTTGACGGTACAGGGGAGGGGTAAGGGGTGGGGTGGTGAGGGTTATGTTTAAAGTTCACAAAACTCGTGCATGTTCTTAAAAGGGGCCGCGCGGCCTCCGATCGATGTTCACAACTTTCCTTCAGTGTCGGGGTCAACTCGGCTACGCATCGTGTATTTAAAAAATTGTACTCTCTAACACAATTACGCTCGGATGCTCCTGTATATTGGAAAAGGTGTTCACGAGATATAGATCACAAGTAACTTTGATGATGATGATTTAAACGATCTCTTTATTTTTCAGTTATTGGAAGAAAAACATAAGGGATGTACACCAGCCGCTAATTTCGAAGATGCACGTGACTACGATTCCATTCTGAGATCATGGAGATCATCATCGAGATGATCATGGAGATCACCATCGAGATGATCATGGAGATCACCATCGAGATGACCGTCGAGATGATCATGGAGATGATTATGGAGATGACCATCGAGATGATTATGGAGATGCCCTTCCAAAACTGGCGTGTTCTCTCATCTGTGTTTTGTACATAATCTGTTTTGAATAAAAAGTACACACGCGTCCCGCAGAGTCTGTCGTCGTGGTGGTGGCTGACACGGTCGCATCGCAAGGCTCCTGTTGCTCACTCCTCCTTGATGGTCATTCCCAGGCGTGGCAGCACGCTGCTGTTTGGCCGTCACGAGTCGTGGAACCAATTCTGAATTCACGGGCAATTTATTTTTAACACGCGAGGAGAGGACGCCACTTTCTGCTCGGACCAGGCGTCGGCAGCCAAAATAACAAGACGGGCCGTTGTTTTTTTCTAATTTGGTATATTATATTGAAAAATATCTCTCTAAATTTCAAGAGCCACCATGCCACGTGAATACGAGACGGTGGGTCCTTAATAAATAACGTCATGAAGCGGTCGCTTAAAGAGCCGCAGGTTTGCCCGACCCCTGACGTAGACAAATATGACCTCGCAACTCCCTTGCATGGAAGAAAACGAGCAATACACGTTCCCAGAAAGGCTTTCAAGAGGGGGACACACGAATGTTGACGGCTGATCCCCCATTACAGGAGGGCAACGTCGGAGACTTTTGCACGGTGTAGCCAACTCACCCCTCGCCAACACGCGGAGACGGGGAAGGGTTCCAGTCAATTGTTTCCACTTTCACACACAGCTCCCTCCTTCACACACAACTCTCTCTCCTTTTCATCCACAGCTCCTTCCTTCATCCACAGCTCTATCCTGCCTAAGGGCCCTCGTAATGACATTGGCGTTAATCGCATGTTTCGGTGGAATTTATCCGAATGAAGTGAAATCCAGACTCTAAAATGTGTGCACACATTTGATGGGTGCAGTCATTGTTAGCTGGGCCAAAGCCATCCACTCGTTAAACTCGAGAACCCGGTTCAATCACACGCAGTGGTTGCAGCCCTCACTCCAACCCAGGGTGTCACCACTCATGCAAGGTGGAAAACTGTTGTCACATGTGGGGTGGAGTACCTATTTTCTACCTCACTGCACTTGATAGAATTCAACATAAAGCAGGGTGATTGATGATCCAGCACTCACTGACTTTCTGTTGGAACTTGCTCACCTGCCCCAAATGGACATCTGTGAAAACGAGCTTCATGGCTCATCGGATTCCTCCAGTCTAATAAAGATTCTGATTCACTCTGGCTTCTTGCTCACCGGTGGTCAGTCACCTCCATATCACTCTTCTATCTCTCCTATCATGGTTACTATTCCCCTGAATTTCACTTGTTAATTCCTCCAATTCCTCCTCCCATGCTGAGAGGTCTTGGTCTACCAGCCCAACTCTTTCATGTCATTCATATCGTGTTCAACCACAATACTCTATGTCACAACAACAACCTCCATTCCAAACGAAGTGGCGGTGACATCACCAGTGGACTTGTGCCAGGCTATATGCACTTTGAGGCCACGAGAAATGTTGAAGGCTCGCTGGCAGGAGGTCATAGGACAGACCCAGGTGCCATGGGTTGACTGAGTGAGATGACTGGCAGATGCACCACTTGTGAGCGTCGCTCCTCTGCCCTCCACTATTGTTTGAGGATGACTACTACCTCCAATTGCCCAGTAGCTTCCTTCACATGCCTCCTTCACAGAGGCCGATCTTGCCATCCCTCGACCGCACCTGGGCATCAATCAGCCTCCCATTGTATTTGTACCAGATGGACATTCCTCTAGTACAGCCATGGAAAGCTTCTCAAACTACGTGGTCGAAAATGTGTTAAATAATGTAGGAGATAGAGGATATCCCTGTCGCACTCCAAGGTGAACAGGAAATGGTTCTGACTCCCAGCCATGTAGCATTACACGGGCCTGCCCACCATCATGAAGGTCCATAATGATTGTGAGCAGAGTTGGGGAATCCGAAAACACGAACAACAACACAGAGCCCGGCCTATTGATGTTATCATCGGCCTTGATCAGGTGAATAAAGCAGAGATATAGGTTATGTTGGTATTCCCTACACCTCTACTGTAGCAGGCGGACAGAGAATATGGCATCCGTGCAGGACCTCCCTGGCCTGAAACCACATTTGGGCTCTGCAAACCTCTCCTCAGTGTGCCTGGCAAAACGATGTTGAATAATCCTTGCCAGGGCCTTTCCCTGTCATTGTTACAATCTGTGCAGTCCCTTTTCTTAAAGAGGGGGACCACCAGGGTGTCCTTCCAATCCTGTGGAACCTGTTGTTGTATACGGCCCTTTTCCCACAATTAATATCCATACGAATATTTAAGGATGCATACACGTAGATTTATTTTTCCTTTATTTTGTGACGAACAATTTTTATTTTAATAATGAATAAATCCCGTAAGCCAGAAACACGAAAAACCAGATGTCGATCATAAACAGGACATATATAAAGAAGTAATACAACTCTCAAGGCGAGGATGTTAACAGCTATCTGCGAAAATCTCCAGATGAACAAGAGTTTGATGGGCCCCTTAGGAAAGGTCCCCCCGAGGTCAGAACACCAAGAGAGTAGACATGGAGGCGCCAACAGGGTAAATCGTATACAATTTTTTGGTTTCTTATTTGCCGGTAAAACAACGGAAAAAATAATTAAAAGGCAACAACAAGAATAAGATAAAATTAGCGGTCCTAACGCTCACTCCAATTAAGAACAGGCCACTAGACACATCAGTGAATTCTTATTCAATTATTAATTCAACATCAAATGATTTTCACCTTTTAATACTCTTACTGTTAAATCACCAACTTGAGAGCGGGAATACCGAGTCACATCAAAGGTTATCGAGAAGGAATGAGGCGAACGAGCAAACTTACGAAAGAGTTAAACAATATCCCAAGCAACCCCGACCACCTTTGTCTCTCTCACAGCGCGGAGAAGCAGGCACCACACCTTATCACAAGGGGCCATCTGGAGCTAGCCAGACGGATTAATGAGAAAACACACACAACAGCTAGCGAAAAGACCCGAACAGAACTGTCATAAATGACACACACACATACATACACACTGACACACGAACCCCACCGACACACGATCAGATCAAAGATAGCTCCGCCTCGGGAGGAGGAGCCAAGAAGGAGAAAGATTTTTGGCATAAAAAGGAGCCGTTTCAGAATTTAATTCAACTCATCAGCCCTCGGGGCCAGCTCAACAGAAGAAGACTCATCTCCACTCATCTCAGCAGAAGACCAGCCATCACCGACGCTGGAGACGCCTCTACAAACTCGCCCAATTGGCGAGTGTCGCCGATTGGCGACCCGCTGCCGCTGTTAGCGGCCAGCGCCACCACGAGCGAATCGTGAGCCTGCAATCTACAACCGCAAACGACGGAGCACCAGCGTGCCAGCTGCTCACAAACGCACTGCGCGCATTACCTACCGTCCGCGTACAACCGCGCCGCTGCGGGCGTGCTTCTAGCGCCATCTACCGGACGGTCATCGCAACTACAACAACGTATCAACTCGTTCACCAACGTCCGCCGAGTCCGAACCAACTACACGACAAACCAGACGTCTGCTTGACGCAAAGAATCGATTCCGAACATTGGCCTACTTTTTCACCACTCATTCCATTCAACACACACACGGGTCATTAACAAAAGCCTAAAACCTCAAGCCATTGAACCATCCGTGATTGTGGAAACATCGCAACGACCGAGTGAATAATCCGTCGTTTTTAAGAGTGTTCATAATTTTCCTCTTTAATATTGTGTTGGGGCTGTACTTCTAACCGCATAAATTACAAACTGACCCATTAATAAGTATTAATTCTTGGCACCTCACCACGGAGCGTCGCTCGCGGGGGGTGAAGAGCGTGTTCAACCGGTTCCCTGTCAGGGGTCTGGCCACAATTAATTAAAAGATTGGCCCGAGATAAGGATCTCAAAGGGAAACATCGCCACCCATTGAGTTGCGTTGAGAAAGTCGATTAGAAATACTTGAGTCGTTCGTTAATATTTTTCTTTCTGCATAATCTTGCTGGTATCCATGAATGAAATAACGAATGCAAACGCATATTTGTGCCTTCAAGAATAATACTGGTTGTAGTGCCCTTTCAACGAGTAGCGATGCATAATAATCAGTCATCCTATTGTTAACAACGTGACAATAATTGCATTAAGGGCCGCGCATGATCAATGACCGAATGCTGTGTTGTGTGACAATTCAAGTGACGAAAACATTGCGGCAATTGAGTGGTGTTGATAAGGCAATTAGAAGTTTTTCAGTCGAACGCTTTAATTGCATAATCGTTATGAATCAATGAACGAACATCGACGTGGTACTGTGCTGACGATTTCAAGCATAATAACTTCGCATATCAGAATGTGTTAAGGATTGGATACGAATCAAAGACCGAGTGCCGTGTTGTGTAACAATCCAAGTATACGAGTTTGCATATTATAAGGTTAAGGTTTTGATAGAATAGTTCGCATGTTTTTAATCTCTCTCTCAACAACCGATCGATTGCGTTACGCGTCGGGAATTAACCACAGGTGCCGTTATCAAAGTGAAACAACGCAATCGTGATGGTATCATGTTAACGCTGTGTTGAAATTCCAAAATCTCGAGATTGAGTTTTCATATTATCCAAAAATTAAAGTTAGCTAGAAAATAAAATTGATTAAAGCAGGTTTGTGTGTGATTCTTCCTGAAATTCTGCGTAATATTGTTCTGCGTATGAGATCTGAACCTTGAGGGGACCTATCATAAGCACACTATCACCACACATAATCCATAACACACATAATTCATAATGTTCAATCGAGAGTAATCGTATCCTTATCAATAATACGGAATGAAAGAGCAGAGTCGAATCGACTCTCTCATTTACGCTCACAACGCCTGCGTCACTGCATACGATTAATCGCGTTGTTCCAATTAATAACCAAACCTCGTCACCGAGGCTCGACCACATAAACCATTACGACCAGGATTATCATAACCACGCCCACTCGCATAAATTAATACGATTATATCTCGAGTCAGCATAATTTCTGCGCATAATTACACCAATTAACATAATTTCGGATAAATTATGCAAATTTTACATTTCATTTAATTTTCATTCTTTTCATCAATTTTCATAACACCTATATATACAACAAAGGGCCTGCCACAAATGAACCATAATGCCTTGCTGATCTCGTCAAGGAGCATAAACAATCACGCGAACTCCGACCATCCTCGCAGCAGCGGCTTTTGGCTGAGCCATCGAACAAAGACGGTCACCGCATCGCGCGGTTTCAGATGCGCTTCTGTGGCCGTCTGGAACGCTCTAGGAAGCCACTGGGAGCTATATACTTTTAAATCTAGATGACAAACTAAATTTCTTTAGAACTGCTTTTTGTGTTTACTTTGTTGGCTACGTACGCCGCGAAATAAGTTCAACATACATTCGAAGCCCCCTGGGGGTTCGTTATTGGTGCCACAGCATCTGGTGGTACGTGCCAGCGCTGGACTCGGCTTGCCCCCCCTGGCGGCTGCACTTGTGTATCTACTTGACCTCGCTCGAGTTCAAACACTCGCCTTCTCACTCTAAAGCAGGTTCAGTTGTTTCCTTTAACCCCACCGCGTATTCGTTGACAGTTGTGTTCAGTTACACAACGTGACCACGGGGTGGCGCTATAGGCTAGAGCCCCGTACCTCTAATGCACACGTGTGCACACTCACGATAAAGAGGTACACACGCACCAACACCGACCAACTCTAACATCGATAACGACCGTCGTTCGCCAATAAGTGACAGTAACATTACCACAGAGCTTGTACAAGACTCGGTGCACTTTGAGGCCTTGTGAATTGTCGAAAGCTTGCTAACAGGAGGTCAGGGGTCAGGCCTAGGTGTCATAGGTTGACTGACTGGGGAGACTGGAAGATGCAACACCTGCGCTCCCCACTTGTCAACTTGCTGCATTTTAGTCGCCCGGCACTTGGCTCGTTGTTGTGAGGGTCACTGCCCTGTGCTCCGTTCTTCTTGGAGGGTGGCTGCCTCCAATTGCCCAGGAGCGTCCTTCACGAGTTGCCCCCGAAAGAGACCGATCTTGACACCGCTAGTACTGGTCATCTGGAAGTCCAATCAGCTCCACATCTTTCTGTACCGCATCAGTCCATCTCTTCTCTAACCCCTGCCTCGCCCATTCTGCTCCTCTATCCAGATACATAAAAGTTTATTTGGCATGTGGTGGCTGGGCATGCGAGCTACATGACCCAGCCAAAAGAGCTCACTGGTGGAAATGTCCAGATATTTCAAGGATCTGGGAGCTCCTCACACAATCCAATCTCTGGTTAAACATAGACAGGTCAGCCTGAATATATCAAACTGGCGTAGATGTTCCTTTAATAGGGCTTCATGTTTTTCAATTCTAGAGAAGGTAGGGAATAACTGGCCGAGAAGACCTGGAGCTTCCTATGGAGTGATAGGCCAGGTAGCTTCCACACAGCATTACGCAGGTAGAGATAATGCCGCTTAACCGGTATTTGGTAAGATTAGTGCCAGGTGGAGGGGTTACTTGCCATTCGCACACACTAAGCCGAAACAGACTTTTGTGGCAAGTGCTGTTAGTAAGCACTGATGAAACCTGACGGGGCACACACATCCCCTGCTCACACTCACCCCCTACTCACAGGTCAACCTCACCACATTCACCCTCACGCTACACGACTCCTCACACTCATGCGTTCTACTATTCATCACACACTACACTAAATACTACACTATATAACATCACACACTACAATATTTACTACACACTACACTGCACTACTCAAACTACTATACATTACTATAGTGTGCAGTACGCCACACATGAAACACAAGGCAAAGATCCCCCATGTAGCCTTAAAAGACTGTAGGGGCAAGTGCTGTTAGCGAGCACCTACGAAGGCCGGCACGGCACACGAGGGGGTGGCCAACACCACGCCCGGCCGCCTTTGTCTCCCTAGTGACAGTGTTTACACATCGCACCAGGTACTCATTTGAGGCTGAATCCACCTCGGGGAGGCCCTGGACCGGTTCAAATAATCGTCACTGGTGTTGGCCGTGAGCGGGAATCGAACACGGTCGCCAGATTCAAAGCACAGCGCGCTAACCGCTACACTACCGCTCCCCCAAATGAAACACACACACATAAACACAAACACATGAATACACACCCACATCGTGATGGACCTCCCATAGCTCATCTTGCATTGCGCTGCGGTGGCTAGGAGATGTTAACTCCCTCGCCTGGTGTGCAGGAGGTCGTGGGTTCGATTCTGACCCTGACGCCTGCTGCTGTATATTTGGAGTTTAAATGTTCTCCCCATGGTCGCAGTAGGTTTTAATTTTTCGGACCCTCCAGTTTTTCCCTCCACATTTAGAAACATGCCCTTCGATTATTTGGTTCCGTATACATTTCCACCTGATAAGCCACTTTGTTGGTCATCTCCATGACCATCGAGATGATCATGGAGATGACCATCGAGATGATCGTGGAAATGATCATGGAGATCTTCTTTGGTTCTTTCGGTAAAGTCACGTAGAATGATAATAAAATAATAAATTGATAAAATAAAATAACACAATAATATTCTCACGACGTTTCGGCCACAACACAAGCGGCCTTCATCAGGTGAAGGGGGGCGAGACTGTCTGATAGGACAGCGCTGGAGTGAAAGAGCCACGTTCAGATACGGCCTTTAAGCTGTGTGAGAGGAACAAAGCGCCTTGACAAAGGAATTAGCATATAATTTAGCATTGAAATGGCTGAATGATTAGCTTGTGACTGGTCACAGAAATAGCTATGTTAAAAGTTAAAGCATACACACCCGCAGAGGCACCCATTGTTAAAGGGATTAGCATAGAATTTAGCATTGAAATAGCTAAGTTAAGGCATACACATCTTGACAATGGAATTAGCATAGAATTTAGCATTGAGAAAGCTGAGTGATTAGCTTGTACCTGCTGCAGAAATAGAGCTTGTACCTGCTGCAGAAATAGCTACGTTAAAGTCAGAGCATACACATTCACCGAGGCCCTTAGTACAAATCAAACAGGAGAATTTAGCATTGAAATAACTAGGCGAATCCAGCATTGAAACAACTGAGTGGTTAGCTAGTGACTGGTCACAGAAATGACTACACATCTGAGCTATTCACAGTACTATATAGTGAACCAATAAAAACTAAAATATAAATTACCTTCATGTTATCAATAAACTCTATATTCTCCAATCAGCTAAGCTACCAACAATAAGTCGTTATATATCACAATGCTATATGGCGAAAAATGGGTGGGACTTTGGTGAACAAGGACACCACATCAAAACTGACAAGCAAAGATACACAAAGAAGATACACCCCTTCGTCCCATCGTCTCTACTATCAGCTCCCCCACCTACAAACTGGCACGTTTTCTTGCTGATATACTGCGACCTTTCACTGGAAAAACCACCTCTGCGGTACTAAATTCTACTCACCTGGTATCGACAATCAAAGGCATTTCCCTGTCCCCAAACGACCTGCTTGTCAGTTTTGATGTGGTGTCCTTGTTCACCAAAGTCCCGGTACCTGAGACCATCGCTATCATTGAAGACCTGGTTCATCAAGGACTGCATACTGATGTACCCCCCCTGGTGAGACATTGCTTAACCAACACTTACTTCACCTGGAATGGAACTTTCTACAAACAAACTGAGGACACCCCAATGGGCTCCCCCCTATCTCCGGATGTAGCCAACGTATTCATGGAAAAATTTGAAACTGACGCCATCCAGACTGCCACTCTACGCCCGACCTTATGGAAGAGGTACGTTGATGACACCTTTGTCATCTGGCCACATGGCCAGCCTGCTCTAGACCAATTCCGCGACCACATCAATTCCATACACCCAGCCATCAGATTTACCATGGAGGTCGAAAAAGATGGCAAACTACCCTTTTTGGATGTCTTAATTAAAAGAAGACATGATGGTTCAATGAGCCACTCTGTCTACAGGAAAGCTACCCATACAGATGCTTACTTGAAACCGGATTCCCACCACCATCCATCCCAGAAGAACTCCCTCATCAAGACTCTATACCATAGAGCCCAATGCATTTCCGACCAGGAACACATTACCAGTGAACTCAAGCACGTACACCAGGCTCTCAGGGCTAATGGCTACTCCGACTACACAATCCGAAAAGCCATCACTCCTGTCATGAAGAAGGATCCTCTTGTGGAGCCACTCAAAACCATCACCTTACCCTACATTGCAGGGGTCACTAAAACGATCTCCAAAATCCTGAACAAACACAAGATCCAGGTCCGATTCAACACAGTACATAAAATCCATGATTTAGTTCCATCTGTAAAAGATGCTGTTCCAGACATACAGTACCCGGGCGTTTACAAACTAAAGTGCCTCTGTGGTAGTAGCTACATTGGAGAAACCAAAAGACATATCTCGGACCGCATCCGCGAACACAAAGCAGACTTGAAACACGGTAGGACGAACTCCTCTGCCGTGGCAGATCACTGTTATAATTCAGTGGGCTCACATGACATTGACTTCTCCAAGACGGAGGTTCTTTGCAAACCAACCGGCTACCATGAGAGATTCGTTCATGAGGCCATTCACATATACAAGCACAGAGACAATTTCAACCGAGAAGATGGATTCAGGCTTAGTAACCACTGGAAAGATGTTTTAAATCATTTATGTTCTTAATTAATTGTATTTTTACGATGACCTTCAGACCGCAGCTCTTTTGCCAGCATTGCCTCTTAATGCCTCTCACACCACGGTTAATGGCATAGTTTTACAATATGGAGCATACTAGGGCCTCGCAGCTGTCTCTCTCCCCCTCCTCTGTTCCGACCATGGACGAACTCGTCCGTCTGAACGGGGCCCGTAGCTATCCGTGGTGCTGAAAATTTGAGGGTAAGAATCCACCCATTTTTTCGCCATATAGCATTGTGATATATAACGACTTATTGTTGGTAGCTTAGCTGATTGGAGAATATAGAGTTTATTGATAACATGAAGGTAATTTATATTTTAGTTTTTATTGGTTCACTATATAGTACTGTGAATAGCTCAGATGTGTAGTCATTTCTGTGACCAGTCACTAGCTAACCACTCAGTTGTTTCAATGCTGGATTCGCCTAGTTATTTCAATGCTAAATTCTCCTGTTTGATTTGTACTAAGGGCCTCGGTGAATGTGTATGCTCTGACTTTAACGTAGCTATTTCTGCAGCAGGTACAAGCTCTATTTCTGCAGCAGGTACAAGCTAATCACTCAGCTTTCTCAATGCTAAATTCTATGCTAATTCCATTGTCAAGATGTGTATGCCTTAACTTAGCTATTTCAATGCTAAATTCTATGCTAATCCCTTTAACAATGGGTGCCTCTGCGGGTGTGTATGCTTTAACTTTTAACATAGCTATTTCTGTGACCAGTCACAAGCTAATCATTCAGCCATTTCAATGCTAAATTATATGCTAATTCCTTTGTCAAGGCGCTTTGTTCCTCTCACACAGCTTAAAGGCCGTATCTGAACGTGGCTCTTTCACTCCAGCGCTGTCCTACCAGACAGTCTCGCCCCCCTTCACCTGATGAAGGCCGCTTGTGTTGTGACCGAAACGTCGTGAGAATATTATTGTGTTATTTTATTTTATCAATTTATTATTTTATTATCATTCTACGTGACTTTACCGAGAGAACCAAAGAAGATGAATCATTGCAGTCACGAAAGCTTTAAATCGAGATCATGGAGATGATTATGGAGATGACCATCGAGATGATTATGGAGATGATCATGGAGATGACTATCGAGATGATCATCGAGATGATCGTGGAGATGATTATGAAGATGACCATCGAGATTATCTTCGATATGATCATGGAGATGACCATGGAGATGATCATGGAGATGACCATCGAGATGACATCAAGATAATCATAGAAATGACCATGGAGATGACCATGGAGATGACCATCGATATGATCATGGAGATGACCATAGAGATGATCGTGGAGATGATCATGGAGATGACCATCGAGATGATTATGGAGATGACCATGGAGATGATCATCGAGATGATCGTGGAGATGATAATGGAGATGACCATCGAGATGATCATGGAGATGACCATCGAGATGACCATCGAGATGATTGTGGAGATGATCCTGGAGATGATTATGGAGATGACCATCGAGATGATTATGGAGATGCCCTTCCAAAACCGGCGTGTTCTCTCATCTGTGTTTTGTACATAATCTTTTTCGAATAAAAAGTACACACGCGTCCCGCAGAGTCTGTCGTCATGGTGGTGGCTGACACGGTCGCATCGCAAGGCTCCTGTTGCTCACTCCTCCTTGATGGTCATTCCCAGGCGTGGCAGCACGCTGCTGTTTGGCCGTCACGAGTCGTCGAACCAATTCTGAATTCACGGGCAATTTATTTTTAACACGCGAGGAGAGGATGCCGCTTTCTACACGGAACCAGGCGTCGGCAGCCAAAATAACAAGACGGGCGTTGTTTTTTTCTAATTTGGCATATTATATTGAAAAATATCTATCTACATTTCAAGAGCCACCATGCCACGTGAATACGAGACGGTGGGTCCTTAATAAATAACGTCACGAAGCGGTCGCTTAAAGAGCCGCAGGTTTGCCCGACCCCTGACGTAGACGAATATGACCTCTCAACTCCCTTGCATGGAAGAAAACGAGCAATACACATTCCCAAAAAGGCTTTCAAGAGGGGGACACACGAATGTTGACGGCTGATCCCCCATTACAGGAGGGCAACATCGGAGACTTCTGCACGGTGTAGCCAACGCTCCCCTCGCCAACACGCGTAGACAGGGAAGGGTTCCAGTCAATTGTTTCCACCTTCCCTGTCACACACAGCTCCCTCCTTCACACACAACTCTCTCCTCTTCATCCACAACTCTCTCCTTCATCCACAGCTCTATCCTGTCTAAGGGCCCTCGTAATGACATTGGCGTTTATCGCATGTTTCAGTGGAATTTATCCGAATGAAGTGAAGTTCTGATTCTAATATGTATACACACATTTCATGGGTAAAGTCATTGTTAGCTGGGCCAAAGCCATCCACACGTTAAACTCGAGAACCCGGTTCAATTTCGATTTAATGCTTTCGTGACTGCAATAATTCATCTTCTTTGGTTCTTTCGGTAAAGTCACGTAGAATGAGAATAAAATAATAAATTAATAAAATAAAATAACACAATGGTTACACATGACATTGACTTCTCCAAGACGGAGGTTCTTTGCAAACCAACCGGCTACCATGAGAGATTCGTTCATGAGGCCATTCACATATACAAGCACAGAGACAATTTCAACCGAGAAGATGGATTCTGGCTTAGTAACCATTGGAAAGATGTTTTAAACCATTTCTGTTCTTAATTAATTGTATTTTACGATGACCTTCAGACCGCAGCTCTTTTGCTGGCATTGACTCTTAATACCTCTCACACCACGGTTAATGGTATGGTTTACAACATGGAGTATAACAGCGCCTCGCAGCTGTCTCTCTCCCCCTCCTCCGTTCCGACCATGGATGAACTCGTCCGTCTGAACGGGGCTCGTAGCTATCCGTGGTGCTGAAGTTGAGGGTAAGAATCCACCCATTTTTTCGCCATATAGCATTGTCATATATAACGACTTATTGTTGGTAGCTTAGCTGATTGGAGAATATATAGAGTTTATTGATAACATTGAGGTAGTTTATATTTTAGTTTTTATTGGTTTACTATATGGTATTCATTATATAGTGTAGTGTATACCCAGTTACTGTTAATAGCTCAGCTTATTGAATAATATATTGAGTACATTTATTATATTGATGTGATTTAGACTTAGGTTTTTTCACATCGTTTTACTATATGATAGTCGAGTTGTTGCAGCCCCTTTGGCGTCCATGTACTAGGTGCCTCTGTAGATGTGTAGGCTTTGACTTTAACATAGCTATTTCTATGACCAGTCACAAGCTAATCCCTCAGTTATTTCAATGCTAAATTCTCTTGTTTGATTTATACTAGGTGCCTCTGTGAATGTGTATGCTTTGACTTTAACATAGCCATTTCTGTGACCAGTCACAAGCTAATCACTCAGTAATTTCAATGCTAAATTCTCCTGTTTGATTTGTACTAGTTGCCTCTGTGGATGTGTAGGCTTTGACTTTAACATAGCTATTTCTATGACCAGTCACAAGCTAATCCCTCAGTTATTTCAATGCTAAATTCTCTTGTTTGATTTATACTAGGTGCCTCTGTGAATGTGTATGCTTTGACTTTAACATAGCCATTTCTGTGACCAGTCACAAGCTAATCACTCAGTAATTTCAATGCTAAATTCTCCTGTTTGATTTGTACTAGTTGCCTCTGTGGATGTGTAGGCTTTGACTTTAACATAGCTATTTCTATGACCAGTCACAAGCTAATCACTCAGTTATTTCAATGCTAAATTCTCCTGTTTTGTATGTAAACCTCTTTGTCAAGGTGCCTCACTTCTCTAAACCAGCTTAAAAAGACGCTACGAATCTTAACAACGTTCATTGAAGCTCTGTCGTCCCGACGGGTCTGTTCCTTTCACCTGAAGAAGGCCGCTTGTGTTGTAGCCAAAACGTCGTGAGAATTTTATTGTGTTATTTTATATTATGAATTTATTATTGTATTCTCATTCTACGTGACTTTACCGAAAGGACCAAAGAAGATGAACCCGGTTCAATCACACGCAGTGGTTGCAGCCCTCACTCCAACCCAGGGTGTCAGAGGCGCCGGCTCGGCGCTAGGACCTCTGAGCTGCCCCAACCTCCTCGTGGCATCTCGAGCGGTGTGCCGCCGCAAAGTTGTGCTCATTAGCAGGACCGACTCTTTGGTTCGGTGCGCCGTGAAGATCGAGCGGGCTCGAAAGTGTCCCGTGGGAACGAAAGGGGTTGAGAAATCGCTGCTATCGAGTACGTGGATGAACCTCGGATCCATCGGGGCTGTGGCTCTCGCACAGATCTGGAAGATCGCCGGCGAACGGTGGAACAGCACGGACGTCCGGAATGAACGCCTCGTTCGGGACCCAAACATCAACCACCGCACACCTCCTGGCATGGACAATCTTCCGCAAATACACCGCTGTCACCATGAACCGCACCAGAACATCAACGGAACGATGTGCACGTTTTTACGAATGGAAAATTAGAGACGAGCTGCAACATGCAGCAGCAGTAGTGCGACTGTGGTCCTGCAACTCAAGCTTGGGACCGTAGAGTAAACCCACAGACACGTTGTGATACATGGAGACTCGTAGAGACCCATAAGAGACTCGCAGAGATAGAGGCACATTCAAGACCAGCCACAGTGCGACTCAAGCTATGGACCGTGCAGTCCACCACTGTCGTCTCTTGCTCGGGGGAAAATGAGCTGACGTCACTACAAAGCCACCTCGTGAGTCCTGTGTCTGTAGAGACATCATTGCCAGTGCAATCGCATGCAGCTCAATGCGAAGCAGTGCTGCTGGATATTCCAAACTAAAATATTTATATTTTATATTTTCCAGGTAAGGCCCCACTGAGTGATGTAGATTTTTCTCAGCAGCGACCTGGCTATCACAAATGATAGCTCAACGAAGTGGCTCGTCACGGAGAAATGTATGGCAGACACAAATACTCTAGACGCGTGTTGTTTAAATGTGGAGGGAAAACGCGGAGGACCTGGAGACAAACCCACGCGACCACGGGGAGAGAGACACCGCAAACTCAAAATATACAGCAGCAGGCGTCAGCATCGGAACCGAACCCACGACCTCCTGTATACCAGGCGAGGAAGTTAACATCTCGCCACCCCGTGGCACCCCACGGAAGTGAACGCCTCGCCTGCTCACAGTGGTAGGAGGTTATCGAATAGAAACAGATCAAGTGGCACTGTCTCTTTTATATCTGTCTCCCCGCACACACACTACTGTACATACATCACGAGCTACACATCCACGGCACCAGTTGTGTTGCCGGTATCGACATGGCGATGTAGACAGAAGAGAGGCGTTTTACCCTTTCCGGCAATAACGCAGGAGGTGTTAAGACGCCCAAAATGGACTCACCGATTGCAAGGCATCGAGTCTGCATTAGCCGCACATTCACGGATTGCTGTTTGCATCGCCTCTGTGCTGCCGTTCGCCTCCTCGTGTCGTTGTTCTCTGGCCTGACAACTTGTGGGTGGGTCAAGGCCATGACGGAGGACGTCTCTGCTGGAGGCCAATGTCGTTTCAGGGACAAGGCGTGCATCATCAGAGCACGTCGGTTTGGATGCTTGACCACGAGCACGACGTGTGGTCAATGCAGACTCGATGCCTTGCAGTCGGGGTGCCTATTTGGTGTTTGCGCATCTTAACACCTCCTGTGTTACTGCCGGAAAGTGTATGAAGACTTTTATATTTTAATCATCATCATAATTAAATTATATTGAAGCCGTTGAAGTAAAAAGTGGTTTGAAATAAAAGGTACCGTCTATAAAATGTCACAAACAAATACTCGAGTGCTGCTTGATTCTCAGATAACATCTAATCTTCCAGGAGACAGAAACACCGACACGCATTAACAAGGAACGAAGCTTCTCCAATGCACACGTGAATGCACATTGGAGCACACTGCACAGAGTTACACACTTCTGCCAACCTTGCACTTGACACACACACACAGAAAGCAGCATTATAGGATACAGAGCTAGCATTGACCACCGTGGGAATAGTAATAAGAATAATAATAATAATCAGAGGTACTCGCTGACAGTTGAGACGATGGGGCCACGTCTATTAACTCTCCCTCCTCCCCCGGCCGCCTCTGTCCACCCAGCAGTGCGCCAAGGCGCGGTGGGGTAAAGTGTGGGTACCGCCGCCTCTTCGAAGTCGGTGTGTCCGTGGTGGGAGAGCCGGACAAAGACATCCCTCGAGAGGTGAGACTCTAGAGAGCTCGCTGTAGGTGGAGGCCGGTGCGTCCACAGTGGAGCGAGCAAGCAATTGCAGGGCTGCGCCTGCAGCAGCTGCTGCTGCGTCATCACACTCAACTTATTAAACTATTTTTTATTCCGCCAGGTAAGGCGCTCTGAGCTGGGTAGCTCTTTTGTCGGAAGCGACTTTGGCCATCACAAATGAGAGCTCACCCACGTGGCTTATCATCGTGTGGATATTCACAGCGGCCACATACTTTGTACTCTACTTTGATTCAACGGGTATCGTACAGACAACACCGTACGATTGGGATAATCCGAATCCCGTATGACCAGATGGTCAAATATTCAGCAGGAAGATTGTTGCAACATCAGCTTTGAGAGAAACGTCAATCAAACACCAACACACACACACACAGGTGCAGACACGGACACCTCATGAAGCACCCCATACATTGCCATCTACGCGGCTTGTTCAATCCACTGCTGGATGAACGCCTCTCACGCACCGTGTGGGTGTGGCTGTGTGACCATACCTCGTCACGCCGTTTAGAATTGATGATGTAGATGTGGATAACGATAATGATGATGATGTGGATCATGATGTTGATGATGATGTGGACGATGTTGATGTGGATGATGATGTCGATGATGATGTGGATGGCGATGTTGATGATGATGATGTGGATGATGATGTGGATTATCATGTGGATGTTGATGATGATGTGAATGCAGATGATGTGTATGATGAAGATGTGGACGATGAGGATGATATGGATAATGTTGTGGATGACGTGGCTGATGATGTTGATGATGATAATGATGATGTGGATGATGTAGACGTGGATGATCGTGTGGACGATGATGATGTGGATGCTGATGAAGATGTGGATGATGATGTAGATGTGGATGATGATGATGCTGATGATGATGTGGATGATGATGATGTAGATGTGGACGATGATGATGCTGATGATGATGTGGATGATGATCATGTGAATGATGATGATGATGATTAAGTGAATGATGGTGATGTCCTCACCCTGCACGTATTCCCCACTCCACGTTTTCTTCGCCTTCTGTCGCTGAGAGTCTCACCCCAAGCTCGCCTCGCTCTCCCCTCGCTTCTTCTTCTTCTTCACTCTCGAGGCCTCTCGTTCCAACCTCGCCACGCGTCCCCTGAGCCCCCGATCCACGTCGATGTGGGTCGCAGCTGCTGAGCGGAGAGGCCCAAAACGCCGAGCGACCAACAACTCAGAGCACTGCTCAAGATCCCTCTGCGTGTGTGTGGTTGGGTTCGGCCAAGTGGTCATTTTAGGTCGTGATTCGTGTCGGGGTTAAGAGGTCGCGTTGACCAACCGTCACTCACGGGGTAGTGGACCCCCCGTGAGTGACCAACCGTCACTCACGGGGGGGGGGGGGGTGGCACTAGCCCCTCCCCCCTTGTTCCCCCACGAGCCCCTCCCCCCTCGTGCCCCCCATGTGCCTCTCGCGTCTCCAACGTCGTAACGATGACGAGGGACCACGTGCCGAGTTTGAATGTCGCCAAGATGATGATCGTGGTCGTTGTCAAGGTGACACAATGGTCACGTGAGGCCCGTAACGGTCACAGAACTCCAGCACGGCGAGAAGACCAGACGTGTTTGTGTGATTCTGCGTCGTCCCTGCTCTCTTTAACGTGAACAGCGGCGACACTTTCAACAAGCTGAGAATCCCATCGACCGATTATGCCAGGAGAGCTTCTCCAAGGTGAGCGTCGGACTTTTAAAGGGAAATTATCCAGATTTTTACCTCAAAAATGTGGATTTTTTCCCTGCACACGCACACACTCACAACACATATGAGACAGGCGGTAAAGTATTGTATTGTGTACAATCTGGAAACTACCCACATGCCAAATTTTTAGTTTGTTGCATGTTGGGAAGTATATTAAACATTTCGAACAGACACATTCACAAATTTCCCTCTTATATATAGAGAGATGAGGGAACACGATCGTGAATGTGTTTATTCGTCCATATTTGGTCAGAAGACGCCGTGATAATAAATCTACACCACGTCAACAGCACCGCTGCGAAGGGAAACAAATACAATAGATGGGGCTGTTGAAGTCGGGCCATGACCCACGTCCACCTGCACCTATGGAGGCCGCAGTGTCGCTATCGACACGGAGAGTGCCGAGTGGTTGTGTTCTGGTCCAACCTGTTCACCACTGCCGACGCAGTAGCACCACCCGTATGGTTTAATTGCGTGATTGGTCGCTTTAAATAACCAATATCATGATAAATAGTCACTCAAGAGGCCCGAAACGCCGAGCGGCCAGCAACTAACAGCAACTTCTAAAGATCGCTCTGCGTGTGTGTGGTTGGGTTCGGCCAAGTGGTCATTTTAGGTCGTGATTCGTGTCGGGGTTAAGCGGTCGCGTTGACCACCATCACTCACGGGGTAGTGGACCCCCCGTGAGTGACCAACCGTCACTCACGGGGTAGTGGACCCCCCGTGAGTGACCAACCGTCACTCACGGGGGGGGGGCAATGGACCCCCCGTGAGTTACCAACCGTCACTCATCAATTCAAGATCATGAACTTTATTCATCGTGGATAAATCCGATGAGCTATGAATCTCTTTTAAACAAATGTCCAGTAGAGACGGGTTCAGAAAGTTACACCAATACCGACACGAGAAAGGTATAAGAAAGGTAAGAAAATCCCGTAAACTAAATAAACTACTCTTTTTTTTATTAAACCAGGTGAAGCCCACTGAGCTATTTAGTTCTTCAGAAGCGATACACAGGCCCATGTCTGTCTACAGTGGGAAATGTAGAGCCGTGTGTTTATCCGTAGTGTAAAATGTGATCGACGTGCTCCTCTTTCTTCTTGCAGTGGGCGACCCCCCCGAGGGATCCCGCGGGGCTGTGCCCGGGACCCCCTCCCCGGATGAAGCCCGAGGCACGGCGCGGGTCGCCGTGCCGGAGCTGACGGGAGCCGCGCAGGCGGCGATAGCGGGGCCGCGTCTGAGGGCGGAGCCTCAGGTGAGGGGGAGGAGCCCCTGGTGGCGGGCGGGGCGAGGCCCGCCGGCGCCAATCAGCCAATCACAACGCTGGGAATGCACGGGTGTGGGGAAATTGGTATAGGAAAATGATAGGCGACGTTTCAGGCAATGGTCCTTGTGCAGAGCACGTCAACAGTTGTTAGACCCTTTCATAACGTGGCCTACAGAGGGTGGCCCAAAAGTCAGGACACGCAAAGTTATTGTATTTATCTTAAATAATCACAAAGGGTAATTTAGTTCAATTTTAACAAATGTTAAAACTGATATCCATGACTCTTTTGAAATGGATTTAGCACCTTTTTTTAAATTACAGCTACCTTTTTCTGCATGCATAACAACGAAATGAACTCGTTCGTCTTTAGTCAATGGCCCATTCTTAGAATATTTTGTGAGTTTGGGGTTCCTCTACAAATCAATAGTCTATTTATATTTCTGAGAGGTTTTATGCAGATCGATTATCGGTTCATAGACTAAATTTAATTCATTTTGGAGATAAAACAGTCCCACGTGTGTTGGGATCCCAGTCCAGATGGGAGGAGTAATTGTGGATGTGTTGACTGCGTTGCTGTGGCAGGACCCAACCACGACTATGGCAGCTGGAGCAGAGGGCACCTCGTCCGGTAAAGACCTCACGGTCTTGGCCCCCACCTCGTCCAACGAGGTGCCGGTGGCGGCCGACGAGAGGCATTGCACCCAACCCAGCTGCCTTCCCCACGGCCGGCCTGAACCCTCCCCGGTGACAGCCACAGCACGCGAGAACATCGGCGTGTCTGTGCTGCCTGCACCCCAAGGTGAGCGTGCGACCACGTGACCTCGTGACCTCT
This sequence comes from Petromyzon marinus, assembly GCF_048934315.1. Taxonomy (NCBI): domain Eukaryota; kingdom Metazoa; phylum Chordata; class Hyperoartia; order Petromyzontiformes; family Petromyzontidae; genus Petromyzon; species Petromyzon marinus. The sequence goes on from NC_133709.1 coordinate 15,475,569, forward strand.
CGTTAGGGTGGCAGCCACCAACGCAAGGGGCGCGTTGGAGCCACTGCTGTTGCCCTTCACGAGTAACACGGGGAGCTCAAAACACCCAGCGGCCCACGTGACAGGCACATCATATTTGTCGCGAACTTGAGCCTTACACTTCAATGTGGGGCAAAATGTCTGCTTAAGAGTAGCAGCACGGGTGCTGGATGGGGCCACTGAATCCAGTGCCATGTTTATCTTCAGTGGGAAATGTAGAGCCGTGTGTTTATCCGCAGTGTAAAATGTGATCGCTGTGCTTCTTGTTGCAGTTGGTGACCCCCCCGAGGGATCCCGCGGGGCTGTGCCCGGGACCCCCTCCCCGGATGAAGCCCGAGGCACGGCGCGGGTCGCCGTGCCGGAGCTGACGGGAGCCGCGCAGGCGGCGGCGGGGCCGCGTCTGACGGCGGATCCTCAGGTGAGGGGGAGGAGCCCCGGGTGGCAGGCGGGGCCTGCTGGCGTCGCTCAGTCAATCACAACTCTAGGAGTGCACGGGGGTGGGGGAATTGTTACAGGAAAATGATAGGCGACGTTTCAGGCAATGTCCCTTCTGCAGAGTACATCAGTTTTTTCCATTTTCATAACGTCGCCTATAGAAGGTTGCCCAAAAGTTAGGACACAGGTATCGTATTTATTTGAACAAGTCACAGGATTTGTTATCGATATTAATAATGATAATAGTTACTTTAAGAATAATGAGAACGGTGTAATTTCAGCATTAAGTTAAATTGCACTCCTATTATGTGTTTGTGTTGTTCGTTGTTGTAACCTTCTGACCCGTGCCAATTGGACATGTGAAAAATAGCTTTATAGCTCATCGGATTCCTCCAGTATAAATATTCTGACTCTGATAATAACGTGCAATACATATATAAATTATTATTAAATATAGAAAAACGACGTTTCAGTCAATGCCCCTTCCTCAGAGCACATCACAGTTGGCTCTTCATAACGTCGCCTATAAAGCGTGGCCCACAAGTCATGCCACATAGAGCTATCATGTTTATTTCAACAGATAACAGAGCTTTATTTGATTTGTTTAATAAACGTTAAAACTTACATCTATTTACATTAATGCACGATGGACGAATTTATTATTTCTTCAAATTAATTTAGGCCTTTAAAAAAATAAATCACAGCTGCCTTCTTTTGCATATGTAGTGGGTTTGTATGGAGACTGAGTCTTCGTAGGAGGCAACACGTATTTATTTATGACAACAATAACAGTAACACTTAGGTCCCTAACACGGAGGGGTAATGGCCCCTTCTACCCACCACCTAAGGAGGTACGGCCTCCGGGCTAACGTGCCCTAACTACTGGGGCTAACCACTCCTTAGCCCTCCGGCTAGCGGGACCTAGGGGAGGCTGACCCGAGCCAGCCAAGGTCCTCGGGTCTCGACCGCTGGCCCACACAGACCCGGCCCTGAGAAGGGCGTCGGGTCGGGGGATCCTCAGGGTCCTAGCCTATTGATCACTGGCCTCACTGAGCCCCGGCCCTTATAAGGACGGCGGGGCTTGGGGTCCAGGGTCCTATCTTCAGGTGGGCTTCTGGGTCTTCGGCTTGAGGCGAACTGCCTCAGCCGCACTGGGGTCCGGCTTTTATGGGGCTCCCAGGGTCACCCCGCCCCTGGTCACGCCCACCATCTGGAACCTTCTCGAGGGACCTGGATTGTTGCGCAATCCTCCCCAGCCCCCCACCCGGGGACCTGGGGTGTCCCCCTCCGGTTCCCAACCGTCCCCCCCCCGGGATGCCTGACCCACGAGTCCTGCTTAGCACAGGCCGTACTCGCTATTGCCCCCTGACTGGAAGTACCTGCTCAACCAAAGTGATGGCGGCGTATTACGCCCAACAATTACCCACCACACATACAAATGACAATCGAACTCGTTCGTCTTTGGTCAATTACCTTTCCATTTTTGAAAAATGTCACCTGAAAAAGCAAAATAGAAATTAATAATAACGTATAAAAGTTGCGTAATTGCCCGTCACGTGACGGGTATTTTCACTGCGTAAACGATCCAGTGTGTCGTGACTTTGTCGATGACGCCATCTCTGCCGTCTTCCTCCGTTTAATCGACGTCTTCTTTCGTCTGCGACTCTTCTGGCTTCATCTGAATGAACTAAAGTTACGGAATGTGACATACCGAATGTAATTTTCTCTTCTGAGAGTAATATATAACCAACCTGTAAATAAAGAATGACAATTGTAAATCACCTTCATCGTTCTAGCAGCTGTTTGAGTTTCCTTTCTGTCGGGAAGAAAGTAAACTAAATGTTGTAGGAATGATTTCGTTCTAAGTATTGACTTACTGGATTCCCTATTGATGTGAATACTAAAAAAATAACTTTTTATAAACCGGAAGGACGCGTCGGTGTGTTCACCAATTTTCGCTCAAAACGTGAGCAGAAAGTCGCTTTTACCAAAATGAATTTGAACTCAGTGAGAGGGGTGGCCCTAGACCAGCTGCTGCCAGCAACTGGCAGCGCCCTCGGCCAACCTCGCAATGGGCGCCGCCACCCCCAAACCCCAAGGGCAGATCCAGGCTGAGGTTTCTGGTAAACTGGGAAACATTTTGCCACGATTTTACATTTAATGTTTAATTAAGCGTATTTTTTTAAACAGAGGCAAAATTATTCGGTTTGTCTGTCCGTCCGTCTGTCCAACCAATACATTCTCAGGAATGTTGAGAAATGAATTATAATTCATAGACCCTCTGTACGTTGTACGGGAATCAAAATGACATCGTCGTTATTTTATTTGTATATTTATTTCCTCGAATTGTTGGCGCCCCAGGCGACCGCCTCGTTCGCCTACATGGACGGGTGTCCGCCCCTGTTTAGTTACAATAACTTACTGGATTCTGATTTGATGTGAATTAAAAAATAGTGACTGTTCATTATTGATCGCAAGGGGAGATGTCGGTGTTCACCAATTGTCACAAATGTTCACCGTAAGTGCGAGCAAAAGCCATCAAAGTGAAACTGCACTGAGTTCAAATTAAAAGCGGATTCTGCTTCTTTATTTCTATTCGACGTTTAAAAAATTAATATTATCATGCACAAATTAACTGAATGGGTTATTTATTATTACTCACTAATAATGGTGCACAAAACGCAAAGATAAAATACAAAAACAGAGGGCAGACGTGGCTCTTATCATAAGAGGCGCTGGTATATTTTTGGAGAAAATGTATCGTTGTGGTAACAACAAACTAATAATTAGTTACATTTTTAATCTAAGCCTTTCGTGAAAATCAAAAGAATTGCATGGGAATCCACGTAGCTAAGCCAGCGTTACCCGCAGTGTGTGTCAGGCGTTCGGCAAAGATCATTAAAAGTATAAATATAAAGTTGACTTTAAAAATAAATAATGAAAACGTTATGTGAGGGTTAATATAAATGAAATAACCCTGTCTTAACTTTTGGGCCAACCTGTATAATTATGTGTATTAAATATATACTGTATGATGAAAGATATAAAATCGACGTTTCAGGCAAGGGGCTTTATTCAGGGCACATCACATCATGACGTCGTTTGTAAGAGGGTGGCCGAAATATCAGGACACATCGGGTTATTGTGTTTATTTGAACAAATAACGGAGGGTTATTTCGTTTAATTTTAACAAATGTTAAAAATGAATTTGATTAACATGAATGCACGATTTCTCTTCTGAAATGCATTTAGGAATTCTTTGAAACTACAGCTGCCTTCTCTGTAGCATGCATAACAACAAATTGAACTCGTTCATCTTTTGTCAATGGCCGTTCATCATAGAGTATTTTAGGAGTTAAAGTGAGATTGGGGTTCCTTTAAACATACTGTATATATTGACTTCTGAGACATTTGATTGCCCATCGGTTCATGGACTAAAATTGTATTTCTTTTGGTGATAAAACAGTCCCACGTGTGTTGAGATCCCAGTCCAGATGGGAGGAGTAATTGTGGATGTGTTGATTGCGTTGCTGTGGCAGGACCCAACCACCACTGTGGCGTGCGGAGCAGAGGGCACTTCGTCCGGTAAAGACCTCACGGTCTTGGCCCCCACCTCGTCAGACGAGGTGCTGGTGGCGGCCGACGAGTGGCTCTGCACCCAACCCAGCTGCCTTCCCCATGGCCGGCCGGAACCCTCCCCGTTGCCAGCCACAAAGAACATCGGCGTGTCTGTGCTGCCTGCACCCCAAGGTGAGCGTGCGATCACGCGACCTCGTGACCTCTCGTTAGGGTGACAGCCACCAACGCAAGGGCCGCTTTGGAGCCATTGCTGTTGCCGTTCACGAGTAACACGGAGAGCTCAAAACACCTATCGGTCAACGTGACAGGCGCATCACATTTGTCGTGAACTTTAGCCTTACACTGAAATGTGGAGAAAAATATTTCTGGTTAAGAGGAGCAGTACGGGTGCTGGCTGGGGCCACTGAATATCCACGCCAGCCCCATCGGCAGTGCAGCGCTCTGCGATGACGCCGGCTTCCGCCACCACCGTTCCCTTTGTGCAGAGGAGGACGACGGCATTCCGGCGGCACGGCTTTCGCTGTTTGCGCCGGAGCGGCTGAGCCTCAGGTGGGAGAACGACGTGGGCAAGGGTGCCGGCCTGCGCAACCTGGGGAACACCTGCTTCCTCAACGCCACGCTGCAGTGCCTCGCCTACACGCCGCCGCTCGCCAACTACCTGCTGCTGCAAGAGCACTGCAGCACCTGTAAGTACCCCCCTGGCACTCTCGTTTACCCATGGGCTAGGTTATTGTCACGGTTAATTTGGCTGCTATGAATTTCACACTTGATAAGCCACTTCGTTGAGCTATCTTTGTGGTTCAGGTCGCTTCTGAAGAAACTAATAGCTCAGTGGGCTTTATCTCGTAAGATAAAAAAAAAGTTTAGTTTTAATTGTAGATTTTTTTAAAGTGATTTGTTTACCTTACCAATACTTTGTACTCTTATCGTTTTTTGTATTGTGCCCTCGTTTGCAGGCCAACAGAGCGACTTTTGCCTGATGTGCGTCATGGAGCGTCACATTGTCAGCACGTTCAACAACTCAAAGAGAGTGCTGACACCCAAGGTCATCACTAAAAACATCACGCGTGAGTCCCACAACTACGTTCAAACTTGCACTCGGAGGATAAGTTATCCCCGCGATCTTTCGCCATCTGTGTTCCAAGTCCTTTGCACTGCTCCTTTTGACATGTTGGGGAGCTCTTGAAGGATGTCATCAGATCCTGTACCTGTCACTTTGTCCCCATGTCCATTTCTCTGCAGGCATCGCCAAACACCTGCGCATTGGGAGACAGGAAGATGCCCACGAGTTTTTGCGATACGTGGTAGATGCCATGCAAGCCTCATGCCTCCATGGCCACAGCGAGTGAGTACTGCGCGCCAGTCAACTTGCGGCAGTCGTTCTGCAGTTCGGTACCTCACGGCTACCTCTTGGTTTTCTGCACGATTGTCCTTCGACGTCTGTGAGAAGCTACTCACACTTTTGTGTGAACACCTGGGAGATGCAGAGGACCGGCCCTGCTGGCACCACGGTTCTTTCACATTGGCCCTGACGTGGGCCGTCTTTTATTTGAGCATTTCACGTTGCCGATAAATACCGGGGGGTCGATGTCTCGACGTCGGTGGCCCCGTGACATCATTGCTCGTGTTGACGGGCGGCACGTGGCACGCTGGGCATTACAAAACTGCCGGGCCACAGCACCGCGTGTCGGCTGCCAGCTTGCCCCCAGCTCTGTGGCTGTGCCGTGAAGGTGGCTGCCCTGTGCAGACGCTACCACGTTTGGTTGCTACAGAGCACGCGTTGCAGTGCTGAAGGGAAATAGTGAATCGACAGCTCGGGCAATGGTGTAACTCTCACACACGCGTGTGCATCCGGTAAAGGTGTTACTGTTACTGCCGCTGTAACCACCGTGTGGTGTCGTTCTCTGTGACGTGGCAGGCTGGACAGATACACGGAGGCTACCACCCTCATTTACCAGATCTTCGGGGGTTACCTTCGATCACGTGGTGAGTTGTGCGCACTCCTCTACAAACTTGTTAACCGCGAGCAGCAGCGCATCATCACAGTGTAGACGCGCTCGCGTTGCAGCGTTTACACACTCTCACGCACGTGCCACACAGAAAAACCTTTTACCAGTTGGTGAAAAGTACCAATTACCTATGTCAGTGGGAAGCGTGCATTTAGTTTGACTAAGTAACATGTGACGTCCCTTCCTAATGTGTGCTTGTGTTTTGCAGTGGAGTGCATGCAGTGCTGCAACCACTCCGACACCTATGACACGTGCCTGGACATTGCACTCCATATTAATGTAAGCAATGACAAAGCCATCGCTTAACAGTTATACATGTACGTACGTTGCGGAATAAGTTAAATGTACATACATCACATACATGAACAACAACCGCCATTCGCCACTAAGTGGCGGTGACGTCACCACGGTGCTTGTGCCAGCCTGAGTGCCTTTTAAGGCCACGTGTAGTGTCGAACGCCCGCTGGCAGGTCACGGGACAGACCATGGGTTGACTGAGATGACTGGCCGATGCACCACCTGTGCCCCCTGCTGTGATCAACATACATAACACACACACATACATGAATCAGCCACTTAACATCCAAACACACTGCCAGTAGCGTGATCTCTTTTTTTGCGGTTGTACGATTTCATACGAAATGCGGGTTTTCTGAATTGCCATCACAATATAATTCTGCAGATGTTCATGGAATGCTTCTTAGAGTCCTCATTTGCCTTTCACTCTGTCGGCCAACAGAACTCATCAGATCTTGTGGAGGCGTTTGAGGAGTTTTTTAACAAGGAGACACTGGACGAATACACCTGCAGAATGTGAGTGGGCATCGTGTGGTGACACCCTGGAATCATTTGTAGCTTCAAAAGTCTGATGATTGAACCAAATTCTAATAAAAGATAGTAATTAAAATATAAGTAATACATAAAAAATAACGTCCAATATATAACGTAAATAAGTAACAATTTTTACGTTAAGAAATGAATAAAAAATAACGAACAACAAAAAGTGAGTAGACTTATTGTTTAAAAGTTGGGGAACACGTGCGATGTCTGGCGTTGTTGTCGTGCAGGTGCTGTTGCAAGGGGGAAGCGACGAAGACGATGGCTCTCCACCGCCTGCCCAACGTCCTCACCGTCTCCATCAAGCGGTACAACCTCTACGGCGTCAAGATCAACCGGGTAACGATTCTTTCCCTCCACATCCCTCTAATTAATTTATTTTATTAAAGCCCTTGTCAGTTCAACGCTGGAGAAAATGCCTCTCCATGTTGGAATAAGTGCTACGGAAAGACTTGCCCCCCGTCATATGACTGTAGAATTTCCACCACTTGCTCAGGGCTATCAACAGGAGATGAGCACCGTCTTCAACGCTCAAATGAGCGAGACATCACGTCATCACGTTGACGTGTAACTTAGATGGTGCCCATCTCTGCTGCCCACCCCACCACCCCTGCCGTTTCCTCTTCTAACGTTTGTCTCTGTGCGCTGCCTGTAGAACATCACCTACCCGGAGCACCTGGACATGCAACCCTTCACCTCGACATCTCAGGGCGAGCCGGCAATCTACTCCCTGTACTCGGTGCTGGTGCACAAGGGAGCCGACTCCAACAGGGGTCATTATTATTGCTACAATAAGGTAATTCCATTTGTTACCATCAAACAATAACAACGCACATCTGCAATGCACCCATGTTACAAATGTCCAATAGGGAAGAATAAATAGAAGTCTTGCGTCTGTTCCTGCGTCTTGATGTACTTATGCAACTTCTACTTACAGTATATATACTTTATTTATTTGTATTTAGTGACTTCCTTAGCATTCCTACACTTTGCACTCCAATCGGTGTTGTATTGTTTGTTGTTGTTGTAACTTTCTGACCCGCCCCTACTGGACATCTGTTGGAAAGAGCTTCGTAGATCATCGAATTCTTTCAGCACAAATAATGATTCTGATTCTGATAAAATTGGTCCAAGGCCATTGATGCAGTGACATGGTCAGGCAGACCGTTCTGTAACTTCAGCACCATCATAGCAACCGTAGCACCTTCTGCAGCTCTGACGATGGGGTGATGCTCTTTACGAACTTGTTGTCTAGAGTGTATCGTGTGTTGTTATTAATGAACGGAGGAGGTTGGGTGCAGTTGTGTAAGCATTGTAACCAAGTGTAGCCGTGCTGTGACTGTGCGCAGATCAGCGATGGACAATGGTGCTGTATGAACGACTCCATCGTGCGGCACGTCGACACCAAGGCTGTTATGAACGAGCAGGCCTACATGCTCTTCTATATTCGGTAAGTCGCCTTCTCTCCCCTTCACTTTAACCTGCACTTACAACCGTCCCCCAGACCAGCTTACTGGAAAGATATTGTCTTGTGCGAGCAGCAGTGTCTCCTTTAAAGGCGGGTGTTAACGGTTTGCGACGCGTTGGTGCGTGCATGCAGGTCCCCAGAATTGAACGCGCCGCCAGCGGACAGCTACTGCCCGCTGGAGCACGTCAAGGCGACGTCCCGCTTGTGCCTCAAGCGGCCACCCTCGGCGAAGGGAGACCCCGGACCCTGTCTGTGTACGGCAGCTCTCCTCACCGGCGCGCAAGGTAAAGGATGGATTTGAAACGTCGCCCCGTGTGCGTGGAAATGCCCGGGGAGAATGTACACCCTGACAGCGTATCGTTTTATATTAAGGGAATGGTGAAGTACAGCGATCTTCTTGTTTATACTTCAGACCGGTTTTGTTTCATTCACCCAATGTCGAGCGGTTTGGACTTTAGCGCCATCATCTTCTTTACCTCCAGAAACCCAAGACGTCGAACCGCCCCAACGGGAACAACTGCCGGAGCAACTGCAAGGGCCACGGCAGGAACAGCAGCAGCAGAAGCTACCGGCAACGCCAGACACACAACAGCCGCTGCCGCTAGTCCCAGAGCAGCCACCACCACCACCCCGATCTCACAGCAGCCGCTGCCATTCCACCAGCAACCACCGCCGGTCCTGCAGCAACCACCACCACCACCACCACCACCGCCGGTCTCGAAGAAGACACCATCAGCACCACAGCAGCTGCTGCCACCGCGTGTCCCACAGCAGCCAGTCCAACAGCAGCCAGTCCAACAGCAGCCAGTCCAACAGCAGCCAGTCCAACAGCAGCCACCGCCACCAGTCCCACCACAGCCACCACCACTCTGGTCGCACAGCAGCCACCACCGGTGTAACAACTGGCACTCGCCCCACCAATAGAAGTCGGTGCTTAAAATCCATGATCAAGTGTCTAACCTCTTGCTTCCTCTCAAATTCAAAATAATTTTGAGAGACATTTTACGAAGGCACCAGGCAGCGGCTCACCATGGCGTCGCCCGCTCCCCAAAATGTACTCATCGCCAGCTCCACCACCAGCCCCTGAAATCACTTGAACATCATTGGAATCACCTTGGACTCGACATTCTCACTCGAAGACCACATTCAACACAATAAAGAGCTGCAATCACTAGCTCAGGGCCTCATGGCACGCCCGTCCAATGCTGACACCCGTCCAATGAGATGGAAAACATCTCAAGCAACTCCGACCTCACAATCCACGAAAAAATAAAATAAATTTAATAATAGAATACTATGTTTCGATTGCAACACAAGCAATCGTCATCAAGTAGAAAACAAACCGAGTGAACTTAGAAATGCAATGCAATCCAACACTGAGAGACACAGAGAGAGACACACACAACATATGTTGTGTGTGTCTCTCTCTGTGTCTCTGTGTTGTCTCTCTCTGTGTGTGTCTGTCTGTGTGTCCCCGTGTCTGTGTTTTATCTCTCTCTCTCAAATGTAGCAATCTTTGAAAGAACGTAATCAACCAGGTAAAGTACTGACTGTTGTGTTAGTCGACTCTCTGTGTTGGATTGCATTGTATTTACAAGTTCACTAGGTTTTGTTCTGCCTGATGACCATTGCTTGTGTTGCAATTGAAACGTCGTACTCTATTGTTTAGTTTATTTTCTTTCTACGTGACTTTACCGAAAGAACCAAAGAGTAATTCCTGCAGTCATGAACGCTTCAAATCAAGTTTTAATCCACGAAGACTTGAAAAACCCAGAACGAAAGCACTAAAATCACGCCAGCCATTCTGGGAAACAGGAGCCAAGATCCATGCAGGCGGCACCAACCCATTATGGCTTGGGGTTGCCGTTTATTCCCTGGCCAATCGTCAAGAGAGTTGGCACCAGGAACGTTATTGTGATGGTGACCGTAAAATTAACTGTCTCATTACAAATGAAGACAGAGGTTGTGTCCTCCGCAACGCGAGGCCGGAGTGCGGTCTCAGTGAGGTCGTGCAAGGTATTCCCGTACGGTTCTTATCTCTGTTCATTTAAAATGCGGGGCTTTTATTTCGCGTTGTGTCGGGGATTTAAAAAGCCACCGCTGTTGCAAAGTATTTATTTATTTATCGAACTGTGAATACGTCGGCATTTTTTAAACTACATATCTGTTACTTTTTTACGTACGGGGCGTGCACATTTCAATGGACACGCTAACCGTAGCGCCAAGCCGTTACCACGTGAAATGTACGATAAATGATTAACTTTGCCAAGCACTTTATTTCCATCTTCCATGATGCCTCCAGAAACAGCGGTTTCTGAACTCGTGAATGTAGATCGGTGACACTTCGGTCTCCTCGGGGTTTTTATCGTTTGTACAAAAGCAGCTCAAAGTGTGGGAAGGGAAAGCGAGATTAATGTTTTCCAGAGATTTTGTCTACCTCGTTTTGTATTTGCACTTGACATCAATATATACTTGTCGTGACAAAACTGGTCTCGCTTCCATTTCTTACTTTGCCATCGCAGTGTGTGTGTCTTTGTGTGTGGGTGTATGTGTGTTTCTCTTTGTTTACGTGTGTTTATGTATGTGTGTATGCAGGTGCGTGTGCTCGCTAACGGCACTTGCCCAAACAGCTTGTTTTGGCTATACGGGGGATCTTTGTCTTTGTATGTCTGTGTGTTGATGGGTGTGTACGTGTTTGTGTGTGTGTATGTCTAATTACATTTTTCGGTCGTAGTATAGTGGTAGTTAATTGAAGGTGGAGGGGTTACCAGCCCCTCGCACCCGTCCAGAGCCCTCATTTAGCCACTGTGATGGTCACAGACGCCATAAGGGGAAAGGGCCAATTGGAATTGGCCCTCTCCCTCACAGCACCGACCACGACAGCGTTGCCACAGAAGTACACTTGTATACACGTGCACTTGTTGTATTTCTCAGAAATGTTTGTGGGCCAGAGGTCAAGACCACGTTGCTGACCTAATTAAATGTTGAATATAAAAAGTGGATAAAAGGTAATGGTACAGCCCCTGCGGTTGTTCACGCCACTGCCGGCAAATGGGGCCTCCACGAGCGGGAGCTCCAGAGAGCGCCAGTGAGGGTCATTGGCCTACTCCTCCACATTGGTCAGGACGGCTTTGAAGAGGAGGTCGTCAAATATAAAGTTAGATTTACCTGCCGCTTACAACATTTGACCGTAACGCGTTCGGTGGGGACACGCTTCTTGCTGGGCTCAAATCCAGGGCGGCGTGTGAAGAAAAACGGGGCCCAGAGAATGTTGACTCCAGCACTGGGGGGGTGCCGGTACATTGGGACACTGCTGTGGGTGTGGTTACTCAATCGCCCAGCCACGTGGAGGAGTAGCCACTGATGTGAAACGCAACGCCATCGTCTCACCTAATCAACCCGTTCACCCGTGATGCGGTGGCCCGGCCGTTAGCGCACACTGACCACTGCCAGCTAAGTTCGATTCCCGGCCACGGCTAACGTCGGTGCTGAGTGACATCTGAACAAATCTCTGGGCTGCCTCACCTTCACACCAACTCATACTGACCAGCGTGGTGAAGTATGATCAAACACCCCCCCCCATTTACTGTCACAGAGTGGGGGGCTCTTACCTCCGCTGTGGATTGACAGAGGGCCGCCGTCTATGCTGAGCCCCACGCCAGTATAATCGCAGCATCCCTCTGCAACAGCTCTGCAGTGACACCTGAAGGCACACAAACAACACAAGTGGGTGGCCAGGTGCAGTGAGGGTGACGTCCTCATTCAATGAATAAAAAACGAAAAGGAACCCGCCACAGATATTCATCAAGCGGCAATGAGAGCGTCGTGGCGATGCTGCTGCTGTCAGAAACCCGCCGCACGATGCAGTGTGGACACGAGTTGACAATTTCAACCCCACACATCCGCTACTTTTCTTGTCAACACCCTCAGCATTAAATTAACATTGCAGAGTTTTATACTTCAACATTCAATGATTTTTCTACACTTAAGGGGTCATTAATTAGCGTTCAATTGAAAAACGCAAAAATGTAAAACATCATTACTCAATCGCTACAGCTATTGAGAGAGCTATTGTTGAATTCTGCTAAATCCAAGAAAAGTAACTTAATGGCAAATTCTGCATTTTTATAGAAATGGTTTGAAAATGATTTCGCACAGTTAATGATGCAACTACTGGCACAGGGCAACCGCAGCTCGAGTGTGAACGCCTTCACTATGAGAGGGGTCACCCTGCAGGGTTGAGTAGAGATCTCTATCCCACCCTGTATAGAGTAGTCAACGCGTGATTCTAGATTTAAAGCTTTTGTGACTGCTAGGATCCATACTCTTTGGTTCTATTGGGTAAAGTCACGTAGGTGAAAATAAAATAACAAAAATTCACGACGTTTCGGCCACAACACAAGCGGCCTTCATCAGAAATTTGTTCATGAGGCAATTCAGATCTACAAACACGGACACAATTTCAATCGAGAGGATGGTTTCAAATTAAGCAACCATTGGAAAGATGTTCTAAATCGAACTAAACATTAAACTAATTTCAATGGTACAGTATATTTTTTCAAGTAGTGGTAACCCAAACTTTCGCAGCTCTTATAAATTCCCCCTTTTCACACCATCCCCCCTCCCCCCTTCCCCCGCGCCAAACTGCAAGTCCACCGGCACGTACACCACCTCTTTTCTAAAATCCGCCAATCAAATGCTAATTTTTATGCTAATTTCTTTGTCAGAACACCTTGTTTGCTCGCACACAGGTCCGATGTCTGAGCGTGGTTGTGTTTCGCTAAATTTTCCTGTTTGATGAGTACTAGGTGCCTCGGTGAATGTATATGCTCTAACTTTAACACAGCTATTTCTGTGACCAGTTACAAGCTAATCACTCAGCTATTTCAATGCTAAATTCGATACTAATTCCTTTGTCAAGGGGTGCCTCTGCGGATGTGTATACTTTAACTTAGCTATTTCAATGAGCCATTTCAATGCTAAATTATATGCTAATTCCTTTGTCAAGGCGCTTGGTCTTTTTCTTCTCACACAGCTTAAAGGTCGTGATCTAAGCGTGGCTTCTTCCACTCCAGCGCTGTCCTCCAGACAGTCTCGTCCTTTCACCTGATGAAGGCCGCTTGTGTTGTGGCCGAAACGTCGTGATTTTTTTTGTTATTTTATTTTCACCTACGTAGCTGTCATGTTCCCGGGCTTCCTATCCTCCTCTTCCCCATGTCACGTGGAGACAGACAGAGAGAGAGGGCATTCACACCACAAAGTCACGTGGCCCAGGAGAGAACAAATCTCCCCCCCCCCTCTAAACCAACTCCCAACATGGACTGGTCCGTCCAAGTCAAACTCCCTCGCCCCTGTCGCCACTAAGTGGCGGTGACGTCCCCACGGCGTTTGTGCCAGGCTAGGTGCACTCTTAGGCCACGCGAAGTGTCGAATGCTCGCTGACAGGAGGTCACGGGACAGAACCCTGCAGGTGCCATGGGTTGACGGACTCGAAATGGCTGGCAGACGCCACCAGCTGTGCCAACTCGCCGCATTTTAGCCGCCCGCCTCTCCGCTCGTTGTTGTGAGCGTCGCTCCTTTGCCCCTCCGTCGTCGTGGTCATTGTTGCTGAAGGGCGACTGCCTCCAACTGCCCGGGAGCGTCCCTCACGAGCCTCCTCGTCCTCCTCCTCCTCCACAGAGGCCGATCTTGACACTGCCGGTACCGCTCATCGGCAAGTCCACTCGGCTCCACATCCTCCAACCAGGTACCTTTGTAGACCCGCAATGATGCCGTGCCGTGTTGGCAGTCCACTGCTGGATGAAGGCTTCGGGTCGCCACGGTGGCTAGGAGATGTTAACTACCTCGCCCGGTGTGCAGGAGGTCGTGGGTTCGATCCCGACCCCGACGCCTGCTGCTGCTGCTGTATATTTGGAGTCTGCGGTGTCTCTCTCCCCGGGGTCGCGTGGATTTTTGCTCCGGGTGCTGCGGTGTTTCCATTCCACATTGAGAATCGACGTGTTTCGAATATTTGGCTGCTCTAAATGTTCACACGATAAGCCACTTTGTTGAGCTATCATCTGTGGCCAGGTCGCTTCTTATAAAAGCGCTATGTAGCTCAGTGGGACTTGGGTGGTTAAAATAAATAAAAATAGTAAAAATACCAACACCACCACTCCACGCACACAGAACATCTGTCGTGATCCTGACTGCAGTGCTCATCTCGATATGGTCGATGAAAGTGAATTACGTGACGGCCGCTACGTTCAAAGGTTTCGTCACCTTTGGGTGGCATCAGTTGCTGCTCTGGCCCATCGGGAAATACAATAATGCCTTGATGGAGGCTCCATTGAAGATGCGTGCGACCCTCTCAACTGGCCGTCTGACCCGAATGTTCGGTCCAACCCGAGCTGAATATCGAGTGGAACTGTGTGACCCTGGGGCTATTAGCTACAAAGCAACACTTTATTTTTTACTGCCCACGGTAAATCCACTGCTGGATGAAGGCCTTCCCACCATTGTGGTTCTTTGACCATATCCCACCACGGGTGCTCGATGCTGGTCGGTGAAGGTAGCGGGCAACCAGCCCTGACATCGCTCGCCAGTCGTGTCGTTGTTAGCCCTGGACAGGAATTGAACTCGGGTGGAGCCGGTTCGTAGCGTGGCGCGCTACCCATCTGTGCCACTTCTCGTCACCCACTTTGGCTGTTTACTCAACGACCCCAACATCCGTCAATGATGACCGATTCCATTCATAAAGTGCGCTCTTGCCGCCGTGTGCGCTGAGTAGTACTCAGTATTAAACACGCGTTGACTACTCTATACAGCAGGGGTGTCCAAACTTTTTTCCCGAGGGCCACATACAGAAAAATATACGAAGGATTAGGCCACTCACTAGACGTGAGGTATACTGCCTCACTTATGTACTAATATTGTCAAAATCAATCAAATGCAGGTAAATTACGTTTGATTATTGAACATGTTTGAAGAAAAAAAGCCTCCATCATAGCTCTTCATTAGTAGATTTTAATTTTATTTTTTGCAAAAAGGTTGGCAGGTCATTCTCTCAGTGACAGCCTCAGATTGGTTCTTAGGGTGCTGATCCCCCTTCATTGTCCATATGAAGGGAGAGACAAGAAGACAAATAGGGGATGTGGATATTTCAAGCTTATTACACAAATAATTTATTGGGCTTGTTAACACATCAACTAACGTTTGTTAAAAAAAATTGTCATCAACTTTAATTGACTGAATTTATTAAGTAATTGGGATTATTAACCAATGAAAACTGCGTGTATATTTTTAACTCACCTGTAATGGGAAGAATGTTATGCTCAGTGGGAGCAGTGATGCTGCGCTTTGGTGTGAAGGATAGCTGGCAGGTCAGGAGTAAGTTTGGTGGTTGAGATGCGAAGGACGTCACGCAGATGGCTGTCGGTCGTTCTGGTTCTCAGCCTGCTTTTGTTCAGCGTTAACAGAGAGAATGTCTGCTCACATATGTATGTTGAGCCGAACAGACTCATCATTCGTTTTGCATGGCGTCTCATAAGAGGAAACTTGGCCTTTTCCAAACTCCGGTAGAAGTCAGGTAGGGAGAGAAGCTGACGCTGATTCTTCAGAGAATCATCACACTGAATTTCGATCAGTTCTAATTGCAGACTCTCCTCCACTTCTTTCGCATCCATTGAAAACGGAGCCGCAAACAGTGTAATTTCCTTCTCAATGACAGAAAAATCTTGGAAGCGCTGACTGAATTCTGCCATGAGAGATGTGATCACAGACACATATTCTCCCATTTTTGCAGAGAGCTTGGCATTTGGAAATGCGCATTGATTTCGGTCAGCGTGGGGAAGTGCGCTACATTGAAGTTGCGCAGTTGTGACTCGAAGAGACGGAGCTTCGCACGGAATGCTTTCATGTGCACATACAGCTGTGGTACCAGCTGCTCTTTGCCTTGTAGTCTCTTGTTCGGGGTGTTGAGATGATCAGTGAGATCAACTAAAAAAGCCAGGCCTGCCAACCATAAAGGGTCACTGATCTCATGGAGAGGTCTGCCCTTTTCTTTCAAAAACTTGTCGCTATTTGATCTCAGGGAATAAAACCGCTGCAGCACGGAGCCGCGACTAAGCCAGCGCACTTGAGAATGGTAGAGTAAGTCCCCGTATTCAGCATCGACATCAGAGAGGAACGCTTGCAATTCTCTGTGGTAAAGCCCTCGGGCCATAAATTTTTTTGACATTTTTCACAACTGTGTTCATCACATCGCCAAGCTGTATTATCTTGGCACAGAGGGCTTCTTGCTAGATGATACAGTGCATTTTAACAGCCTCACCTCCGCTCTCCTGCACCTTGGCACTCACCATAGAAGCCATTCCTTTGCGCTCGCCTGTCATTGCTGGAGCCCCATCCGTTGTAAATCCACACAGCTTAAATTTCGATTTAAAGCTTTCGTGACTGCAATGATTCATCTTCTTTGGTTCTTTCGGTAAAGTCACGTAGAATGAGAATAAAATAATAAATTGATAAAATAAAATAACACAATAATATTCTCACGACGTTTCGGCCACAACACAAGCGGCCCTCATCAGGTGAAGGGACGAGACTGTCTGGTAGGACAGCGCTGGAGTGAAAGAGCCACGTTCAGATCACGGCCTTTAAGCTGTGTGAGAGGAACAAAGCGCCTTGACAAAGGAATTAGCATATAATTTAGCATTGAAATGGCTGAATGATTAGCTTGTGACTGGTCACAGAAATAGTTATGTTAAAAGTTAAAGCATACACATCCGCAGAGGCACCCCTTGACAATGGAATTAGCATAGAATTTAGCATTGAAATAGCTAAGTTAAAGCATACACATCCGCAGAGGCACCCCTTGCCAATGGAATTAGCATAGAATTTAGCATTGAAATAGCTGAGTGATTAGCTTGTATCTGCTCATAGAAATAGCTACGTTAAAGTCAGACCATACACATTCACCGAGGCACTTAGTACAAATCAAACAGGAGAATTTAGCATTGAAATAACTAGGCGAATTTAGCATTGAAATAACTGAGTGATTAGCTAGTGACTGGTCACAGAAATGACTATGTTGAAGTCAAGGCCTACACATCTGAGCTATTCACAGTACTATATAGTGAACCAATAAAAACTAAAATATAAATTACCTTCATGTTATCAATAAACTCTATATTCTCCAATCAGCTAAGCTACCAACAATAAGTCGTTATATATCACAATGCTATATGGCGAAAAAATGGGTGGATTCTTACCCTCAACTTTAGCACCACGGATAGCTACGGGCCCCGTTCAGACGGACGAGTTCGTCCATGGTCGGAACAGAGGAGGGGGAGAGAGACAGCTGCGAGGCCCTAGTATACTCCATGTTGTAAAACCATACCATTAACCGTGGTGTGAGAGGTATTGGTTCACTATATAGTACTGTGAATAGCTCAGATGTGTAGGCCTTGACTTCAACATAGTCATTTCTGTGACCAGTCACTAGCTAATCACTCAGTTATTTCAATGCTAAATTCGCCTAGTTATTTCAATGCTAAATTCTCCTGTTTGATTTGTACTAAGTGCCTCGGTGAATGTGTATGGTCTGACTTTAACGTAGCTATTTCTGTGAGCAGTTACAAGCTAATCACTCAGCTATTTCAATGCTAAATTCTTTGCTAATTCCATTGTCAAGGGGTGCCTCTGCGGATGTGCATGCTTTAAGTGAGCTATTTCAATGCTAAATTCTATGCTAATTCCATTGTCAAGGGGTGCCTCTGCGGATGTGTATGCTTTAACTTTTAACATAACTATTTCTGTGACCAGTCACAAGCTAATCATTCAGCCATTTCAATGCTAAATTATATGCTAATTCCTTTGTCAAGGCGCTTTGTTCCTCTCACACAGCTTAAAGGCTGTGATCTGAACGTGGCTCTTTCACTCCAGCGCTGTCCTACCAAACAGTCTCGTCCCTTCACCTGATGAAGGCCGCTTGTGTTGTGGCCGAAACGTCGTGAGAATATTATTGTGTTATTTTATTTTATCAATTTATTATTTTATCCACACAGCTTGTCCCATTTAAGTCCAGCCTGGTTAATTGAATCTGACACAGCTTCAAAACATGTCCTTCCCAGTTGTTGTCCCCTTTAGACTCCGAAGATCAAGCAGTTCCTCCGTAATGCAAAAATTATCATCAACTCCCCGCAAAAAAATTAACAGCCGTTCAGTGTCCGTGGCATCTGTGCTCTCATCACATGCAATCGAGTAAAAATCGAAAGCACAAGCTTTATCTGACACTTGCTGTTTTAAGTTAGCCGACAAGTCTTCAATTCGCCGCACAACCTTATTTCTGGACATACTAACATCGTTGAAATCCTGCATTTTCTCCAGGCACATTCCCACGACTTTAGTGAGGCACTGTTTGATGAAGTCACCGTCTGAGAAAGGTTTCCCGTGTAGGGCAATGAGTTGAGCTACTTCATTGCTGGCTATTGTTGCATTTTCTTGAGCTTTGTTAGCACGGAAAAACAAACCCTGCTGTTGCGTTAGCAGGCTAGCTTGCCATTTGCTTTACCTTCTCTCTCCGCTCGGCGCCAGTGTAGGACGTGAAGGTCTGATGTTTCGTTTCATAATGCCGTCGTACATTGTACTCTTTCATCACGGCAACACTCTCATTACAAATCAAACAAACACACTTCCCCTTGGTTTCTATGAAAAGAAATTCATTTTTCCACCGAGTCTGAAATTTTCTGCACTCGCTTGCAATCTTGCGTCTCTTCAGTTCCGGCATTTCTGGTGACCCTGAGCAAATGTTTTCTTCGATTGCTTGCTTTGTGGAGACGCTGCCTTGTTCAAGACAATAGCGCCATCTAGTGTTTAAATTAAGAAATGCAATACAGTGGGTCATAGTCCATTATATTTTTAAACTTTGACACGGGCCAATTAAAAATAGATGGCGGGCCGCAGTTGGCCCGCGGGCCGTAGTTTGGACACCCCTTCTATACAGGGCGGGATAGAGATCTCTACTCAACCCTGCAGGGTGACCCCTCTCATAGTGAAGGCGTTCACACTCGAGCCGCGGTTGCCCTGTGCCAGTAGTTGCATCATTAACTGTGCGAAACCATTATCAAACTATTACTTTAAAAATGCAGAATTTGCCATTGTTACTTTTCTTGGATTTAGCACAATTCCACAATAGCTCTCTCAATAGCTGTAGCGATTACATATTTGCGTTGTTAAATCGAATGACTCATAACACGATAATTAAATGACCACTTAGTGTAGGACGATCATTGAATGTTCAACTATAAAACTCTGCAATGTCAATTTAATGCTGAGGGTGTTGACAAGAAAAGTAACGGATGTGTGGGGTTGAAATTGTCAACTCGTGTCCGCACTGCATCGTGCGGCGGGTTTCTGACAGCAGCAGCATCGCCACGACGCTCTCATTGCCGCTTGGTGAATATCCGTGGCGGGTTCCTTTTTGTTTTTTATTCATTGAATGAGGACGTCACCCTCCCTGCACCTGGCCACCCACTTGTGTTGTTTGTGTGCCTTCAGGTGTCACAGCAGAGCTATTGCAGAGGGATGCTGCGATTATACTGGCGTTGGGCTCAGCATAGACGGCGGCCCTCTGTCAATCCACAGCGGAGGTAAGAGCCCCCCACTCTGTGTCAGTAAATGGGGGGGGGGGGTGTTTGATCATACTTCACCACGCTGGTCAGTATGAGTTGGTGTGAAGGTGAGGCAGCCCAGAGATTTGTTCAGATGTCACTCAGCACTGACGTTAGCCGTGGCCGGGAATCGAACTTAGCTGGCAGTGGTCAGTGTGCGCTAACGGCCGGGCCACCGCTTCACGGGTGAACGGGTTGATTAGGTGAGACGATGGCGTTGCGTTTCATATCAGTGGCTACTCCTCCACGTGGCTGGGCGATTGAGTAACCACACCCACAGCAGTGTCCCAGTGTACCGGCACCCCCCCAGTGCTGGAGTCAACATTCTCTGGGCCCCGTTTTTCTTCACACGCCGCCCTGGATTTGAGCCCAGCAAGAAGCGTGTCCCCACCGAACGCGTTACGGTCAAATGTTGTAAGCGGCAGGTAAATCTAACTTTATATTTGACGACCTCCTGGTCAAAGACGTCCTGACCAATGTGGAGGAGTAGGCCAATGACCCTCACAGGGGCTCTCTGGAGCTCCCGCTCGTGGAGGCCCTATTTGACTTCTTACCCACAAACATTTCTGAGACGTACAACAAGTGCACGTGTATACAAGTGGACTTGTGTGCTAGTTGCACGCCACTTCTGCTTTTTGTGTTTAGTTTGTTGTCATTCCCCCATAACTCAGATTAGCACGGTTGGCAGTGTGCGATGCTAAAGAAGTTAAGCATACACACACATACGCATCCACACACACAAACACGTACACAACCATCAACACACAGACATACAAAGATCCCCCGTATAGCCAAAACAGGTTCTTTTGGCAAGTGCTGTTAGCGAGCACACGCACATACATACACACATACATACACACATAAACACACATAAACACACACAAACACACATACACCCACACACAAAGACACACACACACACTGCGATGGCAAGGTAAGAAATGGAAGCGAGACCAGTTTTGTCACGACAAGTATACATTGATGTCAAGTGCAAATACAAAACGAGGTAGACAAAATCTCTGGAAAACATTAATCTCGCTTTCCCTTCCCACACCCTGAGCTGCTTTTGTACAAACGATAAAAACCCCGAGGAGACCGAAGTGTCACCGATTTACATTCACGAGTTCAGAAACCGCTGTTTCTGGAGGCATCATGGACGATGGAAATAAAGTGCTTGGCGAAGTTCATAATTTATCCGTACATTTCACGTGGTAACAGCTTGGCGTTACGGTTAGCGTGTCCATTGACATGTGCACGCCCCGTACATTAAAAAACAAAGAAACAGATGTATTCTTTAGGTCTTTCGGTGAAGCCACGTAGATAGAAAAAATAATCAAAATAATAACAACATCACGACGTTTCGATCGCAACACAAGCAATCGTCTTCAGGTGAACAAAAAGGGGTAAATCTGCCGAGGCAGGCTGTTGATAAAGGTTTAGAGATGGGCGGGCAGCTAATGCCAATGTGGGGGAGGTACTATGGAGCTGTGGGGGGTGGCCATTGTATTGTGAGAGATTAGCATGTCAATGTAAGACAGCGCAGTGGCCATGTGGAGGTGGAAAAGAATGGCAAGCCGCCATTTAATAACACAG
Organism: Petromyzon marinus; assembly: GCF_048934315.1. Classification (NCBI taxonomy): domain Eukaryota; kingdom Metazoa; phylum Chordata; class Hyperoartia; order Petromyzontiformes; family Petromyzontidae; genus Petromyzon; species Petromyzon marinus. Next base: position 15,497,156 of record NC_133709.1, read on the forward strand.
CTAACGGTGGATAGGAACATCACAGCCAGTTTTGACCTAAACTGGTAAATAACGTCCTTCCAATGATTTCTCAGTTTGTACCCATCTCAGTGGAAATTGTGTCCGTGTTTATACATTTGGATGGCTTCATGAAGCTACTCTCTTACAATACAATGGCCACCCCCCACAGCCACATTCACTAACACAGCCACCGTTTGCTGTGTTAGTAAATGGCGGCTTGCCATTCTTTTCCACCTCCATGTGGCCACTGCGCTGTCCAAGCTCTCGCTGAGCTTCAAATATCTCACATTGACATGCTCATCTCTCACAATACAATGGCCACCCCCACAGCTCCGTAGTACCTCCCCGACATTAACATTAGCTGCCCCGCCCATCTCTAAACCATTTGTAAACAGCTCTTTGATTGGTGTAGACCTACTGCAGGTTACGGAGACCTCTCTTCTACATTAACATTAGCTGAACCTTTATAAACAGTCTTGATTTGAAGCTTTCATGACTGCAGGAATCCATACTCTTTGGTTCTTTCGGTAAAGTCACGTATTTTATTTTACTTTATAAGCAGCCTGCCTCGGCAGATTTTCCCCTCTTTTTCACCTGAAGACGATTGCTTGTGTTGTGATCGAAACGTCGTGATATTGTTATTATTTGGATTATTTTTTTCTATCTACGTGGCTTTACCAAAAGACCCAAAGAATATTAATTCTTGCAGTCACAAAAGCTTTAAGTCAAGATTTAACAGATATGTAGTTTAAAAAAGTGCCGACATATTCACAGTTCAATAAATAAATAAATACTTTGCAACAGCGGTGACTTTTTAAATCCCCGACACAACGCAAAATAAAAGTCCCCGCATTTTAAATTAACGGAGACAAGAACCGTACGGGAATACCTTGCACGACCTCACTGAGACCGCACTCCGGCCTCGCGTTGCGGAGGACACAACCTCTGTCTTCATTTGTAATGAGACAGTTAATTTTACGGTCACCATCACAATAACGTTCATGGTGCCATCTCTCTTGACGATTGACTTCGGAATAAACAGAAACTCCAAGCCGTAATGGGTTGGTGTCGGCTGCATGGATCTTGGCTCTTGTTTCCCAGAATCATGGCGTAATTTTAAGTGCTGTGGTGCTGGGTTTTTCAAGTCATTGTGGATTGTGAGTTTAAAGTTGCTTTAATTGTTTTCCATCTCAGCATTGGACAGGTGTGCCATAAGGCCCTGAGGTAATAATTACAGCTCTTTATTGTTTAGAGAATGTGGTCGTCGAGTGAGAATGTAGAGTCCAAGGTGATTCCAATGATGTTCAAGTGATTTCCGGGGCTGATGGTGGAGCTGGCGATGAGTACATTTTGGGGCGCCGGCGACGCCGTGGTGAGCCGCTGCCTGGTGCCTTTGTAAAATGTCTCTCAAACTTAGTTTGAATTTGAGAGGAAGGAAAGGGTTAGCCACTTGATCGTGTGGAATTCAGGCACCAACCACTATCGGTGGGGCGAGTGCCAGTTGTTACACCGGTGGTGGCTGCTGTGAGACCAGAGTGGCGGTGGCTGCTGTTGGACTGGCGTTGGAAGTGGCTGCTGTGGGATAGGCGGTGGCGGCAGCTGCTGTGGAACTGACTGCAGCTTCTTCCAGACAAGCGGTGGCTGCTGTGGATCTGGCGATGGTAGTGGTTTCTGTTGGACTGGCGACAACTGCTATAAGATTTGGGGGTGGAGGCGGCTGCTGTTGGACTGGCAGCGGCTGCTAGGAGAGCTGGGTGGTGGTGGTGGTGGTTGCTGTGGGACTGGCGACGGCTTCTTCGAAACAAGCTGTAGTGGTGTTGGCTGCTGCAGGACTGGCGGTGGCAGTAGCTGCTGTGGTGCTGATGGCAGCTTCTCCAAGACAGGTGGTGGCTGCTGTGGATCTGGCGACAGCAGTGGTTGCTGTTGGACTGGCAGTGGCTGCTGTGAGATCAGGGTGGTGGCGACTGCTGCGGAACTTGCGGTGGTTGCTGTTGGACTGGCAGTGGCTGCTTGGAGATTGGGGTGGTGGTGGTGGTGGTGGCGGATGCTCTGGGACTAGTGGTGGCGGCCGCGGCTGTTGCGTGCCTGGCGTTGCCGGTAGCAGCTGCTGCTGCTGCTGTTTCTGCTGTCGCCCTTGCAGTTGCTCCGGCAGTTGTTCCCGTTGGGGCGGTTCGCCATCTTGAGTTTCTGGAGATAAATAAGATGAGGGTGCTCAAGTCCGAACCGCTCGACACTGAGTGAATGAAACAAAACTGGTCTCAAGTAGAAACAAGAAGATTGCTGTACTTCACCGTTCCTCTAATGTAAAATGATGCACTGTCAGGGTTTACAGTCTCCCCGGGCAGTTCCACACACGCGGGGTAAGTTTCAAAACCATCCTTTACCTTGCACGCCGGTGAAGAGAGCTGCTGTTCAGTGACGAGGTCCTGGGTCTCCATCACCGAGCGGGAACGTTTGATGCACAACCTGGACTTCGCCTTGACGTGCTCCAGCGGGCGGTAGCTGTCCGCTGGTGGCGCATTCAATTCTGGGGACCTGAATGCCGGCACCACACATCGCAAACTGCGGTTAACACCACCGCTCGCTCCACCGCTGAGCTGTCTGGCCGGACATCCATCACGGCGCTAAGCTCCAAATTAGTCGGAACAACTCAACTGCCTTTCAAGGAGACACTGCTGCTGCGGCTCGCGCAAGACAATATCTGTGCAGCGAGCTGGTCTGGGGGGCGGTTGTAAGCGGAGGTCAAAGCGGATGGGAGAGAAGGGCAACTTACCGAATATAGAAGAGCATGTAGGCCTGCTCATTCATCACAGCCTTGGTGTCGACGTGCCGCACGATGGAGTCGTTCATACGGCACCATTGTCCATCGCTGATCTGTGCACAGTTAAAGCACAGCTGCACTTGGTTACAATGTTTACAAAACCGCACCCAACATTCTCCGCTCATGTAATAACAACGCACGATACAGTCGAGACAAAAAGTTCCTCAAGAGCATCGCCCCAACGTCAGAGCTGCAGAGCGTGCTACGGTTGCTATGATGGTGTTGAAGTTACGGTACGGTTTGCCAGAACACATCACTGCATCGATAACCTTGGACAAGTTTAATCAAAATCTGAATTTTTATTGAGACTGGAAGGATCTGAGCTACGATGCTCTTTGTCACAGATGTCCAGTAGGGGCGGGTCAGAAAGTTACAACAAACAATACATAAACCGGTAGGAGTGAAAAGTGTAGGAAAGGTAAGCAAGTCACTAAATACAAATAAATAAAGTATATACTGGAAGTAGAAATTGCATAAATACATAAAAACTGAAGAACAGTCGCAAGACTGGCGGTGTTATTTATTTATTTTATTCACTTTATTTTTATTATTTTTCTATCTACGTGACTTTACTGAAAGAACAGAAGAATAAAAATTCCTGCAGTCACGAACGTTTTAAGTCAAAATTTAGTTGCAAGACTGTTTAATTTCTTTCTCCCTATTAGACATTTGTAACATTATGGGCGCATTTGCAGATGTGCGTTATTATTTGATGGTAACAAATGTAATTACCTTATTGTAGCAATAATAATGGCCGCTGTTGGAGTCGGCTCCCTTGTGCACCAGCACCGAGTACAGGGAGTAGATTGCGGGCTCGCCCTGAGACGTTGAGGTGAAGGGTTGCATGTCCAGGTGCTCCGGGTAGGTGATGTTCTACAGGCAGCGCACAGAGACAAACGTTAGAAGAGGAAACGGCAGGGGTGGTGGGGTGGGCAGCAGAGATGGGCACCATCTAAGTTACACGTCAACGTGATGACGTGATGTCTCGCTCATTTGAGCGTTGAAGACGGTGCTCATCTCCTGTTGATAGCCCTGAGCAAGTGGTGGAAATTCTACAGTCATATGACGGGGGGCGAGTCTTTCCGTAGCACTTATTCCAACATGGAGAGGCATTTTCTCCAGCGTTGAACTGACAAGGGCTGTAATAAAATAAATTAATTAGAGCGATGTGGAGGGGCAGAATCGTTACCCGGTTGATCTTGACGCCGTAGAGGTTGTACCGCTTGATGGAGACGGTGAGGACGTTGGGCAGGCGGTGGAGAGCCATCGTCTTCGTCGCTTCCCCCTTGCAACAGCACCTGCACGACAACAACGCCAGACATTGCACGTGTTCCCCAACCGATGAGGGCAAATTTCAAACGACAAGTCTTCTCATTTTTTCTTTACTATTATTTTAGTTAAAAAAACAATACTTATTATTTATTAAATATTTTTTTGTAAAACAAAAATTCTGCGTAGTAATGCATTATTTTGTAATTATTTATCATAATTAATATTCTTCTTTTTATATTATTGTGAGATATATATATATTTAATCTGCAGACTTTTGAAGGGACAAATGTTTTCAGGGTCTCGACACCCGACGGCCCGCTCACCTTGCACAGGTGTATTCATCCAGAATCTCCTCGTTGAAAAACTCTCCAAACGCCTCCACCAGATCCGATGAGTTCTGTTGCCCAACAGAGTGAAAGACAAATGATGACTCTTAAGAAGCATTCCATGAACATCTGCAGAATTATATTGTGACGGCTTCTCCGAAAACCCACATCTTGTATTAAATCGTACGACCTCAATAAACGAGATGACGCACGCTACTGGCAGTGTGTTTGGATGTTAAGTGACTGATAAATGTATGTGTCTGCGTGATGTATGTTGGCACAGAAGGGGGCACAGGTGGTACATCGGCCAGTCATCTCAGTCAACCCATGGCACCTGGGTGTGCCCCGTGACCTCCTGCCAGCGGGCGTTCGACACTTCACGTGGCCTTAAAGTGCACTCAGCCTGGCACAAGCACCGTGGTGACATCACCGCCATTTAGTGGCGAATGGCGGTTGTTGTTGATGTATGCATGTTGAACCTCCTTCGCACCGTACGTACATGTATAACTGTTAAGCGATGGCTTTCTCATTGCTTACATTAATATGGAGTGCAATGTCCAGGCACGTGTCGTAGGTGTCGGAGTGGTTGCAGCACTGCATGCACTCCACTGCAAAACACAAGCACACATTAGGAAGGGACGTCACATGTTACTTAGTCAAACCAAATGCACGCTTCCCACTGACATAGGTAATTGGTACTTTTCACCAACTGGTAAAAGGTTATTCCGTGTGGCACGTGCGTGAGAGTATGTAAACGCTGCAACGCGAGCGCGTCTACACGGTGATGATGCGCTTGCTGCTCACGGTTTACAAGTTGGTAGAGGAGTGCGCACAACTTACCACGTGATCGAAGGTAACCCCCGAAGATCTGGTAAATGAGGGTGGTAGCCTCCGTGTATCTGTCCAGCCTGCCACGTCACAGAGAACGACACCACACGGTGGTTACAGCGGCAGTAGCAGTAGCACCTTTACCGGATGCACACGCGTGTGTGACAGTTACACCATTGCCCGAGCTGTCGATTCACTCTTTCCCTTCAGCACTGCAACGCGTGCTCTGTAGCAACCAAACGTGGTAGCGTCTGCACAGGGCAGCCACATTCACCGCACAGCCACAGAGCTGGGGGCAAGCTGGCAGCCGACACGCGGTGCTGTTGCCCGGCAGTTTTGTAATGCCCAGCGTGCCACGTGCCGCCCGTCAACACGAGGAATGATGTCACGGGGCCACCGACGTCGAGACATCGACCCCCCGATATTTATCGGCAATGTGAAATGCGCAAACAAAAGATGGCCCACGTCAGGGCCAAGGTGAAAGAACCGTGGTGCCAGCTGGGCCGGTCCTCTGCATCTCCCAGGTGTTCACACAAAAGTGTGAGTAGCTTCTCACAGACGTCGAAGGACAATCGTGCAGAAAACCAAGAGGGAGCCGTGAGGTACCGAACTGCAGAACGACTGCCGCAAGTTGACTGGCGCGCGGTACTCACTCGCTGTGGCCATGGAGGCATGAGGCTTGCATGGCATCTACCACGTATCGCAGAAACTCGTGGGCATCTTCCTGTCTCCCAATGCGCAGGTGTTTGGCGATGCCTGCAGAGAAATGGACATAGGGACAAAGTGACATGTACAGGATCTGATGACATCCTTGAAGAGCTCCCCAACATGTCAAAAGGAGCAGTGCAAAGGACTTGGAACACAGATGGCGAAAGATCGCGGGGATAACTTCTCCTCCGAGTGCAAGTTTTAACGTAGTTGTGGGACTCACGCGTGATGTTTTTAGTGATGACCTTGGGTGTCAGCACTCTCTTTGAGTTGTTGAACGTGTTGACGACGTGACGCTCCATGACGCACATCAGGCAAAAGTCGCTCTGTTGGCCTGCGAACGAGGGCACAATACAAAAAAAGATAAGAGTACAAAGTATTGGTAAGGTAAACAAATCACTTTTAAAAAATCTACATTTAAAACTAAACTTTTTTTTTATTTTACCAGATAAAGCCCACTGAGCTATTAGCTTCTTCAGAAGCGACCTGGACCACAAATGCTAGCTCAACGAAGTGGCTTATCACGTGGGAAATTTATCGCAGCAAAATAACTGCCAATAACCTAGCCCATGGTTAAACGAGAGTGCCAGGGGGGTACTTACAGGTCCTGCAGTGCTCTTGCAGCAGCAGGTAGTTCACGAGCGGCGGCGTGTAGGCGAGGCACTGCAGCGTGGCGTTGAGGAAGCAGGTGTTCCCCAGGTTGCGCAGGCCGGCACCCTTGCCCACGTCGTTCTCCCACCTGAGGCTCAGCCGCTCCGGCGCAAACAGCGAGAGCCGTGCCGCCGGAATGCCGTCGTCCTCCTCTGCACAAAGGGATCGGTGGTGGTGGAAGCCGGCGTCATCGCAGAGCGCTGCACTGCCGATGGGGCTGGCGTGGATATTCAGTGGCCCCAGCCAGCACCCGTGCTGCTACTCTTAACCACAAAGATTTTGCTCCACATTTCCGTGTTAGGCTCAAGTTCGCGAAAAATATGATTCGCCTGCCACGTGGGCTGCTGGGTGTTTTGAGCCTCCGTGCTACTCATGAAGGGCAACAGCAGTGGCTCCAAAGCGGCCCTTGCGTTGGTAGCTGCCACCCTAACAAGATGCCACAAGGCTGCGTAACCACACGCTCACCTTGGGGTGCAGGCAGCATAGACACGCCGATGTTCTCGTGTGCTGTGGCTGACACGAGGGAGGGTTCCGGCCGGCCATGGGGAAGGCAGCTGGGTTGGGTGCAATGCCTCTCGTCGGCCGCCACCAGCACCTCGTTGGACGAGGTGGGGGCCAAGACCGTGAGGTCGTTACCGGACGAGGTGCCCTCCGCTCCAGCTGCCACAGTCGTGGTTGGGTCCTGCCACAGCAACGCAGTCAACACATCCACAATTACTCCTCCCATCCGGACTGGGATCCCAACACACGTGGGACTGTTTTATCACCAAAAGAAATACAATTTGAGTCCATGAACCGATGCACGATCAAATGTCTCAGAAGTCAATATAGTATTTTTAAAGGAACCCCAATCTCACTTTAATTCGTAAAATACTCTGATGAACGGCCACTGATTAAAGATGAACGAGTTCAATTTGTTGTTATGCATGCTACAGAGAAGGCAGCTGTAGTCTCAAAGAGGTCTTAAATGAATTTCAGGAGGGAAATCGTGCATTCATGTTAATCGAATTCATTTGTAACATTTGATAAAATTAAACGAAATAACCGTCCGTTATTTCTCAAATAAATACAATAACCCAATGTATCCTGATTTTTCGGCCACCCTCTTACAAACGACGTCATGAAGGGCCAACTGTGATGTGCCCTAAAGAAAGCCCATTGCCTGAAACGTCGATTTTATATATTTAATCATACAGTATATATTCAATACACATACAGTTTGGCCCAAAAGTTAAGACATTGTTATTTCATTTTTATTTACCCTCACATAACGTTTTTATCATTTATTTTTAAAGTCAACTTTATACGTATAGTTTTGATGATCTGTGCCGAACGCCTGACACGCTGCGGGTAACGCTGGCTTGGCTTCGTGGATTCCCATGCAATTCTTTTGATTTTCACGAAAGGCTTAGATTAAAAATGTAACTAATTATTAGTTTGTTACCAGAACGATACATTTTCTCCCAAAATATACCAGCGCCTCTTATGATAAGAGCCACGTCTGCCCTCTGTTTTTGTATTTTATCTTTGAGTTTTGTGCACCATTAGTGAGTAATAATAAATAACCCATTCAGTTAATTTGTGCGTGATAATATTTATTTTTTGAACGTCGAATAGAAGTTGAAATAAAGAAGCAGAATCCGCTTTTAATTTGAACTCAGTGCAGTTTCACTTTGATTGCTTTTGCTCGCACTTACGGTGAACATTTGTGACAATTGGTGAACACCGACATCTCCCCTTGCCATCAATAATGAACGGTCACTTTATTTTAATTCGAGTCCGGCCTGTGCTAAGCAGGACTCGTGGGTCAGGCATCCCGGGGGGGGGGGGGGGGGGACGGTTGGGAACCGGAGGGGGACACCCCAGGTCCCCGGGTGGGCGGCTGGGGAGGATTGCACAACAATCCAGGTCCCTCGAGAAGGTTCCAAATGGTGGGCGTGACCAGGGGCTGGGTGACCCTGGGAGCCCCATAAAAGCCGGACCCCAGTGCGGCTGAGGCAGTTCGCCTCAAGCCGAAGACCCAGAAGCCCACCTGAAGATAGGACCCTGGACCCCAAGCCCCGCCGTCCTTATAAGGTCCGGGGCTCAGTGAGGCCAGTGATCAATAGGCTAGGACCCTGAGGATCCCCTGACCCGACGCCCTTCTCAGGGCCGGGTCTGTGTGGGCCAGCGGTCGATACCCAAGGACCTTGGCTGGCTCGGGTCAGCCTCCCCTAGGTCCCGCTAGCCGGAGGGCTAAGTAGTGGTTAGCCCCAGTAGTTAGGGCACGTTAGCCCGGAGGCCGTACCTCCTTAGGTGGTGGGTAGAAGGGGCCATTACCCCTCCGTGTTAGGGACCTAAGTGTTACTGTTATTGTTGTCATAAATAAATACGTGTTGCCTCCTAAGAAGACTCAGTCTCCATACAAACCCACTACATATGCAAAAGAAGGCAGCTGTGATTGATTTTTTTAAAGGCCTAAATTAATTTGAAGAAATGAATTCGTGCATCGTGCATTAATGTTAATAGATGTAAGTTTTAACATTTATTAAACAAATCAAATGAAGCTCTGTTATCTGTTGAATTAAACATGATAGCTCTATGTGGCATGACTTGTGGGCCATGCTTTATAGGCGACGTTATGAAGAGCCAGCTGTGATGTGCTCTGAGGAAGGGGCATTGACTGAAACGTCGTTTTTCTATATTTAATAATACTTTATATATGTATTGCACGTTATTATCAGAGTCAGAATATTTATACTGGAGGAATCCGATGAGCTATAAAGCTATTTTTCACATGTCCAATTGGCACGGGTCAGAACGTTACAACAACGAACAACACAAACACATAATAGGAGTGCAATTTAACTTAATACTGAAATTACACCGTTCTCATTATTCTTAAAGTTAACAATTTAACTATTATCATTATTAATATCGATAACAAATCCTCTGTGACTTGTTCAAATAAATACGATACCTGTGTCCTGACTTTTGGGCAACCTTCTATAGGCGACGTTATGAAAATGGAAAAAACTGATGTACTCTGCAGAAGGGACATTGCCTGAAACGTCGCCTATCATTTTCCTGTAACAATTCCCCCACCCCCGTGCATTCCTAGAGTTGTGATTGGCTGAGCGGCGCCAGCAGGCCCTGCCCGCCACCCGGGGCTCCTCCCCCTCACCTGAGGCTCCGCCCTCAGACGCGGCCCCGCCGCCGCCTGCGCGGCTCCCGTCAGCTCCGGCACGGCGACCCGCGCCGTGCCTCGGGCTTCATCCGGGGAGGGGGTCCCGGGCACAGCCCCGCTGGATCCCTCGGGGGGGTCGCCAACTGCAACAAGAAGGAGGAGGAGCACAGCGATCACATTTCGTACTTCTGGGTCTAATTTCCCATTCTAGATAAACATGGCCACAGCCAGCACCCGTGGTGCCACCCTTAACCAGAAAGATTTTACTCCACATTCAAGTATGAAGCTCAAATTAGAGAATAATGAGATGCGCCTGTCACGTTGGCTGAGAGGCGTTTTGAGCTCCCCATGTTACTCATGAAGGGCAACAGCAGTGGCTCCAAAGCGGCCCTTGCGTTGGTGGCTGTCACCCTAACGAGAGGTCACGAGGTCACGTGGTCGCACGCTCACCTTGGGGTGCAGGCAGCACAGACACGCCGATGTTCTCGCGTGCTGTGGCTGTCACCGGGGAGGGTTCAGGCCGGCCGTGGGGAAGGCAGCTGGGTTGGGTGCAATGCCTCTCGTCGGCCGCCACCGGCACCTCGTTGGACGAGGTGGGGGCCAAGACCGTGAGGTCGTTACCGGACGAGGTGCCCTCCGCTCCAGCTGCCACAGTCGTGGTTGGGTCCTGCCACAGCAACGCAGTCAACACATCCACAATTACTCCTCCCATCCGGACTGGGATCCCAACACACGTGGGACTGTTTTATCACCAAAATGAATCAAATTTAGTCCATGAACCGATAATCCATCTGCATAAAATCTCTCAGAAATATATATAGACTATTGATTTTTAGAGGAACCCCAAACTCACGAAATATTCTAAGAAGGGGCCATTGACTAAAGACGAACGAGTTCATTTCGTTGTTATGCATGCAGAAAAAGGTAGCTGTAATTTAAAAAAAAGTGCTAAATGCATTTCAAAAGAGTCATGGATATCAGTTTTAACATTTGTTAAAATTAAACTAATAACCCTTTGTGATTACTTAAGATAAATACAATAACTTTGCGTGTCCTGACTTTTGGGCCACCCTGTGTAGGCCACGTTATGAAAGGGTCTAACAACTGTTGACGTGCTCTGCACAAGGAACATTGCCCGAAACGTCGCCGATCATGATCCAATAACAATTTCCCCACACCCGTGGATTCCCAGCGTTGTGATTAGCGCCAGCGGGCCCCGCCCACCACCCGGGGCTCCTCCCCCTCACCTGAGGCTCCGCCCTGAGACGCGGCCCCGCCGCCTCCTGCGCGGCTCCCGTCAGCTCCGGCACGGCGACCCGCGCCGTGCCTCGGGCTTCATCCGGGGAGGGGGTCCCGGGCACAGCCCCGCGGGATCCCTCGGGGGGGTCGCCAACTGCAACAAGAAGGAGGAACACAGCGATCACATTTTACACTACGGATAAACACATGGCTCTACATTTCCCACTGTAGACAGACATGGGCCTGTCTATCGCTTCTGAAGAACTCAATAGCTCAGTGGGCTTCATCTGGTTTAATAAAAAAAAGTGTAATTTATTTCGTTTTCGGGATTTGCTTACCTCTCTTATACTTTTCACGTGTATCGTTTTTTTGATATTGGTGCAACTTTCTGAACCCGTCTCTACTGGACATTTGTGCAAAAAGAGCTTCATAGCTCATCGGATTTTTCCACGAATAATAAAGTTTATGGTTTTGAATTGGTGACTGAAGATTGGTAACTCACGGGGGGTCCATTGCCCCCCCCCACGTGAGTGACGGTTGGTCACTCACGGGGGGGGTCCATTGCCCCCGCCCGTGAGTGACGGACACTCACGGGGGGTCCATTGCCCCCCCCCCCGTGAGTGACGGTTGGTCGCTCACGGGGGGTCCATTGCCCCCCCCCCACGTGAGTGACGGTTGGTCGCTCACGTGGGGTCCATTGCCCCCCCCCCCCGTGAGTGACGGTTGGTCGCTCACGGGGGGTCCACTACCCCGTGAGTGATGGTGGTCAACGCGACCGCTTAACCCCGACACGAATCACGACCTAAAATGACCACTTGGCCGAACCCAACCACACACACGCAGAGCGATCTTTAGAAGTTGCTGTTAGTTGCTGACCGCTCGGCGTTTCGGGCCTTTTGAGTGCTTATTTATGGCGATTTTGGTTATTTAAAGCGACCAATCACGCAATTAAACCATACGGGTGGTGCTGCTGCGTCGGCAGTGGTGAACAGGTTGGACCAGAACACAACCACTCGGCACTCTCCGTGTCGATAGCGACACTGCGGCCTCTATAGGTGCAGGTGGACGTGGGTCATGGCCCGACTTCAACAGCCCCATCTATTGTATTTGTTTCCCTTCGCAGCGGTGCTGTTGACGTGGTGTAGATTTATTTGTACGGCGTCTTTTGACCAAATATGGACGAATAAATACTTTAACGATCGTTTTACCTCATCTCTCTCTATATAAAAGGGAAATTTGTGAATATGTGTCTGTTCAAAATGTTTAGCATACTTCCCGACATGCAACCTACTTGAAATTTGGCATGTGGGTAGTTTCCAGATTGTACACAATGGAATAAGTATGAAAATAGACTTTTGTATTTGGGGGGGGGTGCGCAATAATGGATATATTTTGCACAAGTGAGCGGGGTAGTAAAGCTAGTACAATATAATTTAAGTCACGTAGGTATAAAATGTAATAAATTAAATCACGACGTTTCGGGCGCAACACAAGCGTCCGTCATCAGGTGGGACAACCACAGCAAGGAACAATTGCTGAAGTACGTGACTTTACCGACAGAACCAAAGAGTATGGATCCCTGCAGTCACGAAAACTTCAAATCTAGAATATAATTAAACATTGAGCTTATTCTACTGTGCTGCCTGTCTCGTATGTGTTGTGCGTGTGTAGGGAAGAAATTGACATTTTTGGGGTAAAAATGTTGATAATTTCCCTTTAAAAGTCCAACGCTCACCTTGGAGAAGCTCTCCTGGCATAATCGGTCGATGGGATTCTCAGCTTGTTGAAAGTGTCACCGCTGTTCACGTTAAAGAGAGCAGGGACGACGCAGAATCACACAAACACGTCTGGTCTTCTCGCCGTGCTGGAGTTCTGTGACCGTTACGGGCCTCACGTGACCATTGTGTCACCTTGACAACGACCACGATCATCATCTTGGCGACATTCAAACTCGGCACGTGGTCCCTCGTCATCGTTACGACGTTGGAGACGCGAGAGGCACGTGGGGGGCACGAGGGGGGAGGGGCTAGTGGGGGCACGAGGGGGGAGGGGCTAGTGCCCCCCCCCGTGAGTGACGGTTGGTCACTCACGGGGGGTCCTTTGCGCCCCCCCCCCCCCGTGAGTGACGGTTGGTCACTCACGGGGGGTCCACTACCCCGTGAGTGACGGTTGCTCAACGCGACCGCTTAACCCCGACACGAATCACGACCTAAAATGACCACTTGGGCGAACCCAACCACACACACGCAGAGGGATCTTGAGCAGTGCTCTGAGTTGTTGCCCGCTCGGCGTTTTGGGCCTCTCCGCTCAGCAGCTGCGACCCAAATCGACGTGGATCGGGGGCTCAGGGGACGCGTGGCGAGGTTGGAACGAGAGGCCTCGAGAGTGAAGAAGAAGAAGAAGCAAGGGGAGAGCGAGGCGAGCTTGGGGTGAGACTGAGCGACAGAAGGCGAAGAAAACGTGGAGTGGGGAACACGTGCAGGGTGAGGACATCACCATCATTCACTTAATCATCATCATCATCATTCACATGATCATCATCCACATCATCATCAGCATCATCATCGTCCACATCTACATCATCATCCACATCTTCATCAGCATCCACATCATCATCGTCCACACGATCATCCACATCTACATCATCCACATCATCATTATCATCATCAACATCATCAGCCACGTCATCCACAACATTATCCATATCATCCTCATCGTCCACATCTTCATCATACACATCATCTGCATTCACATCATCATCAACATCCACATCATAATCCACATCATCATCCACATCATCATCAACATCGCCATCCACATCATCATCGACATCATCAACCACATCAACATCGTCCACATCATCATCAACATCATGATCCACATCATCATCATCATCGTTATTATCCACATCTACATCATCCACATCTTCATATTCTTGGTTCTTTCGGTAAAGTCACGAAGATAAAAAAAATAAGAATAAAATGACAATAAATTAGAATTAAAGTTTAAAAATATAAAAATAAAAATTCTCAATTGAAAATAATAAAAGCAAAAAACCCACGACGTTTCCATGACAACACAAGTGGTCTTCATCGCTTCATCGCCTGATGAAGACGGCTTGTGTTGCGATCGAAACGTCGTGGGTTTTTTGCTTTTATTATTTTCTATTTATTTTTACTTTTTATTTTAGGGGTAGGCCTTCATCCAGCAGTTGATTCATCCACGCGTGGCCGGCGTGACGAGGTATGGTCACACAGCCACACCCACACGGTGCGTGAGAGGCGTTCATCCAGCAGTGGATTGAACAAGCCGCGTAGATGGCAATGTATGGGGTGCGTCATGCAGGTGTCCGTGTGTGCATCTGTGTGTGTGTGTGTTGGTGTTTGATTGACGTTTCTCTCAAAGCTGATGTTGCAACAATCTTCCTGCTGATTATTTGACCATCTGGTCATACAGGATTCGGATTATCCCAATCGTACGGTGTTGTCTGTACGATACCAGTTGAATCAAAGTAGAGTACAAAGTATGTGGCCGCTGTCAATGTCCACGCGATGATAAGCCACGTGGGTGAGCTCTCATTTGTGATGGCCAAAGTCGCTTCCGACAAAAGAGCTACGCAGCTCAGAGCGCCTTACCTGGCGGAATAAAAAATAGTTTAATAAGTTGAGTGTGATGACGCAGCAGCAGCTGCTGCAGGCGCAGCCCTGCAATTGCTTGCTCGCTCCACTGTGGACGCACCGGCCTCCACCTACAGCGAGCTCTCTAGAGTCTCACCTCTCGAGGGATGTCTTTGTCCGGCTCTCCCACCACGGACACACCGACTTCGAAGAGGCGGCGGTACCCACACTTTACCCCACCGCGCCTTGGCGCACTGCTGGGTGGACAGAGGCGGCCGGGGCGAGGAGGGAGAGTTAATAGACGTGGCCCCATCGTCTCAACTGTCAGCGAGTACCTCTGATTATTATTCTTATTACTATTCCCACGGTGGTCAATAGTAGCTCTGTATCCTATAATGCTGCTCTGTGTGTGTGTGTGTCAAGTGCAAGGTTGGCAGAAGTGTGTAACTCTGTGCAGTGTGCTCAAATGTGCATTCACGTGTGCATTGGAGAAGCTTCGCTCCTTGTGAATGCGTGTCGGTGCTTCTGTCTCCTGGAAGTGATATATTGGATGTCACAGACGGTCCCTTTCATTTTAAACCACTGTTTACTTCAACGGCTTCAATAGAATTTAATTATTATCATCATGGTGATGATTAAAATATAAAAGTCTTCATACACTTTCCGGCAGTAACACAGGAGGTGTTAAGATGCGCAAACACCAAATAGGCACCCCGACTGCAAGGCATCGAGTCTGCATTGACCACACGTCGTGCTCGTGGTCAAGCATCCAAACCGACGTGCTCTGATGATGCACGCCTTGTCCCTGAAACGACATTGGCCTCCAGCAGAGACGTCCTCCGTCATGGCCTTGACCCACCCACAAGTTGTCAGGCCAGAGAACAACGACACGAGGAGGCGAACGGCAGCACAGAGGCGATGCAAACACCAATCCGTGAATGTGCGGCTAATGCAGACTCGATGCCTTGCAATCGGTGAGTCCATTTTGGGCGTCTTAACACCTCCTGCGTTATTGCCGGAAAGGGTAAAACGCCTCTCTTCTGTCTACATCGCCACGTCGATACCGGCAACACAACTGGTGCCGTGGATGTGTAGCTCGTGATGAATATACAGTAGTGTGTGTGGGGAGAGACAGATATGAAAGAGACAGTGCCACTTGATCTGTTTCTATTCGATAACCTCTTACCACTGTGAGACAGGCGAGGCGTTCACTTCCGTGGGGTGCCACGGGGTGGCGAGATGTTAACTTCCTCGCCCGGTATACAGGAGGTCGTGGGTTCGGTTCCGATGCTGACGCCTGCTGCTGTATATTTGGAGTCTGCGGTGTCTCTCTCCCCGTGGTCGCGTGGATTTGTCTCCAGGTCCTCCGCGTTTTCCCTCCACATTTAAACAACACGTGTCTAGAGTATTTGTGTCTGCCATACATGTCTCCGTGACGAGCCACTTCGTTGAGCTATCATTTGTGATAGCCAGGTCGATGCTCAAAAAAAATCTACATCACTCAGTGGGGCCTTACCTGGTAATATAAATATTTTAGTTTGCAATGTCAACCAGCACTGCTTCGCATTGAGCTGCATGCGATTGCACTGGCAATGATCTCTCTACAGACACAGGACTCACGAGGTGGCTTTGCAGTCACGTCAGCTCATTTTCCCTCGAGCAAGAGACGACAGTGGTGGACTGTACGGTCCATAGCTTGAGTCGCACTGTGGCTGGTCTTGAATGTGCCTCTATCTCTGCGAGTCTTTTATGGGTCTCTACGAGTCTCCATGTATCACAACGTGTGTGTGGGTTTACTATACGGTCCATAGCTTGAGTTGCAGCACCACAGTCACACTGTGGCTGGTCTTTAATTTGCCTCTATCTCTGCGAGTCTCTTATGGGTCTCTACGAGTCTCCATGTATCACAACGTGTGTGTGGGTTTTCTCTACGGTCCTTAGCTTGAGTTGCATGGCCACAGTCGCACTACTGCTGCTGCATGTTGCAGCTCGTCTCTAATTTAGCATTCGTGAAAACGTGCACATCGTTCCGTTGATGTTCTGGTGCGGTTCATGGTGACAGCGGTGTATTTGCAGAGAATTGTCCATGCCAGGAGGTGTGCGGTGGTTGATGTTTGGGTCCCGAACGAGGCGTTCATTCCGGACGTCCGCGCTGTTCCACCGTTCGCCGGCGATCTTCCAGAACTGTGCGAGAGCCACAGCCCGGATGGATCCGAGGTTCATCCACGTACTCGATAGCAGCGATTTCTCAACCCCTTTCGTTTCAACGGGACACTTTCGAGCTCGCTCGATCTTCACGGCGCACCGAACCAAAGAGTCGGTCCTGCTAATGAGCACAACTTTGCGGCGGCACACCGCTCGAGATGCCACGAGGAGGTTGGGGCAGCTCAGAGGTCCTAGCGCCGAGCCGGCGCCACTGACACCCTGGGTTGGAGTGAGGGCTGCAACCACTGCCTGTGATTGAACCGGGTTCATCTTCTTTGGTTCTTTCGGTAAAGTCACGTAGAATGAGAATAGAATAATACATTATTAATATAAAATAACACAATAAAATTCTCACGACGTTTCGGCCACAACACAAGCGGCCTTCTTCAGGTGAAAGGAACAGACCCGTCGGGATGACAGAGCTTCAATGAACGTTGTTAAGATTCGTAGCGTCTTTTTAAGCTGGTTTAGAGAAGTGAGGCACCTTGACAAAGGGGTTTACATATAAAACAGGAGAATTTAGCATTGAAATAGCTGAGTGATTAGCTTGTGACTGGTCACAGAAATAGCCATGTTAAAGCCATACCTTACACATCCACAGAGGCACCTAGTACAAATCAAACAGAATTTAGCATTGAAATAATTGAGTGATTAGCTTGTGACTGGTCATAGAAATAGCTATGTTAAAGTCAAAGCCTACACATCTACAGAGGCACCTAGTACATGGACGCCAAAGAGGCTGCAACAACTCGACTATCATATAGTAAAACGATGTGAAAAAACCTAAGTCTAAATCACATCAATATAATAAATGTACTCAATATATTCTTCAATAAGCTGAGCTATTAACAGTAACTGGGTATACACTACACTATATAATGAATACCATATAGTAAACCAATAAAAACTAAAATATAAACTACCTCAATGTTATCAATAAACTCTATATATTCTCCAATCAGCTAAGCTGCCAACAATAAGTCGTTATATATGACAATGCTATATGGCGAAAAAATGGGTGGATTCTTACCCTCAACTTCAGCACCACGGATAGCTACGAGCCCCGTTTAGACGGACGAGTTCATCCATGGTCGGAACGGAGGAGGGGGAGAGAGCTGCGAGGCGCTGTTATACTCCATGTTGTAAACCATACCATTAACCGTGGTGTGAGAGGTATTAAGAGTCAATGCCAGCAAAAGAGCTGCGGTCTGAAGGTCATCGTAAAATACAATTAATTAAGAACCGAAATGGTTTAAAACATCTTTCCAATGGTTATTAAGCCAGAATCCATCTTCTCGGTTGAAATTGTCTCTGTGCATGTATATGTGAATGGCCTTATGAACGAATCTCTCATGGTAGCCGGTTGGTTTGCAAAGAACCTCCGTCTTGGAGAAGTCAATGTCATGTGTAACCATTGTGTTATTTTATTTTATTAATTTATTATTTTATTCTCATTCTACGTGACTTTACCGAAAAAACCAAAGAAGATGAATCCTTGCAGTCACGAAAGCTTTAAATCGAAATTGAACCGGGTTCTCGAGTTTAACGAGTGGATGGCTTTGGCCCAGCTAACAATGACTTTGCCCATGAAATGTGTGTATACATATTAGAATCAGAATTTCACTTCATTCGGATAAATTCCACTGAAACATGCGATAAACGCCAATGTCATTACGAGGGCCCTTAGACAGGATAGAGCAGTGGATGAAGGAGAGAGTTGTGGATGAAGAGGAGAGAGTTGTGTGTGAAGGAGGGAGCTGTGTGTGACAGGGAAGGTGGAAACAATTGACTGGAACCCTTCCCTGTCTCCGCGTGTTGGCGAGGGGAGCGTTGGCTACACCGTGCAGAAGTCTCCGATGTTGCCCCCCTGTAATGGGGGATCAGCCGTCAACATTCGTGTGTCCCCCTCTTGAAAGCCATTTTGGGAATGTGTATTGCTCGTTTTCTTCCATGCAAGGGAGGTGCGAGGTCATATTCGTCTACGTCAGGGGTCGGGCAAACCTGCGGCTCTTTAAGCGACCGCTTCGTGACGTTATTTATTAAGGACCCACCGTCTCGTATTCACGTGGCATGGTGGCTCTTGAAATTTAGATAGATATTTTTCAATATAATATACCAAATTAGAAAAAAACAACGGCCCGTCTTGTTATTTTGGCTGCCGACGCCTGGTCCGTGTAGAAAGCGGCGTCCTCTCCTCGCGTGTTAAAAATAAATTGCCCGTGAATTCAGAATTGGTTCCACCACTCGTGACGGCCAAACAGCAGCGTGCTGCCACGCCTGGGAATGACCATCAAGGAGGAGTGAGCAACAGGAGCCTTGCGATGCGACCGTGTCAGCCACCACCACGACGACAGACTCTGCGGGACGCGTGTGTACTTTTTATTCGAAAAAGATTATGTACAAAACACAGATGAGAGAACATGCCGGTTTTGGAAGGGCATCTCCATAATCATCTCGATGGTCATCTCTATAATCATCTCAATGATCATATCGATGCTCATCTCGATGGGCATCTCCATGGTCATCTCCATAATCATCTCCATAATCATCTCGATGGTCATCTCCATAATCATCTCAATGATCATATTGATGATCATATCGATAGGCATCTCCATGGTCATCTCCATAATCATCTTGATGGTCATCTCCATGATCATCTCCACGATTATCTCGACGGTCATTTCGATGGTCATCTCCATGAGCATATCGATGGGCATCTCCATGGTCATCTCCATGGTCATTTCTATGATTATCTTGATGTCATCTCGGTGGTCATCTCATTGGTCATCTGCATGGTCATCTCGATGGTCAACTCGATGGTAATCTCCAATATCATCTCCATGATCATCTCCATGATCATCTCAATAGTCATCGCCATGATCATCTCCATGGTCATCTCCATGATCATATCGAAGATAATCTCGATGGTCATCTCCATAATCATCTCCACGATCATCTCGATGGTCATCTCAATGGTCATCTCCATGATTATCTCCATAATCATCTCGATGGTCATCTCCATAATCATCTCCATGATCATTTCCACGATCATCTCGATGGTCATCTCCATGATCATCTCGATGGTCATCTCCATGATCATATTGATGGTCATATCGATGTTCATCTCCATGGTCATCTCCATGATCATTTCGATGATGATCTCCATGATCTCAGAATGGAATCGTAGTCACGTCCATCTTCAAAATTAGCGGCCGGTGTACATCCCTTGTGTTTTTCGTCCAATAACTGAAAAATAAAGAGATAGTTTAAATCATCATCATCAAAGCTACTTGTGATCTATATCTCGTGAACGCCTTTTCCAATATACAGGAGCATCCGAGCGTAATTGTGTTAGAGAGTACAATATTTTAAATACACGATGCGTAGCCGAGTTGACCCCGACACTGAAGGAAAGTTGTGAAAATCGATCGGAGGCCGCGCGGCCCCTTTAAAGAACATGCACGAGTTTTGTGAACTTTAAACACAACCACCCCCACCCCACCCCTTACCCCTCCCCTGTACCGTCAAACGAACACAAAAAACCGCGTCAAAAACACCCACGAACGAACGAACAAAACGGCGAGTGTACAAGTGAGTGAGTGTACAAGTGAGTGAGTGTACAAGTGAGTGAGTGTACAAGTGAGTGAGTGTACAACTGAGTGAGTGTACAAGTGAGTGAGTGTACAAGTGAGTGAGTGTACAAATGAGTGAGCGTGGAGGCGAGTGTTCAGGCGCGAGTGCAGGTGAGTGTACAGGTGAGTGTACAGGTGAGTGTACATGTGAGTGAGTGTCACAGGTGAGTGTACAGGTCAGTGTACAGGTCAGTGTACAGGTGAGCGTGCATGTGAGTGTACATGTGAGTGAGTGTCACAGGTGAGTGTACAGGTGAGTGTACAGGTCAGTGTACAGGTGAGCGTGCAGGCGAGTGTACATGTGAGTGAGTGTCACAGGTGAGTGTACAGGTGAGTGTACATGTGAGTGAGTGTCACAGGTGAGTGTACAATTGAGTGTACAGGCGAGTGTACATGTGAGCGTGCAGGTGAGTGTACATGTGAGTGAGTTTCACAGGTGAGTGTACAGATGAGTGTACAGGTGAGTGTACATGTGAGTGAGTGTCACAGGTGAGTGTACAGGTGAGTGTACAGGTGAGTGTACAGGTGAGTGAGTGTCACAGGTGAGTGCACATGTGAGTGATTGTACAGGTGAGTGTACAGGTGAGTATACAGGTGAGTGTACAGGTGAGTGAGTGTACAGGTGAGTGTACATGTGAGTGAGTGTCATAGCTGAGTGTCACAGGTGAGTGTACATGTGAGTGAGTGTCACAGGTGAGTGTACAGGTGAGTGTACAGGTGAGCGTGCAGGTGAGTGTACAGGTGAGTGTACAGGTGAGTGAGTGTCACAGGTGAGTGTCACAGGTGAGTGTACAGGTGAGTGTACAGGTGAGTGAGTGTCACAGGTGAGTGTACAGGTGAGTGTACAGGTGAGCACCTGGAACGCGTCGTTGGCGCACTTGCGGCACGGGTTGTGCTGGCAGGGCAGGATGACCACGGGCTTGGAGGACATCTCCAGGCAGAGGGGGCACAGCAGCTGGCGCGCTCCAGCTCCTCGTAGCGCGCCTGGGACTCGCGCAGCAGCAGCGACCCACAGGCGGACAGCCTCGTCGCTGCTACAGCTGTCACGCACAGGCGGACAGCCTCGTCGACACAGCTGTCACGTCCAGGCGGACAACCTCGTCGAAAAACAGCTGTCACGCACAGGCGGACAGCCTCGTCGAAAAACAGCTGTCACGCACAGGCGGACAGCCTCGTCGGCATAGCTGTCACGCACAGGCGGACAGCCTCGTCGACACAGCTGTCACGCACAGGCGGACAGCCTCGTCGCTGCTACAGCTGTCACGTACAGGCGGACAGCCTCGTCGCTGCTACAGCTGTCACGTTCCCGGGCTCCCTATCCTCCTCTTCCCCATGTCACGTGGAGACAGAGAGAGAGAGGGCATTCACACCACGAGGTCACGTGGCCCACCCTTCAAGAAGAACGGAGCACAGAGCAGTGACCCTCACGACAACGAGCCAAGTGCCGGGCGACTAAAATGCAGCAAGTTGACAAGTGGGGAGCGCAGGTGTTGCATCTTCCAGTCTCCCCAGTCAGTCAACCTATGACACCTGGGCCTGACCCCTGACCTCCTGTTAGCAAGCTTTCGACAATTCACAAGGCCTCAAGGTGCACCGAGTCTTGTACAAGCTCTGTGTTAATTATTATTATTCCTCCCTAAAGGTGAAATAATTTTAGTGGGTGATCTAAATTGGAATTGGCTAGACCCCCGGCCGTGGCCACAAATTTTACAGATTTATTTAACTTGTTTCAATTAATAAATGTCCCCACAAGACCCAACCTAAAAAATCCGGGACAGTCAACTCTTCTTGACGTCCTATTGACAAATGCCCCTCACAATTTCGCACTGACTGGTGTTCTGGGTAATAACCTTAGTGATCACTCCTTCATTTTTGGTGTGAGATCATCAGCCAGCCCCAAAGCCCCCCCTAAAATTGTTGAGAAGCACTCTTTGAGGCACTTCAGCACTCAGGCATTTACAAATGATGTGCTTCACTCGGATATTGATAAGGTCTGTGATATCCCCAACCTGACTATGGCTTCGGAGACTTTCAGGTACACGTTTCTCCAAATTCTTAACAAACATGCTCCGTTGGTTAGATTTAAAACTAAAGGCAACCGCCCACCATGGTATGATCCTTTGATTAAAAAGCTCATGAAAACTAGGGACAAGGCTTGGGCATGTGCTCAGAAAAGTAATTTGGTAAATGACTGGCTAGAATACAGGATTTTAAGGAATAGATGCGTAAAAAAAATACGGCATGCAAAAAATGCCTATTTTTCCTCCACTCTCCTTGAATCACATGGAAATGCCAGGATTTTTTGGAAAACAATCAAATCTATCGAAAAGGCATTCAAAACAGAAAATCTGCCCGTTGAGCTTCACCGAAATGGGGAATATTTTTCAGATCCCAAAAAAATAGTTGACAATTTTAACCTTCATTTTTCTGAAGCTGGTAATCTTTTTGAAAATGTATTGGGAGTCACCCCTGCTCCTGCAAATTCCTACACCCCTGTCCAAACATTAAGCGAATTTAGTTTCCAACCAATCCACGAGAGTAATGTTCTGAAACAACTGTCCTACCTCAAAGGGTCCTCCTCTACCGGAGCAGATAGTTTTCCCGTCTTTGCTCTACTAACTGTTGGTAACCTAATATACAAACCTATAGCCCATATTTTCAACCTGTCCATCAAAGAAGCATCAGTTCCTCTAGAATGGAAACATTCCTATGTTCGTGCACTTCACAAAGGGGGCCCTAAAGATGATCCCAATAACTACCGACCTATCTCAATTTTGTCCCCATTGATGAAAATTTTTGAAAAATTAGTGAACTACCAAATTAGCAGTTTCCTGTCCACCAACAATTTACTACATCTAAAACAATCTGGGTTCCGGAAAAAATACAGCACTACATCTGCTGCATTAGACTCTTTGAATCAAATTTACAATAGCCTTGATAATAAGCAGTACTGTGCTGTCTTTTTCTTGACCTGTCCAAAGCTTTTGATACAGTTGACCACAACACCCTGCTTAGTAAACTAAGTTGCCTCGGTTTTTCCGAGAACACAGTACAATGGTTAAAAAATTACCTCTTTTCTCGCACCCAAACTGTATTCACAGATGGTTGGAGGTCAAACAGTGTTAAGATAACAAAAGGGGTTCCACAGGGTTCCATCCTCGGCCCCCTCTTGTTCTCTCTTCATGTCAATGACTTGGGCACTGAACTGGATCATTCCAGGGTAAATCTTTTTTGCAGATGACACGATACTGATTACTGCTGGCCG
The DNA here is from genome assembly GCF_048934315.1 of Petromyzon marinus. Taxonomy (NCBI): domain Eukaryota; kingdom Metazoa; phylum Chordata; class Hyperoartia; order Petromyzontiformes; family Petromyzontidae; genus Petromyzon; species Petromyzon marinus. The sequence continues at coordinate 15,520,886 of NC_133709.1, forward strand.
CTCTCCGGATGACGTGATTGCTAAGCTCCAGGTTGATTTCAACAAACTACAACATCAGCTAGTTTCTCTTAAACTAGTCCTGAATACCTCCAAAACCAAGGTGCTATGCTTCTCTCCGGGACTAAAGCAGGAAGTTATTTTTCCCCAATTACATTCCTTGATTAATTATCAAATAGAGCAAGTCGAGATCTATAAGTATCTTGGGGTCATCCTGGATTCAAAACTTAGTTTTGAAGATCACATTGATTATATTGGTAAAAAGACAAAAATAAAAATTGGTTTTCTGTATCGACACAAGCACTGCTTCCCCCCAATGTTCCGTTTGGAATTGATAAAAGCTACCATATTGCCTCTACTTGACTACTGTGACATCGTGTATAAATCAGCCCCAAGTACTGTACTGAAGAAGCTTGATTCCATCTATCACTCGGCCTTAAGATTTGCATTGAACTGTCCATATAGGACTCACCACTGTGATCTCTACATTGGGTCAAACTTAACATCTCTTAATGTTCGACGGCTTGTGCACCAGATCTTATTTATTCACGATGTACTTACAAAAAATTCCGCAGACTACCTACTGGATCTCCTCTCTGTTTCAAAGAACAAATTTGACCTCAGGTCTTCGCTCATTTACCAGCTTCACATTCCCTATTGCCGTACAAAAACTGGAGGAAGGGCCTTTGCTATTGATGCCCCCAGGATCTGGAATGCTATTGCCAATAAACTGCAACTTGAATCACTACCTATGAGATCTTCACTCAAAACTGCTCTAGAGGAGTTGTACAACCCTAGCTGCCACTGCTATTCAGTGGCCTAAAATATGGCTCTAGATTTTGGTGTTATAATTTATTTATGTAGTTTATTGTAAAAAATTCGGTGACAGTCCCTATGATCACTGTTACATTGGATTTATGGCTTTTATTTTGGTGATTTTCGAAAAGTTTTTTTTTGTTTTGGCCATGTTTTTGTTTTAGTACGGAGTTAGACTGATGGCTTTAATCTTAGTTGTCTTGTGGTTGTTGTTGTTTGTTGTTATTTGACTTGCATCCCACTGGGATTTTTGCACACAGCGTTGGTGTACGGTGCTATTTCAGGAATATTTTGATATTTTTTTCCTGGATTTTCTGTTTGCACAGTCACATAGTCACTTTAAGATGTTTTCTTGTTCAGATTTTTTTGTTTGTTGCGGTTGCACCCGATTCAAGAGCCGAATGGCTCACAGGGCTATACCAAATAAATAAACTATGAACTATGTACTATGTGGTAATGTTACTGTCACTTATTGGCGAACGACGGTCGTTATCGATGTTAGAGTTGGTCGGTGTTGGTGCGTGTGTACCTCTTTATCGTGAGCGTGCACACGTGTGCATTAGAGGTACGGGGCTCTAGCATATAGCGCCACCCCGTGGTCACGTTGTGTAACTGAACACAACTGTCAAAGAATACGCGGTGGGGTCAAAGGAAACAACTGAACCTGCTTTAGAGTGAGAAGGCGAGTGTTTCAACTCGAGCGAGGTCAAGTAGATACACAAGTGCAGCCGCCAGGGGGGGCAAGCCGAGTCCAGCGCTGGCACGTACCACCAGATGCTGTGGCACCAATAACGAACCCCCAGGGGGCTTCGAATGTATGTTGAACTTATTTCGCGGCGTACGTAGCCAACAAAGTAAACACAAAAAGCAGTTCTAAAGAAATGTAGTTTGTCATCTAGATTTAAAAGTACATAGCTCCCAGTGGCTTCCTAGAGCGTTCCAGACGGCCACAGAAGCGCATCTGAAACCGCGCGATGCGGTGACCGTATTTTATGCGAGTGGGCGTGGTTATAATAATCCAGGTCGTTATGGATTATGTGGTCGAGCCTCGGTGACGAGGTTTGGTTATTAATTGGAACAACGCGATTAATCGTATGCAGTGACGCAGGCGTTGTGAGCGTAAATGAGAGAGAGTCGATTCGACTCTGCTCTTTAATTCCGTATTATCGATAAGGATACGATTACTCTCGATTGAACATCATGAATTATGTGTGTTATGGATTATGTGTGGTGATAGGTCCCCTCAAAGTTCAGATCTCATACGCAGAACAATATTATGCAGAATTTCTGAAAGAATCACACACAAACCTTCTGCTTCAATCAATTTTATTTTCTAGCTAACTTTAATTTTTGGATAATATGAAAACTAAATCTCGAGATTTTGGAATTTCAACACAGCGTTAACATGATACCATCACGATTGCGTTGTTTCACTTTGATAACGGCACCTGTGGTTAATTCCCGACGCGTAACGCAATCGATCGGTTGTTGAGAGAGAGATTGAAAACATGCGAACTATTCTATCAAAACCTTAACCTTATAATATGCAAACTCGTATACTTTAATTGTTACACAACACGGCACTCGGTCTTTGATTCGTATCCAATCTTTAACACATTCTGATATGCGAAGTTATTATGCTTGAAATCGTCAGCACAGTACCACGTCGATGTTCGTTCATTGATTCATAACGATTATGCAATTAAAGCGTTCGACTGAAATACTTCTAATTGCCTTATCAACACCACTCAATAGCCGCAATGTTTTCGTCACTTGAATTGTCACACAACACAGCATTCGGTCATTGATCATGCGCGGCCCTTAATGCAATTATTGTCACGTTGTTAACAATGTGATGACTGATTATTATGCAACGCTACTCGTTGAAAGGGCACTCCAACCAGTATTATTCTTGAAGGCACAAATATGCGTTTGAATTCGTTATTTCATTCATGGATACCAGCAAGATTATGCAGAAAGAAAAATATTAACGAACGACTCAAGTATTCTTCTTTGGTTCTTTCGGTAAAGTCACGTAGAATGAGATTAAAATAATAAATTGATAAAATAAAATAACGAGACTGTCTGGTAGGACAGCGCTGTCCCTTCACCTGATGAAGGTCGCTTGTGTTGTGGCCGAAACGTCGTGAGAATATTATTGTGTTATTTTATTTTATGAATTTATTATTTTAATCTCATTCTACGTGACTTTACCGAACGAACCAAAGAAGAATACTTGAGTCGTTCGTTAATATTAATCATTGCAGTCACGAAAGCTTTAAATCGAGACTCAAGTATTTCTAATTGACTTTCTCAACGCAACTCAATGGGTGGCGATGTTTCCCTTTGAGATCCTTATCTCGGGCCAATCTTTTAATTAATTGTGGCCAGACCCCTGACAGGGAACCGGTTGAACACGCTCTTCACCCCCTACGAGCGGCGCTCCGTGGTGAGGTGCCAAGAATTAATCCTTATTAATGGTTCAGTTGGTAATTTATGCGGTTAGAAGTACAGCCTCAACACAATATTAAAGAGGAAAATTATGAACACTCTTAAAAACGACGGATTATTCACTCGGTCGTTGCGATGTTTCCACAATCACGGATGGTTCAATGGCTTGAGGTTTTAGGCTTTTGTTAATGACCCGTGTGTGTGTGTTGAATGGTATGAGTGGTGAAAGAGTAGGCCAATGTTCAGAATCGATTCTTTGCGTCAAGCAGACGTCTGGATTGTCGTGTAGTGGGGGGCAGTGTATCATACGTATCAGTTGATTCTTCTTTCAGTAGTTGGTTCGGACTCGGCGGACGTTGGTGAACGAGTTTATACGTTCATCTTCTTTGGTTCTTTCGGTAAAGTCACGTAGAATGAGAATAAAATAATAAATTGATAAAATAAAATAACACAATAATATTCTCACGACGTTTCGGCCACAACACAAGCGGCCTTCATCAGGTGAAGGGGCGAGACTGTCTGGTAGGACAGCGCTGGAGTGAAAGAGCCACGTTCAGATCACGGCCTTTAAGCTGTGTGAGAGGAACAAAGCGCCTTGACAAAAGAATTAGCATATAATTTAGCATTGAAATGGCTGAATTATCAGCTTGTGACTGGTCACAGAAATAGCTATGTTAAAAGTTAAAGCATACACATCCGCAGAGGCACCCATTGTTAAAGGAATTAGCATATAATTTAGCATTGAAATAGCTAAGTTAAGGCATACACATCCGCGGAGGCACCCCTTGACAATGGAATTAGCATAGAATTTAGCATTGAAATAGCTGAGTGATTAGCTTGTAACTTCTACAGAAATAGCTACGTTAAAGTCAGAGCATACACATTCACCGAGGCACTTAGTACAAATCAAACAGGATAATTTAGCATTGAAATAACTAGGCGAATTTAGCATTGAAATAACTGAGTGATTAGCTAGTGACTGGTCACAGAAATGACTACACATCTGAGCTATTCACAGTACTATATAGTGAACCAACAAAAACTAAAATATAAATTACCTTCATGTTATCAATACACTCTATATTCTCCAATCAGCTAAGCTACCAACAATAAGTCGTTATATATCACAATGCTATATGGCGAAAAAATGGGTGGATTCTTACCCTCAAATTTCAGCACCACGGATAGCTACGGGCCCCGTTCAGACGGACGAGTTCGTTGTTGTAGTTGCGATGACCGTCCGGTAGATGGCGGTAGAAGCACGCCCGCAGCGGCACGTTGTACGCGGACGCTAGGTAATGCGCGCAGTGCGTTTGCGAGCAGCTGGCACGCTGGTGCTCCGTCGTCGGCGGTTGTAGATTGCAGGCTCACGATTCGCTCGTGGTGGCGCTGGCCGCTAACAGCGGCAGCGGGTCGCCAATCGGCGACACTCGCCAATTCGGCGAGTTTGTAGAGGCGTCTCCGGCGTCGGTGATGGCTGGTCTTCTGCTGAGACGAGTTGAGCGGGTCTTCTGCTGAGATGAGTTGAGATGAGTCTTCATCTGTTGAGCTGGCCCCGAGGGCTGATGAGTTGAATTCAATGCTGAAACGGCTCCTTTTTATGCCAAAAATCTCTCTCCTTCTTGGCTCCTCCTCCCGAGGCGGAGCTATCTTTGATCTGATCGTGTGTCGGCTGGTAGACCAAGACCTCTCAGCATGGAAGGAGGAATTGGAGGAATTAACAAGTGAAATTCAGGGGAATAGTAACCATGATAGGAGTGACAGAAGAGTGATATGGAGGTGACTGACCACCGGTGAGCAAGAAGCCAGAGTGAATCAGAATCTTTATTTAGACTAGAGGAATCCGATGAGCCATGAAGCTCGTTTTCACAGATGTCCATTTGGGGCAGTTGAGCAAGTTCCAACAGAAAGTCAGTGAGTGCTGGATCATCAATCACCCTGCTTTATGTTGAATTCTATCAAGTGCAGTGAGGTAGAAAATGGGTACTCCACCCCAGATGTGACAACAGTTTTCCAATTGCATGAGTGGTGACACCCTGGGTTGGAGTGAGGGCTGCAACCACTGCGTGTGATTGAACCGGGTTCTCGAGTTTAACGAGTGGATGGCTTTGACCCAGCTAACAATGACTGCACCCATCAAATGTGTGCACACATTTTAGAGTCAGGATTTCACTTCATTCGGATAAATTCCACCGAAACATGCGATTAACGCCAATGTCATCACGAGGGCCCTTAGGCAGGATAGAGCTGTGGATGAAGGAAAGAGTTGTGGATGAAGAGGAGAGAGAGTTGTGTGTGAAGGAGGGAGCTGTGTGTGACGGTGGAAACAATTGACTGGAACCCTTCCCTGTCTCCGCGTGTTGGCGAGGGGAGCGTTGGCTACACCGTGCAGAAGTCTCCGATGTTGCCCCCCTGTAATGGGGGATCAGCCGTCAACATTCTTGTGACCCCCTCTTGAAAGCCTTTCTGGGAACGTGTATTGCTCGTTTTATTCCATGCAAGGAAGTTGCGAGGTCATATTCGCCTACGTCAGGGGTCGGGCAAACCTGCGGCTCTTTAAGCGACCGCTTCGTAACGTTATTTATTAAGGACCCACCGTCTCGTATTCACGTGGCATGGTGGCTCTTGAAATTTAGATAGATGTTTTTCAATATAATATACCAAATTAGAAAAAAACAACGGGCCGTCTTGTTATTTTGGCTGCCGACGCCTGGTCCGTGTAGAAAGCGGCGTCCTCTCCTCGCGTGTTAAAAATAAATTGCCTGTGAATTCAGAATTGGTTCCACGACTCGTGACGGTCAAACAGCAGCGTGCTGCCACGCCTGGGAATGACCATCAAGGAGGAGTGAGCAACAGGAGCCTTGCGATGCGACCGTGTCAGCCACCACCACGACGACAGACTCTGCGGGACACGTGTGTACTTTTTATTCGAAAAAGATTATGTACAAAACACAGATGAGAGAACACGCCGGTTTTGGAAGGGCATCTCCATAATCATCTCGATCGACATCTCCATAATCATCTTAATGATCATATCGATGATCATCTCGATGGGCATCTCCATGGTCATCTCCATAATCATCTCCATAATCATCTCGATCGTCTTCTCCATAATCATCTCAATGATCATATTGATGAACATCTCGATAGGCATCTCCATGGTCATCTCCATAATCATCTCGATGGTCATCTCCATGATCATCTCCACGATCATCTCCACGATCATCTCGATGGTCATCTCGATGGTCATCTCCATGATCATCTCGATGGTCATCTCGATGGTCATCTCCATGATCATATCGATGGGCATCTCCATGGTCATCTCCATGGTCATTTCTATGATTATCTTGATGTCATCTCGGTGGTCATCTCATTGGTCATCTGCATGGTCATCTCGATGGTCAACTCGATGGTCATCTCCAATATTATCACCATGATCATCTCCATGATCATCTCGATAGTCATCGCCATGATCATCTCCATGGTCATCTCCATGTTCATATCGAAGATAATCTCGATGGTCATCTCCATAATCATCTCCACGATCATCTCGATGGTCATCTCCATGGTCATCTCCATGATCATATTGATGGTCATATCGATATTCATCTCCATGGTCATCTCCATGATCATTTCTATCGTCATTTCCATGATTATCTCGATGGTGATCTCCATGATCATCTCGATGATGATCTCCATGATCTCAGAATGGAATCGTAGTCACGTACATCTTCAAAATTAGCGGCCGGTGTACATCCTTTATGTTTTTCTTCCAATAACTAATATTTTAAATACACGATGCGTAGCCGAGTTGACCCCGACACTGAAGGAAAGTTGTGAACATCGATCGGAGGCCGCGCGGCCCCTTTTAAGAACATGCACGAGTTTTGTGAACTTTAAACACAACCACCCCCACCCCACCCTTACCCCTCCCCTGTACCGTCAAACGAACACAAAAAAAACGCGTCAAAAACACCCACGAACGAACGAACAAACGGCGAGTGTACAAGTGAGTGAGTGTACAAGTGAGTGAGTGTACAAGTGAGTGAGTGTACAAGTGAGTGAGTGTACAAGTGAGTGAGCGTGGAGGCGAGTGTTCAGGCGGGAGTGCAGGTGAGTGTACAGGTGAGCGTGCAGGTGAGTGTACATGTGAGTGAGTGTCACAGGTGAGTGTACAGGTGAGTGTACAGGTGAGCGTGCAGGTGACTGTACATGTGAGTGAGTGTCACAGGTGAGTGTCACAGGTGAGTGTACAGGTGAGTGTACAGGTGAGTGCACAGGTGAGTGAGTGTACAGGTGAGTGTCACAGGTGAGTGTACAGGTGAGTGTCACAGGTGAGTGTACATGTGAGTGAGTGTACAGGTGAGTGTACAGGTGAGTGTACAGGTGAGCGTGCGGGCGAGCACCTGGAACGCGTCGTTGGCGCACTTGCGGCACGGGTTGTGCTGGCAGGGCAGGATGACCACGGGCTTGGAGGACATCTCCAGGCAGAGGGGGCACAGCAGCTGGCGCGCTCCAGCTCCTCGTAGCGCGCCTGGGACTCGCGCAGCAGCAGCAGCGACCCACAGGCGGACAGCCTCGTCGCTGCTACAGCTGTCACGTACAGGCGGACAGCCTCGTCGCTGCTACAGCTGTCACGTTCCCGGGCTCCCTATCCTCCTCTTCCCCATGTCACGTGGAGACAGAGAGAGAGAGGGCATTCACACCACGAGGTCACGTGGCCCAGGAGAGAACAAATCCCCCCCCCCTCTAAACCAACTCCCAACATGGACTCGTCCGTCCAAGTCAAACTCCCTCGCCCCCTGTCAAACACCAACTATGGACTCGTCCATCACTGGTCCCACCTCCCTCACGGATAACCATCGAAGTCAACGTACAGTAGGACAGTCCACAGAAGCGGCATCGACAACAACAACAGCCGTCACCATTCGCCACTAAGTGGCGGTGACGTCCCCACGGCGTTTGTGCCAGGCTAGGTGCACTCTTAGGCCACGCGAAGTGTCGAATGCTCGCTGACAGGAGGTCACGGGACAGAACCCTGCAGGTGCCATGGGTTGACGGACTCGAGATGGCTGGCAGACGCCACCAGCTGTGCCAACTCGCCGTATTTTAGCCGCCCGCCTCTCCGCTCGTTGTTGTGAGCGTCGCTCCTTTGCCCCTCCGTCGTCGTTGTTGCTGGAGGGCGACTGCCTCCAACTGCCCGGGAGCGTCCCTCACGAGCCTCCTCCTCCTCCACAGAGGCCGATCTTGACACTGCCGGTACCGCTCATCGGCAAGTCCACTCGGCTCCACATCCTCCAACCAGGTACCTTTCTAGACCCGCAATGATGCCGTGCCGTGTTGGCAGTCCACTGCTGGATGAAGGCTTCGGGTCGCCACGGTGGCTAGGAGATGTTAACTACCTCGCCCGGTGTGCAGGAGGTCGTGGGTTCGATCCCGACCCCGACGCCTGCTGCTGCTGCTGTATATTTGGAGTCTGCGGTGTCTCTCTCCCCGGGGTCGCGTGGATTTTTGCTCCGGGTGCTGCGGTGTTTCCATTCCACATTGAGAATCGACGTGTTTCCAATATTTGGCTGCTCTAAATGACCACACGATAAGCCACTTTGTTGAGCTATCATCTGTGGCCAGGTCGCTTCTTATAAAAGCGCTATGTAGCTCAGTGTGACTTAGGTGGTTAAAATAAATAAAAATAGTAAAAATAACAACATCACCACTTCACGCACACAGAACATCTGTCGTGATCCTGACTGCAGTGCTCATCTCGATATGGTCGATGAAAGTGAATTACGTGACGGCCGCTACGTTCAAAGGTTTCGTCACCTTTGGGTGGCATCAGTTGCTGCTCTGGCCCATCGGGAAATACAATAATGCCTTGATGGAGGCTCCATTGAAGATGCGTGCGACCCTCTCAACTGGCCGTCTGACCCGAATGTTCGGTCCAACCCGAGCTGAATATCGAGTGGAACTGTGTGACCCTGGGGCTATTAGCTACAAAGCAACACTTTATTTTTTACTGCCCACGGTCAATCCACTGCTGGATGAAGGCCTTCCCACCATTGTGGTTCTTTGACCATATCCCACCACGGGTGCTCGATGCTGGTCGGTGAAGGTAGCGGGCAACCAGCCCTGACATCGCTCGCCAGTCGTGTCGTTGTTAGCCCTGGACAGGAATTGAACTCGCGTGGAGCCGGTTCGTAGCGTGGCGCGCTACCCATCTGTGCCACTTCTCGTCACCCTCTTTGGCTGTTTACTCAACGACCCCAACATCCGTCAATGATGACCGATTCCATTCATAAAGTGCGCTCTTGCCGCCGTGTGCGCTGAGTAGTACTCAGTATTAAACACGCGTTGACTACTCTATACAGCAGGGGTGTCCAAACTTTTTTTCCCGAGGGCCACATACAGAAAAATATACGAAGGATTGGGCCTCTCACTAGACGTGAGGTATACTGCCTCACTTCTCATGCACTAATATTGTCAAAATCAATTAAATGCAGGTAAATTACGTTTGATTATTGAACATGTTTGAAGAAAAAAAGCCTCCATCATAGCTCTTCATTAGTAGATTTCAATTTTATTTTTTACAAAAAGGTTGGCAGGTCATTCTCTCAGTGACAGCCTCAGATTGGTTCTTAGGGTGCTGATCCCCCTTCATTGTCCATATGACGGGAGAGACAAGAAGAGAAATAGGGGATGTGGATATTTCAAGCTTATTACACATATAAATTATTGGGCTTGTTAACACGTCAACTAACGTTTGTTAAAAAAATTGTCATCAACTTTAATTGACTGAATTTATTAAGTAATTGGGCTTATTAACAAATGAAAACGGTGTGTATATTTTTAGCTCACCTGTAATGGGAAGAATGTTACGCTCAGTGGGAGCAGTGATACTGCGCTTTGGTGTGAAGGATAGCTGGCAGGTCAGGAGTAAGTTTGGTGGTTGAGATGCGAAGGACGTCACGGAGATGGCTGTCGGTCGTTCTGGTTCTCAGCCTGCTTTTGTTCAGCGTTAACAGAGAGAATGTCTGCTCACATATGTATGTTGAGCCGAACAGACTCATCATTCGTTTTGCATGGCGTCTCGTCAGAGGAAACTTGGCCTTTTCCAAACTCCGGTAGATGTCAGGTAGGGAGAGAAGCTGATGCTGATTCTTCAGAGGATCATCACACTGAATTTCGATCAATTCTAATTGCAGATTCTCCTCCACTTCTTTTGCATCCATTGAAAACGGAGCCGCAAACAGTGTGATTTCCTTCTCAATGACAGAAAAATCTTGGAAGCGCTGACTGAATTCTGTCATGAGAGATGTGATCACAGACACATATTCTCCCATTTTTGCAGAGAGCTTGGCATTTGGAAATGCGCATTGATTTCGGTCAGCGTGGGGAAGTGCGCTACATTGAAGTTGCGCAGTTGTGACTCGGAAGAGACGGAGCTTCGCACGGAATGCTTTCATGTGCACATACAGCTGTGGTACCAGCTGCTCTTTGCCTTGTAGTCTCTTGTTCGGGGTGTTGAGATGATCAGTGAGATCAACTAAAAAAGCCAGGCCTGCCAACCATAAAGGGTCACTGATCTCATGGAGAGGTCTGCCCTTTTCTTTCAAAAACTTGTCGATATTTGATCTCAGGGAATAAAACCGCTGCAGCACGGAGCCGCGACTGAGCCAGCGCACTTGAGAATGGTAGAGTAGGTCCCCGTATTCAGCATCGACATCAGAGAGGAACGCTTGCAATTCTCTGTGGTAAAGCCCTCGGGCCATAATTTTTTTTTACATTCTTCACAACTGTGTTCATCACATCGCCAAGCTGGATTATCTTGGCACAGAGGGCTTCTTGCTAGATGATACAGTGTATTTTAACAGCCTCACCTCCGCTCTCCTGCACCTTGGCACTCACCATAGAAGCCATTCCTTTGCGCTCGCCTGCCATTGCTGGAGCCCCATCCGTTGTAATTCCACACAGCTTGTCCCATTTAAGTCCAGCCTGGTTAATTGAATCTGACACAGCTTCAAAACATGTCCTTCCCAGTTGCTGTCCCCTTTAGACTCCGAAGATCAAGCAGTTCCTCCGTAATGCAAAAATTCTCAACTCCCCGCAAAAAAATTAACAGCCGTGCAGTGTCCGTGGCATCTGTGCTCTCATCACATGCAATGGAGTAAAAATCGAAAGCACAAGCTTTATCTGACACTTGCTGTTTTAAGTTAGCCGACAATGCTTCAATTCGCCGCACAACCTTATTTCTGGACATACTAACATCGTTGAAATCCTGCATTTTCTCCAGGCACATTCCCACGACTTTAGTGAGGCACTGTTTGATGAAGTCACCGTCTGAGAAATGTTTCCCCTGTAGGGCAATGAGTTGAGCTACTTCATTGCTGGCTATTGTTGCATTTTCTTGAGCTTTGTTAGCACGGAAAAAAAACCTGCTGCTGCGTTAGCAGGCTAGCTTGCCATTTGCTTTACCTTCTCTCTCCGCTCGGCGCCAGTGTAGGACGTGAAGGTCTGATGTTTCGTTTCATAATGCCGTCGTACATTGTACTCTTTCATCACGGCAACACTCTCATTACAAATCAAACAAACACACTTCCCCTTGGTTTCTATGAAAAAAAGTTCAGTTTTCCACCGAGTCTGAAATTTTCTGCACTCGCTTGCAATCTTGCGTCTCTTCAGTTCCGGCATTTCTGGTGACCCTGAGCAAATGTTTTCTTCGATTGCTTGCTTTGTGGAGACGCTGCCTTGCTCAAGACAATAGCGCCATCTAGTGTTTAAATTAAGAAATGCAATACAGTGGGCCATAGTCCATTATATTTTTAAACTTTGATACGGGCCAATTAAAAATGGATGGCGCAGTTGGCCCGCGGGCCGTAGTTTGGACACCCCTGCTGTACAGGGCGGGATAGAGATCTCTACTCAACCCTGCAGGGTGACCCCTCTCATAGTGAAGGCGTTCACACTCGAGCCGCGGTTGCCCTGTGCCAGTAGTTGCATCATTAACTGTGCGAAATCATTATCAAACCATTACTTTAAAAATGCAGAATTTGCCATTAAGTTACTTTTCTTGGATTTAGCAGAATTCCACAATAGCTCTCTCAATAGCTGTAGCGATTACATATTTGCGTTGTTAAAATGCATGACTCATAAAACGATAATTAAATGACCCCTTAGTGTAGGACGATGATTGAATGTTGAACCCTAAAACTCTGCAATGTTAATTAAATGCTGAGGGTGTTGACAAGAAAAGTGACGGATGTGTGGGGTTGAAATTGTCAACTCGTGTCCACACTGCATCGTGCGGCGGGTTTCTGACAGCAGCAGCATCGCCACGACGCTCTCATTGCCGCTTGATGAATATCTGTGGCGGGTTCCTTTTCGTTTTTTATTCATTGAATGAGGACGTCACCCTCCCTGCACCTGGCCACCCACTTGTGTTGTTTGTGTGCCTTCAGGTGTCACTGCAGAGCTATTGCAGAGGGATGCTGCGATTATACTGGCGTGGGGCTCAGCATAGACGGCGGCCCTCTGTCAATCCACAGCGGAGGTAAGAGCCCCCACTCTGTGTCAGTAAATGGGGGGGGGTGTTTGATCATACTTCACCACGCTGGTCAGTATGAGTTGGTGTGAAGGTGAGGCAGCCCAGAGATTTGTTCAGATGTCACTCAGCACCGACGTTAGCCGTGGCCGGGAATCGAACTTAGCTGGCAGTGGTCAGTGTGCGCTAACGGCCGGGCCACCGCTTCACGGGTGAACGGGTTGATTAGGTGAGACGATGGCGTTGCGTTTCATAGCAGTGGCTACTCCTCCACGTGGCTGGGCGATTGAGTAACCACACCCACAGCAGTGTCCCAGTGTACCGGCACCCCCCCAGTGCTGGAGTCAACATTCTCTGGGCCCCGTTTTTCTTCACACGCCGCCCTGCATTTGAGCCCAGCAAGAAGCGTGTCCCCACCCAACGCGTTACCGTCAAATGTTGTAAGCGGCAGGTAAATCTAACTTTATATTTGACGACCTCCTCTTCCAAGCCGTCCTGGCCAATGTGGAGGAGTAGGCCAATGACCCTCACAGGGGATCTCTGGAGCTCCCCCATTTGCCGGCAGTGGCGTGAACAACCGCAGGGGCTGTACCATTACCTTTTATCCACTTTTTATATTCAACATTTAATTAGGTCAGCAACGTGGTCTTGACCTCTGGCCCACAAACATTTCTGAGAAATACAACAAGTGCACGTGTTTACAAGTGTACTTCTGCGGCAACGCTGTCGTGGTCGGTGCTGTGAGGGAGAGGGCCAATTCCAATTGGCCCTTTCCCCTAATGGCGTCTGTGACCATCACAGCGGCTAAATGAGGGCCCTGGACGGGTGCGAGGGGCTGGTAACCCCTCCACCTTCAATTAACTACTACTAAACTACGACCGAAAAATGTAATTAGACATACACACACACGCATTCACACACACAAACACGTACACACCCATCAACACACACACATACAAAGATCCCCCGTATAGCCAAAACAGGCTGTTTGGGCAAGTGCTGTTAGCGAGCACACGCACATACATACACACATACATAAACACACGTAAACAAACACAAACACACACATACACCCACACACAAAGACACACACACACACTGCGATGGCAAAGTAAGAAATGGAAGCGAGACCAGTTTTGTCACGACAAGTATATATTGATGTCAAGTGCAAATACAAAACGAGGTAGACAAAATATCTGGAAAACATTAATCTCGCTTTCCCTTCCCACACTTTGAGCTGCTTTTGTACAAACGATAAAAACCCCGAGGAGACCGAAGTGTCACCGATCTACATTCACGAGTTCAGAAACCGCTGTTTCTGGAGGCATCATGGAAGATGGAAATAAAGTGCTTGGCGAAGTTCATCATTTATCGTACATTTCACGTAGTAATGGCTTGGCGCTACGGTTAGCATGTCCATTGAAATGTGCACGCCCCGTACGTAAAAAAGTAACAGATATGTAGTTTAAAAAATGCCGACGTATTCACAGTTCGATAAATAAATAAATACTTTGCAACAGCGGTGGCTTTTTAAATCCCCGACACAACGCGAAATAAAAGTCCCCCATTTTAAATTAACGGAGACAAGAACCGTACGGGAATACCTTGCACGACCTCACTGAGACCGCACTCCGGCATCGCATTGCGGAGGACACAACCTCTGTCTTCATTTGTAATGAGACAGTTAATTTTACGGTCACCATCACAATAACGTTCCTGGTGCCAACTCTCTTGACGATTGGCCAGGGAATAAACGGCAACCCCAAGCCATAATGGGTTGGTGCCGCCTGCATGGATCTTGGCTCCTGTTTCCCTGAATGGCTGGCGTGATTTTAAGCGCTTTCATGCTGGGTTTTTCAAGTCTACGTGGATTAAAACTTGATTTGAAGCTTTCATGACTGCAGGAATTACTCTTTGGTTCTTTCGGTAAAGTCACGTAGAAAGAAAATAAACTAAACAATAGAGTACGACGTTTCGATTGCAACACAAGCAAGGGCTGGTGGTGAAGCCGGCGATGAGTACATTTTGGGGAGCGGGCGACGCCATGGTGAGCCGCTGCCTGGTGCCTTCGTAAAATGTCTCTCAAAATTACTTTGAATTTGAGCGGAAGCAAAAGGTTAGACACGCGATCATGGATTTTAAGCACCGACTTCTATTGGTGGGGCGAGTGCCAGTTGTTACACCGGTGGTGGCTGCTGTGCGACCAGAGTGGCGGTGGCTGTGGTGGGAATGGTGGCGGTGGCTGCTGTTGGACTGGCTGCTGTTGGACTGGCTGCTGTTGGACTGGCTGCTGTGGGACATGCGGTGGCAGCAGCTGCTGTGGTGCTGACGGTGGCTTCTTCGAGACCGGCGGTGGTGGTGGTGGTGGTTGTGGTGGTGGCTGCTGCAGGACCGGCGGTGGTTGCTGGTGGAATGGCAGCGGCTGCTGTGAGATCGGGGTGGTGGTGGCTGCTCTGGGACTAGCGGCAGAGGCTGTTGCATGCCTGGCGTTGCCGGTAGCTTCTGCTCCTGCTGTTCCTGCCGTGGCCCTTGCAGTTGCTCCGGCAGTTGTTCCCGTTGGGGCGGTTCGACGTCTTGGGTTTCTGGAGGTAAAGAAGATGATGGCGCTAAAGTCCAAACCGCTCGACATTGGGTGAATGAAACAAAACCGGTCTGAAGTATAAACAAGAAGATCGCTGTACTTCACCATTCCCTTAATATAAAACGATGCGCTGTCAGGGTGTACATTCTCCGTGGGCATTTCCATGCACACGGGGCGACGTTTCAAATCCATCCTTTACCTTGCGCGCCGGTGAGGAGAGCTGCCGTACAGAGACAGGGTCCGGGGTCTCCCTTCGCCGAGTGGGGCCGCTTGAGGCACAAGCGGGACGTCGCCTTGACGTGCTCCAGCGGGCAGTAGCTGTCCGCTGGCGGCGCGTTCAATTCTGGGGACCTGCATGCACGCACCAACGCGTCGCAAACCGTTAACACCTGCCTTTAAAGGAGACACTGCTGCTCGCACAAGACAATATCTTTCCAGTGAGCTGGTTTGGGGGACGGTTGTAAGTGCAGGTTAAAGTGAAGGAGAGAGAAGGTGACTTACCGAATATAGAAGAGCATGTAGGCCTGCTCGTTCATAACAGCCTTGGTGTCCACGTGCCGCACGATGGAGTCGTTCATACAGCACCATTGTCCATCGCTGATCTGCGCACAGTCACAGCACGGCTACACTTGGTTACAATGTTTACACAACTGCACCCAACCTCCTCCGTTCATTAATAACAAGACACGATACACTCTATACAACAAGTTCGTAAAGAGCATCACCCCATTGTCAGAGCTGCAGAAGGTGCTACGGTTGCTATGATGGTGCTGAAGTTACAGAACGGTCTGCCTGACCATGTCACTGCATCGCTGGCCTTGGACCAATTTCATCGGAATCAGAATAATTATTTGTGCTGAAAGAATTTGATGATCTACGAAGCTCTTTTCAACAGATGTCCAGTAGGGGCGGGTCAGAAAATTACAACAACAACAAACTAATACAACACCGATTGGAGTGCAAAGTGTAGGAATGCTAAGGAAGTCACTAAATACAAATAAATAAAGTATATATACTGTAAGTAGAAACTGCATAAGTACATCAAGATGCAAGAACAGAAACAAGTCTTCTATTTATTCTTCCCTATTGGACATTTGTAACATTATGGGCGCATTGCAGATGTGCGTTGTTATTGTTTGATGGTAACAAATATAATTACCTTATTGTAGCAATAATAATGACCCCTGTTGGAGTCGGCTCCCTTGTGCACCAGCACCGAGTACAGGGAGTAGATTGCGGGCTCGCCCTGAGACGTTGAGGTGAAGGGTTGCATGTCCAGGTGCTCCGGGTAGGTGATGTTCTACAGGCAGCGCACAGAGACAAACGTTAGAAGAGGAAACGGCAGGGGTGGTGGGGTGGGCAGCAGAGATGGGCACCATCTAAGTTACACGTCAACGTGATGACGTGATGTCTCGCTCATTTGAGCGTTGAAGACGGTGCTCATCTCCTGTTTATAGTCCTGAGCAAGTGGTGGAAATTCTACAGTCATATGACGGGGGGCGAGTCTTTCCGTAGCACTTATTCCAACATGGAGAGGCATTTTCTCCAGGGTTGAACTGACAAGGGCTGTAATAAAAGAAATTAATTAGAGCGATGTGGAGGGGC
Source organism: Petromyzon marinus (assembly GCF_048934315.1). NCBI lineage: Eukaryota > Metazoa > Chordata > Hyperoartia > Petromyzontiformes > Petromyzontidae > Petromyzon > Petromyzon marinus. The sequence continues at coordinate 15,537,871 of NC_133709.1, forward strand.
AGAATCGTTACCCGGTTGATCTTGACGCCGTAGAGGTTGTACCGCTTGATGGAGACGGTGAGGACGTTGGGCAGGCGGTGGAGAGCCATCGTCTTCGTCGCTTCCCCCTTGCAACAGCACCTGCACGACAACAACGCCAGCCATCGCACGTGTTCCCCAAGTTTTAAACAATAAGTCTACTCACTTTTTGTTGTTCGTTATTTTTTATTCATTTCTTAACATAAAAATTGTTACTTATTTACGTTATATATTGGATGTCATTTTTTTATGTATTATTTATTTTATATTTTTATTACTATCTTTTATTAGAATTTGGTTCAATCATCAGACTTTTGAAGCTACAAATGATTCCAGGGTGTCACCACACGATGCCCACTCACATTCTGCAGGTGTATTCGTCCAGCGTCTCCTTGTTAAAAAAACTCCTCAAACGCCTCCACAAGATCTGATGAGTTCTGTTGGCCGACAGAGTGAAAGGCAAATGAGGACTCTAAGAAGCATTCCATGAACACCTGCAGAATTATATTGTGATGGCAATTCGGAAAACCCGCATTTCGTATGAAATCGTACAACCGCAAAAAAAGAGATCACGCACACTACTGGCAGTGTGTTTGGATGTTAAGTGGCTGATTTATGTATGTGTGTGTTATGTATGTTGATCACAGCAGGGGGCACAGGTGGTGCATCGGCCAGTCATCTCAGTCAACCCATGGTCTGTCCCGTGACCTGCCAGCGGGCGTTCGACACTTCACGTGGCCTTAAAAGTCACTCAGGCTGGCACAAGCACCGTGGTGATGTCACCACCACTTAGTGGCGAATGGCGGTTGTTTTTCATGTATGTGATGTATGTACATTTAACTTATTCCGCACCGTACGTAGATGTATAACTGTTAAGCGATGGCTTTCTCATTGCTTACATTAATATGCAGTGCAATGTCCAGGCACGTGTCATAGGTGTCGGAGTGGTTGCAGCACTGCATGCACTCCACTGCAAAACACAAGCACACATTAGGAAGGGACGTCACATGTTACTTAGTAAACTAAATGCACGCTTCCCACTGACATAGGTAATTGGTACTTTTCACCAACTGGTAAAAGGTTATTCCGTGTGGCACGTGCGTGAGAGTGTGTAAACGCTGCAACGCGAGCGCGTCTACACTGTGATGATGCGCTTGCTGCTCGCGGTTAACAAGTTTGTAGAGGAGTGCGCACAACTCACCACGTGATCGAAGGTAACCCCCGAAGATCTGGTAAATGAGGGTGGTAGCCTCCGTGTATCTGTCCAGCCTGCCACGTCACAGAGAACGACACCACACGGTGGTTACAGCGGCAGCAGCAGTAGCACCTTTACCGGATGCACACACGTGTGTGAGAGTTAGACCATTGCCGGAGCTGTCGATTCACTCTTTCCCTTTAGCACTGCAACGCGTGCTCTGTAGCAACCAAACGTGGTAGCGTCTGCACAGGGCAGCCACATTCACGGCACAGCCACAGAGCTGGGGGCAAGCTGGCAGCCGACACGCGGTGCTGTTGCCCGGCAGTTTTGTAATGCCCAGCGTGCCACGTGCCGCCCGTCAACACGAGCAATGATGTCAAGGGGCCACCGCACGTCGAGACATCGACCCCCCGGTATTTATCGGCAACGTGAAATGCTCAAACAAAAGACGGCCCACGTAAGGGCCAAGGTGAAAGAACCGTGGTGCCAGCAGGGCCGGTCCTCTGCGTCTCCCAGGTGTTCCCACAAAAGTGTGAGTAGCTTCTCACAGACGTCGAAGGACAATCGTGCAGAAAACCAAGAGGGAGCCGTGAGGTATCGAACTGCAGAACGACTGCCGCAAGTTGACTGGCGCGCGGTACTCACTCGCTGTGGCCATGGAGGCATGAGGCTTGCATGGCATCTACCACGTATCGCAGAAACTCGTGGGCATCTTCCTGTCTCCCAATGCGCAGGTGTTTGGCGATGCCTGCAGAGAAATGGACATGGGGACAAAGTGACAGGTACAGGATCTGATGACATCCTTCAAGAGCTCCCCAACATGTCAAAAGGAGCAGTGCAAAGGACTTGGAACACAGATGGCGAAAGATCGCGGCGATGGCTTCTCCTTCGAGTCCAAGTGTGAACGTAGTTGTGGGACTCACGCGTGATGTTTTTAGTGATGCCGCTGGGTGTCAGCACTCTCTGCGAGTTGTTGAATTTGCTGACAACGTGACGCTCCATGACGCACATTAGGCAAAAGTCGCTCTGTTGGCCTGCGAACGAGGGCACAGGTGGCACAATCCGTCAGCGCACGCCACTCGCACTCAGCCCAGCTGGGGAGTAACAACAAATGCTAAGAAACCTGGCACCAGCAGCAAACGCAATGAATGTAGCGTCTAAGTACCAATTGCATCACAAGATGCTTTATAAGCCCAAGTTAAATCTGTGCAGCCTATTAAACACGTTGGCCACGTGTGCATGTGCTTATCAAAAACACAATATTGATTTATGCTTGAGGAATCCGATGAGCTATGAAGTTCTTTATTTGCAGATGTCCAATAATGGTGCGGCGTGAGAACATTACAACAACAAACAAAACAAAAACACGATAGGAGTGGAAAATATAGGAAAGGTGAACAAACCACTTTAAAACATAGGAATAGGTTTTACCCTTTTAACTGGCACAAAAACTGACACCTTTATTCAAGACATCATGTTTGCAATAACCACAACACAAGCAGTCAAAATGCAAACAAAAAAGACAACTCTGATAATATGCACTGTCCTTGAATTTGATTGGTCCACACCCGAGACAGCTTTTCTTAGAGCCTAGTCTCCATTGGTGTTGGACCAGAAGACGCCAAAAGGCGTACAACTCAAAAACAGCGCACTATCAGAGTATTGAGGGCTCGGGGTGAGCATTAACATTATGAGACCTCCTATGCCAGAAACAAGATATAGGAATAGGTTTTACCTTTTTAACTGGCAGAGTTGTCTTTTTTGTTTGCATTTTGACTGCTTGTGTTGTGGTTATTGCAAACATGATGCCTTGAATAAAGGTGTCAGTTTTTGTGCCAGTTAAAAGGGGTAAAACCTATTCCTATATCTTGTTTCTGGCAAAGGAGGTCTCATAATGTTAATGCTCACCCCGAGCCCTCAATACTCTGATAGTGCGCTGTTTTTGAGTTGTACGCCTTTTGGCGTCTTCTGGTCCAACACCAATGGAGACTAGGCTCTAAGTAAAAGCTGTCTCGGGTGTGGACCAATCAAATTCAAGGACAGTGCATATTATTATCAGAGTTGTCTTTTTTGTTTGCATTTTGACTGCTTGTGTTGTGGTTATTGCAAACATGATGCCTTGAATAAAGGTGTCAGTTTTTGTGCCAGTTAAAAGGGGTAAAACCTATTCCTATATCTTGTTTCTGGCAAAGGAGGTCTCATAATGTTAACCCTTTAAAACAATTACAAATAAAACTAATCTATGTTTGTATTTTACCAGGCAAAGTCGACTGAGCTATTAGCTGCTTCTTCAGAAGCGATCTGACCACGAATGATAGCTTAACGAAGTGGTTTATCAAGTGTGAAATTCATAGCAGCCAAATTAACCGTGACAATAACCTAGCCCATGGGTAAACGAGAGTGCCAGGGGGGTACTTACAGGTGCTGCAGTGCTCTTGCAGCAGCAGGTAGTTCACGAGCGGCGGCGTGTAAGCGAGGCACTGCAGCGTGGCGTTGAGGAAGCAGGTGTTCCCCAGGTTGCGCAGGCCGGCACCCTTGCCCACGTCGTTCTCCCACCTGAGGCTCAGCCGCTCCGGCGCAAACAGCGAGAGCCGTGCCGCCGGAATGCCGTCGTCCTCCTCTGCACAAAGGGAACGGTGGTGGCGGAAGCCGGCGTCATCGCAGAGCGCTGCACTGCCGATGGGGCTGGCGTGGATATTCAGTGGCCCCAGCCAGCACCCGTACTGCTCCTCTTAACCAGAAATATTTTTCTCCAGATTTCAGTGTAAGGTTAAAGTTCACGACAAATGTGATGCGCCTGTCACGTTGACCGATAGGTGTTTTGAGCTCCTCGTGTTACTGTTGAATGGCAAAAGTTGTGGTTGGAAATCGGCCTTGCTTTGGTGGCTACCACCCTAACAAGATGCCTCGAGGCTGCGTAATTGCACGCTCACCTTGGGTTGCAGGCAGCACAGACACGCTGATGTTTTGGCGTTCTGTGGCTGACACCGGGGAGGGTTCCAGCCGGCCATGGGGAAGGCAGCTGGGTTGGGTGCAATGCCTCTCGTCTGCCGCCACCGGCACCTCGTTGGACGAGGTGGGGGCCAAGACCGTGAGGTCGTTACCGGACGAGGTGCCCTCCGCTCCAGCTGCCACAGTCGTGGTTGGGTCCTGCCACAACAACGCAGTCAACACATCCACAATTACTCCTCCCATCTGGACTGGGATCCCAACACACGTGGGACTGTTTTATCACCAAAAGAAATACAATTTTAGTCCATGAACCGATGGGAAATCTGCATCAAACTCACTTTAACTCGTAAAATAGTCTATGAAGAAGGTGCCATTGACTAAAGATGAACGAGTTCAGTTCGTTGTTACGTATGCTAAAGAAGGCAATAGAAGGCAATAACAAGGTCCTAAATATATTTAAAAATGGTAATGGGAGTAAGTTTTAACATTTGTTAAAATTCAACTAAATATCCCTCCGTTATCTGTTAAGATAAATATAATAATTGCGTGTGCTGACTTGTGGGCCACCCTCTGTAGGCCACGTTATGAAAGATACCAACAACTGTTGATGTGCTCTGCAGATGGGCCATGGCCTGAAACGGTGCCTGTTATATATTTAATCATGCATTATATATTTACTTCACATTATTATACAGGGTGGCCCAAATGTTAGGACAGAGGGATATTTCCTTTATTGTGCCACTGACATTACAACTTTTAATTATGTATTATTGAAGTAATAAGTGTATCTATTATCATTGTTACTATCTATAACAAAATAATCCTGTTGTTTGTTCAAATGAACATAATAACTCCATGAATCCTGACTTGTGGGCCAGCCTCTATAGGCGACGTTATGAACGGGAAAACAGCTATTAATGTGCTCTGCAGAAAGGCCATTGCTTGAAACGTCGCTTTTTTATATGTAATCATACATTATATATTTATTACACATTATTATCGGAATCAGAATATATATTTAGACTGGAGGAATCCGATGAGCTATAAAGCTCTTTCGTATAGATGTCCAGTTGGGGCAGGTAAGAACGTTACAACAACGAACAATATCAACACGTGATAGGAGTGCAAAATACAGGTTGGCCCAAAAGTTCCATTTATCGTGTCACTAAAATTGCAACGTTTTAATCATTTAGTCTAAAAGTTTACATATTTTTGTTATCATTATTAATACCATAACAAAATAATCCTCTGTGATTTGTTTAAATAAATAAATACAATAACTCTGTGTGTCCTAACTTGTGGGCCACCCTCTATCGGCGACGTTATGAAAGGGCAAATAACTGTGATGTGCTCTGCAGATGGATCATTGCCTGAAAAGTCGCCTATCATCCAATACCCACCCCAATGTACTCCCAGCGTTGTGATTGGCTGAGTGGCACTAGTTGGCCCCGCCCCACCCACCACCTGTGGCTCCTCCCCCTCACCTGGGGCTCTGCCCTGAAACACGGCCCCGCCGCCGCCTGCGCGGCTCCCGTCAGCTCCGGCACGGCGACCCGCGCCGTGCCTCGGACTTCATCCGGGGAGGGGGTCCCGGGCACAGCCCCACGGGATCCCTCGGGGGGGTCGCCAACTGCAACAAGATGAAGGAGGAGCACGTCGATCACATTTTACACTGCGGATAAACCCACGGCTCTACATTTCCCACTGTAGACAGATATGGGCCTATATTCTTAGTTTTTTCGGTAAAGACACGTTGAAGAGAAACAACAAAATAATAAAATATATAAAAACAATAAAAAATTCTCTCTTTTTATTGTTATATATATTTTTTTATTTTGTTGTTTCTCTTCAACGTGACTTTACCGAAAAAACTAAGAATATGAATTACTGCAGTCACGAAAGCTTTAAATCAAGACATGGTCCTGTCTATCGCTTCTGAAGAACTCAATAGCTCAGTGGGCTTCATCTGGTTTAATAAAAAAAAGTGTAGTTTATTTCGTTTTCGGGATTTGCTTACCTCTCTTATACTTTTCACGTGTATCGTTTTTTTGGTATTGGTGCAACTTTCTGAACCCGTCTCTACTGGACATTTGTACAAAAAGAGCTTCATAGCTCATCGGATTTTTCCACGAATATTGAAGTTCATGATTTTGAATTGGTGAGTGACGGTTGGTAACTCACGGGGGGTCCATTGTCCCCCCCCCCGTGAGTGACGGTTGGTCACTCACAGGAGGTCCACTACCCCATGAGTGACGGTTGGTCAACGCGACCGCTTAACCCCGACACGAATCACGACCTAAAATGACCACTTGGCCGAACCCAACCACACACACGCAGAGGTATCTTGAACAGTGCTCTGAGTTGTTGGCCGCTCGGCGTTTTGGGCCTCTCCACTCAGCAGCTGCGACCCAAATCGACGTGGATCGGGGGCTCAGGGGACGCGTGGCGAGGTTGGAACGAGAGGCCTCGAGAGTGAAGAAGAAGAAGCGAGGGGAGAGCGAGGCGAGCTTGGGGTGAGACTCTGAGCGGCAGAAGGTGAAGAAGACGTGGAGTGGGGAACACGTGCAGGGTGAGGATATCAGCATCAGTCACTTAATCATCATCGCCATCAACATCATCATCATCATCATCCACATCATCGTCATCATCATCCACAGCATCATCATCTACACCATCATCCATATAATCGTCCACATATTCATCAACCACATCATCATCTACATCTTCATCGTCCACATCATCATCCACATCATCGTCCACATCTCCATCATCCACATCATCAACAACATCCACATCAGCATCATTCACATCTACATTATCCACCTCATCATTATCACCATCTACATCATCAGCCACATCATGTCACGTCATCCACAACATTATCCACATCATCACCCACATCATCATCTTCATCTACATCATCAACCATATAATCATTTACATCATCCACATCATCCACAACATCATCGACATCATCCACATAATCATCATCATCATCCAATTCATGATCCGCATCAACATCATCATCCAAATCATTATCCACATCCACATTATCATCGTCTACATGAACATCATCATCTACATCGTCCACACCATCATCATCATCTGCATCATCTACATCATCATCGTCTACATCATCATCATCTACATCATCATCATCGCTGCGGGATGTTCAGTGGGCCTCGGGCTGGCCGCATCCCGGCCACGTGGGCCGATGGCCAGGACGGGCGAGTCGAGTGGCTACCAAGGGAAGGGAACGCGTCCGGGATTGACCACCCCCGGGGAGACGGTTTAGGGGTAGGCCCTCATCCAGCAGTAGATTTATCCACGCGTGGCCGGCGTGACGAGGTATGGTCACACAGCCACACCCACACGGTGCGTGAGAGGCGTTCATCCAGCAGTGGATTGAACAAGCCGCGTAGATGGCAATGTATGGGGTGCGTCATGAGGTGTCCGTGTGTGCACCTGTGTGTGTGTGTGTTGGTGTTTGATTGACGTGTCTCTCAAAGCTGATGTTGCAACAATCTTCCTGCTGAATATCTGACCATCTCGTCATACGGGATTCGGATTATCCCCATAGTGCGGTGTTGTCTATAAGAAACACGTTGAATCAAAGTGCAGCACAGAGATGATGTGGCTTCTATGAATGTCCACACGATGATAAGACACTTGGGTTGAGGTCTCATTTGTGATGGCCAAAGGGAAGGTTCGAGACTGGGGGCGTGGCCTCGGACCGTAGAAAAGGGAGATGCGCGGGAGACTCGGGGCTTTTGCAGTGGGGGTCTCCATCTGTCCGAGTGTGAGCACGTGACTCCTTAATAAAGAAAAGCATCTCAAGACAAGTGCGTCCAAGTGGTCTTTACAAGTGTAACAGGCAGCAGAGAGATCGACCGTTGCTGCGCCGATTTTCTACTTAAGCTGTAAACCAGGCATCTTTGAAGGCAACGATTTATTGTCAGCAGCAGCCTACAACCAGTTCGAAATTCGGCTTGATCGGGAGGCAGTTGGGGGTCGATAATGGGGGAAAGTCTGGCAAGCAATGGCTCGTTCCTTTAGCTTGGAGAGGGAGGACAAGAGGGATACTGGTCTGTAGCTGTAAGGTGAGTCTTGCGGCTTTTTGGGTTTCAGGAGGGAGAGGGTCGCTCCTTCTCACGGTGGATCTACTTGTCAGGTGTTTTCGTGTCACCTTAAACACATCTAATACCATCATCTGGGAAAAAATTGACATCGTTAATTCAAATCCAGATTTGATCAGTAGAGTTAAACTCCGAAAAAGACGCTTTTAAAGGCCAGAAACCTGATCATACAAGGTCTGATGGTGTGCACAGTGGACATCATTACTTAATAAAGATAAATAGGCAGTCATACGTGGATGGTAAAATTAAGGCCTTGAGTCTGGACTTGAAGAGGGGCAGAGAGGTTTTGGGTCTCTGTGTGAGCCTATGGGTCTCTGTGTGAGTCTATCGGTGTCTCTGTGAGTCTATGGGTCTCTGTGTGAGCATCTTCATGAGTTTATGGATCTCTGTGCGAGTCTAAATGTCTCTAGGTGAGTCTATGGGTATCTTTGTGAGTCTATCATGGATATTTGTGTCAATAGGTCTCCATATGAGTATGTCTGTAGGTCTCTGCATGGGCACATCCGCTGATGTGTGAGTTATGGTCAACATACAGGGTGTCCATTCAGGTATCAAACCATTGAAAATCAATTTTATTTCTATACACATTTTTTTTAGAAACAAGATTGAGCTAGGATGGTAATACTACACACTGACACTTGGTAGCATGACCATTTTATCTGACGTTTTATCTTGCTAACCCTCCGCGTCCCCACTCAAAAAGTAGTCACTGAGCCATCGACGGTCCGATTCATCGAGCACGAAGTGACCACCAGGTTGATCGTGGGCATCAACTTGGCTGAGCCCCCACGTTCACCTCAAGTTTTGTTCCCGATCTTTCTTTTTTCACATTCAGCCGCAGGCGCGAGATGATGGTGGGGAGACCGGTGCTGGATGTCACGGTGACATTTGTGACAAAGTCAGACCCCTTGACAACTCACTAAACGTGCTCCATAAGCATATTGGGGACGGAAATCACCATAATGCCAGCGTGTTTGACAAACGGCGTGACTCTGCGATACAATCTGCGATGCTCTCATCCGCTTTTCAATAACGATGACGGAGTTTTGTGGCAGCGGACAAGTTGCCGATGGTACTGGACTGGAATCGGTATGCACCGACTTGACAAGTTCCTCACACGTTCCTCATCTTAGTCCTCAGTACCCACTGATTTCACAATAAAAGTCTAACCCAATCTCGATATTGATTCCAAGCATCTTTTCATTTTGCAGGGCTGAAACTCTCCTATCTGGCCATACGTTGCCTTGTTTGCCCACTAAAGTCCTCGAAGCAGTTCGGTGAATCTTCCCGACACGTGGCTGTGATGGTTGGTCCATCTTGGACCTCACACAATTCCCTCCCTTGTAGTCCACACACCCGCAATCGCAAGCGACCACACGCATGGAAACAGGACTCCAATGGAGGCAAGTCCTTTCTTTCTTAAAAGCCAGAACGTCGATCATTAATATGCAACCAATGTTTGCTACAACATCATAATACCGTTACAAAGATACTCATATTACGTCCAATTGTCTGCATGCAAAAGCAGTCAACATAAAACAACCCGATATAGTAAGAAGTAGCAGAGGGGATGAATGCACGACTCAAAATTAACAAGGGCCTTGTTACCGCAGACACGGAGAAGTCGTGGTACTTATCGATGAATGGACTTTAAACAGAGTCCGGGATCCTTAGTGGCAGTCGATGAGCAGGCGACTTCTGTTGCGCGCGATGCCTCCTCCTCCTCCGGTGCTGATCGACGTTAGCAGCGTGATACCGCGGCGACGCAGCCACAAGGCGACAGTGGCAGCTGGGGGCTTGACGAACGACGCAGGGATGATGCCGTCGTGACACCGGTCATCCCTGCGGCAGCGGTGCTGTCAGCGCACGAACTCTGCCCAAGTGCAGGAACGCACGATCTCCTCCTGGGTGTCTACAGTGACAGCACTCACTCTGTCCATCAGGTGAGACACGGATAGATATCTTCGCCAGCATGATAGTGCACGGACCTGTAGTTATAACAAAGTCACTGTTTAGCCCGTGTTACGGCTCGTGACTGTGATTGGTGCAGCTCACTGCAGGCGGTTTTTTCTCTCCTCCGTGTGGATGTTCACCTCGAGTCCCACTTGTCTCTCCTGGTCACTCAACAACGGCAATAATCGTCAGAGGCCTTCATTGGGGCCGTCCATAAATGACGTCACGCGATTTTGGACGATTTTGACCCCCCCCCCCTCTCGTCACACGGCGTCACGAAAAGTCAGACCCCCCCCCTCAAATATGACGTCACAAAGCTCTGCCCCCCCCAAAAAAATATAAAACGTGCTTCAAATCGCTTTAAACTATTGTCATTGTGGTGCGTATTTAATGTGCCGCTGCACTCCGATGTTGTAGGAGAAAACATAACTTAAAAAGTATTTTTAATTAAGTAGAACGTGTTGTCTATATTTATTTAAAGTTGCGCATTCTGATGTGACGTCACATTTCCCAAACCCCCCCCCCCTCGTCACACACCGTCACAAATGTCTGACCCCCCCCCCCCCCACCAGGTGCGTGACGTCATATATGGACGGCCCCTTTAAACAGCTCAACTGCTGTTTGACTCCAGCTTCTGAACTCCTGAAGCTCCCTCTGTAGCTTGTCGCTCTCAACGTATGAGAGCTGTGTGAGACCACCTACTCCTCTTCTGCTGCTTCTCCACTCCACGTTCACTGGTGGCTCTTCATCTTGATGGCGTAAGGCCCGGGTCACGTGGCGATGGGGCCGGCTTCCCAATGGCACGAGCTATCGTGCTCGTGCCCACGTGGACCACACAATGCCGAAGCCACTGGGGCCGTGCACTTTTACATCTACATTGAAAACTCATTCTTCTTTAGAACTTGCTATTTGTATTATGTTTGTTGCCCTGTCCACCGCACCTCCAATTAGCACGGTTGGCTACACAGGGTGCGAAAGAAGTTCAACTTACATAATGCACCGTTGGTCTGCCCACAGTTTAGCGGTGGCACGTGTGGATACACTCACATCATGAATTGACCAACGCATCCACATTTTTTTCTGCCATTTATTATCTGGCCCTTCTCATGGGAGAGAAGCGCCACTCTCTCTCTCTCTTGTGAGGCAATGAAAAGCGTGCCAATGTAATTGGGACCTCTACAGCTTGGCCACCAATCTGTCCTCCTTTTGTGCAGGCAAAGGTTACTGAAGCTTGTTCTCGCGTTGTGCGCTTGATGCGGCCCAGCTGATTAGTATCATGAGGATCTGGAGTCAGGGATGTCTCCGGCACATTGTGAGCCAACCTCAACGCCTTCCTACAGGGTTCTCATTGTTCCATTGCTCTCAATTCAAATTAGACTCATGTCTGTGGAGACCAGTTCCTTTCAATTAACACACTTTTATATAACAATCAACACGTTATGTATGCTGAAATTCTTTCACACCGTCCATAGCCAACCATGTTAATCAGAGGTGCAACCACATCCAATGCATTATTATACTCAACTAACGTTCAATGGTATACCCACAACAGCGTGCATCTGTGTACAGCCAGACCTCGCTTAGCGCTCAAGATTGGTTCTTGGAAAAGTGAGCGCTAATGGAATCGGCGCTAAAAGGGGTCATTATACCATTGCATATATGGGGATGTGTTCCTGACAGCGTGATTTTTTTCGTATGAGGAACATATGAGGGCTTCGAGTATAGCGCTAATAATACAGTTGGTAGATATAATGTAATAAATAAAACATTATAATTTATTACAACTTCATCATTATGTGCTGTACTCAGCAGCGGGAGGAAGACGAGGTTGGAGCTGCTCCCAATCCGGGTGTTCGCGATGCTGCCCTCACTCAAAATGTCCGTGGTGAGGTTTCTTCCAGGTGGAGCCTGGGACTCTCTCCCGGTCTCATGAGAACTCGCCCGGCTAAACACTGTCATCATATTTGGGGGCACGTTTTATTATTATTTTTTATTTGACAATGAATGGTGGTAATTGAATCGTGGGGGGTGGGGTTTGGTTAGCTCAACATATGCCACTCTCATTGGCTGAGCAAATAATTGTGGCAGGTCCGTTTCTTCAGCCAGCACCGCCGCCTGTTCTCACCTGAAAGCACGGGACAAAGAACGCGATCACGAGTCCGCGTTTTATGGGGTCGCGCTAAGCATTGATATTCGGTGCTTTTTCTGGAAGACTTTGCTGCTTCTTCCTGGATTTATATCTGTTGCGCGTAGTCACTTTAAGATGTTTTCTTGTTCATGTTTTTGTTTGTTGTGGTTGCACCCGATTCAAGAGCCGAATGGCTCACAGGGCTATACCAAATAAATGAAACTGAAAACTGAAACTGTCTGTGTCGTCACGTGTAACAGCATTCGCTGAATACATTGTCGGCTTTCACATGGAGTTACCACGACTGTCAAAGCGTCAGGTGCCATTTGTAAGTCGATGAACTCACAATTTGAATCTCATGGTTTAAATCTCATGGTTATAGTTGTGATTTTTATTGTAATTGTACTTTTGTCCCATTTCGCTACATAACGAATTGGTGTATTTTCTACAACGGCGATAATTCATGCTTCGTGTTGTGTTATATGGAAAACTATTTCTACTGATTTAAAAATTATTGTCGAACTCGCTGTTTTCCCCGTCCCCGCGTGCATAGACATACACAAAACAAAGATGCCCCGTATAGCGTGAACAGACTGTTAGGGCAAGTGCTGTTAGCGAGCATCTATGAAGGTTGGCACGGCACACAAGGGGGTGGGTGGCCAACACCACGCCCGACCGCCTTTGTTTCCCTAGTGGCAATATTTTACACACCACACCAGGTACTCATTTGAGGCTGAGTCGGCCTAGGAGAGGCCCAGGACCGGTTGAGATCATCGTCACTGGTGGTGTTCGTGAGCGGGAATCGAACTCGGGTCACCACGTTCGTAGCGCAGCACGCAAACCGCTACACTACTGCTCCCCATAGGCAAACACAGATCATAACACCACACACAAACTGATACCCATGAATGTGTTTATTTTAAAATAGTTTTTGGTCAGCCTGGCACGTCAACGTTCACTAAAAAATACAGCATTGAGTGAAATGTAAAGGTGGCCCCGTACACAACCAATGGGCATTGCATAACTATGATTTAAAATGACACCTCAACAAAAGCCAAATGAAATACGATATTATGAATCAGACTACTGCTTGAATAGAGCTAGGGTTGTTTAAAGTCTTTTGTGTTGCAGGTAACCGCTTTAAAAAGCAGTAAAAAAATATTTGGTAAACTGGTTCACTACACATATAGAATGTCCAGCAACACAAAAGTTTTACCTTTAGAGCAGAAAATTAAAGGAAGCTGCTGTGGTGTAACGGTTACCACAGTGAACTTGTAACCCAGAGGTCTCCAATTTCATTTCCCAGCGCGGCATTTGAAGCAACGGGGCCAGTTTCTTACATCGCACGTGGCTTATCACGTGGAAATTTATAGCGGCCAAATGACTCGAAAAGCATGTTTCTAAATTTTAAGGGAAAAACCTGAGGACCCAGAAAAAAAATCCACGCGACCACGGGGAGAACATGCAAACTCCAATTATACAGCAGGTGTTACGGTCGGGATCAAACCCACGACCTCCTGCATACCAGGCGAGGTAGTAAACATCTCCTAGCCACCGTGGCACCCTCTCACCACAGTGGCGCCTCCACAATGGGTCCACAATGGGCAGATCACCTTTGATGGGATCAAGTTGGGGCGTGCCCACCGCTTCCAAAACTATCTGCAAGAGTGGAGCAAAAATACCCTCCAGAGCTCTCTCAGTGGAGGCCCTGTCGTCAGCAGCGGCCGAGTAAGCGAGCAAGTGCAGGGCCGCCGCACCTTTACCTGTTCACCGAAACATTTGACAAATGCACCTCGAGGTGACTTTGGTCCACCACCGTTCCGTTTTGTACGGTCACATGTACCACATGTACCACGTGTACCACACGTACGTTCACATGTACCACATGTACGTTCACATGTACCACATGTACGTTCACATGTACCACACGTACATTCACATGTACCACATGCACCACATGTACGTTCACATGTACCACATGTACCACATGTACCACATGTACGTTCACATGTACCAAACGGAGCGTTCCCTGTGAATATGCCACTGGAATCAATTCATGGCTCCTGACTTTTGGAAGTGGTAATTGATTCTGACAGCATTTACCGCTTTACCGGTTACCATTCAACAACCTTATAAAGGAGTATGTATCAAACTGAGATGACTGGTATTTATACTATAACTCACACGTTTTTCACATTGCTATATTACAACCTTTATGCAATGTGTATGCAGCAAGTATGAATGGGCATCATATCATGGCAGTTAATAACAACCCTGCAGCATTTACATTAGCCCTATCAGAGTTTACCTCGTACAAGTACTGTATTAATACACAATCATTCTACAGGCACGTTGAAGCACAATAAACATACATAATACGGAACCATATTGGAGTGTTAGTACACAGTAAACCCATAGCAGTGTTAATCTTATCAGTGGTAATATGTAATGTCCTACCAAAATCAAAGTTCATCTATCTATAGCATTAGCGCACAATAATATCCATACATGACCCATGCAGTATCAGTCCATTACAGTTGCAGTAGCGTTACATAGCGTCAATGTCCTACACAATTGCTGGGGCTTAGCAACAGGAAATCATCAACAACCGTGGCCTCTTAAACCGTCCCCTAAATAATGTCAAGACAAATAATAAGACAAAGATGCCTCCTTTCCATATCTGTACCTCCACATGAGGTTTTTTTTTACATCCCATCAGTCACACAGCCTTCTGGGATTGCATGTATTTCAGCAGGATTGGTTTCAACGCACGCAAAACTCTGCACTGATTTCCACGTTCAGTCTCTCATTACCAGTCACGCTTGCATATAAACATATGGCAGATCCTCAGCATTGCTTCGAGCAAGCCCGACTCTGCCGATGAGACGTTCAATGTAAAACCGGTCCAAAATGTGCTTACATTAAACCAATGCTGCAATGAAATACAATCCCAGAAGGGCGTGTAGTTCATGGATTGTGTAATTACTTTGATGCTTTCACGTGGAGGGAGAGATGGAAGCTCCAGGTCTTCTCGGCCAGTTATTCCCTCCCTTCTCTAGAATTGAAAAACATGAAGCCCTATTAAAGGAACATCTACGCCAGTTTGATATATTTAGGCTGACCTGTCTATGTTTAAACAGAGATTGGATTGTGTGAGGAGCTCCCAGATCCTTGAAATATCTGGACATTTCCACCAGTGAGCTCTTTTGGCTGGGTCATGTAGCCTGCATGCCCAGCCACCACAAGCCAAATAAACTTTTATGCGTCTGGATAGAGGGGCAGAATGGGCGAGGCAGGGGTTAGAGAAGAGATGGACTGATGCGGTACAGAAAGATGTGGAGCTGATTGGACTTCCAGATGACCAGTACTAGCGGTGTCAAGATCGGCCTCTTTTGGGGGCAACTCGTGAAGGACGCTCCTGAGCAATTGGAGGCAGCCACCCTCCAAGAAGAACGGAGCACAGAGCAGTGACCCTCACAACAACGAGCCAAGTGCCGGGCGACTAAAATGCAGCAAGTTGACAAGTGGGGAGCGCAGGTGTTGCATCTTCCAGTCTCCCCAGTCAGTCAACCTATGACACCTGGGTCTGACCCCTGACCTCCTGTTAGCAAGCTTTCGACAATTCACAAGGCCTCACAAGGCCTCAAATGTTACTGTCACTTATTGGCGAACGACGGTCGTTATCGATGTTAGAGTTGGTCGGTGTTGGTGCGTGTGTACCTCTTTACCGTGAGTGTGCACACGTGTGCATTAGAGGCACGGGGCTCTAGCATATAGCGCCACCCCGTGGTCACGTTGTGTAACTGAACACAACTGTCAACGAATACGCGGTGGGGTCAAAGGAAACAACTGAACCGGCTTTAGAGTGAGAAGGCGAGTGTTTGAACTCGAGCGAGGTCAAGTAGATACACAAGTGCAGCCGCCAGGGGGGGCAAGCCGAGTCCAGCGCTGGCACGTACCACCAGATGCTGTGGCACCAATAACGAACCCCCAGGGGGCTTCGAATGTATGTTGAACTTATTTCGCGGCGTACGTAGCCAACAAAGTAAACACAAAAAGCAGTTCTAAAGAAATTTAGTTTGTCATCTAGATTTAAAAGTACATAGCTCCCAGTGGCTTCCTAGAGCGTTCCAGACGGCCACAGAAGCGCATCTGAAACCGCGCGATGCGGTGACCGTCTTTGTTCGATGGCTCAGCCAAAAGCCGCTGCTGCGAGGATGGTCGGAGTTCGCGTGATTGTTTATGCTCCTTGACGAGATCAGCAAGGCATTATGGTTCATTTGTGGCAGGCCCTTTGTTGTATATATAGGTGTTATGAAAATTGTTGAAAATAATGAAAATTAAATGAAATTTGCATAATCTATCCGAAATCATGTTAATTGATGTAATTATGCGCATAAATTATGCTGATTCGAGAGATAATCGCATTAATTTATGCGAGTGGGCGTGGTTATGATAATCCAGGTCGTTATTGATTATGTGGTCGAGCCTTGGCGACGAGGTTTGGTTATTAATTGGAACAACGCGATTAATCGTATGCAGTGACGCAGGCGTTGTGAGCGTAAATGAGAGAGAGTCGATTCGACTCTGCTCTTTAATTCCGTATTATTGATAAGGATACGATTACTCTCGATTGAACATTATGAATTATGTGTGTTATGGAGTATGTGTGGTGATAGGTCCCCTCAAGGTTCAGATCTCATACGCAGAACAATATTACGCAGAATTTCAGGAAGAATCACACACAAACCTTCTGCTTTAATCAATTTTATTTTCTAGCTAACTTTAATTTTTGGATAATATGAAAACTCAATCTCGAGATTTTGGAATTTCAACACAGCGTTAACATGATACCATCACTATTGCGTTGTTTCACTTTGATAACGGCACCTGTGGTTAATTCCCGACGCGTAACGCAATCGATCGGTTGTTGAGAGAGAGATTAAAAACATGCGAACTATTCTATCAAAACCTTAACCTTACAATATGCAAACTCGTATACTTGAATTGTTACACAACACGGCACTCGGTCTTTGATTCGTATCCAATCCTTAACACATTCTGATATGCGAAGTTATTACGCTTGAAATCGTCAACACAGTACCACGTCGATGTTCGTTCATTGATTCATAACGATTATGCAATTAAAGCGTTCGACTGAAATACTTCTAATTGCCTTATCAACACCACTCAATAGCAGCAATGTTTTCGTCACTTGAATTGTCACACAACACAGCATTCGGTCATTGATCATGCGCGGGCCTTAATGCAATTATTGTCACGTTGTTAATAGGATGACTGATTATTATGCAACGCTATTCGTTGAAAGGGCACTCCAACCAGTATTATTCTTGAAGGCACAAATATGCGTTTGAATTCGTTATTTCATTCATGGATACCAGCAAGATTATGCAGAAAGAAAAATGTTAACGAACGACTCAAGTATTTCTAATCGACTTCCTCAACGCAACTCAATAGGTGGCGATGTTTCCCTTTGATATCCTTATCTCGGGCCAATCTTTTAATTAATTGTGGCCAGACCCCTGACAGGGAACCGGTTGAACACGCTCTTCACCCCCGCGAGCGGCGCTCCGTGGTGAGGTGCCAAGAATTAATCCTTATTAATGGGTCAGTTGGTAATTTATGCGGTTAGAAGTACAGCCCCAACACAATATTAAAGAGGAAAATTATGAACTCTCTTAAAAACGACGGATTATTCACTCGGTCGTTGCGATGTTTCCACAATCACGGATGGTTCAATGGCTTGAGGTTTTAGGCTTTTGTTAATGACCTGTGTGTGTGTTGAATGGTATGAGTGGTGAAAGAGTAGGCCAATGTTCGGAATCGATTCTTTGCGTCAGGCAGACGTCTGGTTTGTCGTGTAGTGGGGGGCAGTGTATCATACGTATCAGTTGATTCTTCTTTCAGTAGTTGGTTCGGACTCGGCGGACGTTGGTGAACGAGTTGATACGTTGTTGTAGTTGCGATGACCGTCCGGTAGATGGCGGTAGAAGCACGCCCGCAGCGGCACGATTTTACGCGGACGGTTTGGTAATGCGCGCAGTGCGTTTGCGTGCAGCTGGCACGCTTGGTGCTCCGTCGTCGGCGGTTGTAGATTGCAGGCTCACGATTCGCTCGTGGTGGCGCTGGCCGCTAACAGCGGCAGCGGGTCGCCAATCGGCGACACTCGCCAATTCGGCGAGTTTGTAGAGGCGTCTCCGGCGTCGGTAATGGCTGGTCTTCTGTTGAGACGAGTTGAGCGGGTCTTCTGCTGAGATGAGTTGAGATGAGTCTTCTTCTGTTGAGCTGGCCCCGAGGGCTGATGAGTTGAATTCAATGCTGAAACGGCTCCTTTTTATGCCAAAAATCTCTCTCCTTCTTGGCTCCTCCTCCCGAGGCGGAGCTATCTTTGATCTGACCGTGTGTCGGTGGGGGGGGGTTTGTGTGTCAGTGGTGGGGGGGTTCGTGTGTCAGTGTGTATGTTTGTGTGTCAGTGGTGGGGGGTTGGTGTGTCAGTGTGTATGTTTGTGTGTGTGTCATTTTTGACACGGTTCTGTTCGGGTCTTTCCTCAAGCCATAAACATCAAGACAACAGACGCTGCGATTCATCTTGAAGGCACCTGGTTGTCTACTCCATCCATCCAGAGGGGGCTTCCCCCCCTTTTGTACCGTTCCCGACGCACAAAGAGATGGTTAGTTTTTAAAGTTTAACATTCTCATCTGACAGCGTATTGTAACGTACCCATATATGATTCTGCTTGTGGTTCGGGGTATTCGATTTTGTTTCCAAGTGAAGATGCTCTTCCGAGTGTATGCATTTTATCACGTGTTGCGGGGAGAGACAAACGTGGCCGGGATCTTCCCATCTCTCTATACTTTGTGTTAACGTCGCTCAAATATCACTTCGACTCCACATTCAACCAGCCTGATCCACCCCGTTACCTTGGCTCCTACTCAGTTTATTAATTTTCGTCATTCTGTGTGTCTTATCACGTATAAATGTATGGCGGTTTATTTAACTTAAAGCTTGCTCGCTCTTTTGCTGCCCGTGTGCAGGGTGGGGTGGGGCCACTATTAAGTCCCGTGTGTGGCAGATGGTTCCTGCGATAACGATCTGTTTGCCCTGGCGTGAAATTCCTCTCTCGCGCTCTGCGGGAGAGACAAAGGTGGTCGGGAGTACCTATCTCTTTATACTTTCGACTTTATTTTTCTTAAATACCATTTGGTCCCATGTTCGCCAAGACTCGTGTTTGTAACTACGTCCTCCCGACACCCCTCTCGGTTTACCGAGGTTCGCATTGTTATGATGGCATTATTAAAGAGAAAAATAATTTTCATCCTGAGTTTAAGAGGTCCGTTTCTTGATTGTTGGAATCCATATCCCTTGGTTCTGTAAGGTTCTATAATGGAATGTCGTGTAAGGTGAACACGTTATTCTTAATTTTATGTGTGACTGATGTGTAGCCACTTCTTTAACTCAAAAAGTTTTCGCTGGCTGTTGTGTGTGTTTTCTCATTATCCGTCTGGCTAGCTCCAGATGGCCCCTTGTGATAAGGTGTGGTTCCTGCTTCTCCGCGCTGTGAGAGACACAAAGGTGGTCGGGGTTGCTTGGGATATTGTTTAACTCTATCGTAAGTTTGCTCGTTCGCCTCATTCCTTCTCGATAACCTTTGATGTGACTCGGTATTCCCGCTCCCAAGTTGGTGATTTAACAGTAAGACTATTAAAAGGTGA
Source organism: Petromyzon marinus (assembly GCF_048934315.1). NCBI lineage: Eukaryota > Metazoa > Chordata > Hyperoartia > Petromyzontiformes > Petromyzontidae > Petromyzon > Petromyzon marinus. The sequence goes on from NC_133709.1 coordinate 15,557,990, forward strand.
AAATCATTTGATGTTGAATTAATAATTGCATAAGGATTCACTGATGTGTCTAGTGGCCTATTCTTAATTGGAGTGAGCGTTAGGACCGCTAATTTTATCTTATTCTTGTTGTTGCCTTTTAATGATTTTTTTCGTTGTTTTACCGGCAAATAACAAACAAAAAATTGTATACGATTTACCCTGTTGGCGCCTCCGTGTCTACTCTCTTGGTGTTCTGACCTCGGGGGGACCTTTCCTAAGGGGCCCATCAAACTCTTGTTCATCTGGAGATTTTCGCGGATAGCTGTTAACATCCACGCCTTGAGAGTTTTATTATTTCTTTATATATATGGCCTGTTTATGATGGACATCTGCTTTTTTTGTGTTTCTGGCTTACGGGTTTTATTCATTATTAAAAAAAATTGTTTGTCACGAAAGAAAGGAAAAAGAAATCTATGTGTATGCATCCGTAAATATTCTTATGGATATTAATTGTGGAAAAAGGGCCGTATACAACAACAGGTTCCACAGGATTGGAAGGACACCCTGGTGGTCCCCCTCTTTAAGAAAAGGGACTGCACAGATTGTAACAATGACAGGGAAAGGCCTTGGCAAGGATTATTCAACATCGTCTTGCCAGGCACACTGAGGAGAGGTTTGCAGAGCCCAAATGTGGTTTCAGGCCAGGGAGGTCCTGCACGGATGCCATATTCTCTGTCCGCCTGCTACGGTAGAGGTGTAGGGAATACCAACATAACCTATATCTCTGCTTTATTCACCTGATCAAGGCCTATGATAACATCAATAGGCCGGGCTCTGTGTTGTTGTTCGTGTTTTCGGATTCCCCGACTCTGCTCACAATCATTATGGACCTTCATGATGGTGGGCAGGCCCGGGTAATGCTACATGGCTGGGAGTCAGAGCCATTTCCTGTTCACCTTGGAGTGCGACAGGGATATCCTCTATCTCCTACATTATTTAACACATTTTCGACCACGTAGTTTGAGAAGCTTTCCATGGCTATACTAGAGGAATGTCCATCTGGTACAAATACAATGGGAGGCTGATTGATGCCCAGGTGCGGTCGAGGGATGGCAAGATCGGCCTCTGTGAAGGAGGCATGTGAAGGAAGCTACTGCGCAATTGGAGGTAGTAGTCATCCTCAAACAATAGTGGAGGGCAGAGGAGCGACGCTCACAGGTGGTGCATCTGCCAGTCATCTCACTCAGTCAACCCATGGCACCTGAGTCTGTCCTATGACCTCCTGCCAACGAGCCTTCAACATTTCGCGTGGCCTCAAAGTGCATATAGCCTGGCACAAGTCCACTGGTAATGTCACCGCCACTTCGTTGGGAATGGAGGTTGTTGTTGTGACATACAGTATTGTGGTTGAACATGATATGAATGACATGAAAGAGTTGGGCTGGTAGACCATGACCTCTCAGCATGGGAGGAGGAATTGGAGGAATTAACAAGTGAAATTCAGGGGAATAGTAACCATGATAGGAGAGATAGAAGAGTGATATGGAGGTGACTGACCACCGGTGAGCAAGAAGCCAGAGTGAATCAGAATCTTTATTTAGACTGGAGGAATCCGATGAGCCATGAAGCTCGTTTTCACAGATGTCCATTTGGGGCAGGTGAGCAAGTTCCAACAGAAAGTCAGTGAGTGCTGGATCATCAATCACCCTGCTTTATGTTGAGTTATATCAAGTGAAGTGAGGTAGAAAATAGGTACTCCACCCCAGATGTGACAACAGTTTTCCACCTTGCATGAGTGGTGACACCCTGGGTTGGAGTGAGGGCTGCAACCACTGTGTGTGATTGAACCGGGTTCTCGAGTTTAACGAGTGGATGGCTTTGGCCCAGCTAACAATGACTGCACCCATCAAATGTGTGCACACATTTTAGAGTCAGGATTTCACTTAATTCGGATAAATTCCACCGAAACATGCGATTAACGCCAATGTCATTACGAGGGCCATTAGGCAGGATAGAGCTGTGGATGAAGGAGAGAGCTGTGGATGAAGAGAGAGAGTTGTGTGTGAAGGAGGGAGCTGTGTGTGACAGTGAAGGTGGAAATAATTGACTGGAACCCTTCCCTGTCTCCGCGTGTTGGCGATGGGAGCGTTGGCTACACCTTGCAGAAGTCTCCGATGTTGCCCCCCCTGTAATGGGGGATTAGCCGTCAACATTTGTGTGTCCCCCTCTTGAAAGCCTTTCTGGGAACGTGTATTGCTCGTTTTCTTCCATGCAAGGGAGTCGCGAGGTCAATTCGTCTACGTCAGGGGTCGGGCAAACCTGCGGCTCTTTAAGCGACCGCTTCGTGACGTTATTTATTAAGGACCAACCGTCTCGTATTCACGTGGCATGGCGGCTCTTGAAATTTAGATAGATATTTTTCAATATAATATACCAAATTAGAAAAAAACAACGGCCGTCTTGTTATTTTGGCTGCCGACGCCTGGTCCGTGTAGAAAGCGGCGTCCTCTCCTCGCGTGTTAAAAATAAATTGCCCGTGAATTCAGAATTGGTTCCACGACTCGTGACGGCCAAACAGCAGCGTGCTGCCACGCCTGGGAATTACCATCAAGGAGGAGTGAGCAACAGGAGCCTTGCGATGCGACCGTGTCAGCCACCACCACGACGACAGACTCTGCGGGACGCGTGTGTACTTTTTATTCGAAAAAGATTATGTACAAAACACAGATGAGAGAACACGCCGGTTTTGGAAGGGCATCTCCATAATCATCTCGATGGTCATCTCCATAATCATCTCAATGATCATATCGATGATCATCTCGATGGGCATCTCCATGGTCATCTCCATAATCATCTCCATAATCATCTCGATGGTCATCTCCATAATCATCTCCATGATCATCTCCATGATCATCTCGATGGTTATCTCCATGTTCATCTCCACAATCATCTCGATGGTCATCGCCATGGTCATCTCCATAGTCATCTCCATGATCATATCGAAGATAATCTCGATGGTCATCTCCATAATCATCTCCAAGATCATCTCGATGGTCATCTCAATGGTCATCTCCATGATTATCTCCATAATCATCTCGATGGTCATCTCCATAATCATCTCCAGGATCATTTCCACGATCATCTCGATGGTCATCTCCATGATCATCTCGATGGTCATCTCCATGGTCATCTTCATGATCATTTCCATCGTCATTTCCATTATTATCTCGATGGTGATCTCCATGATCATCTCGATGATGATCTCCATGATCTCAGAATGGAATCGTAGTCACGTGCATCTTCAAAATTAGCGGCCGGTGTACATCCCTTATGTTTTTCTTCCAATAACTGAAAAATAAAGAGATCGTTTAAATCATCATCATCATCATCAAAGTTAGTTGTGATCTATATCTCGTGAACGCCTTTTCCAATATACAGGAGCATCCGAGCGTAATTGTGTTAGAGAGTACAATATTTTAAATACACGATGCGTAGCCGAGTTGACCCCGACACTGAAGGAAAGTTGTGAACATCGATCGGAGGCCGCGCGGCCCCTTTTAAGAACATGCACGAGTTTTGTGAACTTTAAACACAACCACCCCCACCCCACCCCTTACCCCTCCCCTGTACCGTCAAACGAACACAAAAAAACCGCGTCAAAAACTCCCACGAACGAACGAACAAACGGCGAGTGTACAAGTGAGTGAGTGTACAAGTGAGTGAGTGTACAAGTGAGTGAGTGAGCAAGTGAGTGAGTGTACAAGTGAGTGAGTGTACAAGTGAGTGAGCGTGGAGGCGAGTGTTCAGGCGGGAGTGCAGGTGAGTGTACAGGTGAGTGTCACAGGTGAGTGTACAGGTGAGTGAGTGTCACAGGTGAGTGTACAGGTGAGTGTACATGTGAGTGAGTGTCACAGGTGAGTGTACAGGTGAGTGTACAGGTCAGTGTACAGGTGAGCGTGCAGGTGAGTGTACATGTGAGTGAGTGTCACAGGTGAGTGTACAGGTGAGTGTACAGGTGAGTGTGTGTTACAGGTGAGTGTACAGGTGAGTGTACAGGCGAGTGTACAGGTGAGCGTGCAGGTGAGTGTACATGTGAGTGAGTGTCACAGGTGAGTGTACAGGTGAGTGTACAAGCGAGTGTACAGGTGAGTGTACAAGCGAGTGTACAGGTGAGCGTGCAGGTGAGTGCACATTTGAGTGAGTGTCACAGGTGAGTGTACAGGTGAGTGTACAGGCGAGTGTACAGGTAAGCGTGCAGGTGTGTGTACATGTGAGTGAGTGTCACAGGTGAGTGTACAGGCGAGTGTACAGGTGAGCGTGCAGGTGAGTGTACATGCGAGTAAGTGTCACAGGTGAGTGTACAGATGAGTGTACAGGTGAGTGTACAGGAGAGTGAGTGTCACAGGTGAGTGTACATGTGAGTGAGTGTACAGGTGAGTGTACAGGTGAGTATACAGGTGAGTGTACAGGTGAGTGTACAGGTGAGTGAGTGTCACAGGTGAGTGTACAGGTGAGTGAGTGTACAGGTGAGTGTACAGGTTAGTGAGTGTACATGTGAGTGTACAGGTGAGTGTACAGGTGAGTGAGTGTACAGGTGAGTGTACAGGTGAGCATACAGGTGAGTGTACAGGTGAGTGTACAGGTGAGTGTACATGTGAGTGAGTGTCACAGGTGAGTGTACAGGTGAGTGTACAGGTGAGTGTACATGTGAGTGAGTGTACAGGTGAGTGTACAGGTGAGCGTGCGGGCGAGCACCTGGAACGCGTCGTTGGCGCACTTGCGGCACGGGTTGTGCTGGCAGGGCAGAATGACCACGGGCTTGGAGGACATCTCCAGGCAGAGGGGGCACAGCAGCTGGCGCGCTCCAGCTCCTCGTAGCGCGCCTGGGACTCGCGCAGCAGCAGCGACCCACAGGCGGACAGCCTCATCGCTGCTACAGCTGTCACGTACAGGCGGACAGCCTCGTCGACACAGCTGTCACACACAGGCGGACAGCCTCGTCGCTGCTACAGCTGTCACGCACAGGCGGACAGCCTCGTCGCTGCTGTCACGTACAGGCGGACAGCCTCGTCGCTGCTACAGCTGTCACGTACAAGCGGACAGCCTCGTCGCTGCTACAGCTGTCACGTTCCCGGGCTCCCTATCCTCCTCTTCCCATGTCACGTGGAGACAGAGAGAGAGAGAGGGCATTCACACCACGAGGTCACGTGGCCCAGGAGAGAACAAATCCCCCCACCCTCTAAACAACTCCCAACATGGACTGGTCCGTCCAAGTCAAACTCCCTCGCCCCCTGTCAAACACCAACTTTGGACTCGTCCATCACTGGTCCCACCTCCCTCACGGAAAACCATCGAAGTCAACGTACAGTAGGACAGTCCACAGAAGCGGCATCGACAACAACAACAACAGCCGTCACCATTCGCCACTAAGTGGCGGTGACGTCCCCACGGCGTTTGTGCCAGGCTAGGTGCACTCTTAGGCCACGCGAAGTGTCGAATGCTCGCTGACAGGAGGTCACGGGACAGAACCCTGCAGGTGCCATGGGTTGACGGACTCGAGATGGCTGGCAGACGCCACCAGCTGTGCTAACTCGCCGCATTTTAGCCGCCCGCCTCTCCGCTCGTTGTTGTGAGCGTCGCTCCTTTGCCCCTCCGTCGTCGTCGTCGTTGTTGCTGGAGGGCGACTGCCTCCAACTGCCCGGGAGCGTCCCTCACGAGCCTCCTCCACAGAGGCCGATCTTGACACTGCCGGTACCGCTCATCGGCAAGTCCACTCGGCTCCACATCCTCCAACCAGGTACCTTTGTAGACCCGCAATGATGCCGTGCCGTGTTGGCAGTCCACTGCTGGATGAAGGCTTCGGGTCGCCACGGTGGCTAGGAGATGTTAACTACCTCGCCTGGTGTGCAGGAGGTCGTGGGTTCGATCCCGACCCCGACGCCTGCTGCTGCTGTATATTTGGAGTCTGCGGTGTCTCCCCGGGGTCGCGTGGATTTTTGCTCCGGGTGCTGCGGTGTTTCCATTCCACATTGAGAATCGACGTGTTTCGAATATTTGGCTGCTCTAAATGTCCACACGATAAGCCACTTTGTTGAGCTATCATCTGTGGCCAGGTGGCTTCTTATAAAAGCGCTATGTAGCTCAGTGGGACTTAGGTGGTTAAAATAAATAAAAATAGTAAAAATAACAACACCACAACTCCACGCACACAGAACATCTGTCGTGATCCTGACTGCAGTGCTCATCTCGATATGGTCGATGAAAGTGAATTACGTGACGGCCGCTACGTTCAAAGGTTTCGTCACCTTTGGGTGGCATCAGTTGCTGCTCTGGCCCATCGGGAAATACAATAATGCCTTGATGGAGGCTCCATTGAAGATGCGTGCGACCCTCTCAACTGGCCGTCTGACCCGAATGTTCGATCCAACCCGAGCTGAATATCGAGTGGAACTGTGTGACCCTGGGGCTATTAGCTACAAAGCAACACTTTATTTTTTACTGCCCACGGTCAATCCACTGCTGGATGAAGGCCTTCCCACTATTGTGGTTCTTTGACCATATCCCACCACGGGTGCTCGATGCTGGTCGGTGAAGGTAGCGGGCAACCAGCCCTGACATCGCTCGCCAGTCGTGTCGTTGTTAGCCCTGGACAGGAATTGAACTCGGGTGGAGCCGGTTCATAGCGTGGCGCGCTACCCATCTGTGCCACTTCTCGTCACCCTCTTTGGCTGTTTACTCAACGACCCCAACATCCGTCAATGATGACCGATTCCATTCATAAAGTGCGCTCTTGCCGCCGTGTGCGCTGAGTAGTACTCAGTATTAAACACGCGTTGACTACTCTATACTGCAGGGGTGTCCAAACTTTTTTTTCCCGAGGGCCACATACAGAAAAATATACGAGAGGTATACTGCCTCACTTCTCATGCACTAATATTGTCAAAATCAATCAAATGCAGGTAAATTACGCTTGATTATTGAACATGTTTGAAGAAAAAAAGCCTCCATCATAGCTCTTCATTAGTAGATTTTAATTTTATTTTTTACAAAAAGGTTGGCAGGTCATTCTCTCAGTGACAGCCTCAGATTGGTTCTTAGGGTGCTGATCCCCCTTCATTGTCCATATGAAGGGAGAGACAAGAAGAGAAATAGGGGATGTGGATATTTCAAGCTTATTACACAAATAAATTATTGGGCTTGTTAACACATCAACTAACGTTTGTTAAAAAAATTGTCATCAACTTTAATTGACTGAATTTATTAAGTAATTGGGCTTATTAACAAATGAAAACGGTGTGTATATTTTTAACTCACCTGTAATGGGAAGAATGTTACGCTCAGTGGGAGCAGTGATGCTGCGCTTTGGTGTGAAGGATAGCTGGCAGGTCAGGAGTAAGTTTGGTGGTTGAGATGCGAAGGACGTCACGGAGATGGCTGTCGGTCGTTCTGGTTCTCAGCCTGCTTTTGTTCAGCGTTAACAGAGAGAATGTCTGCTCACATATGTATGTTGAGCCGAACAGACTCATCATTCGTTTTGCATGGCGTCTCATCAGAGGAAACTTGGCCTTTTCCAAACTCCGGTAGAAGTCAGGGAGGGAGAGAAGCTGATGCTGATTCTTCAGAGAATCATCACACTGAATTTCGATCAGTTCTAATTGCAGACTCTCCTCCACTTCTTTCGCATCCATTGAAAACGGAGCCGCAAACAGTGTGATTTCCTTCTCAATGACAGAAAAATCTTGGAAGCGCTGACTGAATTCTGTCATGAGAGATGTGATCACAGACACATATTCTCCCATTTTTGCAGAGAGCTTGGCATTTGGAAATGCGCGTTGATTTCGGTCAGCGTGAGGAGTGCGCTACATTAAAGTTGCGCAGTTGTGACTCGAAGAGACGGAGCTTCGCACGGAATGCTTTCATGTGCACATACAGCTGTGGTACCAGCTGCTCTTTGCCTTGTAGTCTCTTGTTATATGGTTAATCTAAATTGTCTTATGGTTGTTGTTGGCTTGCACCACTTTGACTTTTTTCACACAGCGTATTAATACGTTTTTTTTGTGGAATATTAGCTGGTTTATTCCTGGATGTTTCTGTTATGCGTTGTCGCTTTAAGTTGTTCTGTGTTCAAATTTTGTTTGTTGCGGTTGCACCCGACTTAAGAGCCGCATGGCTCACAGGGCTATACCAAATAAATGAAACTTGAAACTTGTTCGGGGTGTTGAGATGATCAGTGAGATCAACTAAAAAAGCCAGGCCTGCCAACCATAAAGGGTCACTGATCTCATGGAGAGGTCTGCCCTTTTCTTTCAAAAACTTGTCGCTATTTGATCACAGGGAATAAAACCGCTGCAGCACGGAGCCGCGACTGAGCCAGCGCACTTGAGAATGGTAGAGTAGGTCCCCGTATTCAGCATCGACATCAGAGAGGAACGCTTGCAATTCTCTGTGGTAAAGCCCTCGGGCCATAAATTTTGTTGACATTTTTCACAACTGTGTTCATCACATCGCCAAGCTGGATTATCTTGGCACAGAGGGCTTCTTGCTAGATGATACAGTGCATTTTAACAGCCTCACCTCCGCTCTCCTGCACCTTGGCACTCACCATAGAAGCCATTGCTTTGCGCTCGCCTGTCATTGCTGGAGCCCCATCCGTTGTAATTCCACACAGCTTGTCCCATTTAAGTCCAGCCTGGTTAATTGAATCTGATACAGCTTCAAAACATGTCCTTCCCAGTTGTTGTCCCCTTTAGACTCCGAAGATCAAGCAGTTCCTCCGTAATGCAAAAATTCTCATCAACTCCCCGCCAAAAAATTAACAGCCGTGCAGTGTCCGTGGCATCTGTGCTCTCATCACATGCAATCGAGTAAAAATCGAAAGCACAAGCTTTTTCTGACACTTGCTGTTTTAAGTTAGCCGACAAGTCTTCAATTCGCCGCACAACCTTATTTCTGGACATACTAACATCGTTGAAATCCTGCATTTTCTCCAGGCACATTATTCCCACGACTTTAGTGAGGCACTGTTTGATGAAGTCACCGTCTGAGAACGGTTTCCCGTGTCGGGCAATGAGTTGAGCTACTTCATTGCTGGCTATTGTTGCATTTTCTTGAGCTTTGTTAGCACGGAAAAAAAACCCTGCTGCTGCGTTAGCAGGCTAGCTTGCCATTTGCTTTACCTTCTCTCTCCGCTCGGCGCCAGTGTAGGACGTGAAGGTCTGATGTTTCGTTTCATAATGCCGTCGTACATTGTACTCTTTCATCACGGCAACACTCTCATTACAAATCAAACAAACACACTTCCCCTTGGTTTCTATGAAAAAAAAATCATTTTTCCACCGAGTCTGAAATTTTCTGCACTCGCTTGCAATCTTGCGTCTCTTCAGTTCCGGCATTTCTGGTGACCCTGAGCAAATGTTTTCTTCGATTGCTTGCTTTGTGGAGACGCTGCCTTGCTCAAGACAATAGCGCCATCTAGTGTTTAAATTAAGAAATGCAATACAGTGGTCCACAGTCCATTATATTTTTTAAACTTTGATACGGGCCAATTAAAAATGGATGGCGCAGTTGGCCCGCGGGCCGTAGTTTGGATACCCCTGCTATACAGGGCGGGATAGAGATCTCTACTCAACCCTGCAGGGTGACCCCTCTCATAGTGAAGGCGTTCACACTCGAGCCGCGGTTGCCCTGTGCCAGTAGCTCTCTCAATAGCTGTAGCGATAACATATTTGCGTTGTTAAAATGAATGACTCAAAACGATAATTAAATGACCCCTTAGTGTAGGACGATCATTGAATATTGAACCCTAAAACTCTGCAATGTTAATTTAATGCTGAGGGTGTCGACAAGAAAAGTAACGGATGTGTGGGGTTGAAATTGTCAACTCGTGTCCGCACTGCATCGTGCGGCGGGTTTCTGACAGCAGCAGCATCGCCACGACGCTCTCATTGCCGCTTGGTGAATATCCGTGGCGGGTTCCTTTTCGTTTTTTATTCATTGAATGAGGACGTCACCCTCCCTGCACCTGGCCACCCACTTTGTTGTTTGTGTGCCTTCAGGTGTCACTGCAGAGCTATTGCAGAGGGATGCTGCGACTATACTGGCGTGGGGCTCAGCATAGACGGCGGCCCTCTGTCAATCCATAGCGGAGGTAAGAGCCCCCCACTCTGTGTCAGTAAATGGGGGGGTGTTTGATCATACTTCACCATGCTGGTCAGTATGAGTTGGTGTGAAGGTGAGGCAGCCCAGAGATCTGTTCAGATGTCACTCAGCACCGACGTTAGCCGTGGCCGGGAATCGAACTTAGCTGGCAGTGGTCAGTGTGCGCTAACGGCCGGGCCACCGCTTCACGGGTGAACGGGTTGATTAGGTGAGACGATGGCGTTGAGTTTCATATCAGTGGCTACTCCTCCACGTGGCTGGGCCATTGAGTAACCACACCCACATCAGTGTCCCAGTGTACCGGCACCCCCCCAGTGCTGGAGTCAACATTCTCTGGGCCCCGTTTTTCTTCACACGCCGCCCTGCATTTGAGCCCAGCAAGAAGCGTGTCCCCACCGAACGCGTTACGGTCAAATGTTGTAAGCGGCAGGTAAATCTAACTTTATATTTGACGACCTCCTGGTCAAAGACGTCCTGACCAATGTGGAGGAGTAGGCCAATGACCCTCACAGGGGCTCTCTGGAGCTCCCGCTCGTGGAGGCCCCATTTGCCGGCAGTGGCGTGAACAACCGCAGGGGCTGTACCATTACCTTTTATCCACTTTTTATATTCAACATTTTATTAGGTCAGCAACGTGGTCTTGACCTCTTCCCCACAAACATTTCTGAGAAATACAACAAGTGCACGTGTATACAAGTGTACTTCTGTGGCGTCTTTGACCATCACAGCGGCTAAATGAGGGCTCTGGACGGGTGCGAGGGGCTGATAACCCCTCCACCTTCAATTAACTACCACTAAACTACAACCGAAAAATGTAATTAGACATACACACACACACGCATTCACACACACAAACACGTACACACCCATCAACACACGGACATACAAAGACAAAGATCCCCCGTATAGCCAAAACAGGCTGTTTTATGCAAGTGCTGTTAGCGAGCACACGCACATACATACACACATACATACACACATAAACACACGTAAACAAACACAAACACACACATACACCCACACACAAAGACACACACACACACTGCGATGGCAAAGTAAGAAATGGAAGCGAGACCAGTTTTGTCACAACAAGTATATATTGATGTCAAGTGCAAATACAAAACGAGGTAGACAAAATCTCTGGAAAACATTAATCTCGCTTTCCCTTCCCACACTTTGAGCTGCTTTTGTACAAACGATAAAAACTCCGAGGAGACCAAAGTGTCACCGATCTACATTCACGAGTTCAGAAACCGCTGTTTCTGGAGGCATCATGGAAGATGGAAATAAAGTGCTTGGCGAAGTTAATCATTTATCGTACATTTCACGTGGTAACGACTTGGCGCTACGGTTAGCGTGTCCATTGAAATGTGCACGCCCCGTACGTGAAAAATAACAGATATGTAGTTTAAAAAATGCCGACGTATTCACAGTTCGATAAATAAATAAATACTTTGCAACAGCGGTGGCTTTTTAAATCCCCGCCACAACGCGAAATAAAAGTCCCCCATTTTTAATTAACGGGACAAGAACCGTACGGGAATACCTTGCACGACCTCACTGAGAGCGCACTCCGGCCTCGCGTTGCGGAGGACACAACCTCTGTCTTCATTTGTAATGAGACAGTTAATTTTACGGTCACCATTACAATAACGTTCCTGGTGCCAACTCTCTTGACGATTGGCCAGGGAATAAACGACAACCCCAAGCCATAATGGGTTGGTGCCTCCTGCATGGATCTTGGCTCCTGTTTCCCAGAATGGCTGGCGTGATTTTAAGCGCTTTCGTGCTGGGTTTTTCAAGTCTTCGTGGATTAAAACTTGATTTGAAGCTTTCATGACTGCAGGAATTACTCTTTGGTTCTTTCAGTAAAGTCACGTAGAAAGAAAATAAATTAAACAATAGAGTACGACGTTTCGATTGCAACACAAGCAGGGGCTGGTGGTGGAGCCAGATAAATCCGATGAGCTATGAAGCTCTTTTAAACAAATGTCCAGTAGAGACGGGTTCAGAAAGTTACACCAATACCAAAAAAACGATACACGTGAAAAGTATGAGAGGTAAGCAAATCCCGAAAACGAAATTAATTACACTTTTTTTATTAAACCAGATGAAGCCCACTGAGCTATTGAGTTCTTCAGAAGCGATAGGCAGGCTCATGTCTGTCTACAGTGGGAAATGTAGAGCCATGTGTTTATCCGCAGTGTAAAATGTGATCGACGTGCTCCTCCTTCTTTTGCAGTGGGCGACCCCCCCGAGGGATCCCGCGGGGCTGTGCCCGGGACCCCCTCCCCGGATGAAGCCCGAGGCACGGCGCGGGTCGCCGTGCCGGAGCTGACGGGAGCCGCGCAGGCGGCGGCGGGGCCGCGTCTCAGGGCGGAGCCTCAGGTGAGGGGGAGGAGCCCCGGGTGGTGGGCGGGGCCCGCTGGCGCCAATCAGCCAATCACAACGCTGGGAATGCACGGGTGTGGGAAAATTGGTATGGGAAAATGATAGGCGACGTTTCAGGCAATGGTCCTTGTGCAGAGTACGTCAACAGTTGTTAGACCCTTTCATAACGTGGCCTACAGAGGGTGGCCCAAAAGTCAGGACACGCAAAGTTATTGTATTTATCTTAAATGATCACAAGGGGTTATTTAGTTTAATTTTAACAAATGTTAAAACTGATATCCATGACTCTTTTGAAATGCATTTAGCACCTTTTTTTTAAAATTACAGCTACCTTTTTCTGCATGCATAACAACGAAATGAACTCGTTCGTCTTTAGTCAATGGCCCCTTCTTAGAATATTTTGTGAGTTTGGGGTTCCTCTAAAAATCAATACTGTATATATTTCTGAGATAAATTATGCAGGTCGATTATCGGTTCATAGACTAAATTTAATTCATTTTGGAGATGAAACAGTCCCACGTGTGTTGAGATCCCAGTCCAGATGGGAGGAGTAATTGTGGATGTGTTGACTGAGTTGATGTGGCAGAAACCAACCACGACTGTGGCAGCTGGAGCGGAGGGCACCTCGTCTGGTAACGACCTCACGGTCTTGGCCCCCACCTCGTCCAACGAGGTGCTGGTGGCGGCCGACGAGTGGCTCTGCACGCAACCCAGCTGCCTTCCCCATGGCCGGCCTGAACCCTCCCCGGTGACAGCCACAGCACGCGAGAACATCGGCGTGTCTGTGCTGCCTGCACCCCAAGGTGAGCGTGCGACCACGTGACCTCGTGACCTCTCGTTAGGGTGGCAGCCACCAACGCAAGGGCCGCTTTGGAGCCACTGCTGTTGCCCTTCACGAGTAACACGGAGAGCTCAAAACACCCAGCAGCCAACTTGAAAGGCGAATCATATTTTTCGCGAACTTGAGCCTTACACTGAAATGTGGAGCAAAATCTTTGTGGTTAAGAGTAGCAGCACGGGTGCTGGCTGGGGCCACTGAATGTCCACGCCAGCCCCATCGGCAGTGCAGCGCTCTGCGATGACGCCGGCTTCCGCCACCACCGTTCCCTTTGTGCAGAGGAGGACGACGGCATTCCGGCGGCACGGCTCTCGCTGTTTGCGCCGGAGCGGCTGAGCCTCAGGTGGGAGAACGACGTGGGCAAGGGTGCCGGCCTGCGCAACCTGGGGAACACCTGCTTCCTCAACGCCACGCTGCAGTGCCTCGCCTACACGCCGCCGCTCGTGAACTACCTGCTGCTGCAAGAGCACTGCAGCACCTGTAAGTACTCCCCTGGCACTCTCGTTTACCCATGGGCTAGGTTATTGTCACGGTTATTTTGCTGCGATAAACTTCCCACGTGATAAGCCACTTCGTTGAGCTAGCATTTGTTGTCCAGGTTGCTTCTGGAGAAGCTAATAGCTCAGTGGGCTTTATCTGGTAAAATAAAAGTTTAGTTTTAATTGTAGATTTTTTAAAAGTGATTTGTTTACCTTACCAATACTTTGTACTCTTATCGTTTTTTGTATTGTGCCCTCGTTCGCAGGCCAACAGAGCGACTTTTGCCTGATGTGTGTCATGGAGCGTCACGACGTCAACACGTTCAACAACTCAAAGAGAGTGCTGACACCCAAGGTCATCACTAAAAACATCACGCGTGAGTCCCACAACTACGTTAAAACTTGCACTCGGAGGAGAAGTTATCCCCGTGATCTTTCGCCATCTGTGTTCCAAGTCCTTTGCACTGCTCCTTTTGACATATCTGTTGGGGAGCTCTTGAAGGATGTCATCAGATCCTGTACCTGTCACTTTGTCCCCATGTCCATTTCTCTACAGGCATCGCCAAACACCTGCGCATTGGGAGACAGGAAGATGCCCACGAGTTTCTGCGATACGTGGTAGATGCCATGCAAGCCTCATGCCTCCATGGCCACAGCGAGTGAGTACCGCGCGCCAGTCAACTTGCGGCAGTCGTTCTGCAGTTCGGTACCTCACGGCTCCCTCTTGGTTTTCTGCACGATTGTCCTTCGACGTCTGTGAGAAGCTACTCACACTTTTGTGTGAACACCTGGGAGATGCAGAGGACCGGCCCTGCTGGCACCACGGTTCTTTCACCTTGGCTCTGACGTGGGCCGTCTTTTGTTTGAGCATTTCACGTTGCCGATAAATACCGGGGGGTCGATGTCTCGACGTCGGTGGCCCCGTGACATCACTGCTCATGTTGACGGGCGGCACGTGGCACGCTGGGCATTACAAAAGCGCCGGGCAACAGCACCGCATGTCGGCTGCCAGCTTGCCCCCAGCTCTGTGGCTGTGCCGTGAAGGTGGCTGCCCTGTGCAGACGCTAGCACGTTTGGTTGCTACAGAGCACGCGTTGCAGTGCTGAAGGGAAAGAGTGAATCGACAGCTCGGGCAATGGTGTAACTTTCACACACGCGTGTGCATCCGGTAAAGGTGCTACTGCTACTGCCGCTGTAACCACCGTGTGGTGTCGTTCTCTGTGACGTGGCAGGCTGGACAGATACACGGAGCCTACCACCCTCATTTACCAGATCTTCGGGGGTTACCTTCGATCACGTGGTGAGTTGTGCACACTCCTCTACAGACTTGTTAACCGCGAGCAGCAAGCGCATCATCACAGTGTAGACGTGCTCGCGTTGCAGCGTTTGCACACTCTCACGCACGTGCCACACAGAAAAACATTTTACCAGTTGGTGAAAAGTACCAATTACCTATGTCAGTGGGAAGCGTGCATTTAGTTTTACTAAGTAACATGTGACGTCCCTTCCTAATGTGTGCTTGTGTTTTGCAGTGGAGTGCATGCAGTGCTGCAACCACTCCGACACCTATGACACGTGCCTGGACATTGCACTCCATATTAATGTAAGCAATGAGAAAGCCATCGCTTAACAGTTATACATCTACGTACGGTGCGGAATAAGTTAAATGTACATACATCACATACATGAACAACAACTGCCATTCGCCACTAAGTGGCGGTGATGTCACCACGGTGCTTGTGCCAGCCTGAGTGCCTTTTAAGGCCACGCGGAGTGTCGAACGCCCGCTGGCAGGTCACGGGACAGACCATGGGTTGACTGAGATGACTGGCCGATGCACCACCTGTTCCCCCTGCTGTGCCAACATACATAACACACACACATACATAAATCAGCCACTTAACATCCAAACACACTGCCAGTAGCGTGCGTGATCTCTTTTTTTGCGGTTGTACGATTTCATACGAAATGCAGGTTTTCCGAATTGCCATCACAATATAATTCTGCAGATGTTCATGGAATGCTTCTTAGAGTCCTCATTTGCCTTTCACTCTGTCGGCCAACAGAACTCATCAGATCTTGTGGAGGCGTTTGAGGAGTTTTTTAACAAGGAGACGCTGGACGAATACACCTGCAGAATGTGAGTGGGCATCGTGTGTTGACACCCTGGAATCATTTGTAGCTTCAAAAGTCTGATGATTGAACCAAATTCTAATAAAAGATAGTAATAAAAATATAATATAAATAATACGTAAAAAAATAACGTCCAATATATAACGTAAATAAGTAACAATTTTTATGTTAAGAAATGAATAAAAAATAACGAACAACAAAAAGTGAGTAGACTTATTGTTTAAAAGTTGGGGAACACGTGCGATGGCTGGCGTTGTTGTCGTGCAGGTGCTGTTGCAAGGGGGAAGCGACGAAGACGATGGCTCTCCACCGCCTGCCCAACGTCCTCACCGTCTCCATCAAGCGGTACAACCTCTACGGCGTCAAGATCAACCGGGTAACGATTCTGCCCCTCCACATCGCTCTAATTAATTTATTTTATTACAGCCCTTTGTCAGTTCAACGCTGGAGAAAATGCCTCTCCATGCTGAAATAAGTGCTACGGAAAGACTCGCCCCCGTCATATGACTGTAGAATTTCCACCACTTGCTCAGGGCTATAAACAGGAGATGAGCACCGTCTTCAACGCTCAAATGAGCGAGACATCACGCCATCACGTTGACGTGTAACTTAGATGGTGCCCATCTCTGCTGCCCACCCCACCACCCCTGCCGTTTCCACTTCTAACGTTTGTCTCTGTGCGCTGCCTGTAGAACATCACCTACCCGGAGCACCTGGACATGCAACCCTTCACCTCAACGTCTCAGGGCGAGCCCGCAATCTACTCCCTGTACTCGGTGCTGGTGCACAAGGGAGCCGACTCCAACAGGGGTCATTATTATTGCTACAATAAGGTAATTCCATTTGTTACCATCAAACAATAACAACGCACATCTGCAATGCACCCATGTTACAAATGTCCAATAGGGAAGAATAAATAGAAGTCTTGCGTCTGTTCTTGCGTCTTGATGTACTTATGCAACTTCTACTTACAGTATATATACTTTATGTATTTGTATTTATTGACTTCCTTAGCATTCATACACTTTGCACTCCAATCGGTGTTGTATTGTTTGTTGTTGTTGTAACTTTCTGAACCGCCCCTACTGGACATCTGTTGAAAAGAGCTTCGTAGATCATCAAATTCTTTCAGCACAAATAATGATTCTGATTCTGATTAAATTGGTCCAAGGCCATCGATACAGTGACATGGTCAGGCAAACCGTTCTGTAACTTCAGCACCATCATAGCAACCGTAGCACCTTCTGCAGCTCTGACGATGGGGTGATGCTCTTTACGAACTTGTTGTCTAGAGTGTATCGTGTCTTGTTATTAATGAACGGAGGAGGTTGGGTGCAGTTGTGTAAACATTGTAACCAAGTGTACCCGTGCTGTGACTGTGCGCAGATCAGCGATGGACAATGGTGCTGTATGAACGACTCCATCGTGCGGCACGTCGACACCAAGGCTGTTATGAACGAGCAGGCCTACATGCTCTTCTATATTCGGTAAGTCGCCTTCTCTCCCCTTCACTTTAACCTGCACTTACAACCGTCCCCCAGACCAGCTCACTGGAAAGATATTGTCTTGTGCGATTAGCAGTGTCTCCATTAAAGGCAGGAGTTAACGGTTTGCGACGCGTTGCTGCGTGCATGCAGGTCCCCAGAATTGAACGCGCCGCCAGCGGACAGCTACTGCCCGCTGGAGCACGTCAAGGCGACGTCCCGCTTGTGCCTCAAGCGGCCCCACTCGGCGAAGGGAGACCCCGGACCCTGTCTCTGTACGGCAGCTCTCCTCACCGGCGCGCAAGGTAAAGGATGGATTTGAAACGTCGCCCCGTGTGCGTGGAAATGCCCAGGGAGAATGTACACCCTGACAGCGCATCGTTTTATATTAAGGGAATGGTGAAGTACAGCGATCTTCTTGTTTATACTTCAGACCGGTTTTGTTTCATTCACCCAATGTTTAGCGGTTTGGACTTTAGCGCCATCATCTTCTTTACCTCCAGAAACCCAAGACGTCGAACCGCCCCAACGGGAACAACTGCCGGAGCAACTGCAAGGGCCACGGCAGGAACAGCAGCAGCAGCAGCTACAGGCAACGCCAGACACGCAACAGCCGCTGCCGCTAGTCCCAGAGCAGCCACCACCACCCCGATCTCACAGCAGCCGCTGCCATTCCACCAGCAACCACCGCCGGTCCTGCAGCAGCCACCACCACCACCGCCGCCACTCTCGAAGAAGCTGCCGTCAGCACCACAGCAGCTGCTGCCACCGCGTGTCCCACAGCAGCCAGTCCAACAGCAGCCAGTCCAACAGCAGCCAGTCCAACAGCAGCCACCGCCACCAGTCCCACCACAGCCACCGCCACTCTGGTCGCACAGCAGCCACCACCGGTGCAACAACTGGCACTCGCCCCACCAATAGAAGTCGGTGCTTAAAATCCATGATCGCGTGTCTAACCTTTTGCTTCCGCTCAAATTCAAAATAATTTTGAGAGACATTTTACGAAGGCACCAGGCAGCGGGTCACCATGGCGTCGCCCGCTCCCCAAAATGTACTCATCGCCGGCTTCACCACCAGCCCCTGCTTGTGTTGCAATCGAAACGTCGTACTCTATTATTTAATTTATTTTCTTTCTACGTGACTTTACCAAAAGAACCAAAGAGCAATTCCTGCAGTCATGAAAGCTTCAAATCAAGTTTTAATCCACGAAGACTTGAAAAACCCAGCACGAAAGCGCTTAAAATCACGCCAGCCATTCTGGGAAACAGGAGCCAAGATCCATGCAGGCGGCACCAACCCATTATGGCTTGGGGTTGCCGTTTATTCCCTGGCCAATCGTCAAGAGAGTTGGCACCAGGAACGTTATTGTGATGGTGACAGTAAAATTAACTGTCTCATTACAAATGAAGACAGAGGTTGTGTCCTCCGCAACGCGAGGCCGGAGTGCGCTCTCAGTGAGGTCGTGCAAGGTATTCCCGTACGGTTCTTGTCTCCGTTAATTTAAAATGCGGGGCTTTTATTTCGCGTTGTGTCGGGGATTTAAAAAGCCACCGCTGTTGCAAAATATTTATTTATCGAACTGTGAATACGTCCGCATTTTTTAAACTACATATCTGTTACTTTTTTACGTACGGGGCGTGCACACTTCAATGGACACGCTAACCGTAGCGCCAAGCCGTTACCACGTGAAACGTACGATAAATGATGAACTTTGCCAAGCACTTTATTTCCATCTTCCATGATGCCTCCAGAAACAGCGGTTTCTGAACTCGTGAATGTAGATCGGTGACACTTCGGTCTCCTCGGAGTTTTTATCGTTTGTACAAAAGCAGCTCAAAGTGTGGGAAGGGAAAGCGAGATTAATGTTTTCCAGAGATTTTGTCTACCTCGTTTTGTATTTGCACTTGACATCAATATATACTTGTCGTGACAAAACTGGTCTCGCTTCCATTTCTTATTTATCGAACTGTGAATACGTCCGCATTTTTTAAACTACATATCTGTTACTTTTTTACGTACGGGGCGTGCACACTTCAATGGACACGCTAACCGTAGCGCCAAGCCGTTACCACGTGAAACGTACGATAAATGATGAACTTTGCCAAGCACTTTATTTCCATCTTCCATGATGCCTCCAGAAACAGCGGTTTCTGAACTCGTGAATGTAGATCGGTGACACTTCGGTCTCCTCGGAGTTTTTATCGTTTGTACAAAAGCAGCTCAAAGTGTGGGAAGGGAAAGCGAGATTAATGTTTTCCAGAGATTTTGTCTACCTCGTTTTGTATTTGCACTTGACATCAATATATACTTGTCGTGACAAAACTGGTCTCGCTTCCATTTCTTACTTTGCCATCGCAGTGTGTGTGTGTGTGTCTTTGTGTGTGGGTGTATGTGTGTTTGTGTTTGTTTACGTGTGTTTATGTGTGTATGTATGTGTGTATGTATGTGCGTGTGCTCGCTAACAGCACTTGCATAAAACAGCCTGTTTTGGCTATACGGGGGATCTTTGTCTTTGTATGTCCGTGTGTTGATGGGTGTGTACGTGTTTGTGTGTGTGAATGCGTGTGTGTGTGTATGTCTAATTACATTTTTCGGTTGTAGTTTAGTGGTAGTTAATTGAAGGTGGAGGGGTTACCAGCCCCTCGCACCCGTCCAGAGCCCTCATTTAGCCGCTGTGATGGTCAAAGACGCCACAGAAGTACACTTGTATACATGTGCACTTGTTGTATTTCTCAGAAATGTTTGTGGGGAAGAGGTCAAGACCACGTTGCTGACCTAATTAAATGTTGAATATAAAAAGTGGATAAAAGGTAATGGTACAGCCCCTGCGGTTGTTCACGCCACTGCCGGCAAATGGGGCCTCCACGAGCGGAAGCTCCAGAGAGCCCCTGTGAGGGTCATTGGCCTACTCCTCCACATTGGTAAGGACGTCTTTGACCAGGAGGTCGTCAAATATAAAGTTAGATTTACCTGCCGCTTACAACATTTGACCGTAACGCGTTCGGTGGGGACACGCTTCTTGCTGGGCTCAAATGCAGGGCGGCGTGTGAAGAAAAACGGGGCCCAGAGAATGTTGACTCCAGCACTGGGGGGGTGCCGGTACACTGGGACACTGCTGTGGGTGTGGTTACTCAATCGCCCAGCCACGTGGAGGAGTAGCCACTGATATGAAACGCAACGCCATCGTCTCACCTAATCAACCCGTTCACCCGTGAAGCGGTGGCCCGGCCGTTAGCGCACACTGACCACTGCCAGCTAAGTTCGATTCCCTGTCACGGCTAACGTCGGTGCTGAGTGACATCTGAACAAATCTCTGGGCTGCCTCACCTTCACACCAACTCATACTGACCAGCCTGGTGAAGTATGATCAAACACCCCCCCCCCATTTACTGACACAGAGTGGGGGGTTCTTACCTCCGCTGTGGATTGACAGAGGGCCGACGTCTATGCTGAGCCCCACGCCAGTATAGTCGCAGCATCCCTCTGCAATAGCTCTGCAGTGACACCTGAAGGCACACAAACAACAAAGTGGGTGGCCAGGTGCAGGGAGGGTGACGTCCTCATTCAATGAATAAAAAACGAAAAGGAACCCGCCACGGATATTCACCAAGCGGCAATGAGAGCGTCGTGGCGATGCTGCTGCTGTCAGAAACCCGCCGCACGATGCAGTGCGGACACGAGTTGACAATTTCAACCCCACACATCCGTTACTTTTCTTGTCAACACCCTCAGCATTAAATTAACATTGCAGAGTTTTAGGGTTCAACATTCAATGATCGTCCTACACTAAGGGGTCATTTAATTATCGTTTTATGAGTCATTCATTTTAACAACGCAAATATGTAATCGCTACAGCTATTGAGAGAGCTATTGTAGAATTCTGCTAAATCCAAGAAAAGTAACTTAATGGCAAATTCTGCATTTTTATAGAAATGGTTTGAAAATTATTTCGCACAGTTAATGATGCAACTACTGGCACAGGGCAACCGCGGCTCGAGTGTGAACGCCTTCACTATGAGAGGGGTCACCCTGCAGGGTTGAGTAGAGATCTCTATCCCGCCCTGTATAGCAGGGGTGTCCAAACTACGGCCCGCGGGCCAACTGCGCCATCCATTTTTAATTGGTCCGTATCAAAGTTTAAAAATATAATGGACTATGGCCCACTGTATTGCATTTCTTAATTTAAACACTAGATGGCGCTATTGTCTTGAACAAGGCAGCGTCTCCACAAAGCAAGCAATCGAAGAAAACATTTGCTCAGGGTCACCAGAAATGCCGGAACTGAAGAGACGCAAGATTGCAAGCGAGTGCAGAAAATTTCAGACTCGGTGGAAAAATGATTTTTTTTTCATAGAAACCAAGGGGAAGTGTGTTTGTTTGATTTGTAATGAGAGTGTTGCCGTGATGAAAGAGTACAATGTACGACGGCATTATGAAACGAAACATCAGACCTTCACGTCCTACACTGGCGCCGAGCGGAGAGAGAAGGTAAAGCAAATGGCAAGCTAGCCTGCTAACGCAGCAGCAGGGTTTTTTTTTCCGTGCTAACAAAGCTCAAGAAAATGCAACAATAGCCAGCAATGAAGTAGCTCAACTCATTGCCCTACACGGGAAACCTTTCTCAGACGGTGACTTCATCAAACAGTGCCTCACTAAAGTCGTGGGAATGTGCCTGAAGAAAATGCAGGATTTCAACGATGTTAGTACGTTCAGAAATAAGGTTGTGCGGCGAATTGAAGACTTGTCGGCTAACTTAAAACAGCAATTGTCAGATAAAGCTTGTGCTTTCGATTTTTACTCGATTGCACGTGATGAGAGCACAGATGCCACGGACACTGTACGGCTGTTAATTTTTTTGCGGGGAGTTGATGAGAATTTTTGCATTACGGAGGAACTGCTTGATCTTCGGAGTCTAAAGGGGACAACAACTGGGAAGGACATGTTTTGAAGCTGTGTCAGATTCAATTAACCAGGCTGGACTTAAATGGGACAAGCTGTGTGGAATTACAACAGATGCGGCTCCAGCAATGACAGGCGAGCGCAAAGGAATGGCTTCTATGGTGAGTGCCAAGGTGCAGGAGAGCGGAGGTGAGACTGTTAAAATGCACTGTATCATCTACCAAGAAGCCCTCTGTGCCAAGATAATCCAGCTTGGCGATGTGATGAACACAGTTGTGAAAAATGTCAAAAAAAATTATTGCCCGAGGGCTTTACCACAGAGAATTGCAAGCGTTCCTCTCTGATGTCGATGCTGAATACGGGGACCTACTCTACCATTCTCAAGTGCGCTGGCTCAGTCGCGGCTCCGTGCTGCAGCGGTTTTATTCCCTGAGATCAAATATCGACAAGTTTTTGAAAGAAAAGGGCAGACCTCTCCATGAGATCAGTGACCCTTTATGGTTGGCAGGCCTGGCTTTTTTAGTTGATCTCACTGATCATCTCAACACCCCGAACAAGAGACTACAAGGCAAAGAGCAGCTGGTACCACAGCTGTATGTGCACATGAAAGCATTCCGTGCGAAGCTCCGTCTCTTCGAGTCACAACTGCGCAACTTCAATGTAGCGCACTTCCCCACACTGACCGAAATCAATGCGCATTTCCAAATGCCAAGCTCTCTGCAAAAATGGGAGAATATGTGTCTGTGATCACATCTCTCATGACAGAATTCAGTCAGCGCTTCCAAGATTTTTCTGTCATTGAGAAGGAAATCACACTGTTTGCGGCTCCGTTTTCAATGGATGCAAAAGAAGTGGAGGAGAGTCTGCAATTAGAACTGATCGAAATTCAGTGTGATGATTCTCTGAAGAATCAGCGTCAGCTTCTCTCCCTACCTGACTTCTACCGGAGTTTGGAAAAGGCCAAGTTTCCTCTGATGAGACGCCGTGCAAAAACGAATGATGAGTCTGTTCGGCTCAACATACATATGTGAGCAGACATTCTCTCTGTTAACGCTGAACAAAAGCAGGCTGAGAACCAGAACGACCGACAGCCATCTCCGTGACGTCCTTCGCATCTCAACCACCAAACTTACTCCTGACCTGCCAGCTATCCTTCACACCAAAGCGCAGCATCACTGCTCCCACTGAGCGTAACATTCTTCCCATTACAGGTGAGTTAAAAATATACACAGTTTTCATTTGTTAATAAGCCCAATTACTTAATAAATTCAGTTAATTAAATTGATGACAATTTTTTTAACAAACGTTAGTTGATGTGTTAACAAGCCCAATAATGTATTTGTGTAATAAGCTTGAAATATCCACATCCCCTATTTCTCTTCTTGACTCTCCCTTCATATGGACAATGAAGGGGGATCAGCACCCTAAAAACCAATCTGAGGCTGTCACTGAGAGAATGACCTGCCAACCTTTTTGTAAAAAATAAAATTAAAATCTACTAATGAAGAGCTATGATGGAGGCTTTTTTTCTTCAAACATGTTCAATAATCAAACGTAATTTACCTGCATTTGATTGATTTTGACAATATTAGTGCATGAGAAGTGAGGCAGTATACCTCACGTCTAGTGAGTGGCCAAATCCTTCGTATATTTTTCTGTATGTGGCCCTCGGGAAAAAAAGTTTGGACACCCCTGCTGTATAGAGTAGTCAACGCGTGTTTAATACTGAGTACTACTCAGCGCACACGGCGGCAAGAGCGCACTTTATGAATGGAATCGGTCATCATTGACGGATGTTGGGGTCGTTGAGTAAACAGCCAAAGAGGGTGACGAGAAGTGGCACAGATGGGTAGCGCGCCACGCTACGAACCGGCTCCACCCGAGTTCAATTCCTGTCCAGGGCTAACAACGACACGACTGGCGAGCGATGTCAGGGCTGGTTGCCCGCTACCTTCACCGACCAGCATCGAGCACCCGTGGTGGGATATGATCAAAGAACCACAATGGTGGGAAGGCCTTCATCCAGCAGTGGATTTACCGTGGGCAGTAAAAAATAAAGTGTTGCTTTGTAGCTAATAGCCCCAGGGTCACACAGTTCCACTCGATATTCAGCTCGGGTTGGACCGAACATTCGGGTCAGACGGCCAGTTGAGAGGGTCGCACGCATCTTCAATGGAGCCTCCATCAAGGCATTATTGTATTTCCCGATGGGCCAGAGCAGCAACTGATGCCACCCAAAGGTGACGAAACCTTTGAACGTAGCGGCCGTCACGTAATTCACTTTCATCGACCATATCGAGATGAGCACTGCAGTCAGGATCACGACAGATGTTCTGTGTGCGTGGAGTGGTGGTGTTGTTATTTTTACTATTTTTATTTATTTTAACCACTGAGCTACATAGTGCTTTTATAAGAAGCGACCTGGCCACAGATGATAGCTCAACAAAGTGGCTTATCGTGTGGACATTTAGAGCAGCCAAATATTGGAAACACGTCGATTCTCAATGTGGAATGGAAACACCGCAGCACCCGGAGCAAAAATCCACGCGACCCCGGGGAGAGAGACACCGCAGACTCCAAATATTCAGCAGCAGCAGCAGCAGGCGTCGGGGTCGGGATCGAACCCACGACCTCCTGCACACCGGGCGAGGTAGTTAACATCTCCTAGCCACCGTGGCGACCCGAAGCCTTCATCCAGCAGTGGACTGCCAACACGGCACGGCATCATTGCGGGTCTAGAAAGGTACCTGGTTGGAGGATGTGGAGCCGAGTGGACTTGCCGATGAGCGGTACCGGCAGTGTCAAGATCGGCCTCTGTGGAGGAGGAGGAGGCTCGTGAGGGACGCTCCCGGGCAGTTGGAGGCAGTCGCCCTCCAGCAACAACGACGACGACGACGACGGAGGGGCAAAGGAGCGACGCTCACAACAACGAGCGGAGAGGCGGGCGGCTAAAATGCGGCGAGTTGGCACAGCTGGTGGCGTCTGCCAGCCATCTCGAGTCCGTCAACCCATGGCACCTGCAGGGTTCTGTCCCGTGACCTCCTGTCAGCGAGCATTCGACACTTCGCGTGGCCTAAGAGTGCACCTAGCCTGGCACAAACGCCGTGGGGACGTCACCGCCACTTAGTGGCGACAGGGGCGAGGGAGTTTGACTTGGACGGACCAGTCCATGTTGGGAGTTGGTTTAGAGGGGGGGGGGGGGGATTTGTTCTCTCCTGGGCCACGTGACTTTGTGGTGTGAATGCCCTCTCTCTCTCTCTGTCTGTCTCCACGTGACATGGCGAAGAGGAGGATAGGAAGCCCGGGAACGTGACAGCTACGTAGGTGAAAATAAAATAACAAAAAAAATCACGACGTTTCGGCCACAACACAAGCGGCCTTCATCAGGTGAAAGGACGAGACTGTCTGGAGGACAGCGCTGGAGTGGAAGAAGCCACGCTTAGATCACGACCTTTAAGCTGTGTGAGAAGAAAAAGGCCAAGTGCCTTGACAAAGGAATTAGCATATAATTTAGCATTAAAATGGCTCATTGAAATAGCTAAGTTAAAGTATACACATCCGCAGAGGCACCCCTTGACAAAGGAATTAGTATCGAATTTAGCATTGAAATAGCTGAGTGATTAGCTTGTAACTAGTCACAGAAATAGCTGTGTTAAAGTTAGAGCATATACATTCACCGAGGCACCTAGTACTCATCAAACAGGAGAATTTAGCGAAACACAACCACGCTCAGACATCGGACCTGTGTGCGAGCAAACAAGGTGTTCTGACAAAGAAAGTAGCATAAAAATTAGCATTTGATTGGCGGATTTTAGGAAAGAGGTGGTGTACGTGCCGGTGGACTTGCAGTTTGGCGCGGGGGAAGGGGGGAGGGGGGATGGTGTGAAAAGGGGGAATTTATAAGAGCTGCGAAAGTTTAGGGTACCACTACTTGAAAAAATATACTGTACCATTGAAATTAGTTTAATGTTTAGTTCGATTTAGAACATCTTTCCAATGGTTGCTTAATTTGAAACCATCCTCTCGGTTGAAATTGTGTCTGTGTTTGTAGATCTGAATTGCCTCATGAACAAATCTCTGATAAAAGCCCGTGGGTTTGCAAAGAACCTTACCGTGTTTCAAGACGAACTCCTCTGCCGTGGCAGATCACTGTTACAATTCAGTGGGCTCACATGACATTGACTTCTCCAAGACGGAGGTTCTTTGCAAACCAACTGGCTACCATGAGAGATTCGTTCATGAGGCCATTCACATATACAAGCACAGAGACAATTTCAACCGAGAAGATGGATTCAGGCTTAGTAACCACTGGAAAGATGTGTTAAATCATTTCTGTTCTTAATTAATTGTAATTTTACGATGACCTTCAGACCGCAGCTCTTTCGCCAGCATTGCCTCTTAATACCTCTCACACCACGGTTAATGGTATGGTTTACAACATGGAGTATACTAGGGCTTCGCAGCTGTCTCTCTCCCCCTCCTCTGTTCCGACCATGGACGAACTCGTCCGTCTGAACGGGGCCCGTAGCTATCCGTGGTACGGAAATTTGAGGGTAAGAATCCACCCATTTTTTCGCCATATAGCATTGTGATATATAACGACTTATGGTTGGTAGCTTAGCTGATTGGAGAATATAGAGTTTATTGATAACATGAAGGTAATTTATATTTTAGTTTTTATTGGTTCACTATATAGTACTGTGAATAGCTCAGATATGTAGTCATTTCTGTGACCAGTCACCAGCAAATCACCCAGTTATTTCAATGCTAAATTCGCCTAGTTATTTAAATGCTAAATTCTCCTGTTTTGATTTGTACTAAGTGCCTCGGTGAATGTGTATGCTCTGACTTCAACGTAACTATTTCTGTAGCAGTTACAAGCGAATGCCTTAATTTAGCTATTTCAATGCTAAATTCTATGCTAATTCCTTTTAACAATGGGTGCCTCTGCGGAGGTGTATGCTTTAACTTTTAACATAGCTATTTCTGTGACCAGTCACAAGCTAATCATTCAGCCTTTTCAATGCTAAATTTTATGCTAATTCCTTCCTCAAGGCTCTTTGTTCCTCTCACACAGCTTAAAAGCCGTGATCTGAACGTGGCTCTCTCACTCCAGCGCTGTCCTACCAGACAGTCTCGCTCCCTTCACCTGATGAAGGCCGCTTGTGTTGTGGCCGAAACGTCGTGAGAATATTATTGTGTTATTTTATTTTATCAATTTATTATTTTATTCTCATTCTACGTGACTTTACCGAAAGAACCAAAGAAGATGAATCATTGCAGTCACGAAAGCTTTAAATCGAAATTTAATTAGAAGTATGTCAGTCGAACGCTTTAATTGCATAATCGTTATGAATCAATGAACGAACATCGACGTGGTACTGTGCTGACGATTTCAAGCATAATAACTTCGCATATCAGAATGTGTTAAGGATTGGATACGAATCAAAGACCGAGTGCCGTGTTGTGTAACAATTCAAGTATACGAGTTTGCATATTATAAGGTTAAGGTTTTGATAGAATAGTTCGCATGTTTTTAATCTCTCTCTCAACAAGCGATCGATTGCGTTACGCGTCGGGAATTAACCACAGGTGCCGTTATCAAAGTGACACAACGCAATCGTGATGGTATCATGTTAACGCTGTGTTGAAATTCCAAAATCTCGAGATTGAGTTTTCATATTATCCAAAAATTAAAGTTCGCTAGAAAATAAAATTGATTAAAGCAGAAGGTTTGTGTGTGATTCTTCCTGAAATTCTGCGTAATATTGTTCTGCGTATGAGATCTGAACCTTGAGGGGACCTATCATAAGCACACTATCACCACACATAATCCATAACACACATTATTCATAATGTTCAATCGAGAGTAATCGTATCCTTATCAATAATACGGAATTAAAGAGCAGAGTCGAATCGACTCTCTCTCATTTACGCTCACAACGCCTGCGTCACTGCATACGATTAATCGCGTTGTTCCAATTAATAACCAAACCTCGTCACCGAGGCTCGACCACATAATCCATAACGACCTGGATTATCATAACCACGGCCACTCGCATAAATTAATACGATCATCTCTCGAATCAGCATAATTTATGCGCATAATTACACCAATTAACATAATTTCGGATAAATTATGCAAATTTCAAATTTCATTTAATTTTCATTATTTTCATCAATTTTCATAACACCTATATATGCAACAAAGGGCCTGCCACAAATGAACCATAATGCCTTGCTGATCTCGTCAAGGAGCATAAACAATCACGCGAACTCCGACCATCCTCGCAGCAGCCAGCGGCTTTTGGCTGAGCCATCGAACAAAGACGGTCACCGCATCGCGCGGTTTCAGATGCGCTTCTGTGGCCGTCTGGAACGCTCTAGGAAGCCACTGGGAGCTATGTACTTTTAAATCTAGATGACAAACTAAATTTCTTTAGAACTGCTTTTTGTGTTTACTTTGTTGGCTACGTACGCCGCGAAATAAGTTCAACATACATTCGAAGCCCCCTGGGGGTTCGTTATTGGTGCCACAGCATCTGGTGGTACGTGCCAGCGCTGGACTCGGCTTGCCCCCCCTGGCGGCTGCACTTGTGTATCTACTTGACCTCGCTCGAGTTCAAACACTCGCCTTCTCACTCTAAAGCCGGTTCAGTTGTTTCCTTTAACCCCACCGCGTATTCGTTGACACTTGTGTTCAGTTACACAACGTGACCACGGGGTGGCGCTATATGCTAGAGCCCCGTGCCTCTAATGCACACGTGTGCACACTCACGATAAAGAGGTACACACGCACCAACACCGACCAACTCTAACATCGATAACGACCGTCGTTCGCCAATAAGTGACAGTAACATTACCACAGAGCTTGTACAAGACTCGGTGCACTTTGAGGCCTTGTGAATTGTCGAAAGCTTGCTAACAGGAGGTCAGGGGTCAGGCCTAGGTGTCATAGGTTGACTGACTGGGGAGACTGGAAGATGCAACACCTGCGCTCCCCACTTGTCAACTTGCTGCATTATAGTCGCCCGGCACTTGGCACGTTGTTGTGAGGGTCACTGCTCTGTGCTCCGTTCTTCTTGGAGGGTCGCTGCCTCCAATTGCCCAGGAGCGTCCTTCACGAGTTGCCCCCAAAAGAGGCCGATCTTGACACCGCTAGTACTGGTCATCTGGAAGTCCAATCAGCTCCACATCTCTCTGTACCGTATCAGTCCATCTCTTCTCTAACCCCTGCCTCGCCCATTCTTCCCCTCTATCCAGAGACATAAAAGTTTATTTGGCATGTGGTGGCTGGGCATGCGACCTACATGACCCAGTCAAAAGAGCTCACTGGTGGAAATGTCCAGATATTTCAAGGATCTGGGAGCTCCTCACACAATCCAATCTCTGTTTAAACATAAACAGGTCAGCCTGAATATATCAAACTGGCGTAGATGTTCCTTTAATAGGGCTTCATGTTTTTCAATTCTAGAGAAGGGAGGGAATAACTGGCCGAGAAGACCTGGAGCTTCCTATGGAGTGAGAGGCCAGGTAGCTTCCACACAGCATTACGCAGGTAGAGATAATGCCGCTTAACCGGTATTTGGTAAGATTAGTGCCAGGTGGAGGGGTTACTTGCCATTCGCACACACTAACCTTGCTACAAAGCCGAAACAGACTTTTGTGGCAAGTGCTGTTAGTAAGCACTGATGAAACCTGACGGGGCACACACATCCCCTGCTCACACTCACCCCCTACTCACAGGTCAACCTCACCACATTCACCCTCACGCTACACGACACCTCACACTCATACGTTCAACAATTCATCACACACTACACTAAATACTACACTATATAACATCACACACTACAATATTTACTACACACTACACTGCACTACTCAAACTACTATACATTACTAGAGTGTGCAGTACGCCACACATGAAACACAAGGCAAAGATCCCCCATGTAGCCTTAAAAGACTGTAGGGGCAAGTGCTGTTAGCGAGCACCTACGAAAGCCGGCACGGCACACGAGGGGTTGGCCAACACCACGCCCGGCCGCCTTTGTCTCCCTAGTGACAGTGTTTACACATCGCACCAGGTACTCATTTGAGGCTGAATCGACCTCGGGGAGGCCCGGGACCGGTTCAAATAATCGTCACTGGTGTTGGCCGTGAGCGGGAATCGAACACGGTCGCCAGATTTAAAGCACAGCGCGCTAACCGCTACACTACCGCTCCCCCAAATGAAACACACACACATAAACACAAACACATGAATACACACCCACATCGTGATGGACCTCCCATAGCTCATCTTGCATTGCGCTGTGGTGGCTAGGAGATGTTAACTCCCTCGCCTGGTGTGCAGGAGGTCGTGGGTTCGATTCTGACCCTGACGCCTGCTGTATATTTGGAGTTTAAATGTTCTCCCCATGGTCGCAGTAGGTTTTTATTTTTCGGACCCTCCAGTTTTTCCCTCCACATTTAGAAACATGCCCTTCGATTATTTGGTTCCGTATACATTTCCACGTGATAAGCCACTTTGTTGGTCATCTCCATGACCATCGAGATGATCATGGAGATGACCATCGAGATGATCGTGGAAATGATCATGGAGATGATTATGGAGATGACCATCGAGATGATTATGGAGATGATCATAGAGATGACTATCGAGATGATCGAGATGATCGTGGAGATGATTATGAAGATGACCATCGAGATGACATCAAGATAATCATAGAAATGACCATGGAGATGACCATGGAGATGACCATCGATATGATCATGGAGATGACCAAAGAGATGATCGTGGAGATGATCATGGAGATGACCATCGAGATGATTATGGAGATGACCATGGAGATGATCATCGAGATGATCGTGGAGATGATAATGGAGATGACCATCGAGATGATCATGGAGATGACCATCGAGATGACCATCGAGATGATTGTGGAGATGATCCTGGAGATGATTATGGAGATGACCATCGAAATGATTATGGAGATGCCCTTTAAAAACCGGCGTGTTCTCTCATCTGTGTTTTGTACATAATCTTTATCGAATAAAAAGTACACACGCATCCCGCAGAGTCTGTCGTCGTGGTGGTGGCTGACATGGTCGCATCGCAAGGCTCCTGTTGCTCACTCCTCCTTGATGGTCATTCCCAGGCGTGGCAGCACGCTGCTGTTTGGCCGTCACGAGTTGTGGAACCAATTCTGAATTCACGGGCAATTTATTTTTAACACGCGAGGAGAGGATGCCGCTTTCTACACGGAACCAGGCGTCGGCAGCCAAAATAACAAGACGGGCCGTTGTTTTTTTCTAATTTGGTATATTATATTGAAAAATATCTCTCTAAATTTCAAGAGCCACCATGCCACGTGAATACGAGACGGTGGGTCCTTAATAAATAACGTCACGAAGCGGTCGCTTAAAGAGTCGCAGGTTTGCCCGACCCCTGACGTAGACGAATATGACCTCGCAACTCCCATGCATGGAAGAAAACGAGCAATACACATTCCCAAAAAGGCTTTCAAGAGGGGGATAGACGAATGTTGACGGCTGATCCCCCATTACAGGGGGGGAACATCGGAGACTTCTGCACGGTGTAGCCAACGCTCCCCTCGCCAACACGCGGAGACAGGGAAGGGTTCCAGTCAATTGTTTCCACCTTCCCTGTCACACACAGCTCCCTCCTTCACACACAACTCTCTCCTCTTCATCCACAACTCTCTCCTTCATCCACAGCTCTATCCTGTCTAAGGGCCCTCGTAATGACATTGGCGTTTATCGCATGTTTCAGTGGAATTTATCCGAATGAAGTGAAATTCTGATTCTAATATGTATACACACATTTCATGGGTAAAGTCATTGTTAGCTGGGCCAAGCCATCCACTCGTTAAACTCGAGAACCCGGTTCAATTTCGATTTAAAGCTTTCGTGACTGCAAGGATTCATCTTCTTTGGTTCTTTCGGTAAAGTCACATAGAATGAGAATAAAATAAAATAAAATAAAAAATAACACGATGGTTACACATGACATTGACTTCTCCAAGACGGAGGTTCTTTGCAAACCAACTGGCTACCATGAGAGATTCGTTCATGAGGCCATTCACATATACAAGCACAGAGACAATTTCAACCGAGAAGATGGATTCTGGCTTAGTAACCATTGGAAAGATGTTTTAAACCAATTTGGTTCTTAATTAATTGTATTTTACGATGACCTTCAGACCGCAGCTCTTTTGCTGGCATTGACTCTTAATGCCTCTCACACCACGGTTAATGGTATGGTTTACAACATGGAGTATAACAGCGCCTCGCAGCTGTCTCTCTCCTCCTCCTCCGTTCCGACCATGGATGAACTCGTCCGTCTGAACGGGGCTCGTAGCTATCCGTGGTGCTGAAGTTTAGGGTAAGAATCCACCCATTTTTTCGCCATATAGCATTGTCATATAACGACTTATTGTTGGTAGCTTAGCTGATTGGAGAATATATAGAGTTTATTGATAACATTGAGGTAGTTTATATTTTAGTTTTTATTGGTTTACTATATGGTATTCATTATATAGTGTAGTGTATACCCAGTTACTGTTAATAGCTCAGCTTATTGAAGAATATATTGAGTACATTTATTATATTGATGTGATTTAGACTTAGGTTTTTTCACATCGTTTTACTATATGATAGTCAAGTTGTTGCAGCCCCTTTGGCGTCCATGTACTAGGTGCCTCTGTAGATGTGTAGGCTCTGACTTTAACATAGCTATTTCTATGACCAGTCACAAGCTAATCCCTCAGTTATTTCAATGCTAAATTCTCTTGTTTGATTTATACTAGGTGCCTCTGTGAATGTGTATGCTTTGACTTTAACATAGCCATTTCTGTGACCAGTCACAAGCTAATCACTCAGTTATTTCAATGCTAAATTCTCCTGTTTGATTTGTACTAGTTGCCTCTGTGAATGTGTAGGCTTTGACTTTAACATAGCTATTTCTATGACCAGTCACAAGCTAATCACTCAGTTATTTCAATGCTAAATTATCCTGTTTTATATGTAAACCTCTTTGTCAAGGTGCCTCACTTCTCTAAACCAGCTTAAAAAGACGCTACGAATCTTAACAACGTTCATTGAAGCTCTGTCGTCCTGACGGGTCTGTTCCTTTCACCTGAAGAAGGCCGCTTGTGTTGTAGCCAAAACGTCGTGATAATTTTATTGTGTTATTTTATATTATGAATTTATTATTTTATTCTCATTCTACGTGACTTTACCGAAAGAACCAAAGAAGATGAACCCGGTTCAATCACACGCAGTGGTTGCAGCCCTCACTCCAACCCAGGGTGTCAGTGGCGCCGGCTCGGCGCTAGGACCTCTGAGCTGCCCCAACCTCCTCGTGGCATCTCGAGCGGTGTGCCGCCGCAAAGTTGTGCTCATTAGCAGGACCGACTCTTTGGTTCGGTGCGCCGTGAAGATCGAGCGGGCTCGGAAGTGTCCCGTTGGAACGAAAGGGGTTGAGAAATCGCTGCTATCGAGTACGTGGATGAACCTCGGATCCATTGGGGCTGTGGCTCTCGCACAGATCTGGAAGAACGCCGGCGAACGGTGGAACAGCACGGACGTCCGGAATGAACGCCTCGTTCGAGACCCAAACATCAACCACCGTACACCTCCTGGCATTGACAATTCTCTGCAAATACACCGCTGTCACCATGAACCGCACCAGAACATCAACGGAACGATGTGCACGTTTTAACGAATGCTGAATTAGAGACGAGCAGCAACATGCAGCAGCAGCAGTGCGACTGTGGCCATGCAACTCAAGCTTGGGACCGTAGAGTAAACCCACACACACGTTGTGATACATGGAGACTCGTAGAGACCCATAAGAGACTCGCAGAGATAGAGGCACATTAAAGACCAGCCACAGCGCGACTCAAGCTATGGACCGTACAGTCCACCACTGTCGTCTCTTGCTCGAGGGAAAATGAGCTGACGTGACTGCAAAGCCACCTCGTGAGTCCTGTGTCTGTAGAGAGATCATTGCCAGTGCAATCGCATGCAGCTCAATGCGAAGCAGTGCTGCTTGATATTCCAAACTAAAATATTTATATTTTATATTACCAGGTAAGGCCCCACTGAGTGATGTAGATTTTTCTCAGCAGCGACCTGGCTATCACAAATGATAGCTCAACGAAGTGGCTCGTCACGGAGACATGTATGGCAGACACAAATACTCTAGACGCGTGTTGTTTAAATGTGGAGGGAAAACGCGGAGGACCTGGAGACAAATCCACGCGACCACGGGGAGAGAGACACCGCAAACTCCAAATATACAGCAGCAGGTGTCAGCATCGGAACCGAACCCACGACCTCCTGTATACCAGACGAGGAAGTTAACATCTCGCCACCCCGTGGCACCCCACGGAAGTGAACGCCTCGCCTGTCTCACAGTGGTAGGAGGTTATCGAATAGAAACAGATCAAGTGGCACTGTCTCTTTCATATCTGTCTCCCCGCACACACTCTACTGTACATACATCACGAGCTACACATCCACGGCACCAGTTGTGTTGCCGGTATCGACATGGCGATGTAGACGGAAGAGAGTCGTTTTACCCTTTCCGGCAATAACGCAGGAGGTGTTAAGACGCCCAAAATGTACTCACCGATTGCAAGGCATCGAGTCTGCATTAGCCGCACATTCACGGATTGGTGTTTGCATCGCCTCTGTGCTGCCGTTCGCCTCCTCGTGTCGTTGTTCTCTGGCCTGACAACTTGTGGGTGGGTCAAGGCCATGACGGAGGACGTCTCTGCTGGAGGCCAATGTCGTTTCAGGGACAAGGCGTGCATCATCAGAGCACGTCGGTTTGGATGCTTGACCACGAGCACGACGTGTGGTCAATGCAGACTCGATGCCTTGCAGTCGGGGTGCCTATTTGGTGTTTGCGCATCTTAACACCTCCAGTGTTACTGCCGGAAAGTGTATGAAGACTTTTATATTTTAATCATCACCATGATGATAATTAAATTATGTTGACGCCGTTGAAGTAAACAGTGGTTTGAAATGAAAGGGACCGTCTGTGACATCCAATATATCACTTCCAGGAGACAGAAACACCGACACGCATTCACAAGGGGCGAAGCTTCTCCAATGCACACGTGAACGCACATTGGAGCACACTGCACAGAGTTACACACTTCTGCCAACCTTGCACTTGACACACACACACTCAGAGCAGCATTATAGGATACAGAGCTACTATTGACCACCGTAGGAATAGTAATAAGAATAATAATAATCAGAAGTACTCGCTGACAGTTGAGACGATGGGGCCACGTCTATTAACTCTCCCTCCTCCCCCCGGCCGCCTCTGTCCACCCAGCAGTGCGCCAAGGCGCGGTGGGGTAAAGTGTGGGTACCGCCGCCTCTTCGAAGTCGGTGTGTCCGTGGTGGGAGAGCCGGACAACGACATCCCTCGAGAGGTGAGACTCTAGAGAGCTCGCTGTAGGCGGAGGCCGGTGCGTCCACAGTGGAGCGAGCAAGCAATTGCAGGGCTGCGCCTGCAGCAGCTGCTGCTGCGTCATCACACTCAACTTATTAAACTATTTTTTATTCCGCCAGGTAAGGCGCTCTGAGCTGCGTAGCTCTTTTGTCGGAAGCGACTTTGGCCATCACAAATGAGAGCTCACCCACGTGGCTTATCATCGTGTGGACATTGACAGCGGCCACATACTTTGTACTCTACTTTGATTCAACTGGTATCGTACAGACAACACCGTACGATTGGGATAATCCGAATCCCGTATGACCAGATGGTCAAATATTCAGCAGGAAGATTGTTCCAACATCAGCTTTGAGAGAAACGTCAATCAAACACCAACGCACACACACAGGTGCACACACGGACACCTGCATGACGCACCCCATACATTGCCATCTACGCGGCTTGTTCAATCCACTGCTGGATGAGCGCCTCTCACGCACCGTGTGGGTGTGGCTGTGTGACCATACCTCGTCACGCCGGCCACGCGTGGATGAATCAACTGCTGGATGAGGGCCTACCCCTAAAATAAAAAGTAAAAATAAATAGAAAATAATAAAAGCAAAAAACCCACGACGTTTCGATCGCAACACAAGCCGTCTTCATCAGGCAATGAAGCGATGAAGACCACTTGTGTTGTCATGGAAACGTCGTGGGTTTTTTGCTTTTATTATTTTCAATTGAGAATTTTTATTTTTAAAATTTGTAAACTTTAATTTTAATTTATTGTCATTTTATTCTTATTTTTTAATCTTCGTGACTTTACCGAAAGAACCAAGAATATGAAGATGTGAATGATGATGATGATGTAGATGATGATGATGTGGATGATGATCATGTGAATGATGATGATTAAGTGACTGATGCTGATGTCCTCACCCTGCACGTGTTCCCCACTCCACGTCTTCTTCACCTTCTGCCGCTCAGAGTCTCACCCCAAGCTCGCCTCGCTCTCCCCTCGCTTCTTCTTCTTCTTCTTCTTCACTCTCGAGGCCTCTCGTTCCAACCTCGCCACGCGTCCCCTGAGCCCCCGATCCACGTCGATTTGGGTCGCAGCTGCTGAGCGGAGAGGCCCAAAACGCCGAGCGGCCAACAACTCAGAGCACTGCTCAAGATCCCTCTGCGTGTGTGTGGTTGGGTTCGGCCAAGTGGTCATTTTAGGTCGTGATTCGTGTCGGGGTTAAGCGGTCGCGTTGACCAACCGTCACTCACGGGGTAGTGGACCCCCCGTGAGTGACCAACCGTCACTCACGGGGGGGGGGGGGGGTGGCACTAGCCCCTCCCCCCTCGTGCCCCCACGAGCCCCTCCCCCCTCGTGCCCCCCACGTGCCTCTCGCGTCTCCAACGGCGTAACGATGACGAGGGACCACGTGCCGAGTTTGAATGTCGCCAAGATGATGATCGTGGTCGTTGTCAAGGTGACACAATGGTCACGTGAGGCCCGTAACGGTCACAGAACTCCAGCACGGCGAGAAGAC
Source organism: Petromyzon marinus (assembly GCF_048934315.1). Taxonomy (NCBI): domain Eukaryota; kingdom Metazoa; phylum Chordata; class Hyperoartia; order Petromyzontiformes; family Petromyzontidae; genus Petromyzon; species Petromyzon marinus. The sequence continues at coordinate 15,595,345 of NC_133709.1, forward strand.
CAGACGTGTTTGTGTGATTCTGCGTCGTCCCTGCTCTCTTTAACGGGAACAGCGGCGACACTTTCAACAAGCTGAGAATCCCATCGACCGATTATGCCAGGAGAGCTTCTCCAAGGTGAGCGTCGGACTTTTAAAGGGAAATTATCAACATTTTTACCTCAAAAATGTGGATTTATTCCCTGCACACGCACACACTCACAACACATATGAGACAGACGGTAAAGTATTGTATTGTGTACAATCTGGAAACTACCCACATGCCAAATTTTAAGTTTGTTGCATGTTGGGAAGTATGTTAAACATTTCGAACAGACACATTCACAAATTTCCCTTTTATATAGAGAGAGATGAGGGAACACGATCGTGAATGTGTTTATTCGTCCATATTTGGTCAGAAGACGCCGTGATAATAAATCTACACCACGTCAACAGCACCGCTGCGAATGGAAACAAATACAATAGATGGGGCTGTTGAAGTCGGGCCATGACCCACGTCCACCTGCACCTATGGAGGCCGCAGTGTCGCTATCGACACGGAGAGTGCCGAGTGGTTGTGTTCTGGTCCAACCTGTTCACCACTGCCGACGCAGTAGCACCACCCGTATGGTTTAATTGCGTGATTGGTCGCTTTAAATAACCAATATCATGATAAATAGTCACTCAAAAGGCCCGAAACGCCGAGCGGCCAGCAACTAACAGCAACTTCTAAAGATCGCTCTGCGTGTGTGTGGTTGGGTTCGGCCAAGTGGTCATTTTAGGTCGTGATTCGTGTCGGGGTTAAGCGGTCGCGTTGACCACCGTCACTCACGGGGGGTAGTGGACCCCCCGTGAGTGACCAACCGTCACTCACGGGGGGGGGGGGCAATGGACCCCCCGTGAGTTACCAACCGTCACTCATCAATTCAAGATCATGAACTTTATTTATCGTGGATAAATCCGATGAGCTATGAATCTCTTTTAAACAAATGTCCAGTAGAGACGGGTTCAAAAAGTTACACCAATACCGACACGAGAAAGGTATAAGAAAGGTAAGAAAATCCCGTAAACTAAATAAACTACTCTTTTTTTATTCAACCAGGTGAAGCCCACTGAGCTATTTAGTTCTTCAGAAGCGATAGGCAGGCCCATGTCTGTCTACAGTGGGAAATGTAGAGCCGTGTGTTTATCCGTAGTGTAAAATGTGATCGCTGTGTTCCTCTTTCTTCTTGCAGTGGGCGACCCCCCCGAGGGATCCCGCGGGGCTGTGCCCGGGACCCCCTCCCCGGATGAAGCCCGAGGCACGGCGCGGGTCGCCGTGCCGGAGCTGACGGGAGCCGCGCAGGCGGCGATAGCGGGGCCGCATCTGAGGGCGGAGCCTCAGGTGAGGGGGAGGAGCCCCGGGTGGCGGGCGGGGCGGGGCCCGCTGGCGCAATTCACAACGCTGGGAATGCACGGGTGTGGGGAAATTGTTATTGGATCATGATCGGCGACGTTTCGGGCAATGTTCCTTGTGCAGAGCACGTCAACAGTTGTTAGACCCTTTCATAACGTGGACTACAGAGGGTGGCCCAAAAGTCAGGACACGCAAAGTTATTGTATGTTTCTTAAGTAATCACAAAGGGTTATTTAGTTTAATTTTAACAAATGTTAAAACTGATATCCATGACTCTTTTGAAATGCATTTAGCACCTTTTTAAAATTACAGCTACCTTTTTCTGCATGCATAACAACGAACTGAACTCGTTCGTCTTTAGTCAATGGCCCCTTCTTAGAATATTTTGTGAGTTGTGGGTTCCTCTAAAAATCAATAGTCTATATATATTTCTGAGACATTTTATGCAGATCGATTATCGGTTCATGGACTAAAATTGTATTTCTTTTGGTGATAAAACAGTCCCACGTGTGTTGGGATCCCAGTCCGGATGGGAGGAGTAATTGTGGATGTGTTGACTGCATTGCTGTGGCAGGACCCAACCACGACTGTGGCAGCTGGAGCGGAGGGCACCTCGTCCGGTAAAGACCTCACGGTCTTGGCCCCCACCTCGTCCAACGAGGTGCCGGTGGCGGCCGACGAGAGGCATTGCACCCAACCCAGCTGCCTTCCCCACGGCCGGCCTGAACCCTCCCCGGTGACAGCCACAGCACGCGAGAACATCGGCGGGTCTGTGCTGCCTGCACCCCAAGGTGAGCGTGCGACCACGTGACCTCGTGACCTCTCGTTAGGGTGGCAGCCACCAACGCAAGGGGCGCGTTGGAGCCACTGCTGTTGCCCTTCATGAGTAACACGGGGAGCTCAAAACACCCAGCGGCCCACGTGACAGGCACATCATATTTGTCGCGAACTTGAGCCTTACACTTCAATGTGGGGCAAAATGTCTGGTTAAGAGTAGCAGCACGGGTGCTGGATGGGGCCACTGAATCCAGTGCCATGTTTATCTTCAGTGGGAAATGTAGAGCCGTGTGTTTATCCGCAGTGTAAAATGTGATCGCTGTGCTTCTTGTTGCAGTGGGCGACCCCCCCGAGGGATCCCGCGGGGCTGTGCCCGGGACCCCCTCCCCGGATGAAGCCCGAGGCACGGCGCGGGTCGCCGTGCCGGAGCTGACGGGAGCCGCGCAGGCGGCGATAGCGGGGCCGCGTCTGAGGGCGGATCCTCAGGTGAGGGGGAGGAGCCCCGGGTGGCGGGCGGGGCCTGCTGGCGCCGCTCAGCCAATCACAACTCTAGGAGTGCACGGGGGTGGGGGAATTGTTACAGGAAAATGATAGGCGACGTTTCAGGCAATGTCCCTTCTGCAGAGTACATCAGTTTTTTCCATTTTCATAACGTCGCCTATAGAAGGTTGCCCAAAAGTTAGGACACAGGTATCGTATTTATTTGAACTAGTCACAGGATTTGTTATCGATATTAATAATGATAATAGTTACTTTAAGAATAATGAGAACGGTGTAATTTCAGTATTAAGTTAAATTGCACTCCTATTATGTGTTTGTGTTGTTCGTTGTTGTAACCTTCTGACCCGTGCCAATTGGACATGTGAAAAATAGCTTTATAGCTCATCGGATTCCTCCAGTATAAATATTCTGACTCTGATAATAACGTGCAATACATATATAAAGTATTATTAAATATAGAAAAACGACGTTTCAGTCAATGCCCCTTCCTCAGAGCACATCACAGTTGGCTCTTCATAACGTCGCCTATAAAGCGTGGCCCACAAGTCATGCCACATAGAGCTATCATGTTTATTTCAACAGATAACAGAGCTTTATTTGATTTGTTTAATAAACGTTAAAACTTACATCTATTTACATTAATGCACGATGGACGAATTTATTATTTCTTCAAATTAATTTAGGCCTTTAAAAAAATAAATCACAGCTGCCTTCTTTTGCATATGTAGTGGGTTTGTATGGAGACTGAGTCTTCGTAGGAGGCAACACGTATTTATTTATGACAACAATAACAGTAACACTTAGGTCCCTAACACGGAGGGGTAATGGCCCCTTCTACCCACCACCTAAGGAGGTACGGCCTCCGGGCTAACGTGCCCTAACTACTGGGGCTAACCACTCCTTAGCCCTCCGGCTAGCGGGACCTAGGGGAGGCTGACCCGAGCCAGCCAAGGTCCTCGGGTCTCGACCGCTGGCCCACACAGACCCGGCCCTGAGAAGGGCGTCGGGTCGGGGGATCCTCAGGGTCCTAGCCTATTGATCACTGGCCTCACTGAGCCCCGGCCCTTATAAGGACGGCGGGGCTTGGGGTCCAGGGTCCTATCTTCAGGTGGGCTTCTGGGTCTTCGGCTTGAGGCGAACTGCCTCAGCCGCACTGGGGTCCGGCTTTTATGGGGCTCCCAGGGTCACCCCGCCCCTGGTCACGCCCACCATCTGGAACCTTCTCGAGGGACCTGGATTGTTGCGCAATCCTCCCCAGCCCCCCACCCGGGGACCTGGGGTGTCCCCCTCCGGTTCCCAACCGTCCCCCCCCCGGGATGCCTGACCCACGAGTCCTGCTTAGCACAGGCCGTACTCGCTATTGCCCCCTGACTGGAAGTACCTGCTCAACCAAAGTGATGGCGGCGTATTACGCCCAACAATTACCCACCACACATACAAATGACAATCGAACTCGTTCGTCTTTGGTCAATTACCTTTCCATTTTTGAAAAATGTCACCTGAAAAAGCAAAATAGAAATTAATAATAACGTATAAAAGTTGCGTAATTGCCCGTCACGTGACGGGTATTTTCACTGCGTAAACGATCCAGTGTGTCGTGACTTTGTCGATGACGCCATCTCTGCCGTCTTCCTCCGTTTAATCGACGTCTTCTTTCGTCTGCGACTCTTCTGGCTTCATCTGAATGAACTAAAGTTACGGAATGTGACATACCGAATGTAATTTTCTCTTCTGAGAGTAATATATAACAAACCTGTAAATAAAGAATGACAATTGTAAATCACCTTCATCGTTCTAGCAGCTGTTTGAGTTTCCTTTCTGTCGGGAAGAAAGTAAACTAAATGTTGTAGGAATGATTTCGTTCTAAGTATTGACTTACTGGATTCCCTATTGATGTGAATACTAAAAAAATAACTTTTTATAAACCGGAAGGACGCGTCGGTGTGTTCACCAATTTTCGCTCAAAACGTGAGCAGAAAGTCGCTTTTACCAAAATGAATTTGAACTCGGTGAGAGGGGTGGCCCTAGACCAGCTGCTGCCAGCAACTGGCAGCGCCCTCGGCCAACCTCGCAATGGGCGCCGCCACCCCCAAACCCCAAGGGCAGATCCAGGCTGAGGTTTATGGTAAACTGGGAAACATTTTGCCACGATTTTACATTTAATGTTTAATTAAGCGTATTTTTTTAAACAGAGGCAAAATTATTCGGTTTGTCTGTCCGTCCGTCTGTCCAACCAATACATTCTCAGGAATGTTGAGAAATTAATTATAATTCATAGACCCTCTGTACGTTGTACGGGAATCAAAATGACATCGTCGTTATTTTATTTGTATATTTATTTCCTCGAATTGTTGGCGCCCCAGGCGACCGCCTCATTCGCCTACATGGACGGGTGTCCGCCCCTGTTTAGTTACAATAACTTACTGGATTCTGATTTGATGTGAATTAAAAAATAGTGACTGTTCATTATTGATCGCAAGGGGAGATGTCGGTGTTCACCAATTGTCACAAATGTTCACCGTAAGTGCGAGCAAAAGCCATCAAAGTGAAACTGCACTGAGTTCAAATTAAAAGCGGATTCTGCTTCTTTATTTCTATTCGACGTTTAAAAAATTAATATTATCATGCACAAATTAACTGAATGGGTTATTTATTATTACTCACTAATAATGGTGCACAAAACGCAAAGATAAAATACAAAAACAGAGGGCAGACGTGGCTCTTATCATAAGAGGCGCTGGTATATTTTTGGAGAAAATGTATCGTTGTGGTAACAACAAACTAATAATTAGTTACATTTTTAATCTAAGCCTTTCGTGAAAATCAAAAGAATTGCATGGGAATCCACGTAGCTAAGCCAGCGTTACCCGCAGTGTGTGTCAGGCGTTCGGCAAAGATCATTAAAAGTATAAATATGAAGTTGACTTTAAAAATAAATAATGAAAACGTTATGTGAGGGTTAATATAAATGAAATAACCCTGTCTTAACTTTTGGGCCAACCTGTATAATTATGTGTATTAAATATATACTGTATGATGAAAGATATAAAATCGACGTTTCAGGCAAGGGGCTTTATTCAGGGCACATCACATCATGACGTCGTTTGTAAGAGGGTGGCCGAAATATCAGGACACATCGGGTTATTGTGTTTATTTGAACAAATAACGGAGGGTTATTTCGTTTAATTTTAACAAATGTTAAAAATGAATTTGATTAACATGAATGCACGATTTCTCTTCTGAAATGCATTTAGGAATTCTTTGAAACTACAGCTGCCTTCTCTGTAGCATGCATAACAACAAATTGAACTCGTTCATCTTTTGTCAATGGCCGTTCATCATAGAGTATTTTAGGAGTTAAAGTGAGATTGGGGTTCCTTTAAACATACTGTATATATTGACTTCTGAGACATTTGATTGCCCATCGGTTCATGGACTAAAATTGTATTTCTTTTGGTGATAAAACAGTCCCACGTGTGTTGAGATCCCAGTCCAGATGGGAGGAGTAATTGTGGATGTGTTGATTGCGTTGCTGTGGCAGGACCCAACCACCACTGTGGCGTGCGGAGCAGAGGGCACTTCGTCCGGTAAAGACCTCACGGTCTTGGCCCCCACCTCGTCAGACGAGGTGCTGGTGGCGGCCGACGAGTGGCTCTGCACCCAACCCAGCTGCCTTCCCCATGGCCGGCCGGAACCCTCCCCGTTGCCAGCCACAAAGAACATCGGCGTGTCTGTGCTGCCTGCACCCCAAGGTGAGCGTGCGATCACGCGACCTCGTTACCTCTCGTTAGGGTGGCAGCCACCAACGCAAGGGCCGCTTTGGAGCCATTGCTGTTGCCGTTCACGTGTAACACGGAGAGCTCAAAACACCTATCGGTCAACGTGACAGGCGCATCACATTTGTCGTGAACTTTAGCCTTACACTGAAATGTGGAGAAAAATATTTCTGGTTAAGAGGAGCAGTACGGGTGCTGGCTGGGGCCACTGAATATCCACGCCAGCCCCATCGGCAGTGCAGCGCTCTGCGATGACGCCGGCTTCCGCCACCACCGTTCCCTTTGTGCAGAGGAGGACGACGGCATTCCGGCGGCACGGCTTTCGCTGTTTGCGCCGGAGCGGCTGAGCCTCAGGTGGGAGAACGACGTGGGCAAGGGTGCCGGCCTGCGCAACCTGGGGAACACCTGCTTCCTCAACGCCACGCTGCAGTGCCTCGCCTACACGCCGCCGCTCGCCAACTACCTGCTGCTGCAAGAGCACTGCAGCACCTGTAAGTACCCCCCTGGCACTCTCGTTTACCCATGGGCTAGGTTATTGTCACGGTTAATTTGGCTGCTATGAATTTCACACTTGATAAGCCACTTCGTTGAGCTATCTTTGTGGTTCAGGTCGCTTCTGAAGAAACTAATAGCTCAGTGGGCTTTATCTCGTAAGATAAAAAAAAAGTTTAGTTTTAATTGTAGATTTTTTTAAAGTGATTTGTTTACCTTACCAATACTTTGTACTCTTATCGTTTTTTGTATTGTGCCCTCGTTTGCAGGCCAACAGAGCGACTTTTGCCTGATGTGCGTCATGGAGCGTCACATTGTCAGCACGTTCAACAACTCAAAGAGAGTGCTGACACCCAAGGTCATCACTAAAAACATCACGCGTGAGTCCCACAACTACGTTCAAACTTGCACTCGGAGGATAAGTTATCCCCGCGATCTTTCGCCATCTGTGTTCCAAGTCCTTTGCACTGCTCCTTTTGACATGTTGGGGAGCTCTTGAAGGATGTCATCAGATCCTGTACCTGTCACTTTGTCCCCATGTCCATTTCTCTGCAGGCATCGCCAAACACCTGCGCATTGGGAGACAGGAAGATGCCCACGAGTTTCTGCGATACGTGGTAGATGGCATGCAAGCCTCATGCCTCCATGGCCACAGCGAGTGAGTACTGCGCGCCAGTCAACTTGCGGCAGTCGTTCTGCAGTTCGGTACCTCACGGCTCCCTCTTGGTTTTCTGCACGATTGTCCTTCGACGTCTGTGAGAAGCTACTCACACTTTTGTGTGAACACCTGGGAGATGCAGAGGACCGGCCCTGCTGGCACCACGGTTCTTTCACATTGGCCCTGACGTGGGCCGTCTTTTATTTGAGCATTTCACGTTGCCGATAAATACCGGGGGGTCGATGTCTCGACGTCGGTGGCCCCGTGACATCATTGCTCGTGTTGACGGGCGGCACGTGGCACGCTGGGCATTACAAAACTGCCGGGCCACAGCACCGCGTGTCGGCTGCCAGCTTGCCCCCAGCTCTGTGGCTGTGCCGTGAAGGTGGCTGCCCTGTGCAGACGCTACCACGTTTGGTTGCTACAGAGCACGCGTTGCAGTGCTGAAGGGAAATAGTGAATCGACAGCTCGGGCAATGGTGTAACTCTCACACACGCGTGTGCATCCGGTAAAGGTGTTACTGTTACTGCCGCTGTAACCACCGTGTGGTGTCGTTCTCTGTGACGTGGCAGGCTGGACAGATACACGGAGGCTACCACCCTCATTTACCAGATCTTCGGGGGTTACCTTCGATCACGTGGTGAGTTGTGCGCACTCCTCTACAAACTTGTTAACCGCGAGCAGCAAGCGCATCATCACAGTGTAGACGCGCTCGCGTTGCAGCGTTTACACACTCTCACGCACGTGCCACACAGAAAAACCTTTTACCAGTTGGTGAAAAGTACCAATTACCTATGTCAGTGGGAAGCGTGCATTTAGTTTGACTAAGTAACATGTGACGTCCCTTCCTAATGTGTGCTTGTGTTTTGCAGTGGAGTGCATGCAGTGCTGCAACCACTCCGACACCTATGACACGTGCCTGGACATTGCACTCCATATTAATGTAAGCAATGACAAAGCCATCGCTTAACAGTTATACACCTACGTACGGTGCGGAATAAGTTAAATGTACATACATCACATACATGAACAACAACCGCCATTCGCCACTAAGTGGCGGTGACGTCACCACGGTGCTTGTGCCAGCCTGAGTGCCTTTTAAGGCCACGTGTAGTGTCGAACGCCCGCTGGCAGGTCACGGGACAGTCCATGGGTTGACTGAGATGACTGGCCGATGCACCACCTGTGCCCCCTGCTGTGATCAACATACATAACACACACATACATGAATCAGCCACTTAACATCCAAACACACTGCCAGTAGCGTGATCTCTTTTTTTGCGGTTGTACGATTTCATACGAAATGCGGGTTTTCTGAATTGCCATCACAATATAATTCTGCAGATGTTCATGGAATGCTTCTTAGAGTCCTCATTTGCCTTTCACTCTGTCGGCCAACAGAACTCATCAGATCTTGTGGAGGCGTTTGAGGAGTTTTTTAACAAGGAGACACTGGACGAATACACCTGCAGAATGTGAGTGGGCATCGTGTGGTGACACCCTGGAATCATTTGTAGCTTCAAAAGTCTGATGATTGAACCAAATTCTAATAAAAGATAGTAATAAAAATATAAGTAATACATAAAAAATAACGTCCAATATATAACGTAAATAAGTAACAATTTTTACGTTAAGAAATGAATAAAAAATAACGAACAACAAAAAGTGAGTAGACTTATTGTTTAAAAGTTGGGGAACACGTGCGATGGCTGGCGTTGTTGTCGTGCAGGTGCTGTTGCAAGGGGGAAGCGACGAAGACGATGGCTCTCCACCGCCTGCCCAACGTCCTCACCGTCTCCATCAAGCGGTACAACCTCTACGGCGTCAAGATCAACCGGGTAACGATTCTTTCCCTCCACATCCCTCTAATTAATTTATTTTATTAAAGCCCTTGTCAGTTCAACGCTGGAGAAAATGCCTCTCCATGTTGGAATAAGTGCTACGGAAAGACTTGCCCCCCGTCATATGACTGTAGAATTTCCACCACTTGCTCAGGGCTATCAACAGGAGATGAGCACCGTCTTCAACGCTCAAATGAGCGAGACATCACGTCATCACGTTGACGTGTAACTTAGATGGTGCCCATCTCTGCTGCCCACCCCACCACCCCTGCCGTTTCCTCTTCTAACGTTTGTCTCTGTGCGCTGCCTGTAGAACATCACCTACCCGGAGCACCTGGACATGCAACCCTTCACCTCGACATCTCAGGGCGAGCCGGCAATCTACTCCCTGTACTCGGTGCTGGTGCACAAGGGAGCCGACTCCAACAGGGGTCATTATTATTGCTACAATAAGGTAATTCCATTTGTTACCATCAAACAATAACAACGCACATCTGCAATGCACCCATGTTACAAATGTCCAATAGGGAAGAATAAATAGAAGTCTTGCGTCTGTTCCTGCGTCTTGATGTACTTATGCAACTTCTACTTACAGTATATATACTTTATTTATTTGTATTTAGTGACTTCCTTAGCATTCCTACACTTTGCACTCCAATCGGTGTTGTATTGTTTGTTGTTGTTGTAACTTTCTGACCCGCCCCTACTGGACATCTGTTGGAAAGAGCTTCGTAGATCATCGAATTCTTTCAGCACAAATAATGATTCTGATTCTGATAAAATTGGTCCAAGGCCATTGATGCAGTGACATGGTCAGGCAGACCGTTCTGTAACTTCAGCACCATCATAGCAACCGTAGCACCTTCTGCAACTCTGACGATGGGGTGATGCTCTTTACGAACTTGTTGTCTAGAGTGTATCGTGTGTTGTTATTAATGAACGGAGGAGGTTGGGTGCAGTTGTGTAAGCATTGTAACCAAGTGTAGCCGTGCTGTGACTGTGCGCAGATCAGCGATGGACAATGGTGCTGTATGAACGACTCCATCGTGCGGCACGTCGACACCAAGGCTGTTATGAACGAGCAGGCCTACATGCTCTTCTATATTCGGTAAGTCGCCTTCTCTCCCCTTCACTTTAACCTGCACTTACAACCGTCCCCCAGACCAGCTTACTGGAAAGATATTGTCTTGTGCGAGCAGCAGTGTCTCCTTTAAAGGCAGGTGTTAACGGTTTGCGACGCGTTGGTGCGTGCATGCAGGTCCCAAGAATTGAACGCGCCGCCAGCGGACAGCTACTGCCCGCTGGAGCACGTCAAGGCGACGTCCCGCTTGTGCCTCAAGCGGCCCCACTCGGCGAAGGGAGACCCCGGACCCTGTCTGTGTACGGCAGCTCTCCTCACCGGCGCGCAAGGTAAAGGATGGATTTGAAACGTCGCCCCGTGTGCGTGGAAATGCCCGGGGAGAATGTACACCCTGACAGCGTATCGTTTTATATTAAGGGAATGGTGAAGTACAGCGATCTTCTTGTTTATACTTCAGACCGGTTTTGTTTCATTCACCCAATGTCGAGCGGTTTGGACTTTAGCGCCATCATCTTCTTTACCTCCAGAAACCCAAGACGTCGAACCGCCCCAACGGGAACAACTGCCGGAGCAACTGCAAGGGCCACGGCAGGAACAGCAGCAGCAGAAGCTACCGGCAACGCCAGACACACAACAGCCGCTGCCGCTAGTCCCAGAGCAGCCACCACCACCACCCCGATCTCACAGCAGCCGCTGCCATTCCACCAGCAACCACCGCCGGTCCTGCAGCAACCACCACCACCACCACCGCCGGTCTCGAAGAAGACACCATCAGCACCACAGCAGCTGCTGCCACCGCGTGTCCCACAGCAGCCAGTCCAACAGCAGCCAGTCCAACAGCAGCCAGTCCAACAGCAGCCACCGCCACCAGTCCCACCACAGCCACCACCACTCTGGTCGCACAGCAGCCACCACCGGTGTAACAACTGGCACTCGCCCCACCAATAGGAGTCGGTGCTTAAAATCCATGATCAAGTGTCTAACCTCTTGCTTCCTCTCAAATTCAAAATAATTTTGAGAGACATTTTACGAAGGCACCAGGCAGCGGCTCACCATGGCGTCGCCCGCTCCCCAAAATGTACTCATCGCCGGCTCCACCACCAGCCCCTGAAATCACTTGAACATCATTGGAATCACCTTGGACTCGACATTCTCACTCGAAGACCACATTCAACACAATAAAGAGCTACAATCACTAGCTCAAGGCCTCATCGCACGCCCGTCCAATGCTGACACCCGTCCAATGAGAAGGAAAACATCTCAAGCAACTCCGACCTCACAATCCACGAAAAAATAAAATACATTTAATAATAGAATACTACGTTTCGATTGCAACACAAGCAATTGTCATCAGGTAGAAAACAAACCGAGTGAACTTAGAAATACAATGCAATCCAACACTGAGAGACACAGAGAGAGACACACAACATATGTTGTGTGTCTCTCTCTGTGTGGCTCTGTGTTGTCTCTCTCTGTGTGTGTCTGTCTGTGTGTCCCCGTGTCTGTGTTTTATCTCTCTCTCAAATTTTGCAATCTTTGAAAGAACGTAATCAACCAGGTAAAGTACTGACTGTTGTGTTAGTCGACTCTCTGTGTTGGATTGCATTGTATTTCCAAGTTCACCAGGTTTTGTTCTACCTGATGACCATTGCTTGTGTTGCAATCGAAACGTCGTACTCTATTGTTTAGTTTATTTTCTTTCTACGTGACTTTACCGAAAGAACCAAAGAGTAATTCCTGCAGTCATGAAAGCTTCAAATCAAGTTTTAATCCACGAAGACTTGAAAAACCCAGAACGAAAGCGCTTAAAATCACGCCAGCCATTCTGGGAAACAGGAGCCAAGATCCATGCAGGCGGCACCAACCCATTATGGCTTGGGGTTGCCGTTTATTCCCTGGCCAATCGTCAAGAGAGTTGGCACCAGGAACGTTATTGTGATGGTGACCGTAAAATTAACTGTCTCATTACAAATGAAGACAGAGGTTGTGTCCTCCGCAACGCGAGGCCGGAGTGCGGTCTCAGTGAGGTCGTGCAAGGTATTCCCGTACGGTTCTTGTCTCCGTTAATTAAAAATGGGGGACTTTTATTTCGCGTTGTGTCGGGGATTTAAAAAGTCACCGCTGTTGCAAAGTAATTATTTATTTATTTATCGAACTGTGAATACGTCGGCATTTTAAAAACTACATATCTGTTACTTTTTTACGTACGGGGCATGCACATTTCAATGGACACGCTAACCGTAGCGCCAAGCCGTTACCACGTGAAATGTACGATAAATGATGAACTTCGCCAAGCACTTTATTTCCATCTTCCATGATGCCTCCAGAAACAGCGGTTTCTGAACTCGTGAATGTAGATCGGTGACACTTCGGTCTCCTCGGGGTTTTTATCGTTTGTACAAAAGCAGCTCAAAGTGTGGGAAGGGAAAGCGAGATTAATGTTTTCCAGAGATTTTGTCTACCTCGTTTTGTATTTGCACTTGACATCAATATATACTTGTCGTGACAAAACTGGTCTCGCTTCCATTTCTTACTTTGCCATCGCAGTGTGTGTGTGTATGTGTGTTTGTGTTTGTTTACGTGTGTTTATGTGTGTATGTATGTGTGTATGCAGGTGCGTGTGCTCGCTAACAGCACTTGCCCCAACAGCCTGTTTTGGCTATACGGGGGATCTTTGTCTTTGTATGTCTGTGTGTTGATGGGTGTGTACGTGTTTGTGTATGTGAATGCGTGTGTGTGTATGTCTAATTACATTTTTCGGTCGTAGTTTAGTGGTAGTTAATTGAAGGTGGAGGGGTTACCAGCCAATCGCACCCGTTCAGAGCCCTCATTTAGCCGCTGTGATGGTCACAGACGCCATAAGGGTAAAGGGCCAATTGGAATTGGCCCTCTCCCTCACAGCACCGACCACGACAGCGTTGCCACAGAAGTACACTTGTATACACGTGCACTTGTTGTATTTCTCTGAAATGTTTGTGGGCCAGAGGTCAAGACCACGTTGCTGGCCTAATTAAATGTTGAATATAAAAAGTGGATAAAAGGTAATGGTACAGCCCCTGCGGTTGTCCGCCTGTACGTGACAGCTGTAGCAGCGACGAGGCTGTCCGCCTGTGCGTGACAGCTGTAGCAGCGACGAGGCTGTCCGCCTGTGCGTGACAGCTGTGTCGACGAGGCTGTCCGCCTGTGCGTGACAGCTGTGTCGACGAGGCTGTCCCCCTGTACGTGACAGCTGTACCGACGAGGCTGTCCGCCTGTGCGTGACAGCTGTGTCGACGAGGCTGTCCGCCTGTGCGTGACATCTGTAGCAGCAACGAGGCTGTCCGCCTGTGCGTGACAGCTGTAGCATCGACGGGGCTATCCGCCTGTACGTGACAGCTGTAGCAGCGACGAGGCTGTCTGCCTGTGCGTGACAGCTGTGTCGACGAGGCTGTCCGCCTGTGTGTGACAGCAGTAGCAGCGACTAGGCTGTCCGCCTGTACGTGACAGCAGTAGCAGCGACGAGGCTGTCCGTCTGTACGTGACAGCTGTAGCAGCGACTAGACTGTCCGCCTGTGCGTGACAGCTGTAGCAGCGACGAGGCTGTCCGCCTGTACGTGACAGCTGTAGCAGCGACTAGGCTGTCCGCCTGTGGGTCGCTGCTGCTGCGCGAGTCCCAGGCGCGCTACGAGGAGCTGGAGCGCGCCAGCTGCTGTGCCCCCTCTGCCTGGAGATGTCCTCCAAGCCCGTGGTCATCCTGCCCTGCCAGCACAACCCGTGCCGCAAGTGCGCCAACGACGCGTTCCAGGTGCTCACCCGCACGCTCACCTGTACACTAACCTGTGACACTCACCTGTGACACTCACTCACCTGTACACTCACCTGTACACTCACCTGTACACTCACCTGTGATACTCACTCACATGTACACTCACCTGCACGCTCACCTGTACACTGACCTGTACACTCACCTGTGACACTCACTCACATGTACACTCACCTGCACGCTCACCTGTACACTCGCCTGTACACTCACCTGTACACTCACCTGTGACACTCACTCCCATGTACACTCACCTGCACGCTCACCTGTACACCTGTGACACTCACTCACATGTACACTCACCTGCACGCTCACCTGTACACTCACCTGTACACTCACCTGTGACACTCACCTGTGACACTCACTCACCTGTACACTCACTTGTACACTCACCTGCATACTCACCTGTGACACTCACTCACCTGTACACTCACCTGTACACTCACCTGCACTCCCGCCTGAAAACTCGCCTCCACGCTCACTCACTTGTTCACTCACTCACTTGTACACTCACTCACTTGTTCACTCACTCACTTGTACACTCACTTGTACACTCGCCGTTTGTTCGTTCGTTCGTGGGTGTTTTTGACGCGGTTTTTTTCGTGTTCGTTTGACGGTGCAGAGGAGGGGTAAGGGGTGGGGTGGGGGTGGTTGTGTTTAAAGTTCACAAAACTCGTGCATGTTCTTACAAGGGGCCGCGCGGCCTCCGATCGATGTTCACAACTTTCCTTCAGTGTCGGGGTCAACTCGGCTACGCATCGTGTATTTAAAATATTGTACTCTCTTACACAATTATGCTCCGATGCTCCTGTATATTGGAAAAGGCGTTCACGAGATATAGATCACAAGTAACTTTGATGATGATGATGATGATGATGATTTAAACGATCTCTTTATTTTTCAGTTATTGGAAGAAAAACATAAGGGATGTACACCGACCGCTAATTTTGAAGATGCACGTGACTACGATTCCATTCTGAGATCATGGAGATCATCATCGAGATGATCACGGAGATCACCATCGAGATAATCATGGAAATGACGATGGAAATGATCATGGAGATGACCATGGAGATGACCGTGGAAATGATCATGGAGATGATAATGGAGATGACCATCGAGATGATCATGGAGATGACCATCGAGATGATCGTGGAAATGATCATGGAGATGATTATGGAGATGACCATCGAGATGATTATGGAGATAATCATGGAGATGACCATTGAGATGACCATCGAGATGATCGTGGAGATGATTATGGAGATGACCATCGAGATTATCTTCGATATGATCATGGAGATGACCATCGAGATTATCTTCGATATGATCATGGAGATGACCATGGAGATGATCATGGCGATGACTATCGAGATGATCATGGAGATGATCATGGAGATGATATTGGAGATTACCATCGAGTTGACCATCGAGATGACCATGCAGATGACCAATGAGATGACCACCGAGATGACATCAAGATAATCATAGAAATGACCATGGAGATGACCATGGAGATGACCATCGATATGATCATGGAGATGACCATGGAGATGCCCATCGATATGATCATGGAGATGACCATGGAGATGACCATCGAGATGATCATGGAGATGACCATCGAGATCACCATCGAGATGATCGTGGAGATGATCGTGGAGATGATCATGGAGATGACCATCGAGATGATTATGGAGATGACCATGGAGATGCCCATCGAGATGATCATCAATATGATCATTGAGATGATTATGGAGATGACCATCGAGATGATTATGGAGATGACCATGGAGATGCCCATCGAGATGATCATCGATATGATCATTGAGATGATTATGGAGATGACCATCGAGATGATTATGGAGATGCCCTTCCAAAACCGGCGTGTTCTCTCATCTGTGTTTGGTACGTAATATTTTTCGAATAGAAAGTACACACGCGTCCCGCAGAGTCTGTCGTCGTGGTGGTGGCTGACACGGTCGCATCGCAAGGCTCCTGTTGCTCACTCCTCCTTGATGGTCATTCCCAGGCGTGGCAGCACGCTGCTGTTTGGCCGTCACGAGTTGTGGAACCAATTCTGAATTCACGGGCAATTTATTTTTAACACGCGAGGAGAAGACGCCGCTTTCTACACGGACCAGGCGTCGGCAGCCAATTTGGTATATTCTATTGAAAAATATCTCTCTAAATTTCAAAAATCACCATTCCACGTGAATACGAGACGGTGGGTCCTTAATAAATAACGTCACGAAGCGGTCGCTTAAAGAGCCGCAGCTTTGCCCGACCCCTGACGTAGACGAATATGACCTCGCAACTCCCTTGCATGGAAGAAAACGAGCAATACACGTTCCCAGAAAGGCTTTCAAGAGGGGGACACACGAATGTTGACGGCTGATCCCCCATTACAGGGGGGCAACATCGGAGACTTCTGCACGGTGTAGCCAACGCTCCCCTCGCCAACACGCGGAGACAGGGAAGGGTTCCAGTCAATTGTTTCCACCTTCACTGTCACACACAGCTCCCTCCTTCACACACAACGCTCTCTCCTCTTCATCCACAGCTCTCTCCTTCATCCACAGCTCTATCCTGCCTAAGGGCCCTCGTAATGACATTGGCGTTTATCGCATGTTTCGGTGGAATTTATCCGAATGAAGTGAAATCCTGACTCTAAAATGTGTGCACACATTTGATGGGTGCAGTCATTGTTAGCTGGGCCAAAGCCATCCACTCGTTAAACTCGAGAACCCGGTTCAATCTCACGCAGTGGTTGCAGCCCTCACTCCAACCCAGGGTGTCACCACTCATGCAAGGTGGAAAACTGTTGTCACATCTGGGGTGGAGTACCTATTTTCTACCTCACTGCACTTGATAGAATTCAACATAAATCAGGGTGATTGATGATCCAGCACTCACTGACTTTCTGTTGGAACTTGCTCACCTGCCCCAAATGGACATCTGTGAAAACGAGCTTCATGGCTCATCGGATTCCTCCAGTCTAAATAAAGATTCTGATTCACTCTGGCTTCTTGCTCACCGGTGGTCAGTCACCTCCATATCACTCTTCTGTCACTCCTATCATGGTTACTATTCCCCTGAATTTCACTTGTTAATTCCTCCAATTCCTCCTCCCATGCTGAGAGGTCTTGGTCTACCAGCCCAACTCTTTCATGTCATTCATATCGTGTTCAACCACAATACTGTGTGTCACAACAACAACCTCCATTCCCAACGAAGTGGCGGTGACATAACCAGTGGACTTGTGCCAGGCTATATGCACTTTGAGGCCACGCGAAATGTTGAAGGCTCCCTGGCAGGAGGTCATAGGACAGACCCAGGTGCCATGGGTTGACTGAGTGAGATGACTGGCAGATGCACCACCTGTGAGCGTCGCTCCTCTGCCCTCCACTATTGTTTGAGGATGACTACTACCTCCAATTGCCCAGTAGCTTCCTTCACATTCCTCCTTCACAGAGGCCGATCTTGCCATCCCTCGACCGCACCTGGGCATCAATCAGCCTCCCATTGTATTTGTACCAGATGGACATTCCTCTAGTACAGCCATGGAAAGCTTCTCAAACTACGTGGTCGAAAATGTGTTAAATAATGTAGGAGATAGAGGATATTCCTGTCGCACTCCAAGGTGAACAGGAAATGGCTCTGACTCCCAGCCATGTAGTATTACCCGGGCCTGCCCACCATCATGAAGGTCCATAATGATTGTGAGCAGAGTCGGAGAATCCGAAAACACGAACAACAACACAGAGCCCGGCCTATTGATGTTATCATAGGCCTTGATCAGGTGAATAAAGCAGAGATATAGGTTCTGTTGGTATTCCCTACACCTCTACTGTAGCAGGCGGACAGAGAATATGGCATCCGTGCAGGACCTCCCTGGCCTGAAACCACATTTGGGCTCTGCAAACCTCTCCTCAGTGTGCCTGGCAAGACGATGTTGAATAATCCTTGCCAGGGCCTTTCCCTGTCATTGTTACAATCTGTGCAGTCCCTTTTCTTAAAGAGGGGGACCACCAGGGTGGCCTTCCAATCCTGTGGAACCTGTTGTTGTGTACGGCCCTTTTTCCACAATTAATATCCATAAGAATATTTACGGATGCATACACGTAGATTTCTTTTTCCTTTCTTTTGTGACAATTTTTACTTTAATAATGAATAAAACCCGTAAGCCAGAAACACGAAAAACCAGATGTCGATCATAAACAGGCCATATATATAAAGAAATAATACAATTCTCAAGGTGAGGATGTTAACAGCTATCCGCGAAAATCTCCAGATGAACAAGAGTTTGATGGGCCCCTTAGGAAAGGTCACCCCGAGGTCAGAACACCAAGAGAGTAGACACGGAGGCGCCAACAGGGTAAATCGTATACAATTTTTTTCTTATTTGCCGGTAAAACAACGAAAAAATAATAATTAAAAGGCAACAACAAGAATAAGATAAAATGAGCGGTCCTAACGCTCACTCCAATTAAGAACAGGCCACTAGACACATCAGTGAATCCTTATCCAATTATTAATTCGACATCAAACGATTTTCACCTTTTAATACTCTTACTGTTAAATCACCAACTTGGGAGCGGGAATACCGAGTCACATCAAAGGTTATCGAGAAGGAATGAGGCGAACGAGCAAACTTACGAAAGAGTTAAACAATATCCCAAGCAACCCCGACCACCTTTGTCTCTCTCACAGCGCGGAGAAGCAGGAACCACACCTTATCACAAGGGGCCATCTGGAGCTAGCCAGATGGATAATGAGAAAACACACACAACAGCCAGCGAGCACGTTTTTAAGTTAAAGAAGTGGCTACACATCAGTCACACATAAAATTAAGAATAACGTGTTCACCTTACACGACATTCCATTATAGAACCTTACAGAACCAAGGGATATGGATTCCAACAATCAAGAAACGGACCTCTTAAACTCAGGATGCAAATTATTTTTCTCTTTAATAATGCCATCATAACAATGCGAACCTCGGTAAACCGAGAGGGGTGTCGGGAGGACGTAGTTACAAACACGAGTCTTGGCGAACATGGGACCAAATGGTATTTGAGAAAAATAAAGTCGAAAGTATAAAGAGATAGGTACTCCCGACCACCTTTGTCTCTCCCGCAGAGCGCGAGAGAGGAATTTCACGCCAGGGCAAACAGATCGTTATCGCAGGAACCATCTGCCACACACGGGACTTAATAGTGGTCCCACCCCACCCTGCACACGGGCAGCAAAAGAGCGAGCAAGCTTTACGTTAAATAAACCGCCATACATTTATACGTGATAAGACACACAGAATGACGAAAATTAATAAACTGAGTAGGAGCCAAGGTAACGGGGTGGATCAGGCTGGTTGAATGTGGAGTCGAAGTGATATTTGAGCGACGTTAACACAAAGTATAGAGAGATGGGAAGATCCCGGCCACGTTTGTCTCTCCCCGCAACACGTGATAAAATGCATACACTCGGAAGAGCATCTTCACTTGGAAACAAAATCGAATACCCCGAACCACAAGCAGAATCATATATGGGTACGGTACAATACGCTGTCAGATGAGAATGTTAAACTTTAAAAACGAACCATCTCTTTGTGCGTCGGGAACGGTACAAAAGGGGGGGAAGCCCCCTCTGGATGGATGGAGTAGACAACCAGGCGCCTTCAAGATGAATCGCAGCGTCTGTTGTCTTGATGTTTATGGCTTGAGGAAAGACCCGAACAGAACCGTGTCAAAAATGACACACACACAAACATACACACTGACACACCAACCCCCCACCACTGACACACAAACATACACACTGACACACGAACCCCCCAACCACTGACACACAAACCCCCCCCCCCCCCACCGACACACGGTCAGATCAAAGATAGCTCCGCCTCGGGAGGAGGAGCCAAGGAGGAGCCAAGAAGGAGAGAGATTTTTGGCATAAAAAGGAGCCGTTTCAGCATTGAATTCAACTCATCAGCCCTCGGGGCCAGCTCAACAGAAGAAGACTCATCTCAACTCATCTCAGCAGAAGACCCGCTCAACTCGTCTCAACAGAAGACCAGCCATCACCGACGCCGGAGACGCCTCTACAAACTCGCCGAATTGGCGAGTGTCGCCGATTGGCGACCCGCTGCCGCTGTTAGCAGCCAGCGCCACCACGAGCGAATCGTGAGCCTGCAATCTACAACCGCCGACGACGGAGCACCAAGCGTGCCAGCTGCACGCAAACGCACTGCGCGCATTACCAAACCGTCCGCGTAAAATCGTGCCGCTGCGGGCGTGCTTCTACCGCCATCTACCGGACGGTCATCGCAACTACAACAACGTATCAACTCGTTCACCAACGTCCGCCGAGTCCGAACCAACTACTGAAAGAAGAATCAACTGATACGTATGATACACTGCCCCCCACTACACGACAAACCAGACGTCTGCCTGACGCAAAGAATCGATTCCGAACATTGGCCTACTCTTTCACCACTCATACCATTCAACACACACACAGGTCATTAACAAAAGCCTAAAACCTCAAGCCATTGAACCATCCGTGATTGTGGAAACATCGCAACGACCGAGTGAATAATCCGTCGTTTTTAAGAGAGTTCATAATTTTCCTCTTTAATATTGTGTTGGGGCTGTACTTCTAACCGCATAAATTACCAACTGACCCATTAATAAGGATTAATTCTTGGCACCTCACCACGGAGCGCCGCTCGCGGGGGTGAAGAGCGTGTTCAACCGGCTCCCTGTCAGGGGTCTGGCCACAATTAATTAAAAGATTGGCCCGAGATAAGGATATCAAAGGGAAACATCGCCACCTATTGAGTTGCGTTGAGGAAGTCGATTAGAAATACTTGAGTCGTTCGTTAACATTTTTCTTTCTGCATAATCTTGCTGGTATCCATGAATGAAATAACGAATTCAAACGCATATTTGTGCCTTCAAGAATAATACTGGTTGGAGTGCCCTTTCAACGAATAGCGTTGCATAATAATCAGTCATCCTATTAACAACGTGACAATAATTGCATTAAGGCCCGCGCATGATCAATGACCGAATGCTGTGTTGTGTGACAATTCAAGTGACGAAAACATTGCTGCTATTGAGTGGTGTTGATAAGGCAATTAGAAGTATTTCAGTCGAACGCTTTAATTGCATAATCGTTATGAATCAATGAACGAACATCGACGTGGTACTGTGTTGACGATTTCAAGCGTAATAACTTCGCATATCAGAATGTGTTAAGGATTGGATACGAATCAAAGACCGAGTGCCGTGTTGTGTAACAATTCAAGTATACGAGTTTGCATATTGTAAGGTTAAGGTTTTGATAGAATAGTTCGCATGTTTTTAATCTCTCTCTCAACAACCGATCGATTGCGTTACGCGTCGGGAATTAACCACAGGTGCCGTTATCAAAGTGAAACAACGCAATAGTGATGGTATCATGTTAACGCTGTGTTGAAATTCCAAAATCTCGAGATTGAGTTTTCATATTATCCAAAAATTAAAGTTAGCTAGAAAATAAAATTGATTAAAGCAGAAGGTTTGTGTGTGATTCTTCCTGAAATTCTGCGTAATATTGTTCTGCGTATGAGATCTGAACCTTGAGGGGACCTATCACCACACATACTCCATAACACACATAATTCATAATGTTCAATCGAGAGTAATCGTATCCTTATCAATAATACGGAATTAAAGAGCAGAGTCGAATCGACTCTCTCTCATTTACGCTCACAACGCCTGCGTCACTGCATACGATTAATCGCGTTGTTCCAATTAATAACCAAACCTCGTCGCCAAGGCTCGACCACATAATCCATAACGACCTGGATTATCATAACCACGCCCACTCGCATAAATTAATGCGATTATCTCTCGAATCAGCATAATTTATGCGCATAATTACACCAATTAACATAATTTCGGATAGATTATGCAAATTTCATTTAATTTTCATTATTTTCAACAATTTTCATAACACCTATATATACAACAAAGGGCCTGCCACAAATGAACCATAATGCCTTGCTGATCTCGTCAAGGAGCATAAACAATCACGCGAACTCCGACCATCCTCGCAGCAGCGGCTTTTGGCTGAGCCATCGAAAAAAGACGGTCACCGCATCGCGCGGTTTCAGATGCGCTTCTGTGGCCGTCTGGAACGCTCTAGGAAGCCACTGGGAGCTATGTACTTTTAAATCTAGATGACAAAACTAAATTTCTTTAGAACTGCTTTTTGTGTTTACTTTGTTGGCTACGTACGCCGCGAAATAAGTTCAACATACATTCGAAGCCCCCTGGGGGTTCGTTATTGGTGCCACAGCATCTGGTGGTACGTGCCAGCGCTGGACTCGGCTTGCCCCCCCTGGCGGCTGCACTTGTGTATCTACTTGACCTCGCTCGAGTTCAAACACTCGCCTTCTCACTCTAAAGCCGGTTCAGTTGTTTCCTTTGACCCCACCGCGTATTCGTTGACAGTTGTGTTCAGTTACACAACGTGACCACGGGGTGGCGCTATATGCTAGAGCCCCGTGCCTCTAATGCACACGTGTGCACACTCACGGTAAAGAGGTACACACGCACCAACACCGACCAACTCTAACATCGATAACGACCGTCGTTCGCCAATAAGTGACAGTAACATTTGAGGCCTTGTGAGGCCTTGTGAATTGTCGAAAGCTTGCTAACAGGAGGTCAGGGGTCAGACCCAGGTGTCATAGGTTGACTGACTGGGGAGACTGGAAGATGCAACACCTGCGCTCCCCACTTGTCAACTTGCTGCATTTTAGTCGCCCGGCACTTGGCTCGTTGTTGTGAGGGTCACTGCTCTGTGCTCCGTTCTTCTTGGAGGGTGGCTGCCTCCAATTGCTCAGGAGCGTCCTTCACGAGTTGCCCCCAAAAGAGGCCGATCTTGACACCGCTAGTACTGGTCATCTGGAAGTCCAATCAGCTCCACATCTTTCTGTACCGCATCAGTCCATCTCTTCTCTAACCCCTGCCTCGCCCATTCTGCCCCTCTATCCAGACGCATAAAAGTTTATTTGGCTTGTGGTGGCTGGGCATGCAGGCTACATGACCCAGCCAAAAGAGCTCACTGGTGGAAATGTCCAGATATTTCAAGGATCTGGGAGCTCCTCACACAATCCAATCTCTGTTTAAACATAGACAGGTCAGCCTAAATATATCAAACTGGCGTAGATGTTCCTTTAATAGGGCTTCATGTTTTTCAATTCTAGAGAAGGGAGGGAATAACTGGCCGAGAAGACCTGGAGCTTCCATCTCTCCCTCCACGTGAAAGCATCAAAGTAATTACACAATCCATGAACTACACGCCCTTCTGGGATTGTATTTCATTGCAGCATTGGTTTAATGTAAGCACATTTTGGACCGGTTTTACATTGAACGTCTCATCGGCAGAGTCGGGCTTGCTCGAAGCAATGCTGAGGATCTGCCATATGTTTATATGCAAGCGTGACTGGTAATGAGAGACTGAACGTGGAAATCAGTGCAGAGTTTTGCGTGCGTTGAAACCAATCCTGCTGAAATACATGCAATCCCAGAAGGCTGTGTGACTGATGGGATGTAAAAAAAAACCTCATGTGGAGGTACAGATATGGAAAGGAGGCATCTTTGTCTTATTATTTGTCTTGACATTATTTAGGGGACGGTTTAAGAGGCCACGGTTGTTGATGATTTCCTGTTGCTAAGCCCCAGCAATTGTGTAGGACATTGACGCTATGTAACGCTACTGCAACTGTAATGGACTGATACTGCATGGGTCATGTATGGATATTATTGTGCGCTAATGCTATAGATAGATGAACTTTGATTTTGGTAGGACATTACATATTACCACTGATAGGATTAACACTGCTATGGGTTTACTGTGTACTAACACTCCAATATGGTTCCGTATTATGTATGTTTATTGTGCTTCAACGGGCCTGTAGAATGATTGTGTATTAATACAGTACTTGTACGAGGTAAACTCTGATAGGGCTAATGTAAATGCTGCAGGGTTGTTATTAACTGCCATGATATGATGCCCATTCATACTTGCTGCATACACATTGCATAAAGGTTGTAATATAGCAATGTGAAAAACGTGTGAGTTATAGTATAAATACCAGTCATCTCAGTTTGATACATACTCCTTTATAAGGTTGTTGAATGGTAACCGGTAAAGCGGTAAATGCTGTCAGAATCAATTACCACTTCCAAAAGTCAGGAGCCATGAATTGATTCCAGTGGCATATTCACAGGGAACGCTCCGTTTGGTACATGTGAACGTACATGTGGTACATGTGGTACATGTGGTACATGTGAACGTACATGTGGTGCATGTGGTACATGTGAATGTACGTGTGGTACATGTGAACGTACATGTGGTACATGTGAACGTACATGTGGTACATGTGAACGTACGTGTGGTACACGTGGTACATGTGGTACATGTGACCGTACAAAACGGAACGGTGGTGGACCAAAGTCACCTCGAGGTGCATTTGTCAAATGTTTCGGTGAACAGGTAAAGGTGCGGCGGCCCTGCACTTGCTCGCTTACTCGGCCGCTGCTGACGACAGGGCCTCCACTGAGAGAGCTCTGGAGGGTATTTTTGCTCCACTCTTGCAGATAGTTTTGGAAGCGGTGGGCACGCCCCAACTTGATCCCATCAAAGGTGATCTGCCGATTGTGGACCCATTGTCGAGGCGCCACTGTGGTGAGAGGGTGCCACGGTGGCTAGGAGATGTTTACTACCTCGCCTGGTATGCAGGAGGTCGTGGGTTTGATCCCGACCGTAACACCTGCTGTATAATTGGAGTTTGCATGTTCTCCCCGTGGTCGCGTGGATTTTTTTTCTGGGTCCTCAGGTTTTTCCCTTAAAATTTAGAAACATGCTTTTCGAGTCATTTGGCCGCTATAAATGTCCACGTGATAAGCCACGTGCGATGTAAGAAACTGGCCCCGTTGCTTCAAATGCCGCGCTGGGAAATGAAATTGGAGACCTCTGGGTTACAAGTCCACTGTGGTAACCGTTACACCACAGCAGCTTCCTTTAATTTTCTGCTCTAAAGGTAAAACTTTTGTGTTGCTGGACATTCTATATGTGTAGTGAACCAGTTTACCAAATATTTTTTTACTGCTTTTTAAAGCGGTTACCTGCAACACAAAAGACTTTAAACAACCCTAGCTCTATTCAAGCAGTAGTCTGATTCATAATATCGTATTTCATTTGGCTTTTGTTGAGGTGTCATTTTAAATCATAGTTATGCAATGCCCATTGGTTGTGTACGGGGCCACCTTTACATTTCACTCAATGCTGTATTTTTTAGTGAACGTTGACGTGCCAGGCTGACCAAAAACTATTTTAAAATAAACACATTCATGGGTATCAGTTTGTGTGTGGTGTTATGATCTGTGTTTGCCTATGGGGAGCAGTAGTGTAGCGGTTTGCGCGCTGCGCTACGAACTTGGTGACCCGAGTTCGATTCCCGCTCACGGACACCACCAGTGACGATGATCTCAACCGGTCCTGGGCCTCTCCTAGGCCGACTCAGCCTCAAATGACTACCTGGTGTGGTGTGTAAAATATTGCCACTAGGGAAACAAAGGCGGTCGGGCGTGGTGTTGGCCACCCACCCCCTTGTGTGCCGTGCCAGCCTTCATAGATGCTCGCTAACAGCACTTGCCCTAACAGTCTGTTCACGCTATACGGGGCATCTTTGTTTTGTGTATGTCTATGCACGCGGGGACGGGGAAAACAGCGAGTTCGACAATAATTTTTAAATCAGTAGAAATAGTTTTCCATATAACACAACACGAAGCATGAATTATCGCCGTTGTAGAAAATACACCAATTCGTTATGTAGCGAAATGGGACAAAAGTACAATTACAATAAAAATCACAACTATAACCATGAGATTCAAACCATGAGATTCAAATTGTGAGTTCATCGACTTACAAATGGCACCTGACGCTTTGACAGTCGTGGTAACTCCATGTGAAAGCCGACAATGTATTCAGCGAATGCTGTTACACGTGACGACACAGACAGTTTCAGTTTTCAGTTTCATTTATTTGGTATAGCCCTGTGAGCCATTCGGCTCTTGAATCGGGTGCAACCACAACAAACAAAAACATGAACAAGAAAACATCTTAAAGTGACTACGCGCAACAGATATAAATCCAGGAAGAAGCAGCAAAGTCTTCCAGAAAAAGCACCGAATATCAATGCTTAGCGCGACCCCATAAAACGCGGACTCGTGATCGCGTTCTTTGTCCCGTGCTTTCAGGTGAGAACAGGCGGCGGTGCTGGCTGAAGAAACGGACCTGCCCCAATTATTTGCTCAGCCAATGAGAGTGGCATATGCTGAGCTAACCAAACCCCACCCCCCACGATTCAATTACCACCATTCGTTGTCAAATAAAAAATAATAATAAAACGTGCCCCCAAATATGATGACAGTGTTTAGCCGGGCGAGTTCTCATGAGACCGGGAGAGAGTCCCAGGCTCCACCTGGAAGAAACCTCACCACGGACATTTTGAGTGAGGGCAGCATCGCGAACACCCGGATTGGGAGCAGCTCCAACCTCGTCTTCCTCCCGCTGCTGAGTACAGCACATAATGATGAAGTTGTAATACATTATAATGTTTTATTTATTACATTATATCTACCAACTGTATTATTAGCGCTATACTCGAAGCCCTCATATGTTCCTCATACGAAAAAAATCACGCTGTCAGGAACACATCCCCATATATGCAATGGTATAATGACCCCTTTTAGCGCCGATTCCATTAGCGCTCACTTTTCCAAGAACCAATCTTGAGCGCTAAGCGAGGTCTGGCTGTACACAGATGCACGCTGTTGTGGGTATACCATTGAACGTTAGTTGAGTATAATAATGCATTGGATGTGGTTGCACCTCTGATTAACATGGTTGGCTATGGACGGTGTGAAAGAAGTTCAGCATACATAACGTGTTGATTGTTATATAAAAGTGTGTTAATTGAAAGGAACTGGTCTCCACAGACATGTCTAATTTGAATTGAGAGCAATGGAACAATGAGAACCCTGTAGGAAGGCGTTGAGGTTGGCTCACAATGTGCCGGAGACATCCCTGACTCCAGATCCTCATGATACTAATCAGCTGGGCCGCATCAAGCGCACAACGCGAGAACAAGCTTCAGTAACCTTTGCCTGCACAAAAGGAGGACAGATTGGTGGCCAAGCTGTAGAGGTCCCAATTACATTGGCACGCTTTTCATTGCCTCACAAGAGAGAGAGAGTGGCGCTTCTCTCCCATGAGAAGGGCCAGATAATAAATGGCAGAAAAAAATGTGGATGCGTTGGTCAATTCATGATGTGAGTGTATCCACACGTGCCACCGCTAAACTGTGGGCAGACCAACGGTGCATTATGTAAGTTGAACTTCTTTCGCACCCTGTGTAGCCAACCGTGCTAATTGGAGGTGCGGTGGACAGGGCAACAAACATAATACAAATAGCAAGTTCTAAAGAAGAATGAGTTTTCAATGTAGATGTAAAAGTGCACGGCCCCAGTGGCTTCGGCATTGTGTGGTCCACGTGGGCACGAGCACGATAGCTCGTGCCATTGGGAAGCCGGCCCCATCGCCACGAGAGCCGGGCCTTACGCCATCAAGATGAAGAGCCACCAGTGAACGTGGAGTGTAGAAGCAGCAGAAGAGGAGTAGGTGCTCTAACACAGCTCTCACACGTTGAGAGCGACAAGCTACAGAGGGAGCTTCAGGAGTTCAGACGCTGGAGTCAAAGAGCAGTTGCGCTGTTTAAAGGGGCCGTCCATAAATGACGTCACGCACCTGGTGGGGGGGGGGTCAGACATTTGTGACGGTGTGTGACAAGGGGGGGGGGGGTTTGAGAAATGTGACGTCACATCAAAATGCGCAACTTTAAATAAATATCGACAACACGTTCTACTTAATTAAAAATACTTTTTAATTAATGTTTTCTCCTGCAACACCAGAGTGCAGCGGCACATTACATACACACTACAATGACAATAGTTTAAAGCGATTTGAAGCACGTTTTATTTTTGGGGGGGGGGCAGAGCTTTGTGACGTCATATTTGAGGGGGGGGGTCTGACTTTTTGTGACGCCGTGTGACGAGGGGGGGGGGGTCAAAATCGTCCAAAATCGCGTGACGTCATTTATGGACGGCCCCAAAGAAGGCCTCTGACGATTATTGCCGTTGTTGAGTGACCAGGAGAGACAAGTGGGACTCGAGGTGAACATCCACGCGGAGGAGAGAAAAAACCGCCTGCAGTGAGCTGCACCAATCACAGTCACGAGCCGTAACACGGGCTAAACAGTGACTTTGTTATAACTACAGGTCCGTGCACTATCATGCTGGCGAAGATATCTATCCGTGTCTCACCTGATGGACAGAGTGAGTGCTGTCACTGTAGACACCCAGGAGGAGATCGTGCGTTCCTGCACTTGGGCAGAGTTCGTGCGCTGACAGCACCGCTGCCGCAGGGATGACCGGTGTCACGACGGCATCATCCCTGCGTCGTTCGTCAAGCCCCCAGCTGCCACTGTCGCCTTGTGGCTGCGTCGCCGCGGTATCACGCTGCTAACGTCGATCAGCACCGGAGGAGGAGGAGGAGGCATCGCGCCCAACAGAAGTCGCCTGCTCATCGACTGCGACTAAGGATCCTGGACTCTGTTTAAAGTCCAATCATCGATAAGTACCACGACTTCTCCGTGTCTACGGCAACAAGGCCCTTGTTAATTTTGAGTCGTGCATTCATCCCCTCTGCTACTTCTTATTATATTGGGTTGTTCTATGTTCACTGCTTTTGCATGCAGACAATTGGACGTGATATGAGTATAAATTTCGATTTAAAGCTTTCGTGACTGCAATGATTCATCTTCTTTGGTTCTTTCGGTAAAGTCACGTAGACTTTACCGATAGAACCAAAGAAGGTGATATGAGTATCTTTGTAACGGTATTACGATGTTGTAGCAAACATTGGTTGCATATTAATGACCGACGTTCTGGCTTTTAAGAAAGAAAGGACTTGCTTCCATTGGAGTCCTGTTTCCATGCGTGTGGTCGCTTGCGATTGCGGGTGTGTGGACTACAAGGGAGGGAATTGTGTGAGGTCCAAGATGGACCAACCATCACAGCCACGTGTCGGGAAGATTCACCGAACTGCTTCGAGGACTTTAGTGGGCAAACAAGGCAACGTATGGCCAGATAGGAGAGTTTCAGACCTGCAAAGTAAAAAGATGCTTGGAATCAGTATCGAGATTGGGTTAGACTTTTATTGTGAAATCAGTGGGTACTGAGGACTAAGATGAAGAACGTGTGAGGAACTTGTCAAGTCGGTTCATACCGATTCCAGTCCAGTACCATCGGTAACTTGTCCGCTGCCACAAAACTCCGTCATCGTTATTGAAAAGCGGATGAGAGCATCGCAGATTGTATCGCAGAGTCACGCCGTTTGTCAACACGCTGGCATTGTGGTGATTTCCGTCCCCAATATGCTCATGGAGCACGTTTAGTGAGTTGTCAAGGGGTCTGACTTTGTCACAAATGTCACCGTGACATCCGGCACCGGTCTCCCCACCATCATCTCGCCCCTGCGGCTGAATGTGAAAAAAGAAAGATCGGGAACAAAACTTGAGGTGAACGTGGGGGCTCAGCCAAGTTGATGCCCCACGATCAACCTGGTGGTCACTTCGTGCTCGATGAATCGGACCGTCGATGGCTCAGTGACTACTTGGTGAGTGGGGACGCGGAGGGTTAGCAAGATAAAACGTCAGATAAAATGGTCATGCTACCAAGTGTCAGTGTGTAGTGTTACCATCCTAGCTCAATCGTGTTTCTAAATAAAATGTGTATCGAAATAAAATTTGATTTCAATGGTTTGATACCTGAATGGACACCCTGTATGTTGACCATAACTCACACATCAGCGGATGTGCTCATGCAGAGAGCTACAGACAGACTCATATGGAGACCTATTGACACAAATATCCATGATAGACTCACAAAGATACCCATAGACTCACCTAGAGACATTTAGACTCGCACAGAGAAACATAAACTCATGAAGATGCTCACACAGAGACCCATAGACTCACAGAAACATCGATAGACTCACACAGAGACCCAAAACCTCTCTGCCCCTCTTCAAGTCCAGACTCAAGGCCTTAATTTTACCATCCACGTATGACTGCCTATTTATCTTTATTAAGTAATAATGATGTTCACTGTGCACAGCATCAGACTTTGTATGATCAGGTTTCTGGCTTTTAAAAGCGTCTTTTTCGGAGTTTAACTCTACTGATCAAATCTGGATTTGAATTAACGATGTCAATTTTTTCCCAGGTGATGGTATTAGATGTGTTTAAGGTGACACAAAAATACCTGACAAGTAGATCCACCGTGAGAAGGAGCGACCCTCTCCCTCCTGAAACCCAAAAAGCCGCAAGACTCACCTTACAGCTACAGACCAGTGTCCCTCTTGTCCTCCCTCTCCAAGCTAAAGGAACGAGCCATTGCTT
Source organism: Petromyzon marinus (assembly GCF_048934315.1). Classification (NCBI taxonomy): domain Eukaryota; kingdom Metazoa; phylum Chordata; class Hyperoartia; order Petromyzontiformes; family Petromyzontidae; genus Petromyzon; species Petromyzon marinus. The sequence goes on from NC_133709.1 coordinate 15,626,213, forward strand.
GCCAGACTTTCCCCCATTATCGACCCCCAACTGCCTCCCGATCAAGCCGAATTTCGAACTGGTTGTAGGCTGCTGCTGACAATAAATCGTTGCCTTCAAAGATGCCTGGTTTACAGCTTAAATAGAAAATCGGCGCAGCAACGGTCGATCTCTCTGCTGCCTGTTACATTTGTAAAGACCACTTGGACGCACTTGTCTTGAGATGCTTTTCTTTATTAAGGAGTCACGTGCTCGCACTCGGACAGATGGAGACCCCCACTGCAAATGCCCCGAGTCTCCCGCGCATCTCCCTTTTCTACGGTCCGAGGCCACGCCCCCAGTCTCGAACCTTCCCTTTGGCCATCACAAATGAGACCTCAACCCAAGTGTCTTATTATCGTGTGGACATGCATAGAAGCCACATCATCTCTGTACTGCACTTTGATTCAACGTGGTTCTTATAGACAACACCGCACTATGGGAATAATCCGAATCCCGTATGACCAGATGGTCAAATATTCAGCAGGAAGATTGTTGCAACATCAGCTTTGAGAGACACGTCAATCAAACACCAACGCACACACACACACACAGATGCACACACGGTCACCTGCATGACGCACCCCATACATTGCCATCTACGCGGCTTGTTCAATCCACTGCTGGATGAACGCCTCTCACGCACCGTGTGGGTGTGGCTGTGACCATACCTCGTCACGCCGGCCACGCGTGGATGAATCTACTGCTGGATGAGGGCCTACCCCTAAACCGTCTCCCCGGGGGTGGTCAATCCCGGACGCGTTCCGTTCCCTTGGTAGCCACTCGCCTCGCCCGTCCTGGCCATCGGCCTTCGTGGCCGGGACGCGGCCAGCCCGAGGCCCACTGAACATCCCGGAGCGATGATGATGATGTGGTAGATGATGATGATGATGTGGTAGATGATGATGATGTAGACTATGATGATGTGGATGATGCAGATGATAATGATGTGGATGTGGATAATATGGATGATGTTGATGATGTTGATGCGGATCATGAATTGGATGATGATGATGTAGATGTGGACGATGATGATGCTGATGATGATATGGATGATGATCATGTGAATGATGATGATGATGATTAAGTGAATGATGCTGATGTCCTCACCCTGCACGTGTTCCCCACTCCACGTCTTCTTCACCTTCTGCCGCTCAGAGTCTCACCCCAAGCTCACCTCGCTTTCTTCTTCTTCTGCTTCTTCTTCTTCTTCACTCTCGAGGCCTCTCGTTCCAACCTCGCCACGCATCCCCTGAGCCCCCAATCCACGTCGATTTGGGTCGCAGCTGCTGAGCGGAGAGGCCCAAAACCCCGAGCGGCCAACAACTCAGAGCACTGCTCAAGATCCCTCTGCGTGTGTGTGGTTGGGTTCGGCCAAGTGGTCATTTTAGGTCGTGATTCGTGTCGGGGTTAAGCGGTCGCGTTAACCACCATCACTCACGGGGTAGTGGACCCCCCGTGAGTGACCAACCGTCACTCACGGGGGGGGGGGGGGTGGGGGGTGGCACTGATAAATGAAACTTTTGGGCCAACCTGTATTTTGCACTCCTATCACATGTTGATATTGTTCGTTGTTGTAACGTTCTTTCCCGACCCAACTGGACATCTATACGAAAGAGCTTTATAGCTCATCGGATTCCTCCAGTCTAAGTATATATTCTGATTCCGATAATGTGTAATAAATATATAATGTATGATTACATATAAAAAAGCGACGTTTCAGGCAATGGCCTTTCTGAAGAGCACATTAATAGCTGTTGTCCCGTTCATAACGTCGCCTATAGAGGCTGGCCCACAAGTCAGGATACATGGAGTTATTATGTTCATTTGAACAAACAACAGGATTATTTTGTTATAGATAGTAACAATAGATACACTTTTTACTTCAATAATACGTAATTAAAACGTTGTAATGTCAGTGGCACGATAAAGGAAATCTCCCTCTGTCCTAACATTTGGGCCACCCTCTATAATAATGTGAAGTAAATATATAATGCATGATTAAATAAATAACAGGCACCGTTTCAGGCCATGGCCCATCTGCAGAGCAAGTCAACAGTTGTTGGTCCCTTTCATAACGTGGCCTACAGAGGGTGGCCCACAAGTCAGGACACGCAATTATTATATGTATCTTAACAGATAACGGAGGGATATTTCGTTGAATTTTAACAAATGTTAAAACTTACTCCTATTACCATTTTTAAATATATTTAGGACCTTGTTATTGCCTTCTTCTATTGCCTTCTTTAGCATACATAACGAACTGAACTCGTTCGTCTATAGTCAATGGCACCTTCTTCATAGACTATTTTACGAGTTAAAGTGAGTTTGATGCAGATTGCCCATCGGTTCATGGACTAAAATTGTATTTCTTTTGGTGATAAAACAGTCCCACGTGTGCTGGGATCCCAGTCCGGATGGGAGGAGTAATTGTGGATGTGTTGACTGCGTTGCTGTGGCAGGACCCAACCACGACTGTGGCAGCTGGAGCGGAGGGCACCTCGTCCGGTAACGACCTCACGGTCTTGGCCCCCACCTCGTCCAACGAGGTGCTGGTGGCGGCCGACGAGAGGCTCTCCACCCAACCCAGCTGCCTTCCCCATGGCCGGCCGGAACCCTCCCCGGTGCCAGCCACAGAACGACACAACAGCGTGTCTGTACTGCCTGCACCCCAAGGTGAGCGTGCGATTACGCAGCCTCGAGGCATCTTGTTAGGGTGGTAGCCACCAAAGCAAGGCCGCTTTGCAACCACAACTTTTGCCATTCAACAGTAACACGAGGAGCTCAAAACACCTATCGGTCAACGTGAGAGGCGCATCACATTTGTCGAGAACTTTAGCCTTACACTGAAATGTGTAGAAAAATATTTCTGGTTAAGAGGAGCAGCACGGGTGCTGGCTGGGGCCACTGAATATCCACGCCAGCCCCATCGGCAGTGCAGCGCTCTGCGATGACGCCGGCTTCCGCCACCACCGTTCCCTTTGTGCAGAGGAGGACGACGGCATTCCGGCAGCACGGCTCTCGCTGTTTGCACCGGAGCGGCTGAGCCTCAGGTGGGAGAGCGACGTGGGCAAGGGTGCCGGCCTGCGCAACCTGGGGAACACCTGCTTCCTCAACGCCACGCTGCAGTGCCTCGCCTACACGCCGCCGCTCGTGAACTACCTGCTGCTGCAAGAGCACTGCAGCACCTGTAAGTACCCTGGCACTCTCGTTTACCCATGGGCTAGGTTATTGTCACGGTTAATTTGGCTGCTATGAATTTCACACTTGATAAGCCACTTCGTTGAGCTATCATTCGTGGTCAGATCGCTTCTGAAGAAGCAGCTAATAGCTCAGTCGACTTTGCCTGGTAAAATACAAACATAGATTAGTTTTATTTGTAATTGTTTTTAAGTGGTTTGTTCACCTTTCCTATATTTTCCACTCCTATCGTGTTTTTGTTGTTTGTTGTTGTAATGTTCTCACGCCGCACCATTATTGGACATCTGCAAATAAAGAACTTCATAGCTCATCGGATTCCTCAAGCATAAATCAATATTGTGTTTTTGATAAGCACATTCACACGTGGCCAACATGTGTTTAATAGGCTGCACAGATTTAACTTGGGCTTATAAATCATCTTGTGATGCAATTGGTACTTAGACTCATCATTAATTGCGTTTGCTGCTGGTGCCAGGTTTCCTAGCATTTGTTGTTACTCCCCAGCTGGGCTGAGTGCGAGTGGCGTGCGCTGACGGATTGTGCCACCTGTGCCCTCGTTCGCAGGCGAACGGAGCGACTTTTGCCTAATGTGCGTCATGGAGCGTCACGTTGTCAGCACATTCAACAACTCGCAGAGAGTGCTGACACCCAGCGGCATCACTAAAAACATCACGCGTGAGTCCCACAACTACGTTCACACTTGGACTCGAAGGAGGAGAAGCCATCGCCGTGATCCTTCGCCGTCTGTTCCAAATCCTTTGCACCGCTCCTTTTGAAATGACTGTTGGGGAGCTCTTGAAGGATGTCATCAGATCCTGTACCTGTCACTTTGTCCCCATGTCCATTTCTCTACAGGCATCGCCAAACACCTGCGCATTGGGAGGCAGGAAGATGCCCACGAGTTTCTGCGATACGTGGTAGATGCCATGCAAGCCTCATGCCTCCATGGCCACAGCGAGTGAGTACCGCGCGCCAGTCAACTTGCGGCAGTCGTTCTGCAGTTCGGTACCTCACAGCTCCCTCTTGGTTTTCTGCACGATTGTCCTTGGACGTTTGTGAGAAGCTACTCACACTTTTGTGTGAACACCTGGGAGATGCAGAGGACCGGCCCTGCTGGCACCACGGTGCTTTCACCTTGGCCCTGACGTGGGCCGTCTTTTGTTTGCGCATTTCACGTTGCCGATAAATACCGGGGGGTCGATGTCTCGACGTCGGTGGCCCCTTGACATCATTCCTCGTTTTGGCGGGCGGCACGTGGCACGCCGGGCATAACAAAACTGCCGGGCAACAGCACCGCGTGTCGGCTGCCAGCTTGCCCCCAGCTCTGTGGCTGTGCCGTGAAGGTGGCTGCCCTGTGCAGACGCTAGCACGTTTGGTTGCTACAGAGCACGCGTTGCAGTGCTGAAGGCAAAGAGTGAATCGACAGCTCGGGCAATGGTGTAACTCTCACACACGTGTGTGCATCCGGTAAAGGTGCTACTGCTACTGCCGCTGTAACCACCGTGTGGTGTCGTTCTCTGTGACGTGGCAGGCTGGACAGATACACAGAGGCTACCACCCTCATTTACCAGATCTTCGGGGGTTACCTTCGATCACGTGGTAAGTTGTGCGCACTCCTCTACCAACTTGTAAACCGTGAGCAGCAAGCGCATCATCACCGTGTAGACGCGCTCGCGTTGCAGCATTTACACACTCTCACGCACGTGCCACACGGAATAACCTTTTACCAGTTGGTGAAAAGTACCAATTACCTATGTCAGTGGGAAGCGTGCATTTAGTTTACTAAGTAACATGTGACGTCCCTTCCTAATGTGTGCTTGTGTTTTGCAGTGGAGTGCATGCAGTGCTGCAACCACTCCGACACCTACGACACGTGCCTGGACATTGCACTCCATATTAATGTAAGCAATGAGAAAGCCATCGCTTAACAGTTATACATGTACGTACGGTGCGAAGGAGGTTCAACATGCATACATCAACAACAACCGCCATTCGCCACTAAATGGCGGTGATGTCACCACGGTGCTTGTGCCAGGCTGAGTGCACTTTAAGGCCACGTGAAGTGTCGAACGCCCGCTGGCAGGAGGTCACGGGGCACACCCAGGTGCCATGGGTTGACTGAGATGACTGGCCGATGTACCACCTGTGCCCCCTTCTGTGCCAACATACATCACGCAGACACGTACATCAATTAGTCACTGAACATCCAAACACTGCCAGTAACGTGCGTCATCTCGTTTATTGCGGTCGTACGATTTAATACAAGATGTGGGTTTTCGGAGAAGCCGTCACAATATAATTCTCCAGATGTTCATGGAATGCTTCTTAAGAGTCATCATTTGTCTTTCACTCTGTTGGGCAACAGAACTCATCGGATCTGGTGGAGGCGTTTGGGGAGTTTTTCAACGAGGAGATTCTGGATGAATACACCTGTGCAAGGTGAGCGGGCCGTCGGGTGTCGAGACCCTGAAAACATTTGTCGCTTCAAAAGTCTGCAGATTAAATATATATCTCACAATAATATAAAAAGAAGAATATTAATTACGATAAATAATTAGAAAATAATGCATTACGCAGAATTTTTGTTTTACAAAAAAAATATTTAATAAATAATAAGTATTGTTTTTTAACTAAAATAATAGTAAAGAAAAAAATGAGAAGACTTGTCGTTTAAAAGTTGCCCTCATCGGTTGGGGAACACGTGCAATGGCTGGCTTTGTTGTTGTCGTGCAGGTGCTGTTGCAAGGGGGAAGCGACGAAGACGATGGCTCTCCACCGCCTGCCCAACGTCCTCACCGTCTCCATCAAGCGGTACAACCTCTACGGCGTCAAGATCAACCGGGTAACGATTCTGCCCCTCCACATCGCTCTAATTAATTTATTTTATTACAGCCCTTGTCAGTTCAACGCTGGAGAAAATGCCTCTCCATGTTGGAATAAGTGCTACGGAAAGACTCGCCCCCCGTCATATGACTGTAGAATTTCCACCACTTGCTCAGGGCTATAAACAGGAGATGAGCACCGTCTTCAACGCTCAAATGAGCGAGACATCACGTCATCACGTTGACGTGTAACTTAGATGGTGCCCATCTCTGCTGCCCACCCCACCACCCCTGCCGTTTCCTCTTCTAACGTTTGTCTCTGTGCGCTGCCTGTAGAACATCACCTACCCGGAGCACCTGGACATGCAACCCTTCACCTCAACGTCTCAGGGCGAGCCCGCAATCTACTCCCTGTACTCGGTGCTGGTGCACAAGGGAGCCGACTCCAACAGCGGCCATTATTATTGCTACAATAAGGTAATTACATTTGTTACCATCAAATAATAACAACGCACATCTGCAAATGCGCCCATGTTACAAATGTCTAATAGGGAGAAAGAAATTAAACAGTCTTGCAACTAAATTTTGACTTAAAACGTTCGTGACTGCAGGAATTCATATTCTTCTGTTCTTTCGGTAAAGTCACGTAGATAGAAAAATAGTAAAAATAAAGTGAATAAAATAAATAAATACCACCAGTCTTGCAACTGTTCTTGCATTTTGATGTATTTATGCAATTTCTACTTACAGTATATACTTTATTTATTTGTATTTAGTGACTTGCTTACCTTTCCTACACTTTTCACTCCTACCGGTTTATGTATTGTTTGTTGTAACTTTCTGACCCGCCCCTACTGGACATCTGTGACAAAGAGCATCGTAGCTCAGATTCTTCCAGTCTCAATAAAAATTCAGATTTTGATTAAATTTGTGCAAGGTTATCGATGCAGTGATGTGTTCAGGCAGACCGTACCGTAACTTCAACACCATCATAGCAACCGTAGCACGCTCTGCAGCTCTGACGTTGGGGCGATGCTCTTGAGGAACTTTTTGTCTCGACTGTATCGTGCGTTGTTATTACATGAGCGGAGAATGTTGGGTGCGGTTTTGTAAACATTGTAACCAAGTGCAGCTGTGCTTTAACTGTGCACAGATCAGCGATGGACAATGGTGCCGTATGAACGACTCCATCGTGCGGCACGTCGACACCAAGGCTGTGATGAATGAGCAGGCCTACATGCTCTTCTATATTCGGTAAGTTGCCCTTCTCTCCCATCCACTTTGACCTCCGCTTACAACCGTCCCCCAGACCAGCTCGCTGCACAGATATTGTCTTGCGCGAGCCGCAGCAGCAGTGTCTCCTTGAAAGGCAGTTGAGTTGTTCCGACTAATTTGGAGCTTAGCGCCGCGATGGGTGTCCGGCCAGACAGCTCAGCGGTGGAGCGAGCGGTGGTGTTAACCGCAGTTTCCGATGTGTGGTGCCGGCATTCAGGTCCCCAGAATTGAACGCGCCACCAGCGGACAGCTACCGCCCGCTGGAGCACGTCAAGGCGAAGTCCAGGTTGTGCATCAAACGTTCCCGCTCGGTGATGGAGACCCAGGACCTCGTCACCGAACATCAGCTCTCTTCACCGGCGTGCAAGGTAAAGGATGGTTTTGAAACGTTACCCCGTGTGCGTGGAACTGCCCGGGGAGAATGTAAACCCTGAGAGTGCATCATTTTACATTAGAGGAATGGTGAAGTACAGCAATCTTCTTGTTTCTACTTTAGACCAGTTTTGTTTCATTCACTCAGTGTCGAGCGGTTTGGACTTGAGCACCCTCATCTTATTTATCTCCAGAAACCCAAGACGTCGAACCGCCCCAACGGGAACAACTGCCGGAGCAACTGCAAGGGCGACAGCAGAAACAGCAGCAGCAGCAGCTGCTACCGGCAACGCCAGGCACGCAACAGCCGCGGCCGCCACCACTAGTCCCAGAGGATCCGCCACCACCACCACCACCCCAATCTCCAAGCAGCCACTGCCAGTCCAACAGCAACCACTGCTGTCGCCAGATCCACAGCAGCCACCGCCTGTCTTGGAGAAGCTGCCATCAGCACCACAGCAGCTACTGCCACCGCCAGTCCTGCAGCAGCCAACACCACTACAGCTTGTTTCGAAGAAGCCGTCGCCAGTCCCACAACAACCACCACCACCACCCCGCTCTCCTAGCAGCCGCTGCCAGTCCAACAGCAGCCGCCACCACCCCCAAATCTTATAGCAGTTGTCGCCAGTCCAACAGAAACCACTGCTGTCGCCAGATCCACAGCAGCCACCGCCTGTCTGGAAGAAGCTGCAGTCAGTACCACAGCAGCTGCCGCCACCGCCTATCCCACAGCAGCCACTTCCAACGCCAGTCCAACAGCAGCCACCGCCACTCTGGTCTCACAGCAGCCACCACCGGTGTAACAACTGGCAGTCGCCCCACCGATAGTGGTTGGTGCCTGAATTCCACACGATCAAGTAGCTAACCCTTTCCTTCCTCTCAAATTCAAACTAATTTTGAGAGACATTTTACAAAGGCACCAGGCAGCAGCTCACCATGGCGTCGCCGGCGCCCCAAAATGTACTCATCGCCAGCTCCACCACCAGCCCCGGAAATCACTTGAACATCATTGGAATCACCTTGGACTCTACATTCTCACTCGACGACCACATTCTCTAAACAATAAAGAGCTGCAATTATTACCTCAGGGCCTTATGGCACACCTGTCCAATGCTGAGATGGAAAACATTTAAAGCAACTCTAAACTCACAATCCACAATGACTTGAAAAACCCAGCACCAAAGCGCTTAAAATTACGCCATGATTCTGGGAAACAAGAGCCAAGATCCATGCAGCCGACACCAACCCATTACGGCTTGGAGTTTCTGTTTATTCCGAAGTCAATCGTCAAGGGAGTTGGCACCAGGAACGTTATTGTGATGGTGACCGTAAAATTAACTGTCTCATTACAAATGAAGACAGAGGTTGTGTCCTCCACAACGTGAGGCCGGAGTGCGGTCTCAGTGAGGTCGTGCAAGGTATTCCCGTACGGTTCTTGTCTCTGTTCATTTAAAATGCGGGGCTTTTATTTTGCGTTGTGTCGGGGATTTAAAAAGTCAACGCTGTTGCAAAGAATGTATTTATTTATTGAAATGTGAATACGTCGGCACTTTTTTAAACTACATATCTGTTAAATCTTGACTTAAAGCTTTTGTGACTGTAGGAATTAATATTCTCTGGGTCTTTCGGTAAAGCCACGTAGATAGAAAAAATTAACAAAATAATAACAATATCACGACGTTTCGATCGCAACACAAGCAATCGTCTTCAGGTGAATAAAGAGGGGAAAATCTGCCGAGGCAGGCTGCTTATAAAGTAAAATAAAATACGTGACTTTACCGAAAGAACCAAAGAGTATGGATTCCTGCAGTCATGAAAGCTTCAAATCAAGACTGTTTATAAAGGTTTAGAGATGGGCGGGGCAGCTAATGTTAATTTAGAAGAGAGGTCTCCGTAACCTGCAGTAGGTCTACACCAATCACAGAGCTGTTTACAAATGGTTTAGAAATGGGCGGGGCAGCTAATGTTAATGTCGGGGAGGTACTACGGAGCTGTGGGGGTGGCCATTGTATTGTGAGAGAGTAGCTTCATGAAGCCATCCAAATGTATAAACACGGACACAATTTCCACTGAGAAAATGGGTACAAACTGAGAAATCATTGGAAGGAGGTTATTAACCAGTTTAGGTCAAAACTGGCTGTGATGTTCCTATCCACCGTTAGCTGTGTTAGTAAATGGCGGCTTGCCATTCTTTTCCACCTCCATATGGCCACTGCGCTGTCTTACATTGACATGCTAATCTCTCACAATACAATGGCCACCCCCACAGCTCCGTAGTACCTCCCCCACATTAACATTAGCTGCCCCGCCATCTCTAAACCTTTATAAGCAGTCTGCCTTGGCGGATTTTCCCCTCTTTTTTCACCTGAAGACGATTGCTTGTGTTGTGATCGAAACGTCGTGATATTGTTATTATTTTGATTATTTTTTCTATCTACGTGGCTTTACCGAAAGACCCAAGGAATACATATCTGTTTCTTTGTTTTTTAATGTACGGGGCGTGCACATGTCAATGGACATGCTAACCGTAGCGCCAAGCTGTTACCACGTGAAATGTACGGATAAATTATGAACTTCGCCAAGCACTTTATTTCCATCGTCCATGATGCCTCCAGAAACAGCGGTTTCTGAACTCGTGAATGTAAATCGGTGACACTTCGGTCTCCTCGGGGTTTTTATCGTTTGTACAAAAGCAGCTCAAAGTGTGGGAAGGGAAAGCGAGATTAATGTTTTCCAGAGATTTTGTCTACCTCGTTTTGTATTTGCACTTGACATCAATGTATACTTGTCGTGACAAAACTGGTCTCGCTTCCATTTCTTACCTTGCCATCGCAGTGTGTGTGTATGTGTCTTTGTGGGTGTGTGGGTGTATGTGTGTGTTTGTTTACGTGTGTTTATGTGTTTGTGTATGTGTGTATGTGTGCATGTTTGTGCGTGTGCTCGCTAACAGCATTTGCCCCAACAGCCTGTTCAGCCTCTACGGGGGATCTTTGTCTTTGTATGTCTGTGTGTTGATGGCTGTGTACGTGTTTGTGTGTGTGGATGCGTGTGTGTGTATGTTGAACTTCTTTAGCACCGCACACAGCCAACCGTGCTAATCTGAGTTATGGGGGAACGACAACAAACTAAACACAAAAAGCAGAAGTGGCGTGCAACTAGCACAGAAGTCCACTTAAATACACGTGTACTTATATTCTTGGTTCTTTCGGTAAAGTCACATAGACGGCAAACAATAAAATAATAAAAAAATATAAAAAAATAAAATTATCACGACGTTTCGACTGCAACACAAGCAATCATCATCAGGTGTGAAAACCACAGCAAGAAAATTTGAAAAAAGTTATTTTTAACGTTAGCACCACGGAAAGCGATTTGACAGTTTGTTCAGATGGACGAGTCCATCTATGTTCGGAAAAGAGGAGGGGGGAGACGAAAATAATGGATGCGGTCTGAAAGCCACCGTGATTGTTCACGCATACGGTGGCTTTCAGACCGCATCCATTATTTTCGTCTCCCCCCTCATCTTTTCCGAACATAGCTGGACTGATCCATCTGAACAAACTGTCAAATCGCTCTCCGTGGTGCTAACGTTAAAAATAACCGCCACTTTTTAAAATTTCCTTGCTGTGGTTTTCACACATGATAATTGCTTGTGTTGCAGTCGAAACGTCGTGAGAATTTTATTGTTTTATATTTTTTAATTATTTTATTGTTTCACTTATCCGTGACTTTACTGGGAGAACCAAGAATATGAATCCCTGCAGTCACGAAAGCTTTAAATCACACGTGCACTTGCTGTATTTCTCAGAAATGTTTGTGGGTAAGAGGTCAAGACCACGTTGCTGACCTAATTAAATGTTGAATATAAAAAGTGGATAAAAGGTAATGGTACAGCCCCTGCGGTTGTTCACGCCACTGCCGGCAAATGGGGCCTCCACGAGCGGAAGCTCCAGAGAGCCCCTGTGAGGGTCATTGGCCTACTCCTCCACATTGGTAAGGACGTCTTTGACCAGGAGGTAGTCAAATATAAAGTTAGATTTACCTGCCGCTTACAACATTTGACCGTAACGCGTTCGGTGGGGACACGCTTCTTGCTGGGCTCAAATGCAGGGCAGCGTGTGAAGAAAAACGGGGCCCAGAGAATGTTGACTCCAGCACTGGGGGGGTGCCGGTACACTGGGACACTGCTGTGGGTGTGGTTACTCAATGGCCCAGCCACGTGGAGGAGTAGCCACTGCTATGAAACGCAACGCCATCGTCTCACCTAATCAACCCGTTCACCCGTGAAGCAGTGGCCCGGCCGTTAGCGCACACTGACCACTGCCAGCTAAGTTCGATTCCCGGCCACGGCTAACGTCGGTGCTGAGTGACATCTGAACAAATCTCTGGGCTGCCTCACCTTCACACCAACTCATACTGACCAGCGTGGTGAAGTATGATCAAACACCCCCAACCCCCCATTAACTGACACAGAGTGGGGGGCTCTTACCTCCGCTGTGGATTGACAGAGGGCCGCCGTCTATGCTGAGCCCCACGCCAGTATAATCGCAGCATCCCTCTGCAATAGCTCTGCAGTGACACCTGAAGGCACACAAACAACACAAGTGGGTGGCCAGGTGCAGGGAGGGTGACGTCCTCATTCAATGAATAAAAAACGAAAAGGAACCCGCCACAGATATTCACCAAGCGGCAATGAGAGCGTCGTGGCGATGCTGCTGCTGTCAGAAACCTGCCGCACGATGCAGTGTGGACACGAGTTGACAATTTCAACCCCACACATCCGCTACTTTTCTTGTCAACACCCTCAGCATTAAATTAACATTGCAGAGTTTTATACTTCAACATTCAATGATTTTTCTACACTTAAGGGGTCATTAATTAGCGTTCAATTGAAAAACGCAAAAATGTAAAAAATAATTACTCAATCGCTACAGCTATTGAGAGAGCTATTGTTGAATTCTGCTAAATCCAAGAAAAGTAACTTAATGGCAAATTCTGCATTTTTATAGAAATGATTTGAAAATGATTTCGCACAGTTAATGATGCAACTACTGGCACAGGGCAACCGCAGCTCGAGTGTGAACGCCTTCACTATGAGAGGGGTCACCCTGCAGGGTTGAGTAGAGATCTCTATCCCACCCTGTATAGAGTAGTCAACGCGTGATTCTAGATTTAAAGCTTTCGTGACTGCTAGGATCCATACTCTTTGGTTCTATTGGGTAAAGTCACGTAGGTGAAAATAAAATAACAAAAATTCACGACGTTTCGGCCACAACACAAGCGGCCTTCATCAGGTGAAGGGACGAGACTGTCTGGGGGACAGCGCTGGAGTGGAAGAAGCCACGCTTAGATCACGACCTTTAAGCTATGTGAGAAGAAAAAGACCACGCGCCTTGACAAAGGAATTAGCATATAATTTAGCATTTAAATGGCTCATTGAAATAGCTAAGTTAAAGTATACACATCCGCAGAGGTACCCCTTGACAAAGGAATTAGCGCTGCTTGACAAAGGAATTAGCATATAATTTAGCATTGAAATGGCTCATTGAAATAGCTAAGTTAAAGTATACACATCCGCAGAGGTACCCCTTGACAAAGGAATTAGCGCTGGAGTGGAAGAAGCCACGCTTAGATCACGACCTTTAAGCTGTGTGAGAAGAAAAAGGCCAAGTGCCTTGACAAAGGAATTAGCATATAATTTAGCATTGAAATGGCCTATTGAAATAGCTAAATTAAAGTATACACATCCGCAGAGGTACCCCTTGACAAAGAAATTAGCATCGAATTTAGCATTGAAATATCTGAGTGATTAGCTTGTAACTGGTCACAGAAATAGCTATGTTAAAGTTAGAGCATATACATTCACCGAGGCACCTAGTACTCATCAAACAGGAGAATTTAGCGAAACACAACCACGCTCAGACATCGGACCTGTGTGCTAGCAAACAAGGTGTTCTGACAAAGAAAGTAGCATAAAAATTAGCATTTGATTGGCGGATTTTAGGAAAGAGGTGGTGTACGTGCTGATGGACTCGCAGTTTGGCGCGGGGGGGGGGGGGGGGGGGGAAGGGGGGAGGGGGGAGTTTACCTATTGATGGTGTGAAAAGGGGGAATTTATAAGAGCTGCGAAAGTTTGGGGTACCACTACTTGAAAAATATACTGTACCATTGAAATTAGTTTAATGTTTAGTTCGATTTAGAACACCTTTCCAATGGTTGCTTAATTTGAAACCATCCTCTCGGTTGAAATTGTGTCTGTGTTTGTAGATCTGAATTGCCTCATGAACAAATCTCTGATAAAAGCCCGTGGGTTTGCAAAGAACCTTGGGATCAGATCAGGTCCGGTTCCAAACAGTACACAAAATTCGTGATCTGATCCCATCCGTGAAGGATGTCATTCCTGATTTACAGTACCCCGGGGTTTACAAATTGAGTTGTACCTGCGGTGATTGCTACATCGGTGAGACAAAGCGACATGTCTCTGACCGAATTCGCGAGCACAAATCAGATTTGAAACACGGCAAAACAAATTCTTCTGCCGTGGCTGATCACTGTTACAACGCTGTGGGGGATCACGATATAATTTTCTCCGATCCCAAGGTTCTTTGCAAACCCACGGGCTTTTATCAGAGATTTGTTCATGAGGCAATTCAGATCTACAAACACAGACACAATTTCAACCGAGAGGATGGTTTCAAATTAAGCAACCATTGGAAAGATGTTCTAAATCGAACTAAACATTAAACTAATTTCAATGGTACAGTATATTTTTTCAAGTAGTGGTACCCCAAACTTTCGCAGCTCTTATGAATTCCCCCTTTTCACACCATCCCCCCTCCCCCCTTCCCCCGCGCCAAACTGCAAGTCCACCGGCACGTAAACCACCTCTTTTCTAAAATCCGCCAATCAAATGCTAATTTTTATGCTAATTTCTTTGTCAGAACACCTTGTTTGCTCGCACACAGGTCTGATGTCTGAGCGTGGTTGTGTTTCGCTAAATTCTCCTGTTTGATGAGTACTAGGTGCCTCGGTGAATGTATATGCTCTAACTTTAACACAGCTATTTCTGTGACTAGTTACAAGCTAATCACTCAGCTATTTCAATGCTAAATTCGATACTAATTCCTTTGTCAAGGGGTGCCTCTGCGGATGTGTATACTTTAACTTAGCTATTTCAATGAGCCATTTCAATGCTAAATTATATGCTAATTCCTTTGTCAAGGCGCTTGGTCTTTTTCTTCTCACACAGCTTAAAGGTCGTGATCTAAGCATGGCTTCTTCCACTCCAGCGCTGTCCTCCAGACAGTCTCGTCCTTTCACCTGATGAAGGCCGCTTGTGTTGTGGCCGAAACGTCGTGATTTTTTTTGTTATTTTATTTCCACCTACGTAGCTGTCACGTTCCCGGGCTCCCTATCCTCCTCTTCCCCATGTCACGTGGAGACAGACAGAAAGAGAGAGAGAGGGCATTCACACCACAAAGTCACGTGGCCCAGGAGAGAACAAATCCCCCCCCCCCCCCTCTAAACCAACTCCCAACATGGACTGGTCCGTCCAAGTCAAACTCCCTCGCCCCTGTCGCCACTAAGTGGCGGTGACGTCCCCACGGCGTTTGTGCCAGGCTAGGTGCACTCTTAGGCCACGCGAAGTGTCGAATGCTCGCAGACAGGAGGTCACGGGACAGAACCCTGCAGGTGCCATGGGTTGACGGACTCGAGATGGCTGGCAGACGCCACCAGCTGTGCCAACTCGCCGCATTTTAGCCGCCCGCCTCTCCGCTCGTTGTTGTGAGCGTCGCTCCTTTGCCCCTCCGTCGTCGTCGTCGTTGTTGCTGAAGGGCGACTGCCTCCAACTGCCCGGGAGTGTCCCTCACGAGCCTCCTCGTCCTCCTCCTCCACAGAGGCCGATCTTGACACTGCCGGTACCGCTCATCGGCAAGTCCACTCGGCTCCACATCCTCCAACCAGGTACCTTTGTAGACCCGCAATGATACCGTGCCGTGTTGGCAGTCCACTGCTGGATGAAGGCTTCGGGTCGCCACGGTGGCTAGGAGATGTTAACTACCTCGCCCGGTGTGCAGGAGGTCGTGGGTTCGATCCCGACCCCGACGCCTGCTGCTGCTGCTGTATATTTGGAGTCTGCGGTGTCTCTCTCCCCGGGGTCGCGTGGATTTTTGCTCCGGGTGCTGCGGTGTTTCCATTCCACATTGAGAATCGACGTGTTTCCAATATTTGGCTGCTCTAAATGTCCACACGATAAGCCACTTTGTTGAGCTATCATCTGTGGCCAGGTCGCTTCTTATAAAAGCGCTATGTAGCTCAGTGTGACTTAGGTGGTTAAAATAAATAAAAATAGTAAAAATAACAACACCACCACTCCACGCACACAGAACATCTGTCGTGATCCTGACTGCAGTGCTCATCTCGATATGGTCGATGAAAGTGAATTACGTGACGGCCGCTACGTTCAAAGGTTTCGTCACCTTTGGGTGGCATCAGTTGCTGCTCTGGCCCATCGGGAAATACAATAATGCCTTGATGGAGGCTCCATTGAAGATGCGTGCGACCCTCTCAACTGGCCGTCTGACCCGAATGTTCGATCCAACCCGAGCTGAATATCGAGTGGAACTGTGTGACCCTGGGGCTATTAGCTACAAAGCAACACTTTATTTTTTACTGCCCACGGTCAATCCACTGCTGGATGAAGGCCTTCCCACTATTGTGGTTCTTTGACCATATCCCACCACGGGTGCTCGATGCTGGTCGGTGAAGGTAGTGGGCAACCAGCCCTGACATCGCTCGCCAGTCGTGTCGTTGTTAGCCCTGGACAGGAATTGAACTCGGGTGGAGCCGGTTCATAGCGTGGCGCGCTACCCATCTGTGCCACTTCTCGTCACGCTCTTTGGCTGTTTACTCAACGACCCCAACATCCGTCAATGATGACCGATTCCATTCATAAAGTGCGCTCTTGCCGCCGTGTGCGCTGAGTAGTACTCACTATTAAACACGCGTTGACTACTCTATACTGCAGGGGTGTCCAAACTTTTTTTCCCGAGGGCCACATACAGAAAAATATACGAAGGATTGGGCCACTCACTAGACGTGAGGTATACTGCCTCACTTCTCATGCACTAATATTGTCAAAATCAATCAAATGCAGGTAAATTACGTTTGATTATTGAACATGTTTGAAGAAAAAAAGCCTCCATCATAGCTCTTCATTAGTAGATTTTAATTTTATTTTTTACAAAAAGGTTGGCAGGTCATTCTCTCAGTGACAGCCTCAGATTGGTTCTTAGGGTGCTGATCCCCCTTCATTGTCCATATGAAGGGAGAGACAAGAAGAGAAATAGGGGATGTGGATATTTCAAGCTTATTACACAAATAAATTATTGGGCTTGTTAACATATCAACTAACGTTTGTTAAAAAAATTGTCATCAACTTTAATTGACTGAATTTATTAAGTAATTGGGCTTATTAACAAATGAAAACGGTGTGTATATTTTTAACTCACCTGTAATGGGAAGAATGTTACGCTCAGTGGGAGCAGTGATGCTGCGCTTTGGTGTGAAGGATAGCTGGCAGGTCAGGAGTAAGTTTGGTGGTTGAGATGCGAAGGACGTCACGCAGATGGCTGTCGGTCGTTCTGGTTCTCAGCCTGCTTTTGTTCAGCGTTAACAGAGAGAATGTCTGCTCACATATGTATGTTGAGCCGAACAGACTCATCATTCGTTTTGCATGGCGTCTCATAAGAGGAAACTTGGCCTTTTCCAAACTCCGGTAGAAGTCAGGTAGGGAGAGAAGCTGATGCTGATTCTTCAGAGAATCATCACACTGAATTTCGATCAGTTCTAATTGCAGACTCTCCTCCACTTCTTTTGCATCCATTGAAAACGGAGCCGCAAACAGTGTAATTTCCTTCTCAATGACAGAAAAATCTTGGAAGCGCTGACTGAATTCTGTCATGAGAGATGTGATCACAGACACATATTCTCCCATTTTTGCAGAGAGCTTGGCATTTGGAAATGCGCATTGATTTCGGTCAGCGTGGGGAAGTGCGCTACATTGAAGTTGCGCAGTTGTGACTCGAAGAGACGGAGCTTCGCACGGAATGCTTTCATGTGCACATACAGCTGTGGTACCAGCTGCTCTTTGCCTTGTAGTCTCTTGTTCGGGGTGTTGAGATGATCAGTGAGATCAACTAAAAAAGCCAGGCCTGCCAACCATAAAGGGTCACTGATCTCATGGAGAGGTCTGCCCTTTTCTTTCAAAAACTTGTCGCTATTTGATCTCAGGGAATAAAACCGCTGCAGCACGGAGCCGCGACTAAGCCAGCGCACTTGAGAATGGTAGAGTAGGTCCCCGTATTCAGCATCGACATCAGAGAGGAACGCTTGCAATTCTCTGTGGTAAAGCCCTCGGGCCATAAATTTTTTTGACATTTTTCACAACTGTGTTCATCACATCGCCAAGCTGGATTATCTTGGCACAGAGGGCTTCTTGCTAGATGATACAGTGCATTTTAACAGCCTCACCTCCGCTCTCCTGCACCTTGGCACTCACCATAGAAGCCATTCCTTTGCGCTCGCCTGTCATTGCTGGAGCCCCATCCGTTGTAAATCCACACAGCTTAAATTTCGATTTAAAGCTTTCGTGACTGCAATGATTCATCTTCTTTGGTTCTTTCGGTAAAGTCACGTAGAATGAGAATAAAATAATAAATTGATAAAATAAAATAACACAATAATATTCTCACGACGTTTCGGCCACAACACAAGCGGCCCTCATCAGGTGAAGGGACGAGACTGTCTGGTAGGACAGCGCTGGAGTGAAAGAGCCACGTTCAGATCACGGCCTTTAAGCTGTGTGAGAGGAACAAAGCGCCTTGACAAAGGAATTAGCATATAATTTAGCATTGAAATGGCTGAATGATTAGCTTGTGACTGGTCACAGAAATAGTTATGTTAAAAGTTAAAGCATACACATCCGCAGAGGCACCCCTTGACAATGGAATTAGCATAGAATTTAGCATTGAAATAGCTAAGTTAAAGCATACACATCCGCAGAGGCACCCCTTGCCAATGGAATTAGCATAGAATTTAGCATTGAAATAGCTGAGTGATTAGCTTGTATCTGCTCATAGAAATAGCTACGTTAAAGTCAGACCATACACATTCACCGTGGCACTTAGTACAAATCAAACAGGAGAATTTAGCATTGAAATAACTAGGCGAATTTAGCATTGAAATAACTGAGTGATTAGCTAGTGACTGGTCACAGAAATGACTATGTTGAAGTCAAGGCCTACACATCTGAGCTATTCACAGTACTATATAGTGAACCAATAAAAACTAAAATATAAATTACCTTCATGTTATCAATAAACTCTATATTCTCCAATCAGCTAAGCTACCAACAATAAGTCGTTATATATCACAATGCTATATGGCGAAAAAATGGGTGGATTCTTACCCTCAACTTTAGCACCACGGATAGCTACGGGCCCCGTTCAGACGGACGAGTTCGTCCATGGTCGGAACAGAGGAGGGGGAGAGAGACAGCTGCGAGGCCCTAGTATACTCCATGTTGTAAAACCATACCATTAACCGTGGTGTGAGAGGTATTGGTTCACTATATAGTACTGTGAATAGCTCAGATGTGTAGGCCTTGACATCAACATAGTCATTTCTGTGACCAGTCACTAGCTAATCACTCAGTTATTTCAATGCTAAATTCGCCTAGTTATTTCAATGCTAAATTCTCCTGTTTGATTTGTACTAAGTGCCTCGGTGAATGTGTATGGTCTGACTTTAACGTAGCTATTTCTGTGAGCAGTTACAAGCTAATCACTCAGCTATTTCAATGCTAAATTCTTTGCTAATTCCATTGTCAAGGGGTGCCTCTGCGGATGTGCATGCTTTAAGTGAGCTATTTCAATGCTAAATTCTATGCTAATTCCATTGTCAAGGGGTGCCTCTGCGGATGTGTATGCTTTAACTTTTAACATAACTATTTCTGTGACCAGTCACAAGCTAATCATTCAGCCATTTCAATGCTAAATTATATGCTAATTCCTTTGTCAAGGCGCTTTGTTCCTCTCACACAGCTTAAAGGCTGTGATCTGAACGTGGCTCTTTCACTCCAGCGCTGTCCTACCAAACAGTCTCGTCCCTTCACCTGATGAAGGCCGCTTGTGTTGTGGCCGAAACGTCGTGAGAATATTATTGTGTTATTTTATTTTATCAATTTATTATTTTATCCACACAGCTTGTCCCATTTAAGTCCAGCCTGGTTAATTGAATCTGACACAGCTTCAAAACATGTCCTTCCCAGTTGTTGTCCCCTTTAGACTCCGAAGATCAAGCAGTTCCTCCGTAATGCAAAAATTATCATCAACTCCCCGCAAAAAAATTAACAGCCGTTCAGTGTCCGTGGCATCTGTGCTCTCATCACATGCAATCGAGTAAAAATCGAAAGCACAAGCTTTATCTGACACTTGCTGTTTTAAGTTAGCCGACAAGTCTTCAATTCGCCGCACAACCTTATTTCTGGACATACTAACATCGTTGAAATCCTGCATTTTCTCCAGGCACATTCCCACGACTTTAGTGAGGCACTGTTTGATGAAGTCACCGTCTGAGAAAGGTTTCCCGTGTAGGGCAATGAGTTGAGCTACTTCATTGCTGGCTATTGTTGCATTTTCTTGAGCTTTGTTAGCACGGAAAAACAAACCCTGCTGTTGCGTTAGCAGGCTAGCTTGCCATTTGCTTTACCTTCTCTCTCCGCTCGGCGCCAGTGTAGGACGTGAAGGTCTGATGTTTCGTTTCATAATGCCGTCGTACATTGTACTCTTTCATCACGGCAACACTCTCATTACAAATCAAACAAACACACTTCCCCTTGGTTTCTATGAAAAGAAATTCATTTTTCCACCGAGTCTGAAATTTTCTGCACTCGCTTGCAATCTTGCGTCTCTTCAGTTCCGGCATTTCTGGTGACCCTGAGCAAATGTTTTCTTCGATTGCTTGCTTTGTGGAGACGCTGCCTTGTTCAAGACAATAGCGCCATCTAGTGTTTAAATTAAGAAATGCAATACAGTGGGCCATAGTCCATTATATTTTTAAACTTTGACACGGGCCAATTAAAAATAGATGGCGGGCCGCAGTTGGCCCGCGGGCCGTAGTTTGGACACCCCTTCTATACAGGGCGGGATAGAGATCTCTACTCAACCCTGCAGGGTGACCCCTCTCATAGTGAAGGCGTTCACACTCGAGCCGCGGTTGCCCTGTGCCAGTAGTTGCATCATTAACTGTGCGAAACCATTATCAAACTATTACTTTAAAAATGCAGAATTTGCCATTGTTACTTTTCTTGGATTTAGCACAATTCCACAATAGCTCTCTCAATAGCTGTAGCGATTACATATTTGCGTTGTTAAATCGAATGACTCATAAAACGATAATTAAATGACCACTTAGTGTAGGACGATCATTGAATGTTCAACTATAAAACTCTGCAATGTCAATTTAATGCTGAGGGTGTTGACAAGAAAAGTAACGGATGTGTGGGGTTGAAATTGTCAACTCGTGTCCGCACTGCATCGTGCGGCGGGTTTCTGACAGCAGCAGCATCGCCACGACGCTCTCATTGCCGCTTTGTGAATATCCGTGGCGGGTTCCTTTTTGTTTTTTATTCATTGAATGAGGACGTCACCCTCCCTGCACCTGGCCACCCACTTGTGTTGTTTGTGTGCCTTCAGGTGTCACAGCAGAGCTATTGCAGAGGGATGCTGCGATTATACTGGCGTTGGGCTCAGCATAGACGGCGGCCCTCTGTCAATCCACAGCGGAGGTAAGAGCCCCCCACTCTGTGTCAGTAAATGGGGGGGGGGTGTTTGATCATACTTCACCACGCTGGTCAGTATGAGTTGGTGTGAAGGTGAGGCAGCCCAGAGATTTGTTCAGATGTCACTCAGCACTGACGTTAGCCGTGGCCGGGAATCAAACTTAGCTGGCAGTGGTCAGTGTGCGCTAACGGCCGGGCCACCGCTTCACGGGTGAACGGGTTGATTAGGTGAGACGATGGCGTTGCGTTTCATAGCAGTGGCTACTCCTCCACGTGGCTGGGCGATTGAGTAACCACACCCACAGCAGTGTCCCAGTGTACCGGCACCCCCCCAGTGCTGGAGTCAACATTCTCTGGGCCCCGTTTTTCTTCACACGCCGCCCTGGATTTGAGCCCAGCAAGAAGCGTGTCCCCACCGAACGCGTTACGGTCAAATGTTGTAAGCGGCAGGTAAATCTAACTTTATATTTGACGACCTCCTGGTCAAAGACGTCCTGACCAATGTGGAGGAGTAGGCCAATGACCCTCACAGGGGCTCTCTGGAGCTCCCGCTCGTGGAGGCCCTATTTGACTTCTTACCCACAAACATTTCTGAGACGTACAACAAGTGCACGTGTATACAAGTGGACTTGTGTGCTAGTTGCACGCCACTTCTGCTTTTTGTGTTTAGTTTGTTGTCATTCCCCCATAACTCAGATTAGCACGGTTGGCAGTGTGCGATGCTAAAGAAGTTAAGCATACACACACATACGCATCCACACACACAAACACGTACACAACCATCAACACACAGACATACAAAGATCCCCCGTATAGCCAAAACAGGTTCTTTTGGCAAGTGCTGTTAGCGAGCACACGCACATACATACACACATACATACACACATAAACACACATAAACACACACAAACACACATACACCCACACACAAAGACACACACACACACTGCGATGGCAAGGTAAGAAATGGAAGCGAGACCAGTTTTGTCACGACAAGTATACATTGATGTCAAGTGCAAATACAAAACGAGGTAGACAAAATCTCTGGAAAACATTAATCTCGCTTTCCCTTCCCACACCCTGAGCTGCTTTTGTACAAACGATAAAAACCCCGAGGAGACCGAAGTGTCACCGATTTACATTCACGAGTTCAGAAACCGCTGTTTCTGGAGGCATCATGGACGATGGAAATAAAGTGCTTGGCGAAGTTCATAATTTATCCGTACATTTCACGTGGTAACAGCTTGGCGTTACGGTTAGCGTGTCCATTGACATGTGCACGCCCCGTACATTAAAAAACAAAGAAACAGATGTATTCTTTAGGTCTTTCGGTGAAGCCACGTAGATAGAAAAAATAATCAAAATAATAACAACATCACGACGTTTCGATCGCAACACAAGCAATCGTCTTCAGGTGAACAAAAAGGGGTAAATCTGCCGAGGCAGGCTGTTGATAAAGGTTTAGAGATGGGCGGGCAGCTAATGCCAATGTGGGGGAGGTACTACGGAGCTGTGGGGGGTGGCCATTGTATTGTGAGAGATTAGCATGTCAATGTAAGACAGCGCAGTGGCCATGTGGAGGTGGAAAAGAATGGCAAGCCGCCATTTAATAACACAGCTAACGGTGGATAGGAACATCACAGCCAGTTTTGACCTAAACTGGTAAATAACGTCCTTCCAATGATTTCTCAGTTTGTACCCATCTCAGTGGAAATTGTGTCCGTGTTTATACATTTGGATGGCTTCATGAAGCTACTCTCTTACAATACAATGGCCACCCCCCACAGCCACATTCACTAACACAGCCACCGTTTGCTGTGTTAGTAAATGGCGGCTTGCCATTCTTTTCCACCTCCATGTGGCCACTGCGCTGTCCAAGCTCTCGCTGAGCTTCAAATATCTCACATTGACATGCTAATCTCTCACAATACAATGGCCACCCCCACAGCTCCGTAGTACCTCCCCGACATTAACATTAGCTGCCCCGCCCATCTCTAAACCATTTGTAAACAGCTCTTTGATTGGTGTAGACCTACTGCAGGTTACGGAGACCTCTCTTCTACATTAACATTAGCTGAACCTTTATAAACAGTCTTGATTTGAAGCTTTCATGACTGCAGGAATCCATACTCTTTGGTTCTTTCGGTAAAGTCACGTATTTTATTTTACTTTATAAGCAGCCTGCCTCGGCAGATTTTCCCCTCTTTTTCACCTGAAGACGATTGCTTGTGTTGTGATCGAAACGTCGTGATATTGTTATTATTTGGATTATTTTTTTCTATCTACGTGGCTTTACCAAAAGACCCAAAGAATATTAATTCTTGCAGTCACAAAAGCTTTAAGTCAAGATTTAACAGATATGTAGTTTAAAAAAGTGCCGACATATTCACAGTTCAATAAATAAATAAATACTTTGCAACAGCGGTGACTTTTTAAATCCCCGACACAACGCAAAATAAAAGTCCCCGCATTTTAAATTAACGGAGACAAGAACCGTACGGGAATACCTTGCACGACCTCACTGAGACCGCACTCCGGCCTCGCGTTGCGGAGGACACAACCTCTGTCTTCATTTGTAATGAGACAGTTAATTTTACGGTCACCATCACAATAACGTTCATGGTGCCATCTCTCTTGACGATTGACTTCGGAATAAACAGAAACTCCAAGCCGTAATGGGTTGGTGTCGGCTGCATGGATCTTGGCTCTTGTTTCCCAGAATCATGGCGTAATTTTAAGTGCTGTGGTGCTGGGTTTTTCAAGTCATTGTGGATTGTGAGTTTAAAGTTGCTTTAATTGTTTTCCATCTCAGCATTGGACAGGTGTGCCATAAGGCCCTGAGGTAATAATTACAGCTCTTTATTGTTTAGAGAATGTGGTCGTCGAGTGAGAATGTAGAGTCCAAGGTGATTCCAATGATGTTCAAGTGATTTCCGGGGCTGATGGTGGAGCTGGCGATGAGTACATTTTGGGGCGCCGGCGACGCCGTGGTGAGCCGCTGCCTGGTGCCTTTGTAAAATGTCTCTCAAACTTAGTTTGAATTTGAGAGGAAGGAAAGGGTTAGCCACTTGATCGTGTGGAATTCAGGCACCAACCACTATCGGTGGGGCGAGTGCCAGTTGTTACACCGGTGGTGGCTGCTGTGAGACCAGAGTGGCGGTGGCTGCTGTTGGAATGGCGTTGGAAGTGGCTGCTGTGGGATAGGCGGTGGCGGCAGCTGCTGTGGAACTGACTGCAGCTTCTTCCAGACAGGCGGTGGCTGATGTGGATCTGGCGACAGCAGTGGTTTCTGTTGGACTGGCGACAACTGCTATAAGATTTGGGGGTGGAGGCAGCTGCTGTTGGACTGGCAGCGGCTGCTAGGAGAGCGGGGTGGTGGTGGTGGTTGTTGTGGGACTGGCGACGGCTTCTTCGAAACAAGCTGTAGTGGTGTTGGCTGCTGCAGGACTGGCGGTGGCAGTAGCTGCTGTGGTGCTGATGGCAGCTTCTCCAAGACAGGCGGTGGCTGCTGTGGATCTGGCGACAGCAGTGGTTGCTGTTGGACTGGAAGTGGCTGCTAGGAGATCATGGTGGTGGCGACTGCTGCGGAACTTGCGGTGGTTGCTGTTGGACTGGCAGTGGCTGCTTGGAGATTGGGGTGGTGGTGGTGGTGGTGGCGGATGCTCTGGGACTAGTGGTGGCGGCCGCGGCTGTTGCGTGCCTGGCGTTGCCGGTAGCAGCTGCTGCTGCTGCTGTTTCTGCTGTCGCCCTTGCAGTTGCTCCGGCAGTTGTTCCCGTTGGGGCGGTTCGCCATCTTGGGTTTCTGGAGATAAATAAGATGAGGGTGCTCAAGTCCAAACCGCTCGACACTGAGTGAATGAAACAAAACTGGTCTCAAGTAGAAACAAGAAGATTGCTGTACTTCACCATTCCTCTAATGTAAAATGATGCACTCTCAGGGTTTACATTCTCCCCGGGCAGTTCCACGCACGCGGGGTAACGTTTCAAAACCATCCTTTACCTTGCACGCCGGTGAAGAGAGCTGCTGTTCAGTGACGAGGTCCTGGGTCTCCATCACCGAGCGGGAACGTTTGATGCACAACCTAGACTTCGCCTTGACGTGTTCCAGCGGGCGGTAGCTGTCCGCTGGTGGCGCATTCAATTCTGGGGACCTGAATGCCGGCACCACACATCGCAAACTGTGGTTAACACCACCGCTCGCTCCACCGCTGAGCTGCCTGGCCGGACACCCATCGCGGCGCTCAGCTCCAAATTAGTCGGAACAACTCAACTGCCTTTCAAGGAGACACTGCTGCTGCGGCTCGCGCAAGACAATATCTGTGCAGCGAGCTGGTCTGGGGGACGGTTGTAAGCGGAGGTCAAAGTGGATGGGAGAGAAGGCGACTTACCGAATGTAGAAGAGCATGTAGGCCTGCTCGTTCATAACAGCCTTGGTGTCGACGAGCCGCACGATGGAGTCGTTCATACGGCACCATTGTCCATCGCTGATCTGTGCACAGTTAAAGCACGGCTGCACTTGGTTACAATGTTTACAAAACCGCACCCAACATTCTCCGCTCATGTAATAACAACGCACGATACAGTCGAGACAAAAAGTTCCTCAAGAGCATCGCCCCAACGTCAGAGCTGCAGAGCGTGCTACGGTTGCTATGATGGTGTTGAAGTTACGGTACGGTCTGCCTGAACACATCACTGCATCGATAACCTTGGACAAATTTAATAAAAATCTTAATTTTAATTGAGACTGGAAGAATCTGAGCTACGATGCTCTTTGTCACAGATGTCCAGTAGGGGCGGGTCAGAAAGTTACAACAAACAATACATAAACCGGTAGGAGTGAAAAGTGTAGGAAAGCTAAGCAAGTCACTAAATACAAGTAAATAAAGTTTATACTGTAAGTAGAAATTGCATAAATACCTCAAAACCCAAGAACAGTCGCAAGACTGTTTGTTTTATTTATATATTTTATTCACTTTATTATTATTTTTCTATCTACGTGACTTTACCGAAAGAACAGAAGAATATGAATTCCTGCAGTCACGAAAGTTTTAAGTAAAAATTTAGTTGCCAGACTGTTTAATTTCTTTCTCCCTATTGGACATTTGTAACATTATGGGCGCATTGCAGATGTGCGCTGTTATTGTTTGATGGTAACAAATGTAATTACCTTATTGTAGCAATAATAATGGCCGCTGTTGGAGTCGGCTCCCTTGTGCACCAGCACCGAGTACAGGGAGTAGATTGCGGGCTCGCCCTGAGACGTTGAGGTGAAGGGTTGCATGTCCAGGTGCTCCGGGTAGGTGATGTTCTACAGGCAGCGCACAGAGACAAACGTTAGAAGAGGAAACGGCAGGGGTGGTGGGGTGGGCAGCAGAGATGGGCACCATCTAAGTTACACGTCAACGTGATGACGTCATGTCTCGCTCATTTGAGCGTTGAAGACGGTGCTCATTTCCTGTTGATAGCCCTGAGCAAGTGGTGGAAATTCTACAGTCATATGACGGGGGGCGAGTCTTTCCGTAGCACTTATTCCAACATGGAGAGGCATTTTCTCCAGCGTTGAACTGACAAGGGCTGTAATAAAATAAATTAATTAGAGCGATGTGGAGGGGCAGAATCGTTACCCGGTTGATCTTGACGCCGTAGAGGTTGTACCGCTTGATGGAGACGGTGAGGACGTTGGGCAGGCGGTGGAGAGCCATCGTCTTCGTCGCTTCCCCCTTGCAACAGCACCTGCACGACAACAACGCCAGACATTGCACGTGTTCCCCAACCGATGAGGGCAACTTTTAAACGACAAGTCTTCTCATTTTTTCTTTACTATTATTTTAATTAACAGAGAAAACGTATTCTTTATTCAATGTTTTTTGTACAACAATTCTGCGTAGTAATGCATTATGTTCTAATTATTTCTCATAATTAATATTCTTCTGTTTATATTATTGTGAGATATATATTTAATCTGCAGACTTTTGAAGCGACAAATGTTTTCAGGGTCTCGACACCCGACGGCCCGCTCACCTTGCACAGGTGTATTCATCCAGAATCTCCTCGTTGAAAAACTCCCCAAACGCCTCCACCAGATCCGATGAGTTCTGTTGCCCAACAGAGTGAAAGACAAATGATGACTCTTAAGAAGCATTCCATAAACATCTGCAGAATTATATTGTGACGGCTTCTCCGAAAACCCACATCTTGTATTAAATCGTACGACCGCAATAAACGAGATGACACACGCTACTGGCAGTGTGTTTGGATGTTAAGTGACTGATCAATGTATGTGTCTGCGTGATGTATGTTGGCACAGAAGGGGGCACAGGTGGTACATCGGCCAGTCATCTCAGTCAACCCATGGCACCTGGGTGTGCCCCGTGACCTCCTGCCAGTGGGCGTTCGACACTTCACGTGGCCTTAAAGTGCACTCAGCCTGGCACAAGCACCGTGGTGACGTCACCGCCATTTAGTGGCGAATGGCGGTTGTTGTTGATGTATGCATGTTGAACCTCCTTCGCACCGTACGTACATGTATAACTGTTAAGCGATGGCTTTCTCATTGCTTACATTAATATGGAGTGCAATGTCCAGGCATGTGTCGTAGGTGTCGGAGTAGTTGCAGCACTGTATGCACTCCACTGCAAAGTAAACAAACATTCGGGAGGGACATCACATGCGTCTTAGTCAAACTAAATGCACGCTTCCCACTGACATAGGTAATTGGTACTTTTCACCAACTGGTAAAAGGTTATTCCGTGTGGCACGTGCGTGAGAGTGTGTAAACGCTGCAACGCGAGTGCGTCTACACTGTGATGATGCGCTTGCTGCTAGCGGTTTAACAAGTTTCTAGAGGAGTGCGCACAACTCACCACGTGATCGAAGGTAACCCCCGAAGATCTGGTAAATGAGGGTGGTAGCCTCCGTGTATCTGTCCAGCCTGCCACGTTACAGAGAACGACACCACACGGTGGTTACAGCGGCAACAGCAGTAGCACCTTTACCGGATGCACACGCGTGTGTGAGAGTTACACCATTGCCCGAGCTGTCGATTCACTCTTTCCCTTCAGCACTGCAACGCGTGCTCTGTAGCAACCAAACGTGGTAGCGTCTGCACAGGGCAGCCACATTCACGGCACAGCCACAGAGCTGGGGGCAAGCTGGCAGCCGACACGCGGTGCTGTTGCCCGGCAGTTTTGTAATGCCCAGCGTGCCAGGTGCCACCCGTCAACACGAGCAATGATGTCACGGGGCCACCGACGTCGAGACATCGACCCCCCGGTATTTATCGGCAAAGTGAAATGCACAAACAAAAGACGGCCCACGTCAGGGCCAATGTGAAAGAACCGTGGTGCCAGCAGGCCCGGTCCTCTGCATCTCCCAGGTGTTCACACAAAAGTGTGAGTAGCTTCTCACAGACGTCGAAGGACAATCGTGCAGAAAACCAAGAGGGAGCTGTGAGGTACCGAACTGCAGAACGACTGCCGCAAGTTGACTGGCGCGCGGTACTCACTCGCTGTGGCCATGGAGGCATGAGGCTTGCATGGCATCTACCACGTATCGCAGAAACTCGTGGGCATCTTCCTGCCTCCCAATGCGCAGGTGTTTGGCGATGCCTGTAGAGAAATGGACATGGGGACAAAGTGACAGGTACAGGATCTGATGACATCCTTCAAGAGCTCCCCAACAGTCATTTCAAAAGGAGCGGTGCAAAGGATTTGGAACAGACGGCGAAGGATCGCGGCGATGGCTTCTCCTCCTTCGAGTCCAAGTGTGAACGTAGTTGTGGGACTCACGCGTGATGTTTTTAGTGATGCCGCTGGGTGTCAGCACTCTCTGCGAGTTGTTGAATGTGCTGACAACGTGACGCTCCATGACGCACATTAGGCAAAAGTCGCTCCGTTCGCCTGCGAACGAGGGCACAGGTGGCACAATCCGTCAGCGCACGCCACTCGCACTCAGCCCAGCTGGGGAGTAACAACAAATGCTAGGAAACCTGGCACCAGCAGCAAACGCAATTAATGATGCGTCTAAGTACCAATTGCATCACAAGATGATTTATAACCCCAAGTTAAATCTGTGCAGCCTATTAAACACATGTTGGCCACGTGTGAATGTGCTTATCAAAAACACAATATTGATTTATGCTTGAGGAATCCGATGAGCTATGAAGTTCTTTATTTGCAGATGTCCAATAATGGTGCGGCGTGAGAACATTACAACAACAAACAACAAAAACACGATAGGAGTGGAAAATATAGGAAAGGTGAACAAACCACTTAAAAACAATTACAAATAAAACTAATCTATGTTTGTATTTTACCAGGCAAAGTCGACTGAGCTATTAGCTGCTTCTTCAGAAGCGATCTGACCACGAATGATAGCTCAACGAAGTGGCTTATCAAGTGTGAAATTCATAGCAGCCAAATTAACCGTGACAATAACCTAGCCCATGGGTAAACGAGAGTGCCAGGGGGTACTTACAGGTGCTGCAGTGCTCTTGCAGCAGCAGGTAGTTCACGAGCGGCGGCGTGTAGGCGAGGCACTGCAGCGTGGCGTTGAGGAAGCAGGTGTTCCCCAGGTTGCGCAGGCCGGCACCCTTGCCCACGTCGTTCTCCCACCTGAGGCTCAGCCGCTCCGGCGCAAACAGCGAGAGCCGTGCCGCCGGAATGCCGTCGTCCTCCTCTGCACAAAGGGAACGGTGGTGGCGGAAGCCGGCGTCATCGCAGAGCGCTGCACTGACGATGGGGCTGGCGTGGATATTCAGTGGCCCCAGCCAGCACCCGTGCTGCTCCTCTTAACCAGAAATATTTTGCTCCACATTTCAGTGTAAGGGTAAAGTTCGCGACAAATGTGATGCGCCTCTCACGTTGACCGATAGGTGTTTTGAGTTCCTCGTGTTACTGTTGAATGGCAAAAGTTGTGGTTGCAAAGCGGCCTTGCTTTGGTGGCTACCACCCTAACAAGATGCCTCGAGGCTGCGTAACCGCACGCTCACCTTGGGTTGCAGGCAGCACAGACAGGCTGATGTTTTGGCGTTCTGTGGCTGGCACCGGGGAGGGTTCCGGCCGGCCATGGGGAAGGCAGCTGGGTTGGGTGGAGAGCCTCTCGTCGGCCGCCACCAGCACCTCGTTGGACGAGGTGGGGGCCAAGACCGTGAGGTCGTTACCGGACGAGGTGCCCTCCGCTCCAGCTGCCACAGTCGTGGTTGGGTCCTGCCACAGCAACGCAGTCAACACATCCACAATTACTCCTCCCATCCGGACTGGGATCCCAACACACGTGGGACTGTTTTATCACCAAAAGAAATACAATTTTAGTCCATGAACCGATGGGCAATCTGCATCAAACTCTCTTTAACTCGTAAAATAGTCTATGAAGAAGGTGCCATTGACTAAAGACGAACGAGTTCAGTTCATTGTTACGTATGCTAAAGAAGGCAATAGAAGAAGGCAATAACAAGGTCCTAAATATATTTAAAAATGGTAATGGGAGTAAGTTTTAACATTTGTTGAAATTCAACGAAATATCCCTCCGTTATCTGTTAAGATAAATATAATAATTGCGTGTCCTGACTTGTGGGCCACCCTCTGTAGGCCACGTTATGAAAGGGACCAACAACTGTTGATGTGCTCTGTAGATGGGCCATTGCCTGAAACGGTGCCTGTTATATATTTAATCTTGCATTATATATTTACTTCACATTATTATACAGGGTGGCCCAAATGTTAGGACAGAGGGATATTTCCTTTATCGTGCCACTGACATTACAACGTTTTGATTACGTATTATTGAAGTAAAAAGTGTATCTATTGTTACTGTCTATAACAAAATAATCCTGTTTGTTCAAATGAACATAATAACTCCATGTATCCTGACTTGTGGGCCAGCCTCTATAGGCGACGTTATGAAAAGAACAACAGCTATTAATGTGCTCTTCAGAAAGGCCATTGCCTGAAACGTCGCTTTTTTATGTAATCATACATTACATATTTATTACACATTATCGGAATCAGAATATATTTAGACTGGAGGAATCCGATGAGCTATAAAGCTCTTTCGTATAGATGTCCAGTTGGGTCGGGTAAGAAAGTTACAACAACGAACAATATCAGCACGTGATAGGAGTGCAAAATGCAGGTTGGCCCAAAAGTTTCATTTATCATGCCACTAAAATTGCAACGTTTTAATCATTTAGTCTAAAAGTTAACGTATTTTTGTTATCATTATTAATACCATAACAAAATAATCCTCTGTGATTTGTTTAAACAAATAAATACAATAACTCTGTGTGTCCTAACTTGTGGGCCACCCTCTATCGGCGACGTTATGAAAGGGCAAACAACTGTGATGTGCTCTGCAGATGGACCATGGCCTGAAACGTCGCCTATCCAATTCCCACCCCAGTATACTCCCAGCATTGTGATTGGCTGAGCGGCACTAGTTGGCCCCGCGCCACCCACCACCCGGGGCTCCTCCCCCTCACCTGGGGCTCCGCCCTCAAACACGGCTCCGCTATCGCCTGCGCGGCTCCCGTCAGCTCCGGCACGGCGACCCGCGCCGTGCCTCGGGCTTCATCCGGGGAGGGGGTCCCGGGCACAGCCCCGCGGGATCCCTCGGGGGGGTCGCCAACTGCAACAAGAAGAAGGAGGAGGAGCACGGCGATCACATTTCGTACTTCTGGGTCTAATTTCCCATTATAGATAAACATGGCCCCAGCCAGCACCCGTGGTGCCACCCTTAACCAGAAAGATTTTACTCCACATTCAAGTATGAAGCTCAAATTCGAGAATAATGTGATGCGCCTGTCACGTTGGCTGCTGGGTGTTTTGAGCTCCCCGTGTTACTCATGAAGGGCAACAGCAGTGGCTCCAACGCGGCCCGTGCGGTGGTGGCTGTCACCCTAACGAGAGGTCACGAGGTCACGTGGTCGCACGCTCACCTTGGGGTGCAGGCAGCACAGACACGCCGATGTTCCCGCGTGCTGTGGCTGTCACCGGGGAGGGTTCAGGCCGGCCATGGGGAAGGCAGCTGGGTTGGGTGCAATGCCTCTCGTCGGCCGCCACCGGCACCTCGTTGGACGAGGTGGGGGCCAAGACCGTGAGGTCGTTACCGGACGAGGTGCCCTCCGCTCCAGCTGCCACAGTCGTGGTTGGTTCCTGCCACAGCAACGCAGTCAACACATCCACAATTACTCCTCCCATCTGGAATGGGAACACACGTGGGACTGGTTTATCAAATTTAGTCTATGAACCGATAATCGATCTGCATAAAATGTCTCAGAAATATATATAGACAGTATTGATTTTTAGAGGAACCCCAAACTCACAAAATATTCTAAGAAGGGGCCATTGACTAAAGACGAACGAGTTCAGTTCGTTGTTATGCATGCAGAAAAAGGTAGCTGTAATTGAAAAAAGGTGCTAAATGCATTTCAAAAGAGTCATGGATATCAGTTTTAACATTTGTTAAAATTAAACTAATAACCCTTTGTGATTACTTAAGATAAATACAATAACTTTGCGTGTCCTGACTTTTGGGCCACCCTGTGTAGGTCACGTTATGAAAGGGTCTAACAACTGTTGATGTGCTCTGCACAAGGAACATTGCCCGAAACGTCGCCGATCATGATCCAATATTTTCCCTACACCCGTGGATTCCCAGCGTTGTGATTGGCTGAGCGGCGCCAGCGGGCCCCGCCCCCCGCCACCTGGGGCTCCTCCCCCTCACCTGAGGCTCCGCCCTCAGACGCGGCCCCGCCGCCGCCTGCGCGGCTCCCGTCAGCTCCGGCACGGCGACCCGCGCCGTGCCTCGGGCTTCATCCGGGGAGGGGGTCCCGGGCACAGCCCCGCGGGATCCCTCGGGGGGGTCGCCAACTGCAAAAGAAGGAGGAGGAGCACGTCGATCACATTTTACACTGCGGACAAACACACGGCTCTACATTTCCCACTGTAGACAGACATGGGCCTGTCTATCGCTTCTGAAGAACTCAATAGCTCAGTGGGCTTCATCTGGTTTAATAAAAAAAAGTGTAATTAATTTCGTTTTCGGGATTTGCTTACCTCTCTTATACTTTTCACGTGTATCGTTTTTTTGTATTGGTGCAACTTTCTGAACCCGGCTCTACTGGACATTTGTTGAAAAGAGCTTCATAGCTCATCGGATTTATTCACGAATAATAAAGTTTATGGTTTTGAATTGGTGGCTGAAGATTGGTAACTCACGGGGGGTCCTTTGCCCTCCCCCCCCCTTGAGTGACGGTTGGTAACTCACGGGGGGTCCATTGCCCCCACCCCCCGTGAGTGACGGTTGGACACTCACGGGGGGTCCATTCCCCCCCCCCCCGCTTCCCGTGAGTGACGGTTGGTCGCTCACGGGGGGTCCATTGCCCCCCCGCTTCCCGTGAGTGACGGTTGGTCACTCACGGGGGGTCCATTGCCCCCCCCCCGTGAGTGACGGTTGGTCACTCACGGGGGGTCCACTACCCCGTGAGTGATGGTGGTCAACGCGACCGCTTAACCCCAACACGAATCACGACCTAAAATGACCACTTGGCCGAACCCAACCACACACACGCAGAGCGATCTTTAGAAGTTGCTGTTAGTTGTTGGCCGCTCGGCGTTTCGGGCCTGTTGAGTGACTATTTATCATGATATTGGTTATTTAAAGCGACCAATCACGCAATTAAACCATACGGGTGGTGCTGCTGCTGCGTCGGCAGTGGTGAACAGGTTGGACCAGAACACAACCACTCGGCACTCTCCGTGTCGATAGCGACACTGCGGCCTCCATAGATGCAGGTGGACGTGGGTCATGGCCCGACTTCAACAGCCCCATCTATTGTATTTGTTTCCCTTCGCAGCGGTGCTGTTGACGTGGTGTCGATTTATTATCACGGCGTCTTCTGACCAAATATGGACGAATAAACACATTCACGACCGTGTTCCCTCATCTCTCTCTATATAAAAGGGAAATTTGTGAATGTGTCTGTTCAATATGTTTAGCATAATTCTCAACATGGAACAAACTTATAATTTGGCATGTGGGTAGTTTCCAGATTGTACACACTACAATACTTTACCGCCTGTCTCATATGTGTCGTGAGTGTGTGCGTGTGCAGGGAATAAATCCACATTTTTGAGGTAAAAATCTGGATAATTTCCCTTTAAAAGTCCGACGCTCACCTTGGAGAAGCTCTCCTGGCATAATCGGTCGATGGGATTCTCAGCTTGTTGAAAGTGTCGCCGCTGTTCACGTTAAAGAGAGCAGGGACGACGCAGAATCACACAAACACGTCTGGTCTTCTCGCCGTGCTGGAGTTCTGTGACCGTTACGGGCCTCACGTGACCATTGTGTCACCTTGACAACGACCACGATCATCATCTTGGCGACATTCAAACTCGGCACGTGGTCCCTCGTCATCGTTACGACGTTGGAGACGCGAGAGGCACGTGGGGGGCACGAGGGGGGAGGGGCTCGTGGGGGCACGAGGGGGGAGGGGCTAGTGCCACCCCCCCCCCCCCCCCCGTGAGTGACGGTTGGTCACTCACGGGGGGTCCACTACCCCGTGAGTGACGGTTGGTCAACGCGACCGCTTAACCCCGACACGAATCACGACCTAAAATGACCACTTGGCCGAACCCAACCACACACACGCAGAGGGATCTTGAGCAGTGCTCTGAGTTGTTGGCCGCTCGGCGTTTTGGGCCTCTCCGCTCAGCAGCTGCGACCCAAATCGACGTGGATCGGGGGCTCAGGGGACGCGTGGCGAGGTTGGAACGAGAGGCCTCGAGAGTGAAGAAGAAGAAGCGAGGCGAGAGCGAGGCGAGCTTGGGGTGAGACTCTGAGCGGCAGAAGGTGAAGAAGACGTGGAGTGGGGAACACGTGCAGGGTGAGGACATCAGCATCATTCACTTAATCATCATCATCATTCACATGATCATCATCCATATCATCATCAGCATCATCATCGTCCACATCTACATCATCATCATCCAATTCATGATCCGCATCAACATCATCATCAACATCATCATCCATATCATTATCCACATCCACATCATCATTATCATCTGCATCATCCACATCATCATAGTCTACATCATCATCATCTACCACATCATCATCATCTACCACATCATCATCATCGCTGCGGGATGTTCAGTGGGCCTCGGACTGGCCGCGTCCCGGCCACGAAGGCCGATGGCCAGGACGGGCGAGGCGAGTGGCTACCAAGGGAAGGGAACGCGTCCGGGATTGACCACCCCCGGGGAGACGGTTTAGGGGTAGGCCCTCATCCAGCAGTAGATTCATCCACGCGTGGCCGGCGTGACGAGGTATGGTCACACAGCCACACCCACACGGTGCGTGAGAGGCGTTCATCCAGCAGTGGATTGAACAAGCCGCGTAGATGGCAATGTATGGGGTGCGTCATGCAGGTGACCGTGTGTGCGCCTGTGTGTGTGTGTGCGTTGGTGTTTGATTGACGTGTCTCTCAAAGCTGATGTTGCAACAATCTTCCTGCTGAATATTTGACCATCTGGTCATACGGGATTCGGATTATCCCCATAGTGCGGTGTTGTCTATAAGAAACACGTTGAATCAAAGTGCAGTACAGAGATGATGTGGCTTCTATGCATGTCCACACGGTAATAAGACACTTGGGTTGAGGTCTCATTTGTGATGGCCAAAGGGAAGGTTCGAGAATGGGGGCGTGGCCTCGGACCGTAGAAAAGGGAGATGCGCGGGAGACTCGGGGCTTTTGCAGTGGGGGTCTCCATCTGTCCGAGTGTGAGCACGTGACTCCTTAATAAAGAAAAGCATCTCAAGACAAGTGCGTCCAAGTGGTCTTTACAAATGTAATAGGCAGCAGAGAGATCGACCGTTGCTGCCCCGATTTTCTATTTAAGCTGTAAACCAGGCATCTTTGAAGGCAACGATTTATTGTCAGCAGCAGCCTACAACCAGTTCGAAATTCGGCTTGATCGGGAGGCAGTTGGGGGTCGATAATGGGGGAAAGTCTGGCAAGCAATGGCTCGTTCCTTTAGCTTGGAGAGGGAGGACAAGAGGGACACTGGTCTGTAGCTGTAAGGTGAGTCTTGCGGCTTTTTGGGTTTCAGGAGGGAGAGGGTCGCTCCTTCTCACGGTGGATCTACTTGTCAGGTGTTTTCGTGTCACCTTAAACACATCTAATACCATCATCTGGGAAAAAAATTGACATCGTTAATTCAAATCCAGATTTGATCAGTAGAGTTAAACTCCGAAAAAGACGCTTTTAAAGGCCAGAAACCTGATCATACAAAGTCTGATGCTGTGCACAGTGAACATCATTATTACTTAATAAAGATAAATAGGCAGTCATACGTGGATGGTAAAATTAAGGCCTTGAGTCTGGACTTGAAGAGGGGCAGAGAGGTTTTGGGTCTCTGTGTGAGTCTATCGATGTTTCTGTGAGTCTATGGGTCTCTGTGTGAGCATCTTCATGAGTTTATGTTTCTCTGTGCGAGTCTAAATGTCTCTAGGTGAGTCTATGGGTATCTTTGTGAGTCTATCATGGATATTTGTGTCAATAGGTCTCCATATGAGTCTGTCTGTAGGTCTCTGCATGGGCACATCCGCTGATGTGTGAGTTATGGTCAACATACAGGGTGTCCATTCAGGTATCAAACCATTGAAATCAAATTTTATTTCGATACACATTTTATTTAGAAACACGATTGAGCTAGGATGGTAACACTACACACTGACACTTGGTAGCATGACCATTTTATCTGACGTTTTATCTTGCTAACCCTCCGCGTCCCCACTCACCAAGTAGTCACTGAGCCATCGACGGTCCGATTCATCGAGCACGAAGTGACCACCAGGTTGATCGTGGGCATCAACTTGGCTGAGCCCCCACGTTCACCTCAAGTTTTGTTCCCGATCTTTCTTTTTTCACATTCAGCCGCAGGCGCGAGATGATGGTGGGGAGACCGGTGCTGGATGTCACGGTGACATTTGTGACAAAGTCAGACCCCTTGACAACTCACTAAACGTGCTCCATAAGCATATTGGGGACGGAAATCAC
Organism: Petromyzon marinus; assembly: GCF_048934315.1. Lineage (NCBI taxonomy): Eukaryota > Metazoa > Chordata > Hyperoartia > Petromyzontiformes > Petromyzontidae > Petromyzon > Petromyzon marinus. Next base: position 15,663,804 of record NC_133709.1, read on the forward strand.
CACAATGCCAGCGTGTTGACAAACGGCGTGACTCTGCGATACAATCTGCGATGCTCTCATCCGCTTTTCAATAACGATGACGGAGTTTTGTGGCAGCGGACAAGTTACCGATGGTACTGGACTGGAATTGGTATGCACCGACTTGACAAGTTCCTCACACGTTCCTCATCTTAGTCCTCAGTACCCACTGATTTCACAATAAAAGTATAATCCAATCTCGATATTGATTCCAAGCATCTTTTTTATTTTGCAGGGCTGAAACTCTCCTATCTGGCCATACGTTGCCTTGTTTGCCCACTAAAGTCCTCGAAGCAGTTCGGTGAATCTTCCCGACACGTGGCTGTGATGGTTGGTCCATCTTGGACCTCACACAATTCCCTCCCTTGTAGTCCACACACCCGCAATCGCAAGCGACCACACGCATGGAAACAGGACTCCAATGGAAGCAAGTCCTTTCTTTCTTAAAAGCCAGAACGTCGGTCATTAATATGCAACCAATGTTTGCTACGACATCATAATACCGTTACAAAGATACTCATATCACGTCCAATTGTCTGCATGCAAAAGCAGTCAACATAAAACAACCCAATATGATAAGAAGTAGCAGAGGGGATGAATGCACGACTCAAAATTAACAAGGGCCTTGTTACCGCAGACACGGAGAAGTCGTGGTACTTATCGATGAATGGACTTTAAACAGAGTCCAGGATCCTTAGTCGCAGTCGATGAGCAGGCGACTTCTGTTGCGCGCGATGCCTCCTCCTCCTCCTCCGGTGCTGATCGACGTTAGCAGCGTGATACCGCGGCGACGCAGCCACAAGGCGACAGTGGCAGCTGGGGGCTTGACGAACGACGCAGGGATGATGCCGTCGTGACACCGGTCATCCCTGCGGCAGCGGTGCTGTTGTCAGCGCACGAACTCTGCCCAAGTGCAGGAACGCACGCTCTCCTCCTGGGTGTCTACAGTGACAGCACTCACTCTGTCCATCAGGTGAGAGACGGATAGATATCTTCGCCAGCATGATAGTGCACGGACCTGTAGTTATAACAAAGTCACTGTTTAGCCCGTGTTACGGCTCGTGACTGTGATTGGTGCAGCTCACTGCAGGCGGTTTTTTCTCTCCTCCGCGTGGATGTTCACCTCGAGTCCCACTTGTCTCTTCTGGTCACTCAACAACGACAATAATCGTCAGAGGCCTTCTTTGGGTCCGTCCGTAAATGACGTCACGCGATTTTGGACGATTTTTGACCCCCCCCCCTCGTCACACGGCGTCACAAAAAGTCAGACCCCCCCCCCTCAAATATGACGTCACAAAGCTCTGCCCCCCCCCCCCCAAAATAAAACGTGCTTCAAATCGCTTTAAACTATTGTCATTGTAGTGCGTATTTAATGTGGCGCTGCACTCTGATGTTGTAGGAGAAAACATTAATTAAAAAGTCTATTTAATTAAGTAGAACGTGTTGTCGATATTTATTTAAAGTTGCGCATTCTGATGTGACGTCACATTTCTCAACCCCCTCCCCCCCTCGTCACACACCGTCACAAATGTCTGACCCCCCCCCCCCACCAGGTGCGTGACGTCATATATGGACGGCCCCTTTAAACAGCTCCACTGCTGTTTGACTCCAGCTTCTGAACTCCTGAAGCTCCCTCTGTAGCTTGTCGCTCTCAACGTATGAGAGCTGTGTGAGACCACCTACTCCTCTTCTGCTGCTTCTCCACTCCACGTTCACTGGTGGCTCTTCATCTTGATGGCGTAAGGCCCGGCTCTCGTGGCGATGGGGCCGGCTTCCCAATGGCACGAGCTATCGTGCTCGTGCCCACGTGGACCACACAATGCCGAAGCCACTGGGGCCGTGCACTTTTACATCTACATTGAAAACTCATTCTTCTTTAGAACTTGCTATTTGTATTATGTTTGTTGCCCTGTCCACCGCACCTCCAATTAGCACGGTTGGCTACACAGGGTGCGAAAGAAGTTCAACTTACATAATGCACCGTTGGTCTTCCCACAGTTTAGCGGTGGCACGTGTGGATACACTCACATCATGAATTGACCAACGCATCCACATTTTTTTCTGCCATTTATTATCTGGCCCTTCTCATGGGAGAGAAGCGCCACTCTCTCTCTCTTGTGAGGCAATGAAAAGCGTGCCAATGTAATTGGGACCTCTACAGCTTGGCCACCAATCTGTCCTCCTTTTGTGCAGGCAAAGGTTACTGAAGCTTGTTCTCGCGTTGTGCGCTTGATGCGGCCCAGCTGATTAGTATCATGAGGATCTGGAGTCAGGGATGTCTCCGGCACATTGTGAGCCAACCTCAACGCCTTCCTACAGGGTTCTCATTGTTCCATTGCTCTCAATTCAAATTAGACATGTCTGTGGAGACCAGTTCCTTTCAATTAACACACTTTTATATAACAATCAACACGTTATGTATGCTGAACTTCTTTCACACCGTCCATAGCCAACCATGTTAATCAGAGGTGCAACCACATCCAATGCATTATTATACTCAACTAACGTTCAATGGTATACCCACAACAGCGTGCATCTGTGTACAGCCAGACCTCGCTTAGCGCTCAAGATTGGTTCTTGGAAAAGTGAGCGCTAATGGAATCGGCGCTAAAAGGGGTCATTATACCATTGCATATATGGGGATGTGTTCCTGACAGCGTGATTTTTTTCGTATGAGGAACATATGAGGGCTTCGAGTATAGCGCTAATAATACAGTTGGTAGATATAATGTAATAAATAAAACATTATAATTTATTACAACTTCATCATTATGTGCTGTACTCAGCAGCGGGAGGAAGACGAGGTTGGAGCTGCTCCCAATCCGGGTGTTCGCGATGCTGCCCTCACTCAAAATGTCTGTGGTGAGGTTTCTTCCAGGTGGAGCCTGGGACTCTCTCCCGGCCTCATGAGAACTCGCCCGGCTAAACACTGTCATCATATTTGGGGGCACGTTTTATTATTATTTTTTTTAATTTGACAACGAATCGTGGTAATTTAATCGTGGGGGTGGGGTTTGGTTAGCTCGGCATACGCCACTCTCATTGGCTGAGCAAATAATTGTGGCAGGTCCGTTTCTTCAGCCAGCACCGCCGCCTGTTCTCACCTGAAAGCACGGAACAAAGAACGCGATCACGAGTCCGCGTTTTATGGGGTCGCGCTAAGCATTGATATTCGGTGCTTTTTCTGGAAGACTTTGCTGCTTCTTCCTGGATTTATATCTGTTGCGCGTAGTCACTTTAAGATGTTTTCTTGTTCATGTTTTTGTTTGTTGTGGTTGCACCCGATTCAAGAGCCGAATGGCTCACAGGGCTATACCAAATAAATGAAACTGAAAACTGAAACTGTCTGTGTCGTCACGTGTAACAGCATTCGCTGAATACATTGTCGGCTTTCACATGGAGTTACCACGACTGTCAAAGCGTCAGGTGCCATTTGTAAGTCGATGAACTCACAATTTGAATCTCATGGTTTGAATCTCATGGTTATAGTTGTGATTTTTATTGTAATTGTACTTTTGTCCCATTTCGCTACATAACGAATTGGTGTATTTTCTACAACGGCGATAATTCATGCTTCGTGTTGTGTTATATGGAAAACTATTTCTACTGATTTAAAAATTATTGTCGAACTCGCTGTTTTCCCCGTCCCCGCGTGCATAGACATACACAAAACAAAGATGCCCCGTATAGCGTGAACATACTGTTAGGGCAAGTGCTGTTAGCGAGCATCTATGAAGGCTGGCACGGCACACAAGGGGGTGGGTGGCCAACACCACGCCCGACCGCCTTTGTTTCCCTAGTGGCAATATTTTACACACCACACCAGGTAGTCATTTGAGGCTGAGTCGGCCTAGGAGAGGCCCAGGACCGGTTGAGATCATCGTCACTGGTGGTGTCCGTGAGCGGGAATCGAACTCGGGTCACCAAGTTCGTAGCGCAGCGCGCAAACCGCTACACTACTGCTCCCCATAGGCAAACACAGATCATAACACCACACACAAACTGATACCCATGAATGTGTTTATTTTAAAATAGTTTTTGGTCAGCCTGGCACGTCAACGTTCACTAAAAAATACAGCATTGAGTGAAATGTAAAGGTGGCCCCGTACACAACCAATGGGCATTGCATAACTATGATTTAAAATGACACCTCAACAAAAGCCAAATGAAATACGATATTATGAATCAGACTACTGCTTGAATAGAGCTAGGGTTGTTTAAAGTCTTTTGTGTTGCAGGTAACCGCTTTAAAAAGCAGTAAAAAAATATTTGGTAAACTGGTTCACTACACATATAGAATGTCCAGCAACACAAAAGTTTTACCTTTAGAGCAGAAAATTAAAGGAAGCTGCTGTGGTGTAACGGTTACCACAGTGGACTTGTAACCCAGAGGTCTCCAATTTCATTTCCCAGCGCGGCATTTGAAGCAACGGGGCCAGTTTCTTACATCGCACGTGGCTTATCACGTGGAAATTTATAGCGGCCAAATGACTCGAAAAGCATGTTTCTAAATTTTAAGGGAAAAACCTGAGGACCCAGAAAAAAATCCACGCGACCACGGGGAGAACATGCAAACTCCAAATATACAGCAGGTGTTACGGTCGGGATCAAACCCACGACCTCCTGCATACCAGGCGAGGTAGTAAACATCTCCTAGCCACCGTGGCACCCTCTCACCACAGTGGCGCCTCCACAATGGGTCCACAATGGGCAGATCGCCTTTGATGGGATCAAGTTGGGGCGTGCCCACCGCTTCCAAAACTATCTGCAAGAGTGGAGCAAAAATACCCTCCAGAGCTCTCTCAGTGGAGGCCCTGTCGTCAGCAGCGGCCGAGTAAGCGAGCAAGTGCAGGGCCGCCGCACCTTTACCTGTTCACCGAAACATTTGACAAATGCACCTCGAGGTGACTTTGGTCCACCACCGTTCCGTTTTGTACGGTCACATGTACCACATGTACCACGTGTACCACACGTACGTTCACATGTACCACATGTACGTTCACATGTACCACATGTACGTTCACATGTACCACACGTACATTCACATGTACCACATGCACCACATGTACGTTCACATGTACCACATGTACCACATGTACCACATGTACGTTCACATGTACCAAACGGAGCGTTCCCTGTGAATATGCCACTGGAATCAATTCATGGCTCCTGACTTTTGGAAGTGGTAATTGATTCTGACAGCATTTACCGCTTTACCGGTTACCATTCAACAACCTTATAAAGGAGTATGTATCAAACTGAGATGACTGGTATTTATACTATAACTCACACGTTTTTCACATTGCTATATTACAACCTTTATGCAATGTGTATGCAGCAAGTATGAATGGGCATCATATCATGGCAGTTAATAACAACCCTGCAGCATTTACATTAGCCCTATCAGAGTTTACCTCGTACAAGTACTGTATTAATACACAATCATTCTACAGGCACGTTGAAGCACAATAAACATACATAATACGGAACCATATTGGAGTGTTAGTACACAGTAAACCCATAGCAGTGTTAATCCTATCAGTGGTAATATGTAATGTCCTACCAAAATCAAAGTTCATCTATCTATAGCATTAGCGCACAATAATATCCATACATGACCCATGCAGTATCAGTCCATTACAGTTGCAGTAGCGTTACATAGCGTCAATGTCCTACACAATTGCTGGGGCTTAGCAACAGGAAATCATCAACAACCGTGGCCTCTTAAACCGTCCCCTAAATAATGTCAAGACAAATAATAAGACAAAGATGCCTCCTTTCCATATCTGTACCTCCACATGAGGTTTTTTTTACATCCCATCAGTCACACAGCCTTCTGGGATTGCATGTATTTCAGCAGGATTGGTTTCAACGCACGCAAAACTCTGCACTGATTTCCACGTTCAGTCTCTCATTACCAGTCACGCTTGCATATAAACATATGGCAGATCCTCAGCATTGCTTCGAGCAAGCCCGACTCTGCCGATGAGACGTTCAATGTAAAACCGGTCCAAAATGTGCTTACATTAAACCAATGCTGCAATGAAATACAATCCCAGAAGGGCGTGTAGTTCATGGATTGTGTAATTACTTTGATGCTTTCACGTGGAGGGAGAGATGGAAGCTCCAGGTCTTCTCGGCCAGTTATTCCCTCCCTTCTCTAGAATTGAAAAACATGAAGCCCTATTAAAAGAACATCTACGCCAGTTTGATATATTTAGGCTGACCTGTCTATGTTTAAACAGAGATTGGATTGTGTGAGGAGCTCCCAGATCCTTGAAATATCTGGACATTTCCACCAGTGAGCTCTTTTGGCTGGGTCATGTAGCCTGCATGCCCAGCCACCACAAGCCAAATAAACTTTTATGCGTCTGGATAGAGGGGCAGAATGGGCGAGGCAGGGGTTAGAGAAGAGATGGACTGATGCGGTACAGAAAGATGTGGAGCTGATTGGACTTCCAGATGACCAGTACTAGCGGTGTTAAGATCGGCCTCTTTTGGGGGCAACTCGTGAAGGACGCTCCTGAGCAATTGGAGGCAGCCACCCTCCAAGAAGAACGGAGCACAGAGCAGTGACCCTCACAACAACGAGCCAAGTGCCGGGCGACTAAAATGCAGCAAGTTGACAAGCGGGGAGCGCAGGTGTTGCATCTTCCAGTCTCCCCAGTCAGTCAACCTATGACACCTGGGTCTGACCCCTGACCTCCTGTTAGCAAGCTTTCGACAATTCACAAGGCCTCACAAGGCCTCAAATGTTACTGTCACTTATTGGCGAACGACGGTCGTTATCGATGTTAGAGTTGGTCGGTGTTGGTGCGTGTGTACCTCTTTACCGTGAGTGTGCACACGTGTGCATTAGAGGCACGGGGCTCTAGCATATAGCGCCACCCCGTGGTCACGTTGTGTAACTGAACACAACTGTCAACGAATACGCGGTGGGGTCAAAGGAAACAACTGAACCGGCTTTAGAGTGAGAAGGCGAGTGTTTGAACTCGAGCGAGGTCAAGTAGATACACAAGTGCAGCCGCCAGGGGGGGCAAGCCGAGTCCAGCGCTGGCACGTACCACCAGATGCTGTGGCACCAATAACGAACCCCCAGGGGGCTTCGAATGTATGTTGAACTTATTTCGCGGCGTACGTAGCCAACAAAGTAAACACAAAAAGCAGTTCTAAAGAAATTAGTTTTGTCATCTAGATTTAAAAGTACATAGCTCCCAGTGGCTTCCTAGAGCGTTCCAGACGGCCACAGAAGCGCATCTGAAACCGCGCGATGCGGTGACCGTCTTTGTTCGATGGCTCAGCCAAAAGCCGCTGCTGCGAGGATGGTCGGAGTTCGCGTGATTGTTTATGCTCCTTGACGAGATCAGCAAGGCATTATGGTTCATTTGTGGCAGGCCCTTTGTTGTATATATAGGTGTTATGAAAATTGTTGAAAATAATGAAAATTAAATGAAATTTGCATAATCTATCCGAAATTATGTTAATTGATGTAATTATGCGCATAAATTATGCTGATTCGAGAGATAATCGTATTAATTTATGCGAGTGGGCGTGGTTATGATAATCCCGGTCGTTATGGATTATGTGGTCGAGCCTTGGCGACGAGGTTTGGTTATTAATTGGAACAACGCGATTAATCGTATGCAGTGACGCAGGCGTTGTGAGCGTAAATGAGAGAGAGTCGATTCGACTCTGCTCTTTAATTCCGTATTATTGATAAGGATACGATTACTCTCGATTGAACATTATGAATTATGTGTGTTATGGAGTATGTGTGGTGATAGGTCCTCTCAAGGTTCAGATCTCATACGCAGAACAATATTATGCAGAATTTCAGGAAGAATCACACACAAACCTTCTGCTTTAATCAATTTTATTTTCTAGCTAACTTTAATTTTTGGATAATATGAAAACTCAATCTCGAGATTTTGGAATTTCAACACTGCGTTAACATGATACCATCACTATTGCGTTGTTTCACTTTGATAACGGCACCTGTGGTTAATTCCCGACGCGTAACGCAATCGATCGGTTGTTGAGAGAGATTAAAAACATGCGAACTATTCTATCAAAACCTTAACCTTACAATATGCAAACTCGTATACTTGAATTGTTACACAACACGGCACTCGGTCTTTGATTCGTATCCAATCCTTAACACATTCTGATATGCGAAGTTATTACGCTTGAAATCGTCAACACAGTACCACGTCGATGTTCGTTCATTGATTCATAACGATTATGCAATTAAAGCGTTCGACTGAAATACTTCTAATTGCCTTATCAACACCACTCAATAGCAGCAATGTTTTCGTCACTTGAATTGTCACACAACACAGCATTCGGTCATTGATCATGCGCGGGCCTTAATGCAATTATTGTCACGTTGTTAATAGGATGACTGATTATTATGCAACGCTACTCGTTGAAAGGGCACTCCAACCAGTATTATTCTTGAAGGCACAAATATGCGTTTGAATTCGTTATTTCATTCATGGATACCAGCAAGATTATGCAGAAAGAAAAATATTAACGAACGACTCAAGTATTTCTAATCGACTTCCTCAACGCAACTCAATAGGTGGCGATGTTTCCCTTTGATATCCTTATCTCGGGACAATCTTTTAATTAATTGTGGCCAGACCCCTGACAGGGAACCGGTTGAACACGCTCTTCACCCCCGCGAGCGGCGCTCCGTGGTGAGGTGCCAAGAATTAATCCTTATTAATGGGTCAGTTGGTAATTTATGCGGTTAGAAGTACAGCCCCAACACAATATTAAAGAGGAAAATTATGAACTCTCTTAAAAACGACGGATTATTCACTCGGTCGTTGCGATGTTTCCACAATCACGGATGGTTCAATGGCTTGAGGTTTTAGGCTTTTGTTAATGACCTGTGTGTGTGTTGAATGGTATGAGTGGTGAAAGAGTAGGCCAATGTTCGGAATCGATTCTTTGCGTCAGGCAGACGTCTGGTTTGTCGTGTAGTGGGGGGCAGTGTATCATACGTATCAGTTGATTCTTCTTTCAGTAGTTGGTTCGGACTCGGCGGACGTTGGTGAACGAGTTGATACGTTGTTGTAGTTGCGATGACCGTCCGGTAGATGGCGGTAGAAGCACGCCCGCAGCGGCACGGTTTTACGCGGACGGTTTGGTAATGCGCGCAGTGCGTTTGCGTGCAGCTGGCACGCTTGGTGCTCCGTCGTCGGCGGTTGTAGATTGCAGGCTCACGATTCGCTCGTGGTGGCGCTGGCCGCTAACAGCGGCAGCGGGTCGCCAATCGGCGACACTCGCCAATTCGGCGAGTTTGTAGAGGCGTCTCCGGCGTCGGTGATGGCTGGTCTTCTGTTGAGACGAGTTGAGCGGGTCTTCTGCTGAGATGAGTTGAGATGAGTCTTCTTCTGTTGAGCTGGCCCCGAGGGCTGATGAGTTGAATTCAATGCTGAAACGGCTCCTTTTTATGCCAAAAATCTCTCTCCTTCTTGGCTCCTCCTCCCGAGGCGGAGCTATCTTTGATCTGACCGTGTGTCGGTGGGGGGGGGGGGTTTGTGTGTCAGTGGTGGGGGGGTTCGTGTGTCAGTGTGTATGTTTGTGTGTCAGTGGTGGGGGGTTGGTGTGTCAGTGTGTATGTTTGTGTGTGTGTCATTTTTGACACGGTTCTGTTCGGGTCTTTCCTCAAGCCATAAACATCAAGACAACAGACGCTGCGATTCATCTTGAAGGCGCCTGGTTGTCTACTCCATCCATCCAGAGGGGGCTTCCCCCCCTTTTGTACCGTTCCCGACGCACAAAGAGATGGTTAGTTTTTAAAGTTTAACATTCTCATCTGACAGCGTATTGTACCGTACCCATATATGATTCTGCTTGTGGTTCGGGGTATTCGAATTTGTTTCCAAGTGAAGATGCTCTTCCGAGTGTATGCATTTTATCACGTGTTGCGGGGAGAGACAAACGTGGCCGGGATCTTCCCATCTCTCTATACTTTGTGTTAACGTCGCTCAAATATCACTTCGACTCCACATTCAACCAGCCTGATCCACCCCGTTACCTTGGCTCCTACTCAGTTTATTAATTTTCGTCATTCTGTGTGTCTTATCACGTATAAATGTATGGCGGTTTATTTAACTTAAAGCTTGCTCGCTCTTTTGCTGCCCGTGTGCAGGGTGGGGTGGGACCACTATTAAGTCCCGTGTGTGGCAGATGGTTCCTGCGATAACGATCTGTTTGCCCTGGCGTGAAATTCCTCTCTCGCGCTCTGCGGGAGAGACAAAGGTGGTCGGGAGTACCTATCTCTTTATACTTTCGACTTTATTTTTCTCAAATACCATTTGGTCCCATGTTCGCCAAGACTCCTGTTTGTAACTACGTCCTCCCGACACCCCTCTCGGTTTACCGAGGTTCGCATTGTTATGATGGCATTATTAAAGAGAAAAATAATTTGCATCCTGAGTTTAAGAGGTCCGTTTCTTGATTGTTGGAATCCATATCCCTTGGTTCTGTAAGGTTCTATAATGGAATGTCGTGTAAGGTGAACACGTTATTCTTAATTTTATGTGTGACTGATGTGTAGCCACTTCTTTAACTCAAAAACGTTTTCGCTGGCTGTTGTGTGTGTTTTCTCATTAATCCGTCTGGCTAGCTCCAGATGGCCCCTTGTGATAAGGTGTGGTTCTTGCTTCTCCGCGCTGTGAGAGAGACAAAGGTGGTCGGGGTTGCTTGGGATATTGTTGAACTCTTTCGTAAGTTTGCTCGTTCGCCTCATTCCTTCTCGATAACCTTTGATGTGACTCGGTATTCCCGCTCCCAAGTTGGTGATTTAACAGTTAGAGTATTAAAAGGTGAAAATCATTTGATGTTGAATTAATAATTGGATAAGGATTCACTGATGTGTCTAGTGGCCTGTTCTTAATTGGAGTGAGCGTTAGGACCGCTTATTTGATCTTATTCTTGTTGTTGCCTTTTAATTATTTTTTTCCGTTGTTTTACCGGCAAATAAGAAACAAAAAAATTGTATACGATTTACCCTGTTGGCACCTCCGTGTCTACTCTCTTGGTGTTCTGACCTCGGGGGGACCTTTCCTAAGGGGCCCATCAAACTCTTGTTCATCTGGAGATTTTCGCGGATAGCTGTTAACATCCTCGCCTTGAGAGTTTTATTATTTCTTTTTATATATATATATGGCCTGTTTATGATCAACATCTGCTTTTTTGTGTTTCTGGCTTACGGGTTTAATTCATTATTAAAATAAAAATTGTTTGTCACAAAAGAAAGGAAAAAGAAATCTATGTGTATGCATCCGTAAATATTCTTATGGATATTAATTGTGGAAAAAGGGCCGTATACAACAACAGGTTCCACAGGATTGGAAGGACACCCTGGTGGTCCCCCTCTTTAAGAAAAGGGACTGCACAGATTGTAACAATGACAGGGAAAGGCCCTGGCAAGGATTATTCAACATCGTCTTGCCAGGCACACTGAGGAGAGGTTTGCAGAGCCCAAATGTGGTTTCAGGCCAGGGAGGTCCTGCACGGATGCCATATTCTCTGTCCGTCTGCTACGGTAGAGGTGTAGGGAATACCAACAGAACCTATATCTCTGCTTTATTCACCTGATCAAGGCCTATGATAACATCAATAGGCCGGGCTCTGTGTTGTTGTTCGTGTTTTCGGATTCCCCGACTCTCCTCACAATCATTATGGACCTTCATGATGGTGGGCAGGCCCGGGTAATGCTACATGGCTGGGAGTCAGAACCATTTCCTGTTCAGCTTGGAGTGCGACAGGAATATCCTCTATCTCCTACATTATTTAACACATTTTCGACCACGTAGTTTGAGAAGCTTTCCATGGCTGTACTAGAGGAATGTCCATCTGGTACAAATACAATGGGAGGCTGATTGATGCCCAGGTGCGGTCGAGGGATGGCAATATCGGACTTTGTGAAGGAGGCATGTGAAGGAAGCTACTGGGCAATTGGAGGTAGTATTCATCCTCAAACAATAGTGGAGGGCAGAGGAGCGACGTTCACAGGTGGTGCATCTGCCAGTCATCTCACTCAGTCAACCCATGGCACCTGGGTCTGTGCTATGACCTCCTGCCAGCGAGCCTTCAACATTTCGCGTGGCCTCAAAGTGCATATAGCCTGGCACAAGTCCACTGGTGATGTCACCGCCACTTCGTTGGGAATGGAGGTTGTTGTTGTGACATACAGTATTGTGGTTGAACACGATATGAATGACATGGAAGAGTTGGGCTGGTAGACCAAGACCTCTCAGCATGGGAGGAGGAATTGGAGGAATTAACAAGTGAAATTCAGGGGAATAGTAACCATGATAGGAGTGACAGAAGAGTGATATGGAGGTGACTGACCACCGGTGAGCAAGAAGCCAGAGTGAATCAGAATCTTTATTTAGACTGGAGGAATCCGATGAGCCATGAAGCTCGTTTTCACAGATGTCCATTTGGGGCAGGTGAGCAAGTTCCAACAGAAAGTCAGTGAGTGCTGGATCATCAATCACCCTGCTTTATGTTGAATTCTATCAAGTGCAGTGAGGTAGAAAATAGGTACTCCACCCCAGATGTGACAACAGTTTTCCACCTTGCATGAGTGGTGACACCCTGGGTTGGATGGCTTTGGCCCAGTTAACAATGACTGCACCCATCAAATGTGTGCACACATTTTAGAGTCAGGATTTCACTTCATTCGGATAAATTCCACCGAAACATGCGATTAACGCCAATGTCATTACGAGGGCCCTTAGGCAGGATAGAGCTGTGGATGAAGGAGAGAGCTGTGGATGAAGAGGAGAGAGTTGTGTGTGAAGGAGGGAGCTGTTTGTGACAGTGAAGATGGAAACAATTGACTGGAACCCTTCCCTGTCTCCGCGTGTTGGCGAGGGGAGCGTTGGCTACACCGTGCAGAAGTCTCCGATGTTCCCCCCCTGTTAGGGGGGATTAGCCGTCAACATTCGTGTGTCCCCCTCTTGAAAGCCTTTCTGGGAACGTGTATTGCTCGCTTTCTTCCATGCAAGGGAGTTGCGAGGTCATATTCGTCTACGTCAGGGGTCGGGCAAACCTGCGGCTCTTTAAGCGACCGCTTCGTGACGTTATTTATTAAGGACCCACCGTCTCGTATTCACGTGGCATGGTGGCTCTTGAAATTTAGAGAGATATTTTTCAATATAATATACCAAATTAGAAAAAAACAACGGCCCGTCTTGTTATTTTGGCTGCCGACGCCTGGTCCGTATAGAAAGCGGCGTCCTCACCTCGCGTGTTAAAAATAAATTGCCCGTGAATTCAGAATTGGTTCCACGACTCGTGACGGCCAAACAGCAGCGTAATGCCACGCCTGGGAATGACCATCAAGGAGGAGTGAGCAACAGGAGCCTTTCGATGCGACCGTGTCAGCCACCACCACGACGACAGACTCTGCGGGACGCGTGTGTACTTTTTATTCGAAAAAGATTATGTACAAAACACAGATGAGAGAACACGCCGGTTTTGGAAGGGCATCTCCATAATCATCTAGATGGTCATCTCCATAATCATCTCCATGATCATCTCCACGATCATCTCGATGGTAATCTCGATGGTCATCTCCATGATCATCTCGATGGTCATCTCCATTATCATCTCCACGATCATCTCGATGGTCATCTCCATGGTCATCTCCATGATCATATCGATGATCATCTCGAGGGGCATCTCCATGGTCATCTCCATAATCATCTCGATGGTCATCTCCATGATCATCTCCACGATCATCTCTATGGTCATCTCCATGATCATATCGATGGTCATCTCCATGGTCATCTCCATGGTCATTTCTATGATTATCTTGATGTCATCTCGATGGTCATCTCATTGGTCATCTGCATGGTCATCTCGATGGTCAACTCGATGGTCATCTCCAATATCATCTCCATGATCATCTCGATGGTTATCTCCATGTTCATCTCCATGGTCATCTCCATGATCATATCGAAGATAATCTCGATGGTCATCTCCATAATCATCTCCACGATCATCTCGATGGTCATCTCGATAGTCATCTCCATGATCATCTCCATAATTATCTCGACAGTCATCTCCATAATCATCTCTATGATCATTTCCACGATCATCTCGATGGTCATCTCCATGATCATCTGGATAGTCATCTCCATGGTCATCTCCACGGTCATTTCTATGATTATCTTGATGTCATCTCGATGGTCATCTCATTGGTCATCTGCATGGTCATCTCGATGGTCAACTCGATGGTCATCTCCAATATCATCTCCATGATCATCTCGATGGTTATCTCCATGTTCATCTCCATAATAATCTCGATGGTCATCTCCATGATCATTTCCACGATCATCTCGATGGTCATCTCCATGATCATCTCGATGGTCATCTCCATGGTCATCTCCATGATGATATCGATGGTCATCTCGATGTTCATCTCCATGGTCATCTCCATCGTCATTTCCATGATTATCTCGATGTCATCTCGATGTTCATCTCATTGGTCATCTTCATGGTCATCTTGATGGTCATCTCGATGGGCATCTCCATGATCATCTCGATGGTCATCTCCATAATCATCTCCACGATCATCTCGATGGTCATCTCCATGGTCATCTCCATGATCATATCGATGGTCATCTCGATGTTCATCTCGATGGGCATCTCCATGATCATCTCGACGATCATCTCCATGATCATGTCCATGATAATGGAAATGGTCATCTCCATGATAATCTCCATGATCATTTCGATAGTCATCTCCATGGTCATCTCCATGATCATCTCGATGGTCATCTCCATGATCATCTCCATGATCATCTTGATGGACATCTGCATGTTAATCTCGACGATCATCTCCATGATTATCTCAATAGTTATCGCCATGATCACCTCCATGATGACCATCTCCATGATCATCTCGATGGTCATCTCCATGATCATCTCGACGGTCATCTCGATGGTGATCTCCATGATCATCTCGATGATGATCTCCATGATCTCAGAATGGAATCGTAGTCACGTGCATCTTCAAAATTAGCGGCCGGTGTACATCCCTTATGTTTTTCTTCCAATAACTGAAAAATAAAGAGATCGTTTAAATCATCATCATCAAAGTTACATGTGATCTATATCTCGTGAACGCCTTTTCCAATATACAGGAGCATCCGAGCGTAACTGTGTTAGAGAGTACAATATTTTAAATACACGATGCGTAGCCGAGTTGACCCCGACACTGAAGGAAAGTTGTGAACATCGATCGGAGGCCGCGCGGCCCCTTTTAAGAACATGCACGAGTTTTGTGAACTTTAAACACAACCACCTCCACCCCACCCCTTACCCCTCCCCTGTACCGTCAAACGAACACAAAAACCGAGTCAAAAAGACCCACGAACGAACGAACAAACGGCGAGTGTACAAGTGAGTGAGTGTACAAGTGAGTGAGTGTACAAGTGAGTGAGTGTACAAGTGAGTGAGTGAGTGTACAAGTGAGTGAGTGTACAAGTGAGTGTGCAAGTGAGTGAGCGTGGAGGCAAGTGTTCAGGCGGGAGTGCTGGTGAGTGTACAGGTGAGCGTGCAGGTGAGTGTACATGTGAGTGAGTGTCACAGGTGAGTGTACAGGTGAGTGTACAGGTGAGCGTGCAGGTGAGTGTACATGTGAGTGAGTGTCACATGTGAGTGTACAGGTGAGCGTGCAGGTGAGTGTACATGTGAGTGAGTACAGGTGAGTGTACATGTGAGTGAGTGTCACAGGTGAGTGTACAGGTGAGTGTACAGGCGAGTGTACAGGTCAGCGTGCAGGTGAGTGTACATGTGAGTGAGTGTCACAGGTGAGTGTACAGGTGAGTGTAGAGGCGAGTGTACAGGTGAGCGCGCAGGTGAGTGTACATGTGAGTGAGTGTCACAGGTGAGTGTACAGGTCATTGTACAGGTGAGCGTGCAGGTGAGTGTACAGGTGAGTGAGTGTCACAGGTGAGTCTACAGGTGAGTGTGCAGGTGAGTGTACAGGTGAGTGAGTGTCACAGGTGAGTGTACAGGTGAGTGTACATGTGAGTGAGTGTACAGGTGAGTGTACAGGTCAGTGTACAGGTGAGCGTGCGGGCGAGCGTGCAGGTGAGTGTACATGTGAGTGAGTGTCACAGGTGAGTGTACAGGTGAGTGTACATGCGAGTGTACATGTGAGTGAGTGTACAGGTGAGTGTACAGGTGAGTGTACATGTGAGTGAGTGTCACAGGTGAGTGTACAGGTGAGTGTACAGGTGAGCGTGCAGGTGAGTGTACATGTGAGTGAGTGTCACATGTGAGTGTACAGGTGAGCGTGCAGGTGAGTGTACATGTGAGTGAGTACAGGTGAGTGTACATGTGAGTGAGTGTCACAGGTGAGTGTACAGGTGAGTGTACAGGCGAGTGTACAGGTCAGCGTGCAGGTGAGTGTACATGTGAGTGAGTGTCACAGGTGAGTGTACAGGTGAGTGTAGAGGCGAGTGTACAGGTGAGCGCGCAGGTGAGTGTACATGTGAGTGAGTGTCACAGGTGAGTGTACAGGTCATTGTACAGGTGAGCGTGCAGGTGAGTGTACAGGTGTGTGAGTGTCACAGGTGAGTCTACAGGTGAGTGTGCAGGTGAGTGTACAGGTGAGTGAGTGTCACAGGTGAGTGTACAGGTGAGTGTACATGTGAGTGAGTGTACAGGTGAGTGTACAGGTCAGTGTACAGGTGAGCGTGCGGGCGAGCGTGCAGTTGAGTGTACATGTGAGTGAGTGTCACAGGTGAGTGTACAGGTGAGTGTACATGCGAGTGTACATGTGAGTGAGTGTACAGGTGAGTGTACAGGTGAGTGTACATGTGAGTGAGTGTACAGGTGAGCGTGCAGGTGAGTGTACATGTGAGTGAGTGTCACAGGTGAGTGTCACAGGTGAGTGTACAGGTGAGTGTACAGGTGAGTGTACAGGTGAGTGTACATGTGAGTGAGTGTACAGGTGAGCGTGCAGGTGAGTGTACATGTGAGTGAGTGTCACAGGTGAGTGTCACAGGTGAGTGTACAGGTGAGTGTACAGGTGAGTGTCACAGGTGAGTGTACAGGTGAGCGTGCGGGCGAGCACCTGGAACGCGGCACGGGTTGTGCTGGCAGGGCAGGATGACCACGGGCTTGGAGGACATCTCCAGGCAGAGGGGGCACAGCAGCTGGCGCGCTCCAGCTCCTCGTAGCGCGCCTGGGACTCGCGCAGCAGCAGCGACCCACAGGCGGACAGCCTCGTCGCTGCTACAGCTGTCACGCACAGGCGGACAGCCTCGTCGCTGCTACAGCTGTCACGTTCCCGGGCTCCCTATCCTCCTCTTCCCCATGTCACGTGGAGACAGAGAGAGAGGGCATTCACACCACGAGGTCACGTGGCCCAGGAGAAAACAAATCCCCCCCTCTAAACCAACTCCCAACATGGACTGGTCCGTCCAAGTCAAACTCCCTCGCCCCCTGTCAAACACCAACTATGGACTCGTCCATCACATGTCCCACCTCCCTCACGGAAAATCATCGAAGTCAACGTACAGTAGGACAGTCCACAGAAGCGGCATCGACAACAACAACAGCCGTCACCATTCGCCACTAAGTGGCGGTGACGTCCCCACGGCGTTTGTGCCAGGCTAGGTGCACTCTTAGGCCACGCGAAGTGTCGAATGCTCGCTGACAGGAGGTCACGGGACAGAACCCTGCAGGTGCCATGGGTTGACGGACTCGAGATGGCTGGCAGACGCCACCAGCTGTGCCAACTCGCCGCATTTTATCCGCCCGCCTCTCCGCTCGTTGTTGTGAGCGTCGCTCCTTTGCCCCTCCGTCGTCGTCGTTGTTGCTGGAGGGCGACTGCCTCCAACTGCCCGGGAGCGTCCCTCACGAGCCTTCTCCTCCTCCACAGAGGCCGATCTTGACACTGCCGGTACCGCTCATCGGCAAGTCCACTCGGCTCCACATCCTCCAACCAGGTACCTTTGTAGACCCGCAATGATGCCGTGCCGTGTTGGCAGTCCACTGCTGGATGAAGGCTTCGGGTCGCCACGGTGGCTAGGAGATGTTAACTACCTCGCCCGGTGTGCAGGAGGTCGTGGGTTCGATCCCGACCCCGACGCCTGCTGCTGCTGCTGTATATTTGGAGTCTGCGGTGTCTCTCTCCCCGGGGTCGCGTGGATTTTTGCTCCGGGTGCTGCGGTGTTTCCATTCCACATTGAGAATCGACGTGTTTCCAATATTTGGCTGCTCTAAATGTCCACACGATAAGCCACTTTGTTGAGCTATCATCTGTGGCCAGGTCGCTTCTTATAAAAGCGCTATGTAGCTCAGTGTGACTTAGGTGGTTAAAATAAATAAAAATAGTAAAAATAACAACACCACCACTCCACGCACACAGAACATCTGTCGTGATCCTGACTGCAGTGCTCATCTCGATATGGTCGATGAAAGTGAATTACGTGACGGCCGCTACGTTCAAAGGTTTCGTCACCTTTGGGTGGCATCAGTTGCTGCTCTGGCCCATCGGGAAATACAATAATGCCTTGATGGAGGCTCCATTGAAGATGCGTGCGACCCTCTCAACTGGCCGTCTGACCCAAATGTTCGCTCCAACCCGAGCTGAATATCGAGTGGAACTGTGTGACCCTGGGGCTATTAGCTACAAAGCAACACTTTATTTTTTACTGCCCACGGTAAATCCACTGCTGGACGAAGGCCTTCCCACCATTGTAGTTCTTTGACCATATCCCACCACGGGTGCTCGATGCTGGTCGGTGAAGGTAGCGGGCAACCAGCCCTGACATCGCTCGCCAGTCGTGTCGTTGTTAGCCCTGGACAGGAATTGAACTCGGGTGGAGCCGGTTCGTAGCGTGGCGCGCTACCCATCTGTGCCACTTCTCGTCACCCTCTTTGGCTGTTTACTCAACGACCCCAACATCCGTCAATGAAGACCGATTCCATTCATAAAGTGCGCTCTTGCCGCCGTGTGCGCTGAGTAGTACTCAGTATTAAACACGCGTTGACTACTCTATACAGCAGGGGTGTCCAAACTTTTTTTCCCGAGGGCCACATACAGAAAAATATACGAAGGATTTGGCCACTCACTAGACGTGAGGTATACTGCCTCACTTCTCATGCACTAATATTGTCAAAATCAATCAAATGCAGGTAAATTACGTTTGATTATTGAACATGTTTGAAGAAAAAAAGCCTCCATCATAGCTCTTTATTAGTAGATTTTAATTTTATTTTTTGCAAAAAGGTTGGCAGGTCATTCTCTCAGTGACAGCCTCAGATTGGTTCTTAGGGTGCTGATCCCCCTTCATTGTCCATATGAAGGGAGAGACAAGAAGAGAAATAGGGGATGTGGATATTTCAAGCTTATTACACGAATAAATTATTGGGCTTGTTAACACATCAACTAACGTTCGTTAAAAAAAATTGTCATCAACTTTAATTGACTGAATGTATTAAGTAATTGGGCTTAATAACAAATGAAAACGGTGTGTATATTTTAACTCACCTGTAATGGGAAGAATGTTATGCTCAGTGGGAGCAGTGATGCTGCGCTTTGGTGTGAAGGATAGCTGGCAGGTCAGGAGTAAGTTTGGTGGTTGAGATGCGAAGGACGTCACGCAGATGGCTGTCGGTCGTTCTGGTTCTCAGCCTGCTTTTGTTCAGCGTTAACAGAGAGAATGTCTGCTCACATATGTATGTTGAGCCGAACAGACTCATCATTCGTTTTGCATGGCGTCTCGTCAGAGGAAACTTGGCCTTTTCCAAACTCCGGTAGAAGTCAGGTAGGGAGAGAAGCTGATGCTGATTCTTCAGAGAATCATCACACTGAATTTCGATCAGTTCTAATTGCAGACTCTCCTCCACTTCTTTCGCATCCATTGAAAACGGAGCCGCAAACAGTGTGATTTCCTTCTCAATGACAGAAAAATCTTGGAAGCGCTGACTGAATTCTGTCATGAGAGATGTGATCACAGACACATATTCTCCCATTTTTGCAGAGAGCTTGGCATTTGGAAATGCGCATTGATTTCGGTCAGCGTGGGGAAGTGCGCGACATTGAAGTTGCGCAGTTGTGACTCGAAGAGACGGAGCTTCGCACGGAATGCTTTCATGTGCACATACAGCTTTGGTACCAGCTGCTCTTTGCCTTGCAGTCTCTTGTTCGGGGTGTTGAGATGATCAGTGAGATCAACTAAAAAAGCCAGGCCTGCCAACCGTAAAGGGTCACTGATCTCATGGAGAGGTCTGCCCTTTTCTTTCAACAACTTGTCGATATTTGATCTCAGGGAATAAAACCGCTGCAGCACGGAGCCGCGACTGAGCCAGCGCCCTTGAGAATGGTAGAGTAGGTCCCCGTATTCAGCATCGACATCAGAGAGGAACGCTTGCAATTCTCTGTGGTAAAGCCCTCGGGCCATAAATGTTTTTGACATTTTTCACAACTGTGTTCATCACATCGCCAAGCTGGATTATCTTGGCACAGAGGGCTCCGTGGTAGATGATACAGTGCATTTTAACAGCCTCACCTCCGCTCTCCTGCACCTTGGCACTCACCATAGAAGCCATTCCTTTGCGCTCGCCTGTCATTGCTGGAGCCCCATCCGTTGTAATTCCACACAGCTTGTCCCATTTAAGTCCAGCCTGGTTAATTGAATCTGACACAGCTTCAAAACATGTCCTTCCCAGTTGTTGTCCCCTTTAGACTCCGAAGATCAAGCAGTTCCTCTGTAATGCAAAAATTATCATCAACTCCCCGCAAAAAAATTAACAGCCTTGCAGTGTCCGTGGCATCTGTGCTCTCATCACATGCAATCGAGTAAAAATCGAAAGCACAAGCTTTATCTGACACTTGCTGTTTTAAGTTAGCCGACAAGTCTTCAATTCGCCGCGCAACCTTATTTCTGGACATACTAACATCGTTGAAATCCTGCATTTTCTCCAGGCACATTCCCACGACTTTAGTGAGGCACTGTTTGATGAAGTCACCGTCTGAGAAAGGTTTCCCGTGTAGGGCAATGAGTTGAGCTACTTCATTGCTGGCTATTGTTGCATTTTCTTGAGCTTTGTTAGCACGGAAAAAAAAACCCTGCTGCTGCGTTAGCAGGCTAGCTTGCCATTTGCTTTACCTTCTCTCTCCGCTCGGCGCCAGTGTCGGACGTGAAGGTCTGATGTTTCGTTTCATAATGCCGTCGTACATTGTACTCTTTCATCACGGCAACACTCTCATTACAAATCAAACAAACACACTTCCCCTTGGTTTCTATGAAAAAAAAACATTTTTCCACCGAGTCTGAAATTTTCTGCACTCGCTTGCAATCTTGCGTCTCTTCAGTTCCGGCATTTCTGGTGACCCTGAGCAAATGTTTTCTTCGATTGCTTGCTTTGTGGAGACGCTGCCTTGCCCAAGACAATAGCGCCATCTAGTATTTAAATTAAGAAATGCAATACAGTGGGCCATTGTCCATTATATTTTTAGACTTTGATACGGGCCAATTAAAAATGAATGGCGCAGTTGGCCCGCGGGCCGTAGTTTGGACACCCCTGCTATACAGGGCGGGATAGAGATCTCTACTCAACCCTGCAGGGTGACCCCTCTCATAGTGAAGGCGTTCACACTCGAGCCGCGGTTGCCCTGTGCCAGTAGTTGCATCATTAACTGTGCGAAATAATTTTCAAACCATTTCTATAAAAATGCAGAATTTGCCATTAAGTTACTTTTCTTGGATTTATCAGAATTCCAAAATAGCTCTCTCAATAGCTGTAGCGATTACATATTTGCGTTGTTAAAATGCATGACTCATAAAACGATAATTAAATGACCCCTTAGTGTAGGACGATCATTGAATGTTCAACTATAAAACTCTGCAATGTTAATGTAATGCTGAGGGTGTTGACAAGAAAAGTAACGGATGTGTGGGGTTGAAATTGTCAACTCGTGTCCGCACTGCATCGTGCGGCGGGTTTCTGACAGCAGCAGCATCGCCACGACGCTCTCATTGCCGCTTGGTGAATATCTGTGGCGGGTTCCTTTTCGTTTTTTATTCATTGAATGAGGACGTCACCCTCCCTGCACCTGGCCACCCACTTGTGTTGTTTGTGTGCCTTCAGGTGTCACAGCAGAGCTATTGCAGAGGGATGCTGCGATTATACTGGCGTGGGGCTCAGCATAGACGGCGGCCCTCTGTCAATCCACAGCGGAGGTAAGAGCCCCCCACTCTGTGTCAGTAAATGGGGTGGGTGTTTGATCATACTTCACCACGCTGGTCAGTATGAGTTGGTGTGAAGGTGAGGCAGCCCAGAGATTTGTTCAGATGTCACTCAGCACCGACGTTAGCCGTGGCCGGGAATCGAACTTAGCTGGCAGTGGTCAGTGTGCGCTAACGGCCGGGCCACCGCTTCACGGGTGAACGGGTTGATTAGGTGAGACGATGGCGTTGCGTTTCATATCAGTGGCTACTCCTCCATGTGGCTGGGCGATTGAGTAACCACACCCACAGCAGTGTCCCAGTGTACCGGCACCCCCCCAGTGCTGGAGTCAACATTCTCTGGGCCCCGTTTTTCTTCACACGCCGCCCTGCATTTGAGCCCAGCAAGAAGCGTGTCCCCACCGAACGCGTTATGGTCAAATGTTGTAAGCGGCAGGTAAATCTAACTTTATATTTGACGACCTTCTCTTCCAAGCCTTTCTGGCCAGTGTGGAGGAGTAGGCCAATGACCCTCACAGGGGCTCTCTGGAGCTCCCGCTCGTGGAGGCCCCCTTTGCCGGCAGTGGCGTGAACAACTGCAGGGGCTGTACCATTACCTTTTATCCACTTTTTATATTCAACATTTAATTAGGTCAGCAACGTGGTCTTGACCTCTGGCCCACAAACATTTCAGAGAAATACAACAAGTGCACGTGTATACAAGTGTACTTCTGTGGCAACGCTGTCGTGGTCGGTGCTGTGAGGGAGAGGGCCAATTCCAATTGGCCCTTTTCCCTTATGGCGTCTGTGACCATCACAGCGGCTAAATGAGGGCTCTGGACGGGTGCGAGGGGCTGGTAACCCCTCCACCTTCATTTAACTACCACTAAACTACGACCGAAAAATGTAATTAGACATACACACACACGCATTCACACACACAAACACGTACACACCCATCAACACACAGACATACAAAGACAAAGATCCCCCGTATAGCCAAAACAAGCTGTTTGGGCAAGTGCTGTTAGCGAGCACACGCACCTGCATACACACATACATACACACATAAACACACGTAAACAAAGAGAAACACACACATACACCCACACACAAAGACACATACACACACACTGCGATGGCAAAGTAATAAATGGAAGCGAGACCAGTTTTGTCACGACAAGTATATATTGAATTTTGATTTAAAGCTTTCGTGACTGCAGTAATTCATATTCTTAGTTTTTTCGGTAAAGTCACGTTGAAGAGAAACAACAAAATAACAAAATATATATAAAACAATAAAAAAAAATTCTCACGACGTTTCGACCATAACTCAAACGGTCATCATCAGGTGTGTCGGTTTGCATAAATTTATTTTTAAAACGGCACATTTATTTATAAAAAAAAACGTTGGCGTCACGCGCAGCGATTGGCAGTTTGCCCAGGACTAGTCCATCTATTTTTTTTAAAAGAGGAGGGGGGAGACGAAATTTTTTATAATTTATGCTGTCTGAAAGCCACTGTAAGCGTGAACAATAAATCAAGAACTGAAATGATTTATCAAATCTTTCCAATGATTGCTAAGATAGAATCCATCTTCTCGGTTGAAATTGTCTCTTTGTAAGCCATCTGGCTTCCATGAGAGATTCGTTCATGAGGCTATCCACATATACAAGCACAGAGACAATTTCAACCGAGAAGATGGATTCTATCTTAGCAATCATTGGAAAGATTTGATAAATCATTTCAGTTCTTGATTTATTGTTCACGCTTACAGTGGCTTTCAGACAGCATACATTATAAAAAATTTCGTCTCCCCCCTCCTCTTTTCAAAAAAATAGATGGACTAGTCCTGGGCAAACTGCCAATCGCTGCGCGTGACGCCAACGTTTTTTTTAATAAATAAATGTGCCGTTTTAAAAATAAATTTATGCAAACCGACACACCTGATGATGACCGTTTGAGTTATGGTCGAAACGTCGTGAGAATTTTTTATTGTTTTATATATATTTTGTTATTTTGTTGTTTCTCTTCAACGTGACTTTACCGAAAAAACTAAGAATAAGTATATATTGATGTCAAGTGCAAATACAAAACGAGATAGACAAAATCTCTGGAAAACATTAACTCGCTTTCCCTTCCCACACTTTGAGCTGCTTTTGTACAAACGATAAAAACCCCGAGGAGACCAAAGTGTCACCGATCTACATTCACGAGTTCAGAAACCGCTGTTTCTGGAGGCATCATGGAAGATGGAAATAAATTGCTTGGCGAAGTTCATCATTTATCGTACGTTTCACGTGGTAACGGCTTGGCGCTACGGTTAGCGTGTCCATTGAAATGTGCACGCCCCGTACGTAAAAAAGTAACAGATATGTAGTTTAAAAAATGCCGACGTGTTCACAGTTCGATATATAAATAAATACTTTGCAACAGCGGTGACTTTTTAAATCCCCGACACAACGCGAAATAAAAGGCCCGCATTTTAAATTAATGGAGACAAGAACCGTATGGGAATACCTTGCACGACCTCACTGAGAGCGCACTCCGGCCTCGCGTTGTGGAGGACACAACCTCTGTCTTCATTTGTAATGAGACAGTTAATTTTACGGTCACCATCAATAACATTCCTGGTGCCAACTCTCTTGACGATTGGCCAGGGAATAAACGGCAACCCCAAGCCATAATGGGTTGGTGCCGCCTGCATGGATCTTGGCTCCTGTTTCCCAGAATGGCTGGCGTGATTTTAAGCGCTTTCGTGCTGGGTTTTTCAAGTCTTCGTGGATTAAATCTTGATTTGAAGCTTTCATGACTGCAGGAATTACTCTTTGGTTCTTTCGGTAAAGTCACGTAGAAAAAATATAAATGTATTAATAGAGTACGACGTTTCGATTGCAACACAAGCAGGGGCTGGTGGTGGAGCCGGCGATGAGTACATTTTTGGGGAGCGGGCGACGCCATGGTGAGCCGCTGCCTGGTGCCTTCGTAAAATGTCTCTCAAAATTATTTTGAATTTGAGCGGAAGCAAAAGGTTAGACACTTGATCATGGATTTTAAGCACCGACTTCTATTGGTGGGGCGAGTGCCAGTTGTTACACCGGTGGTGGCTGCTGTGCAACCAGAGTGGCGGTGGCTGTGGTGGGACTGGTGGCGGTGGCTGCTGTTGGACTGGCTGCTGTTGGACTGGCTGCTGTTGGACTGGCTGCTGTTGGACTGGCTGCTGTGGGACACGCGGTGGCAGCAGCTGCTGTGGTGCTGACGGCGGTTTCTTCGAGAGTGGCGGCGGTGGTGGTGGCTGCTGCAGGACCGGCGGTGGTTGCTGGTGGAATGGCAGCGGCTGCTGTGAGATCGGGGTGGTGGTGGCTGCTCTGGGACTAGCGGCAGAGGCTGTTGCATGCCTGGCGTTGCCGGTAGCTGCTGCTGCTGCTGTTCCTGCCGTGGCCCTTGCAGTTGCTCCGGCAGTTGTTCCCGTTGGGGCGGTTCGACGTCTTGGGTTTCTGGAGGTAAAGAAGATGATGGCGCTAAAGTCCAAACCGCTCGACATTGGGTGAATGAAACAAAACCGGTCTGAAGTATAAACAAGAAGATCGCTGTACTTCACCATTCCCTTAATATAAAACGATGCGCTGTCAGGGTGTACATTCTCCCTGGGCATTTCCATGCACACGGGGCGACGTTTCAAATCCATCCTTTACCTTGCGCGCCGGTGAGGAGAGCTGCCGTACAGAGACAGGGTCCGGGGTCTCCCTTCGCCGAGTGGGGCCGCTTGAGGCACAAGCGGGACGTCGCCTTGACGTGCTCCAGCGGGCAGTAGCTGTCCGCTGGCGGCGCGTTCAATTCTGGGGACCTGCATGCACGCACCAACGCGTCGCAAACCGTTAACACCTGCCTTCAAAGTAGACACTGCTGCTCGCACAAGACAATATCTTTCCAGTGAGCTGGTCTGGGGGACGGTTGTAAGTGCAGGTTAAAGTGAAGGGGAGAGAAGGCGACTTACCGAATATAGAAGAGCATGTAGGCCTGCTCGTTCATAACAGCCTTGGTGTCCACGTGCCGCACGATGGAGTCGTTCATACAGCACCATTGTCCATTGCTGATCTGCGCACAGTCACAGCACGGCTACACTTGGTTACAATGTTTACACAACTGCACCCAACCTCCTCCGTTCATTAATAACAACACACGATACACTCTAGACAACAAGTTCGTAAAGAGCATCACCCCATCGTCAGAGCTGCAGAGGGTGCTACGTTTGCTATGATGGTGCTGAAGTTACAGAACGATCTGCCTGACCATATCACTGCATCGACGACCTTGGACCAATTTCATCAAAATCAGAATCATTTGTGCTGAAAGAATTCGATGATCTACGAAGCTCTTTTCAACAGATGTCCAGTAGGGGCGGGTCAGAAGGTTATAACAACAACAAACAATACAACACCGATTGGAGTGCAAAGTGTAGGAATGCTAAGGAAGTCACTACAAATAAATAAAGTATATATACTGTAAGTAGAAGTCGCATAAATACATCAGGACGCAAGAACAGACACAAGACTTCGATTTATTCTTCCCTATTGGACATGTGTAACATTATGGGCGCATTGCAGATGTGCGTTGTTATTGTTTGATGGTAACAAATGTAATTACCTTATTGTAGCAATAATAATGGCCGCTGTTGGAGTCGGCTCCCTTGTGCACCAGCACCGAGTACAGGGAGTAGATTGCCGGCTCGCCCTGAGACGTTGAGGTGAAGGGTTGCATGTCCAGGTGCTCCGGGTAGGTGATGTTCTACAGGCAGCGCACAGAGACAAACGTTAGAAGAGGAAACGGCAGGGGTGGTGGGGTGGGCAGCAGAGGTGGGCACCATCTAAGTTACACGTCAACGTGATGACGTGATGTCTCGCTCATTTGAGCGTTGAAGACGGTGCTCATTTCCTGTTTATAGCCCTGAGCAAGTGGTGGAAATTCTACAGTCATATGACGGGGGGCGAGTCTTTCCGTAGCACTTATTCCAACATGGAGAGGCATTTTCTCCAGCGTTGAACTGACAAGGGCTTTAATAAAATAAATTAATTAGAGGGATGTGGAGGGAAAGAATCGTTACCCGGTTGATCTTGACGCCGTAGAGGTTGTACCGCTTGATGGAGACGGTGAGGACGTTGGGCAGGCGGTGGAGAGCCATCGTCTTCGTCGCTTCCCCCTTGCAACAGCACCTGCACGACAACAACGCCAGCCATCGCACGTGTTCCCCAACTTTTAAACAATAAGTCTACTCACTTTTTGTGAGTTACTTATTTACGTTATATATTGGACGTTATTTTTTATGTATTATTTATATTATATTTTTATTACTATCTTTTATTAGAATTTGATTCAATCAGCAGACTTTTGAAGCTACAAATGATTCCAGGGTGTCAACACACGATGCCCACTCACATTCTGCAGTTGTATTCGTCCAGCGTCTCCTTGTTAAAAAACTCCTCAAACGCCTCCACAAGATCTGATGAGTTCTGTTGGCCGACAGAGTGAAAGGCAAATGAGGACTCTAAGAAGCATCCCATGAACATCTGCAGAATTATATTGTGATGGCAATTCGGAAACCCGCATTTCGTATGAAATCGTACAACCGCAAAAAAATAGATCACGCACGCTACTGGCAGTGTGTTTGGATGTTAAGTGGCTGATTTATGTATGTGTGTGTGTTATGCATGTTGGCACAGCAGGGGGCACAGGTGCTGCATCGGCCAGTCATCTCAGTCAACCCATGGTCTGTCCCGTGACCTGCCAGCGGGCGTTCGACACTTCACGTGGCCTTAAAAGTCACTCAGGCTGGCACAAGCACCGTGGTGACATCACCACCACTTAGTGGCGAATGGCGGTTGTTTTTCATGTATGTGATGTATGTACATTTAACTTATTTCGCACCGTACGTAGATGTATAACTGTTAAGGGATGGCTTTCTCATTGCTTACGTTAATATGGAGTGCAATGTCCAGGCACGTGTCATAGGTGTCGGAGTGGTTGCAGCACTGCATGCACTCCACTGCAAAACACAAGCACACATTAGGAAGGGACGTCACATGTTACTTAGTCAAACTAAATGCACGCTTCCCACTGACATAGGTAATTGGTACTTTTCACCAACTGGTAAAAGGTTATTCTGTGTGGCACGTGCGTGAGAGTGTGTAAACGCTGCAACGCGAGCGCGTCTACACTGTGATGATGCGCTTGCTGCTCGCGGTTAACAAGTTGGTAGAGGAGTGCGCACAACTCACCACGTGATCGAAGGTAACCCCCGAAGATCTGGTAAATGAGGGTGGTAGCCTCCGTGTATCTGTCCAGCCTGCCACGTCACAGAGAACGACACCACACGGTGGTTACAGCGGCAGTAGCAGTAGCACCTTTACCGGATGCACACGCGTGTGTGAGAGTTACACCATTGCCCGGGCTGTCGATTCACTCTTTGCCTTCAGCACTGCAACGCGTGCTCTGTAGCAACCAAACGTGGTAGCGTCTGCACAGGGCAGCCACATTCACGGCACAGCCACAGAGCTGGGGGCAAGCTGGCAGCCGACACGCGGTGCTGTGGCCCGGCAGTTTTGTAATGCCCAGCGTGCCACGTGCCGCCCGTCAACACGAGCAATGATGTCACGGGGCCACCGACGTCGAGACATCGACCCCCCAGTATTTATCGGCGACGTGAAATGCTCAAACAAAAGACGGCCCACGTCAGGTCCAATGTGAAAGAACCGTGGTGCCAGCAGGGCCGGTCCTCTGTATCTCCCAAGTGTTCACACAAAAGTGTGAGTAGCTTCTCACAGACGTCGAAGGACAATCGTGCAGAAAACCAAGAGGGAGCCGTGAGGTACCGAACTGCAGAACGACTGCCGCAAGTTGACTGGCGCGCGGTACTCACTCGCTGTGGCCATGGAGGCATGAGGCTTGCATGCCATCTACCACGTATCGCAGAAACTCGTGGGCATCTTCCTGCCTCCCAATGCGCAGGTGTTTGGCGATGCCTGCAGAGAAATGGACATGGGGACAAAGTGACAGGTACAGGATCTGATGACATCCTTCAAGTGCTCCCCAACATGTCAAAAGGAGCAGTGCAAAGGACTTGGAACACAGATGGCGAAAGATCGCGGGGATAACTTCTCCTCCGAGTGCAAGTTTGAACGTAGTTGTGGGACTCACGCGTGATGTTTTTAGTGATGACCTTGGGTGTCAGCACTCTCTTTGAGTTGTTGAACGTGCTGACAATGTGACGCTCCATGACACACATCAGGCAAAAGTCGCTCTGTTGGCCTGCGAACGAGGGCACAATACAAAAAACGATAAGAGTACAAAGTATTGGTAAGGTAAACAAATCACTTTAAAAAAATCTACAATTAAAATTAAACTTTTTTTATCTTACGAGATAAAGCCCACTGAGCTGTTAGTTTCTTCAGAAGCGACCTGAACCACAAAGATAGCTCAACGAAGTGGCTTATCAAGTGTGAAATTCATAGCAGCCAAATTAACCGTGACAATAACCTAGCCCATGGGTAAACGAGAGTGCCAGGGGGGTACTTACAGGTGCTGCAGTGCTCTTGCAGCAGCAGGTAGTTCACGAGCAGCGGCGTGTAGGCGAGGCACTGCAGCGTGGCGTTGAGGAAGCAGGTGTTCCCCAGGTTGCGCAGGCCGGCACCCTTGCCCACGTCGTTCTCCCACCTGAGGCTCAGCCGCTCCGGCGCAAACAGCGAGAGCCGTGCCGCCGGAATGCCGTCGTCCTCCTCTGCACAAAGGGAACGGTGGTGGCGGAAGCCGGCGTCATCGCAGAGCGCTGCACTGCCGATGGGGCTGGCGTGGATATTCAGTGGCCCCAGCCAGCACCCGTGCTGCTACTCTTTACCACAAAGATTTTGCTCCACATTTCAGTGTTAGGCTCAAGTTCGCGAAAAACATGATTCGCCTTTCACGTTGGCTACTGGGTGTTTTGAGCTCTCCGTGTTACTCGTGAAGGGCAACAGCAGTGGCTCCAAAGCGGCCCTTGCATTGGTGGCTGCCACCCTAACGAGAGGTCACGAGGTCACGTGATCGCACGCTCACCTTGGGGTGCAGGCAGCACAGACACGCCGATGTTCTCGCGTGCTGTGGATGTCACCGGGGAGGGTTCCAGCCGGCCGTGGGGAAGGCAGCTGGGTTGGGTGCAATGCCTCTCGTCGGCCGCCACCGGCACCTCGTTGGACGAGGTGGGGGCCAAGACCGTGAGGTCGTTACCGGACGAGGTGCCCTCCGCTCCAGCTGCCACAGTCGTGGTTGGGTCCTGCCACAGCAACGCAGTCAACACATCCACAATTACTCCTCCCATCCGGACTGGGATCCCAACACACGTGGGACTGTTTTATCACCAAAAGAAATACAATTTTAGTCCATGAACCGATGGACGACCAAATGTCTCAGAAGTCAATATAGTATTTTTAAAGGAACCCCAAACTCACTTTAATTCGTAAAATACTCTGTGATGAGCGGCATTTGATTAAAGATTAACGTGTTCAATTTGTTGTGCATGTTACAGAGAAGGCAGCTGTAGTTTCAAAGAGGTCCTAAATGCATTTCAGGAGGGAAATCGTGCATTCATGTTAATCGAATTCATTTGTAACATTTGTTAAAATTAAACGAAATAACCCTCCGTTATTTCTCAAATAAATGCAATAGCCCGATGTATCCTGATTTTTCGGCCACCCTCTTACAAACGACGTCATGAAAGGCCAACTGTGATGTGCCCTAAAGAAAGCCCATTGCCTGAAACGTCGATTTTATATCTTTCATCATACAGTATATATTTAATACACATAATTATACAGGTTGGCCCAAAAGTTAACACAGGGTTATTTCATTTATATTAACCCTCACATAACGTTTTCATTATTTATTTTTAAAGTCAACTTTATAGTTATAGTTTTGATGATCTGTGCCGAACGCCTGACACACGCTGCGGGTAACGCTGGCTTGGCTACGTGGATTCCCATGCAATTCGTTTGATTTTCACGAAAGGCTTAGATTAAAATTGTAACTAATTATTAGTTTGTTGTTACCAGAACGATACATTTTCTCCCAAAATACACCAGCGCCTATTATGATAAGAGCCACGTCTGCCCTCTGTTTTTGTATTTTACCTTTGCGTTTTGTGCACCATTATTAGTGAGTAATAATAAATAACCCATTCAGTTAATTTGTGCGTGATAATATTTATTTTTTGAACGTCGAATAGAAATAAAAAAGCAGAATCCGCTTTTAATTTGAACTCAGTGCAGTTTCACTTTGATGGCTTTTGCTCGCACTTACGGTGAACATTTGTGACAATTGGTGAACACCGACATCTCCCCTTGCGATCAATAATGAACGGTCACTTTTTTTTAATTCACATCAAATCAGAATCCAGTAAGTTATTGTAACTAAACAGGAGCGGACACCCGTCCATGTAGGCGAACGAGGCGGTCGCCTGGGGCGCCAACAATTCGAGGAAAAAATATGCAAATAAAATAACGACGATGTCATTTTGATTCCCGTGCAACGTACAGAGGGTCTATGAATTTTAATTAATTTCTCAACATTCCTGAGAATGTATTGGTTGGACAGACGGACGGACAGACAAACCGAATAATTTTGCCTCTGTTTAAAAAAATACGCTTAATTAAACATTAAATGTAAAATCGTGGCAAAATGTTTCCCAGTTTACCAGAAACCTCAGCCTGGATCTGCCCTTGGGGTTTGGGGGTGGCGGCGCCCATTGCGATGTTGGCCGAGGGCGCTGCCAGTTGCTGGCAGCAGCTGGTCTAGGGCCACCCCTCTCACCGAGTTCAAATTGATTTTGGTAAAAGCGACTTTCTGCTCACGTTTTGAGCGAAAATTGGTGAACACACCGACGCGTCCTTGCGGTTTATAAATAGTTATTTTTTAGTATTCACATAAATAGGGAATCCAGTAAGTCGATACTTAGAACGAAATCATTCCTACAACATTTAGTTTACTTTCTTCCCGACAGAAAGGCAACTCAAACAGCTGCTAGAACGATGAAGGTGATTTACAATTGTCATTCTTTATTTACAGGTTTGTTATATATTACTCTCAGAAGAGAAAATTACATTCGGTACGTCACATTCCGTAACTTTAGTTCTTTCAGATGAAGCCAGAAGAGTCGCAGACGAAAGAAGACGTCGATTAAACGGAGGAAGGCGGCAGAGATGGCGTCATCAACAAAGTCACGACACACTGGATCGTTTACGACGTGAAAATACCCGTCACGTGACGAGCAATTACACAACTTTTATACGTTATTATTAATTTCTATTTTGCTTTTTCAGGTGACATTTTTCAAAAATGGAAAGGTAATTGACCAAAGACGAACCAGTTCGATTGTCATTTGTATGTGTGGTGGGTAATTGTTGGGCGTAATACGCCGCCACCACTTTGGTTGAGCAGGTACTTCCAGTCAGGGGGCAATAGCGAGTACGGCCTGTGCTAAGCAGGACTCGTGGGTCAGGCATCCCGGGGGGGGGACGGTTGGGAACCGGAGGGGGACACCCCAGGTCCCCGGGTGGGGGGCTGGGGAGGATTGCGCAACAATCCAGGTCCCTCGAGAAGGTTCCAGATGGTGGGCGTGACCAGGGGCGGGGTGACCTTGGGAGCCCCATAAAAGCCGGACCCCAGTGCGGCTGAGGCAGTTCGCCTCAAGCCGAAGACCCAGAAGCCCACCTGAAGATAGGACCCTGGACCCCAAGCCCCGCCGTCCTTATAAGGGCCGGGGCTCAGTGAGGCCAGTGATCAATAGGCTAGGACCCTGAGGATCCCCCGACCCGACGCCCTTCTCAGGGCCGGGTCTGTGTGGGCCAGCGGTCGAGACCCGAGGACCTTGGCTGGGTCGGGTCAGCCTCCCCTAGGTCCCGCTAGCCGGAGGGCTAAGGAGTGGTTAGCCCCAGTAGTTAGGGCACGTTAGCCCGGAGGCCGTACCTCCTTAGGTGGTGGGTAGAAGGGGCCATTACCCCTCCGTGTTAGGGACCTAAGTGTTACTGTTATTGTTGTCATAAATAAATACGTGTTGCCTCCTACGAAGACTCAGTCTCCATACAAACCCACTACATATGCAAAAGAAGGCAGCTGTGATTGAATTTTTTAAAGGCCTAAATTAATTTGAAGAAATAATAAATTCGTCCATCGTGCATTAATGTTAATAGATGTAAGTTTAACGTTTATTAAACAAATCAAATAAAGCTCTGTTATCTGTTGAAATAAACATGATAGCTCTATGTGGCATGACTTGTGGGCCACGCTTTATAGGCGACGTTATGAAGAGCCAACTGTGATGTGCTCTGAGGAAGGGGCATTGACTGAAACGTCGTTTTTCTATATTTAATAATACTTTATATATGTATTGCACGTTATTATCAGAGTCAGAATATTTATACTGGAGGAATCCGATGAGCTATAAAGCTATTTTTCACATGTCCAATTGGCACCGGTCAGAACGTTACAACAACGAACAACACAAACACATAATAGGAGTGCAATTTAACTTAATACTGAAATTACACCGTTCTCATTATTCTTAAAGTTAACAATTTAACTATTATCATTATTAATATCGATAACAAATCCTCTGTGACTTGTTCAAATAAATACGATACCTGTGTCCTGACTTTTGGGCAACCTTCTATAGGCGACGTTATGAAAATGGAAAAAAACTGATGTACTCTGCAGAAGGGACATTTCCTGAAACGTCGCCTATCATTTTCCTGTAACAATTCCCCAACCCCCGTGCACTCCTAGAGTTGTGATTGGCTGAGCGGCGCCAACAGGCCCCGCCCGCCACCCGGGGCTCCTCCCCCTCACCTGAGACTCCGCCCTCAGACGCGGCCCCGCCGCCGCCTGTGCGGCTCCCGTCAGCTCCAGCACGGCGACCCGCGCCGTGCCTCGGGCTTCATCCGGGGAGGGGGTCCCGGGCACAGCCCCGCGGGATCCCTCGGGGGGGGGTCGCCAACTGCAACAAGAAGCACAGCGATCACATTTTACACTGCGGATAAACAAACGGCTCTACATTTCCCACTGTAGAAAAACATGGCACTGGATTCAGTGGCCCCATCCAGCACCCGTGCTGCTACTCTTAACCAGACATTTTGCCCCACATTGAAGTGTAAGACTCAAGTTAGCGACAAATGTGATGTGCCTGTCACGTTGGCCGCTGGGTGTTTTGAGCTCCCCGTGTTACTCATGAAGGGCAACAGCATTGGCTCCAACGCGGCCCTTGCGTTGGTGGCTGCCACCCTAACGAGAGGTCACGAGGTCGTGAGGTCGCACGCTCACCTTGGGGTGCAGGCAGAACAGACACACCGATGTTCTCGCGTGCTGTGGCTGACACTGGGGAGGGTTCAGGCCGGCCGTGGGGAAGGCAGCTGGGTTGGGTGCAATGCCTCTCGTCGGCCGCCACCGGCACCTCGTTGGACGAGGTGGGGGCCAAGACCGTGAGGTCGTTACCGGACGAGGTGCCCTCCGCTCCAGCTGCCACAGTCGTGGTTGGGTCCTGCCACAGCAACGCAGTCAACACATCCACAATTACTCCTCCCATCCGGACTGGGATCCAAACACACGTGGGACTGTTTTATCTCCAAAAGAAATACAATTTTAGTCCATGAACCGATAATCGATCTGCATAAAATGTCTCAGAAATATATATAGACTATTGATTTTTAGAGGAACCCCAAACTCACAAAATATTCTAAGAAGGGGCCATTGACTAAAGACGAACGAGTTCAGTTCGTTGTTATGCATGCAGAAAAAGGTAGCTGTAATTTTAAAAAGGTGCTAAATGCATTTCAAAAGAGTCATGGATATCAGTTTTAACATTTGTTAAAATTAAACTAAATAACCCTTTGTGATTACTTAAGAAACATACAATAACTTTGCGTGTCCTGACTTTTGGGCCACCCTCTGTAGTCCACGTTATGAAAGGGTCTAACAACTGTTGACGTGCTCTGCACAAGGAACATTGCCGAAACGTCGCCGATCATGATCCAATAACAATTTCCCCACACCCGTGCATTCCCAGCGTTGTGATTGGCGCCAGCGGGCCCCACCCCCCCGTGAGTGACGGTTGGTCACTCACGGGGGGTCCACTACCCCGTGAGTGACGGTGCTCAACGCGACCGCTTAACCCCGACACGAATCACGACCTAAAATGACCACTTGGCCGAACCCAACCACACACACGCAGAGGGATCTTGAGCAGTACTCTGAGTTGTTGGCCGCTCGGCGTTTTGGGCCTCTCCGCTCAGCAGCTGCGACCCAAATCGACGTGGATCGGGGGCTCAGGGGACGCGTGACGAGGTTGGAACGAGAGGCCTCGAGAGTGAAGAAGAAGAAGAAGCGAGGGGAGAGCGAGGCGAGCTTGGGGTGAGACTCTGAGCGGCAGAAGGTGAAGAAGACGTGGAGTGGGGAACACGTGCAGGGTGAGGACATCAGCATCATTCACTTAATCATCATCATTCACATGATCATCATCCACATCATCATCATCTACATCATCATCATCATCCACATCTTCATATTCTTGGTTCTTTCGGTAAAGTCACGAAGATTAAAAATTAAGAATGAAATGACAATAAATTAAAATTAAATTTTAAAAATTTTAAAAATAAAAATTCTCAATTGAAAATAATAAAAGCAAAAAACCCACGACGTTTCCATGACAACACAAGTGGTCTTCATCGCTTCATTGCCTGATGAAGACGGCTTGTGTTGCGATCGAAACGTCGTGGGTTTTTGCTTTTATTATTTTCTATTTATTTGTACTTTTTAATTTAGGGGTAGGCCCTCATCCAGCAGTTGATTCATCCACGCGTGGCCGGCGTGACGAGGTATGGTCACACAGCCACACCCACACGGTGCGTGAGAGGCGTTCATCCAGCAGTGGATTGAACAAGCCGCGTAGGTGGCAATGTATGGGGTGCGTCATGAGGTGTCCGTGTGTGCACCTGTGTGTGTGTGTGCGTTGGTGTTTGATTGACGTTTCTCTCAAACCTGATGTTGCAACAATCTTCCTGCTGAATATTTGACCATCTGGTCATACGGGATTCTGATTATCCCAATCGTACGGTGTTGTCTGTACGATACCCGTTGAATCAAAGTAGAGTACAAAGTATGTGGCCGCTGTCAATATCCACACGATGATAAGCCACGTGGGTGAGCTCTCATTTGTGATGGCTAAAGTCGCTTCCGACAAAAGAGCTACGCAGCTCAGAGCGCCTTACCTGGCGGAATAAAAAATAGTTTAATAAGTTGAGTGTGATGACGCAGCAGCAGCTGCTGCAGGCGCAGCCCTGCAATTGCTTGCTCGCTCCACTGTGGACGCACCGGCCTCCACCTACAGCGAGCTCTCTAGAGTCTCACCTCTCGAGGGATGTCTTTGTCCGGCTCTCCCACCACGGACACACCGACTTCGAAGAGGCGGCGGTACCCACACTTTACCCCACCGCGCCTTGGCGCACTGCTGGGTGGACAGAGGCGGCCGGGAGGAGGAGGGAGAGTTAATAGACGTGGCCCCATCGTCTCAACTGTCAGCGAGTACCTCTGATTATTATTATTATTACTATTCCCACGGTGGTCAATAGTAGCTCTGTATCCTGTAATGCTGCTCTGAGTGTGTGTGTCAAGTGCAAGGTTGGCAGAAGTGTGTAACTCTGTGCAGTGTGCTCCAATGTGCATCCACGTGTGCATTGGAGAAGCTTCGCCCCTTGTGAATGCGTGTCGGTGTTTCTGTCTCCTGGAAGATTAGATGTTATCTGATAATCAAGCAGCACTCGAGAATTTGTTTGTGACATTTTATAGACGGTACCTTTTATTTCAAACCACTGTTTACTTTAACGGCTGCAATATAATTTAATTATTATGATGATGATTAAAATATAAAAGTCTTCATACACTTTCCGGCAGTAACACAGGAGGTGTTAAGATGCGCAAACACCAAATAGGCACCCCGACTGCAAGGCATCGAGTCTGCATTGACCTCACGTCGTGCTCGTGGTCAAGCATCCAAACCGACGTGCTCTGATGATGCACGCCTTGTCCCTGAAACGACATTGGCCTCCAGCAGAGACGTCCTCCGTCATGGCCTTGACCCACCCACAAGTTGTCAGGCCAGAGAACAACGACAGGAGGAGGCGAACGGCAGCACAGAGGCGATGCAAACACCAACCCGTGAATGTGCGGCTAATGCAGACTCGATGCCTTGCAATCGGTGAGTCCATTTTGGGCGTCTTAACACCTCCTGCGTTATTGCCGGAAAGGGTAAAACGCCTCTCTTCTGTCTACATCGCCATGTCGATACCGGCAACACAACTGGTGCCGTGGATGTGTAGCTCGTGATGTATATACAGTAGTGTGTGTGCGGAGAAACAGATATGAAAGAGACAGTGCCACTTGATCTGTTTCTATTCGATAACCTCCTACCACTGTGAGACAGGCGAGGCGTTCACTTCCGTGGGGTGCCACGGGGTGGCGAGATGTTAACTTCCTCGCCTGGTATACAAGAGGTCGTCGGTTCGGTTCCGATGCTGACGCCTGCTGCTGTATATTTGGAGTTTGCGGTGTCTCTCTCCCCGTGGTCGCGTGGATTTGTCTCCAGGTCCTCCGCGTTTTCCCTCCACATTTAAACAACACGCGTCTAGAGTATTTGTGTCTGCCATACATGTCTCCGTGACGAGCCACTTCGTTGAGCTATCATTTGTGATAGCCACGTCGCTGCTGAAAAAAATCTACATCACTCAGTGGGGCCTTACCTGGTAATATAAAATATAATTATTTTAGTTTGGAATGTCAACCAGCACTGCTTCGCATTGAGCTGCATGCGATTGCACTGGCAATGATCTCTCTACAGGCACAGGACTCACGAGGTGGCTTTGCAGTCACGTCAGCTCATTTTCCCTCGAGCAAGAGACGACAGTGGTGGACTGTACGGTCCATAGCTTGAGTCACGCTGTGGCTGGTCTTGAATGTGCCTCTATCTCTGCGAGTCTCTCTCTTATGGGTCTCTACGAGTCTCCATGTATCACAACGTGTGTGTGGGTTTGCTCTACGGTCCATAGCTTGAGTTGCATGGCCACAGTCGCACTACTGCTGCTGCTGCTGCATGTTGCAGCTCGTTTCTAATTTAGCATTCGTGAAAACGTGCACATCGTTCCGTTGATGTTCTGGTGCGGTTCATGGTGACAGCGGTGTATTTGCAGAGAATTGTCCATGCCAGGAGGTGTACGGTGGTTGATGTTTGGGTCTCGAACGAGGCGTTCATTCCCGACGTCCGTGCTGTTCCACCGTTCGCCGGCGATCTTCCAGATCTGTGCGAGAGCCACAGCCCCGATGGATCCGAGGTTCATCCACGTACTCGATATCAGCGATTTCTCAACCCCTTTCGTTCCAACGGGACACTTTCGAGCTCGCTCGATCTTCACGGCGCACCGAACCAAAGAGTCGGTCCTGCTAATGAGCACAACTTTGCGGCGGCACACCGCTCGAGATGCCACGAGGAGGTTGGGGCAGCTCAGAGGTCCTAGCGCCGAGCCGGCGCCACTGACACCCTGGGTTGGAGTGAGGGCTGCAACCACTGCGTGTGATTGAACCGGGTTCTCGAGTTTAACGAGTGGATGGCTTTGGCCCAGCTAACAATGACTGCACCCATGAAATGTGTATACATATTAGAATCAGAATTTCACTTCATTCGGATAAATTCCACCGAAACATGCGATAAACGCCAATGTCATTACGAGGACCCTTAGGCAGGATAGAGCTGTGGATGAAGGAGAGAGCTGTGGATGAAGAGGAGAGAGTTGTGTGTGAAGGAGGGAGCTGTGTGTGACAGTGAAGGTAGAAACAATTGACTGGAACCCTTCCCTTTCTCCGCGTGTTGGCGAGGGGAGCGTTGGCTACACCGTGCAGAAGTCTCCGATGTTGCCCTCCTGTAATGGGGGATCAGCCGTCAACATTCGTGCGTCCCCCTCTTGAAAGCCTTTCTGGGAACGTGTATTGCTCGTTTTCTTCCATGCAAGGGAGTTGCGAGGTCATATTCGTCTACGTCAGGGGTCGGGCAAACCTGCGGCTCTTTAAGCGACCGCTTCGTGACGTTATTTATTAAGGACCCACCGTCTCGTATTCATGTGGCATGGTGGCTCTTGAAATTTAGATAGATATTTTTCAATGTAATATACCAAATTAGAAAAAAACAACGGCCCGTCTTGTTATTGTGACTGCCGACGCCTGGTCCATGTAGAAAGCAGCGTCCTCTCCTCGCGTGTTAAAAATAAATTGCCCGTGAATTCAGAATTGGTTCCCCGACTCGTGACAGCCAAACAGCAGCGTGCTGCCACGCCTGGGAATGACCATCAAGGAGGAGTGAGCAACAGGAGCCTTGCGATGCGACCGTGTCAGCCACCACCACGACGACAGACTCTGCGGGACGCGTGTGTACTTTCTATTCGAAAAAGATTATGTACAAAACACAGATGAGAGAACACGCCGGTTTTGGAAGGGCATCTCCATAATCATCTCGATGGTCATCTCCATAATAATCTCCACGATCATCTCTATGGTCATCTCCATGATCATATCGATGGTAATCTCCATGGTCATCTCCATGGTCATTTCTATGATTATCTTGATGTCATCTCGATGGTCATCTCATTGGTCATCTGCATGGTCATCTCGATGGTCAACTCGATGGTCATCTCCAATATCATCTCCATGATCATCTCGATGGTTATCTCCATGTTCATCTCCATGGTCATCTCCATGATCATATCGAAGATAATCTCAATGGTCATCTCCATAATCATCTCGATTGTCATCTCCATGATCATTTCCACGATCATCTCGATGGTCATCTCCATGATCATCTCGATGGTCATCTCCATTTTAATCTCCATGATCATCTCGATGGTCATCTCCATGGTCATCTCCATGATAATATCGATGGTCATCTCGATGCTCATCTCCATGGTCATCTCCATCGTCATTTCCATGATTATCTCGATGTCATCTCGATGGTCATCTCCATGATCATGTCCATGATCATCTCGATGATCATCTCGATGGTCATCTCCATGATCATCTCCATGATCATTTCGATAGTCATCTCCATGGTCATCTCCATAATCATCTCGATGGTCATCTCCATGATCATCTCCATGATCATCTTGATGGACATCTGCATGATAATCTCGACGATCATCTCCATGATTATCTCAATAGTTATCGCCATGATCACCTCCATGATGACCATCTCCATGATCATCTCGATGGTCATCTCCATGATCATCTCGACGGTCATCTCGATGGTGATCTCCATGATCATCTCGATGATGATATCCATGATCTCAGAATGGAATCGTAGTCACGTGCATCTTCAAAATTAGCGGCCGGTGTACATCCCTTATGTTTTTCTTCCAATAACTGAAAAATAAAGAGATCGTTTAAATCATCATCATCAAAGTTACTTGTGATCTATATCTCGTGAACGCCTTTTCCAATATACAGGAGCATCCGAGCGTAATTGTGTTAGAAAGTACAATATTTTAAATACACGATGTGTAGCCGAGTTGACCCCGACACTGCAGGAAAGTTGGGAACATCGATCGGAGGCCGCGCGGCCCCTTTTAAGAACATGCACGAGTTTTGTGAACTTTAAACACAACCACCCCCACCCCACCCCTTACCCCTCCCCTGTACCGTCAAACGAACACAAAAAAACCGCGTCAAAAACACCCACGAACGAACGAACAAACGGCGAGTGTACAAATGAGTGAGTGTACAAGTGAGTGAGTGTACAAGTGAGTGAGTGTACAAGTGAGTGAGTGTCACAGGTGAGTGTACTGGTGCGTGTACAGGCGAGTGTACAGGTGAGTATACAGGTGAGTGAGTGTCACAGGTGAGTGTCACAGGTGAGTGTACAGGTCAGTGTACAGGTGAGCGTGCAGGTGAGTGTACATGTGAGTGAGTGTCACAGGTGAGTGTACAGGTGAGCGTGCAGGTGAGTGTACATGAGCTCTCATCTGTGGCCAGGTCGCTTCTTATAAAAGCGCTATGTAGCTCAGTGGGACTTAGGTGCTTAAAATAAATAAAAATAGTAAAAATAACAACACCACCACTCCACGCACACAGAACATCTGTCGTGATCCTGACTGCAGTGCTCATCTCGATATGGTCGATGAAAGTGAATTACGTGACGGCCGCTACGTTCAAAGGTTTCGTCACCTTTGGGTGGCATCAGTTGCTGCTCTGGCCCATCGGGAAATACAATAATGCCTTGATGGAGGCTCCATTGAAGATGCGTGCGACCCTCTCAACTGGCCGTCTGACCCGAATGTTCGGTCCAACCCGAGCTGAATATCGAGTGGAATTGTGTGACCCTTGGGCTATTAGCTACAAAGCAACACTTTATATTTTACTGCCCACGGTCATTCCACTGCTGGATGAAGGCCTTCCCACCATTGTGGTTCTTTGACCATATCCCACCACGGGTGCTCGATGCTGGTCGGTGAAGGTAGCGAGCAACCAGCCCTGACATCGCTCGCCAGTCGTGTCGTTGTTAGCCCTGGACAGGAATTGAACTCGGGTGGAGCCGGTTCGTAGCGTGGCGCGCTACCCATCTGTGCCACTTCTCGTCACCCTCTTTGGCTGTTTACTCAACGACCCCAACATCCGTCAATGATGACCGATTCCATTCATAAAGTGCGCTCTTGCCGCCGTGTGCGCTGAGTAGTACTCAGTATTAAACACGCGTTGACTACTCTATACAGCAGGGGTGTCCAAACTTTTTTTCCCGAGGGCCACATACAGAAAAATATACGAAGGATTGGGCCACTCACTAGACGTGAGGTATACTGCCTCACTTCTCATGCACTAATATTGTCAAAATCAATCAAATGCAGGTAAATTACGTTTGATTATTGAACATGTTTGAAGAAAAAAAGCCTCCATCATAGCTCTTCATTAGTAGATTTTAATTTTATTTTTTAGAAAAAGGTTGGCAGGTTATTCTCTCAGTGACATCCTCAGATTGGTTCTTAGGGTGCTGATCCCCCTTCATTGTCCATATGAAGGGAGAGACAAGAAGACAAATAGGGGAT
Organism: Petromyzon marinus; assembly: GCF_048934315.1. Lineage (NCBI taxonomy): Eukaryota > Metazoa > Chordata > Hyperoartia > Petromyzontiformes > Petromyzontidae > Petromyzon > Petromyzon marinus. The sequence goes on from NC_133709.1 coordinate 15,706,189, forward strand.
GTGGATATTTCAAGCTTATTACACAAATAAATTATTGGGCTTGTTAACACATCAACTAACGTTTGTTAAAAAAATTGTCATCAACTTTAATTGACTGAACTTACTAAGTAAATTGGGCTTATTAACAAATGAAAACGGTGTGTATATTTTAACTCACCTGTAATGGGAAGAATGTTACGCTCAGTGGGAGCAGTGATGCTGCGCTTTGGTGTGAAGGATAGCTGGCAGGTCAGGAGTAAGTTTGGTGGTTGAGATGCGAAGGACGTCACGGAGATGGCTGTCGGTCGTTCTGGTTCTCAGCCTGCTTTTGTTCAGCGTTAACAGAGAGAATGTCTGCTCACATATGTATGTTGAGCCGAACAGACTCATCATTTGTTTTGCACGGCGTCTCATCAGAGGAAACTTGGCCTTTTCCAAACTCCGGTAGAAGTCAGCTAGGGAGAGAAGCTGATGCTGATTCTTCAGAGAATCATCACACTGAATTTCGATCAGTTCTAATTGCAGACTCTCCTCCACTTCTTTTGCCTCCATTGAAAACGGAGCCGCAAACAGTGTAATTTCCTTCTCAATGACAGAACAATATTGGAAGCGCTGACTGAATTCTGTCATGAGAGATGTGATCACAGACACATATTCTCCCATTTTTGCAGAGAGCTTGGCATTTTTTCGGTCAGCGTGGGGAAGTGAGCTACATTGAAGTTGCGCAGTTGTGACTCGAGGAGACGGAGCTTCGCACGGAATGCTTTCATGTGCACATACAGCTGTGGTACCAGCTGCTCTTTGCCTTGTAGTCTCTTGTTCGGGGTGTTGAGATGATCAGTGAGATCAACTAAAAAAGCCAGGCCTGCCAACCATAAAGGGTCACTGATCTCATGGAGAGGTCTGCCCTTTTCTTTAAAAAAATTGTCGATATTTGATGTCAGGGAATAAAACCGCTGCAGCATGGAGCCGCGACTGAGCCAGCGCACTTGAGAATGGTAGAGTAGGTCCCCGTATTCAGCATCGACATCAGAGAGGAACGCTTGCAATTCTCTGTGGTAAAGCCCTCGGGCAATAATTTTTTTTGACATTTTTCACAACTGTGTTCATCACATCGCCAAGCTGGATTATCTTGGCACAGAGGGCTTCTTGGTAGATGATGCAGTGCATTTTTACAGCCTCACCTCCGCTCTCCTGCACCTTGGCACTCACCATAGAAGCCATTCCTTTGCGCTCGCCTGTCATTGCTGGAGCCCCATCCGTTGTAATTCCACACAGCTTGTCCCATTTAAGTCCAGCCTGGTTAATTGAATCTGACACAGCTTCAAAACATGTCCTTCCCAGTTGTTGTCCCCTTTAGACTCCGAAGATCAAGCAGTTCCTCCGTAATGCAAAAATTCTCATCAACTCCCCGCAAAAAAATTAACAGCCGTGCAGTGTCCGTGGCAGCTGTGCTCTCATCACATGCAATCGAGTAAAAATCGAAAGCACAAGCTGTATCTGACACTTGCTGTTTTAAGTTAGCCGACAAGTCTTCAATTCGCCGCACAACCTTATTTCTGGACATACTAACGTCGTTGAAATCCTGCATTTTCTCCAGGCACATTCCCACGACTTTAGTGAGGCACTGTTTGATGAAGTCACCGTCTGAGAAAGGTTTCCCGTGTAGGGCAATGAGTTGAGCTACTTCATTGCTGGCTATTGTTGCATTTTCTTGAGCTTTGTTAGCACGGAAAAAAAAAACCCTGCTGCTGCGTTAGCAGGCTAGCTTGCCATTTGCTTTACCTTCTCTCTCCGCTCGGCGCCAGTGTAGGACGTGAAGGTCTGATGTTTCGTTTCATAATGCCGTCGTACATTGTACTCTTTCATCACGGCAACACTCTCATTATAAATCAAACAAACACACTTCCCCTTGGTTTCTATGAAAAAAAATTCATTTTTCCACCGAGTCTGAAATTTTCTGCACTCGCTTGCAATCTTGCGTCTCTTCAGTTCCGGCATTTCTGGTGACCCTGAGCAAATGTTTTCTTCGATTGCTTGCTTTGTGGAGACGCTGCCTTGCTCAAGACAATACCGCCATCTAGTGTTTCAATTAAGAAATGCAATACAGTGGGCCATAGTCCATTATATTTTAAACTTTGATACGGGCCAATTAAAAATGGATGGCGCAGTTGGCCCGCGGGCCGTAGTTTGGACACCCCTGCTATACAGGGCGGGATAGAGATCTCTACTCAACCCTGCAGGGTGACCCCTCTCATAGTGAAGGCGTTCACACTCGAGCCGCGGTTGCCCTGTGCCAGTAGTTGCATCATTAACTGTGCGAAATAATTTTCAAACCATTTCTATAAAAATGCAGAATTTGCCATTAAGTTACTTTTCTTGGATTTAGCAGAATTCCAAAATAGCTCTCTCAATAGCTGTAGCGATTACATATTTGCGTTGTTAAAATGAATGACTCATAAAACGATAATTAAATGACCCCTTAGTGTAGGACGATCATTGAATGTTGAACTATAAAACTCTGCAATATTAATTTAATGCTGAGGGTGTTGACAAGAAAAGTAACGGATGTGTGGGGTTGAAATTGTCAACTCGTGTCCACACTGCATCGTGCGGCGGGTTTCTGACAGCAGCAGCATCGCCACGGCGCTCTCATTGCCCCTTGGTGAATATCCGTGGCGGGTTCCTTTTCGTTTTTTATTCATTGAATGAGGACGTCACCCTCCCTGCACCTGGCCACCCACTTGTGTTGTTTGTGTGCCTTCAGGTGTCACAGCAGAGCTGTTGCAGAGGGATGCTGCGACTATACTGGCGTGGGGCTCAGCATAGACGTCGGCCCTCTGTCAATCCACAGCGGAGGTAGGAGCCCCCCACTCTGTGTCACTAAATGGGGGGGGGGGGAGGGGGTGTTCGATCATACTTCACCACGCTGGTCAGTATGAGTTGGTGTGAAGGTGAGGCAGCCCAGAGATTTGTTCAGATGTCACTCAGCACCGACGTTAGCCGTGGCCGGGAATCGAACTTAGCTGGCAGTGGTCAGTGTGCGCTAACGGCCGGGCCACCGCTTCACGGGTGAACGGGTTGATTAGGTGAGACGATGGCGTTGCGTTTCATATCAGTGGCTACTCCTCCACGTGGCTGGGCGATTGAGTAACCACACCCACAGCAGTGTCCCAGTGTACCGGCACCCTCCCCAGTGCTGGAGTCAACATTCTCTGGGCCCCGTTTTTCTTCACACGCTGCCTTGCATTTGAGCCCAGCAAGAAGCGTGTCCCCACCGAACACGTTACGGTCAAATGTTGTAAGCGGCAGGTAAATCTAACTCTATATTTGACGACCTTCTCTTCCAAGCCGTTCTGGCCAGTGTGGAGGAGTAGGCCAATGACCCTCGAAGGGGCTCTCTGGAGCTCCCGCTCGTGGAGGCCCCATTTGCCGACAGTGGCGTGAACAACCGCAGGGGCTGTACCATTACCTTTTATCCACTTTTTATATTCAACATTTAATTAATTAGGCCAGCAACGTGGTCTTGACCTCTTCCCCACAAACATTTCTGTGGCAACGCTGTCGTGGTCGGTGCTGTGAGGGAGAGGGCCAATTCCAATTGGCCCTTTCCCCTTATGGCGTCTGTGACCATCACAGCGGCTAAATGAGGGCTCTGGACGGGTGCGAGGGGCTGGTAACCCCTCCACCTTCAATTAACTACCACTAAACTACGACCGAACAATGTAATTAGATATACACACACACGCATTCACACACACAAACACGTACACACCTATCAACACACATACATACAAAGACAAAGATCCCCCGTATAGCCAAAACAAGCTGTTTGGGCAAGTGCTGTTAGCGAGCACATGCACCTGCATACACACATACATACATAAACACACGTAAACAAAGAGAAACACACACATACACCCACACACAAAGACACATACACACACACACTGCGATGGCAAAGTAAGAAATGGAAGCGAGACCAGTTTTGTCACGACAAGTATATATTGATGTCAAGTGCAAATACAAAACGAGGTAGACAAAATCTCTGGAAAACATTAATCTGGCTTTCCCTTCCCACACTTTGAGCTGCTTTTGTACAAACGATAAAAACCCCGAGGAGACCGAAGTGTCACCGATCTACATTCACGAGTTCAGAAACCGCTGTTTCTGGAGGCATCATGGAAGATGGAAATAAAGTGCTTGGCGAAGTTAATCATTTATCGTACATTTCACGTGGTAACGGCTTGGCGCTACGGTTAGCGTGTCCATTGAAATGTGCACGCCCCGTACGTAAAAAAGTAACAGATATGTAGTTTAAAAAATGCCGACGTATTCACAGTTCCATAAATAAGTAAATACTTTGCAACAGCGGTGACTTTTTAAATCCCCGACACAACGCAAAATAAATGCCCCGCATTTTAAATGAACAGAGACAAGAACCTATATAAATACACCGTTTAAAAATAAATAAATTTATGCAAACCGACACACCTGATGACGACCGTTTGTGTTATGATCGAAACGTCGTGAGAATTTTTATTGTTTTATATATATTTTATTGTTTCCCTTCAACGTGACTTTACCGAAAGAACTAAGAATATGAATTACTGCAGTCACGAAAGCTTTAAATCTAAATTTAGACAAGAACCGTACGGGAATACCTTGCACGACCTCACTGAGAGCGCACTCCGGCCTCGCGTTGCGGAGGACACAACCTCTGTCTTCATTTGTAATGAGACAGTTAATTTTACGGTCACCATCACAATAACGTTCCTGGTGCCAACTCTCTTGACGATTGGCCAGGGAATAAACGGCAACCCCAAGCCATAATGGGTTGGTGCCGCCTGCATGGATGTTGGCTCCTGTTTCCCAGAATGGCTGGCGTGATTTTAAGCGCTTTCCTGCTGGGTTTTTCAAGTCTACGTGGATTAAAACTTGATTTGAAGCTTTCATGACTGCAGGAATTACTCTTTGGTTCTTTCGGTAAAGTCACGTAGAAAGAAAATAAATTAAATAATAGAGTACGACGTTTCGATTGCAACACAAGCAGGGGCTGGTGGTGGAGCCGGCGATGAGTACATTTTGGGGAGCGGGCGACGCCATGGTGAGCCGCTGCCTGGTGTCTTCGTAAAATGTCTCTCAAAATTATTTTGAATTTGAGAGGAAGCAAGAGGTTAGACACGCGATCATGGATTTTAAGCACCGACTTCTATTGGTGGGGCGAGTGCCAGTTGTTACATCGGTGGTGGCTGCTGTGCGACCAGAGTGGCGGTGGCTGTGGTGGGACTGGTGGCGGTGGCTGTGGTGGGACTGGTGGCGGTGGCTGCTGCTGGACTGGCTGCTGTTGGACTGGCTGCTGTTGGACTGGCTGCTGTGGGACACGCGGTGGCAGCAGCTGCTGTGTCGCTGACAGCGGCTTCTTCGAGAGCGGCGGTGGTGGTGGTGGCTGCTGCAGGACCGGTGGTGGTTGCTGGTGGAATGGCAGCGGCTGCTGTGAGATCGGAGTGGTGGTGGTGGCTGCTCTGGGACTAGCGGCAGCGGCTGTTGTGTGTCTGGTGTTGCCGGTAGCTGCTTCTGCTGCTGCTGTTCCTGCCGTGGCCCTTGCAGTTGCTCCGGCAGTTGTTCCTGTTGGGGCGGTTCGACGTCTTGGGTTTCTGCAGGTAAAGAAGATGATGGCGCTAAAGTCCAAACCGCTCGACATTGGGTGAATGAAACAAAACCGGTCTGAAGTATAAACAAGAAGATCGCTGTACTTCACCATTCCCTTAATATAAAAAGATGCGCTGTCAGGGTGTACATTCTCCCTGGGCATTTCCACGCACACGGGGCGACGTTTCAAATCCATCCTTTACCTTGCGCGCCGGTGAGGAGAGCTGCCGTACACAGACAGGGTCCGGGGTCTCCCTTCGCCGAGTGGGGCCGCTTGAGGCACAAGCGGGACGTCGCCTTGACGTGCTCCAGCGGGCAGTAGCTGTCCGCTGGCGGCGCGTTCAATTCTGGGGACCTGCATGCACGCACCAACGCGTCGCAAACCGTTAACACCTGCCTTCAAAGGAGACACTGCTGCTCGCACAAGACAATATCTTTCCAGTGAGCTGGTCTGGGGGACGGTTGTAAGTGCAGGTTAAAGTGAAGGGGAGAGAAGGCGACTTACCGAATATAGAAGAGCATGTAGGCCTGCTCGTTCATAACAGCCTTGGTGTCCACGTGCCGCACGATGGAGTCGTTCATACAGCACCATTGTCCATCGCTGATCTGCGCACAGGCACAGCATGGCTACACTTAGTTACAATGTTTACACAACTGCACCCAACCTCCTCCGTTCATTAATAACAAGACACGATACACTCTAGACAACAAGTTCGTAAAGAGCATCACCCCATCGTCAGAGCTGCAGAAGTTGCTACGGTTGCTATGATGGTGCTGAAGTTACAGAATGGTCTGCCTGACCATGTCACTGCATCGCTGGCCTTGGACCAATTTCATCGGAATCAGAATAATTATTTGTGCTGAAAGAATTTGATGATCTACGAAGCTCTTTTCAACAGATGTCCAGTAGGGGCGGGTCAGAAAATTACAACAACAAACAATACAATACCGATTGGAGTGCAAAGTGTAGGAATGCTAAGGAAGTCACTAAATACAAATAAATAAAGTATATATACTGTAAGTAGAAATTGCATAAGTACATCAAGATGCAAGAACAGAAACAAGTCTTCTATTTATTCTTCCCTATTGGACATTTGTAACATTATGGGCGCATTGCAGATGTGCGTTGTTATTGTTTGATGGTAACAAATGTAATTACCTTATTGTAGCAATAATAATGGCCGCTGTTGGAGTCGGCTCCCTTGTGCACCAGCACCGAGTACAGGGAGTAGATTGCCGGCTCGCCCTGAGACGTTGAGGTGAAGGGTTGCATGTCCAGGTGCTCCGGGTAGGTGATGTTCTACAGGCAGCGCACAGAGACAAACGTTAGAAGAGGAAACGGCAGGGGTGGTGGGGTGGGCAGCAGAGATGGGCACCATCTAAGTTACACGTCAACGTGATGACGTCATGTCTCGCTCATTTGAGCGTTGAAGACGGTGCTCATCTCCTGTTGATAGCCCTGAGCAAGTGGTGGAAATTCTACAGTCATATGACGGGGGGCGAGTCTTTCCGTAGCACTTATTCCAACATGGAGAGGTATTTTCTCCAGCGTTGAACTGACAAGGGCTGTAATAAAATAAATTAATTAGAACTATGTGGAGGGGCAGAATCATTACCCGGTTGATCTTGACGCCGTAGAGGTTGTACCGCTTGATGGAGACGGTGAGGACGTTGGGCAGGCGGTGGAGAGCCATCGTCTTCGTCGCTTTCCCCTTGTGACAGCACCTGCACGACAACAACGCCAGCCATTGCACGCATTCCCCAACCGATGAGGGCAACTTTTAAACGACAAGTCTTCTCATTTTTTCTTTACTATTATTTTAATTAACAGAGAAAACGTATTCTTTATTCAATGTTTTTTGTACAACAATAATTCTGCGTAGTAATGCATTATGTTCTAATTATTTCTCATAATTAATATTCTTCTGTTTATATTATTGTGAGATATATATTTAATCTGCAGACTTTTGAAGCGACAAATGTTTTCAGGGTCACGACACCCGACGGCCCGCTCACCTTGCACAGGTGTATTCATCCAGAATCTCCTCGTTGAAAAACTCCCCAAACGCCTCCACCAGATCCGATGAGTTCTGTTGCCCAACAGAGTGAAAGACAAATGATGACTCTTAAGAAGCATTCCATGAACATCTGCAGAATTATATTGTGACGGCTTCTCCGAAAACCCACATCTTGTATTAAATCGTACGACCGCAATAAACGAGATGACGCACGCTACTGGCAGTGTGTTTGGATGTTAAGTGACTAATTGATGTATGTGTCTGCGTGATGTATGTTGGCACAGAAGGGGGCACAGGTGGTACATCGGCCAGTCATCTCAGTCAACCCATGGCACCTGGGTCTGTCCCGTGACCTCCTGCCAGCGGGCGTTCGACACTTCACGTGGCCTTAAAGTGCACTCAGCCTGGCACAAGCACCGTGGTGACGTCACCGCCATTTAGTGGCGAATGGCGGTTGTTGTTGATGTATGCATGTTGAACCTCCTTCGCACCGTACGTACATGTATAACTGTGAAGCGATGGCTTTCTCATTGCTTACATTAATATGGAGTGCAATGTCCAGGCACGTGTCGTAGGTGTCGGAGTGGTTGCAGCACTGCATGCACTCCACTGCAAAACACAAGCACACATTAGGAAGGGACGTCACATGTTACTTAGTCAAACTAAATGCACGCTTCCCACTGACATAGGTAATTGGTACTTTTCACCAACTGGTAAAAGGTTATTCCGTGGGGGGCACGAGGGGGGAGGGGCTCGTGGGGGAACGAGGGGGGAGGGGCTAGTGCCACCCCCCCCCCCCCCCCGTGAGTGACGGTTGGTCACTCACGGGGGGTCCACTACCCCGTGAGTGATGGTGGTTAACGCGACCGCTTAACCCCGACACGAATCACGACCTAAAATGACCACTTGGCCGAACCCAACCACACACACGCAGAGGGATCTTGAGCAGTGCTCTGAGTTGTTGGCCGCTCGGCGTTTTGGGCCTCTCCGCTCAGCAGCTGCGACCCAAATCGACGTGGATCGGGGGCTCAGGGGACGCGTGGCGAGGTTGGAACGAGAGGCCTCGAGAGTGAAGAAGAAGAAGAAGCGAGGGGAGAGCGAGGCGAGCTTGGGGTGAGACTCTGAGCGGCAGAAGGTGAAGAAGACGTGGAGTGGGGAACACGTGCAGGGTGAGGACATCAGCATCAGTCACTTAATCATCATCATTCACATGATCATCATCCACATCATCATCATCTACATCATCATCATCATCCACATCTTCATATTCTTGGTTCTTTCGGTAAAGTCACGAAGATTAAAAAATAAGAATAAAATGACAATAAATTAAAATTAAATTTTAAAAATTTTAAAAATAAAAATTCTCAATTGAAAATAATAAAAGCAAACAACCCACGACGTTTCCATGACAACACAAGTGGTCTTCATCGCTTCATCGCCTGATGAAGACGGCTTGTGTTGCGATCGAAACGTCGTGGGTTTTTTGCTTTTATTATTTTCTATTTATTTTTACTTTTTATTTTAGGGGTAGGCCTTCATCCAGCAGTTGATTCATCCACGCGTGGCCGGCGTGACGAGGTATGGTCACACAGCCACACCCACACGGTGCGTGAGAGGCGTTCATCCAGCAGTGGATTGAACAAGCCGCGTAGATGGCAATGTATGGGGTGCGTCATGCAGGTGTCCGTGTGTGCACCTGTGTGTGTGTGCCTGCGTTGGTGTTTGATTGACGTTTCTCTCAAAGCTGATGTTGCAACAATCTTCCTGCTGAATATTTGACCATCTGGTCATACGGGATTCGCATTATCCCAATAGTACAGTGTTGTCTGTACGATACCCGTTGAATCAAAGTAGAGTACAGAGTATGTGGCCGCTGTCAATGTCCACACGATGATAAGCCACGTGGGTGAGCTCTCATTTGTGATGGCCAAAGTCGCTTCCGACAAAAGAGCTACGCAGCTCAGAGCGCCTTACCTGGCGGAATAAAAAATAGTTTAATAAGTTGAGTGTGATGACGCAGCAGCAGCTGCTGCAGGCGCAGCCCTGCAATTGCTTGCTCGCTCCACTGTGGACGCACCGGCCTCCACCTACAGCGAGCTCTCTAGAGTCTCACCTCTCGAGGGATGTCTTTGTCCGGCTCTCCCACCACGGACACACCGACTTCGAAGAGGCGGCGGTACCCACACTTTACCCCACCGCGCCTTGGCGCACTGCTGGGTGGACAGAGGCGGCCGGGGGGAGGAGGGAGAGTTAATAGACGTGGCCCCATCGTCTCAACTGTCAGCGAGTACCTCTGATGATTATTATTCTTATTACTATTCCTACGGTGGTCAATAGTAGCTCTGTATCCTGTAATGCTGCTCTCTGTATGTGTGTGTCAAGTGCAAGGTTGGCAGAAGTGTGTAACTCTGTGCAGTGTGCTCCAATGTGCATTCACGTGTGCATTGGAGAAGCTTCGCCCCTTGTGAATGCGTGTCGGTGTTTCTGTCTCCTGGAAGATTAGATGTTATCTGAGAATCAAGCAGCACTCGAGTATTTGTTTGTGACATTTTATAGACGGTACCTTTTATTTCAAACCACTGTTTACTTCAACGGCTTCAATATAAATTAATTATTATGATGATGATTAAAATATAAAAGTCTTCATACACTTTCCGGCAGTAACACAGGAGGTGTTAAGATGCGCAAACACCAAATAGGCACCCCGACTGCAAGGCATCGAGTCTGCATTGACCACACGTCGTGCTCGTGGTCAAGCATCCAAACCGACGTGCTCTGATGATGCACGCCTTGTCCCTGAAACGACATTGGCCTCCAGCAGAGACGTCCTCCGTCATGGCCTTGACCCACCCACAAGTTGTCAGGCCAGAGAACAACGACACGAGGAGGCGAACGGCAGCACAGAGGCGATGCAAACACCAATCCGTGAATGTGCGGCTAATGCAGACTCGATGCCTTGCAATAGGTGAGTCCATTTTGGGCGTCTTAACACCTCCTGCGTTATTGCCGGAAAGAGTAAAATGCCTCTCTTCTGTCTACATCGCCATGTCGAAACCGGCAACACAACTGGTGCCGTGGATGTGTAGCTCGTGATGTATATACAGTAGTGTGTGTGCCGAGAGAGAGATATGAAAGAGACAGTGTCACTTGATCTGTTTCTATTCGATAACCTCCTACCACTGTGAGACAGGCGAGGCGTTCACTTCCGTGGGGTGCCACGGGGTGGCGAGATGTTAACTTCCTCGCCAGGTATACAGGACGTCGTGGGTTCGGTTCCGATGCTGACGCCTGATGCTGTATATTTGGAGTTTGCGGTGTCTCTCTCCCCGTGGTCGCGTGGATTTGTCTCCAGGTCCTCCGCGTTTTCCCTCCACATTTTAACAACACGCGTCTAGAGTATTTGTGTCTGCCATACACGTCTCCGTGACGAGCCACTTCGTTGAGCTATCATTTGTGATAGCCAGGTCGCTGCTGAAAAAGATCTACATCACACAGTGGGGCCTTACTGCTAATATAAAATATAATTATTTTGGTATGGAATGTCAACCAGCACTGCTTCGCATTGAGCTGCATGCGATTGCACTGGCAATGATCTCTCTACAGACACAGGACTCACGAGGTGGCTTTGCAGTCACGTCAGCTCATTTTCCCTCGAGCAAGAGACGACAGTGGTGGACTGTACGGTCCATAGCTTGAGTCGCACTGTGGCTGGTCTTGAATGTGCCTCTATCTCTGCGAGTCTCTCTCTTATGGGTCTCTACGAGTCTCCATGTATCACAACATGTGTGTGGGTTTACTCTACGGTCCATAGCTTGAGTTGCATGAGCACAGTCGCACTACTGCTGCTGCTGCATGTTGCAGCTCGTCTCTAATTTTCTTTCGTGAAAACGTGCACATCGTTCCGTTGATGTTCTGGTGCGGTTCATGGTGACAGCGGTATATTTGCAGAGAATTGTCCATGCCAGGAGGTGTGCAGTGGTTGATGTTTGGGTCTCGAACGAGGCGTTCATTCCGGACGTCCGCGCTGTTCCACCGTTCGCCGGCGATCTTCCAGATCTGTGCGAGAGCCACAGCCCCGATGGATCCGAGGTTCATCCACGTACTCGATATCAGCGATTTCTCAACCCCTTTCGTTCCAACGGGACACTTGCGAGCCCGCTCGATCTTCACGGCGCACCGAACCAAAGAGTCGGTCCTGCTAATGAGCACAACTTTGCGGCGGCACACCGCTCGAGATGCCACGAGGAGGTTGGGGCAGCTCAGAGGTCCTAGCGCCGAGCCGGCGCCACTGACACCCTGGGTTGGAGTGAGGGCTGCAACCACTGCCTGTGATTGAACCGGGTTCTCGAGTTTAACGAGTGGATGGCTTTGGCTCAGCTAACAATGACTTTACCCATGAAATGTGTGTATACATATTAGAATCAGAATTTCACTTCATTCGGATAAATTCCACCGAAACATGCGATAAAGGCCAATGTCATTACGAGGGCCCTTAGGCAGGATAGAGCTGTGGATGAAGGAGAGAGCTGTGGATGAATAGGAGAGAGTTGTGTGTGAAGGAGGGAGCTGTGTGTGACAGTGAAGGTGGAAACAATTGACTGGAACCCTTCCCTGTCTCCGCGTGTTGGCGAGGGGAGCGTTGGCTACACCGTGCAGAAGTCTCCGATGTTGCCCCCCTGTAATGGGGGATCAGCCGTCAACATTCGTGTGTCCCCCTCTTGAAAGCCTTTCTGGGAACGTGTATTGCACGTTTTCTTCCATGCAAGGGAGTTGCGAGGTCATATTCGTCTACGTCAGGGGTCAGGCAAACCTGCGGCTCTTTAAGCGACCGCTTCGTGACGTTATTTATTAAGGACCCACCGTCTCGTATTCACGTGGCATGGTGGCTCTTGAAATGTAGATAGATATTTTTCAATATAATATACCAAATTAGAAAAAAACAACGGCCCGTCTTGTTATTTTGGCTGCCGACGCCTGGTTCCGTGTAGAAAGTGGCGTCCTCTCCTCGCGTGTTAAAAATAAATTGCCCGTGAATTCAGAATTGGTTCCACGACTCGTGACGGCCAAACAGCAGCGTGCTGCCACGCCTGGGAATGACCATCAAGGAGGAGTGAGCAACAGGAGCCTTGCGATGCAACTGTGTCAGCCAGCACCACGACGACAGACTCTGCGGGACGCGCGTGTACTTTTTATTCGAAAAAGATTACGTACAAAACACAGATGAGAGAACACGCCGGTTTTGGAAGGGCATCTCCATAATCATCTCGATGGTCATCTCTATGATCATCTCGATGGTCATCTCCAATATCATCTCCACGATCATCTCGATGGTCATCTCCATGATCATATCGATGATCATCTCGAGGGGCATCTCCATAGTCATCTCCATAATCATTTCGAAGGTCATCTCCATGATCATCTCCACGATCATCTCTATGGTCATCTCCATGATCATGTCGATGATCATCTCGAGGGGCATCTCCATGGTCATCTCCATAATCATCTCGATGGTCATCTCTATGATCATCTCGATGGTCATCTCCAATATCATCTCCACGATCATCTCGATGGTCATCTCCATGATCATATCGATGATCATCTCCATGGTCATCTCAATGGTCATCTCCATAATCATCTCGATGGTCATCTCCATGATCATCTCCACGATCATCTCTATGGTCATCTCCATGATCATATCGATGATCATCTCGAGGAGCATCTCCATGGTCATCTCCATAATCATCTCGATGGTCATCTCCATGATCATCTCCACGATCATCTCTATGGTCATCTCCATGGTCATCTCCATGGTCATTTCTATGATTATCTTGATGTCATCTCGATGGTCATCTCATTGGTCATCTGCATGGTCATCTCGATGGTCAACTCGATGGTCATCTCAAATAACATCTCCATGATCATCTCCATGGTCATCTCCATGATCATATCGATGATAATCTCGATGGTCATCTCCATAATCATCTCCACGATCATCTCGATGGTCATCTCGATGGTCATCTCCATGATCATCTCCATAATCATCTCGATGGTCATCTCCATAATCATCTCCTTGGTCATTTCCACGATCATCTCGATGGTCATCTCCATGATCATCTCGATGGTCATCTCCAATTTCATCTCCATGATCATCTCGATGGTCATCTCCATGGTCATCTCCATGGTCATCTCCATGTTCATATCGATGGTCATCTCGATGTTCATCTCCATGGTCATCTCCATCGTAATTTCCATGATTATCTTGATGTCCTCTCGATGGTCATCTCATTGGCCATCTTCATGGTCATCTCAATGGTTATGTCGATGGGCAACTCCATTATCATCTCGATGGTCATCTCCATAATCATCTCCACGATCATCTCGATGGTCATCTCGAAGGTCATCTCCATCATCATCTCCACGATCATCTCGATGGTCATCTCCATAGTCATCTCCATGATCATCTCCATGATCATGGAGATGATCATGTCCATGATCATCTCGATGATCATCTCGATGGTCATCTCCATGATCATCTCCATGATCATTTCGATAGTCATCTCCATGGTAATCTCCATGATCATCTCGATGGTCATCTCCATGATCATCTCCATGAGCATAGCCTCGTCGCTGCTACAGCTGTCACGCACAGGCGGACAGCCTCGTCGCTGCTACAGCTGTCACGTACAAGCGGACAGCCTCGTCGGCACAGCTGTCACGCACAGGCGGACAACCTCGTCGCTGCTACAGCTGTCATGTACAGGCGGACAGCCTCGTCGCTGCTACAGCTGTCACGTACAAGCGGACAGCCTCGTCGGCACAGCTGTCACGCACAGGCAGACAGCCTCGTCGCTGCTACAGCTGTCACGCACAGGCGGACAGTCTCGTCGCTGCTACAGCTGTCACACACAGGCGGACAGCCTCGTCGCTGCTACAGCTGTCACGTTCCCGGGCTCCCTATCCTCCTCTTCCCCATGTGACGTGGAGACAGACAGAGAGAGAGAGAGGGCATTCACACCACGAGGTCACGTCAACGTACAGTAGGACAGCCCACAGAAACGGCATCGACAACAACAACAACAGCTGTCACCATTCGCCACTATGTGGCGGTGACGTCCCCACGGCGTTTGTGCCAGGCTAGGTGCACTCTTAGGCCACGCGAAGTGTCGAATGCTCGCTGACAGGAGGTCACGGGACAGAACCCTGCAGGTGCCATGGGTTGACGGACTCGAGATGGCTGGCAGACGCCACCAGCTGTGCCAACTCGCCGCATTTTAGCCGCCCGCCTCTCCGCTCGTTGTTGTGAGCGTCACTCCTTTGCCCCTCCGTCGTCGTCGTCGTTGTTGCTGGAGGGCGACTGCCTCCAACTGCCCGGGAGCGTCCCTCACGAGCCTCCTCCTCCTCCACAGAGGCCGATCTTGACACTGCCGGTACCGCTCATCGGCAAGTCCACTCGGCTCCACATCCTCCAACCAGGTACCTTTGTAGACCCGCAATGATGCCGTGCCGTGTTGGCAGTCCATTGCTGGATGAAGGCTTCGGGTCGCCACGGTGGCTAGGAGACGTTAACTACCTCGCCCGGTTTGCAGGAGGTCGTGGGTTCGATCCCGACCCCGACGCCTGCTTCTGCTGCTGCTGTATATTTGGAGTCTGCGGTGTCTCTCTCCCCGGGGTCGCGTGGATTTTTGCTCCGGGTGCTGCGGTGTTTACATTCCACATTGAGAATCGACGTGTTTCGAATATTTGGCTGCTCTAAATGTTCACACGATAAGCCACTTTGTTGAGCTATCATCTGTGGCCAGGTCGCTTCTTATAAAAGCGCTATGTAGCTCAGTGGGACTTGGGTGGTTAAAATAAATAAAAATAGTAAAAATACCAACACCACCACTCCACGCACACAGAACATCTGTCGTGATCCTGACTGCAGTGCTCATCTCGATATGGTCGATGAAAGTGAATTACGTGACGGCCGCTACGTTCAAAGGTTTCGTCACCTTTGGGTGGCATCAGTTGCTGCTCTGGCCCATCGGGAAATACAATAATGCCTTGGTGGAGGCTCCATTGAAGATGCGTGCGACCCTCTCAACTGGCCGTCTAACCCGAATGTTCGCTCCAACCCGAGCTGAATATTGAGTGGAACTGTGTGACCCTGGGGCTATTAGCTACAAAGCAACACTTTATTTTTTACAGCCCACGGTCAATCCACTGCTGGATGAAGGCCTTCCCACCATTGTGGTTCTTTGACCATATCCCACCACGGGTGCTCGATGCTGGTCGGTGAAGGTAGCGGGCAACCAGCCCTGACATCGCTCGCCAGTCGTGTCGTTGTTAGCCCTGGACAGGAATTGAACTCGGGTGGAGCCGGTTCGTAGCGTGGCGCGCTACCCATCTGTGCCACTTCTCGTCACCCTCTTTGGCTGTTTACTCAACGACCCCAACATCCGTCAATGATGACCGATTCCATTCATAAAGTACGCTCTTGCCGCCGTGTGCGCTGAGTAGTACTCAGTATTAAACACGCGTTGACTACTCTATACAGCAGGGGTGTCCAAACTTTTTTTTCCCGAGGGCCACATACAGAAAAATATACGAAGGATTGGGCCACTCACTAGACGTGAGGTATACTGCCTCACTTCTCATGCACTAATAATGTCAAAATCAATCAAATGCACGTAAATTACGTTTGATTATTGAACATGTTTGAAGAAAATAAGCCTCCATCATCGCTCTTCATTAGTAGATTTTAATTTTATTTTTTACAAAAAGGTTGGCAGGTCATTCTCTCAGTGACAGCCTCAGATTGGTTCTTAGGGTGCTGATCCCCCTTCATTGTCCATATGAAGGGAGAGACAAGAAGAGAAATAGGGGATGTGGATATTTCAAGCTTATTACACAAATAAATTATTGGGCTTGTTAACACATCAACTAACGTTTGTTAAAAAAATTGTCATCAACTTTAATTGACTGAATTTATTAAGTAATTGGGCTTATTAACAAATGAAAACGGTGTGTATATTTTTAACTCACCTGTAATGGGAAGAATGTTACGCTCAGTGGGAGCAGTGATGCTGCGCTTTGGTGTGAAGGATAGCTGGCAGGTCAGGAGTAAGTTTGGTGGTTGAGATGCGAAGGACGTCACGCAGATGGCTGTCGGTCGTTCTGGTTCTCAGCCTGCTTTTGTTCAGCGTTAACAGAGAGAATGTCTGCTCACATATGTATGTTGAGCCGAACAGACTCATTCGTTTTGCATGGCGTCTCATCAGAGGAAACTTGGCCTTTTCCGAACTCCGGTAGAAGTCAGGTAGGGAGAGAAGCTGATGCTGATTCTTCAGAGAATCATCACACTGAATTTCGATCAGTTCTAATTGCAGACTCTCCTCCACTTCTTTCGCATCCATTGAAAACGGAGCCGCAAACAGTGTGATTTCCTTCTCAATGACAGAAAAATCTTGGAAGCGCTGACTGAATTCTGTCATGAGAGATGTGATCACAGACACATATTCTCCCATTTTTGCAGAGAGCTTGGCATTTGGAAATGCGCATTGATTTCGGTCAGCGTGGGGAAGTGCGCTACATTGAAGTTGCGCAGTTGTGACTCGAAGAGACGGAGCTTCGCACGGAATGCTTTCATGTGCACATACAGCTGTGGTACCAGCTGCTCTTTGCCTTGTAGTCTCTTGTTCGGGGTGTTGAGATGATCAGTGAGATCAACTAAAAAAGCCAGGCCTGCCAACCATAAAGGGTCACTGATCTCATGGAGAGGTCTGCCCTTTTCTTTCAACAACTTGTCGATATTTGATCTCAGGGAATAAAACCGCTGCAGCACGGAGCCGCGACTGAGCCAGCGCACTTGAGAATGGTAGAGTAGGTCCCCGTATTCAGCATCGACATCAGAGAGGAACGCTTGCAATTTTCTGTGGTAAAGTCCTCGGGCCATAAATTTTTTTGACATTTTTCACAATTGTGTTCATCACATCGCCAAGCTGGATTATCTTGGCACAGAGGGCTTCTTGGTAGATGATACAGTGCATTTTAACAGCCTCACCTCCGCTCTCCTGCACCTTGGCACTCACCATAGAAGCCATTCCTGTGCGCTCGCCTGTCATTGCTGGAGCCCCATCCGTTGTAATTCCACACAGCTTGTCCCATTTAAGTCCAGCCTGGTTAATTGAATCTGACACAGCTTCAAAACATGTCCTTCCCAGTTGTTGTCCCTTTTAGACTCCGAAGATCAAGCAGTTCCTCCGTAATGCAAAAATTATCATCAACTCCCCGCAAAAAAATTAACAGCCGTGCAGTGTCCGTGGCGTCTGTGCTCTCATCACATGCAATCGAGTAAAAATCGAAAGCACAAGCTTTATATGACACTTGCTGTTTTAAGTTAGCCGACAAGTCTTCAATTCGCCGCACAACCTTATTTCTGGACATACTAACATCGTTGAAATCCTGCATTTTCTCCAGGCACATTCCCACGACTTTAGTGAGGCACTGTTTGATGAAGTCACCGTCTGAGAAAGGTTTCCCGTGTAGGGCAATGAGTTGAGCTACTTCATTGCTGGCTATTGTTGCATTTTCTTGAGCTTTGTTAGCACGGAAAAAAAAACCCTGCTGCTGCGTTAGCAGGCTAGCTTGCCATTTGCTTTACCTTTTCTCTCCGCTCGGCGCCAGTGTAGGACGTGAAGGTCTGATGTTTCGTTTCATAATGCCGTCGTACATTGTACTCTTTCATCACGGCAACACTCTCATTACAAATCAAACAAACACACTTCCCCTTGGTTTCTATGAAAAAAAAATCATTTTTCCACCGAGTCTGAAATTTTCTGCACTCGCTTGCAATCCTGCGTCTCTTCAGTTCCGGCATTTCTGGTGACCCTGAGCAAATATTTTCTTCGATTGCTTGCTTTGTGGAGACGCTGCCTTGTTCAAGACAATAGCGCCATCTCGTGTTTAAATTAAGAAATGCAATACAGTGGGCCATAGTCCATTATATTTTTAAACTTTGATACGGGCCAATTAAAAATGGATGGCGCAGTTGGCCCGCGGGCCGTAGTTTGGACACCCCTGCTATACAGGGCGGGATAGAGATCTCTACTCAACCCTGCAGGGTGACCCCTCTCATAGTGAAGGCGTTCACACTCGAGCCGCGGTTGCCCTGTGCCAGTAGTTGCATCATTAACTGTGCAAAATCATTATCAAACCATTACTTTAAAAATGCAGAATTTGCCATTAAGTTACTTTTCTTGGATTTAGCAGAATTCCAAAATAGCTCTCTCAATAGCTGTAGCGATTACATATTTGCGTTGTTAAAATGAATGACTCATAAAACGATAACTAAATGACCCCTTAGTGTAGGACGATCATTGAATGTTGAACTATAAAACTCTGCAATGTTAATTTAATGCTGAGGGTGTTGACAAGAAAAGTAACGGATGTGTGGGGTTGAAATTGTCAACTCGTGTCCGCACTGCATCGTGCGGCGGGTTTCTGACAGCAGCAGCATCGCCACGACGCTCTCATTGCCGCTTGGTGAATATCCGTGGTGGGTTCCTTTTCGTTTTTTATTCATTGAATGAGGACGTCACCCTCCCTGCACCTGGCCACCCACTTGTGTTTTTTGTGTGCCTTCAGGTGTCACAGCAGAGCTGTTGCAGAGGGATGCTGCGATTATACTGGCGTGGGGCTCAGCATAGACGGCGGCCCTCTGTCAATCCACAGCCGAGGTAAGAGCCCCCCACTCTGTCTCAGTAAATGGGGGGGGGGAGGGGGTGTTCGATCATACTTCACCACGCTGGTCAGTATGAGTTGGTGTGAAGGTGAGGCAGCCCAGAGATTTGTTCAGATGTCACTCAGCACCGACGTTAGCCGTGGCCGGGAATCGAACTTAGCTGGCAGTGGTCAGTGTGCGCTAACGGCCGGGCCACCGCTTCACGGGTGAACGGGTTGATTAGGTGAGACGATGGCGTTGCGTTTCATAGCAGTGGCTACTCCTCCACGTGGCTGGGCGATTGAGTAACCACACCCACAGCAGTGTCCCAGTGTACCGGCACCCCCCCAGTGCTGGAGTCAACATTCTCTGGGCCCCGTTTTTCTTCACACGCCGCCCTGCATTTGAGCCCAGCAAGAAGCGTGTCGCTACCGAACGCGTTATGGTCAAATGTTGTAAGCGGCAGGTAAATCTAACTTTATATTTGACGACCTTCTCTTCCAAGCCGTTCTGGCCAGTGTGGAGGAGTAGGCCAATGACCCTCACTGGCGCTCTCTGGAGCTCCCGCTCGTGGAGGCCCCATTTGCCGGCAGTGGCGTGAACAACCGCAGGGGCTGTACCATTACCTTTTATCCACTTTTTATATTCAACATTTAATTAGGTCAGCAACGTGGTCTTGACCTCTTTCCCACAAACATTTCAGAGAAATACAACAAGTGCACGTGTATACAAGTGTACTTCTGTGACAACGCTGTCGTGGTCGGTGCTGTGGGGGAGAGGGCCAATTCCAATTGGCCCTTTCCCCTTATGGCGTCTGTGACCAACACAGCGGCTAAATGAGGGCTCTGGACGGGTGCGAGGGGCTCTTAACCCCTCCACCTTCAATTAACTACCACTAAACTACGACTGAAAAATGTAATTAGACATACACACACATGCATTCATATACACAAACACGTACACACCCATCAACACACAGACATACAAAGACAAAGATCCCCCGTATAGCCAAAACAAGCTGTTTGGGCAAGTCCTGTTAGCGAGCACACGCACCTGCATACACACATACATACACACATAAACACACGTAAACAAACACAAACACACACATACACCCACACACAAACACACATACACACACACACTGCGATGGCAAAGTAAGAAATGGAAGCGAGACCAGTTTTGTCACGACAAGTATATATTGATGTCAAGTGCAAATACAAAACGAGGTAGACAAAATCTCTGGAAAACATTAATCTCGCTTTCCCTTCCCACACTTTGAGCTGCTTTTGTACAAACGATAAAAACTCCGAGGAGACCGAAGTGTCACCGATCTACATTCACGAGTTCAGAAACCGCTGTTTCTGGAGGCATCATGGAAGATGGAAATAAAGTGCTTGGCGAAGTTCTTCATTTATCGTACGTTTCACGTGGTAACGGCTTGGCGCTACGGTTAGCGTGTCCATTGAAATGTGCACGCCCCGTACGTAAAAAAGTAACAGATATGTAGTTTACAAAATGCCGACGTATTCACAGTTCGATAAATAAATAAATACTTTGCAACAGCGGTGACTTTTTAAATCCCCGACACAACGCGAAATAAAAGTCCCCCATTTTAAATTAACGGAGACAAGAACCGTACGGGAATACCTTGCACGACCTCACTGAGACCGCACTCCGGCCTCGCGTTGCGGAGGACACAACCTCTGTCTTCATTTGTAATGAGACAGGTAATTTTACGGTCACCATCACAATAACGTTCCTGGTGCCAACTCTCTTGACGATTGGCCAGGGAATAAACGGCAACCCCAAGCCATAATGGGTTGGTGCCGCCTGCATGGATCTTGGCTCCTGTTTCCCAGAATGGCTGGCGTGATTTTAAGCGCTTTCGTTCTGGGTTTTTCAAGTCTTCGTGGATTAAAACTTGATTTGAAGCTTTCATGACTGCAGGAATTACTCTTTGGTTCTTTCGGTAAAGTCACGTAGAAAGAAAATAAATTAAATAATAGAGTACGACGTTTCGATTGCAACACAAGCAGGGGCTGGTGGTTGTGCCAGATAAATCCGATGAGCTATGAAGCTCTTTTAAACAAATGTCCAGTAGAGACGGGTTCAGAAAGTTACACCAATACCGACACGAGAAAGGTATAAGAAAGGTAAGAAAATCCCGTAAACTAAATAAACTACTCTTTTTTTTATTCAACCAGGTGAAGCCCACTGAGCTATTTAGTTCTTCAGAAGGCCCATGTCGGTCTACAGTGGGAAATGTAGAGCCGTGTGTTTATCCGCAGTGTAAAATGTGATCGCTGTGCTCCTCCTTCTTCTTCTTGCAGTGGGCGACCCCCCCGAGGGATCCCGCGGGGCTGTGCCCGGGACCCCCTCCCCGGATGAAGCCCGAGGCACGGCGCGGGTCGCCGTGCCGGAGCTGACGGGAGCCGCGCAGGCGGCGGCGGGGCCGCGTCTCAGGGCGGAGCCTCAGGTGAGGGGGAGGAGCCCCGGGTGGCGGGCGGGGCCAGCTGGCGCCAATCACAACGCTGGGAATGCACGGGTGTGGGGAAATTGTTATTGGATCATGATCGGCGACGTTTCGGGCAATGGTCCTTGTGCAGAGCACGTCAACAGTTGTTAGACCCTTTCATAACGTGGCCTACAGAGGGTGGCCCAAAAGTCATGCCACATAGAGCTATCATGTTTATACTGGTAGGAACGAAGTTGTAAACTGAGTGTACCAGCCTGCAATAGATTAATGTGTCCGTCCGTCCGTCCCCTTTCAATACTTTAACGAAGTGAAATCTCGTGCTGTTGGGGTGTAAAAATAAAATTGCGCAAAATTCCAATGTTCCTACCAGCCCACCCTGCAGGGACCTGTTTTCACAGATAACAGAGCTTTATTTGATTTGTTTAATAAATGTTAAAACTTACATCTGTTAACATTAATGCACGATGCACGAATTTATTATTTCTTCAAATTAATTTAGGCCTTTAAAAAAATTCAATCACAGCTGCCTTCTATTGCATATGTACTGGGTTTGTATGGAGACTGACTCTTCGTAGGAGGCAACACGTATTTATTTATAACAACAATAACAGTAACACTATGTCCCTAACACGGAGGGGTAATGGCCCCTTCTACCCACCACCTAAGGAGGTACGGCCTCCGGGCTAACGTGCCCTAACTACTGGGGCTAACCACTCCTTAGCCCTCCGGCTAGCGGGACCTAGGGGAGGCTGATCCGACCCAGCCAAGGTCCTCGGGTCTCGACCGCTGGCCCACACAGACCCGGCCCTGAGAAGGGCATCGGGTCGGGGGATCCTCAGGGTCCTAGCCTATTGATCACTGGCCTCACTGAGCCCCGGCCCTTATAAGGACGGCGGGGCTTGGGGTCCAGGGTCCTGTCTTCAGGTGGGCTTCTGGGTCTTCAGCTTGAGGCGAACTGCCTCAGCCGCACTGGGGTCCGGCTTTTATGGGGCTCCCAGGGTCACCCCGCCCCTGGTCACGCCCACCATCTGGAATCTTCTCGAGGGACCTGGATTGTTGCGCAATCCTCCCCAGCCCCCCACCCGGGGACCTGGGGTGTCCCCCTCCGGTTCCCAACCGTCCCCCCCCCGGGATGCCTGACCCACGAGTCCTGCTTAGCACAGGCCGTACTCGCTATTGCCCCCTGACTGGAAGTACCTGCTCAACCAAAGTGGTGGCGGCGTATTACGCCCAACAATTACCCACCACACATACAAATGACAATCGAACTCGTTCGTCTTTGGTCAATTACCTTTCCATTTTTGAAAAATGTCACCTGAAAAAGCAAAATAGAAATTAATAATAACGTATAAAAGTTGCGTAATTGCCCGTCACGTGACGGGTATTTTCACGTCGTAAACGATCCAGTGTGTCGTGACTTTGTCGATGACGCCATCTCTGCCGCCTTCCTCCGTTTAATCGACGTCTTCTTTCGTCTGCGACTCTTCTGGCTTCATCTGAATGAACTAAAGTTACGGAATGTGACGTACCGAATGTAATTTTCTCTTCTGAGAGTAATGTATAACAAACCTGTAAATGAAGAATGACAATTGTAAATCACCTACATCATTCTCGCAGCTGTTTGAGTTGCCTTTCTGTCGGGAAGAAAGTAAACTAAATGTTGTAGGAATGATTTCGTTCTAAGTATCGACTTACTGGATTCCCTATTGATGTGAATACTAAAAAATAATCTATTTATAAACCGGAAGGACGCGTCGGTGTGTTCACCAATTTTCGCTCAAAACGTCTTTGTGGTTAAGAGTAGCAGTAGCAGCACGGGTGCTGGCTGGGGCCACTGAATATCCACGCCAGCCCCATCGGCAGTGCAGCGCTCTGCGATGACGCCGGCTTCCGCCACCACCGTTCCCTTTGTGCAGAGGAGGACGACGGCATTCCGGCGGCACGGCTCTCGCTGTTTGCGCCGGAGCGGCTGAACCTCAGGTGGGAGAACGACGTGGGCAAGGGTGCCGGCCTGCGCAACCTGGGGAACACCTGCTTCCTCAACGCCACGCTGCAGTGCCTCGCCTACACGCCGCTGCTCGTGAACTACCTGCTGCTGCAAGAGCACTGCAGCACCTGTAAGTACCCCCCTGGCACTCTCGTTTACCCATGGGCTAGGTTATTGTCACGGTTAATTTGGCTGCTATGAATTTCACACTTGATAAGCCACTTCGTTGAGCTATCATTTGTGGTTCAGGTCGCTTCTGAAGAAGCAGCTAATAGCTCAGTCGACTTTACCTGGTAAAATACAAACATAGATTAGTTTTATTTGTAATTGTTTTTAAGTGGTTTGTTCATCTTTCCTATATTTTCCACTCCTATCGTGTTTTTGTTTTGTTTGTTGTTGTAATGTTCTCACGCCGCACCATTATTGGACATCTGCAAATAAAGAACTTCATAGCTCATCGGATTCCTCAAGCATAAATCAATATTGTGTTTTTGATAAGCACATTCACACGTGGCCAACATGTGTTTAATAGGCTGCACAGATTTAACTTGGGCTTATAAATCATCTTGTGATGCAATTGGTACTTAGACTCATCATTAATTGCGTTTGCTGCTGGTGCCAGGTTTCCTAGCATTTGTTGTTACTCCCCAGCTGGGCTGAGTGCGAGTGGCGTGCGCTGACGGATTGTGCCACCTGTGCCCTCGTTCGCAGGCGAACGGAGCGACTTTTGCCTAATGTGCGTCATGGAGCGTCACGTTGTCAGCACATTCAACAACTCGCAGAGAGTGCTGACACCCAGCGGCATCACTAAAAACATCACGCGTGAGTCCCACAACTACGTTCACACTTGGACTCGAAGGAGGAGAAGCCATCGCCGCGATCCTTCGCCGTCTGTTCCAAATCCTTTGCACCGCTCCTTTTGAAATGACTGTTGGGGAGCTCTTGAAGGATGTCATCAGATCCTGTACCTGTCACTTTGTCCCCATGTCCATTTCTCTACAGGCATCGCCAAACACCTGCGCATTGGGAGACAGGAAGATGCCCACGAGTTTCTGCGATACGTGGTAGATGCCATGCAAGCCTCATGCCTCCATGGCCACAGCGAGTGAGTAACGCGCGCCAGTCAACTTGCGGCAGTCGTTCTGCAGTTCGGTACCTCACAGCTCCCTCTTGGTTTTCTGCACGATTGTCCTTCGACGTTTGTGAGAAGCTACTCACACTTTTGTGTGAACACCTGGGAGATGCAGAGGACCGGCCCTGCTGGCACCACGGTGCTTTCACCTTGGCCCTGACGTGGGCCGTCTTTTGTTTGCGCATTTCACGTTGCCGATAAATACCGGGGGGTCGATGTCTCGACGTCGGTGGCCCCTTGACATCATTGCTTGTGTTGACGGGCGGCACGTGGCACGCCGGGCATAACAAAACTGCCGGGCAACAGCACCGCGTGTCGGCTGCCAGCTTGCCCCCAGCTCTGTGGCTGTGCCGTGAAGGTGGCTGCCCTGTGCAGACGCTACCACGTTTGGTTGCTACAGAGCACGCGTTGCAGTGCTGAAGGCAAAGAGTGAATCGACAGCTCGGGCAATGGTGTAACTCTCACACACGCGTGTGCATCCGGTAAAGGTGCTACTGCTACTGCCGCTGTAACCACCGTGTGGTGTCGTTCTCTGTGACGTGGCAGGCTGGACAGATACACAGAGGCTTCCACCCTCATTTACCAGATCTTCGGGGGTTACCTTCGATCACGTGGTGAGTTGTGCGCACTCCTCTACCAACTTGTAAACCGTGAGCAGCAAGCGCATCATTACAGTGTAGACGCGCTCGCGTTGCAGCGTTTACACACTCTCACGCACGTGCCACACAGAATAACCTTTTACCAGTTGGTGAAAAGTACCAATTACCTATGTCAGTGGGAAGCGTGCATTTAGTTTACTAAGTAACATGTGACGTCCCTTCCTAATGTGTGCTTGTGTTTTGCAGTGGAGTGCATGCAGTGCTGCAACCACTCCGACACCTACGACACGTGCCTGGACATTGCACTCCATATTAATGTAAGCAATGAGAAAGCCATCGCTTAACAGTTATACATGTACGTACGGTGCGAAGGAGGTTCAACATGCATACATCAACAACAACCGCCATTCACCACTAAATGGCGGTGATGTCACCACGGTGCTTGTGCCAGGCTGAGTGCACTTTAAGGCCACGTGAAGTGTCGAACGCCCGCTGGCAGGAGGTCACGGGGCACATCCAGGTGCCATGGGTTGACTGAGATGACTGGCCGATGTACCACCTGTGCCCCCTTCTGTGCCAACATACATCACGCAGACACGTACATCAATTAGTCACTGAACATCCAAACACTGCCAGTAACGTGCGTCATCTCGTTTATTGCGGTCGTACGATTTAATACAAGATGTGGGTTTTCGGAGAAGCCGTCACAATATAATTCTGCAGATGTTCATGGAATGCTTCTTAAGAGTCATCATTTGTCTTTCACTCTGTTGGGCAACAGAACTCATCGGATCTGGTGGAGGCGTTTGGGGAGTTTTTCAACGAGGAGATTCTGGATGAATACACCTGTGCAAGGTGAGCAGGCCGTCGGGTGTCGAGACCCTGAAAACATTTGTCGCTTCAAAAGTCTGCAGATTAAATATATATCTCACAATAATATAAAAAGAAGAATATTAATTACGATAAATAATTAGAAAATAATGCATTACGCAGAATTTTTGTTTTACAAAAAAAATATTTAATAAATAATAAGTATTGTTTTTTAACTAAAATAATAGTAAAGAAAAAAATGAGAAGACTTGTCGTTTAAAAGTTGCCCTCATCGGTTGGGGAACACGTGCAATGGCTGGCTTTGTTGTTGTCGTGCAGGTGCTGTCACAAGGGGAAAGCGACGAAGACGATGGCTCTCCACCGCCTGCCCAACGTCCTCACCGTCTCCATCAAGCGGTACAACCTCTACGGCGTCAAGATCAACCGGGTAACGATTCTGCCCCTCCACATCGCTCTAATTAATTTATTTTATTACAGCCCTTGTCAGTTCAACGCTGGAGAAAATGCCTCTCCATGTTGGAATAAGTGCTACGGAAAGACTCGCCCCCCGTCATATGACTGTAGAATTTCCACCACTTGCTCAGGGCTATAAACAGGAGATGAGCACCGTCTTCAACGCTCAAATGAGCGAGACATCACGTCATCACGTTGACGTGTAACTTAGATGGTGCCCATCTCTGCTGCCCACCCCACAACCCCTGCCGTTTCCTCTTCTAACGTTTGTCTCTGTGCGCTGCCTGTAGAACATCACCTACCCGGAGCACCTGGACATGCAACCCTTCACCTCAACGTCTCAGGGCGAGCCCGCAATCTACTCCCTGTACTCGGTGCTGGTGCACAAGGGAGCCGACTCCAACAGGGGTCATTATTATTGCTACAATAAGGTAATTACATTTGTTACCATCAAACAATAACAAGGCACATCTGCAATGCGCCCATAATGTTACAAATGTCCAATAGGGAAGAATAAATATAAGTCTTGCGTCTGTTCTTGCGTTTTGATGTACTTATGCAACTTCTACTTACAGTATATATACTTTATTTATTTGTATTTAGTGACTTCCTTAGCATTCCTACACTTTGCACTCCAATCGGTGTTGTATTGTTTGTTGTTGTTGTAACTTTCTGACCCGCCCCTACTGGACATCTGTTGAAAAGAGCTTCGTAGATCATCGAATTCTTTCAGGACAAATATTGATTCTGATGAAATTGGTCCAAGGTCATCGATGCAGTGACATGGTCAGGCAGACCGTTCTGTAACTTCAGCACCATCATAGCAAACGTAGCACCTTCTGCAGCTCTGACGATGGGGTGATGCTCTTTACGAACTTGTTGTCTAGAGTGTATCGTGCCTTGTTATTAATGAACGGAGGAGGTTGGGTGCAGTTGTGTAAACATTGTAACTAAGCGTAGCCGTGCTGTGACTGTGCGCAGATCAGCGATGGACAATGGTGCTGTATGAACGACTCCATCGTGCGGCACGTGGACACCAAGGCTGTTATGAACGAGCAGGCCTACATGCTCTTCTATATTCGGTAAGTCGCCTTCTCTCCCCTTCACTTTAACCTGCACTTACAACCGTCCCCCAGACCAGCTCACTGGAAAGATATTGTCTTGTGCGAGCAGCAGTGTCTCCTTTGAAGGCAGGTGTTAACGGTTTGCGACGCGTTGGTGCGTGCATGCAGGTCCCCAGAATTGAACGAGCCGCCAGCGGAGAGCTACTGCCCGCTGGAGCACGTCAAGGCGACGTCCCGCTTGTGCCTCAAGCGGCCCCACTCGGCGAAGGGAGACCCCGGACCCTGTCTCTGTACAGCAGCTCTCCTCACCGGCGCGCAAGGTAAAGGATGGATTTGAAACGTCGCCCCGTGTGCGTGGAAATGCCCAGGGAGAATGTAAACCCTGACAGCGCATCGTTTTATATTAAGGGAATGGTGAAGTACAGCGATCTTCTTGTTTATACTTCAGACCGATTTTGTTTCATTCACCCAATGTCGAGCGGTTTGGACTTTACCGCCATCATCTTCTTTACCTCCAGAAACCCAAGACGTCGAACCGCCCCAACGGGAACAACTGCCGGAGCAACTGCAAGGGCCACGGCAGGAACAGCAGCAGCAGAAGCTGCCGGCAACGCCAGCCACACAACAGCCGCTGCCGCTAGTCCCAGAGCAGCCACCACCACCCCGATCTCACAGCAGCCGCTGCCATTCCACCAGCAACCACCGCCGGTCCTGCAGCAGCCACCACCACCACCACCGCCACTCTCGAAGAAGCCGCCGTCAGCACTACAGCAGCTGCTGCCACCGCGTGTCCCACAGCAGCCAGTCCAACAGCAGCCAGTCCAACAGCAGCCAGTCCAACAGCAGCCACCGGCACCAGTCCCACCACAGCCACCGCCACTCTGGTCGCACAGCAGCCACCACCGGTGTAACAACTGGCACTCGCCCCACCAATAGAAGTCGGTGCTTAAAATCCATGATCGCGTGTCTAACCTTTTGCTTCCGCTCAAATTCAAAATAATTTTGAGAGACATTTTACGAAGGCACCAGGCAGCGGCTCACCATGGCGTCGCCCGCTCCCCAAAATGTACTCATCACCGGCTCCACCACCAGCCCCTGCTTGTGTTGCAATCGAAACGTCGTACTCTATTAATACTTTTTTTTTCTACGTGACTTTACCGAAAGAACCAAAGAGTAATTCCTGCAGTCATGAAAGCTTCAAATCAAGTTTTAATCCACGAAGACTTGAAAAACCCAGCACGAAAGCGCTTAAAATCACGCCAGCCATTCTGGGAAACAGGAGCCAAGATCCATGCAGGCAGCACCAACCCATTATGGCTTGGGGTTGCCGTTTATTCCCTGGCCAATCGTCAAGAGAGTTGGCACCAGTAACGTTATTGTGATGGTGACCGTAAAATTAACTGTCTCATTACAAATGAAGACAGAGGTTGTGTCCTCCGCAACGCGATGCCGGAGTGCGCTCCCAGTGAGGTCGTGCAAGGTATTCCCTACGGTTCTTGTCTCCGTTAATTAAAAATGGGGGACTTTTATTTTGCGTTGTGTCGGGGATTTAAGAAGTAACCGCTGTTGCAAAGTATTTATTTATTTATCGAACTGTGAATACGTCGGCATTTTTGAAACTACATATCTGTTACTTTTTTACGTACGGGGCGTGCACATTTCAATGGACACGCTAACCGTAGCGCCAAGCCGTTACCACGTGAAATGTACGGCTAAATTATTAACTTCGCCAAGCACTTTATTTCCATCTTCCATGATGCCTCCAGAAACAGCGGTTTCTGAACTCGTGAATGTAGATCGGTGACACTTCGGTCTCCTCGGGGTTTTTATCGTTTGTACAAAAGCAGCTCACAGTGTGGGAAGAGAAAGCGAGATTAATGTTTTCCAGAGATTTTGTCTACCTCGTTTTGTATTTGCACTTGACATCAATATATACTTGTCGTGACAAAACTGGTCTCGCTTCCATTTCTTACTTTGCCATCGCAGTGTGTGTGTGTATGTATGTGTCTTTTTATTGACCTGGTCAAGGCCTATGATACCATCAGTAGGCCTGGGCTCTGGGTCGTTCTTCGTGCTTTTGGAGTACCTGACCCTCTGCTCACGATCATTAAGGACCTTCATGATGGTGAGCGGGCCCGGGTAAAACTACGTGGCCGGGAGTCAGAGCCATTCCCTGTACACCTTGGGGTGCGACAGGGATGTCCTCTGGCTCCCACATTATTTAACATCTATTTTGACCACGTAGTTCGTGAAGCCTTCAATAGCTGTACCGGGGGAATCTCCATATGGTACAGATATAATGGGAGGCTAATCGATGCCCGGGTGCGGTCAAGGGATGGCTCCCTATTGCTCAACCACGTTATGTATGCTGATGATTTGGTAATAGCTGCTCAGTCAGAGGAGGAGTTGGAGACGCTGCTGCTGAGACTGGAGCGTGCCACTAAGAGGTGGAGCCTTACCATCAGCCCCACCAAAACTAAGCACCTGCCTGGGTATTTTGTACCATCGGACACTCCACCCCCACAACTCCCAATCGGTGATGGGGCAGTTGTGGAGAGAGTGGAGAGTTTCCCATACCTGGGCAGTGTGCTTATGACTGGCTCCAGTTTAACAGCAGAGGTCTCACTCCGAATCAGTCGAGCGGCAATATCTTTTCATCGGTTGCGTAACGCTGTGTGGAAGCTACCTGGTCTGTCGCTCCACACTAAGCTTCAGGTCTTCTCGGCCACGGTCATTCCCTCCCTTCTCTACGCTTGCGAAACGTGGACCCCCCTAATGGAACATCTTCGCCGGTTAGAAACATTTAGGCTGGCCTGCCTACGATCCATCATGGGTTTAACCAGACTGGATTGTGTGAGGAGCTCACAAATCCTTGAAAGATCTGGGCAGGGTCCCATCGGTGAGCTCCTCCGGCAGGCAAGGCTGCGATGGCTGGGTCATGTAGCCCGCATGCCCAGCCACCGCATGCCGAAACAGCTTTTGTTTGGCCGGATTGAGGGGGCTAAGCGGGCGCGGCACGGGCTAGAGAAGAGATGGAGTGATGTGGTACAGGAGGACGTGGAGCTGAGTGGACTTGCCGATGACTGGTACCAGCGATGTCAAGATCGGCCTCTGTGGAGGAGGCTCGTGAAGGATGCTACTGGGCAGTTGGAGGCAGCCGCCCTCCAACAACAACGGAGGGCGGAGGAGCGACGCTCAGAACAACGAGCGGAGTGCCGGGTGGCTAAAGCACAGCAGATTGGCACAGTAGGGGGCACTAGTGGTGCATCAGCCAGTCATCTCAGTCAGTCGACCCGTGGCACCTGGGTCTGCCCCGTGACCTCCTGCCAGCGGGCGTTCGACACTTCACGTGGCCTCAGGGTCCACATAGCCTGGCACAAGCGTCGTGGTGACGTCACCGCCACTTAGTGGCGAATGGCGGTTGTTGTTGTTGTCTTTGTGTGTGGGTGTATGTGTGTGTTTGTTTACGTGTGTTTATGTATGTATGTATGTGCGTGTGCTCGCTAACAGCACTTGCCCAAACAGCCTGTTTTGGCAATACGGGGGATCTTTGTATGTCTGTGTGTTGATGGGTGTGTACGTGTTTGTGTGTATATGAATGCGTGTGTGTGTATGTCTAATTACATTTTTCGGTCGTAGTTTAGTGGTAGTTAATTTAAGGTGGAGAGGTTACCAGCCCCTCGCACCCGTCCAGAGCCCTCATTTAGCCGCTGTGAAGGTCACAGACGCCATAAGGGGAAAGGGCCAATTGGAATTGGCCCTCTCCCTCACAGCACCGACCACGACAGCGTTGCCACAGAAGTACACTTGTATACACGTGCACTTGTTGTATTTTTCAGAAATGTTTGTGGATAAGAGGTCAAGACCACGTTGCTGACCTAATTAAATGTTGAATATAAAAAGTGGATAAAAGGTAATGGTACAGCCCCTGCGGTTGTTCACGCCACTGCCGGCAAATGGGGCCTCCACGAGCGGGAGCTCCAGAGAGCCCCTGTGAGGATCATTGGCCTACTCCTCCACATTGGTCAGGACGGCTTGGAAGAGATCGTCAAATATAAAGTTAGATTTACCTGCCGCTTACAACATTTGACCATAACGCGTTCGGTGGGGACACGCTTCTTGCTGGGCACAAATCCAGGGAGGCGTGTGAAGAAAAACGGGGCCAAGAGAATGTTGACTCCAGCACTGGGGGGGTGCCGGTACACTGGGACACTGCTGTGGGTGTGGTTACTCAATCGCCCAGCCATGTGGAGGAGTAGCCACTGATATGAAACGCAACGCCATCGTCTCACCTAATCAACCCGTTCACCCGTGAAGCGGTGGCCCGGCCGTTAGCGCACACTGACCACTGCCAGCTAAGTTCAATTCCCGGCCACGGCTAACGTCGGTGCTGAGTGACATCTGAACAAATCTCTGGGCTGCCTCACCTTCACACCAACTCATACTGACCAGCGTGGTGAAGTATGATCAAACCCCCCCCCATTTACTGACACAGAGTGGGGGGGCTCTTACCTCCGCTGTGGATTGACAGAGGGCCGCCGTCTATGCTGAGCCCCACGCCAGTATAATCGCAGCATCCCTCTGCAATAGCTCTGCAGTGACACCTGAAGGCACACAAACAACACAAGTGGGTGGCCAGGTGCAGGGAGGGTGACGTCCTCATTCAATGAATAAAAAACGAAAAGGAACCCGCCACGGATATTCACCAAGCGGCAATGAGAGCGTCGTGGCGATGCTGCTGCTGTCAGAAACCCGCCGCACGATGCAGTGCGGACACGAGTTGACAATTTCAACCCCACACATCCGTTACTTTTCTTGTCAACACCCTCAGCATTAAATTAACATTGCAGAGTTTTAGGGTTCAACATTCAATGATCGTCCTACACTAAGGGGTCATTTAATTATCGTTTTATGAGTCATGCATTTTAACAACGCAAATATGTAATCGCTACAGCTATTGAGAGAGCTATTGTGGAATTCTGCTAAATCCAAGAAAAGTAACTTAATGGCAAATTCTGCATTTTTAAAGTAATGGTTTGAAAATGATTTCGCACAGTTAATGATGCAACTACTGGCACAGGGCAACCGCGGCTCGAGTGTGAACGCCTTCACTATGAGAGGGGTCACCCTGCAGGGTTGAGTAGAGATCTCTATCCCTCCCTGTATAGCAGGGGTGTCCAAACTACGGCCCGCGGGCCAACTGCGCCATCCATTTTTAATTGGCCCGTATCAAAGTTTAAAAATATAATGGACTATGGCCCACTGTATTGCATTTCTTAATTTAAACACTAGATGGCGCTATTGACTTGAACAAGGCAGCGTCTCCACAAAGCAAGCAATCGAAGAAAACATTTGCTCAGGGTCACCAGAAATGCCGGAACTGAAGAGACGCAAGATTGCAAGCGAGTGCAGAAAATTTCAGACTCGGTGGAAAAATGATTTTTTTTTCATAGAAACCAAGGGGAAGTGTGTTTGTTTGATTTGTAATGAGAGTGTTGCCGTGATGAAAGAGTACAATGTACGACGGCATTATGAAACGAAACATCAGACCTTCACGTCCTACACTGGCGCCGAGCGGAGAGAGAAGGTAAAGCAAATGGCAAGCTAGCCTGCGAACGCAGCAGCAGGGTTTTTTTTCCCGTGCTAACAAAGCTCAAGAAAATGCAACAATAGCCAGCAATGAAGTAGCTCAACTCATTGCCCTACACGGGAAACCTTTCTCAGACGGTGACTTCATCAAACAGTGCCTCACTAAAGTCGTGGGAATGTGCCTGGAGAAAATGCAGGATTTCAACGATGTTAGTATGTCCAGATATAAGGTTGTGCGGCGAATTGAAGACTTGTCGGCTAACTTAAAACAGCAAGTATCAGATAAAGCTTGTGCTTTCGATTTTTACTCGATTGCATGTGATGAGAGCACAGATGCCACGGACACTGCACGGCTGTTGTTTTTTTTGCGGGGAGTTGATGAGAATTTTTGCATTACGGAGGAACTGCTTGATCTTCGGAGTCTAAAGGGGACAACAACTGGGAAGGACATGTTTTGAAGCTGTGTCAGATTCAATTAACCAGGCTGGACTTAAATGGGACAAGCTGTGTGGAATTACAACGGATGGGGCTCCAGCAATGACAGGCGAGCGCAAAGGAATGGCTTCTATGGTGAGTGCCAAGGTGCAGGAGAGCGGAGGTGAGGCTGTTAAAATGCACTGTATCATCTAGCAAGAAGCCCTCTGTGCCAAGATAATCCAGCTTGGCGATGTGATGAACACAGTTGTGAAAAATGTCAAAAAAAATTATGGCCCGAGGGCTTTACCACAGAGAATTGCAAGCGTTCCTCTCTGATGTCGATGTTGAACACGGGGACCTACTCTACCATTCTCAAGTGCGCTGGCTCAGTCGCGGCTCCGTGCTGCAGCGGTTTTATTCCCTGAGATCAAATATCGACAAGTTTTTGAAAGAAAAGGGCAGACCTCTCCATGACATCAGTGACCATTTATTGTTGGCAGGCCTGGCTTTTTTAGTTGATCTCACTGATCATCTCAACACCCCGAACAAGAGACTACAAGGCAAAGAGCAGCTGGTACCACAGCTGTATGTGCACATGAAAGCATTCCGTGCGAAGCTCCGTCTCCTCGAGTCACAACTGCGCAACTTCAATGTAGCGCACTTCCCCACGCTGACCGAAATCAATGCGCATTTCCAAATGCCAAGCTCTCTGCAAAAATGGGAGAATATGTGTCTGTGATCACATCTCTCATGACAGAATTCAGTCAGCGCTTCCAAGATTTTTCTGTCATTGAGAAGGAAATCACACTGTTTGCGGCTCCGTTTTCAATGGATGCGAAAGAAGTGGAGGAGAGTCTGCAATTAGAACTGATCGAAATTCAGTGTGATGATTCTCTGAAGAATCAGCATCAGCTTCTCTCCTTACCTGACTTCTAGCGGAGTTTGGAAAAGGCCAAGTTTCCTCTGATGAGACGCCATGCAAAACGAATGATGTGTCTGTTCGGCTCAACATACATATGTGAGCAGACATTCTCTCTGTTAACGCTGAACAAAAGCAGGTTGAGAACCAGAACGACTGACAGCCATCTCCGTGACGTCCTTCGCATCTCAACCACCAAACTTACTCCTGACCTGCCAGCTGTCCTTCACACCAAAGCGCAGCATCACTGCTCCCACTGAGCGTAACATTCTTCCCATTACAGGTGAGTTAAAAATATACACACCGTTTTCATTTGTTAATAAGCCCAATTACTTAATAAATTCAGTCAATTAAAGTTGATGACAATTTTTTAACATATGTTAGTTGATGTGTTAACAAGCCCAATAATGTTTTTGTGTAATAAGCTTGAAATATCCACATCCCCTATTTCTCTTCTTGTCTCTCCCTTCATAGGGACAATGAAGGGGGATCAGCACCCTATGAACCAATCTGAGGCTGTCACTGAGAGAATGACCTGCCAACCTTTTTGTAAAAAATCAAATTAAAATCTACTAATGAAGAGCTATGATGGAGGCTTTTTTTCTTCAAACATGTTCAATAATCAAACGTAATTTACCTGCATTTGATTGATTTTGACAATATTAGTGCATGAGAAGTGAGGCAGTATACCTCACATCTAGTGAGAGGCGTAATCCTTCGTATATTTTTCTGTATGTGGCCATCGGGAAAAAAAGTTTGGACACCCCTGCTGTATAGAGTAGCCAACGCGTGTTTAATACTGAGTACTACTCAGCGCACACGGCGGCAAGAGCGCACTTTATGAATGGAATCGGTCATCATTGACGGATGTTGGGGTCGTTGAGTAAACAGCCAAAGAGGGTGACGAGAAGTGGCACAGATGGGTAGCAGGCCACGCTACGAACCGGCTCAACCCGAGTTCAATTCCTGTCCAGGGCTAACAACGACACGACTGGCGAGCGATGTCAGGGCTGGTTGCCCGCTACCTTCACCGACCAGCATCGAGCACCCGTGGTGGGATGTGGTCAAAGAACCACAATGGTGGGGAGGCCTTCATCCAGCAGTGGATTTACCGTGGGCAGTAAAAAACAAAATGTTGCTTTGTAGCTAATAGCCCCAGGGTCACACAGTTCCACTCGATATTCAGCTCGGGTTGGACCGAACATTCGGGTCAGACGGCCAGTTGAGAGGGTCGCACGCATCTTCAATGGAGCCTCCATCAAGGCATTATTGTATTTTCCGATGGGCCAGAGCAGCAACTGATGCCACCCAAAAGTGACGAAACCTTTGAACGTAGCGGCCGTCACGTAATTCACTTTCATCGACCATATCGAGATGAGCACTGCAGTCAGGATCACGACAGATGTTCTGTGTGCGTGGAGTGGTGGTGTTGTTATTTTTACTATTTTTATTTATTTTAAGCACCTAAGTCCCACTGAGCTACATAGCGCTTTTATAAGAAGCGACCTGGCCACAGATGATAGCTCAACAAAGTGGTTTATCGTGTGGACAATTAGAGCGGCCAAATATTCGAAACACGTCGATTCTCAATGTGGAATGGAAACACCGCAGCACCCGGAGCAAAAATCCACGCGACCCCGGGGAGAGAGACACCGCAGACTCCAAATATACAGCAGCAGTAGCAGGCGTCGGGGTCGGGATCGAACCCACGACCTCCTGCACACCGGGCGAGGTAGTTAACATCTCCTAGCCACCGTGGCGACCCGAAGCCTTCATCCAGCAGTGGACTGCCAACACGGCACGGCATCATTGCGGGTCTACAAAGGTACCTGGTTGGAGGATGTGGAGCCGAGTGGACTTGCCGATGAGCGGTACCGGCAGTGTCAAGATCGGCCTCTGTGGAGGAGGAGGAGGCTCGTGAGGGACGCTCCCGGGCAGTTGGAGGCAGTCGCCCTCCAGCAACAACGACGACGACGACGGAGGGGCAAAGGAGCGACGCTCACAACAACGAGCGGAGAGGCGGGCGGCTAAAATGCGGCGAGTTGGCACAGCTGGTGGCGTCTGCCAGCCATTTCGAGTCCGTCAACCCATGGCACCTGCAGGGTTCTGTCCCGTGACCTCCTGTCAGCGAGCATTCGACACTTCGCGTGGGCTAAGAGTGCACCTAGCCTGGCACAAACGCCGTGGGGACGTCACCGCCACTTAGTGGCGAATGCCCCCTCTGCCTGGAGATGTCCTCCAAGCCCGTGGTCATCCTGCCCTGCCAGCACAACCCGTGCCGCAAGTGCGCCAACGACGCGTTCCAGGTGCTCGCCCGCACGCTCACCTGTACACTCACCTGTACACTCACCTGTACACTCACCTGTACACTCACCTGTGACACTCACTCACATGTACACTCACCTGTGACACTCACCTGTACACTCACCTGTACACTCACCTGTGACACTCACCTGTACACTCACTCACCTGTACACTCACCTGTACACTCACCTGTGACACTCACCTGTGACACTCACTCACATGTACAGTCACCTGCACGCTCACCTGTACACTCACCTGTACACTCACCTGTGACACTCACTCACATGTACACTCACCTGCACGCTCACCTGTACACTGACCTGTACACTCACCTATACACTCACCTGTGACACTCACTCACATGTACACTCACCTGTACACTCACCTGTGACACTCACTCACCTGTACACTCACCTGTGACACTCATCTGTACACTCACATGTACACTCACGTGTACACTCACCTGTGACACTCACCTGTACACTCACCTGAACTCCCGCCTGAACACTCGCCTCCACGCTCACTCACTTGTACACTCACTCACTTGTACACTCACTCACTTGTACACTCACTCACTTGTACACTCACTCACTTGCTCACTCACTCACTTGTACACTCACTCACTTGTACACTCACTCACTTGTACACTCGCCGTTTGTTCGTTCGTTCGTGGGTGTTTTTGACGCGGTTTTTTTTGTGTTCGTTTGACGGTACAGGCGAGGGGTAAGGGGTGGGGTGGGGGTGGTTGTGTTTAAAGTTCACAAAACTCGTGCATGTTCTTAAAAGCGGCCGCGCGGCCTCCGATCGATGTTCACAACTTTCCTTCAGTGTCGGGGTCAACTCGACTACGCATCGTGTATTTAAAAGCTATCCGTGGTGCTGAAGTTGAGGGTAAGAATCCACCCATTTTTTCGCCATATAGCATTGTCATATATAACGACTTATTGTTGGTAGCTTAGCTGATTGGAGAATATATAGAGTTTATTGATAACATTGAGGTAGTTTATATTTTAGTTTTTATTGGTTTACTATATGGTATTCATTATATAGTGTAGTGTATACCCAGTTACTGTTAATAGCTCAGCTTATTGAAGAATATATTGAGTACATTTATTATATTGATGTGATTTAGACTTAGGTTTTTTCACATCGTTTTACTATATGATAGTCGAGTTGTTGCAGCCCCTTTGGCGTCCATGTACTAGGTGCCTTTGTAGAGGTGTAGGCTTTGACTTTAACATAGCAATTTCTATGACCAGTCACAAGCTAATCCCTCAGTTATTTCAATGCTAAATTCTACTGTTTGATTTATACTAGGTGCCTCTGTGGATGTGTAGGCTTTGACTTTAACATAGCTATTTCTATGACCAGTCACAAGCTAATCACTCAGATATTTCAATGCTAAATTCTCCTGTTTGATTTGTACTAGGTGCCTCTGTGGATGTGTAGGCTTTGACTTTAACATAGCTATTTCTATGACCAGTCACAAGCTAATCACTCAGCTATTTCAATGCTAAATTCTCCTGTTTTATATGTAAACCCCTTTGTCAAGGTGCCTCACTTCTCTAAACCAGCTTAAAAAGACGCTACGAATCTTAACAACGTTCATTAAAGCTCTGTCGTCCCGACGGGTCTGTTCCTTTCACCTGAAGAAGGCCGCTTGTGTTGTAGCCAAAACGTCGTGAGAATTTTATTGTGTTATTTTATATTATGAATTTATTATTTTATTCTCATTCTACGTGACTTTACCGAAAGAACCAAAGAAGATTAACCCGGTTCAATCACAGGCAGTGGTTGCAGCCCTCACTCCAACCCAGGGTGTCAGTGGCGCCGGCTCGGCGCTAGGACCTCTGAGCTGCCCCAACCTCCTCGTGGCATCTCGAGCGGTGTGCCGCCGCAAAGTTGTGCTCATTAGCAGGACCGACTCTTTGGTTCGGTGCGCCGTGAAGATCGAGTGGGCTCGAAAGTGTCCCGTTGGAACGAAATGGGTTGAGAAATCGCTGCTATCGAGTACGTGGATGAACCTCGGACCCATCGGGGCTGTGGCTCTCGCACAGATCTGGAAGATCGCCGGCGAACGGTGGAACAGCACGGACGTCCGGAATGAACGCCTCGTTCGGGACCCAAACATCAACCACCGCACACCTCCTGGCATGGACAATCTTCCGCAAATACACCGCGGTCACCATGAACCGCACCAGAACATCAACGGAACGATGTGCACGTTTTTACGAATGGAAAATTAGAGACGAGCTGCAACATGCAGCAGCAGTAGTGCGACTGTGGCCATGCAACTCAAGCTAAGGACCGTAGAGTAAACCCACACACACGTTGTGATACATGGAGACTCGTAGAGACCCATAAGAGACTCGCAGAGATAGAGGCACATTCAAGACCAGCCACAGCGCGACTCAAGCTATGGACCGTGCAGTCCACCACTGTCGTCTCTTGCTCGAGGGAAAATGAGCTGACGTGACTGCAAAGCCACCTCGTGAGTCCTGT
This sequence comes from Petromyzon marinus, assembly GCF_048934315.1. Classification (NCBI taxonomy): domain Eukaryota; kingdom Metazoa; phylum Chordata; class Hyperoartia; order Petromyzontiformes; family Petromyzontidae; genus Petromyzon; species Petromyzon marinus. The sequence goes on from NC_133709.1 coordinate 15,745,815, forward strand.
GTCTGTAGAGAGATCATTGCCAGTGCAATCGCATGCAGCTCAATGCGAAGCAGTGCTGCTTGATATTCCAAACTAAAATATTTATATTCTTAGTTTTTTTCGGTAATGTCACGTTGAAGAGAAACAACAAAATAACAAAATATATATAAAACAATAAAAAAATTCTCACGACGTTTCGACCATAACTCAAACGGTCATCATCAGGTGTGTCGGTTTGCATAAATTTATTTTGAAAACGGCATATTTATTTATTTATTTATATATAAAAAATATAACGTTTGCGTCACGCGCAGCGATTGGCAGTTTGCCCAGGACTAGTCCATCTATTTTTTGAAAAGAGGAGGGGGGAGACGAAATTTGTTTTTATGTATGCTGTCTGAAAGCCACTGTAAGCGTGAACAATCAATCAAGAACTGAAATGATTTATCAAATCTTTCCAATGATTGCTAAGATAGAATCCATCTTCTCGGTTGAAATTGTCTCTGTGCTTGCATATGTGGATAGCCTCATGAACGAATCTCTCATGGAAGCCAGATGGCTTACAAAGAACCTCCGTCTTGGAAAAGTCAATGGCATGTGAGCCTACTGAATTAGAACAATGATCTGCTACGGCCGAGGTGTTGGTCCTACCGTGTTTAAGGTCTGCTTTATGTTCACGAATGCGGTCCGAGATATGGCGTTTGGTTTCTCCAATGTAACTACTACCACAGAGGCAACTTAGTTTGTAGACACCAGGGTATTGTATGTCCGGAATCACATCTTTTACAGACGGAACCAGATCACGGATTTTATGTAATGTGTTGAAACGGACCTGGATCTTGTGTTTATTCAAGATTTTGGAGATCTTTTTTGTGATCCCAGCAATGTAGGGTAAAGTGATGGTTTTGAAAGGCTCCTCAAGAGGGTTCTTCTTCATGGTTTGAGTGATAGCTTTGCGGATTGTATAGTCGGAGTAACCATTAGCCCTAAGAGCTTGGTGTACGTGCTTGAGTTCACTGCTTATGTGTTCCTGGTCGGATATGCATTGGGCTCTATGATACAGAGTCTTGATGAGAGAATTCTTCTGTGATGGATGGTGGTGGGAATCCGGTTTCAGATAAGCATCCGTATGGGTAGCTTTCCTGTAGACAGAGTGGCTCATTGAACCATCAGGTCTCTTTTTAATTAGGACATCCAAAAAAGGTATCTTGCCATCTATTTCGACTTCCATGGTAAATCTGATGGCTGGGTGTATGGAATTGATGTGGTCGAAGAATTGGTCTAGAGCAGGCCGGCCATGTGGCCAGATGACAAAAGTGTCATCCACGTACCTCTTCCATAAGGTTGGGCGCATAGTGGCAGTCTGGATGGCGTCAGTCTCAAATTTCTCCATGAAAATGTTAGCTATAACTGGAGAAAGGGGGGAGCCCATTGGGGTGCCCTCAGTTTGTTTGTAGAAAGTTCCATTCCAAGTGAAGTATGTATTGGTTAAACAGTGTCTCACCAGGGGGCGTACCTCAGTGTTTAGTCCTTGATGAACCAAGTCTTCAATGATTGCAATGGTGTCAGGTACAGGAACCTTGGTGAATAAGGAAACTACATCAAAACTGACAAGCAGGTCGTCTGGGGACAGGGAAATACCCTTGATTGTTGATACCAGGTGAGTAGAATTGTGTACCGCAGAGGTGGTCTTTCCAGTGAAAGGACGCAGGATTTCAGACAAAAAACGAGCTAGTTTGTAGGTGGGGGAGCTGATAGTAGAGACTATGGGACGAAGAGGTGTATCAACTTTATGTATTTTTGGTAAGCCGTATAATCTTGGTGGCCTGGCAGCAGAAGGTTTCAACGAAAACTGTTTAGATTGATCAATTAATGCGGTTGAATCAGAAATTATTTTGTTGGTTTGTGTGACGAGGCTGTTGATGGGATCTCTTTTTATTTTTGTATAACTACCATCGTCGAGTAATTCTTTAATTTTGTTGTTGTATTCTATTTTATCCATGATGACAGTAGCATTGCCTTTGTCAGCTGAGAGAACTACAATATCATTCCTCTTTTTTAATTTATATAATTCAAAACGCTCATCTTTGCTGAGGTTGCTAGCTGGCATCTTAGCGTTTTTGAGGGTTGCAGCGATTTCAGATCTTGCTACGTCTGCAGCGATGTGACCCAGGCCCCTGAGAGCAACGTCTACTTGGGCAATTATATCATTAACTGGTATGTGTTTAGGTGTGACCTGATGGTTCAATGAGCCACTCTGTCTACAGGAAAGCTACCCATACGGATGCTTATCTGAAACCGGATTCCCACCACCATCCATCACAGAAGAATTCTCTCATCAAGACTCTGTATCATAGAGCCCAATGCATATCCGACCAGGAACACATAAGCAGTGAACTCAAGCACGTACACCAAGCTCTTAGGGCTAATGGTTACTCCGACTATACAATCCGCAAAGCTATCACTCAAACCATGAAGAAGAACCCTCTTGAGGAGCCTTTCAAAACCATCACTTTACCCTACATTGCTGGGATCACAAAAAAGATCTCCAAAATCTTGAATAAACACAAGATCCAGGTCCGTTTCAACACATTACATAAAATCCGTGATCTGGTTCCGTCTGTAAAAGATGTGATTCCGGACATACAATACCCTGGTGTCTACAAACTAAGTTGCCTCTGTGGTAGTAGTTACATTGGAGAAACCAAACGCCATATCTCGGACCGCATTCGTGAACATAAAGCAGACCTTAAACACGGTAGGACCAACACCTCGGCCGTAGCAGATCATTGTTCTAATTCAGTAGGCTCACATGCCATTGACTTTTCCAAGACGGAGGTTCTTTGTAAGCCATCTGGCTTCCATGAGAGATTCGTTCATGAGGCTATCCACATATACAAGCACAGAGACAATTTCAACCGAGAAGATGGATTCTATCTTAGCAATCATTGGAAAGATTTGATAAATCATTTCAGTTCTTGATTGATTGTTCACGCTTACAGTGGCTTTCAGACAGCATACATAAAAACAAATTTCGTCTCCCCCCTCCTATTTTCAAAAAATAGATGGACTAGTCCTGGGCAAACTGCCAATCGCTGCGCGTGACGCAAACGTTATTTTTTATATATAAATAAATAAATAAATATGCCGTTTTCAAAATAAATGTATGCAAACCGACACACCTGATGATGACCGTTTGAGTTATGGTCGAAACGTCGTGAGAATTTTTTATTGTTTTATATATATTTTGTTATTTTGTTGTTTCTCTTCAACGTGACTTTACCGAAAAAAAACTAAGAATATGAATTACTGCAGTCACGAAAGCTTTAAATCAAAATTTAAAATATTTATATTTTATATTAGCAGGTAAGGCCCCACTGAGTGATGTAGATTTTTTTGAGCAGCGACCTGACTATCACAAATGATAGCTCAACGAAGTGGCTCGTCACGGAGACATGTATGGCAGACACAAATACTCTAGACGCGTGTTGTTTAAATGTGGAGGGAAAACGCGGAGGACCTGGAGACAAATCCACGCGACCACGGGGAGAGAGACACCGCAAACTCCAAATATACAGCAGCAAGCGTCAGCATCGGAACCGAACCCACGACCTCCAGTATACCAGGCGAGGAAGTTAACATCTCGCCACCCCGTGGCACCCCACGGAAGTGAACGCCTCGCCTGTCTCACAGTGGTAGGAGGTTATCGAATAGAAACGGATCAAGTGACACTGTCTCTTTCATATCTGTCTCTCCGCACACACACTACTGTATATACATCACGAGCTACACATCCACGGTACCAGTTGTGTTGCCGGTATCGACATGGCGATGTAGACAGAAGAGAGGCGTTTTACCCTTTCCGGCAATAACGCAGGAGGTGTTAAGACGCCCAATATGGACTCACCGATTGCAAGGCATCGCGTCTGCATTAGCCGCACATTCACGGATTGGTGTTTGCATCGCCTCTGTGCTGCCGTTCGCCTCCTCGTGTCGTTGTTCTCTGGCCTGACAACTTGTGGGTGGGTCAAGGCCATGACGGAGGACGTCTCTGCTGGAGGCCAATGTCGTTTCAGGGACAAGGCGTGCATCATCAGAGCACGTCGGTTTGGATTCTTGACCACGAGCACGACGTGTAGTCAATGCAGACTCGATCCCTTGCAGTCGGGGTGCCTATTTGGTGTTTGCGCATCTTAACACCTCCTGTGTTACTGCCGGAAAGTGGATGAAGACTTTTATATTTTAATCATCATCATCATAATAATAATAAAATTATATTGAAGCCGTTGAAGTAAACAGTGGTTTGAAATAAAACGTATCGTCTATAAAATGTCACAAACAAATACTCGAGTGCTGCTTGATTCTCAGATAACATCTAATCTTCCAGGAGACAGAAACACCGACACGCATTCACAAGGGGCGAAGCTTCTCCAATGCACACGTGAATGCACATTTGAGCACACTGCACAGAGTTACACACTTCTGCTAACCCTGCACTTGACACACACACAGAGAGCAGCATTATAGGATACAGAGCTACTATTGACCACCGTGGGAATAGTAATAAGAATAATAATAATCAGAGGTACTCGCTGACAGTTGAGACGATGGGGCCACGTCTATTAAACCTCCCTCCTCCCCCCGGCCGCCTCTGTCCACCCAGCAGTGCGCCAAGGCGCGGTGGGGTAAAGTGTGGGTACCGCCGCCTCTTCGAAGTCGGTGTGTCCGTGGTGGGAGAGCCGGACAAAGACATCCCTCGAGAGGTGAGACTCTAGAGAGCTCGCTGTAGGTGGAGGCCGGTGCGTCCACAGTGGAGCGAGCAAGCAATTGCAGGGCTGCGCCTGCAGCAGCTGCTGCTGCGTCATCACACTCAACTTATTAAACTATTTTTTATTCCGCCAGGTAAGGCGCTCTGAGCTGCGTAGCTCTTTTGTCGGAAGCGACTTTGGCCATCACAAATGAGAGCTCACCCACGTGGCTTATCATCGTGTGGACATTGACAGCGGCCACATACTTTGTACTCTACTTTGATTCAACGGGTATCGTACAGACACCACCGTACGTTTGGGATAATCCGAATCCCGTATGACCAGATGGTCAAATATTCAGCAGGAAGATTGTTGCAACATCAGCTTTGAGAGAAACGTCAATCAAACACCAACGCACACACACACAGATGCACACACGGACACCTCATGACGCACCCCATACATTTCCATCTACGCGGCTTGTTCAATCCACTGCTGGATGAACGCCTCTCACGCACCGTGTGGGTGTGGCTGTGTGACCATACCTCGTCACGCCGGCCACGCGTGGATGAATCAACTGCTGGATGAGGGCCTACCCCTAAAATAAAAAGTAAAAATAAATAGAAAATAATAAAAGGAAAAAACCCACGACGTTTCGATCGCAACACAAGCCGTCTTCATCAGGCAATGAAGCGATGAAGACCACTTGTGTTGTCATGGAAACGTCGTGGGTTTTTTGCTTTTATTATTTTCAATTGAGAATTTTTATTTTTAAAATTTTTAAAATTTAATTTTAATTTATTGTCATTTTATTCTTATTTTTTTAATCTTCGTGACTTTACCGAAAGAACCAAGAATATGAAGATGTGGATGATGATGATGTAGATGATGATGATGTGGATGATGATCATGTGAATGATGATGTTTAAGTGACTGATGCTGATGTCCTCACCCTGCACGTGTTCCCCACTCCACGTCTTCTTCACCTTCTGCCGCTCAGAGTCTCACCCCAAGCTCGCCTCGCTCTCCCCTCGCTTCTTCGTCTTCTTCACTCTCGAGGCCTCTCGTTCCAACCTCGCCACGCGTCCCCTGAGCCCCCGATCCACGTCGATTTGGGTCGCAGCTGCTGAGCGGAGAGGCCCAAAACGCCGAGCGGCCAACAACTCAGAGCACTGCTCAAGATCCCTCTGCGTGTGTGTGGTTGGGTTCGGCCAAGTGGTCATTTTAGGTCGTGATTCGTGTCGGGGTTAAGCGGTCGCGTTGACCACCATCACTCACGGGGTAGTGGACCCCCCGTGAGTGACCAACCGTCACTCACGGGGGGGGGGGGGGGGGTGGCACTAGCCCCTCCCCCCTCGTTCCCCCACGAGCCCCTCCCCCCTCCTGCCCCCCACGTGCCTCTCGCGTCTCCAACGTCGTAACGATGACGAGGGACCACGTGCCGAGTTTGAATGTCGCCAAGATGATGATCGTGGTCGTTGTCAAGGTGACACAATGGTCACGTGAGGCCCGTAACGGTCACAGAACTCCAGCACGGCGAGAAGACCAGACGTGTTTGTGTGATTCTGCGTCGTCCCTGCTCTCTTTAACGTGAACAGCGGCGACACTTTCAACAAGCTGAGAATCCCATCGACCGATTATGCCAGGAGAGCTTCTCCAAGGTGAGCGTCGGACTTTTAAAGGGAAATTATCAACATTTTTACCTCAAAAATGTGGATTTTTTCCCTGCACACGCACACACTCACAACACATATGAGACAGGCGGTAAAGTATTGTAGTGTGTACAATCTGGAAACTACCCACATGCCAAATTATAAGTTTGTTCCATGTTGGGAATTATGCTAAACATATTGAACAGATACATATTCACAAATTTCCCTTTTATATATAGAGAGATGAGGGAACACGGTCGTGAATGTGTTTATTCGTCCATATTTGGTCAGAAGACGCCGTGATAATAAATCTACACCACGTCAACAGCACCGCTGCGAATGGAAACAAATACAATAGATGGGGCTGTTGAAGTCGGGCCATGACCCACGTCCACCTGCACCTATGGAGGCCGCAGTGTCGCTATCGACACGGAGAGTGCCGAGTGGTTGTGTTCTGGTCCAACCTGTTCACCACTGCCGACGCAGTAGCACCACCCGTATGGTTTAATTGCGTGATTGGTCGCTTTAAATAACCAATATCATGATGAATAGTCACTCAAAAGGCCCGAAACGCCGAGCGGCCAGCAACTAACAGCAACTTCTAAAGATCGCTCTGCGTGTGTGTGGTTGGGTTCGGCCAAGTGGTCATTTTAGGTCGTGATTCGTGTCGGGGTTAAGCGGTCGCGTTGACCACCATCACTCATGGGGTAGTGGACCCCCCGTGAGCGACCAACCGTCACTCACGGGGGGGGGGGGCAATGGACCCCCCGTGAGTGACCAACCGTCACTCACGGGGGGGGGGGGGGCAATGGACCCCCCGTGAGTTACCAACCGTCACTCATCAATTCAAGATCATGAACTTTATTCATCGTGGATAAATCCGATGAGCTATGAAGCTCTTTTAAACAAATGTCCAGTAGAGACGGGTTCAGAAAGTTACACCAATACCGACACGAGAAAGGTATAAGAAAGGTAAGAAAATCCCGTAAACTAAATAAACTACTTTTTTTGATTTAAAGCTTTCGTGACTGCAGTAATTCATATTCTTAGTTTTTTCGGTAAAGTCACGTTGAAGGGAAACAACAAAATCATAAAATATATATAAAACAATAAAAAATTCTCACGACGTTTGGACCATAACACAAACGGTCGTCTTCAGGTGTGTTGGTTTGCATAAATTTATTTTTAAACGGCGCATTTATTTATTTATAAAAACGTTAGCGCCACGCGCAACGATTTGGCAGTTTATTTAGGACTAGTCCATCTATATTCTGAAAAGAGGAGGGGGGAGACGAATTTTTTTTATAATGTATGCTGTCTGAAAGCCACTGTATTGATTGTTCACGCTTACAGTGGCTTTCAGACAGCATACATTATAAAAAATTTCGTCTCCCCCCTCCTCTTTTCAGAATATAGATGGACTAGTCCTAAATAAACTGCCAAATCGTTGCACGTGGCGCTAACGTTTTCATAAATAAATAAATGCGCCGTTTAAAAATACATTTATGCAAACCAACACACCTGAAGACGACCGTTTGAGTTATGGTCGAAACGTCGTGAGAATTTTTTAATTGTTTTATATATATTTTATTATTTTGTTGTTTCCCTTCAACATGACTTTACCGAAAAAACTAAGATTAAAAATAAACTACTATTTTTTTTATTCAACCAGGTGAAGCCCACTGAGCTATTTAGTTCGTCAGAAGCGATAGGCAGGCCCATGTCTGTCTACAGTGGGAAATGTAAATGTTTATCCGTAGTGTAAAATGTGATCCACGTGCTCCTCCTTCTTCTTCTTGTTGCAGTTGGCGACCCCCCCGAGGGGTCCCGCGGGGCTGTGCCCGGGACCCCCTCCCCGGATGAAGCCCGAGGCACGGCGCGGGTCGCCGTGCCGGAGCTGACGGGAGCCGCGCAGGCGGCGGCGGGGCCGCGTCTCAGGGCGGAGCCTCAGGTGAGGGGGAGGAGCCCCGGGTGGTGGGCGGGGCCCGCTGGCGCTAATCACAACGCTGGGAATGCACGGGTGTGGGGAAATTGTTATTGGATCGTGATCGGCGACGTTTCGGGCAATGTTCCTTGTGCAGAGCACGTCAACAGTTGTTAGACCCTTTCATAACGTCGACTACAGAGGGTGGCCCAAAAGTCAGGACACGCAAAGTTATTGTATGTTTCTTAAGTAATCACAAAGGGTTATTTAGTTTAATTTTAACAAATGTTAAAACTGATATCCATGACTCTTTTGAAATGCATTTAGCACCTTTTTAAAATTACAGCTACCTTTTTCTGCATGCATAACAACGAACTGAACTCGTTCGTCTTTAGTCAATGGCCCCTTCTTAGAATATTTTGTGAGTTGTGGGTTCCTCTAAAAATCAATAGTCTATATATATTTCTGAGACATTTTATGCAGATCGATTATCGGTTCATGGACTAAAATTGTATTTCTTTTGGTGATAAAACAGTCCCACGTTTGTTGGGATCCCAGTCCGGATGGGAGGAGTAATTGTGAATGTGTTGACTGCGTTGCTGTGGCAGGACCCAACCACGACTGTGGCAGCTGGAGCGGAGGGCACCTCGTCCGGTAACGACCTCACGGTCTTGGCCCCCACCTCGTCCAACGAGGTGCCGGTGGCGGCCGACGAGAGGCATTGCACCCAACCCAGCTGCCTTCCCCATGGCCGGCCTGAACCCTCCCCGGTGACAGCCACAGCACGCGAGAACATCGGCGTGTCTGTGCTGCCTACACCCCAAGGTGAGCGTGCGACCACGCGACCTCGTGACCTCTCGTTAGGGTGGCAGCCACCAACGCAAGGGCCGCGTTGGAGCCACTGCTGTTGCCCTTCACGAGTAACACGGGGAGCTCAAAACACCCAGCGGCCAACGTGACAGGCACATCACATTTGTCGCTAACTTGAGCCTTACACTTCAATGTGGGGCAAAATGTCTGGTTAAGAGTAGCAGCACGGGTGCTGGATGGGGCCACTGAATCCAGTGCCATGTTTATCTACAGTGGGAAATGTAGAGCCGTGTGTTTATCCGCAGTGTAAAATGTGATCGCTGTGCTTCTTGTTCCAGTTGGCGACCCCCCCGAGGGATCCCGCGGGGCTGTGCCCGGGACCCCCTCCCCGGATGAAGCCCGAGGCACGGCGCGGGTCGCCGTGCCGGAGCTGACGGGAGCCGCGCAGGCGGCGGCGGGGCCGCGTCTGACGGCGGATCCTCAGGTGAGGGGGAGGAGCCCCGGGTGGCGGGCGGGGCCTGCTGGCGCCGCTCAGCCAATCACAACTCTAGGAGTGCACGGGGGTGGGGGAATTGTTACAGGAAAATGATAGGCGACGTTTCAGGCAATGTCCCTTCTGCAGTGTACATCAGTTTTTTCCATTTTCATAACGTCGCCTATAGAAGGTTGCCCAAAAGTCAGGACACAGGTATCGTATTTATTTGAACAAGTCACAGAGGATTTGTTATCGATATTAATAATGATAATAGTTAAATTGTTAACTTTAACAATAATGAGAACGGTGTAATTTCAGTATTAAGTTAAATTGCACTCCTATTATGTGTTTGTGTTGTTCGTTGTTGTAACGTTCTGACCCGTGCCAATGGGACATGTGAAAAATAGCTTCATAGCTCATCGAGTTCCTCCAGTATAAATATTCTGACTCTGATAATAACGTGCAATACATATACAAAGTATTATTAAATATTGAAAAACGACGTTTCAGTCAATGCCCCTTCCTCAGAGCACATCACAGTTGGCTCTTCATAACGTCGCCTATAAAGCATGGCCCACAAGTCATGCCACATAGAGCTATCATGTTTATTTCAACAGATAACAGAGCTTTATTTGATTTGTTTAATAAACGTTAAAACTTACATCTATTAATATTAATGCACGATGGACGAATTTATTATTTCTTCAAATTAATTTAGGCCTTTAAAAAAATCAATCACAGCTGCCTTCTTTTGCATATGTAGTGGGTTTGTATGGAGACTGAGTCTTCGTAGGAGGCAACACGTATTTATTTATGACAACAATAACAGTAACACTTAGGTCCCTAACACGGAGGGGTAATGGCCCCTTCTACCCACCACCTAAGGAGGTACGGCCTCCGGGCTAACGTGCCCTAACTACTGGGGCTAACCACTCCTTAGCCCTCCGGCTAGCGGGACCTAGGGGAGGCTGACCCGACCCAGCCAAGGTCCTCGGGTCTCGACCGCTGGCCCACACAGACCCGGCCCTGAGAAGGGCGTCGGGTCGGGGGATCCTCAGGGTCCTAGCCTATTGATCACTGGCCTCACTGAGCCCCGGCCCTTATAAGGACGGCGGGGCTTGGGGTCCAGGGTCCTATCTTCAGGTGGGCTTCTGGGTCTTCGGCTTGAGGCGAACTGCCTCAGCCGCACTGGGGTCCGGCTTTTATGGGGCTCCCAGGGTCACCCCACCCCTGGTCACGCCCACCATCTGGAACCTTCTCGAGGGACCTGGATTGTTGCGCAATCCTCCCCAGCCCCCCACCCGGGGACCTGGGGTGTCCCCCTCCGGTTCCCAACCGCCACCCCCCCGGGATGCCTGACCCACGAGTCCTGCTTAGCACAGGCCGTACTCGCTATTGCCCCCTGACTGGAAGTACCTGCTCAACCAAAGTGGTGGCGGCGTATTACGCCCAACAATTACCCACCACACATACAAATGACAATCGAACTCGTTCGTCTTTGGTCAATTACCTTTCCATTTTTGAAGAATGTCACCTGAAAAAGCAAAATAGAAATTAATAATAACGTATAAAAGTTGCGTAATTGCCCGTCACGTGACGGGTATTTTCACGTCGTAAACGATCCAGTGTGTCGTGACTTTGTCGATGACGCCATCTCTGCCGCCTTCCTCCGTTTAATCGACGTCTTCTTTCGTCTGCGACTCTTCTGGCTTCATCTGAATGAACTAAAGTTACGGAATGTGACGTACCGAATGTAATTTTCTCTTCTGAGAGTAATATATAACAAACCTGTAAATAAAGAATGACAATTGTAAATCACCTTCATCGTTCTAGCAGCTGTTTGAGTTGCCTTTCTGTCGGGAAGAAAGTAAACTAAATGTTGTAGGAATGATTTCGTTCTAAGTATCGACTTACTGGATTCCCTATTGATGTGAATACTAAAAAATTAACTATTTATAAACCGGAAGGACGCGTCGGTGTGTTCACCAATTTTCCCTCAAAACGTGAGCAGAAAGTCGCTTTTACCAAAATAAATTTGAACTCGGTGAGAGGGGTGGCCCTAGACCAGCTGCTGCCAGCAACTGGCAGTGCCCTCGGCCAACCTCGCAATGGGCGCCGCCACCCCCAAACCCCAAGGGCAGATCCAGGCTGAGGTTTCTGGTAAACTGGGAAACATTTTGCCACGATTTTACATTTAATGTTTAATTAAGCGTTTTTTTTAAACAGAGGCAAAATTATTCGGTTTGTCTGTCCGTCCGTCTGTCCAACCAATACATTCTCAGGAATGTTGAGAAATGAATTATAATTCATAGACCCTCTGTACGTTGTACGGGAATCAAAATGACATCGTCGTTATTTTATTTGTATATTTTTTCCTCGAATTGTTGGCGCCCCAGGCGACCGCCTCGTTCGCCTGCATGGACGGGTGTCCGCCCCTGTTTAGTTACAATAACTTACTGGATTCTGATTTGATGTGAATTAAAAAATAGTGACCGTTCATATTGATCGCAAGGGGAGATGTCGGTGTTCACCAATTGTCACAAATGTTCACCGTAAGTGCGAGCAAAAGCCATCAAAGTGAAACTGCACTGAGTTCAAATTAAAAGCGGATTCTGCTTCTTTATTTCAACTTCTATTCGACGTTCAAAAAATAAATATTATCACGCACAAATTAACTGAATGGGTTATTTATTATTACTCACTAATAATGGTGCACAAAACGCAAAGATAAAATACAAAAACAGAGGGCAGACGTGGCTCTTATCATAAGAGGCGCTGGTATATTTTTGGAGAAAATGTATTGTTGTGGTAACAACAAACTAATAATTAGTTACATTTTTAATCTAAGCCTTTCGTGAAAATCAAAAGAATTGCATGGGAATCCACGTAGCCAAGCCAGCGTTACCAGCGGCGTGTGTCAGGCGTTCGGCAAAGATCATCAAAACTATACGTATAAAGTTGACTTTAAAAATAAATAATGAAAACGTTATGTGAGGGTTAATATAAATGAAATAACCCTGTCTTAACATTTGGGCCAACCTGTATAATTATGTTTATTAAATATATACTGTATGATGAAAGATATAAAATCGACGTTTCAGGCAAGGGGCTTTCTTCAGGGCACATCACATCATGACGTCGTTTGTAAGAGGGTGGCCGAAAAATCAGGACACATCGGGTTATTGTGTTTATTTGAACAAATAACGGAGGGTTATTTCGTTTAATTTTAACAAATTTTAAAAATGAATTTGATTAACATGAATGCACGATTTCTCTTCTGAAATGCATTTAGGAATTCTTTGAAACTACAGCTGCCTTCTCTGTAGCATGCATAACAACAAATTGAACTCGTTCATCTTTTGTCAATGGCCGTTCATCATAGAGTATTTTACGAGTTAAAGTGAGATTGGGGTTCCTTTAAAAATACTATATATATTGACTTCTGAGACATTTGATTGCCCATCGGTTCATGGACTAAAATTGTATTTCTTTTGGAGATAAAACAGTCCCACGTGTGTTGAGATCCCAGTCCAGATGGGAGGAGTAATTGCGGATGTGTTGATTGCGTTGCTGTGGCAGGAACCAACCACGACTGTGGCGTGCGGAGGAGAGGGCACTTCGTCCGGTAAAGACCTCACGGTCTTGGCCCCCACCTCGTCCGACGAGGTGCTGGTGGCGGCCGACGAGTGGCTCTGCACGCAGCCCAGCTGTCTTCCCCATGGCCGGCCGGAACCCTCCCCGGTGCCAGCCACAAAGAACATCGGCGTGTCTGTGCTGCCTGCACCCCAAGGTGAGTGTGCGATCACGCGACCTCGTGACCTCTCGTTAGGGTGGCAGCCACCAACGCAAGGGCCGCTTTGGAGCCACTGCTGTTGCCGTTCACGAGTAACACGGAGAGCTCAAAACACCCAGCAGCCCACGTGGCAGGCGAATCATGTTTTTCGCGAACTTGAGCCTAACAATGAAATGTGGAGCAAAATCTTTGTGGTTAAGAGTAGCAGCACGGGTGCTGGCTGGGGCCACTGAATATCCACGCCAGCCCCATCGGCAGTGCAGCGCTCTGCGATGACGCCGGCTTCCACCACCACCGTTCCCTTTGTGCAGAGGAGGACGACGGCATTCCGGCGGCACGGCTCTCGCTGTTTGCGCCGGAGCGGCTGAGCCTCAGGTGGGAGAACGACGTGGGCAAGGGTGCCGGCCTGCGCAACCTGGGGAACACCTGCTTCCTCAACGCCACGCTGCAGTGCCTCGCCTACACGCCGCCGCTCGTGAACTACCTGCTGCTGCAAGAGCACTGCAGCACCTGTAAGTACCCCCCTGGCACTCTCGTTTACCCATGGGCTAGGTTATTGTCAGTTATTTTGCTGCGATAAATTTCCCACGTGATAAGCCACTTCGTTGAGCTAGCATTTGTGGTCCAGGTCGCTTCTGAAGAAGCTAATAGCTCAGTGGGCTTTATCTGGTAAAATAAAAAAAAGTTTAGTTTTAAATGTAGATTTTTTTAAACTGATTTGTTTACCTTACCAATACTTTGTACTCTTATCTTTTTTGTATTGTGCCCTCGTTCGCAGGCCAACAGAGCGACTTTTGCCTGATGTGCGTCATGGAGCGTCACGTCGTAAACACGTTCAACAACTCAAAGAGAGTGCTGACACCCAAGGTCATCACTAAAAACATCACGCGTGAGTCCCACAACTACGTTCACACTTGCACTCGGAGGAGAAGTTATCCCCGCGATCTTTCGCCATCTGTATTCCAAGTCCTTTGCACTGCTCATTTTGACATGTTGGGGAGCTCTTGAAGGATGTCATCAGATCCTGTACCTGTCACTTTGTCCCCATGTCCATTTCTCTGCAGGCATCGCCAAACATCTGCGCATTGGGAGACAGGAAGATGCCCACGAGTTTCTGCGATACGTGGTAGATGCCATGCAAGCCTCATGCCTCCATGGCCACAGCGAGTGAGTACCGCGCGCCAGTCAACTTGCGGCAGTCGTTCTGCAGTTCGGTACCTCACGGCTCCCTCTTGGTTTTCTGCACGATTGTCCTTCGACGTCTGTGAGAAGCTACTCACACTTTTGTGTGAACACCTGGGAGATGCAGAGGACCGGCCCTGCTGGCACCACGGTTCTTTCACCTTGGCCCTGACGTGGGCCATCTTTTGTTTGCGCATTTCACATTGCCGATAAATATCGGGGGGTCGATGTCTCGACGTGTGGTGGCCCCGTGACATCATTGCTCATGTTGACGGACGGCACGTGGCACGCTGGGCATTACAAAACTGCCGGGCAACAGCACCGCGTGTCGGCTGCCAGCTTGCCCCCAGCTCTGTGGCTGTGCCGTGAATGTGGCTGCCCTGTGCAGACGCTACCACGTTTGGTTGCTACAGAGCACGCGTTGCAGTGCTGAAGGGAAAGAGTGAATCGACAGCTCGGGCAATGGTGTAACTCTCACACACGCGTGTGCATCCGGTAAAGGTGCTACTGCTACTGCCGCTGTAACCACCGTGTGGTGTCGTTCTCTGTGACGTGGCAGGTTGGACAGATACACGGAGGCTACCACCCTCATTTACCAGATCTTCGGGGGTTACCTTCGATCACGTGGTGAGTTGTGCGCACTCCTCTACCAACTTGTTAACTGTGAGCAGCAAGCGCATCATCACAGTGTAGACGCGCTCGCGTTGCAGCGTTTGCACACTCTCACGCACGTGCCACACGGAAAAACCTTTTATTAGTTGGTGAAAAGTACCAATTACATATGTCAGTGGGAAGCGTGCATTTAGTTTGACTAATTAACATGTGACGTCCCTTCCTAATGTGTGCTTGTGTTTTGCAGTGGAGTGCATGCAGTGCTGCAACCACTCCGACACCTATGACACGTGCCTGGACATTGCACTCCATATTAATGTAAGCAATGAGAAAGCCATCGCTTAACAGTTATACATCTACGTACGGTGCGGAATAAGTTAAATGTACATACATCACATACATGAACAACAACCGCCATTCGCCAATAAGTGGCGGTGACGTCACCACGGTGCTTGTGCCAGCCTGAGTGCCTTTTAAGGCCACGTGTAGTGTCGAACGCCCGCTGGCAGGTCACGGGACAGACCATGGGTTGACTGAGATGACTGGCCGATGCACCACCTGTGCCCCCTGCTGTGATCAACATACATAACACACACATACATAAATCAGCCACTTAACATCCAAACACACTGCCAGTAGCGTGCGTGATCTCTTTTTTTGCGGTTGTACGATTTCATACGAAATGCGGGTTTTCCGAATTGCCATCACAATATAATTCTGCAGATGTTCATGGAATGCTTCTTAGAGTCCTCATTTGCCTTTCACTCTGTCGGCCAACAGAACTCATCAGATCTTGTGGAGGCGTTTGAGGAGTTTTTTAACAAGGAGACGCTGGACGAATACACCTGCAGAATGTGAGTGGGCATCGTGTGGTGACACCCTGGAATCATTTGTAGCTTCAAAAGTCTGATGATTGAACCAAATTCTAATAAAAGATAGTAATAAAAATATAAGTAATACATAAAAAATAACGTCCAATATATAACGTAAATAAGTAACAATTTTTACGTTAAGAAATGAATAAAAAATAACGAACAACAAAAAGTGAGTAGACTTATTGTTTAAAAGTTGGGGAACACGTGCGATGGCTGGCGTTGTTGTCGTGCAGGTGCTGTTGCAAGGGGGAAGCGACGAAGACGATGGCTCTCCACCGCCTGCCCAACGTCCTCACCGTCTCCATCAAGCGGTACAACCTCTACGGCGTCAAGATCAACCGGGTAACGATTCTGCCCCTCCACGTCGCTCTAATGAATTTATTTTATTACAGCCATTGTCAGTTCAACGCTGGACAAAATGCCTCTCCATGTTGGAATAAGTGCTACGGAAAGACTCGCCCCCCGTCATATGACTGTAGAATTTCCACCACTTGCTCAGGGCTATCAACAGGAGATGAGCACCGTCTTCAACGCTCAAATGAGCGAGACATCACGTCATCACGTTGACGTGTAACTTAGATGGTGCCCATCTCTGCTGCCCACCCCACCACCCCTGCCGTTTCCTCTTCTAACGTTTGTCTCTGTGCGCTGCCTGTAGAACATCACCTACCCGGAGCACCTGGACATGCAACCCTTCACCTCAACGTCTCAGGGCGAGCCGGCAATCTACTCCCTGTACTCGGTGCTGGTGCACAAGGGAGCCGACTCCAACAGGGGCCATTATTATTGCTACAATAAGGTTATTACATTTGTTACCATCAAACAATAACAACGCACATCTGCAATGCGCCCATAATGTTACAAATGTCCAATAGGGAAGAATAAATAGAAGTCTTGCGTCTGTTCTTGCGTCTTGATGTACTTATGCAACTTCTACTTACAGTATATATACTTTATTTATTTGTATTTAGTGACTTCCTTAGCATTCCTACACTTTGCACTCCAATCGGTGTTGTATTTTTGGTTGTTGTTGTAACTTTCTGACCCGCCCCTACTAGACATCTGTTGAAAAGAGCTTCGTAGATCATCGAATTCTTTCAGCACAAATAATGATTCTGATTCTGATCAAATTGGTCCAAGGTCATCGATGCAGTGACATGGTCAGGCAGACCGTTCTGTAACTTCAGCACCATCATAGCAACCGTAGCACCCTCTGCAGCTCTGACGATGGGGTGATGCGCTTTACGAACTTATTGTCGAGAGTGTATCGTGTCTTGTTATTAATGAACGGAGGAGGTTGGGTGCAGTTGTGTAAACATTGTAACCAAGTGTAGCCGTGCTGTGACTGTGCGCAGATCAGCGATGGACAATGGTGCTGTATGAACGACTCCATCGTGCGGCACGTCGACACCAAGGCTGTTATGAACGAGCAGGCCTACATGCTCTTCTATATTCGGTAAGTCGCCTTCTCTCCCCTTCACTTTAACCTGCACTTACAACCGTCCCCCAGACCAGCTCACTGGAAAGATATTGTCTTGTGCGAGCAGCAGTGTCTCCTTTGAAGGCAGGTGTTAACGGTTTGCGACGCGTTGGTGCGTGCATGCAGGTCCCCAGAATTGAACGCGCCGCCAGCGGACAGCTACTGCCCGCTGGAGCACGTCAAGGCGACGTCCCGCTTGTGCCTCAAGCGGCCCCACTCGGCGAAGGGAGACCCCGGACCCTGTCTCTGTACGGCAGCTCTCCTCACCGGCGCGCAAGGTAAAGGATGGATTTGAAACGTCGCCCCGTGTGCGTGGAAATGCCCAGGGAGAATGTACACCCTGACAGCGCATCGTTTTATATTAAGGGAATGGTGAAGTACAGCGATCTTCTTGTTTATACTTCAGACCGATTTTGTTTCATTCACCCAATGTCGAGCGGTTTGGACTTTAGCGCCATCATCTTCTTTACCTCCAGAAACCCAAGACGTCGAACCGCCCCAACGGGAACAACTGCCGGAGCAACTGCAAGGGCCACGGCAGGAACAGCAGCAGCAGAAGCTACCGGCAACGCCAGACACACAACAGCCGCTGCCGCTAGTCCCAGAGCAGCCACCACCACCCCGATCTCACAGCAGCCGCTGCCATTCTATCAGCAACCACCACCGGTCCTGCAGCAGCCACCACCACAACCACCACCACCACCACCGCCGCTCTCGAAGAAGCCGCCGTCAGCACCACAGCAGCTGCTGCCACCGCGTGTCCCACAGCAGCCAGTCCAACAGCAGCCAGTCTAACAGCAGCCATTCCAACAGCAGCCACCGCCACCAGTCCCACCACAGCCACCGCCACTCTGGTCGCACAGCAGCCACCACCGGTGTAACAACTGGCACTCGCCCCACCAATAGAAGTCGGTGCTTAAAATCCATGATCGCGTGTCTGACCTTTTGCTTCCGCTCAAATTCAAAATAATTTTGAGAGACATTTTACGAAGGCACCAGGCAGCGGCTCACCATGGCGTCGCCCGCTGTCCCAAAATGTACTCATCGCCGGCTCCACCACCAGCCCCTGAAATCACTTGAACATCATGGGAATCACCTTGGACGCGACATTCTCACTCGAAGACCACATTCAACACAATAAAGAGCTGCAATCACTAGCTCAGGACCTCATGGCACGCCCGTCCAATGCTGACACCCGTCCAATGAAATGGAAAACATCTCAAGCAACTCCGACCTCAAAATCCACGAAAAAATAAAATATATTAAATAATAGAATACTACATTTCGATTACAACACAAGCAACCGTCATCAGGTAGAAAACAAACCGAGGGAACTTAGAAATACAATGCAATCCAACACTGAGAGACACAGAGAGAGACACACAACATATGTTGTGTGTCTCTCTCTGTGTGTTTCTGTGTTGTCTCTCTGTGTGTGTGTCTGTCTGTGTGTCCCCGTGTCTGTGTTTTGTCTCTCTCTCAAATTTAGCAATCTTTGAAAGAACGTAATCAACTGTTGTGTTAGCCGAATCTCTGTGTTGGATTGCATTGTATTTCCAAGTTCACTAGGTTTTATTTTCTACCTGATGACCATTGCTTGTGTTGCAATCGAAACGTCGTACTCCATTGTTTAATTTATTTTCTTTCTACGTGACTTTACCGAGAGAACCAAAGAGTAATTCCTGCAGTCATGAAAGCTTCAAATCAAGTTTTAATCCACGAAGACTTGAAAAACCCAGCACGAAAGCGCTTAAAATCACGCCAGCCATTCTGGGAAACAGGAGCCAAGATCCATGCAGGCAGCACCAACCCATTATGGCTTGTGGTTGCCGTTTATTCCCTGGCCAATCGTCAAGAGAGATGGCACCAGGAACGTTATTGTAATGGTGACCGTAAAATTAACTGTCTCATTACAAATGTCTCATTACAAATGAAGACAGAGGTTGTGTCCTCCGCAACGCGAGGCCGGAGTGCGGTCTCAGTGAGGTCGTGCAAGGTATTCCCGTACGGTTCTTGTCTCCGTTAATTTAAAATGCGGGGCTTTTATTTCGCGTTGTGTCGGGGATTTAAAAAGCCACCGCTGTTGCAAAGTATTTATTTATTTATCGAACTGTGAATGCGTCGGCATTTTTTAAACTACATATCTGTTACTTTTCTACGTACGGGGCGTGCACATTTCAATGGACACGCTAACCGTAGCGCCAAGCCGTTACCACGTGAAACGTACGATAAATGATGAACTTCGCCAAGCACTTTATTTCCATCTTCCATGATGCCTCCAGAAACAGCGGTTTCTGAACTCGTGAATGTAGATCGGTGACACTTCGGTCTCCTCGGGGTTTTTATCGTTTGTACAAAAGCAGCTCAAAGTGTGGGAAGGGAAAGCGAGATTAATGTTTTCCAGAGATTTTGTCTACCTCGTTTTGTATTTGCACTTGACATCAATATATACTTGTCGTGACAAAACTGGTCTCGCTTCCATTTCTTACTTTGCCATCGCAGTGTGTGTGTGTATGTGTCTTTGTGTGTGGGTGTATGTGTGTGTTTGTGTTTGTTTACGTGTGTTTATGTGTGTATGTATGTGTGTATGCAGGTGCGTGTGCTCGCTAACAGCACTTGCCCAAACAGCTTGTTTTGGCTATACGGGGGATCTTTGTCTTTGTATGTCTGTGTGTTGATGGGTGTGTACGTGTTTGTGTGTGTGAATGCGTGTGTGTGTATGTCTAATTACATTTTTCGGTCGTAGTTTAGTGGTAGTTAATTGAAGGTGGAGGGGTTACCAGCCCCTCGCACCCGTCCAGAGCCCTCATTTAGCCGCTGATGGTCACAGACGCCATAAGGGGAAAGGGCCAATTGGAATTGGCCCTCTCCCTCACAGCACCGATCACAACAGCGTTGCCACAGAAATGTTTGTGGGGAAGAGGTCAAGACCACGTTGCTGACCTAATTAAATGTTGAATATAAAAAGTGGATAAAAGGTAATGGTACAGCCCCTGCGGTTGTCCACGCCACTGCCGGCAAATGGGGCCTCCACGAGCGGGAGCTCCAGACAGCCCCTTCGAGGGTCATTGGCCTACTCCTCCACACTGGCCAGAACGGCTTGGAAGAGAAGGTCGTCAAATATAAAGTTAGATTTACCTGCCACTTACAACATTTGACCGTAACGCGTTCGGTGGGGACACGCTTCTTGCTGGGCTCAAATCCAGGGCGGCGTGTGAAGAAAAACGGGGCCCAGAGAATGTTGACTCCAGCACTGGGGGGGTGCCGGTACACTGGGACACTGCTGTGGGTGTGGTTACTCAATGGCCCAGCCACGTGGAGGAGTAGCCACTGATATGAAACGCAACGCCATCGTCTCACCTAATCAACCCGTTCACCCGTGAAGCGGTGGCCCGGCCGTTAGCGCACACTGACCACTGCCAGCTAAGTTTGATTCCCGGCCACGGCTAACGTCGGTGCTGAGTGACATCTGAACAAATCTCTGGGCTGCCTCACCTTCACACCAACTCATACTGACCAGCGTGGTGAAGTATGATCAAACACCCCCCCCCCCATTTACTGACACAGAGTGGGGGGCTCTTACCTCCGCTGTGGATTGACAGAGGGCCGCCGTCTATGCTGAGCCCCACGCCAGTATAATCGCAGCATCCCTCTGCAATAGCTCTGCTGTGACACCTGAAGGCACACAAACAACACAAGTGGGTGGCCAGGTGCATGGAGGGTGACGTCCTCATTCAATGAATAAAAAACGACAAGGAACCCGCCACGGATATTCACCAAGCGGCAATGAGAGCGTCGTGGCGATGCTGCTGCTGTCAGAAACCAGCCGCACGATGCAGTGCGAACACGAGTTGACAATTTCAACCCCACACATCCGTTACTTTTCTTGTCAACACCCTCAGCATTAAATTAACATTGCAGAGTTTTATAGTTCAACATTCAATGATCGTCCTACACTAAGGGGTCATTTAATGATCGTTTTATGAGTCATTCATTTTAACAACGCAAATATGTAATCGCTACAGCTATTGAGAGAGCTATTTTGGAATTCTGCTAAATCCAAGAAAAGTAACTTAATGGCAAATTCTGCATTTTTATAGAAATGGTTTGAAAATTATTTTGCACAGTTAATGATGCAACTACTGGCACAGGGCAACTGCGGCTCGAGTGTGAACGCCTTCACTATGAGAGGGGTCACCCTGCAGGGTTGAGTAGAGATCTCTATCCCGCCCTGTATAGCAGGGGTGTCCAAACTACGGCCCGCGGGCCAACTGCGCCATCCATTTTTAATTGGCCCGTATCAAAGTTTAGAAATATAATGGACTATGGCCCACTGTATTGCACTTCTTAATTTAAACACTAGATGGCGCGATTGTCTTGAGCAAGGCAGCGTCTCCACAAAGCAAGCAATCGAAGAAAACATTTGCTCAGGGTCACCAGAAATGCCGAAACTGAAGAGACGCAAGATTGCAAGCGAGTGCAGAAAATTTCAGACTCGGTGGAAAAATGATTTTTTTTTCATAGAATCCAAGGGGAAGTGTGTTTGTTTGATTTATAATGAGAGTGTTGCCGTGATGAAAGAGTACAATGTACGACGGCATTATGAAACGAAACATCAGACCTTCACGTCCTACACTGGCGCCGAGCGGAGAGAGAAGGTAAAGCAAATGGCAAGCTAGCCTGCTAACGCAGCAGCAGGGTTTTTTTTTCGTGCTAACAAAGCTCAAGAAAATGCAACAATAGCCAGCAATGAAGTAGCTCAACTCATTGCCCTACACGGGAAACCTTTCTCAGACGGTGGCTTCATCAAACAGTGCCTCACTAAAGTTGTGGGAATGTGCCTGGAGAAAATGCAGGATTTCAACGATGTTAGTATGTCCAGAAATAAGGTTGTGCGGCGAATTGAAGACTTGTCGGCTAATATAAAACAGCAAGTGTCAGATAAAGCTTGTGCTTTCGATTTTTGCTCGATTGCATGTGATGAGAGCACAGATGCCACGGACACTGCACGGCTGTTAATTTTTTTGCGGGGAGTTGATGAGAATTTTTGCTTTACAGAGGAACTGCTTGATCTTCGGAGTCTAAAGGGGACAACAACTGGGAAGGACATGTTTTGAAGCTGTGTCAGATTCAATTAACCAGGCTGGACTTAAATGGGACAAGCTGTGTGGAATTACAACGGATGGGGCTCCAGCAATGACAGGCGAGCGCAAAGGAATGGCTTCTATGGTGAGTGCCAAGGTGCAGGAGAGCGGAGGTGAGGCTGTTAAAATGCACTGTATCATCTACCAAGAAGCCCTCTGTGCCAAGATAATCCAGCTTGGCGATGTGATGAACACAGTTGTGAAAAATGTCAAAAAAATGTATGGCCCGAGGGCTTTACCACAGAGAATTGCAAGCGTTCCTCTCTGATGTCGATGCTGAATACGGGGACCTACTCTACCATTCTCAAGTGCGCTGGCTCAGTCGCGGCTCCGTGCTGCAGCGGTTTTATTCCCTGAGATCAAATATCGACAAGTTGTTGAAAGAAAAGGGCAGACCTCTCTATGAGATCAGTGACCCTTTATGGTTGGCAGGCCTGGCTTTTTTAGTTGATCTCACTGATCATCTCAACACCCCGAACAAGAGACTACAAGGCAAAGAGCAGCTGGTACCACAGCTGTATGTGCACATGAAAGCATTCCGTGCGAAGCTCCGTCTCTTCGAGTCACAACTGCGCAACTTCAATGTAGCGCACTTCCCCACGCTGACCGAAATCAACGCGCATTTCCAAATGCCAAGCTCTCTGCAAAAATGGGAGAATATGTGTCTGTGATCACATCTCTCATGACAGAATTCAGTCAGCGCTTCCAAGATTTTTCTGTCATTGAGAAGGAAATCACACTGTTTGCGGCTCCGTTTTCAATGGATGCAAAAGAAGTGGAGGAGAGTCTGCAATTAGAACTGATCGAAATTCAGTGTGATGATTCTCTGAAGAATCAGCATCAGCTTCTCTCCCTACCTGACTTCTACTGGAGTTTGGAAAAGGCCAAGTTTCCTCTGATGAGACGCCATGCAAAACGAATGATGAGTCTGTTCGGCTCAACATACATATGTGAGCAGACATTCTCTCTGTTAACGCTGAACAAAAGCAGGCTGAGAACCAGAACGACCGACAGCCATCTCCGTGACGTCCTTCGCATCTCAACCACCAAACTTACTCCTGACCTGCCAGCTATCCTTCACAAGAAAGCGCAGCATCACTGCTCCCACTGAGCGTAACATTCTTCCCATTACAGGTGAGTTAAAAATATACACACAGTTTTCATTTGTTAATAAGCCCAATAACTTAATAAATTCAGTCAATTAAAGTTGATGACAATTTTTTTAACAAACGTTAGTTGATATGTTAACAAGCCCAATAATTTATTTGTGTAATAAGCTTGAAATATCCACATCCCCTATTTGTCTTCTTGTCTCTCCCTTCATATGGACAATGAAGGGGGATCAGCACCCTAAGAATCAATCTGAGGCTGTCACTGAGAGAATGACCTGCCAACCTTTTTGTAAAAACTAAAATCTACTAATGAAGAGCTATGACGGAGGCTTTTTTTCTTCAAACATGTTCAATAATCAAACGTAATTTACCTGCATTTGATTGATTTTGACAATATTAGTGCATGAGAAGTGAGGCAGTATACCTCACGTCTAGTGAGTGGCCCAATCCTTCGTATATTTTTCTGTATGTGGCCATCGGGAAAAAATATGTGGACACCCCTGCTGTATATAGTAGTCAACGCGTGTTTAATACTGAGTACTACTCAGCGCACACGGCGGCAAGAGCGCACTTTATGAATGGAATCGGTCATCATTGACGGATGTTGGGGTCGTTGAGTAAACAGCCAAAGAGGGTGACGAGAAGTGGCACAGATGGGTAGCGCGCCACGCTACGAACCGGCTCCACCCAAGTTAAATTCCTGTCCAGGGCTAACAACGACACGACTGGCGAGCGATGTCAGGGCTGATTGCCCGCTACCTTCACCGACCAGCATCGAACACCCGTGGTGGGATATGGTCAAAGAACCACAATGGTGGGAAGGCCTTCATCCAGCAGTGCATTGACCGTGGGCAGTAAAAAATAAAGTGTTGCTTTGTAGCTAATAGCCCCAGGGTCACACAGTTCCACTCGATATTCAGCTCGGGTTGGACCGAACATTCGGGTCAGACGGCCAGTTGAGAGGGTCGCACGCATCTTCAATGGAGCCTCCATCAAGGCATTATTGTATTTCCCGATGGGCCAGAGCAGCAACTGATGCCACCCAAAGGTGACGAAACCTTTGAACGTAGCGGCCGTCACGTAATTCACTTTCATCGACCAAATCGAGATGAGCACTGCAGTCAGGATCACGACAGATGTTCTGTGTGCGTGGAGTGGTGGTGTTGTTATTTTTACTATTTTTATTTATTTTAACCACCCAAGTCCCACTGAGCTACATAGCGCTTTTATAAGAAGCGACCTGGCCACAGATGATAGCTCAACAAAGTGGCTTATCGTGTGGACATTTAGAGCAGCCAAATATTGTAAACACGTCGATTCTCAATGTGGAATGGAAACACCGCAGCACCAGGAGCAAATATCCACGCGACCCCGGGGAGAGAGACACCGCAGACTCCAAATATACAGCAGCAGCAGCAGGCGTCGGGGTCGGGATCGAACCCACGATCTCCTGCACACCGGGCGAGGTAGTTAACATCTCCTAGCCACCGTGGCGACACGAAGCCTTCATCCAGCAGTGGACTGCCAACACGGCACGGCATCATTGCGGGTCTACAAAGGTACCTGGTTGGAGGATGTGGAGCCGAGTGGACTTGCCGATGAGCGGTACCGGCAGTGTCAAGATCGGCCTCTGTGGAGGAGGAGGCTCGTGAGGGACGCTCCCGGGCAGTTGGAGGCAGTCGCCCTCCAGCAACAACGACGACGACGACGGAGGGGCAAAGGAGCGACGCTCACACCAACGAGCGGAAAGGCGGGCGGATAAAATCCGGCGAGTTGGCACAGCTGGTGGCGTCTGCCAGCCATCTCGAGTCCGTCAACCCATGGCACCTGCAGGGTCCTGTCCCGTGACCTGTTAGCGAGCATTCGACACTTCGCGTGGCCTAAGAGTGCACCTAGCCTGGCACAAACGCCGTGGGGACGTCACCGCCACTTAGTGGCGAATGGTGACGGCTGTTGTTGTTGTCGATGCCGCTTCTGTGGACTGTCCTACTGTACGTTGACTTCGATGGTTTTCCGTGAGGGAGGTGGGACCAGTGATGGACGAGTCCATAGTTGGTGTTTGACAGGGGGCGAGGGAGTTTGACTTGGACGGACCAGTCCATGTTGGGAGTTGGTTTAGAGAGGGGGGGGGATTTGTTCTCTCCTGGGCCACGTGACCTCGTGGTGTGAATGCCCTCTCTCTCTCTCTGTCTCCACGTGACATGGGGAAGAGGAGGATAGGGAGCCCGGGAACGTGACAGCTGTAGCAGCGACGAGGCTGTCCGCCTGTACGTGACAGCTGTAGCAGCGACCAGGCTGTCCGCCTGTACGTGACAGCTGTAGCAGCGACGAGGCTGTCCGCCTGTGGGTCGCTGCTGCTGCTGCGCGAGTCCCAGGCGCGCTACGAGGAGCTGGAGCGCGCCAGCTGCTGTGCCCCCTCTGCCTGGAGATGTCCTCCAAGCCCGTGGTCATCCTGCCCTGCCAGCACAACCCGTGCCGCAAGTGCGCCAACGACGCGTTCCAGGTGCTCGCCCGCACGCTCACCTGTACACTCACCTGTACACTCACCTGTACACTCACTCACATGTACACTCACCTGTGACACTCACCTGTACACTCACCTGTGACACTCACCTGTACACTCACTCACCTGTGCACTCACCTGTACACTCACCTGTACACTCACCTGTGACACTCACCTGTGACACTCACTCACATGTACAGTCACCTGCACGCTCACCTGTACACTCACCTGTATACTCACCTGTGACACTCACTCACATGTACACTCACCTGCACGCTCACCTGTACACTCACCTGCACTCCCGCCTGAACACTCGCCTCCACGCTCACTCACTTGTACACTCACTCACTTGTACACTCACTCACTTGTACACTCACTCACTTGTACACTCACTCACTTGTACACTCGCCGTTTGTTCGTTCGTTCGTGGGTGTTTTTGACGCGTTTTTTTTGTGTTCGTTTGACGGTACAGGGGAGGGGTAAGGGTGGGGTGGGGGTGGTTGTGTTTAAAGTTCATAAAACTCGTGCATGTTCTTAAAAGGGGCCGCGCGGCCTCCGATCGATGTTCACAACTTTCCTTCAGTGTCGGGGTCAACTCGGCTACGCATCGTGTATTTAAAATATTAGTTATTGGAAGAAAAACATAAAGGATGTACACCGGCCGCTAATTTTGAAGATGTACGTGACTACGATTCCATTCTGAGATCATGGAGATCATCATCGAGATGATCATGGAGATCACCATCGAGATAATCATGGAAATGACGATAGAAATTATCATGGAGATGACCATCGAGATGAATATCGATATGACCATCAATATGATCATGGAGATGACCATGGAGATGACCATCGAGATGATCGTGGAGATGATTATGGAGATGACCATCGAGATTATCTTCGATATGATCATGGAGATGACCATGGAGATGATCATGGCGATGACTATCGAGATGATCATGGAGATGATCATGGTGATGATATTGGAGATGACCATCGAGTTGACCATCGAGATGACCATGCAGATGACCAATGAGATGACCACCGAGATGACATCAAGATAATCATAGAAATGACCATGGAGATGACCATGGAGATGCCCATCGATATGATCATGGAGATGACCATCGAGATGACCATCGAGATGATCATGGAGATGACCATCGAGATGACCATCGAGATGATCGTGGAGATGATCGTGGAGATGATCATGGAGATGACCATCGAGATGATTATGGAGATGACCATGGAGATGCCTATCGAGATGATCATCAATATGATCATTGAGATGATTATGGAGAAGATGATCGAGATGATTATGGAGATGATTATGGAGATGACCATGGAGATGCCCATCGAGATGATCATCGATATGATCATTGAGATGATTATGGAGATGTCGATCGAGATGATTATGGAGATGCCCTTCCAAAACCGGCGTGTTCTCTCATCTGTGTTTTGTACATAATCTTTTTCGAATAAAAAGTACACACGTGTCCCGCAGAGTCTGTCGTCGTGGTGGTGGCTGACACGGTCGCATCGCAAGGCTCCTGTTGCTCACTCCTCCTTGATGGTCATTCCCAGGCGTAGCAGCACGCTGCTGTTTGGCCGTCACGAGTCGTGGAACCAATTCTGAATTCACGGGCAATTTATTTTTAACACGCGAGGAGAGGACGCCGCTTTCTTCACGGACCAGGCGTCGGCAGCCAAAATAACAAGACGGCCCGTTGTTTTTTTCTAATTTGGTATATTATATTGAAAAACATCTATCTAAATTTCAAGAGCCACCATGCCACGTGAATACGAGACGGTGGGTCCTTAATAAATAACGTTACGAAGCGGTCGCTTAAAGAGCCGCAGGTTTGCCCGACCCCTGACGTAGACGAATATGACCTCGCAACTTCCTTGCATGGAATAAAACGAGCAATACACGTTCCCAGAAAGGCTTTCAAGAGGGGGTCACAAGAATGTTGACGGCTGATCCCCCATTACAGGGGGGCAACATCGGAGACTTCTGCACGGTGTAGCCAACGCTCCCCTCGCCAACACGCGGAGACAGGGAAGGGTTCCAGTCAATTGTTTCCACCGTCACACACAGCTCCCTCCTTCACACACAACTCTCTCTCCTCTTCATCCACAACTCTTTCCTTCATCCACAGCTCTATCCTGCCTAAGGGCCCTCGTGATGACATTGGCGTTAATCGCATGTTTCGGTGGAATTTATCCGAATGAAGTGAAATCCTGACTCTAAAATGTGTGCACACATTTGATGGGTGCAGTCATTGTTGGCTGGGTCAAAGCCATCCACTCGTTAAACTCGAGAACCCGGTTCAATCACACGCAGTGGTTGCAGCCCTCACTCCAACCCAGGGTGTCACCACTCATGCAATTGGAAAACTGTTGTCACATCTGGGGTGGAGTACCCATTTTCTACCTCACTGCACTTGATAGAATTCAACATAAAGCAGGGTGATTGATGATCCAGCACTCACTGACTTTCTGTTGGAACTTGCTCAACTGCCCCAAATGGACATCTGTGAAAACGAGCTTCATGGCTCATCGGATTCCTCTAGTCTAAATAAAGATTTTGATTCACTCTGGCTTCTTGCTCACCGGTGGTCAGTCACCTCCATATCACTCTTCTGTCACTCCTATCATGGTTACTATTCCCCTGAATTTCACTTGTTAATTCCTCCAATTCCTCCAATCAATGCTGAGAGGTCTTGGTCTACCAGCCGACACACGATCAGATCAAAGATAGCTCCGCCTCGGGAGGAGGAGCCAAGAAGGAGAGAGATTTTTGGCATAAAAAGGAGCCGTTTCAGCATTGAATTCAACTCATCAGCCCTCGGGGCCAGCTCAACAGAAGAAGACTCATCTCAACTCATCTCAGCAGAAGACCCGCTCAACTCGTCTCAGCAGAAGACCAGCCATCACCGACGCCGGAGACGCCTCTACAAACTCGCCGAATTGGCGAGTGTCGCCGATTGGCGACCCGCTGCCGCTGTTAGCGGCCAGCGCCACCACGAGCGAATCGTGAGCCTGCAATCTACAACCGCCGACGACGGAGCACCAGCGTGCCAGCTGCTCGCAAACGCACTGCGCGCATTACCTAGCGTCCGCGTACAACGCGCCGCTGCGGGCGTGCTTCTACCGCCATCTACCGGACGATCATCGCAACTACAACAACGAACTCGTCCGTCTGAACGGGGCC
The DNA here is from genome assembly GCF_048934315.1 of Petromyzon marinus. Taxonomy (NCBI): domain Eukaryota; kingdom Metazoa; phylum Chordata; class Hyperoartia; order Petromyzontiformes; family Petromyzontidae; genus Petromyzon; species Petromyzon marinus. Next base: position 15,775,318 of record NC_133709.1, read on the forward strand.
CGTAGCTATCCGTGGTGCTGAAATTTGAGGGTAAGAATCCACCCATTTTTTCGCCATATAGCATTGTGATATATAACGACTTATTGTTGGTAGCTTAGCTGATTGGAGAATATAGAGTGTATTGATAACATGAAGGTAATTTATATTTTAGTTTTTGTTGGTTCACTATATAGTACTGTGAATAGCTCAGATGTGTAGTCATTTCTGTGACCAGTCACTAGCTAATCACTCAGTTATTTCAATGCTAAATTCGCCTAGTTATTTCAATGCTAAATTATCCTGTTTGATTTGTACTAAGTGCCTCGGTGAATGTGTATGCTCTGACTTTAACGTAGCTATTTCTGTAGAAGTTACAAGCTAATCACTCAGCTATTTCAATGCTAAATTCTATGCTAATTCCATTGTCAAGGGGTGCCTCTGCGGATGTGTATGCCTTAACTTAGCTATTTCAATGCTAAATTCTATGCTAATTCCTTTAACAATGGGTGCCTCTGCGGATGTGTATGCTTTAACTTTTAACATAGCTATTTCTGTGACCAGTCACAAGCTGATAATTCAGCCATTTCAATGCTAAATTATATGCTAATTCTTTTGTCAAGGCGCTTTGTTCCTCTCACACAGCTTAAAGGCCGTGATCTGAACGTGGCTCTTTCACTCCAGCGCTGTCCTACCAGACAGTCTCGCCCCTTCACCTGATGAAGGCCGCTTGTGTTGTGGCCGAAACGTCGTGAGAATATTATTGTGTTATTTTATTTTATCAATTTATTATTTTATTCTCATTCTACGTGACTTTACCGAAAGAACCAAAGAAGATGAACGTATCAACTCGTACACCAACGTCCGCCGAGTCCGAACCAACTACTGAAAGAAGAATCAACTGATATGTATGATACACTGCCCCCCACTACACGACAATCCAGACGTCTGCTTGACGCAAAGAATCGATTCTGAACATTGGCCTACTCTTTCACCACTCATACCATTCAACACACACACACACGGGTCATTAACAAAAGCCTAAAACCTCAAGCCATTGAACCATCCGTGATTGTGGAAACATCGCAACGACCGAGTGAATAATCCGTCGTTTTTAAGAGTGTTCATAATTTTCCTCTTTAATATTGTGTTGAGGCTGTACTTCTAACCGCATAAATTACCAACTGAACCATTAATAAGGATTAATTCTTGGCACCTCACCACGGAGCGCCGCTCGTAGGGGGTGAAGAGCGTGTTCAACCGGTTCCCTGTCAGGGGTCTGGCCACAATTAATTAAAAGATTGGCCCGAGATAAGGATCTCAAAGGGAAACATCGCCACCCATTGAGTTGCGTTGAGAAAGTCAATTAGAAATACTTGAGTCTCGATTTAAAGCTTTCGTGACTGCAATGATTAATATTAACGAACGACTCAAGTATTCTTCTTTGGTTCGTTCGGTAAAGTCACGTAGAATGAGATTAAAATAATAAATTGATAAAATAAAATAACACAATAATATTCTCACGACGTTTCGGCCACAACACAAGCGGCCTTCATCAGGTGAAGGGACAGCGCTGTCCTACCAGACAGTCTCGTTATTTTATTTTATCAATTTATTATTTTAATCTCATTCTACGTGACTTTACCGAAAGAACCAAAGAAGAATACTTGAATCGTTCGTTAATATTTTTCTTTCTGCATAATCTTGCTGGTATCCATGAATGAAATAACGAATTCAAACGCATATTTGTGCCTTCAAGAATAATACTGGTTGGAGTGCCCTTTCAACGAGTAGCGTTGCATAATAATCAGTCATCATATTGTTAACAACGTGACAATAATTGCATTAAGGGCCGCGCATGATCAATGACCGAATGCTGTGTTGTGTGACAATTCAAGTGACGAAAACATTGCGGCCATTGAGTGGTGTTGATAAGGCAATTAGAAGTATTTCAGTCGAACGCTTTAATTGCATAATCGTTATGAATCAATGAACGAACATCGACGTGGTACTGTGCTGACGATTTCAAGCATAATAACTTCGCATATCAGAATGTGTTAAAGATTGGATACGAATCAAAGACCGAGTGCCGTGTTGTGTAACAATTCAAGTATACGAGTTTGCATATTATAAGGTTAAGGTTTTGATAGAATAGTTCGCATGTTTTTAATCTCTCTCTCAACAACCGATCGATTGTGTTACGCGTCGGGAATTAACCACAGGTGCCGTTATCAAAGTGAAACAACGCAATCGTGATGGTATCATGTTAACGCTGTGTTGAAATTCCAAAATCTCGAGATTTAGTTTTCATATTATCCAAAAATTTAAGTTAGCTAGAAAATAAAATTGATTGAAGCAGAAGGTTTGTGTGTGATTCTTTCTGAAATTCTGCATAATATTGTTCTGCGTATGAGATCTGAACTTTGAGGGGACCTATCACCACACATAATCCATAACACACATAATCCATGATGTTCAATCGAGAGTAATCGTATCCTTATCGATAATACGGAATTAAAGAGCAGAGTCGAATCGACTCTCTCTCATTTACGCTCACAACGCCTGCGTCACTGCATACGATTAATCGCGTTGTTCCAATTAATAACCAAACCTCGTCACCGAGGCTCGACCACATAATCCATAACGACCTGGATTATTATAACCACGCCCACTCGCATAAAATAATACGATTATCTCTCGAATCAGCGTAATGTATACGCATAATTACACCAATTAACATAATTTCGGATAAATTATGAACATTTCAAATTTCATTTAATTTTCATTATTTTCATCAATTTTCATAACACCTATATATGCAACAAAGGGCCTGCCACAAATGAACCACAATGCCTTGCTGATCTCGTCAAGGAGCATAAACAATCACGCGAACTCCGACCATCTTCGCAGCAGCGGCTTTTGGCTGAGCCATCGAACAAAGACGGTCACCGCATCGCGCGGTTTCAGATGCGCTTCTGTGGCCGTCTGGAACGCTCTAGGAAGCCACTGGGAGCTATGTACTTTTAAATCTAGATGACAAACTACATTTCTTTAGAACTGCTTTTTGTGTTTACTTTGTTGGCTACGTACGCCGCGAAATAAGTTCAACATACATTCGAAGCCCCCTGGGGGTTCGTTATTGGTGCCACAGCATCTGGTGGTACGTGCCAGCGCTGGACTCGGCTTGCCCCCCCTGGCGGCTGCACTTGTGTATCTACTTGACCTCGCTCGAGTTCAAACACTCGCCTTCTCACTCTAAAGCCGGTTCAGTTGTTTCCTTTGACCCCACCGCGTATTCTTTGACAGTTGTGTTCAGTTACACAACGTGACCACGGGGTGGCGCTATATGCTAGAGCCCCGTACCTCTAATGCACACGTGTGCACGCTCACGATAAAGAGGTACACACGCACCAACACCGACCAACTCTAACATCGATAACGACCGTCGTTCGCCAATAAGTGACAGTAACATTACCACATAGTACATAGTTCATAGTTTATTTATTTGGTATAGCCCTGTGAGCCATTCGGCTCTTGAATCGGGTGCAACCGCAACAAACAAAAAAATCTGAACAAGAAAACATCTTAAAGTGACTATGTGACTGTGCAAACAGAAAATCCAGGAAAAAAATATCAAAATATTCCTGAAATAGCACCGTACACCAACGCTGTGTGCAAAAATCCCAGTGGGATGCAAGTCAAATAACAACAAACAACAACAACCACAAGACAACTAAGATTAAAGCCATCAGTCTACCTCCGTACTAAAATAAACAAAAACATGGCCAAAACAAAAAAAAACTTTTCGAAAATCACCAAAATAAAAGCCATAAATCCAATGTAACAGTGATCATAGGGACTGTCACCGAATTTTTAACAATAAACTACATAAATAAATTATAACACCAAAATCTAGAGCCATATTTTAGGCCACTGAATAGCAGTGGCAGCTAGGGTTGTACAACTCCTCTAGAGCAGTTTTGAGTGAAGATCTCATAGGTAGTGATTCAAGTTGCAGTTTATTGGCAATAGCATTCCAGACCCTGGGGGCATCAATAGCAAAGGCCCTTCCTCCAGTTTTTGTACGGCAATAGGGAATGTGAAGCTGGTAAATGAGCGAAGACCTGAGGTCAAATTTGTTCTTTGAAACAGAGAGGAGATCCAGTAGGTAGTCTGCGGAATTTTTTGTAAGTACATCGTGAATAAATAAGATCTGGTGCACAAGCCGTCGAACATTAAGAGATGTTAAGTTTGACCCAATGTAGAGATCACAGTGGTGAGTCCTATATGGACAGTTCAATGCAAATCTTAAGGCCGAGTGATAGATGGAATCAAGCTTCTTCAGTACAGTACTTGGGGCTGATTTATACACGATGTCACAGTAGTCAAGTAGAGGCAATATGGTAGCTTTTATCAATTCCAAACGGAACATTGGGGGGAAGCAGTGCTTGTGTCGATACAGAAAACCAATTTTTATTTTTGTCTTTTTACCAATATAATCAATGTGATCTTCAAAACTAAGTTTTGAATCCAGGATGACCCCAAGATACTTATAGATCTCGACTTGCTCTATTTGATAATTATTCAAGGAATGTAATTGGGGAAAAATAACTTCCTGCTTTAGTCCCGGAGAGAAGCATAGCACCTTGGTTTTGGAGGTATTCAGGACTAGTTTAAGAGAAACTAACTGATGTTGTAGTTTGTTGAAATCAACCTGGAGCTTAGCAATCACGTCATCCGGAGAGCGGCCAGCAGTAATCAGTATCGTGTCATCTGCAAAAAGATTTACCCTGGAATGATCCAGTTCAGTGCCCAAGTCATTGACATGAAGAGAGAACAAGAGGGGGCCGAGGATGGAACCCTGTGGAACCCCTTTTGTTATCTTAACACTGTTTGACCTCCAACCATCTGTGAATACAGTTTGGGTGCGAGAAAAGAGGTAATTTTTTAACCATTGTACTGTGTTCTCGGAAAAACCGAGGCAACTTAGTTTACTAAGCAGGGTGTTGTGGTCAACTGTATCAAAAGCTTTGGACAGGTCAAGAAAAAGACAGCACAGTACTGCTTATTATCAAGGCTATTGTAAATTTGATTCAAAGAGTCTAATGCAGCAGATGTGGTGCTGTATTTTTTCCAGAACCCAGATTGTTTTAGATGTAGTAAATTGTTGGTGGACAGGAAACTGCTAATTTGGTAGTTCACTAATTTTTCAAACATTTTCATCAATGGGGACAAAATTGAGATAGGTCGGTAGTTATTGGGATCATCTTTAGGGCCCCCTTTGTGAAGTGCACGAACATAGGAATGTTTCCATTCTAGAGGAACTGATGCTTATTTGATGGACAGGTTGAAAATATGGGCTATAGGTTTGTATATTAGGTTACCAACAGTTAGTAGAGCAAAGACGGGAAAACTATCTGCTCCGGTAGAGGAGGACCCTTTGAGGTAGGACAGTTGTTTCAGAACATTACTCTCGTGGATTGGTTGGAAACTAAATTCGTTTAATGTTTGGACAGGGGTGTAGGAATTTGCAGGAGCAGGGGTGACTCCCAATACATTATCAAAAAGATTACCAGCTTCAGAAAAATGAAGGTTAAAATTGTCAACTATTTTTTTGGGATCTGAAAAATATTCCCCATTTCGGTGAAGCTCAACGGGCAGATTTTCTGTTTTGAATGCCTTTTCGATAGATTTGATTGTTTTCCAAAAAATCCTGGCATTTCCATGTGATTCAAGGAGAGTGGAGGAAAAATAGGCATTTTTTGCATGCCGTATTTTTTTTACGCATCTATTCCTTAAAATCCTGTATTCTAGCCAGTCATTTACCAAATTACTTTTCTGAGCACATGCCCAAGCCTTGTCCCTAGTTTTCATGAGCTTTTTAATCAAAGGATCATACCATGGTGGGCGGTTGCCTTTAGTTTTAAATCTAACCAACGGAGCATGTTTGTTAAGAATTTGGAGAAACGTGTACCTGAAAGTCTCCGAAGCCATAGTCAGGTTGGGGATATCACAGACCTTATCAATATCCGAGTGAAGCACATCATTTGTAAATCCCTGAGTGCTGAAGTGCCTCAAAGAGTGCTTCTCAACAATTTTAGGGGGGGCTTTGGGTCTGGCTGATGATCTCACACCAAAAATGAAGGAGTGATCACTAAGGTTATTACCCAGAACACCAGTCAGTGCGAAATTGTGAGGGGCATTTGTCAATAGGACGTCAAGAAGAGTTGACTGTCCCGGATTTTTTAGGTTGGGTCTTGTGGGGACATTTATTAATTGAAACAAGTTAAATAAATCTGTAAAATTTGTGGCCACGGCCGGGGGTCTAGCCAATTCCAATTTAGATCACCCACTAAAATTATTTCACCTTTAGGGAGGAATAATAATAATTAACACAGAGCTTGTACAAGACTCGGTGCACCTTGAGGCCTTGTGAATTGTCGAAAGCTTGCTAACAGGAGGTCAGGGGTCAGGCCCAGGTGTCATAGGTTGACTGACTGGGGAGACTGGAAGATGCAACACCTGCGCTCCCCACTTGTCAACTTGCTGCATTTTAGTCACCCGGCACTTGGCTCGTTGTTGTGAGGGTCACTGCTCTGTGCTCCGTTCTTCTTGGAGGGTGGGCCACGTGACCTCGTGGTGTGAATGCCCTCTCTCTCTCTCTCTGTCTCCACGTGACATGGGGAAGAGGAGGATAGGGAGCCCGGGAACGTGACAGCTGTAGCAGCGACGAGGCTGTCCGCCTGTACGTGACAGCTGTAGCAGCGACGAGGCTGTCCGCCTGTGCGTGACAGCTGTGTCGACGAGGCTGTCCGCCTGTGCGTGACAGCTATGCCGACGAGGCTGTCCGCCTGTGCGTGACAGCTGTTTTTCGACGAGGCTGTCCGCCTGTGCGTGACAGCTGTTTTTCGACGAGGTTGTCCGCCTGGACGTGACAGCTGTGTCGACGAGGCTGTCCGCCTGTGCGTGACAGCTATGCCGACGAGGCTGTCCGCCTGTGCGTGACAGCTGTTTTTCGACGAGGCTGTCCGCCTGTGCGTGACAGCTGTGCCGACGAGGCTGTCCGCCTGTGCGTGACAGCTGTAGCAGCGACGAGGCTGTCCGCCTGTGGGTCGCTGCTGCTGCTGCGCGAGTCCCAGGCGCGCTACGAGGAGCTGGAGCGCGCCAGCTGCTGTGCCCCCTCTGCCTGGAGATGTCCTCCAAGCCCGTGGTCATCCTGCCCTGCCAGCACAACCCGTGCCGCAAGTGCGCCAACGACGCGTTCCAGGTGCTCACCTGTACACTCACCTGTACACTCACCTGTGACACTCACTCACCTGTACACTCACCTGTACACTCACCTGTGACACTCACCTGTGACACTCACTCACCTGTACACTCACCTGTACACTCACCTGCACGCTCACCTGTACACTCACCTGTACACTCACCTGTGACACTCACCTGTGACACTCAATCACATGGACACTCACCTGTGACACTCAGCTATGACACTCACTCACATGTACACTCACCTGTACACTCACTCACCTGTACACTCACCTGTATACTCACCTGTACACTCACCTGTACAATCACTCACATGTGCACTCACCTGTGACACTCACTCACCTGTACACTCACCTGTACACTCACCTGTACACTCACCTGTGACACTCACTCACATGTACACTCACCTGTACACTCACCTGTGACACTCACTCACATGTACACTCACCTGTACACTCATCTGTACACTCACCTGTGAAACTCACTCACATGTACACTCACCTGCACGCTCACATGTACACTCGCCTGTACACTCAATTGTACACTCACCTGTGACACTCACTCACATGTACACTCACCTGTACACTCACCTGTGACACTCACTCACATGTACACTCGCCTGCACGCTCACCTGTACACTGACCTGTACACTCACCTGTACACTCACCTGTGACACTCACTCACATGTACACTCACATGCACGCTCACCTGTACACTGACCTGTACACTCACCTGTACACTCACCTGTGACACTCACTCACATGTACACTCACCTGTACACTCACCTGTACACTCATCTGCACTCCCGCCTGAACACTCGCCTCCACGCTCACTCATTTGTACACTCACTCACTTGTACACTCACTCACTTGTACACTCACTCAGTTGTACACTCACTCACTTGTACACTCACTCACTTGTACACTCACTCACTTGTACACTCACTCACTTGTACACTCGCCGTTTTGTTCGTTCGTTCGTGGGTGTTTTTGACGCGGTTTTTTGTGTTCGTTTGACGGTACAGGGGAGGGGTAAGGGGTGGGGTGGGGGTGGTTGTGTTTAAAGTTCACAAAACTCGTGCATGTTCTTTAAAGGGGCCGCGCGGCCTCCGATCGATTTTCACAACTTTCCTTCAGTGTCGGGGTCAACTCGGCTACGCATCGTGTATTTAAAATATTGTACTCTCTAACACTATTACGCTCGGATGCTCCTGTATATTGGAAAAGGCGTTCACGAGATATAGATCACAAGTAGCTTTGATGATGATGATTTAAACTATCTCTTTATTTTTCAGTTATTGGACGAAAAACACAAGGGATGTACACCGGCCGCTAATTTTGAAGATGGACGTGACTACGATTCCATTCTGAGATCATGGAGATCATCATCGAAATGATCATGGAGATGACCATGGAGATGAACATCGATATGACCATCAATATGATCATGGAGATGACCATCGAGATGATCATGGAGATGACCATCGAGATGATCGTGGAAATGATCATGGAGATGATTATGGAGATGACCATCGAGATGATTATGGAGATAATCATGGAGATGACCATTGAGATGACCATCGAGATGATCGTGGAGATGATTATGGAGATGACCATCGAGATTATCTTCGATATGATCATGGAGATGACCATGGAGATGATCATGGCGATGACTATCGAGATGATCATGGAGATGATCATGGAGATGATATTGGAGATTACCATCGAGTTGACCATCGAGATGACCATGCAGATGACCAATGAGATGACCACCGAGATGACATCAAGATAATCATAGAAATGACCATGGAGATGACCATGGAGATGCCCATCGATATGCTCATGGAGATGACCATCGAAATGACCGTCGAGATAATCGTGGAGATGATCATGGAGATGACCATCGAGATGATTATGGAGATGACCATGGAGATGCCTATCGATATGATCATCAATATGATCATTGAGATGATTATGGAGATGACCATCGAGATGATTATGGAGATGATTATGGAGATGACCATGGAGATGCCCATCGAGATGATCATCGATATGATCATTGAGATGATTATAGAGATGACCATCGAGATGATTATGGAGATGCCCTTCCAAAACCGGCATGTTCTCTCATCTGTGTTTTGTACATAATCTTTTTCGAATAAAAAGTACACACGCGTCCCGCAGAGTCTGTCGTCGTGGTGGTGGCTGACACGGTCGCATCGCAAGGCTCCTGTTGCTCACTCCTCCTTGATGGTCATTCCCAGGCGTGGCAGCACGCTGCTGTTTGGCCGTCACGAGTGGTGGAACCAATTCTGAATTCACGGGCAATTTATTTTTAACACGCGAGGAGAGGACGCCGCTTTCTACACGGACCAGGCGTCGGCAGCCAAAATAACAAGACGGGCCGTTGTTTTTTTCTAATTTGGTATATTATATTGAAAAATATCTATCTAAATTTCAAGAGCCACCATGCCACGTGAATACGAGACGGTGGGTCCTTAATAAATAACGTCACGAAGCGGTCGCTTAAAGAGCCGCAGGTTTGCCCGACCCCTGACGTAGACGAATATGACCTCGCACCTCCCTTGCATGGAAGAAAACGAGCAATACACATTCCCAAAATGGCTTTCAAGAGGGGGACACACGAATGTTGACGGCTGATCCCCCATTACAGGGGGGCAACATCGGAGACTTCTGCACGGTGTAGCCAACGCTCCCCTCGCCAACACGCGGAGACAGGGAAGGGTTCCAGTCAATTGTTTCCACCTTCCCTGTCACACACAGCTCCCTCCTTCACACACAACTCTCTCCTCTTCATCCACAACTCTCTCCTTCATCCACAGCTCTATCCTGTCTAAGGGCCCTCGTAATGACATTGGCGTTTATCGCATGTTTCAGTGGAATTTATCCGAATGAAGTGAAATTCTGATTCTAATATGTATACACACATTTCATGGGCAACGTCATTGTTAGCTGGGCCAAAGCCATCCACTCGTTAAACTCGAGAACCCGGTTCAATTTCGATTTAAAGCTTTCGTGACTGCAAGGATTCATCTTCTTTGGTTTTTTCGGTAAAGTCACGTAGAATGAGAATAAAATAATAAATTAATAAAATAAAATAACACAATGGTTACACATGACATTGACTTCTCCAAGACGGAGGTTCTTTGCAAACCAAACGGCTACCATGAGAGATTCGTTCATAAGGCCATTCACATATACATGCACAGAGACAATTTCAACCGAGAAGATGGATTCTGGCTTAATAACCATTGGAAAGATGTTTTAAACCATTTCGGTTCTTAATTAATTGTATTTTACGATGACCTTCAGACCGCAGCTCTTTTGCTGGCATTGACTCTTAATACCTCTCACACCACGGTTAATGGTATGGTTTACAACATGGAGTATAACAGCGCCTCGCAGCTCTCTCCCCCTCCTCCGTTCCGACCATGGATGAACTCGTCCGTCTAAACGGGGCTCGTAGCTATCCGTGGTGCTGAAGTTGAGGGTAAGAATCCACCCATTTTTTCGCCATATAGCATTGTCATATATAACGACTTATTGTTGGCAGCTTAGCTGATTGGAGAATATATAGAGTTTATTGATAACATTGAGGTAGTTTATATTTTAGTTTTTATTGGTTTACTATGTGGTATTCATTATATAGTGTAGCGTATACCCAGTTACTGTTAATAGCTCAGCTTATTGAAGAATATATTGAGTACATTTATTATATTGATGTGATTTAGACTTAGGTTTTTTCACATCGTTTTACTATATGATAGTCGAGTTGTTGCAGCCCCTTTGGCGTCCATGTACTAGGTGCCTCTGTAGATGTGTAGGCTTTGACTTTAACATAGCTATTTCTATGACCAGTCACAAGCTAATCACTCAGTTATTTCAATGCTAAATTCTGTTTGATTTGTACTAGGTGCCTCTGTGGATGTGTAAGGTATGGCTTTAACATGGCTATTTCTGTGACCAGTCACAAGCTAATCACTCAGCTATTTCAATGCTAAATTCTCCTGTTTTATATGTAAACCCCTTTGTCAAGGTGCCTCACTTCTCTAAACCAGCTTAAAAAGACGCTACGAATCTTAACAACGTTCATTGAAGCTCTGTCATCCCGACGGGTCTGTTCCTTTCACCTGAAGAAGGCCGCTTGTGTTGTGGCCGAAACGTCGTGAGAATTTTATTGTGTTATTTTATATTAATAATGTATTATTCTATTCTCATTCTACGTGACTTTACCGAAAGAACCAAAGAAGATGAACCCGGTTCAATCACAGGCAGTGGTTGCAGCCCTCACTCCAACCCAGGGTGTCAGTGGCGCCGGCTCGGCGCTAGGACCTCTGAGCTGCCCCAACCTCCTCGTGGCATCTCGAGCGGTGTGCCGCCGCAAAGTTGTGCTCATTAGCAGGACCGACTCTTTGGTTCGGTGCGCCGTGAAGATCGAGCGAGCTCGAAAGTGTCCCGTTGGAACGAAAGGGGTTGAGAAATCGCTGCTATCGAGTACGTGGATGAACCTCGGATCCATCCGGGCTGTGGCTCTCGCACAGTTCTGGAAGATCGCCGGCGAACGGTGGAACAGCGCGGACGTCCGGAATGAACGCCTCGTTCGGGACCCAAACATCAACCACCGCACACCTCCTGGCATGGACAATTCTCTGCAAATACACCGCTGTCACCATGAACCGCACCAGAACATCAACGGAACGATGTGCACGTTTTCACGAATGGAAAATTAGAGACGAGCTGCAACATGCAGCAGCAGCAGTGCGACTGTGGCCATGCAACTCAAGCTAAGGACCGTAGAGAAAACCCACACACACGTTGTGATACATGGAGACTCGTAGAGACCCATAAGAGACTCGCAGAGATAGAGGCAAATTAAAGACCAGCCACAGTGTGACTGTGGTGCTGCAACTCAAGCTATGGACCGTATAGTAAACCCACACACACGTTGTGATACATGGAGACTCGTAGAGACCCACAAAAGACTCGCAGAGATAGAGGCACATTCAAGACCAGCCACAGTGCGACTCAAGCTATGGACCGTACAGTCCACCACTGTCGTCTCTTGCTCGAGGGAAAATGAGCTGACGTGACTGCAAAGCCACCTCGTGAGTCCTGTGTCTGTAGAGAGATCATTGCCAGTGCAATCGCATGCAGCTCAATGCGAAGCAGTGCTGGTTGACATTGCAAACTAAAATATTTATATTTTATATTACCAGGTAAGGCCCCACTGTGTGATGTAGATTTTTTTTGAGCATCGACCTGGCTATCACAAATGATAGCTCAACGAAGTGGCTCGTCACGGAGACATGTATGGCAGACACAAATACTCTAGACGCGTGTTGTTTAAATGTGGAGGGAAAACGCGGAGGACCTGGAGACAAATCCACGCGACCACGGGGAGAGAGACACCGCAGACTCCAAATATACAGCAGCAGGCGTCAGCATCGGAACCGAACCCACGACCTCCTGTATACCGGGCGAGGAAGTTAACATCTCGCCACCCCGTGGCACCCCACGGAAGTGAACGCCTCGCCTGTCTCACAGTGGTAAGAGGTTATCGAATAGAAACAGATCAAGTGGCACTGTCTCTTTCATATCTGTCTCTCCCCACACACACTACTGTATATTCATCACGAGCTACACATCCACGGCACCAGTTGTGTTGCCGGTATCGACGTGGCGATGTAGACAGAGGAGAGGCGTTTTACCCTTTCCGGCAATAACGCAGGAGGTGTTAAGACGCCCAAAATGGACTCACCGATTGCAAGGCATCGAGTCTGCATTAGCCGCACATTCACGGATTGGTGTTTGCATCGCCTCTGTGCTGCCGTTCGCCTCCTCGTGTCGTTGTTCTCTGGCCTGACAACTTGTGGGTGGGTCAAGGCCATGACGGAGGACGTCTCTGCTGGAGGCCAATGTCGTTTCAGGGACAAGGCGTGCATCATCAGAGCACGTCGGTATGGATGCTTGACCACGAGCACGACGTGTGGTCAATGCAGACTCGATGCCTTGCAGTCGGGGTGCCTATTTGGTGTTTGCGCATCTTAACACCTCCTGTGTTACTGCCGGAAAGTGTATGAAGACTTTTATATTTTAATCATCACCATGATGATAATAATTAAATTTTATTGAAGCCGTTGAAGTAAACAGTGGTTTAAAATTAAAGGGACCGTCTGTGACATTCAATATATCACTTCCAGGAGACAGAAGCACCGACACGCATTCACAAGGAGCGAAGCTTCTCCAATGCACACGTGGATGCACATTTGAGCACACTGCACAGAGTTACACACTTCTGCCAACCTTGCACTTGACACACACACACAGAGCAGCATTATAGGATACAGAGCTACTATTGACCACCGTGGGAATAGTAATAAGAATAATAATAATCAGAGGTACTCGCTGACAGTTGAGACGATGGGGCCACGTCTATTAACTCTCCCTCCTCGCCCCGGCCGCCTCTGTCCACCCAGCAGTGCGCCAAGGCGCGGTGGGGTAAAGTGTGGGTACCGCCGCCTCTTCGAAGTCGGTGTGTCCGTGGTGGGAGAGCCGGACAAAGACATCCCTCGAGAGGTGAGACTCTAGAGAGCTCGCTGTAGGTGGAGGCCGGTGCGTCCACAGTGGAGCGAGCAAGCAATTGCAGGGCTGCGCCTGCAGCAGCTGCTGCTGCGTCATCACACTCAACTTATTAAACTATTTTTTATTCCGCCAGGTAAGGCGCTCTGAGCTGCGTAGCTCTTTTGTCGGAAGCGACTTTGGCCATCACAAATGAGAGCTCACCCACGTGGCTTATCATCGCGTGGACATTGACAGCGGCCACATACTTTGTACTCTACTTTGATTCAACGGGTATCGTACAGACAACACCGTACGATTGGGATAATCCGAATCCCGTATGACCAGATGGTCAAATAATCAGCAGGAAGATTGTTGCAACATCAGCTTTGAGAGAAACGTCAATCAAACACCAACACACACACACACACAGATGCACACACGGACACCTGCATGACGCACCCCATACATTGCCATCTACGCGGCTTGTTCAATCCACTGCTGGATGAACGCCTCTCACGCACCGTGTGGGTGTGGCTGTGTGACCATACCTCGTCACGCCGGCCACGCGTGGATGAATCAACTGCTGGATGAAGGCCTACCCCTAAAATAAAAAGTAAAAATAAATAGAAAATAATAAAAGCAAAAAACCCACGACGTTTCGATCGCAACACAAGCCGTCTTCATCAGGCGATGAAGCGATGAAGACCACTTGTGTTGTCATGGAAACGTCGTGGGTTTTTTGCTTTTATTATTTTCAATTGAGAATTTTTATTTTTATATTTTTAAACTTTAATTCTAATTTATTGTCATTTTATTCTTATTTTTTTTTATCTTCGTGACTTTACCGAAAGAACCAAGAATATGAAGATGTGGATGATGTAGATGTGGATAATAACGATGATGATGATGTGGATCATGATGTTGATGATGATGTGGACGATGTTGATGTGGTTGATGATGTCGATGATGATGTGGATGGCGATGTTGATGATGATGTGGATGATGATGTGGATTATGATGTGGATGTTGATGATGATGTGAATGCAGATGATGTGTATGTTGAAGATGTGGACGATGAGGATGATATGGATAATGTTGTGGAAGACGTGGCTGATGATGTTGATGATGATAATGATGATGTGGATGATGTAGATGTGGATGATCGTGTGGACGATGATGATGTGGATGCTGATGAAGATGTGGATGATGATGTAGATGTGGACGATGATGATGCTGATGATGATGTGGATGATGATCATGTGAATGATGATGATGATGATTAAGTGAATGATGGTGATGTCCTCACCCTGCACGTGTTCCCCACTCCACGTTTTCTTCGCCTTCTGTCGCTCAGTCTCACCCCAAGCTCGCCTCGCTCTCCCCTTGCTTCTTCTTCTTCTTCACTCTCGAGGCCTCTCGTTCCAACCTCGCCACGCGTCCCCTGAGCCCCCGATCCACGTCGATTTGGGTCGCAGCTGCTGAGCGGAGAGTCCCAAAACGCCGAGCGGGCAACAACTCAGAGCACTGCTCAAGATCCCTCTGCGTGTGTGTGGTTGGGTTCGCCCAAGTGGTCATTTTAGGTCGTGATTCGTGTCGGGGTTAAGCGGTCGCGTTGAGCAACCGTCACTCACGGGGTAGTGGACCCCCCGTGAGTGACCAACCGTCACTCACGGGGGGGGGGGCGCAAAGGACCCCCCGTGAGTGACCAACCGTCACTCACGGGGGGGGGCACTAGCCCCTCCCCCCTCGTGCCCCCACTAGCCCCTCCCCCCTCGTGCCCCCCACGTGCCTCTCGCGTCTCCAACGTCGTAACGATGACGAGGGACCACGTGCCGAGTTTGAATGTCGCCAAGATGATGAGCGTGGGCGTTGTCAAGGTGACACAATGGTCACGTAAGGCCCGTAACGGTCACAGAACTCCAGCACGGCGAGAAGACCAGACGTGTTTGTGTGATTCTGCGTCGTCCCTGCTCTCTTTAACGTGAACAGCGGTGACACTTTCAACAAGCTGAGAATCCCATCGACCGATTATGCCAGGAGAGCTTCTCCAAGGTGAGCGTTGGACTTTTAAAGGGAAATTATCAACATTTTTACCCCAAAAATGTCAATTTCTTCCCTACACACGCACAACACATACGAGACAGGCAGCACAGTAGAATAAGCTCAATGTTTAATTATATTCTAGATTTGAAGTTTTCGTGACTGCAGGGATCCATACTCTTTGGTTCTGTCGGTAAAGTCACGTACTTCAGCAATTGTTCCTTGCTGTGGTTGTCCCACCTGATGACGGACGCTTGTGTTGCGCCCGAAACGTCGTGATTTAATTTATTACATTTTATACCTACGTGACTTAAATTATATTGTACTAGCTTTACTACCCCGCTCACTTGTGCAAAATATATCCATTATTGCGCACCCCCCCCCCCCCCCAAATACAAAAGTCTATTTTCATACTTATTCCATTGTGTACAATCTGGAAACTACCCACATGCCAAATTTCAAGTAGGTTGCATGTCGGGAAGTATGCTAAACATTTTGAACAGACACATATTCACAAATTTCCCTTTTATATAGAGAGAGATGAGGTAAAACGATCGTTAAAGTATTTATTCGTCCATATTTGGTCAAAAGACGCCGTACAAATAAATCTACACCACGTCAACAGCACCGCTGCGAAGGGAAACAAATACAATAGATGGGGCTGTTGAAGTCGGGCCATGACCCACGTCCACCTGCACCTATAGAGGCCGCAGTGTCGCTATCGACACGGAGAGTGCCGAGTGGTTGTGTTCTGGTCCAACCTGTTCACCACTGCCGACGCAGCAGCACCACCCGTATGGTTTAATTGCGTGATTGGTCGCTTTAAATAACCAAAATCGCCATAAATAAGCACTCAAAAGGCCCGAAACGCCGAGCGGTCAGCAACTAACAGCAACTTCTAAAGATCGCTCTGCGTGTGTGTGGTTGGGTTCGGCCAAGTGGTCATTTTAGGTCGTGATTCGTGTCGGGGTTAAGCGGTCGCGTTGACCACCATCACTCACGGGGTAGTGGACCCCCCGTGAGTGACCAACCGTTACTCACAGGGGGGGTGGGGCAATGGACCCCCCGTGAGCGACCAACCGTCACTCACGGGGGGGGGGGCAATGGACCCCCCGTGAGCGACCAACCGTCACTCACGGGGGGGGGGCAATGGACCCCACGTGAGCGACCAACCGTCACTCACGTGGGGGGGGGCAATGGACCCCCCGCGTGAGTGACCAACCGTCACTCACGTGGGGGGGGGGGCAATGGACCCCCCGTGAGTTACCAATCTTCAGTCACCAATTCAAAACCATAAACTTTATTATTCGTGGAAAAATCCGATGAGCTATGAAGCTCTTTTTGCACAAATGTCCAGTAGAGACGGGTTCAGAAAGTTGCACCAATACCAAAAAAACCGATACACGTGAAAAGTATAAGAGAGGTAAGCAAATCCCGAAAACGAAATTAATTACACTTTTTTTTATTAAACCAGATGAAGCCCACTGAGCTATTGAGTTCTTCAGAAGCGATAGACAGGCCCATGTCTGTCTACAGTGTGAAATGTAGAGCCGTGTGTTTGTCCGCAGTGTAAAATGTGATCGGTGTTCCTCCTTTTGCAGTTGGCGACCCCCCCGAGGGGTCCCGCGGGGCTGTGCCCGGGACCCCCTCCCCGGATGAAGCCCGAGGCACGGCGCGGGTCGCCGTGCCGGAGCTGACGGGAGCCGCGCAGGCGGCGATAGCGGGGCCGCATCTGAGGGCGGAGCCTCAGGTGAGGGGGAGGAGCCCCGGGTGGCGGGCGGGGCGGGGCCCGCTGGCGCAATTCACAACGCTGGGAATCCACGGGTGTGGGGAAATTGTTATTGGATCATGATCGGCGACGTTTCGGGCAATGGTCCTTGTGCAGAGCACGTCAACAGTTGTTAGACCCTTTCATAACGTGGCCTACACAGGGTGGCCCAAAAGTCAGGACACGCAAAGTTATTGTATTTATCTTAAGTAATCACAAAGGGTTATTAGTTTAATTTTAACAAATGTTAAAACTGATATCCATGACTCTTTTGAAATGCATTTAGCACCTTTTTTTAAATAACAGCTACCTTTTTCTGCATGCATAACAACGAAATGAACTCGTTCGTCTTTAGTCAATGGCCCCTTCTTAGAATATTTCGTGAGTTTGGGGTTCCTCTAAAAATCAATAGTCTATATATATTTCTGAGAGATTTTATGCAGATGGATTATCGGTTCATGGACTAAATTTGATTCATTTTGGTGATAAAACAGTCCCACGTGTGTTGGGATCCCAGTCCGGATGGGAGGAGTAATTGTGGATGTGTTGACTGCGTTGCTGTGGCAGGACCCAACCACGACTGTGGCAGCTGGAGCGGAGGGCACCTCGTCCGGTAACGACCTCACGGTCTTGGCCCCCACCTCGTCCAACGAGGTGCCGGTGGCGGCCGACGAGAGGCATTGCACCCAACCCAGCTGCCTTCCCCATGGCCGGCCTGAACCCTCCCCGGTGACAGCCACAGCACGCGAGAACATCGGCGTGTCTGTGCTGCCTGCACCCCAAGGTGAGCGTGCGACCACGTGACCTCGTGACCTCTCGTTAGGGTGGCAGCCACCAACGCAAGGGCCGCGTTGGAGCCACTGCTGTTGCCCTTCATGAGTAACACGGGGAGCTCAAAACACCTCTCAGCCAACGTGACAGGCACATCTCATTATTCTCTAATTTGAGCTTCATACTTGAATGTGGAGTAAAATCTTTCTGGTTAAGGGTGGCACCACGGGTGCTGGCTGTGGCCATGTTTATCTATAATGGGAAATTAGACCCAGAAGTACGAAATGTGATCGCTGTGCTCCTACTCCTTCTTGTTGCAGTTGGCGACCCCCCCGAGGGATCCCGCGGGGCTGTGCCCGGGACCCCCTCCCCGGATGAAGCCCGAGGCACGGCGCGGGTCGCCGTGCCGGAGCTGACGGGAGCCGCGCAGGCTGCGGCGGGGCCGCGTCTCAGGGCGGAGCCTCAGGTGAGGGGGAGGAGCCCCGGGTGGCGGGCGGGGCCTGCTGGCGCCGCTCAGCCAATCACAACTCTAGGAGTGCACGGGGGTGGGGGAATTGTTACAGGAAAATGATAGGCGACGTTTCAGGCAATGTCCCTTCTGCAGAGTACATCAGTTTTTTCCATTTTCATAACGTCGCCTATAGAAGGTTGCCCAAAAGTCAGGACACAGGTATCGTATTTATTTGAACAAGTCACAGAGGATTTGTTATCGATATTAATAATGATAATAGTTAAATTGTTAACTTTAAGAATAATGAGAACGGTGTAATTTCAGTATTAAGTTAAATTGCACTCCTATTATGTGTTTGTGTTGTTCGTTGTTGTAACGTTCTGACCCGTGCCAATTGGACATGTGAAAAATAGCTTTATAGCTCATCGGATTCCTCCAGTATAAATATTCTGACTCTGATAATAACGTGCAATACATATATAAAGTATTATTAAATATAGAAAAACGACGTTTCAGTCAATGCCCCTTCCTCAGAGCACATCACAGCTGGCTCTTCATAACGTCGCCTATAAAGCATGGCCCACAAGTCATGCCACATAGAGCTATCATGTTTAATTCAACAGATAACAGAGCTTCATTTGATTTGTTTAATAAATGTTAAAACTTACATCTATTAACATTAATGCACGATGCACGAATTCATTTCTTCAAATTAATTTAGGCCTTTAAAAAAATCAATCACAGCTGCCTTCTTTTGCATATGTAGTGGGTTTGTATGGAGACTGAGTCTTCTTAGGAGGCAACACGTATTTATTTATGACAACAATAACAGTAACACTTAGGTCCCTAACACGGAGGGGTAATGGCCCCTTCTACCCACCACCTAAGGAGGTACGGCCTCCGGGCTAACGTGCCCTAACTACTGGGGCTAACCACTACTTAGCCCTCCGGCTAGCGGGACCTAGGGGAGGCTGACCCGAGCCAGCCAAGGTCCTCGGGTCTCGACCGCTGGCCCACACAGACCCGGCCCTGAGAAGGGCGTCGGGTCGGGGGATCCTCAGGGTCCTAGCCTATTGATCACTGGCCTCACTGAGCCCCGGACCTTATAAGGACGGCGGGGCTTGGGGTCCAGGGTCCTATCTTCAGGTGGGCTTCTGGGTCTTCGGCTTGAGGCGAACTGCCTCAGCCGCACTGGGGTCCGGCTTTTATGGGGCTCCCAGGGTCACCCAGCCCCTGGTCACGCCCACCATTTGGAACCTTCTCGAGGGACCTGGATTGTTGTGCAATCCTCCCCAGCCGCCCACCCGGGGACCTGGGGTGTCCCCCTCCGGTTCCCAACCGTCCCCCCCCCCCCCCCCCCCGGGATGCCTGACCCACGAGTCCTGCTTAGCACAGGCCGGACTCGAATTAAAATAAAGTGACCGTTCATTATTGATCGCAAGGGGAGATGTCGGTGTTCACCAATTGTCACAAATGTTCACCGTAAGTGCGAGCAAAAGCAATCAAAGTGAAACTGCACTGAGTTCAAATTAAAAGCGGATTCTGCTTCTTTATTTCAACTTCTATTCGACGTTCAAAAAATAAATATTATCACGCACAAATTAACTGAATGGGTTATTTATTATTACTCACTAATGGTGCACAAAACGCAAAGATAAAATACAAAAACAGAGGGCAGACGTGGCTCTTATCATAAGAGGCGCTGGTATATTTTGGGAGAAAATGTATCGTTCTGGTAACAAACTAATAATTAGTTACATTTTTAATCTAAGCCTTTCGTGAAAATCAAAAGAATTGCATGGGAATCCACGAAGCCAAGCCAGCGTTACCCGCAGCGTGTCAGGCGTTCGGCATAGATCATCAAAACTATACGTATAAAGTTGACTTTAAAAATAAATGATAAAAACGTTATGTGAGGGTAAATAAAAATGAAATAACAATGTCTTAACTTTTGGGCCAAACTGTATGTGTATTGAATATATACTGTATGATTAAATATATAAAATCGACGTTTCAGGCAATGGGCTTTCTTTAGGGCACATCACAGTTGGCCCTTCATGACGTCGTTTGTAAGAGGGTGGCCGAAAAATCAGGATACATTGGGTTATTGTATTTATTTGAGAAATAACGGACGGTTATTTCGTTTAATTTTATCAAATGTTACAAATGAATTCGATTAACATGAATGCACGATTTCCCTCCTGAAATTCATTTAAGACCTCTTTGAGACTACAGCTGCCTTCTCTGTAGCATGCATAACAACAAATTGAACTCGTTCATCTTTAATCAGTGGCCGTTCATCAGAGTATTTTACGAATTAAAGTGAGATTGGGGTTCCTTTAAAAATACTATATTGACTTCTGAGACATTTGATCGTGCATCGGTTCATGGACTCAAATTGTATTTCTTTTGGTGATAAAACAGTCCCACGTGTGTTGGGATCCCAGTCCGGATGGGAGGAGTAATTGTGGATGTGTTGACGGCGTTGCTGTGGCAGGACCCAACCACGACTGTGGCAGCTGGAGCGGAGGGCACCTCGTCCGGTAACGACCTCACGGTCTTGGCCCCCACCTCGACCAACGAGGTGCTGGTGGCGGCCGACGAGAGGCATTGCACCCAACCCAGCTGCCTTCCCCATGGCCGGCCGGAACCCTCCCTCGTGTCAGCCACAGCACACGAGAACATCGGCGTGTCTATGCTGCCTGCACCCCAAGGTGAGCGTGTGGTTACGCAGCCTTGTGGCATCTTGTTAGGGTGGCAGCTACCAACGCAAGGGCCGCTTTGGAGCCACTGCTGTTGCCCTTCATGAGTAGCACGGAGGCTCAAAACACCCAGCAGCCCACGTGGCAGGCGAATCATATTTTTCGCGAACTTGAGCCTAACACTGAAATGTGGAGCAAAATCTTTGTGGTTAAGAGTAGCAGCACGGGTGCTGGCTGGGGCCACTGAATATCCACGCCAGCCCCATCGGCAGTGCAGCGCTCTGCGATGACGCCGGCTTCCGCCACCACCGATCCCTTTGTGCAGAGGAGGACGACGGCATTCCGGCGGCACGGCTCTCGCTGTTTGCGCCGGAGCGGCTGAGCCTCAGGTGGGAGAACGACGTGGGCAAGGGTGCCGGCCTGCGCAACCTTGGGAACACCTGCTTCCTCAACGCCACGCTGCAGTGCCTCGCCTACACGCCGCCGCTCGTGAACTACCTGCTGCTGCAAGAGCACTGCAGCACCTGTAAGTACCCCCCTGGCACTCTCGTTTACCCATGGGCTAGGTTATTGGCAGTTATTTTGCTGCGATAAATTTCCCACGTGATAAGCCACTTCGTTGAGCTAGCATTTGTGGTCCAGGTCGCTTCTGAAGAAGCTAATAGCTCAGTGGGCTTTATCTGGTAAAATAAAAAAAAAGTTTAGTTTTAAATGTAGATTTTTTAAAAGTTATTTGTTTACCTTACCAATACTTTGTACTCTTATCTTTTTTTGTATTGTGCCCTCGTTCGCAGGCCAACAGAGCGACTTTTGCCTGATGTGCGTCATGGAGCGTCACGTCGTCAACACGTTCAACAACTCAAAGAGAGTGCTGACACCCAAGGTCATCACTAAAAACATCACGCGTGAGTCCCACAACTACGTTAAAACTTGCACTCGGAGGATAAGTTATCCCCGCGATCTTTCGCCATCTGTGTTCCAAGTCCTTTGCACTGCTCCTTTTGACATGTTGGGGAGCTCTTGAAGGATGTCATCAGATCCTGTACATGTCACTTTGTCCCTATGTCCATTTCTCTGCAGGC
The DNA here is from genome assembly GCF_048934315.1 of Petromyzon marinus. Taxonomy (NCBI): domain Eukaryota; kingdom Metazoa; phylum Chordata; class Hyperoartia; order Petromyzontiformes; family Petromyzontidae; genus Petromyzon; species Petromyzon marinus. The sequence continues at coordinate 15,797,958 of NC_133709.1, forward strand.
ATCGCCAAACACCTGCGCATTGGGAGACAGGAAGATGCCCACGAGTTTCTGCGATACGTGGTAGATGCCATGCAAGCCTCATGCCTCCATGGCCACAGCGAGTGAGTACCGCGCGCCAGTCAACTTGCGGCAGTCGTTCTGCAGTTCGGTACCTCACGGCTCCCTCTTGGTTTTCTGCACGATTGTCCTTCGACGTCTGTGAGAAGCTACTCACACTTTTGTGTGAACACCTGGGAGATGCAGAGGACCGGCCCAGCTGGCACCACGGTTCTTTCACCTTGGCCCTGACGTGGGCCATCTTTTGTTTGCGCATTTCACATTGCCGATAAATATCGGGGGGTCGATGTCTCGACGTCGGTAGCCCCGTGACATCATTCCTCGTGTTGACGGGCGGCACGTGGCACGCTGGGCATTACAAAACTGCCGGGCAACAGCACCGCGTGTCGGCTGCCAGCTTGCCCCCAGCTCTGTGGCTGTGCGGTGAATGTGGCTGCCCTGTGCAGACGCTACCACGTTTGGTTGCTACAGAGCACGCGTTGCAGTGCTGAAGGGAAAGAGTGAATCGACAGCTCGGGCAATGGTGTAACTGTCACAAACGCGTGTGCATCCGGTAAAGGTGCTACTGCTACTGCCGCTGTAACCACCGTGTGGTGTCGTTCTCTGTGACGTGGCAGGCTGGACAGATACACGGAGGCTACCACCCTCATTTACCAGATCTTCGGGGGTTACCTTCGATCACGTGGTGAGTTGTGCGCACTCCTCTACAAACTTGTTAACCGCGAACAGCAAGCGCATCATCACAGTGTAGACGCACTCGCGTTGCAGCGTTTACACACTCTCACGCACGTGCCACACGGAATAACCTTTTACCAGTTGGTGAAAAGTACCAATTACCTATGTCAGTGGGAAGCGTGCATTTAGTTTGACTAAGTAACATGTGGCGTCCCTTCCTAATGTGTGCTTGTGTTTTGCAGTGGAGTGCATGCAGTGCTGCAACCACTCCGACACCTATGACACGTGCCTGGACATTGCACTGCATATTAATGTAAGCAATGAGAAAGCCATCGCTTAACAGTTATACACCTACGTACGGTGCGGAATAAGTTAAATGTACATACATCACATACATGAACAACAACCGCCATTTGCCACTAAGTGGAGGTGATGTCACCACGGTGCTTGTGCCAGCCTGAGTGACTTTTAAGGCCACGTGAAGTGTCGAACGCCCGCTGGCAGGTCACGGGACAGACCATGGGTTGACTGAGATGACTGGTCGATGCAGCACCTGTGCCCCCTGCTGTGCCAACATGCATAACACACACATACATAAATCAGCCACTTAACATCCAAACACACTAACAGTAGCGTGCGTGATCTCTTTTTTGCGGTTGTACGATTTCATACGAAATGCGGGTTTTCCGAATTGCCATCACAATATAATCCTGCAGATTTTCATGGAATGCTTCTTAGAGTCCTCATTTGCCTTTCACTCTGTCGGCCAACAGAACTCATCAGATCTTGTGGAGGCGTTTGAGGAGTTTTTTAACAAGGAGACGCTGGACGAATACACCTGCAGAATGTGAGTGGGCATCGTGTGTTGACACCCTGGAATCATTTGTAGCTTCAAAAGTCTGATGATTGAATCAAATTCTAATAAAAGATAGTAATAAAAATATAATATAAATAATACATAAAAAATAACGTCCAATATATAACGTAATCAAGCAACAATTCTTATGTTAAGAAATGAATAAAAAATAACGAACAACAAAAAGTGAGTAGACTTATTGTTTAAAAGTTGGGGAACACGTGCGATGGCTGGCGTTGTTGTCGTGCAGGTGCTGTTGCAAGGGGGAAGCAACGAAGACGATGGCTCTCCACCGCCTGCCCAACGTCCTCACCGTCTCCATCAAGCGGTACAACCTCTACGGCGTCAAGATCAACCGGGTAACGATTCTGCCCCTCCACATCCCTCTAATTAATTTATTTTATTAAAGCCCTTGTCAGTTCAACGCTGGAGAAAATGCCTCTCCATGTTGGAATAAGTGCTACGGAAAGACTCGCCCCCGTCATATGACTGTAGAATTTCCACCACTTGCTCAGGGCTATCAACAGGAGATGAGCACCGTCTTCAACGCTCAAATGAGCGAGAAATCACGTCATCACGTTGACGTGTAACTTAGATGGTGCCCATCTCTGCTGCCCACCCCACCACCCCTGCCGTTTCCTCTTCTAACGTTTGTCTCTGTGCGCTGCCTGTAGAACATCACCTACCCGGAGCACCTGGACATGCAACCCTTCACCTCGACATCTCAGGGCGAGCCGGCAATCTACTCCCTGTACTCGGTGCTGGTGCACAAGGGAGCCGACTCCAACAGGGGTCATTATTATTGCTACAATAAGGTAATTCCATTTGTTACCATCAAACAATAACAACGCACATCTGCAATGCACCCATGTTACAAATGTCCAATAGGGAAGAAAAAATAGAAGTCTTGCGTCTGTTCCTGCGTCTTGATGTACTTATGCAACTTCTACTTACAGTATATATGCTTTATTTATTTGTATTTAGTAACTTCCTTAGCATTCCTACACTTTGCACTCCAATCGGTGTTGTATTGTTTGTTGTTGTTGTAACTTTCTGACCCGCCCCTACTGGACATCTGTTGGAAAGAGCTTCGTAGATCATCGAATTCTTTCAGCACAAATAATGATTCTGATTCTGATAAAATTGGTCCAAGGCCATTGATGCAGTGACATGGTCAGGCAGACCGTTCTGTAACTTCAGCACCATCACAGCAACCGTAGCACCTTCTGCAACTCTGACGATGGGGTGATGCTCTTTACGAACTTGTTGTCTAGAGTGTATCGTGTGTTGTTATTAATGAACGGAGGAGGTTGGGTGCAGTTGTGTAAGCATTGTAACCAAGTGTAGCCGTGCTGTGACTGTGCGCAGATCAGCGATGGACAATGGTGCTGTATGAACGACTCCATCGTGCGGCACGTCGACACCAAGGCTGTTATGAACGAGCAGGCCTACATGCTCTTCTATATTCGGTAAGTCGCCTTCTCTCCCCTTCACTTTAACCTGCACTTACAACCGTCCCCCAGACCAGCTCACTGGAAAGATATTGTCTTGTGCGAGCAGCAGTGTCTCCTTTAAAGGCAGGTGTTAACGGTTTGCGACGCGTTGGTGCGTGCATGCAGGTCCCCAGAATTGAACGCGCCGCCAGCGGAGAGCTACTGCCCGCTGGAGCACGTCAAGGCGACGTCCCGCTTGTGCCTCAAGCGGCCCCACTCGGCGAAGGGAGACCCCGGACCCTGTCTGTGTACGGCAGCTCTCCTCACCGGCGCGCAAGGTAAAGGATGGATTTGAAACGTCGCCCCGTGTGCGTGGAAATGCCCGGGGAGAATGTACACCCTGACAGCGTATCGTTTTATATTAAGGGAATGGTGAAGTACAGCGATCTTCTTGTTTATACTTCAGACCGGTTTTGTTTCATTCACCCAATGTCGAGCGGTTTGGACTTTAGCGCCATCATCTTCTTTACCTCCAGAAACCCAAGACGTCGAACCGCCCCAACGGGAACAACTGCCGGAGCAACTGCAAGGGCCACGGCAGGAACAGCAGCAGCAGAAGCTACCGGCAACGCCAGACACACAACAGCCGCTGCCGCTAGTCCCAGAGCAGCCACCACCACCACCCCGATCTCACAGCAGCCGCTGCCATTCCACCAGCAACCACCGCCGGTCCTGCAGCAACCACCACCACCACCGCCGGTCTCGAAGAAGACACCATCAGCACCACAGCAGCTGCTGCCACCGCGTGTCCCACAGCAGCCAGTCCAACAGCAGCCAGTCCAACAGCAGCCAGTCCAACAGCAGCCACCGCCACCAGTCCCACCACAGCCACCACCACTCTGGTCGCACAGCAGCCACCACCGGTGTAACAACTGGCACTCGCCCCACCAATAGAAGTCGGTGCTTAAAATCCATGATCAAGTGTCTAACCTCTTGCTTCCTCTCAAATTCAAAATAATTTTGAGAGACATTTTACGAAGGCACCAGGCAGCGGCTCACCATGGCGTCGCCCGCTCCCCAAAATGTACTCATCGCCAGCTCCACCACCAGCCCCTGAAATCACTTGAACATCATTGGAATCACCTTGGACTCGACATTCTCACTCGAAGACCACATTCAACACAATAAAGAGCTGCAATCACTAGCTCAGGGCCTCATGGCACGCCCGTCCAATGCTGACACCCGTCCAATGAGATGGAAAACATCTCAAGCAACTCCGACCTCACAATCCACGAAAAAATAAAATAAATTTAATAATAGAATACTATGTTTCGATTGCAACACAAGCAATCGTCATCAAGTAGAAAACAAACCGAGTGAACTTAGAAATGCAATGAAATCCAACACTGAGAGACACAGAGAGAGACACACACAACATATGTTGTGTGTGTCTCTCTCTGTGTGTGTCTCTCTCTGTGTCTCTGTGTTGTCTCTCTCTGTGTGTGTCTGTCTGTGTGTCCCCGTGTCTGTGTTTTATCTCTCTCTCTCAAATGTAGCAATCTTTGAAAGAACGTAATCAACCAGGTAAAGTACTGACTGTTGTGTTAGTCGACTCTCTGTGTTGGATTGCATTGTATTTACAAGTTCACTAGGTTTTGTTCTACCTGATGACCATTGCTTGTGTTGCAATTGAAACGTCGTACTCTATTGTTTAGTTTATTTTCTTTCTACGTGACTTTACCGAAAGAACCAAAGAGTAATTCCTGCAGTCATGAACGCTTCAAATCAAGTTTTAATCCACGAAGACTTGAAAAACCCAGAACGAAAGCACTAAAATCACGCCAGCCATTCTGGGAAACAGGAGCCAAGATCCATGCAGGCGGCACCAACCCATTATGGCTTGGGGTTGCCGTTTATTCCCTGGCCAATCGTCAAGAGAGTTGGCACCAGGAACGTTATTGTGATGGTGACCGTAAAATTAACTGTCTCATTACAAATGAAGACAGAGGTTGTGTCCTCCGCAACGCGAGGCCGGAGTGCGGTCTCAGTGAGGTCGTGCAAGGTATTCCCGTACGGTTCTTATCTCTGTTCATTTAAAATGCGGGGCTTTTATTTCGCGTTGTGTCGGGGATTTAAAAAGCCACCGCTGTTGCAAAGTATTTATTTATTTATCGAACTGTGAATACGTCGGCATTTTTTAAACTACATATCTGTTACTTTTTTACGTACGGGGCGTGCACATTTCAATGGACACGCTAACCGTAGCGCCAAGCCGTTACCACGTGAAATGTACGATAAATGATTAACTTCGCCAAGCACTTTATTTCCATCTTCCATGATGCCTCCAGAAACAGCGGTTTCTGAACTCGTGAATGTAGATCGGTGACACTTCGGTCTCCTCGGGGTTTTTATCGTTTGTACAAAAGCAGCTCAAAGTGTGGGAAGGGAAAGCGAGATTAATGTTTTCCAGAGATTTTGTCTACCTCGTTTTGTATTTGCACTTGACATCAATATATACTTGTCGTGACAAAACTGGTCTCGCTTCCATTTCTTACTTTGCCATCGCAGTGTGTGTGTCTTTGTGTGTGGGTGTATGTGTGTGTTTCTCTTTGTTTACGTGTGTTTATGTATGTATGTGTGTATGCAGGTGCGTGTGCTCGCTAACGGCACTTGCCCAAACAGCTTGTTTTGGCTATACGGGGGATCTTTGTCTTTGTATGTCTGTGTGTTGATGGGTGTGTACGTGTTTGTGTGTGTGAATGCGTGTGTGTGTATGTCTAATTACATTTTTCGGTCGTAGTGTAGTGGTAGTTAATTGAAGGTGGAGGGGTTACCAGCCCCTCGCACCCGTCCAGAGCCCTCATTTAGCCACTGTGATGGTCACAGACGCCATAAGGGGAAAGGGCCAATTGGAATTGGCCCTCTCCCTCACAGCACCGACCACGACAGCGTTGCCACAGAAGTACACTTGTATACACGTGCACTTGTTGTATTTCTCAGAAATGTTTGTGGGCCAGAGGTCAAGACCACGTTGCTGACCTAATTAAATGTTGAATATAAAAAGTGGATAAAAGGTAATGGTACAGCCCCTGCGGTTGTTCACGCCACTGCCGGCAAATGGGGCCTCCACGAGCGGGAGCTCCAGAGAGCGCCAGTGAGGGTCATTGGCCTACTCCTCCACACTGGCCAGGACGTCTTTGACGATGAGGTCGTCAAATATAAAGTTAGATTTACCTGCCGCTTACAACATTTGACCGTAACGCGTTCGGTGGGGACACGCTTCTTGCTGGGCTCAAATCCAGGGCGGCGTGTGAAGAAAAACGGGGCCCAGAGAATGTTGACTCCAGCACTGGGGGGGTGCCGGTACACTGGGACACTGCTGTGGGTGTGGTTACTCAATCGCCCAGCCACGTGGAGGAGTAGCCACTGATATGAAACGCAACGCCATCGTCTCACCTAATCAACCCGTTCACCCGTGAAGCGGTGGCCCGGCCGTTAGCGCACACTGACCACTGCCAGCTAAGTTCGATTCCCGGCCACGGCTAACGTCGGTGCTGAGTGACATCTGAACAAATCTCTGGGCTGCCTCACCTTCACACCAACTCATACTGACCAGCGTGGTGAAGTATGATCAAACACCCCCCCCCCATTTACTGTCACAGAGTGGGGGGCTCTTACCTCCGCTGTGGATGCTGAGCCCCACGCCAGTATAATCGCAGCATCCCTCTGCAATAGCTCTGCAGTGACACCTGAAGGCACACAAACAACACAAGTGGGTGGCCAGGTGCAGTGAGGGTGACGTCCTCATTCAATGAATAAAAAACGAAAAGGAACCCGCCACGGATATTCACCAAGCGGCAATGAGAGCGTCGTGGCGATGCTGCTGCTGTCAGAAACCCGCCGCACGATGCAGTGCGGACACGAGTTGACAATTTCAACCCCACACATCCGCTACTTTTCTTGTCAACACCCTCAGCATTAAATTAACATTGCAGAGTTTTATACTTCAACATTCAATGATTTTTCTACACTTAAGGGGTCATTAATTAGCGTTCAATTGAAAAACGCAAAAATGTAAAACATCATTACTCAATCGCTACAGCTATTGAGAGAGCTATTGTTGAATTCTGCTAAATCCAAGAAAAGTAACTTAATGGCAAATTCTGCATTTTTATAGAAATGATTTGAAAATTATTTCGCACAGTTAATGATGCAACTACTGGCACAGGGCAACCGCAGCTCGAGTGTGAACGCCTTCACTATGAGAGGGGTCACCCTGCAGGGTTGAGTAGAGATCTCTATCCCACCCTGTATAGAGTAGTCAACGCGTGATTCTAGATTTAAAGCTTTTGTGACTGCTAGGATCCATACTCTTTGGTTCTATTGGGTAAAGTCACGTAGGTGAAAATAAAATAACAAAAATTCACGACGTTTCGGCCACAACACAAGCGGCCTTCATCAGAAATTTGTTCATGAGGCAATTCAGATCTACAAACACGGACACAATTTCAATCGAGAGGATGGTTTCAAATTAAGCAACCATTGGAAAGATGTTCTAAATCGAACTAAACATTAAACTAATTTCAATGGTACAGTATATTTTTTCAAGTAGTGGTAACCCAAACTTTCGCAGCTCTTATAAATTCCCCCTTTTCACACCATCCCCCCTCCCCCCTTCCCCCGCGCCAAACTGCAAGTCCACCGGCACGTACACCACCTCTTTTCTAAAATCCGCCAATCAAATGCTAATTTTTATGCTAATTTCTTTGTCAGAACACCTTGTTTGCTCGCACACAGGTCCGATGTCTAAGCGTGGTTGTGTTTCGCTAAATTTTCCTGTTTGATGAGTACTAGGTGCCTCGGTGAATGTATATGCTCTAACTTTAACACAGCTATTTCTGTGACCAGTTACAAGCTAATCACTCAGCTATTTCAATGCTAAATTCGATACTAATTCCTTTGTCAAGGGGTGCCTCTGCGGATGTGTATACTTTAACTTAGCTATTTCAATGAGCCATTTCAATGCTAAATTATATGCTAATTCCTTTGTCAAGGCGCTTGGTCTTTTTCTTTCTCACACAGCTTAAAGGTCGTGATCTAAGCGTGGCTTCTTCCACTCCAGCGCTGTCCTCCAGACAGTCTCGTCCTTTCACCTGATGAAGGCCGCTTGTGTTGTGGCCGAAACGTCGTGATTTTTTTGTTATTTTATTTTCACCTACGTAGCTGTCACGTTCCCGGGCTTCCTATCCTCCTCTTCCCCATGTCACGTGGAGACAGACAGAGAGAGAGAGAGAGGGCATTCACACCACAAAGTCACGTGGCCCAGGAGAGAACAAATCCCCCCCCCCCCCTCTAAACCAACTCCCAACATGGACTGGTCCGTCCAAGTCAAACTCCCTCGCCCCTGTCGCCACTAAGTGGCGGTGACGTCCCCACGGCGTTTGTGCCAGGCTAGGTGCACTCTTAGGCCACGCGAAGTGTCGAATGCTCGCTGACAGGAGGTCACGGGACAGAACCCTGCAGGTGCCATGGGTTGACGGACTCGAAATGGCTGGCAGACGCCACCAGCTGTGCCAACTCGCCGCATTTTATCCGCCCGCCTCTCCGCTCGTTGTTGTGAGCGTCGCTCCTTTGCCCCTCCGTCGTCGTGGTCATTGTTGCTGAAGGGCGACTGCCTCCAACTGCCCGGGAGCGTCCCTCACGAGCCTCCTCGTCCTCCTCCTCCACAGAGGCCGATCTTGACACTGCCGGTACCGCTCATCGGCAAGTCCACTCGGCTCCACATCCTCCAACCAGGTACCTTTGTAGACCCGCAATGATGCCGTGCCGTGTTGGCAGTCCACTGCTGGATGAAGGCTTCGGGTCGCCACGGTGGCTAGGAGATGTTAACTACCTCGCCCGGTGTGCAGGAGGTCGTGGGTTCGATCCCGACCCCGACGCCTGCTGCTGCTGCTGTATATTTGGAGTCTGCGGTGTCTCTCTCCCCGGGGTCGCGTGGATTTTTGCTCCGGGTGCTGCGGTGTTTCCATTGCACATTGAGAATCGACGTGTTTCGAATATTTGGCTGCTCTAAATGTCCACACGATAAGCCACTTTGTTGAGCTATCATCTGTGGCCAGGTCGCTTCTTATAAAAGCGCTATGTAGCTCAGTGGGACTTAGGTGGTTAAAATAAATAAAACTAGTAAAAATAACAACACCACCACTCCACGCACACAGAACATCTGTCGTGATCCTGACTGCAGTGCTCATCTCGATATGGTCGATGAAAGTGAATTACGTGACGGCCGCTACGTTCAAAGGTTTCGTCACCTTTGGGTGGCATCAGTTGATGCTCTGGCCCATCGGGAAATACAATAATGCCTTGATGGAGGCTCCATTGAAGATGCGTGCGACCCTCTCAACTGGCCGTCTGACCCGAATGTTCGGTCCAACCCGAGCTGAATATCGAGTGGAACTGTGTGACCCTGGGGCTATTAGCTACAAAGCAACACTTTATTTTTTACTGCCCACGGTCAATCCACTGCTGGATGAAGGCCTCCCCACCATTGTGGTTCTTTGACCATATCCCACCACGGGTGCTCGATGCTGGTCGGTGAAGGTAGCGGGCAACCAGCCCTGACATCGCTCGCCAGTCGTGTCGTTGTTAGCCCTGGACAGGAATTGAACTCGGGTGGAGCCGGTTCGTAGCGTGGCGCGCTACCCATCTGTGCCACTTCTCGTCACCCTCTTTGGCTGTTTACTCAGCGACCCCAAAATCCGTCAATGATGACCGATTCCATTCATAAAGTGCGCTCTTGCCGCCGTGTGCGCTGAGTAGTACTCAGTATTAAACACGCGTTGACTACTCTATACATCAGGGGTGTCCAAACTTTTTTTCCCGAGGGCCACATACAGAAAAATATACGAAGGATTGGGCCACTCACTAGACGTGAGGTATACTGCCTCACTTCTCATGCACTAATATTGTCAAAATCAATCAAATGCAGGTAAATTACGTTTGATTATTGAACATGTTTGAAGAAAAAAAGCCTCCATCATAGCTCTTCATTAGTAGATTTTAATTTTATTTTTTACAAAAAGGTTGGCAGGTCATTCTCTCAGTGACAGCCTCAGATTGGTTCTTAGGGTGCTGATCCCCCTTCATTGTCCATATGAAGGAAGAGACAAGAAGACAAATAGGGGATGTGGATATTTCAAGCTTATTACACAAATAAATTATTGGGCTTGTTAACACATCAACTAACGTTTGTTAAAAAAATTGTCATCAACTTTAATTAACTGAATTTATTAAGTAATTGGGCTTATTAACAAATGAAAACTGTGTATATTTTTAACTCACCTGTAATGGGAAGAATGTTACGCTCAGTGGGAGCAGTGATGCTGCGCTTTGGTGTGAAGGATAGCTGGCAGGTCAGGAGTAAGTTTGGTGGTTGAGATGCGAAGGACGTCACGCAGATGGCTGTCGGTCGTTCTGGTTCTCAGCCTGCTTTTGTTCAGCGTTAACAGAGAGAATGTCTGCTCACACATGTATGTTGAGCCGAACAGACTCATCATTCGTTTTGCATGGCGTCTCATCAGAGGAAACTTGGCCTTTTCCAAACTCCGGTAGAAGTCAGGTAGGGAGAGAAGCTGATGCTGATTCTTCAGAGAATCATCACACTGAATTTCGATCAGTTCTAATTGCAGACTCTCCTCCACTTCTTTCGCATCCATTGAAAACGGAGCCGCAAACAGTGTGATTTCCTTCTCAATGACAGAAAAATCTTGGAAGCGCTGACTGAATTCTGTCATGAGAGATGTGATCACAGACACATATTCTCCCATTTTTGCAGAGAGCTTGGCATTTGGAAATGCGCATTGATTTCGGTCAGCGTGGGGAAGTGCGCTACATTGAAGTTGCGCAGTTGTGACTCGAAGAGACGGAGCTTCGCACGGAATGCTTTCATGTGCACATACAGCTGTGGTACCAGCTGCTCTTTGCCTTGTAGTCTCTTGTTCGGGGTGTTGAGATGATCAGTGAGATCAACTAAAAAAGCCAGGCCTGCCAACCATAAAGGGTCACTGATCTCATGGAGAGGTCTGCCCTTTTCTTTCAACAACTTGTCGATATTTGATCTCAGGGAATAAAACCGCTGCAGCACGGAGCCGCGACTGAGCCAGCGCACTTGAGAATGGTAGAGTAGGTCCCCGTATTCAGCATCGACATCAGAGAGGAACGCTTGCAATTCTCTGTGGTAAAGCCCTCGGGCCATAATTTTTTTGACATTTTTCACAATTGTGTTCATCACATCGCCAAGCTGGATTATCTTGGCACAGAGGGCTTCTTGGTAGATGATACAGTGCATTTTAACAGCCTCACCTCCGCTCTCCTGCACCTTGGCACCCACCATAGAAGCCATTCCTTTGCGCTCGCCTGTCATTGCTGGAGCCCCATCCGTTGTAATTCCACACAGCTTGTCCCATTTAAGTCCAGCCTGGTTAATTTAATCTGACACAGCTTCAAAACATGTCCTTCCCAGTTGTTGTCCCCTTTAGACTCCGAAGAGCAAGCAGTTCTTCCGTAATGCAAAAATTCTCATCAACTCCCCGCAAAAAAATTAACAGCCGTGCAGTGTCCGTGGCATCTGTGCTCTCATCATCACATGCAATCGAGTAAAAATCAAAAGCACAAGCTGTATCTGACACTTGCTGTTTTAAGTTAGCCGACAAGTCTTCAATTCGCCGCACAACCTTATTTCTGGACATACTAACGTCGTTGAAATCCTGCATTTTCTCCAGGCACATTCCCACGACTTTAGTGAGGCACTGTTTGATGAAGTCACCGTCTGAGAAAGGTTTCCCGTGTAGGGCAATGAGTTGAGCTACTTCATTGCTGGCTATTGTTGCATTTTCTTGAGCTTTGTTAGCACGGAAAAAAAAACCCTGCTGCTGCGTTAGCAGGCTAGCTTGCCATTTGCTTTACCTTCTCTCTCCGCTCGGCGCCAGTGTAGGACGTGAAGGTCTGATGTTTCGTTTCATAATGCCGTCGTACATTGTACTCTTTCATCACGGCAACACTCTCATTATAAATCAAACAAACACACTTCCCCTTGGTTTCTATGAAAAAAAATTCATTTTTCCACCGAGTCTGAAATTTTCTGCACTCGCTTGCAATCTTGCGTCTCTTCAGTTCCGGCATTTCTGGTGACCCTGAGCAAATGTTTTCTTCGATTGCTTGCTTTGTGGAGACGCTGCCTTGCTCAAGACAATACCGCCATCTAGTGTTTCAATTAAGAAATGCAATACAGTGGGCCATAGTCCATTATATTTTAAACTTTGATACGGGCCAATTAAAAATGGATGGCGCAGTTGGCCCGCGGGCCGTAGTTTGGACACCCCTGCTATACAGGGTGGGATAGAGATCTCTACTCAACCCTGCAGGGTGACCCCTCTCATAGTGAAGGCGTTCACACTCGAGCCGCGGTTGCCCTGTGCCAGTAGTTGCATCATTAACTGTGCGAAATAATTTTCAAACCATTTCTATAAAAATGCAGAATTTGCCATTAAGTTACTTTTCTTGGATTTAGCAGAATTCCAAAATAGCTCTCTCAATAGCTGTAGCGATTACATATTTGCGTTGTTAAAATGAATGACTCATAAAACGATAATTAAATGACCCCTTAGTGTAGGACGATCATTGAATGTTGAACTATAAAACTCTGCAATATTAATTTAATGCTGAGGGTGTTGACAAGAAAAGTAACGGATGTGTGGGGTTGAAATTGTCAACTCGTGTCCGCACTGCATCGTGCGGCGGGTTTCTGACAGCAGCAGCATCGCCACGACGCTCTCATTGCCGCTTGGTGAATATCCGTGGCGGGTTCCTTTTCGTTTTTTATTCATTGAATGAGGACGTCACCCTCCCTGCACCTGGCCACCCACTTGTGTTGTTTGTGTGCCTTCAGGTGTCACAGCAGAGCTGTTGCAGAGGGATGCTGCGACTATACTGGCGTGGGGCTCAGCATAGACGTCGGCCCTCTGTCAATCCACAGCGGAGGTAAGAGCCCCCCACTCTGTGTCACTAAATGGGGGGGGGGGAGGGGGTGTTCGATCATACTTCACCACGCTGGTCAGTATGAGTTGGTGTGAAGGTGAGGCAGCCCAGAGATTTGTTCAGATGTCACTCAGCACCGACGTTAGCCGTGGCCGGGAATCGAACTTAGCTGGCAGTGGTCAGTGTGCGCTAACGGCCGGGCCACCGCTTCACGGGTGAACGGGTTGATTAGGTGAGACGATGGCGTTGCGTTTCATATCAGTGGCTACTCCTCCACGTGGCTGGGCGATTGAGTAACCACACCCACAGCAGTGTCCCAGTGTACCGGCACCCTCCCCAGTGCTGGAGTCAACATTCTCTGGGCCCCGTTTTTCTTCACACGCTGCCTTGCATTTGAGCCCAGCAAGAAGCGTGTCCCCACCGAACACGTTACGGTCAAATGTTGTAAGCGGCAGGTAAATCTAACTCTATATTTGACGACCTTCTCTTCCAAGCCGTTCTGGCCAGTGTGGAGGAGTAGGCCAATGACCCTCGAAGGGGCTCTCTGGAGCTCCCGCTCGTGGAGGCCCCATTTGCCGGCAGTGGCGTGAACAACCGCAGGGGCTGTACCATTACCTTTTATCCACTTTTTATATTCAACATTTAATTAATTAGGCCAGCAACGTGGTCTTGACCTCTTCCCCACAAACATTTCTGTGGCAACGCTGTCGTGGTCGGTGCTGTGAGGGAGAGGGCCAATTCCAATTGGCCCTTTCCCCTTATGGCGTCTGTGACCATCACAGCGGCTAAATGAGGGCTCTGGACGGGTGCGAGGGGCTGGTAACCCCTCCACCTTCAATTAACTACCACTAAACTACGACCGAACAATGTAATTAGATATACACACACACGCATTCACACACACAAACACGTACACACCCATCAACACACAGACATACAAAGACAAAGATCCCCCGTATAGCCAAAATAAGCTGTTTGGGCAAGTGCTGTTAGCGAGCACATGCACCTGCATACACACATACATACATAAACACACGTAAACAAAGAGAAACACACACATACACCCACACACAAAGACACATACACACACACACTGCGATGGCAAAGTAAGAAATGGAAGCGAGACCAGTTTTGTCACGACAAGTATATATTGATGTCAAGTGCAAATACAAAACGAGGTAGACAAAATCTCTGGAAAACATTAATCTGGCTTTCCCTTCCCACACTTTGAGCTGCTTTTGTACAAACGATAAAAACCCCGAGGAGACCGAAGTGTCACCGATCTACATTCACGAGTTCAGAAACCGCTGTTTCTGGAGGCATCATGGAAGATGGAAATAAAGTGCTTGGCGAAGTTAATCATTTATCGTACATTTCACGTGGTAACGGCTTGGCGCTACGGTTAGCGTGTCCATTGAAATGTGCACGCCCCGTACGTAAAAAAGTAACAGATATGTAGTTTAAAAAATGCCGACGTATTCACAGTTCCATAAATAAGTAAATACTTTGCAACAGCGGTGACTTTTTAAATCCCCGACACAACGCAAAATAAATGCCCCGCATTTTAAATGAACAGAGACAAGAACCTATATAAATACACCGTTTAAAAATAAATAAATTTATGCAAACCGACACACCTGATGACGACCGTTTGTGTTATGATCGAAACGTCGTGAGAATTTTTATTGTTTTATATATATTTTATTGTTTCCCTTCAACGTGACTTTACCGAAAGAACTAAGAATATGAATTACTGCAGTCACGAAAGCTTTAAATCTAAATTTAGACAAGAACCGTACGGGAATACCTTGCACGACCTCACTGAGAGCGCACTCCGACCTCGCGTTGCGGAGGACACAACCTCTGTCTTCATTTGTAATGACACAGTTAATTTTACGGTCACCATCACAATAACGTTCCTGGTGCCAACTCTCTTGACGATTGGCCAGGGAATAAACGGCAACCCCAAGCCATAATGGGTTGGTGCCGCCTGCATGGATGTTGGCTCCTGTTTCCCAGAATGGCTGGCGTGATTTTAAGCGCTTTCCTGCTGGGTTTTTCAAGTCTACGTGGATTAAAACTTGATTTGAAGCTTTCATGACTGCAGGAATTACTCTTTGGTTCTTTCGGTAAAGTCACGTAGAAAGAAAATAAATTAAATAATAGAGTACGACGTTTCGATTGCAACACAAGCAGGGGCTGGTGGTGGAGCCGGCGACGAGTACATTTTGGGGAGCGGGCGACGCCATGGTGAGCCGCTGCCTGGTGTCTTCGTAAAATGTCTCTCAAAATTATTTTGAATTTGAGAGGAAGCAAGAGGTTAGACACGCGATCATGGATTTTAAGCACCGACTTCTATTGGTGGGGCGAGTGCCAGTTGTTACATCGGTGGTGGCTGCTGTGCGACCAGAGTGGCGGTGGCTGTGGTGGGACTGGTGGCGGTGGCTGTGGTGGGACTGGTGGCGGTGGCTGCTGCTGGACTGGCTGCTGTTGGACTGGCTGCTGTTGGACTGGCTGCTGTGGGACACGCGGTGGCAGCAGCTGCTGTGTCGCTGACAGCGGCTTCTTCGAGAGCGGCGGTGGTGGTGGTGGCTGCTGCAGGACCGGTGGTGGTTGCTGGTGGAATGGCAGCGGCTGCTGTGAGATCGGAGTGGTGGTGGTGGCTGCTCTGGGACTAGCGGCAGCGGCTGTTGTGTGTCTGGTGTTGCCGGTAGCTGCTTCTGCTGCTGCTGTTCCTGCCGTGGCCCTTGCAGTTGCTCCGGCAGTTGTTCCTGTTGGGGCGGTTCGACGTCTTGGGTTTCTGCAGGTAAAGAAGATGATGGCGCTAAAGTCCAAACCGCTCGACATTGGGTGAATGAAACAAAACCGGTCTGAAGTATAAACAAGAAGATCGCTGTACTTCACCATTCCCTTAATATAAAAAGATGCGCTGTCAGGGTGTACATTCTCCCTGGGCATTTCCACGCACACGGGGCGACGTTTCAAATCCATCCTTTACCTTGCGCGCCGGTGAGGAGAGCTGCCGTACACAGACAGGGTCCGGGGTCTCCCTTCGCCGAGTGGGGCCGCTTGAGGCACAAGCGGGACGTCGCCTTGACGTGCTCCAGCGGGCAGTAGCTGTCCGCTGGCGGCGCGTTCAATTCTGGGGACCTGCATGCACGCACCAACGCGTCGCAAACCGTTAACACCTGCCTTTAAAGGAGACACTGCTAATCGCACAAGACAATATCTTTCCAGTAAGCTGGTCTGGGGGACGGTTGTAAGTGCAGGTTAAAGTGAAGGGGAGAGAAGGCGACTTACCGAATATAGAAGAGCATGTAGGCCTGCTCGTTCATAACAGCCTTGGTGTCGACGTGCCGCACGATGGAGTCGTTCATACAGCACCATTGTCCATCGCTGATCTGCGCACAGTCACAGCACGGCTACACTTGGTTACAATGCTTACACAACTGCACCCAACCTCCTCCGTTCATTAATAACAACACACGATACACGCTAGACAACAAGTTCGTAAAGAGCATCACCCCATCGTCAGAGTTGCAGAAGGTGCTACGGTTGCTATGATGGTGCTGAAGTTACAGAACGGTCTGCCTGACCATGTCACTGCATCAATGGCCTTGGACCAATTTTATCAGAATCAGAATCATTATTTGTGCTGAAAGAATTCGATGATCTACGAAGCTCTTTCCAACAGATGTCCAGTAGGGGCGGGTCAGAAAGTTACAACAACAACAAACAATACAACACCGATTGGAGTGCAAAGTGTAGGAATGCTAAGGAAGTCACTAAATACAAATAAATAAAGTATATATACTGTAAGTAGAAGTTGCATAAGTACATCAAGACGCAGGAACAGACGCAAGACTTCTATTTATTCTTCCCTATTGGACATTTGTAACATGGGTGCATTGCAGATGTGCGTTGTTATTGTTTGATGGTAACAAATGGAATTACCTTATTGTAGCAATAATAATGACCCCTGTTGGAGTCGGCTCCCTTGTGCACCAGCACCGAGTACAGGGAGTAGATTGCCGGCTCGCCCTGAGACGTTGAGGTGAAGGGTTGCATGTCCAGGTGCTCCGAGTAGGTGATGTTCTACAGGCAGCGCACAGAGACAAACGTTAGAAGAGGAAACGGCAGGGGTGGTGGGGTGGGCAGCAGAGATGGGCACCATCTAAGTTACACGTCAACGTGATGACGTGATGTCTCGCTCATTTGAGCGTTGAAGACGGTGCTCATCTCCTGTTGATAGCCCTGAGCAAGTGGTGGAAATTCTACAGTCATATGACGGGGGGCAAGTCTTTCCGTAGCACTTATTCCAACATGGAGAGGCATTTTCTCCAGCGTTGAACTGACAAGGGCTTTAATAAAATAAATTAATTAGAGGGATGTGGAGGGAAAGAATCGTTACCCGGTTGATCTTGACGCCGTAGAGGTTGTACCGCTTGATGGAGACGGTGAGGACGTTGGGCAGGCGGTGGAGAGCCATCGTCTTCGTCGCTTCCCCCTTGCAACAGCACCTGCACGACAACAACGCCAGCCATCGCACGTGTTCCCCAACTTTTAAACAATAAGTCTACTCACTTTTTGTTGTTCGTTATTTTTTATTCATTTCTTAACGTAAAAATTGTTACTTATTTACGTTATATATTGGACGTTATTTTTTATGTATTACTTATATTTTTATTACTATCTTTTATTAGAATTTGGTTCAATCATCAGACTTTTGAAGCTACAAATGATTCCAGGGTGTCACCACACGATGCCCACTCACATTCTGCAGGTGTATTCGTCCAGTGTCTCCTTGTTAAAAAACTCCTCAAACGCCTCCACAAGATCTGATGAGTTCTGTTGGCCGACAGAGTGAAAGGCAAATGAGGACTCTAAGAAGCATTCCATGAACATCTGCAGAATTATATTGTGATGGCAATTCAGAAAACCCGCATTTCGTATGAAATCGTACAACCGCAAAAAAAGAGATCACGCTACTGGCAGTGTGTTTGGATGTTAAGTGGCTGATTCATGTATGTGTGTGTGTTATGTATGTTGATCACAGCAGGGGGCACAGGTGGTGCATCGGCCAGTCATCTCAGTCAACCCATGGTCTGTCCCGTGACCTGCCAGCGGGCGTTCGACACTACACGTGGCCTTAAAAGGCACTCAGGCTGGCACAAGCACCGTGGTGACGTCACCGCCACTTAGTGGCGAATGGCGGTTGTTGTTCATGTATGTGATGTATGTACATTTAACTTATTCCGCACCGTACGTACATGTATAACTGTTAAGCGATGGCTTTGTCATTGCTTACATTAATATGGAGTGCAATGTCCAGGCACGTGTCATAGGTGTCGGAGTGGTTGCAGCACTGCATGCACTCCACTGCAAAACACAAGCACACATTAGGAAGGGACGTCACATGTTACTTAGTCAAACTAAATTCACGCTTCCCACTGACATAGGTAATTGGTACTTTTCACCAACTGGTAAAAGGTTTTTCTGTGTGGCACGTGCGTGAGAGTGTGTAAACGCTGCAACGCGAGCGCGTCTACACTGTGATGATGCGCTTGCTGCTCGCGGTTAACAAGTTTGTAGAGGAGTGCGCACAACTCACCACGTGATCGAAGGTAACCCCCGAAGATCTGGTAAATGAGGGTGGTAGCCTCCGTGTATCTGTCCAGCCTGCCACGTCACAGAGAACGACACCACACGGTGGTTACAGCGGCAGTAACAGTAACACCTTTACCGGATGCACACGCGTGTGTGAGAGTTACACCATTGCCCGAGCTGTCGATTCACTATTTCCCTTCAGCACTGCAACGCGTGCTCTGTAGCAACCAAACGTGGTAGCGTCTGCACAGGGCAGCCACCTTCACGGCACAGCCACAGAGCTGGGGGCAAGCTGGCAGCCGACACGCGGTGCTGTGGCCCGGCAGTTTTGTAATGCCCAGCGTGCCACGGCCGCCCGTCAACACGAGCAATGATGTCACGGGGCCACCGACGTCGAGACATCGACCCCCCGGTATTTATCGGCAACGTGAAATGCTCAAATAAAAGACGGCCCACGTCAGGGCCAATGTGAAAGAACCGTGGTGCCAGCAGGGCCGGTCCTCTGCATCTCCCAGGTGTTCACACAAAAGTGTGAGTAGCTTCTCACAGACGTCGAAGGACAATCGTGCAGAAAACCAAGAGGGAGCCGTGAGGTACCGAACTGCAGAACGACTGCCGCAAGTTGACTGGCGCGCGGTACTCACTCGCTGTGGCCATGGAGGCATGAGGCTTGCATGGCATCTACCACGTATCGCAAAAACTCGTGGGCATCTTCCTGTCTCCCAATGCGCAGGTGTTTGGCGATGCCTGCAGAGAAATGGACATGGGGACAAAGTGACAGGTACAGGATCTGATGACATCCTTCAAGAGCTCCCCAACATGTCAAAAGGAGCAGTGCAAAGGACTTGGAACACAGATGGCGAAAGATCGCGGGGATAACTTATCCTCCGAGTGCAAGTTTGAACGTAGTTGTGGGACTCACGCGTGATGTTTTTAGTGATGACCTTGGGTGTCAGCACTCTCTTTGAGTTGTTGAACGTGCTGACAATGTGACGCTCCATGACGCACATCAGGCAAAAGTCGCTCTGTTGGCCTGCAAACGAGGGCACAATACAAAAAACGATAAGAGTACAAAGTATTGGTAAGGTAAACAAATCACTTTAAAAAAATCTACAATTAAAACTAAACTTTTTTTTTATCTTACGAGATAAAGCCCACTGAGCTATTAGTTTCTTCAGAAGCGACCTGAACGACAAAGATAGCTCAACGAAGTGGCTTATCAAGTGTGAAATTCATAGCAGCCAAATTAACCGTGACAATAACCTAGCCCATGGGTAAACGAGAGTGCCAGGGGGGTACTTACAGGTGCTGCAGTGCTCTTGCAGCAGCAGGTAGTTGGCGAGCGGCGGCGTGTAGGCGAGGCACTGCAGCGTGGCGTTGAGGAAGCAGGTGTTCCCCAGGTTGCGCAGGCCGGCACCCTTGCCCACGTCGTTCTCCCACCTGAGGCTCAGCCGCTCCGGCGCAAACAGCGAAAGCCGTGCCGCCGGAATGCCGTCGTCCTCCTCTGCACAAAGGGAACGGTGGTGGCGGAAGCCGGCGTCATCGCAGAGCGCTGCACTGCCGATGGGGCTGGCGTGGATATTCAGTGGCCCCAGCCAGCACCCGTACTGCTCCTCTTAACCAGAAATATTTTTCTCCACATTTCAGTGTAAGGCTAAAGTTCACGACAAATGTGATGCGCCTGTCACGTTGACCGATAGGTGTTTTGAGCTCTCCGTGTTACTCGTGAACGGCAACAGCAATGGCTCCAAAGCGGCCCTTGCGTTGGTGGCTGCCACCCTAACGAGAGGTAACGAGGTCGCGTGATCGCACGCTCACCTTGGGGTGCAGGCAGCACAGACACGCCGATGTTCTTTGTGGCTGGCAACGGGGAGGGTTCCGGCCGGCCATGGGGAAGGCAGCTGGGTTGGGTGCAGAGCCACTCGTCGGCCGTCACCAGCACCTCGTCTGACGAGGTGGGGGCCAAGACCGTGAGGTCTTTACCGGACGAAGTGCCCTCTGCTCCGCACGCCACAGTGGTGGTTGGGTCCTGCCACAGCAACGCAATCAACACATCCACAATTACTCCTCCCATCTGGACTGGGATCTCAACACACGTGGGACTGTTTTATCACCAAAAGAAATACAATTTTAGTCCATGAACCGATGGGCAATCAAATGTCTCAGAAGTCAATATATACAGTATGTTTAAAGGAACCCCAATCTCACTTTAACTCCTAAAATACTCTATGATGAACGGCCATTGACAAAAGATGAACGAGTTCAATTTGTTGTTATGCATGCTACAGAGAAGGCAGCTGTAGTTTCAAAGAATTCCTAAATGCATTTCAGAAGAGAAATCGTGCATTCATGTTAATCAAATTCATTTTTAACATTTGTTAAAATTAAACGAAATAACCCTCCGTTATTTGTTCAAATAAACACAATAACCCGATGTGTCCTGATATTTCGGCCACCCTCTTACAAACGACGTCATGATGTGATGTGCCCTGAATAAAGCCCCTTGCCTGAAACGTCGATTTTATATCTTTCATCATACAGTATATATTTAATACACATAATTATACAGGTTGGCCCAAAAGTTAAGACAGGGTTATTTCATTTATATTAACCCTCACATAACGTTTTCATTATTTATTTTTAAAGTCAACTTTATATGTATACTTTTAATGATCTTTGCCGAACGCCTGACACACACTGCGGGTAACGCTGGCTTAGCAACGTGGATTCCCATGCAATTCTTTTGATTTTCACGAAAGGCTTAGATTAAAAATGTAACTAATTATTAGTTTGTTGTTACCACAACGATACATTTTCTCCAAAAATATACCAGCGCCTCTTATGATAAGAGCCACGTCTGCCCTCTGTTTTTGTATTTTATCTTTGCGTTTTGTGCACCATTATTAGTGAGTAATAATAAATAACCCATTCAGTTAATTTGTGCATGATAATATTAATTTTTTAAACGTCGAATAGAAATAAAGAAGCAGAATCCGCTTTTAATTTGAACTCAGTGCAGTTTCACTTTGATGGCTTTTGCTCGCACTTACGGTGAACATTTGTGACAATTGGTGAACACCGACATCTCCCCTTGCGATCAATAATGAACAGTCACTATTTTTTAATTCACATCAAATCAGAATCCAGTAAGTTATTGTAACTAAACAGGGGCGGACACCCGTCCATGTAGGCGAACGAGGCGGTCGCCTGGGGCGCCAACAATTCGAGGAAATAAATATACAAATAAAATAACGACGATGTCATTTTGATTCCCGTACAACGTACAGAGGGTCTATGAATTATAATTCATTTCTCAACATTCCTGAGAATGTATTGGTTGGACAGACGGACGGACAGACAAACCGAATAATTTTGCCTCTGTTTAAAAAAATACGCTTAATTAAACATTAAATGTAAAATCGTGGCAAAATGTTTCCCAGTTTACCATAAACCTCAGCCTGGATCTGCCCTTGGGGTTTGGGGGTGGCGGCGCCCATTGCGATGTTGGCCGAGGGCGCTGCCAGTTGCTGGCAGCAGCTGGTCTAGGGCCACCCCTCTCACCGAGTTCAAATTCATTTTGGTAAAAGCGACTTTCTGCTCACGTTTTGAGCGAAAATTGGTGAACACACCGACGCGTCCTTCCGGTTTATAAAAAGTTAATTTTTTAGTATTCACATCAATAGGGAATCCAGTAAGTCAATACTTAGAACGAAATCATTCCTACAACATTTAGTTTACTTTCTTCCCGACAGAAAGGAAACTCAAACAGCTGCTAGAACGATGAAGGTGATTTACAATTGTCATACTTTATTTACAGGTTTGTTATATATTACTCTCAGAAGAGAAAATTACATTCGGTATGTCACATTCCGTAACTTTAGTTCATTCAGATGAAGCCAGAAGAGTCGCAGACGAAAGAAGACGTCGATTAAACGGAGGAAGACGGCAGAGATGGCGTCATCGACAAAGTCACGACACACTGGATCGTTTACGCAGTGAAAATACCCGTCACGTGACGGGCAATTACGCAACTTTTATACGTTATTATTAATTTCTATTTTGCTTTTTTAGGTGACATTTTTCAAAAATGGAAAGGTAATTGACCAAAGACGAACGAGTTCGATTGTCATTTGTATGTGTGGTGGGTAATTGTTGGGCACAATACGCCGCCATCACTTTGGTTGAGCAGGTACTTCCAGTCAGGGGGCAATAGCGAGTATGGCCTGTGCTAAGCAGGACTCGTGGGTCAGGCATCCCGGGGGGGGGACGGTTGGGAACCGGAGGGGGACACCCCAGGTCCCCGGGTGGGGGGCTGGGGAGGATTGCGCAACAATCCAGGTCCCTCGAGAAGGTTCCAGATGGTGGGCGTGACCAGGGGCGGGGTGACCCTGGGAGCCCCATAAAAGCCGGACCCCAGTGCGGCTGAGGCAGTTCGCCTCAAGCCGAAGACCCAGAAGCCCACCTGAAGATAGGACCCTGGACCCCAAGCCCCGCCGTCCTTATAAGGGCCGGGGCTCAGTGAGGCCAGTGATCAATAGGCTAGGACCCTGAGGATCCCCCGACCCGACGCCCTTCTCAGGGCCGGGTCTGTGTGGGCCAGCGGTCGAGACCCGAGGACCTTGGCTGGCTCGGGTCAGCCTCCCCAAGGTCCCGCTAGCCGGAGGGCTAAGGAGTGGTTAGCCCCAGTAGTTAGGGCACGTTAGCCCGGAGGCCGTACCTCCTTAGGTGGTGGGTAGAAGGGGCCATTACCCCTCCGTGTTAGGGACCTAAGTGTTACTGTTATTGTTGTCATAAATAAATACGTGTTGCCTCCTACGAAGACTCAGTCTCCATACAAACCCACTACATATGCAAAAGAAGGCAGCTGTGATTTATTTTTTTAAAGGCCTAAATTAATTTGAAGAAATAATAAATTCGTCCATCGTGCATTAATGTAAATAGATGTAAGTTTTAACGTTTATTAAACAAATCAAATAAAGCTCTGTTATCTGTTGAAATAAACATGATAGCTCTATGTGGCATGACTTGTGGGCCACGCTTTATAGGCGACGTTATGAAGAGCCAACTGTGATGTGCTCTGAGGAAGGGGCATTGACTGAAACGTCGTTTTTCTATATTTAATAATAATTTATATATGTATTGCACGTTATTATCAGAGTCAGAATATTTATACTGGAGGAATCCGATGAGCTATAAAGCTATTTTTCACATGTCCAATTGGCACGGGTCAGAAGGTTACAACAACGAACAACACAAACACATAATAGGAGTGCAATTTAACTTAATACTGAAATTACACCGTTCTCATTATTCTTAAAGTAACTATTATCATTATTAATATCGATAACAAATCCTGTGACTTGTTCAAATAAATACGATACCTGTGTCCTAACTTTTGGGCAACCTTCTATAGGCGACGTTATGAAAATGGAAAAAACTGATGTACTCTGCAGAAGGGACATTGCCTGAAACGTCGCCTATCATTTTCCTGTAACAATTCCCCCACCCCCGTGCACTCCTAGAGTTGTGATTGGCTGAGCGACGCCAGCAGGCCCCGCCTGCCACCCGGGGCTCCTCCCCCTCACCTGAGGATCCGCCGTCAGACGCGGCCCCGCCGCCGCCTGCGCGGCTCCCGTCAGCTCCGGCACGGCGACCCGCGCCGTGCCTCGGGCTTCATCCGGGGAGGGGGTCCCGGGCACAGCCCCGCGGGATCCCTCGGGGGGGTCGCCAACTGCAACAAGAAGCACAGCGATCACATTTTACACTGCGGATAAACACACGGCTCTACATTTCCCACTGAAGATAAACATGGCACTGGATTCAGTGGCCCCATCCAGCACCCGTGCTGCTACTCTTAACCAGACATTTTGCCCCACATTGAAGTGTAAGACTCAAGTTAGCGACAAATGTGATGTGCCTGTCACGTGGGCCGCTGGGTGTTTTGAGCTCCCCGTGTTACTCGTGAAGGGCAACAGCAGTGGCTCCAACGCGGCCCTTGCGTTGGTGGCTGCCACCCTAACGAGAGGTCACGAGGTCACGTGGTCGCACGCTCACCTTGGGGTGCAGGCAGCACAGACACGCCGATGTTCTCGCGTGCTGTGGCTGTCACCGGGGAGGGTTCAGGCCGGCCATGGGGAAGGCAGCTGGGTTGGGTGCAATGCCTCTCGTCGGCCGCCACCGGCACCTCGTTGGACGAGGTGGGGGCCAAGACCGTGAGGTCGTTACCCGACGAGGTGCCCTCCGCTCCAGCTGCCACAGTCGTGGTTGGGTCCTGCCACAGCAACGCAGTCAACACATCCACAATTACTCCTCCCATCCGGACAGGGATCCCAACAAACGTTGGACTGTTTTATCACCAAAAGAAATACAATTTTAGTCCATGAACCGATAATCGATCTGCATAAAATGTCTCAGAAATATATATAGACTATTGATTTTTAGAGGAACCCACAACTCACAAAATATTCTAAGAAGGGGCCATTGACTAAAGACGAACGAGTTCAGTTCGTTGTTATGCATGCAGAAAAAGGTAGCTGTAATTTTAAAAAGGTGCTAAATGCATTTCAAAAGAGTCATGGATATCAGTTTTAACATTTGTTAAAATTAAACAAAATAACCCTTTGTGATTACTTAAGAAACATACAATAACTTTGCGTGTCCTGACTTTTGGGCCACCCTCTGTAGTCCACGTTATGAAAGGGTCTAACAACTGTTGACGTGCTCTGCACAAGGAACATTGCCCGAAACGTCGCCGATCATGATCCAATAACAATTTCCCCACACCCGTGCATTCCCAGCGTTGTGATTAGCGCCAGCGGGCCCCGCCCACCACCCGGGGCTCCTCCCCCTCACCTGAGGCTCCGCCCTGAGACGCGGCCCCGCTATCGCCGCCTGCGCGGCTCCCGTCAGCTCCGGCACGGCGACCCGCGCCGTGCCTCGGGCTTCATCCGGGGAGGGGGTCCCGGGCACAGCCCCGCGGGATCCCTCGGGGGGGTCGCGAACTGCAACAAGAAGGAGGAACACCGATCACATTTTACACTGCGGACAAACACACGGCTCTACATTTCACACTGTAGACAGACATGGGCCTGTCTATCGCTTCTGAAGAACTCAATAGCTCAGTGGGCTTCATCTGGTTTAATAAAAAAAAGTGTAATTAATTTCGTTTTCGGGATTTGCTTACCTCTCTTATACTTTTCACGTGTATCGTTTTTTTGGTATTGGTGCAACTTTCTGAACCCGTCTCTACTGGACATTTGTGCAAAAAGAGCTTCATAGCTCATCGGATTTTTCCACGAAAAATAAAGTTTATGGTTTTGAATTGATGAGTGACTGAAGATTGGTAACTCACGGGGGTTCATTGCCCCCCCCCCGTGAGTGACGGTTGGTCACTCACGGGTGTCCATTGCCCCCCCCCCCCCGTGAGTGACGGTTGGTCACTCACGGGGGGTCCATTGCCCCCCCCCCCCGTGAGTGACGGTTGGTCACTCACGGGGGGTCCACTACCCCGTGAGTGATGGTGGTCAAAGCGACCGCATAACCCCGACACGAACCACGACCTAAAATGACCACTTGGCCGAACCCAACCACACCCACGCAGAGGGATCTTTAGAAGTTGCTGTTAGTTGCTGACCGCTCGGCGTTTCGGGCCTTTTGAGTGCTTATTTATCGTGATATTGGTTATTTAAAGCGACCAATCACGCAATTAAACCATACGGGTGGTGCTGCTGCGTCGGCAGTGGTGAACAGGTTGGACCAGAACACAACCACTCGGCACTCTCCGTGTCGATAGCGACACTGCGGCCTCCATAGGTGCAGGTGGACGTCTGTCATGGCCCGACTTCAACAGCCCCATCTATTGTATTTGTTTCCCTTCGCAGCGGTGCTGTTGACGTGGTGTAGATTTATTTGCACGGCGTCTTTTGACCAAATATGGACGAATAAACACATTCACGACCGCGTTCCCTCATCTCTCTCTATATAAAAGGGAAATTTGTGAATATGTGTCTGTTCAAAATGTTTAACATACTTCCCGACATGCAACCTACTTGAAATTTGGCATGTGGGTAACTTCCAGATTGTACACAATTTAATAAGTATGAAAATAGAGTGTTGTATTTTGGGGGGGGGGGGGGGGGGCGCAATAATGGATATATTTTGCACAAGTGAGCGGGGTAGTAAAGCTAGTACAATATAATTTAAGTCACGTAGGTATAAAATGTAATAAATTAAATCACGACGTTTCGGGCGCAACACAAGCGTCCGTCATCAGGTGGGACAACCACAGCAAGGAACAATTGCTGAAGTACGTGACTTTACCGACAGAACCAAAGAGTATGGATCCCTGCAGTCACGAAAACTTCAAATCTAGAATATAATTAAACATTGAGCTTATTCTACTGTGCTGCCTGTCTCGTATGTGTTGTGCGTGTGTAGGGATGAAATTGACATTTTTGGGGTAAAAATGTTGATAATTTCCCTTTAAAAGTCCGACGCTCACCTTGGAGAAGCTCTCCTGGCATAATCGGTCGATGGGATTCTCAGCTTGTTGAAAGTGTCACCGCTGTTCACGTTAAAGAGAGCAGGGACGACGCAGAATCACACAAACACGTCTGGTCTTCTCGCCGTGCTGGAGTTCTGTGACCGTTACGGGCCTCACGTGACCATTGTGTCACCTTGACAACGCCCACGCTCATCATCTTGGCGACATTCAAACTCGGCACGTGGTCCCTCGTCATCGTTACGACGTTGGAGACGCGAGAGGCACGTGGGGGGCACGAGGGGTGAGGGGCTCGTGGGGGCACGAGAGGGGAGGGGCTAGGGCAACCCCGTGAGTGACGGTTGGTCACTCACGGGGGGTCCACTACCCCGTGAGTGACGGTTGGTCACTCACGGGGGGTCCACTACCCCGTGAGTGATGGTGGTCAACGCGACCGCTTAACCCCGACACGAATCACGACCTAAAATGACCACTTGGCCGAACCCAACCACACACGCAGAGGGATCTTGAGCAGTGCTCTGAGTTGTTGGCCGCTCGGCGTTTTGGGCCTCTCCGCTCAGCAGCTGCGACCCAAATCGACGTGGATCGGGGGCTCAGGGGACGCGTGGTGAGGTTGGAACGAGAGGCCTCGAGAGTGAAGAAGAAGAAGCGAGGGGAGAGCGAGGCGAGCTTGGGGTGAGACTCTGAGCGGCAGAAGGCGAAGAAGACGTGGAGTGGGGAACACGTGCAGGGTGAGGACATCACCATCATTCACTTAATCATCATCATCAACATGATCATCATCCACATCATCATCATCTACATCATCATCATCATCCACATCTACATATTCTTGGTTCTTTCGGTAAAGTCACGAAGATTAAAAAAAATAAGAATAAAATGACAATAAATTAAAATTAAATTTTAAAAATAAAAATTCTCAATTGAAAATAATAAAAGCAAAAAACCCACGACGTTTCCATGACAACACAAGTGGTCTTCATCGCTTCATTGCCTGATGAAGACGGCTTGTGTTGCGATCGAAACGTCGTGGGTTTTTTGCTTTTATTATTTTCTATTTATTTGTACTTTTTATTTTAGGGGTAGGCCCTCATCCAGCAGTTGATTCATCCACGCGTGGCCGGCGTGACGAGGTATGGTCACACAGCCACACCCACACGGTGCGTGAGAGGCGTTCATCCAGCAGTGGATTGAACAAGCCGCGTAGATGGCAATGTATGGGGTGCGTCATGAGGTGTCCGTGTGTGCACCTGTGTGTGTGTGTGCGTTGGTGTTTGATTGACGTTTCTCTCAAAGCTGATGTTGCAACAATCTTCCTGCTGAATATTTGACCATCTGGTCATACGGGATTCGGATTATCCCAATCGTACGGTGTTGTCTGTACGATACCCCTTGAATCAAAGTAGAGTACAAAGTATGTGGCCGCTGTCAATGCCCACACGATGATAAGCCACGTGGGTGAGCTCTCATTTGTGATGGCCAAAGTCGCTTCCGACAAAAGAGCTACGCAGCTCAGAGCGCCTTACCTGGCGGAATAAAAAATAGTTTAATAAGTTGAGTGTGATGACGCAGCAGCAGCTGCTGCAGGCGCAGCCCTGCAATTGCTTGCTCGCTCCACTGTGGACGCACCGGCCTCCACCTACAGCGAGCTCTCTAGAGTCTCACCTCTCGAGGGATGTCTTTGTCCGGCTCTCCCACCACGGACACACCGACTTCGAAGAGGCGGCGGTACCCACACTTTACCCCACCGCGCCTTGGCGCACTGCTGGGTGGACAGAGGCGGCCGGGGGGAGGAGGGAGAGTTAATAGACGTGGCCCCATCGTCTCAACTGTCAGCGAGTACCTCTGATTATTATTATTATTCTTATTACTATTCCCACGGTGGTCAATAGTAGCTCTGTATCCTATAATGCTGCTCTGTGTGTGTGTGTGTCAAGTGCAAGGTTGGCAGAAGTGTGTAACTCTGTGCAGTGTGCTCCAATGTGCATTCACGTGTGCATTGGAGAAGCTTCGCCCCTTGTGAATGCGTGTCGGTGTTTTTGTCTCCTGGAAGATTAGATGTTATCTGAGAATCAAGCAGCACTCGAGTATTTGTTTGTGACATTTTATAGACGATACCTTTTATTTCAAACCACTGTTTACTTCAACGGCTTCAATATAATTTAATTATGATGATGATGATGATGATTAAAATATAAAAGTCTTCATACACTTTCCGGCAGTAACACAGGAGGTGTTAAGATGCGCAAACACCAAATAGGCACCCCGACTGCAAGGCATCGAGTCTGCATTGACCACACGTCGTGCTCGTGGTCAAGCATCCAAACCGACGTGCTCTGATGATGCACGCCTTGTCCCTGAAACGACATTGGCCTCCAGCAGAGACGTCCTCCGTCATGGCCTTGACCCACCCACAAGTTGTCAGGCCAGAGAACAACGACACGAGGAGGCGAACGGCAGCACAGAGGCGATGCAAACACCAATCCGTGAATGTGCGGCTAATGCAGACTCGATGCCTTGCAATCGGTGAGTCCATTTTGGGCGTCTTAACACCTCCTGCGTTATTGCCGGAAAGGGTAAAACGCCTCTCTTCTGTCTACATCGCCATGTCGATACCGGCAACACAACTGGTGCCGTGGATGTGTAGCTCGTGATGTATGTACAGTAGTGTGTGTGCGGAGAGACAGATATGAAAGAGTCAGTGCCACTTGATCTGTTTCTATTCGATAACCTCCTACCAGTGTGAGACAGGCGAGGGGTTCACTTCCGTGGGGTGCCACGGGGTGGCGAGATGTTAACTTCCTCGCCTGGTATACAGGAGGTCGTGGGTTCGGTTCCGATGCTGACGCCTGCTGCTGTATATTTGGAGTTTGCGGTGTCTCTCTCCCCGTGGTCGCGTGGATTTGTCTCCAGGTCCTCCGCGTTTTCCCTCCACATTTAAACAACACGCGTCTAGAGTATTTGTGTCTGCCATGCATGTCTCCGTGACGAGCCACTTCGTTGAGCTATCATTTGTGATAGCCAGGTCGCTGCTGAAAAAAAATCTACATCACTCAGTGGGGCCTTACCTGGTAATATAAAATATAATTATTTTTAGTTTGTAATCTCAACCAGCACTGCTTCGCATTGAGCTGCATGCCATTGCACTGGCAATGATCTCTCTACAGACACAGGACTCACGAGATGGCTTTGCAGTCACGTCAGCTCATTTTCCCTCGAGCAAGAGACGACAGTGGTGGACTGCACGGTCCATAGCTTGAGTCACGCTGTGGCTGGTCTTGAATGTGCCTCTATCTCTGCGAGTCTCTTATGGGTCTCTACGAGTCTCCATGTATCACAACGTGTGTGTGGGTTTACTCTGCGGTCCCAAGCTTGAGTTGCATGGCCACAGTCGCACTACTGCTGCTGCTGCATGTTGCAGCTCGTCTTTAATTTAGCATTCGTTAAAACGTGCACATCGTTCCGTTGATGTTCTGGTGCGGTTCATGGTGACAGCGGTGTATTTGCAAAGAATTGTCCATGTCAGGAGGTGTGCGGTGGTTGATGTTTGGGTCTCGAACGAGGCGTTCATTCCGGACGTCCGTGCTGTTCCACCGTTCGCTGGCGATCTTCCAGATCTGTGCGAGAGCCACAGCCCCGATGGATCCGAGGTTCATCCACGTACTCGATAGCAGCGATTTCTCAACCCCTTTCGTTCCAACGGGACACTTTCGAGCCCGCTCGATCTTCACGGCGCACCGAACCAAAGAGTCGGTCCTGCTAATGAGCACAACTTTGCGGCGGCACACCGCTCGAGATGCCACGAGGAGGTTGGGGCAGCTCAGAGGTCCTAGCGCCGAGCCGGCGCCACTGACACCCTGGGTTGGAGTGAGGGCTGCAACCACTGCGTGTGATTGAACCAGGTTCTCGAGTTTAACGAGTGGATGGCTTTGGCCCAGCTAAGAATGACTGCACCCATGAAATGTATGTATACATAGAATCAGAATTTCACTTCATTCGGATAAATTCCACCGAAACATGCGATAAACGCCAATGTCATTACGAGGGCCCTTAGGCAGGATAGAGCTGTGGATGAAGAGGAGAGAGCTGTGGATGAAGAGGAGAGAGTTGTGTGTGAAGGAGGGAGCTGTGTGTGAAGGTGGAAACAATTGACTGGACCCCTTCCCTGTCTCCGCGTGTTGGCGAGGGGAGCGTTGGCTACACCTTGCAGAAGTCTCCGACGTTGCCCCCCTGTAATGGGGGATCAGCCGTCAACATTCGTGTGTCCCCCTCTTGAAAGCCTTTCTGGGAACGTGTATTGCTCGTTTTCTTCCATGCAAGGGAGTTGCGAGGTCATATTCGTCTACGTCAGGGGTCGGGCAAACCTGCGGCTCTTTAAGCGACCGCTTCGTGACGTTGTTTATTAAGGACCCACCGTCTCGTATTCACGTGGCATGGTGGCTCTTGAAATTTAGAGAGATATTTTTCAATATAATATACCAAATTAGAAAAAAACAACGGCCCGTCTTGTTATTTTGGCTGCCGATGCCTGGTCCGTGTAGAAAGCGGCGTCCTCTCCTCGCATGTTAAAAATAAATTGCCCGTGAATTCAGAATTGGTTCCACGACTCGTGACGGCCAAAGAGCAGCGTGCTGCCACGCCTGGGAATGACCATCAAGGAGGAGTGAGCAACAGGAGCCTTGCGATGCGACCGTGTCAGCCACCACCACGACGACAGACTCTGCGGGACGCGTGTGTACTTTTTATTCGAAAAAGATTATGTACAAAACAAAGATGAGAGAACACGCCGGTTTTGGAAGGGCATGTCCATAATCATCTCGATGGTCATCTCCATAATCATCTCAATGATCATATCGATGATCATCTCGAAGGTCATCTCGATGGTTATCTCCATGTTCATCTCCATAATCATCTCGATGGTTATCGCCATGGTCATCTCCATAGTCATCTCCATGATCATATCGAAGATAATCTCGATGGTCATCTCCATAATCATCTCCACGATCATCTTTATGGTCATCTCAATGGTCATCTCCATGATCATCTCGATGGTCATCTCCATTATCATCTCAATGATAATTTCCACGGTCATCTTCATGGTCATCTCCATGATCATTTCCATCGTCATTTCTATGATTATCTCGATGGTGATCTCCATGATCATCTCGATGATGATCTCCATGATCTCAGAATGGAATCGTAGTCACGTGCATCTTCAAAATTAGCGGACGGTGTACATCCCTTATGTTTTTCTTCCAATAACTGAAAAATAAAGAGATCGTTTAAATCATCATCATCATCAAAGTTACTTGTGATCTATGTCTCGTGAACGCCTTTTCCAATATACAGGAGCATCCGAGCGTAATTGTGTTAGAGAGTACAATATTATAAATACACGATGGGTAGCCGAGTTGACCCCGACACTGAAGGAAAGTTGTGAACATCGATCGGAGGCCGCGCGGCCCCTTTTAAGAACATGCATGAGTTTTGTGAACTTTAAACACAACCACCCCCACCCCACCCCTTACCCCTCCCCTGTACCGTCAAACGAACACAAAAAAACCGCGTCAAAAACACCCACGAACGAACGAACAAACGGCGAGTGTACAAGTGAGTGAGTGAACAAGTGAGTGAGTGTACAATTGAGTGAGTGTACAAGTGAGTGAGTGTACAAGTGAGTGAGTGTACAAGTGATTGAGCGTGGAGGCGAGTGTACATGTGTGTGAGTGTCACAGGTGAGTGTACAGGTGAGTGTACAGGTCAGTGTACAGGTGAGCGTGCAGGTGAGTGTACATGTGAGTGAGTGTCACAGGTGAGTGTATAGGTGAGTGTACAGGCGAGTGTACAGGTGAGCGTGCAGGTGAGTGTACATGTGAGTGAGTGTCACGGGTGAGTGTACAGGTGAGTGTACAGGCGAGTGTACAGGTAAGCGTGCAGGTGAGTGTACATGTGAGTGAGTGTCACAGGTGAGTGTACAGGTGAGTGTACAGGCGAGTGTACAGGTAAGCGTGCAGGTGAGTGTACATGTGAGTGAGTGTCAGAGGTGAGTGTACAGGTGAGTGTACAGGCGAGTGTACAGGTGAGCGTGCAGGTGAGTGTACATGTGATTGAATGTCACAGGTGAGTGTACAGGTGAGTGTACAGGTGAGTGAGTGTACAGGTGAGTGTACAGGTGAGTGAGTGTACATGTGAGTATACAGGTGAGTGTACAGGTGAGTGTACAGGTCAGCGTGCGGGGGAGCACCTGGAACGCGTCGTTGGCGCACTTGCGGCACGGGTTATGCTGGCAGGGCAGGATGACCACGGGCTTGGAGGACATCTCCAGGCAGAGGGGGCACAGCAGCTGGCGCGCTCCAGCTCCTCGTAGCGCGCCTGGGACTCGCGCAGCAGCAGCGACACACAGGCGGACAGCCTCGTCGCTGCTACAGCTGTCACGCACAGGCGGACAGCCTCGTCGCTGCTACAGCTGTCACGCACAGGCGGAGAGCCTCGTCGCTGCTACAGCTGTCACGTACAGGCGGACAGCCTCGTCGCTGCTACAGCTGTCACGCACAGGCGGACAGCCTCGTCGGCACAACTGTCACGCACAGGCGGACAGCCTCGTCGACACAGCTGTCACGTACAGGCGGACAGCCTCGTCTGCACAGCTGTCACGTACAGGCGGACAGCCTCGTCTGCACAGCTGTCACGCACAGGCGGACAGCCTCGTCTGCACAGCTGTCACGCACAGGCGGACAGCCTCGTCGACACAGCTGTCACGTACAGGCGGACAGCCTCGTCGCTGCTACAGCTGTCACCCACAGGCGGACAGCCTCGTCGCTGCTACAGCTGTCACGCACAGGCGGACAGCCTCGTCGCTGCTACAGCTGTCACGTTCCCGGGCTCCCTATCCTCCTCTTCCCCATGTCACGTGGAGACAGAGACAGAGAGAGAGAGGGCATTCACACCACGAGGTCACGTGGCCCACCCTCCAAGAAGAACGGAGCACAGAGCAGTGACCCTCACAACAACGAGCCAAGTGCCGGGCGACTAAAATACGGCAGTTGACAAGTGGGGAGCGCAGGTGTTGCATCTTCCAGTCTCCCCAGTCAGTCAACCTTTGACACCTGGGCCTGACCCCTGACCTCCTGTTAGCAAGCTTTCGACAATTCACAAGGCCTCAAAGTGCACCGAGTCTTGTACAAGCTCTGTGTTAATTATTATTATTCTTCCCTAAAGGTGAAATAATTTTAGTGGGTGATCTAAATTGGAATTGGCTAAACCCGCCGGCCGTGGCCACAAATTTTACAGATGAATTTAACTTGTTTCAATTAATAAATGTCCCCACAAGACCCAACCTAAAAAATCCGGGACAGTCAACTCTGCTTGACGTCCTATTGACAAATGCCCCTCACAATTTCGCACTGACTGGTGTTCTGGGTAATAACCTTAGTGATCACTCCTTCATTTTTGGTGTGAGATCATCAGCCAGACCCAAAGCCCCCCCTAAAATTGTTGAGAAGCACTCTTTGAGGCACTTCAGCACTCAGGCATTTACAAATGATGTGCTTCACTTGGATATTGATAAGGTCTGTGATATCCCCAACCTGACTATGGCTTCGGAGACTTTCAGGTACGCGTTTCTCCAAATTCTTAACAAACATGCTCCGTTGGTTAGATTTAAAACTAAAGGCAACCGCCCACCATGGTATGATCCTTTGATTAAAAAGCTCATGAAAACTAGGGACAAGGCTTGGGCATGTGCTCAGAAAAGTAATTTGGTAAATGACTGGCTAGAATACAGGATTTTAAGGAATAGATGCGTAAAAAAAATACGGCATGCAAAAAATGCCTATTTTTCCTCCACTCTCCTGGAATGACATGGAAATGCCAGGATTTTTTGGAAAACAATCAAATCTATCGAAAAGGCATCCAAAACAGAAAATCTGCCCGTTGAGCTTCACCGAAATGGGGAATATTTTTCAGATCCCAAAAAAATAGTTGACAATTTTAACCTTCATTTTTCTGAAGCTGGTAATCTTTTCGATAATGTATTGGGAGTCACCCCTGCTCCTGCAAATTCCTACACCCCTGTCCAAACATTAAACGAATTTAGTTTCCAACCAATCCACGAAAGTAATGTTCTGAAACAACTGTCCTACCTCTAAGGGTCCTCCTCTACCGGAGCAGATAGTTTTCCCGTCTTTGCTCTACTAACTGTTGGTCACCTAATATACAAACCTATAGCCCATATTTTCAACCTGTCCATCAAAGAAGCATCAGTTCCTCTAGAATGGAAACATTCCTATGTCCGTCCACTTCACAAAGGGGGCCCTAAAGATGATCCCAATAACTACCGACCTATCTCAATTTTGTCCCCATTGATGAAAATCTTTGAAAAATTAGTGAACTACCAAATTAGCAGTTTCCTGTCCACCAACAATTTACTACATCTAAAACAATCTGGGTTCCGGAAAAAATACAGCACCACATCTGCTGCATTAGACTCTTTGAATCAAATTTACAATAGCCTTGATAATAAGCAGTACTGTGCTGTCTTTTTCTTGACCTGTCCAAAGCTTTTGATACAGTTGACCACAACACCCTGCTTAGTAAACTAAGTTGCCTCGGTTTTTCCGAGAACACAGTACAATGGTTAAAAAAATACCTCTTTTCTCGCACCCAAACTGTATTCACAGATGGTTGGAGGTCAAACAGTGTTAAGATAACAAAAGGGGTTCCACAGGGTTCCATCCTCGGCCCCCTCTTGTTCTCTCTTCATGTCAATGACTTGGGCACTGAACTGGATCATTCCAGGGTAAATCTTTTTGCAGATGACACGACACTGATTACTGCTGGCCGCTCTCCAGATGACGTGATTGCTAAGCTCCAGGTTGATTTCAACAAACTACAACATCAGCTAGTTTCTCTTAAACTAGTC
Organism: Petromyzon marinus; assembly: GCF_048934315.1. Lineage (NCBI taxonomy): Eukaryota > Metazoa > Chordata > Hyperoartia > Petromyzontiformes > Petromyzontidae > Petromyzon > Petromyzon marinus. Next base: position 15,834,041 of record NC_133709.1, read on the forward strand.
CTGAATACCTCCAAAACCAAGGTGCTATGCTTCTCTCCGGGACTAAAGCAGGAAGTTATTTTATTCACGATGTACTTACAAAAAATTCCGCAGACTACCTACTGGATCTCCTCTCTGTTTCAAAGAACAAATTTGACCTCAGGTCTTCGCTCATTTACCAGCTTCACATTCCCTATTGCCGTACAAAAACCGGAGGAAGGGCCTTTGCTATTGATGCCCCCAGGGTCTGGAATACTATTGCCAATAAACTGCAACTTCAATCACTACCTATGAGATCTTCACTCAAAACTGCTCTAGAGGAGTTGTACAACCCTAGCTGCCACTGCTATTCAGTGGCCTAAAATATGGCTCTGGATTTTGGTGTTATAATTTATTTATGTAGTTTATTGTTAAAAATTCGGTGACAGTCCCTATGATCACTGTTACATTGGATTTATGGCTTTAATTTTGGTAATTTTCGAAAAGTTTTTTGTTTTGGCCATGTTTTTGTTTATTGTAGTACAGAGTTAGACTGATGGCTTTAATCTTAGTTGTCTTGTGGTTGTTGTTTGTTGTTATTTGACTTGCATCCCACTGGGATTTTTGCACACAGCGTTGGTGTACGGTGCTATTTCAGGAATATTTTGATATTTTTCTCCTGGATTTTCTGTTTGCACAGTCACATAATCACTTTAAGATGTTTTCATGTTCATATATTTTGTTTGTTGCGGTTGCACCCGATTCAAGAGCCGAATGGCTCACAGGGCTATACCAAATAAATAAACTATGAACTATGTGGTAATGTTACTGTCACTTATTGGCGAACGACGGTCGTTATCGATGTTAGAGTTGGTCGGTGTTGGTGCGTGTGTACGTTTCGTGTCTGTGTCAGCATTTTTGAGGTGCGTGTGCGTGCGCGGGTGTGTTAATTGGTATTCAAATCGGTCGGGTGGGGTGCGTGTGTACCTCTTTATCGTGAGTGTGCACACGTGTGCATTAGAGGTACGGGGCTCTAGCATATAGCGCCACCCCGTGGTCACGTTATGTAACTGAACACAACTGTCAACGAATACGCGGTGGGGTTAAAGGAAACAACTGAACCGGCTTTAGAGTGAGAAGGTGAGTGTTTCAACTCGAGCGAGGTCAAGTAGATACACAAGTGCAGCCGCCAGGGGGGGCAAGCCGAGTCCAGTGCTGGCACGTACCACCAGATGCTGTGGCACCAATAAATAACCCCCAAGGGGCTTCGAATGTATGTTGAACTTATTTCGCGGCGTACGTAGCCAACAAAGTAAACACAAAAAGCAGTTCGAAAGAAATTTAGTTTGTCATCTAGATTTAAAAGTACATAGCTCCCAGTGGCTTCCTAGAGCGTTCCAGACGGCCACAGAAGCGCATCTGAAACCGCGCGATGCGGTGACCGTCTTTGTTCGATGGCTCAGCCAAAAGCCGCTGCTGCGAGGATGGTCGGAGTTCGCGTGATTGTTTATGCTCTTTGACGAGATCAGCAAGGCATTATGGTTCATTTGTGGCAGGCCCTTTGTTGCATATATAGGTGTTATGAAAATTGATGAAAATAATGAAAATTAAATGAAATTTGTAATTTTCATAATTTATCCGAAATTATGTTAATTGATGTAATTATGCGTATACATTATGCTGATTCGAGAGATAATCTTATTAATTTATGCGAGTGGGCGTGGTTATGATAATCCAGGTCGTTATGGATTATGTGGTCGAGCCTCGGTGACGAGGTTTGGTTATTAATTGGAACAACGCGATTAATCGTATGCAGTGACGCAGGCGTTGTGAGCGTAAATAAGAGAGAGTCGATTCGACTCTGCTCTTTAATTCCGTATTATCGATAAGGATACGATTACTCTCGATTGAACATTATGAATTATGTGTGTTATGGATTATGTGTGGTGATAGGTCCCCTCAAGGTTCAGATCTCATACGCAGAACAATATTATGCAGAATTTCAGAAAGAATCACACACAAACCTTCTGCTTCAATCAATTTTATTTTCTAGCTAACTTTAATTTTTGGATAATATGAAAACTCAATCTCGAGATTTTGGAATTTCAACACAGCGTTAACATGATACCATCACGATTGCGTTGTTTCACTTTGATAACGGCACCTGTGGTTAATTCCCGACGCGTAACGCAATCGATCGGTTGTTGAGAGAGAGATTAAAAACATGCGAACTATTCTATCAAAACCTTAACCTTATAATATGCAAACTCGTATACTTTAATTGTTACACAACACGGCACTCGGTCTTTGATTCGTATCCAATCTTTAACACATTCTGATATGCGAAGTTATTATGCTTGAAATCGTCAGCACAGTACCACGTCGATGTTCGTTCATTGATTCATAACGATTATGCAATTAAAGCGTTCGACTGAAATACTTCTAATTGCCTTATCAACACCACTCAATAGCCGCAATGTTTTCGTCACTTGAATTGTCACACAACACAGCATTCGGTCATTGATCATGCGCGGCCCTTAATGCAATTATTGTCACGTTGTTAACAATATGATGACTGATTATTATGCAACGCTACTCGTTGAAAGGGCACTCCAACCAGTATTATTCTTGAAGGCACAAATATGCGTTTGAATTCGTTATTTCATTCATGGATACCAGCAAGATTATGCAGAAAGAAAAATATTAACGAACGACTCAAGTATTCTTCTTTGGTTCTTTCGGTAAAGTCACGTACAATGAGATTAAAATAATAAATTGATAAAATAAAATAACGAGACTGTCTGGTAGGACAGCGCTGTCCCTTCACCTGATGAAGGCCGCTTGTGTTGTGGCCGAAACGTCGTGAGAATATTATTGTGTTATTTTATTTTATCAATTTATTATTTTAATCTCATTCTACGTGACTTTACCGACAGAACCAAAGAAGAATACTTGAGTCGTTCGTTAATATTAATCATTGCAGTCACGAAAGCTTTTAATCGAGACTCAAGTATTTCTAATTGACTTTCTCAACGCAACTCAATGGGTGGCGATGTTTCCCTTTGAGATCCTTATCTCGGGCCAATCTTTTAATTAATTGTGGCCAGACCCCTGACAGGGAACCGGTTGAACACGCTCTTCACCCCCTACGAGCGGCGCTCCGTGGTGAGGTGCCAAGAATTAATCCTTATTAATGGTTCAGTTGGTAATTTATGCGGTTAGAAGTACAGCCTCAACACAATATTAAAGAGGAAAATTATGAACACTCTTAAAAACGACGGATTATTCACTCGGTCGTTGCGATGTTTCCACAATCACGGATGGTTCAATGGCTTGAAGTTTTAGGCTTTTGTTAATGACCCGTGTGTGTGTGTTGAATGGTATGAGTGGTGAAAGAGTAGGCCAATGTTCAGAATCGATTCTTTGCGTCAAGCAGACGTCTGGATTGTCGTGTAGTGGGGGGCAGTGTATCATACGTATCAGTTGATTCTTCTTTCAGTAGTTGGTTCGGACTCGGCGGACGTTGGTGAACGAGTTGATACGTTCATCTTCTTTGGTTCTTTCGGTAAAGTCACGTAGAATGAGAATAAAATAATAAATTGATAAAATAAAATAACACAATAATATTCTCACGACGTTTCGGCCACAACACAAGCGACCTTCATCAGGTGAAGGGGCGAGACTGTCTGGTAGGACAGCGCTGGAGTGAAAGAGCCACGTTCAGATCACGGCCTTTAAGCTGTGTGAGAGGAACAAAGCGCCTTGACAAAAGAATTAGCATATAATTTAGCATTGAAATGGCTGAATTATCAGCTTGTGACTGGTCACAGAAATAGCTATGTTAATAGTTAAAGCATACACATCCGCAGAGGCACCCCTTGACAATGGAATTAGCATAGAATTTAGCATTGAAATAGCTGAGTGATTAGCTTGTAACTTCTACAGAAATAGCTACGTTAAAGTCAGAGCATACACATTCACCAAGGCACTTAGTACAAATCAAACAGGATAATTTAGCATTGAAATAACTAGGCGAATTTAGCATTGAAATAACTGAGTGATTAGCTAGTGACTGGTCACAGAAATGACTACACATCTGAGCTATTCACAGTACTATATAGTGAACCAACAAAAACTAAAATATAAATTACCTTCATGTTATCAATACACTCTATATTCTCCAATCAGCTAAGCTACCAACAATAAGTCGTTATATATCACAATGCTATATGGCGAAAAAATGGGTGGATTCTTACCCTCAAATTTCAGCACCACGGATAGCTACGGGCCCCGTTCAGACGGACGAGTTCGTTGTTGTAGTTGCGATGACCGTCCGGTAGATGGCGGTAGAAGCACGCCCGCAGCGGCGCGTTGTACGCGGACGCTAGGTAATGCGCGCAGTGCGTTTGCGAGCAGCTGGCACGCTGGTGCTCCGTCGTCGGCGGTTGTAGATTGCAGGCTCACGATTCGCTCGTGGTGGCGCTGGCCGCTAACAGCGGCAGCGGGTCGCCAATCGGCGACACTCGCCAATTCGGCGAGTTTGTAGAGGCGTCTCCGGCGTCGGTGATGGCTGGTCTTCTGCTGAGACGAGTTGAGCGGGTCTTCTGCTGAGATGAGTTGAGATGAGTCTTCTTCTGTTGAGCTGGCCCCGAGGGCTGATGAGTTGAATTCAATGCTGAAACGGCTCCTTTTTATGCCAAAAATCTCTCTCCTTCTTGGCTCCTCCTCCCGAGGCGGAGCTATCTTTGATCTGATCGTGTGTCGGCTGGTAGACCAAGACCTCTCAGCATGGGAGGAGGAATTGGAGGAATTAACAAGTGAAATTCAGGGGAATAGTAACCATGATAGGAGTGACAGAAGAGTGATATGAAGGTGACTGACCACCGGTGAGCAAGAAGCCAGAGTGAATCAGAATCTTTATTTAGACTAGAGGAATCCGATGAGCCATGAAGCTCGTTTTCACAGATGTCCATTTGGGGCAGTTGAGCAAGTTCCAACAGAAAGTCAGTGAGTGCTGGATCATCAATCACCCTGCTTTATGTTGAATTCTATCAAGTGCAGTGAGGTAGAAAATGGGTACTCCACCCCAGATGTGACAACAGTTTTCCAATTGCATGAGTGGTGACACCCTGGGTTGGAGTGAGGGCTGCAACCACTGCGTGTGATTGAACCGGGTTCTCGAGTTTAACGAGTGGATGGCTTTGACCCAGCTAACAATGACTGCACCCATCAAATGTGTGCACACATTTTAGAGTCAGGATTTCACTTCATTCGGATAAATTCCACCGAAACATGCGATTAACGCCAATGTCATCACGAGGGCCCTTAGGCAGGATAGAGCTGTGGATGAAGGAAAGAGTTGTGGATGAAGAGGAGAGAGAGTTGTGTGTGAAGGAGGGAGCTGTGTGTGACGGTGGAAACAATTGACTGGAACCCTTCCCTGTCTCCGCGTGTTGGCGAGGGGAGCGTTGGCTACACCGTGCAGAAGTCTCCGATGTTGCCCCCCTGTAATGGGGGATCAGCCGTCAACATTCTTGTGACCCCCTCTTGAAAGCCTTTCTGGGAACGTGTATTGCTCGTTTTATTCCATGCAAGGAAGTTGCGAGGTCATATTCGTCTACGTCAGGGGTCGGGCAAACCTGCGGTTCTTTAAGCGACCGCTTCGTAACGTTATTTATTAAGGACCCACCGTCTCGTATTCACGTGGCATGGTGGCTCTTGAAATTTAGATAGATGTTTTTCAATATAATATACCAAATTAGAAAAAAACAACGGGCCGTCTTGTTATTTTGGCTGCCGACGCCTGGTCCGTGTAGAAAGTGGCGTCCTCTCCTCGCGTGTTAAAAATAAATTGCCCGTGAATTCAGAATTGGTTCCACGACTCGTGACGGTCAAACAGCAGCGTGCTGCCATGCCTGGGAATGACCATCAAGGAGGAGTGAGCAACAGGAGCCTTGCGATGCGACCGTGTCAGCCACCACCACGACGACAGACTCTGCGGGACACGTGTGTACTTTTTATTCGAAAAAGATTATGTACACAACACAGATGAGAGAACACGCCGGTTTTGGAAGGGCATCTCCATAATCATCTCGATCGACATCTCCATAATCATCTCAATGATCATATCGATGATCATCTCGATGGGCATCTCCATGGTCATCTCCATAATCATCTCCATAATCATCTCGATCGTCTTCTCCATAATCATCTCAATGATCATATTGATGATCATCTCGATAGGCATCTCGATGGTCATCTCCATAATCATCTCGATGGTCATCTCCATGATCATCTCCACGATCATCTCCACGATCATCTCGATGGTCATCTCGATGGTCATCTCCATGATCATCTCGATGGTCATCTCGATGGTCATCTCCATGATCATATCGATGGGCATCTCCATGGTCATCTCCATGGTCATTTCTATGATTATCTTGATGTCATCTCGGTGGTCATCTCATTGGTCATCTGCATGGTCATCTCGATGGTCAACTCGATGGTCATCTCCAATATCATCACCATGATCATCTCCATGATCATCTCGATAGTCATCGCCATGATCATCTCCATGGTCATCTCCATGATCATATCGAAGATAATCTCGATGGTCATCTCCATAATCATCTCCACGATCATCTCGATGGTCATCTCCATGGTCATCTCCATGATCATATTGATGGTCATATCGATATTCATCTCCATGGTCATCTCCATGATCATTTCTATCGTCATTTCCATGATTATCTCGATGGTGATCTCCATGATCATCTCGATGATGATCTCCATGATCTCAGAATGGAATCGTAGTCACGTACATCTTCAAAATTAGCGGCCGGTGTACATCCTTTATGTTTTTCTTCCAATAACTAATATTTTAAATACACGATGCGTAGCCGAGTTGACCCCGACACTGAAGGAAAGTTGTGAACATCGATCGGAGGCCGCGCGGCCCCTTTTAAGAACATGCACGAGTTTTGTGAACTTTAAACACAACCACCCCCACCCCACCCTTACCCCTCCCCTGTACCGTCAAACGAACACAAAAAAAACGCGTCAAAAACACCCACGAACGAACGAACAAACGGCGAGTGTACAAGTGAGTGAGTGTACAAGTGAGTGAGTGTACAAGTGAGTGAGTGTACAAGTGAGTGAGTGTACAAGTGAGTGAGCGTGGAGGCGAGTGTTCAGGTGGGAGTGCAGGTGAGTGTACAGGTGAGCGTGCAGGTGAGTGTACATGTGAGTGAGTGTCACAGGTGAGTGTACAGGTGAGTGTACAGGTGAGTGTGCAGGTGACTGTACATGTGAGTGAGTGTCACAGGTGAGTGTCACAGGTGAGTGTACAGGTGAGTGTACAGGTGAGTGAGTGTACAGGTGAGTGTCACAGGTGAGTGTACAGGTGAGTGTCACAGGTGAGTGTACATGTGAGTGAGTGTACAGGTGAGTGTACAGGTGAGTGTACAGGTGAGCGTGCGGGCGAGCACCTGGAACGCGTCGTTGGCGCACTTGCGGCACGGGTTGTGCTGGCAGGGCAGGATGACCACGGGCTTGGAGGACATCTCCAGGCAGAGGGGGCACAGCAGCTGGCGCGCTCCAGCTCCTCGTAGCGCGCCTGGGACTCGCTCAGCAGCAGCAGCGACCCACAGGCGGACAGCCTCGTTGACACAGCTGTCACGTACAGACGGACAGCCTCGTCGCTGCTACAGCTGTCACGTACAGGCGGACAGCCTCGTCGCTGCTACAGCTGTCACGTACAGGCGGACAGCCTCGTCGCTGCTACAGCTGTCACGTTCACGGGCTCCCTATCCTCCTCTTCCCCATGTCACGTGGAGACAGAGAGAGAGAGAGGGCATTCACACCACGAGGTCACGTGGCCCAGGAAATAACAAATCCCCCCCCCCCTCTAAACCAACTCCCAACATGGACTGGTCCGTCCAAGTCAAACTCCCTCGCCCCCTGTCAAACACCAACTATGGACTCGTCCATCACTGGTCCCACCTCCCTCACGGAAAATCATCGAAGTCAACGTACAGTAGGACAGTCCACAGAAGCGGCATCGACAACAACAACAGCCGTCACCATTCGCCACTAAGTGGCGGTGACGTCCCCACGGCGTTTGTGCCAGGCTAGGTGCACTCTTAGGCCACGCGAAGTGTCGAATGCTCGCTGACAGGAGGTCACGGGACAGAACCCTGCAGGTGCCATGGGTTGACGGACTCGAGATGGCTGGCAGACGCCACCAGCTGTGCCAACTCGACGCATTTTAGCCGCCCGCCTCTCCGCTCGTTGTTGTGAGCGTCGCTCCTTTGCCCCTCCGTCGTCGTTGTTGCTGGAGGGCGACTGCCTCCAACTGCCCGGGAGCGTCCCTCACGAGCCTCCTCCTCCTCCACAGAGGCCGATCTTGACACTGCCGGTACCGCTCATCGGCAAGTCCACTCGGCTCCACATCCTCCAACCAGGTACCTTTGTAGACCCGCAATGATGCCGTGCCGTGTTGGCAGTCCACTGCTGGATGAAGGCTTCGGGTCACCACGGTGGCTAGGAGATGTTAACTACCTCGCCCGGTGTGCAGGAGGTCGTGGGTTCGATCCCGACCCCGACGCCTGCTGCTGCTGCTGTATATTTGGAGTCTGCGGTGTCTCTCTCCCCGGGGTCGCGTGGATTTTTGCTCCGGGTGCTGCGGTGTTTCCATTCCACATTGAGAATCGACGTGTTTCCAATATTTGGCTGCTCTAAATGTCCACACGATAAGCCACTTTGTTGAGCTATCATCTGTGGCCAGGTCGCTTCTTATAAAAGCGGTATGTAGCTCAGTGTGACTTAGGTGGTTAAAATAACTAAAAATAGTAAAAATAAAAGCACCACCACTTCACGCACACAGAACATCTGTCGTGATCCTGACTGCAGTGCTCATCTCGATATGGTCGATGAAAGTGAATTACGTGACGGCCGCTACGTTCAAAGGTTTCGTCACCTTTGGGTGGCATCAGTTGCTGCTCTGGCCCATCGGGAAATACAATAATGCCTTGATGGAGGCTCCATTGAAGATGCGTGCGACCCTCTCAACTGGCCGTCTGACCCGAATGTTCGGTCCAACCCGAGCTGAATATCGAGTGGAACTGTGTGACCCTGGGGCTATTAGCTACAAAGCAACACTTTATTTTTTACTGCCCACGGTCAATCCACTGCTGGATGAAGGCCTTCCCACCATTGTGGTTCTTTGACCATATCCCACCACGGGTGCTCGATGCTGGTCGGTGAAGGTAGCGGGCAACCAGCCCTGACATCGCTCGCCAGTCGTGTCGTTGTTAGCCCTGGACAGGAATTGAACTCGGGTGGAGCCGGTTCGTAGCGTGGCGCGCTACCCATCTGTGCCACTTCTCGTCACCCTCTTTGGCTGTTTACTCAACGACCCCAACATCCGTCAATGATGACCGATTCCATTCATAAAGTGCGCTCTTGCCGCCGTGTGCGCTGAGTAGTACTCAGTATTAAACACGCGTTGACTACTCTATACAGGGTGGGATAGAGATCTCTACTCAACCCTGCAGGGTGACCACTCTCATAGTGAAGGCGTTCACACTCGAGCTGCGGTTGCCCTGTGTCAGTGGTTGCATCATTAACTGTGCGAAATCATTATCAAACCATTACTTTAAAAATGCAGAATTTGCCATTAAGTTACTCTTCTTGGATTTAGCAGAATTCCACAATAGCTCTCTCAATAGCTGTAGCGATTGAGTAATGATTTTTAAAAATTTTTCGTTGTTTAATTGAACGCTATTTAAATGACCCCTTAAGTGTAGAAAAATCATTGAATGTTGTAGTATAAAACTCTGCAATGTTAATTTAATGCTGAGGGTGTTGACAAGAAAAGTAACGGATGTGTGGGGTTGAAATTGTCAACTCGTGTCCGCACTGCATCGTGCGGCGGGTTTCTGACAGCAGCAGCATCGCCACGACGCTCTCATTGCCGCTTGGTGAATATCTGTGGCGGGTTCCTTTTCGTTTTTTATTCATTGAATGAGGACGTCACCCTCCCTGCACCTGGCCACCCACTTGTGTTGTTTGTGTGCCTTCAGGTGTCACTGCAGAGCTATTGCAGAGGGATGCTGCGATTATACTGGCGTGGGGCTCAGCATAGACGGCGGCCCTCTGTCAATCCACAGCGGAGGTAAGAGCCCCCCTCTCTGTCTCAGTAAATGGGGGGGGGGGGGGGGTGTTTGATCATACTTCACCAGGCTGGTCAGTATGAGTTGGTGTGAAGGTGAGGCAGCCCAGAGATCTGTTCAGATGTCACTCAACACCGACGTTAGCCGTGGCCGGGAATCGAACTTAGCTGGCAGTGGTCAGTGTGCGCTAACGGCCGGGCCACCGCTTCACGGGTGAACGGGTTGATTAGGTGAGACGATGGCGTTGCGTTTCATATCAGTGGCTACTCCTCCACGTGGCTGGGCGACTGAGTAACCACACCCACAGCAGTGTCCCAGTGTACCGGCACCCCCCCAGTGCTGGAGTCAACATTCTCTGGGCCCCGTTTATCTTCGCACGCCGCCCTGCATTTGAGCCCAGCAAGAAGCGTGTCCCCACCGAACGCGTTACGGTCAAATGTTGTAAGCGGCAGGTAAATCTAACTTTATATTTGACGACCTCCTCGTCAAAGATATCATGGCCAGTGTGGAGGAGTAGGCCAATGACCCTCACAGGGGCTCTCTGGAGCTCCCGCTCGTGGAGGCCCTATTTGACCTCTTACCCACAAACATTTCTGAGAAGTACAACAAGTGCACGTGTATACAAGTGGACTTGTGTGCTAGTTGCACGCCACTTCTGCTTTTTGTGTTTAGTTTGTTGTCGTTCCCCCATAACTCAGATTAGCACGGTTGGATGTGTGCTGTGCTAAAGAAGTTCAACAAACACACACACACGCATCCACACACACAAACACGTACACAGCCATCAACACACAGACATACAAAGACAAAGATCCCCCGTAGAGCCTGAACAGGCTGTTGGGGCAAATGCTGTTAGCGAGCACACGCACATACATGCACACATACATACACACATACACATATAAACACATTCACACACACATAAACAAACACATACACACACATACACCCACACACAACAACAACCACCATTCGCCACTAAGTGGCGGTGACGTCACCTCGACGCTTGTGCCAGGCCACACACACCGACAAAGACACATACATACACACACATACACCCACACACACCCACAAAGATACATACATACACACACACTGCGATGGCAAAGTAAGAAATGGAAGCGAGACCAGTTTTGTCACGACAAGTATATATTGATGTCAAGTGCAAATACAAAACGAGGTAGACAAAATCTCTGGAAAACATTAATCTCGCTTTCCCTTCCCACACTTTGAGCTGCTTTTGTACAAACGATAAAAACCCCGAGGAGACCGAAGTGTCACCGATCTACATTCACGAGTTCAGAAACCGCTGTTTCTGGAGGCATCATGGAAGATGGAAATGAAGTGCTTGGCGAAGTTCATCATTTATCGTACATTTCACGTGGTATGGATTCCTCATGACTGCAGGAATCCATACTCTTTGGTTCTTTCGGTAAAGTCACGTATTTTATTTTACTTTATAAGCAGCCTGCCTCGGCAGATTTTCCCCTCTTTTTCACCTGAAGACGATTGCTTGTGTTGCGATCGAAACGTCGTGATATTGTTATTATTTTTATAATTTTTTTCTATCTTCGTGGCTTTACCGAAAGACCCAAAGAATATTAATTCCCGCAGTCACAAAATCTTTAAGTAAAGATTTAACAGATATGTAGTTTAAAAAAGTGCCGACGTATTCACAGTTAAATAAATACATTGCAACAGCGGTGACTTTTTAAATCCCCGACACAACGCAAAATAAAAGCCCCGCATTTTAAATTAACGGAGACAAGAACCGTAGAGAATACCTTGCACGACCTCACTGAGACTGCACTCAGGCCTCGCGTTGCGGAGGACACAACCTCTGTCTTCATTTGTTATGGGACGGTTCATTTTACGGTCACCATCACAATAACGTTCCTGGTGCCAACTCTCTTGACGATTGACTTCGGAATAAACAGAAACTCCAAGCCGTAATGGGTTGGTGTCGGCTGCATGGATCTTGGCTCTTGTTTCCCAGAATCATGGCGTAATTTTAAGTGCTTTTGTGCTGGGTTTTTCAAGTCTTTGTGGATTGTGAGTTTAGAGTTGCTTTAAATGTTTTCCATCTCAGCATTTGACAGGTGTGCCATAAGGCCCTGAGGTAGTAATTGCAACTCTTTATTTCTTTAGAGAATGTAGTCGTCGAGTGAGAATGTAGAGTCCAAGGTGATTCCAATGATGTTCAAGTGATTTCCGGGGCTGATGGTGGAGCTGGCGATGAGTACATTTTGGGGCGCCGGCGACGCCATGGTGAGCCGCTGCCTGGTGCCTTTGTAAAATGTCTCTCAAAATTAGTTTGAATTTGAGAGGAAGGAAGGGGTTAGCCACTTGATCGTGTGGAATTCAGGCACCAACCACTATCGGTGGGGCGAGTGCCAGTTGTTACACCGGTGGTGGCTGCTGTGAGACCAGAGTGGCGGTGGCTGCTGTTGGACTGGCGTTGGAAGTGGCTGCTGTGGGATAGGCGGTGGCGGCAGCTGCTGTGGTATTGACTGCAGCTTCTTCCAGACAGGCGGTGGCTGATGTGAATCTGGCGACAGCAGTGGTTTCTGTTGGACTGGCGACAACTGGTATAAGATTTGGGGGTGGTGGCGGCTGCTGTTGGACTGGCAGCGGCTGCTAGGAGAGCGGGGTGGTGGTGGTGGTTGCTGTGGGACTAGCGACGGCTTCTTCGAAACAGGCTGTAGTGGTGTTGGCTGCTGCAGGACTGGCGGTGGCAGTAGCTGCTGTGGTGCTGATGGCATCTTCTCCAAGACAGGCGGTGGCTGCTGTGGATCTGGCGACAGCAGTGGTTGCTGTTGGACTGGCAGTGGCTGCTGTGAGATCAGGGTGGTGGCGACTGCTGCGGAACTTGCGGTGGTTGCTGTTGGACTGGCAGTGAATGCTTGGAGATTGGGGTGGTGGTGGTGGTGGTGGCGGATGCTCTTGGACTAGTGGTGGCGGCCGCGGCTGTTGCGTGCCTGGCGTTGCCGGTAGCAGCTGCTGCTGCTGCTGTTTCTGCTGTCGCCCTTGCAGTTGCTCCGGCAGTTGTTCCCGTTGGGGCGGTTCGCCATCTTGAGTTTCTGGAGATAAATAAGATGAGGGTGCTCAAGTCCAAACCGCTCGACACTGAGTGAATGAAACAAAACTGATCTAAAGTAGAAACAAGAAGATTGCTGTACTTCACCATTCCTCTAATGTAAAATGATGCACTGTCAGGGTTTACATTCTCCCCGGGCAGTTCCACGCACGCGGGGTAACGTTTCAAACCATCCTTTACCTTGCACGCCGGTGAAGAGAGCTGCTGTTCAGTGACGAGGTCCTGGGTCTCCATCACCGAGCGGGAACGTTTGATGCACAACCTAGACTTCGCCTTGACGTGCTCCAGCGGGCGGTAGCTGTCCGCTGGTGGCGCATTCAATTCTGGGGACCTGAATGCCGGCACCACACATCGCAAACTGCGGTTAACACCACCGCTCGCTCCACCGCTGAGCTGTCTGGCCGGACACCCATCGCGGCGCTCAGCTCCAAATTAGTCGGAACAACTCAACTGCCTTTCAAGGAGACACTGCTGCTGCGGCTCGCGCAAGACAATATCTGTGCAGCGAGCTGGTCTGGGGGACGGTTGTAAGCGGAGGTCAAAGCGGATGGGAGAGAAGGGCAACTTACCGAATATAGAAGAGCATGTAGGCCTGCTCATTCATCACAGCCTTGGTGTCGACGAGCCGCACGATGGAGTCGTTCATACGGCACCATTTTCCATCGCTGATCTGTGCACATTTAAAGCACGGCTACACTTGGTTACAATGTTTACAAAACCGCACCCAACATTCTCCGCTCATGTAATAACAACGCACGATACCCTCGAGACAACAAGTTCCTCAAGAGCATCGCCCCAACGTCAGAGCTCCAGAGCGTACTACGGTTGTTATGATGGTGTTGAAGTTACGGTACGGTCTGCCTGAACACATCACTGCATCGATAACCTTGCACAAATTTAATCAAAATCTGAATTTTTATTGAGACTGGAAGAATCTGAGCTACGATGCTCTTTGTCACAGATGTCCAGTAGGGGCGGGTCAGAAAGTTACAACAAACAATACATAAACCGGTAGGAGTGAAGAGTGTAGGAAAGCTAAGCAAGTCACTAAATACAAATAAATAAAGTATATACTGTAAGTAGAAATTGCAGAAATACATCAAAACGCAAGAACAGTTGCAAGACTGGTGGGTTTTATTTATTTAATTAACTTTATTTTTATTATTTTTCTATCTACGTGACTTTACCGAAAGAACAGAAGAATATGAATTCCTGCAGTCACGAAAGTTTGAAGTAAAAATTTTGTTGCAAGACTGTTTAATTTCTTCCTCCCTATTAGACATTTGTAACATTATGGGCGCATTTGCAGATGTGCGTTGTTATTGTTTGATGGTAACAAATGTAATTACCTTATTGTAGCAATAATAATGGCCGCTGTTGGAGTCGGCTCCCTTGTGCACCAGCACCGAGTACAGGGAGTAGATTGCGGGCTCGCCCTGAGACGTTGAGGTGAAGGGTTGCATGTCCAGGTGCTCCGGGTAGGTGATGTTCTACAGGCAGCGCACAGAGACAAACGTTAGAAGAGGAAACGGCAGGGGTGGTGGGGTGGGCAGCAGAGATGGGCACCATCTAAGTTACACGTCAACGTGATGACGTCATGTCTCGCTCATTTGAGCGTTGAAGACGGTGCTCATCTCCTGTTGATAGCCCTGAGCAAGTGGTGGAAATTCTACAGTCATATGACGGGGGGCGAGTCTTTCCGTAGCACTTATTCCAACATGGAGAGGCATTTTCTCCAGCGTTGAACTGACAAGGGCTGTAATAAAATAAATTAATTAGAACTATGTGGAGGGGCAGAATCATTACCCGGTTGATCTTGACGCCGTAGAGGTTGTACCGCTTGATGGAGACGGTGAGGACGTTGGGCAGGCGGTGGAGAGCCATCGTCTTCGTCGCTTCCCCCTTGTGACAGCACCTGCACGACAACAACGCCAGCCATTGCACGCATTCCCCAACCGATGAGGGCAACTTTTAAACGACAAGTCTTCTCATTTTTTCTTTACTATTATTTTAATTAACAGAGAAAACGTATTCTTTATTCAATGTTTTTTGTACAACAATAATTCTGCGTAGTAATGCATTATGTTCTAATTATTTCTCATAATTAATATTCTTCTGTTTATATTATTGTGAGATATATATTTAATCTGCAGACTTTTGAAGCGACAAATGTTTTCAGGGTCACGACACCCGACGGCCCGCTCACCTTGCACAGGTGTATTCATCCAGAATCTCCTCGTTGAAAAACTCCCCAAACGCCTCCACCAGATCCGATGAGTTCTGTTGCCCAACAGAGTGAAAGACAAATGATGACTCTTAAGAAGCATTCCATGAACATCTGCAGAATTATATTGTGACGGCTTCTCCGAAAACCCACATCTTGTATTAAATCGTACGACCGCAATAAACGAGATGACGCACGCTACTGGCAGTGTGTTTGGATGTTAAGTGACTAATTGATGTATGTGTCTGCGTGATGTATGTTGGCACAGAAGGGGGCACAGGTGGTACATCGGCCAGTCATCTCAGTCAACCCATGGCACCTGGGTCTGTCCCGTGACCTCCTGCCAGCGGGCGTTCGACACTTCACGTGGCCTTAAAGTGCACTCAGCCTGGCACAAGCACCGTGGTGACGTCACCGCCATTTAGTGGCGAATGGCGGTTGTTGTTGATGTATGCATGTTGAACCTCCTTCGCACCGTACGTACATGTATAACTGTGAAGCGATGGCTTTCTCATTGCTTACATTAATATGGAGTGCAATGTCCAGGCATGTGTCGTAGGTGTCGGAGTGGTTGCAGCACTGCATGCACTCCACTGCAAAACACAAGCACACATTAGGAAGGGACGTCACATGTTACTTAGTCAAACTAAATGCACGCTTCCCACTGACATAGGTAATTGGTACTTTTCACCAACTGGTAAAAGGTTATTCCGTGGGGGGCACGAGGGGGGAGGGGCTCGTGGGGGAACGAGGGGGGAGGGGCTAGTGCCACCCCCCCCCCCCCCGTGAGTGACGGTTGGTCACTCACGGGGGGTCCACTACCCCGTGAGTGATGGTGGTCAACGCGACCGCTTAACCCCGACACGAATCACGACCTAAAATGACCACTTGGCCGAACCCAACCACACACACGCAGAGGGATCTTGAGCAGTGCTCTGAGTTGTTGGCCGCTCGGCGTTTTGGGCCTCTCCGCTCAGCAGCTGCGACCCAAATCGACGTGGATCGGGGGCTCAGGGGACGCGTGGCGAGGTTGGAACGAGAGGCCTCGAGAGTGAAGAAGAAGAAGAAGCGAGGGGAGAGCGAGGCGAGCTTGGGGTGAGACTCTGAGCGGCAGAAGGCGAAGAAGACGTGGAGTGGGGAACACGTGCAGGGTGAGGACATCAGCATCAGTCACTTAATCATCATCATTCACATGATCATCATCCACATCATCATCATCTACATCATCATCATCATCCACATCTTCGTATTCTTGGTTCTTTCGGTAAAGTCACGAAGATTAAAAAAAATAAGAATAAAATGACAATAAATTAAAATTACATTTTAAAAATAAAAATTCTCAATTGAAAATAATAAAAGCAAAAAACCCACGACGTTTCCATGACAACACAAGTGGTCTTCATCGCTTCATTGCCTGATGAAGACGGCTTGTGTTGCGATCGAAACGTCGTGGGTTTTTTGCTTTTATTATTTTCTATTTGTTTTTACTTTTTATTTTAGGGGTAGGCCCTCATCCAGCAGTTGATTCATCCACGCGTGGCCGGCGTGACGAGGTATGGTCACACAGCCACACCCACACGGTGCGTGAGAGGCGTTCATCCAGCAGTGGATTGAACAAGCCGCGTAGATGGCAATGTATGGGGTGCGTCATGAGGTGTCCGTGTGTGCACCTGTGTGTGTGTGTGCGTTGGTGTTTGATTGACGTTTCTCTCAAAGCTGATGTTGCAACAATCTTCCTGCTGAATATTTGACCATCTGGTCATACGGGATTCGGATTATCCCAATCGTACGGTGTTGTCTGTACGATACCCGTTGAATCAAAGTAGAGTACAAAGTATGTGGCCGCTGTGAATGTCCACACGATGATAAGCCACGTGGGTGAGCTCTCATTTGTGATGGCCAAAGTCGCTTCCGACAAAAGAGCTACGCAGCTCAGAGCGCCTTACCTGGCGGAATAAAAAATAGTTTAATAAGTTGAGTGTGATGACGCAGCAGCAGCTGCTGCAGGCGCAGCCCTGCAATTGCTTGCTCGCTCCACTGTGGACGCACCGGCCTCCACCTACAGCGAGCTCTCTAGAGTCTCACCTCTCGAGGGATGTCTTTGTCCGGCTCTCCCACCACGGACACACCGACTTCGAAGAGGCGGCGGTACCCACACTTTACCCCACCGCGCCTTGGCGCACTGCTGGGTGGACAGAGGCGGCCGGGGGGAGGAGGGAGAGTTAATAGACGTGGCCCCATCGTCTCAACTGTCAGCGAGTACCTCTGATTATTCTTATTCTTATTACTATTCCCACGGTGGTCAATAGTAGCTCTGTATCCCGTAATGCTGCTCTGTGTGTGTGTGTGTGTCAAGTGCAAGGTTGGCAGAAGTGTGTAACTCTGTGCAGTGTGCTCAAATGTGCATTCACGTGTGCATTGGAGAAGCTTCGCTCCTTGTGAATGCGTGTCGGTGCTTCTGTCTCCTGGAAGTGATATATTGAATGTCACAGACGGTCCCTTTCATTTTAAACCACTGTTTACTTCAACGGCTTCAATAAAATTTAATTATTATCATCATGGTGATGATTAAAATATAAAAGTCTTCATACACTTTCCGGCAGTAACACAGGAGGTGTTAAGATGCGCAAACACCAAATAGGCACCCCGACTGCAAGGCATCGAGTCTGCATTGACCACACGTCGTGCTCGTGGTCAAGCATCCAAACCGACGTGCTCTGATGATGCACGCCTTGTCCCTGAAACGACATTGGCCTCCAGCAGAGACGTCCTCCGTCATGGCCTTGACCCACCCACAAGTTGTCAGGCCAGAGAACAACGACACGAGGAGGCGAACGGCAGCACAGAGGCGATGCAAACACCAATCCGTGAATGTGCGGCTAATGCAGACTCGATGCCTTGCAATCGGTGAGTCCATTTTGGGCGTCTTAACACCTCCTGCGTTATTGCCGGAAAGGGTAAAACGCCTCTCTTCTGTCTACATCGCCACGTCGATACCGGCAACACAACTGGTGCCGTGGATGTGTAGCTCGTGATGAATATACAGTAGTGTGTGTGGGGAGAGACAGATATGAAAGAGACAGTGCCACTTGATCTGTTTCTATTCGATAACCTCTTACCACTGTGAGACAGGCGAGGCGTTCACTTCCGTGGGGTGCCACGGGGTGGCGAGATGTTAACTTCCTCGCCCGGTATACAGGAGGTCGTGGGTTCGGTTCCGATGCTGACGCCTGCTGCTGTATATTTGGAGTCTGCGGTGTCTCTCTCCCCGTGGTCGCGTGGATTTGTCTCCAGGTCCTCCGCGTTTTCCCTCCACATTTAAACAACACGCGTCTAGAGTATTTGTGTCTGCCATACATGTCTCCGTGACGAGCCACTTCGTTGAGCTATCATTTGTGATAGCCAGGTCGATGCTCAAAAAAAATCTACATCACACAGTGGGGCCTTACCTGGTAATATAAAATATAAATATTTTAGTTTGCAATGTCAACCAGCACTGCTTCGCATTGAGCTGCATGCGATTGCACTGGCAATGATCTCTCTACAGACACAGGACTCACGAGGTGGCTTTGCAGTCACGTCAGCTCATTTTCCCTCGAGCAAGAGACGACAGTGGTGGACTGTACGGTCCATAGCTTGAGTCGCACTGTGGCTGGTCTTGAATGTGCCTCTATCTCTGCGAGTCTTTTATGGGTCTCTACGAGTCTCCATGTATCACAACGTGTGTGTGGGTTTACTATACGGTCCATAGCTTGAGTTGCAGCACCACAGTCACACTGTGGCTGGTCTTTAATTTGCCTCTATCTCTGCGAGTCTCTTATGGGTCTCTACGAGTCTCCATGTATCACAACGTGTGTGTGGGTTTTCTCTACGGTCCTTAGCTTGAGTTGCATGGCCACAGTCGCACTGCTGCTGCTGCATGTTGCAGCTCGTCTCTAATTTTCCATTCGTGAAAACGTGCACATCGTTCCGTTGATGTTCTGGTGCGGTTCATGGTGACAGCGGTGTATTTGCAGAGAATTGTCCATGCCAGGAGGTGTGCGGTGGTTGATGTTTGGGTCCCGAACGAGGCGTTCATTCCGGACGTCCGCGCTGTTCCACCGTTCGCCGGCGATCTTCCAGAACTGTGCGAGAGCCACAGCCCGGATGGATCCGAGGTTCATCCACGTACTCGATAGCAGCGATTTCTCAACCCCTTTCGTTCCAACGGGACACTTTCGAGCTCGCTCGATCTTCACGGCGCACCGAACCAAAGAGTCGGTCCTGCTAATGAGCACAACTTTGCGGCGGCACACCGCTCGAGATGCCACGAGGAGGTTGGGGCAGCTCAGAGGTCCTAGCGCCGAGCCGGCGCCACTGACACCCTGGGTTGGAGTGAGGGCTGCAACCACTGCCTGTGATTGAACCGGGTTCATCTTCTTTGGTTCTTTCGGTAAAGTCACGTAGAATGAGAATAGAATAATACATTATTAATATAAAATAACACAATAAAATTCTCACGACGTTTCGGCCACAACACAAGCGGCCTTCTTCAGGTGAAAGGAACAGACCCGTCGGGATGACAGAGCTTCAATGAACGTTGTTAAGATTCGTAGCGTCTTTTTAAGCTGGTTTAGAGAAGAGAGGCACCTTGACAAAGGGGTTTACATATAAAACAGGAGAATTTAGCATTGAAATAGCTGAGTGATTAGCTTGTGACTGGTCACAGAAATGGCTATGTTAAAGTCAAAGCATACACATTCACAGAGGCACCTAGTATAAATCAAACAAGAGAATTTAGCATTGAAATAACTGAGGGATTAGCTTGTGACTGGTCATAGAAATAGCTATGTTAAAGTCAAAGCCTACACATCTACAGAGGCACCTAGTACATGGACGCCAAAGGGGCTGCAACAACTCGACTATCATATAGTAAAACGATGTGAAAAAACCTAAGTCTAAATCACATCAATATAATAAATGTACTCAATATATTCTTCAATAAGCTGAGCTATTAACAGTAACTGGGTATACACTACACTATATAATGAATACCATATAGTAAACCAATAAAAATTAAAATATAAACTACCTCAATGTTATCAATCAACTCTATATATTCTCCAATCAGCTAAGCTGCCAACAATAAGTCGTTATATATGACAATGCTATATGGCGAAAAAATGGGTGGATTCTTACCCTCAACTTCAGCACCACGGATAGCTACGAGCCCCGTTTAGACGGACGAGTTCATCCATGGTCGGAACGGAGGAGGGGGAGAGAGCTGCGAGGCGCTGTTATACTCCATGTTGTAAACCATACCATTAACCGTGGTGTGAGAGGTATTAAGAGTCAATGCCAGCAAAAGAGCTGCGGTCTGAAGGTCATCGTAAAATACAATTAATTAAGAACCGAAATGGTTTAAAACATCTTTCCAATGGTTATTAAGCCAGAATCCATCTTCTCGGTTGAAATTGTCTCTGTGCATGTATATGTGAATGGCCTTATGAACGAATCTCTCATGGTAGCCGGTTGGTTTGCAAAGAACCTCCGTCTTGGAGAAGTCAATGTCATGTGTAACCATTGTGTTATTTTATTTTATTAATTTATTAATTTATTCTCATTCTACGTGACTTTACCGAAAAAACCAAAGAAGATGAATCCTTGCAGTCACGAAAGCTTTAAATCGAAATTGAACCGGGTTCTCGAGTTTAACGAGTGGATGGCTTTGGCCCAGCTAACAATGACTTTGCCCATGAAATGTGTGTATACATATTAGAATCAGAATTTCACTTCATTCGGATAAATTCCACTGAAACATGCGATAAACGCCAATGTCATTACGAGGGCCCTTAGACAGGATAGAGCTGTGGATGAAGGAGAGAGTTGTGGATGAAGAGGAGAGAGTTGTGTGTGAAGGAGGGAGCTGTGTGTGACAGGGAAGGTGGAAACAATTGACTGGAACCCTTCCCTGTCTCCGCGTGTTGGCGAGGGGAGCGTTGGCTACACCGTGCAGAAGTCTCCAATGTTGCCCCCCTGTAATGGGGGATCAGCCGTCAACATTCGTGTGTCCCCCTCTTGAAAGCCATTTTGGGAATGTGTATTGCTCGTTTTCTTCCATGCAAGGGAGGTGCGAGGTCATATTCGTCTACGTCAGGGGTCGCGCAAACCTGCGGCTCTTTAAGCGACCGCTTCGTGACGTTATTTATTAAGGACCCACCGTCTCGTATTCACGTGGCATGGTGGCTCTTGAAATTTAGATAGATATTTTTCAATATAATATACCAAATTAGAAAAAAACAACGGCCCGTCTTGTTATTTTGGCTGCCGACGCCTGGTCCGTGTAGAAAGCGGCGTCCTCTCCTCGCGTGTTAAAAATAAATTGCCCGTGAATTCAGAATTGGTTCCACCACTCGTGACGGCCAAACAGCAGCGTGCTGCCACGCCTGGGAATGACCATCAAGGAGGAGTGAGCAACAGGAGCCTTGCGATGCGACCGTGTCAGCCACCACCACGACGACAGACTCTGCGGGACGCGTGTGTACTTTTTATTCGAAAAAGATTATGTACAAAACACAGATGAGAGAACATGCCGGTTTTGGAAGGGCATCTCCATAATCATCTCGATGGTCATCTCTATAATCATCTCAATGATCATATCGATGATCATCTCGATGGGCATCTCCATGGTCATCTCCATAATCATCTCCATAATCATCTCGATGGTCATCTCCATAATCATCTCAATGATCATATTGATGATCATATCGATAGGCATCTCCATGGTCATCTCCATAATCATCTCGATGGTCATCTCCATGATCATCTCCACGATTATCTCGACGGTCATTTCGATGGTCATCTCCATGAGCATATCGATGGGCATCTCCATGGTCATCTCCATGGTCATTTCTATGATTATCTTGATGTCATCTCGGTGGTCATCTCATTGGTCATCTGCATGGTCATCTCGATGGTCAACTCGATGGTAATCTCCAATATCATCTCCATGATCATCTCCATGATCATCTCGATAGTCATCGCCATGATCATCTCCATGGTCATCTCCATGATCATATCGAAGATAATCTCGATGGTCATCTCCATAATCATCTCCACGATCATCTCGATGGTCATCTCAATGGTCATCTCCATGATTATCTCCATAATCATCTCGATGGTCATCTCCATAATCATCTCCATGATCATTTCCACGATCATCTCGATGGTCATCTCCATGATCATCTCGATGGTCATCTCCATGATCATATTGATGGTCATATCGATGTTCATCTCCATGGTCATCTCCATGATCATTTCGATGATGATCTCCATGATCTCAGAATGGAATCGTAGTCACGTCCATCTTCAAAATTAGCGGCCGGTGTACATCCCTTGTGTTTTTCGTCCAATAACTGAAAAATAAAGAGATAGTTTAAATCATCATCATCAAAGCTACTTGTGATCTATATCTCGTGAACGCCTTTTCCAATATACAGGAGCATCCGAGCGTAATTGTGTTAGAGAGTACAATATTTTAAATACACGATGCGTAGCCAAGTTGACCCCGACACTGAAGGAAAGTTGTGAAAATCGATCGGAGGCCGCGCGGCCCCTTTAAAGAACATGCACGAGTTTTGTGAACTTTAAACACAACCACCCCCACCCCACCCCTTACCCCTCCCCTGTACCGTCAAACGAACACAAAAAAACGCGTCAAAAACACCCACGAACGAACGAACAAAACGGCGAGTGTACAAGTGAGTGAGTGTACAAGTGAGTGAGTGTACAAGTGAGTGAGTGTACAAGTGAGTGAGTGTACAACTGAGTGAGTGTACAAGTGAGTGAGTGTACAAGTGAGTGAGTGTACAAATGAGTGAGCGTGGAGGCGAGTGTTCAGGCGGGAGTGCAGATGAGTGTACAGGTGAGTGTACAGGTGAGTGTACATGTGAGTGAGTGTCACAGGTGAGTGTACAGGTGAGTGTACAGGTCAGTGTACAGGTGAGCGTGCATGTGAGTGTACATGTGAGTGAGTGTCACAGGTGAGTGTACAGGTGAGTGTACAGGTCAGTGTACAGGTGAGCGTGCAGGCGAGTGTACATGTGAGTGAGTGTCACAGGTGAGTGTACAGGTGAGTGTACATGTGAGTGAGTGTCACAGGTGAGTGTACAATTGAGTGTACAGGCGAGTGTACATGTGAGCGTGCAGGTGAGTGTACATGTGAGTGAGTTTCACAGGTGAGTGTACAGATGAGTGTACAGGTGAGTGTACATGTGAGTGAGTGTCACAGGTGAGTGTACAGGTGAGTGTACAGGTGTGTGTACAGGTGAGTGAGTGTCACAGGTGAGTGCACATGTGAGTGACTGTACAGGTGAGTGTACAGGTGAGTATACAGGTGAGTGTACAGGTGAGTGAGTGTACAGGTGAGTGTACATGTGAGTGAGTGTCATAGCTGAGTGTCACAGGTGAGTGTCCATGTGATTGAGTGTCACAGGTGAGTGTCACAGGTGAGTGTACAGGTGAGTGTACAGGTGAGCGTGCAGGTGAGTGTACAGGTGAGTGTACAGGTGAGTGAGTGTCACAGGTGAGTGTCACAGGTGAGTGTACAGGTGAGTGTACAGGTGAGTGAGTGTCACAGGTGAGTGTACAGGTGAGTGTACAGGTGAGCACCTGGAACGCGTCGTTGGCGCACTTGCGGCACGGGTTGTGCTGGCAGGGCAGGATGACCACGGGCTTGGAGGACATCTCCAGGCAGAGGGGGCACAGCAGCTGGCGCGCTCCAGCTCCTCGTAGCGCGCCTGGGACTCGCGCAGCAGCAGCAGCGACCCACAGGCGGACAGCCTCGTCGGCACAGCTGTCACGCACAGGCGGACAGCCTCGTCGGCACAGCTGTCACGCACAGGCGGACAGCCTCGTCGAAAAACAGCTGTCACGCACAGGCGGACAGCCTCGTCGGCACAGCTGTCACGTCCAGGCGGACAACCTCGTCGAAAAACAGCTGTCACGCACAGGCGGACAGCCTCGTCGAAAAACAGCTGTCACGCACAGGCGGACAGCCTCGTCGGCATAGCTGTCACGCACAGGCGGACAGCCTCGTCGACACAGCTGTCACGCACAGGCGGACAGCCTCGTCGCTGCTACAGCTGTCACGTACAGGCGGACAGCCTCGTCGCTGCTACAGCTGTCACGTTCCCGGGCTCCCTATCCTCCTCTTCCCCATGTCACGTGGAGACAGAGAGAGAGAGAGGGCATTCACACCACGAGGTCACGTGGCCCACCCTCCAAGAAGAACGGAGCACAGAGCAGTGACCCTCACAACAACGAGCCAAGTGCCGGGCGACTAAAATGCAGCAAGTTGACAAGTGGGGAGCGCAGGTGTTGCATCTTCCAGTCTCCCCAGTCAGTCAACCTATGACACCTGGGCCTGACCCCTGACCTCCTGTTAGCAAGCTTTCGACAATTCACAAGGCCTCAAGGTGCACCGAGTCTTGTACAAGCTCTGTGTTAATTATTATTATTCCTCCCTAAAGGTGAAATAATTTTAGTGGGTGATCTAAATTGGAATTGGCTAGACCCCCGGCCGTGGCCACAAATTTTACAGATTTATTTAACTTGTTTCAATTAATAAATGTCCCCACAAGACCCAACCTAAAAAATCCGGGACAGTCAACTCTTCTTGACGTCCTATTGACAAATGCCCCTCACAATTTCGCACTGACTGGTGTTCTGGGTAATAACCTTAGTGATCACTCCTTCATTTTTGGTGTGAGATCATCAGCCAGACCCAAAGCCCCCCCTAAAATTGTTGAGAAGCACTCTTTGAGGCACTTCAGCACTCAGGGATTTACAAATGATGTGCTTCACTCGGATATTGATAAGGTCTGTGATATCCCCAACCTGACTATGGCTTCGGAGACTTTCAGGTACACGTTTCTCCAAATTCTTAACAAACATGCTCCGTTGGTTAGATTTAAAACTAAAGGCAACCGCCCACCATGGTATGATCCTTTGATTAAAAAGCTCATGAAAACTAGGGACAAGGCTTGGGCATGTGCTCAGAAAAGTAATTTGGTAAATGACTGGCTAGAATACAGAATTTTAAGGAATAGATGCGTAAAAAAAATACGGCATGCAAAAAATGCCTATTTTTCCTCCACTCTCCTTGAATCACATGGAAATGCCAGGATTTTTTGGAAAACAATCAAATCTATCGAAAAGGCATTCAAAACAGAAAATCTGCCCGTTGAGCTTCACCGAAATGGGGAATATTTTTCAGATCCCAAAAAAATAGTTGACAATTTTAACCTTCATTTTTCTGAAGCTGGTAATCTTTTTGATAATGTATTGGGAGTCACCCCTGCTCCTGCAAATTCCTACACCCCTGTCCAAACATTAAACGAATTTAGTTTCCAACCAATCCACGAGAGTAATGTTCTGAAACAACTGTCCTACCTCAAAGGGTCCTCCTCTACCGGAGCAGATAGTTTTCCCGTCTTTGCTCTACTAACTGTTGGTAACCTAATATACAAACCTATAGCCCATATTTTCAACCTGTCCATCAAAGAAGCATCAGTTCCTCTAGAATGGAAACATTCCTATGTTCGTGCACTTCACAAAGGGGGCCCTAAAGATGATCCCAATAACTACCGACCTATCTCAATTTTGTCCCCATTGATGAAAATTTTTGAAAAATTAGTGAACTACCAAATTAGCAGTTTCCTGTCCACCAACAATTTACTACATCTAAAACAATCTGGGTTCTGGAAAAAATACAGCACCACATCTGCTGCATTAGACTCTTTGAATCAAATTTACAATAGCCTTGATAATAAGCAGTACTGTGCTGTCTTTTTCTTGACCTGTCCAAAGCTTTTGATACAGTTGACCACAACACCCTGCTTAGTAAACTAAGTTGCCTCGGTTTTTCCGAGAACACAGTACAATGGTTAAAAAATTACCTCTTTTCTCGCACCCAAACTGTATTCACAGATGGTTGGAAGTCAAACAGTGTTAAGATAACAAAAGGGGTTCCACAGGGTTCCATCCTCGGCCCCCTCTTGTTCTCTCTTCATGTCAATGACTTGGGCACTGAACTGGATCATTCCAGGGTAAATCTTTTTGCAGATGACACGATACTGATTACTGCTGGCCGCTCTCCGGATGACGTGATTGCTAAGCTCCAGGTTTATTTCAACAAACTACAACATCAGTTAGTTTCTCTTAAACTAGTCCTGAATACCTCCAAAACCAAGGTGCTATGCTTCTCTCCGGGACTAAAGCAGGAAGTTATTTTTCCCCAATTACATTCCTTGAATAATTATCAAATAGAGCAAGTCGAGATCTATAAGTATCTTGGGGTCATCCTGGATTCAAAACTTAGTTTTGAAGATCACATTGATTATATTGGTAAAAAGACAAAAATAAAAATTGGTTTTCTGTATCGACACAAGCACTGCTTCCCCCCAATGTTCCGTTTGGAATTGATAAAAGCTACCATATTGCCTCTACTTGACTACTGTGACATCGTGTATAAATCAGCCCCAAGTACTGTACTGAAGAAGCTTGATTCCATCTATCACTCGGCCTTAAGATTTGCATTGAACTGTCCATATAGGACTCACCACTGTGATCTCTACATTGGGTCAAACTTAACATCTCTTAATGTTCGACGGCTTGTGCACCAGATCTTATTTATTCACGATGTACTTACAAAAAATTCCGCAGACTACCTACTGGATCTCCTCTCTGTTTCAAAGAACAAATTTGACCTCAGGTCTTCGCTCATTTACCAGCTTCACATTCCCTATTGCCGTACAAAAACTGGAGGAAGGGCCTTTGCTATTGATGCCCCCAGGGTCTGGAATGCTATTGCCAATAAACTGCAACTTGAATCACTACCTATGAGATCTTCACTCAAAACTGCTCTAGAGGAGTTGTACAACCCTAGCTGCCACTGCTATTCAGTGGCCTAAAATATGGCTCTAGATTTTGGTGTTATAATTTATTTATGTAGTTTATTGTTAAAAATTCGGTGACAGTCCCTATGATCACTGTTACATTGGATTTATGGCTTTTATTTTGGTGATTTTCGAAAAGTTTTTTTTTGTTTTGGCCATGTTTTTGTTTATTTTAGTACGGAGTTAGACTGATGGCTTTAATCTTAGTTGTCTTGTGGTTGTTGTTGTTTGTTGTTATTTGACTTGCATCCCACTGGGATTTTTGCACACAGCGTTGGTGTACGGTGCTATTTCAGGAATATTTTGATATTTTTTTCCTGGATTTTCTGTTTGCACAGTCACATAGTCACTTTAAGATGTTTTCTTGTTCAGATTTTTTTGTTTGTTGCGGTTGCACCCGATTCAAGAGCCGAATGGCTCACAGGGCTATACCAAATAAATAAACTATGAACTATGTACTATGTGGTAATGTTACTGTCACTTATTGGCGAACGACGGTCGTTATCGATGTTAGAGTTGGTCGGTGTTGGTGCGTGTGTACCTCTTTATCGTGAGCGTGCACACGTGTGCATTAGAGGTACGGGGCTCTAGCATATAGCGCCACCCCGTGGTCACGTTGTGTAACTGAACACAACTGTCAAAGAATACGCGGTGGGGTCAAAGGAAACAACTGAACCGGCTTTAGAGTGAGAAGGCGAGTGTTTGAACTCGAGCGAGGTCAAGTAGATACACAAGTGCAGCCGCCAGGGGGGGCAAGCCGAGTCCAGCGCTGGCACGTACCACCAGATGCTGTGGCACCAATAACGAACCCCCAGGGGGCTTCGAATGTATGTTGAACTTATTTCGCGGCGTACGTAGCCAACAAAGTAAACACAAAAAGCAGTTCTAAAGAAATGTAGTTTGTCATCTAGATTTAAAAGTACATAGCTCCCAGTGGCTTCCTAGAGCGTTCCAGACGGCCACAGAAGCGCATCTGAAACCGCGCGATGCGGTGACCGTCTTTGTTCGATGGCTCAGCCAAAAGCCGCTGCTGCGAGGATGGTCGGAGTTCGCGTGATTGTTTATGCTCCTTGACGAGATCAGCAAGGCATTATGGTTCATTTGTGGCAGGCCCTTTGTTGCATATATAGGTGTTATGAAAATTGATGAAAATAATGAAAATTAAATGAAATTTGAAATGTTCATAATTTATCCGAAATTATGTTAATTGGTGTAATTATGCGTATACATTACGCTGATTCGAGAGATAATCGTATTATTTTATGCGAGTGGGCGTGGTTATAATAATCCAGGTCGTTATGGATTATGTGGTCGAGCCTCGGTGACGAGGTTTGGTTATTAATTGGAACAACGCGATTAATCGTATGCAGTGACGCAGGCGTTGTGAGCGTAAATGAGAGAGAGTCGATTCGACTCTGCTCTTTAATTCCGTATTATCGATAAGGATACGATTACTCTCGATTGAACATCATGAATTATGTGTGTTATGGATTATGTGTGGTGATAGGTCCCCTCAAAGTTCAGATCTCATACGCAGAACAATATTATGCAGAATTTCAGAAAGAATCACACACAAACCTTCTGCTTCAATCAATTTTATTTTCTAGCTAACTTAAATTTTTGGATAATATGAAAACTAAATCTCGAGATTTTGGAATTTCAACACAGCGTTAACATGATACCATCACGATTGCGGTGTTTCACTTTGATAACGGCACCTGTGGTTAATTCCCGACGCGTAACACAATCGATCGGTTGTTGAGAGAGAGATTAAAAACATGCGAACTATTCTATCAAAACCTTAACCTTATAATATGCAAACTCGTATACTTGAATTGTTACACAACACGGCACTCGGTCTTTGATTCGTATCCAATCTTTAACACATTCTGATATGCGAAGTTATTATGCTTGAAATCGTCAGCACAGTACCACGTCGATGTTCGTTCATTGATTCATAACGATTATGCAATTAAAGCGTTCGACTGAAATACTTCTAATTGCCTTATCAACACCACTCAATGGCCGCAATGTTTTCGTCACTTGAATTGTCACACAACACAGCATTCGGTCATTGATCATGCGCGGCCCTTAATGCAATTATTGTCACGTTGTTAACAATAGGATGACTGATTATTATGCAACGCTACTCGTTGAAAGGGCACTCCAACCAGTATTATTCTTGAAGGCACAAATATGCGTTTGAATTCGTTATTTCATTCATGGATACCAGCAAGATTATGCAGAAAGAAAAATATTAACGAACGATTCAAGTATTCTTCTTTGGTTCTTTCGGTAAAGTCACGTAGAATGAGATTAAAATAATAAATTGATAAAATAAAATAACGAGACTGTCTGGTAGGACAGCGCTGTCCCTTCACCTGATGAAGGCCGCTTGTGTTGTGGCCGAAACGTCGTGAGAATATTATTGTGTTATTTTATTTTATCAATTTATTATTTTAATCTCATTCTACGTGACTTTACCGAAAGAACCAAAGAAGAATACTTGAGTCGTTCGTTAATATTAATCATTGCAGTCACGAAAGCTTTAAATCGAGACTCAAGCATTTCTAATTGACTTTCTCAACGCAACTCAATGGGTGGCGATGTTTCCCTTTGAGATCCTTATCTCGGGCCAATCTTTTAATTAATTGTGGCCAGACCCCTGACAGGGAACCGGTTGAACACGCTCTTCACCCCCTACGAGCGGCGCTCCGTGGTGAGGTGCCAAGAATTAATCCTTATTAATGGTTCAGTTGGTAATTTATGCGGTTAGAAGTACAGCCTCAACACAATATTAAAGAGGAAAATTATGAACACTCTTAAAAACGACGGATTATTCACTCGGTCGTTGCGATGTTTCCACAATCACGGATGGTTCAATGGCTTGAGGTTTTAGGCTTTTGTTAATGACCCGTGTGTGTGTGTGTTGAATGGTATGAGTGGTGAAAGAGTAGGCCAATGTTCAGAATCGATTCTTTGCGTCAAGCAGACGTCTGGATTGTCGTGTAGTAGGGGGCAGTGTATCATACGTATCAGTTGATTCTTCTTTCAGTAGTTGGTTCGGACTCGGCGGACGTTGGTGAACGAGTTGATACGTTCATCTTCTTTGGTTCTTTCGGTAAAGTCACGTAGAATGAGAATAAAATAATCAATTGATAAAATAAAATAACACAATAATATTCTCACGACGTTTCGGCCACAACACAAGCGGCCTTCATCAGGTGAAGGGGTGAGACTGTCTGGTAGGACAGCGCTGGAGTGAAAGAGCCACGTTCAGATCACGGCCTTTAAGCTGTGTGAGAGGAACAAAGCGCCTTGACAAAAGAATTAGCATATAATTTAGCATTGAAATGGCTGAATTATCAGCTTGTGACTGGTCACAGAAATAGCTATGTTAAAAGTTAAAGCATACACATCCGCAGAGGCACCCATTGTTAAAGGAATTAGCATAGAATTTAGCATTGAAATAGCTAAGTTAAGGCATACACATCCGCAGAGGCACCCCTTGACAATGGAATTAGCATAGAATTTAGCATTGAAATAGCTGAGTGATTAGCTTGTAACTTCTACAGAAATAGCTACGTTAAAGTCAGAGCATACACATTCACCGAGGCACTTAGTACAAATCAAACAGGATAATTTAGCATTGAAATAACTAGGCGAATTTAGCATTGAAATAACTGAGTGATTAGCTAGTGACTGGTCACAGAAATGACTACACATCTGAGCTATTCACAGTACTATATAGTGAACCAACAAAAACTAAAATATAAATTACCTTCATGTTATCAATACACTCTATATTCTCCAATCAGCTAAGCTACCAACAATAAGTCGTTATATATCACAATGCTATATGGCGAAAAAATGGGTGGATTCTTACCCTCAAATTTCAGCACCACGGATAGCTACGGGCCCCGTTCAGACGGACGAGTTCGTTGTTGTAGTTGCGATGACCGTCCGGTAGATGGCGGTAGAAGCACGCCCGCAGCGGCGCGTTGTACGCGGACGCTAGGTAATGCGCGCAGTGCGTTTGCGAGCAGCTGGCACGCTGGTGCTCCGTCTTCGGCGGTTGTAGATTGCAGGCTCACGATTCGCTCGTGGTGGCGCTGGCCGCTAACAGCGGCAGCGGGTCGCCAATCGGCGACACTCGCCAATTCGGCGAGTTTGTAGAGGCGTCTCCGGCGTCGGTGATGGCTGGTCTTCTGCTGAGACGAGTTGAGCGGGTCTTCTGCTGAGATGAGTTGAGATGAGTCTTCTTCTGTTGAGCTGGCCCCGAGGGCTGATGAGTTGAATTCAATGCTGAAACGGCTCCTTTTTATGCCAAAAATCTCTCTCCTTCTTGGCTCCTCCTCCCGAGGCGGAGCTATCTTTGATCTGATCGTGTGTCGGCTGGTAGACCAAGACCTCTCAGCATGGAAGGAGGAATTGGAGGAATTAACAAGTGAAATTCAGGGGAATAGTAACCATGATAGGAGTGACAGAAGAGTGATATGGAGGTGACTGACCACCGGTGAGCAAGAAGCCAGAGTGAATCAGAATCTTTATTTAGACTAGAGGAATCCGATGAGCCATGAAGCTCGTTTTCACAGATGTCCATTTGGGGCAGTTGAGCAAGTTCCAACAGAAAGTCAGTGAGTGCTGGATCATCAATCACCCTGCTTTATGTTGAATTCTATCAAGTGCAGTGAGGTAGAAAATGGGTACTCCACCCCAGATGTGACAACAGTTTTCCAATTGCATGAGTGGTGACACCCTGGGTTGGAGTGAGGGCTGCAACCACTGCGTGTGATTGAAACGGGTTCTCGAGTTTAACGAGTGGATGGCTTTGACCCAGCTAACAATGACTGCACCCATCAAATGTGTGCACACATTTTAGAGTCAGGATTTCACTTCATTCGGATAAATTCCACCGAAACATGCGATTAACGCCAATGTCATCACGAGGGCCCTTAGGCAGGATAGAGCTGTGGATGAAGGAAAGAGTTGTGGATGAAGAGGAGAGAGAGTTGTGTGTGAAGGAGGGAGCTGTGTGTGACGGTGGAAACAATTGACTGGAACCCTTCCCTGTCTCCGCGTGTTGGCGAGGGGAGCGTTGGCTACACCGTGCAGAAGTCTCCGATGTTGCCCCCCTGTAATGGGGGATCAGCCGTCAACATTCTTGTGACCCCCTCTTGAAAGCCTTTCTGGGAACGTGTATTGCTCGTTTTATTCCATGCAAGGAAGTTGCGAGGTCATATTCGTCTACGTCAGGGGTCGGGCAAACCTGCGGCTCTTTAAGCGACCGCTTCGTAACGTTATTTATTAAGGACCCACCGTCTCGTATTCACGTGGCATGGTGGCTCTTGAAATTTAGATAGATGTTTTTCAATAGAATATACCAAATTAGAAAAAAACAACGGCCCGTCTTGTTATTTTGGCTGCCGACGCCTGGTCCGTGTAGAATGCGGCGTCCTCTCCTCGCGTGTTAGAAATAAATTGCCCGTGAATTCAGAATTGGTTCCACGACTCGTGACGGTCAAACAGCAGCGTGCTGCCACGCCTGGGAATGACCATCAAGGAGGAGTGAGCAACAGGAGCCTTGCGATGCGACCGTGTCAGCCACCACCACGACGACAGACTCTGCGGGACACGTGTGTACTTTTTATTCGAAAAAGATTATGTACAAAACACAGATGAGAGAACACGCCGGTTTTGGAAGGGCATCTCCATAATCATCTCGATCGACATCTCCATAATCATCTCAATGATCATATCGATGATCATCTCGATGGGCATCTCCATGGTCATCTCCATAATCATCTCCATAATCATCTCGATCGTCTTCTCCATAATCATCTCAATGATCATATTGATGATCATCTCGATAGGCATCTCCATGGTCATCTCCATAATCATCTCGATGGTCATCTCCATGATCATCTCCACGATCATCTCCACGATCATCTCGATGGTCATCTCGATGGTCATCTCCATGATCATCTCGATGGTCATCTCCATGATCATATCGATGGGCATCTCCATGGTCATCTCCATGGTCATTTCTATGATTATCTTGATGTCATCTCGGTGGTCATCTCATTGGTCATCTGCATGGTCATCTCGATGGTCAACTCGATGGTCATCTCCAATATCATCACCATGATCATCTCCATGATCATCTCGATAGTCATCGCCATGATCATCTCCATGGTCATCTCCATGATCATATCGAAGATAATCTCGATGGTCATCTCCATAATCATCTCCACGATCATCTCGATGGTCATCTCCATGGTCATCTCCATGATCATATTGATAGTCATATCGATATTCATCTCCATGGTCATCTCCATGATCATTTCTATCGTCATTTCCATGATTATCTCGATGGTGATCTCCATGATCATCTCGATGATGATCTCCATGATCTCAGAATGGAATCGTAGTCACGTACATCTTCAAAATTAGCGGCCGGTGTACATCCTTTATGTTTTTCTTCCAATAACTAATATTTTAAATACACGATGCGTAGCCGAGTTGACCCCGACACTGAAGAAAAGTTGTGAACATCGATCGGAGGCCGCGCGGCCCCTTTTAAGAACATGCACGAGTTTTGTGAACTTTAAACACAACCACCCCCACCCCACCCTTACCCCTCCCCTGTACCGTCAAACGAACACAAAAAAACCGCGTCAAAAACACCCACGAACGAACGAACAAACGGCGAGTGTACAAGTGAGTGAGTGTACAAGTGAGTGAGTGTACAAGTGAGTGAGTGTACAAGTGAGTGAGTGTACAAGTGAATGAGCGTGGAGGCGAGTGTTCAGGCGGGAGTGCAGGTGAGTGTACAGGTGAGCGTGCAGGTGAGTGTACATGTGAGTGAGTGTCACAGGTGAGTGTACAGGTGAGTGTACAGGTGAGCGTGCAGGTGACTGTACATGTGAGTGAGTGTCACAGGTGAGTGTCACGGGTGAGTGTACAGGTGAGTGTACAGGTGAGTGCACAGGTGAGTGAGTGTACAGGTGAGTGTCACAGGTGAGTGTACAGGTGAGTGTCACAGGTGAGTGTACATGTGAGTGAGTGTACAGGTGAGTGTACAGGTGAGTGTACAGGAGAGTGTACATGTGAGTGTACAGGTGTGTATACAGGTGAGTGAGTGTCACAGGTGAGTGTACAGGTGAGTGTACATGTGAGCGTGCGGGCGAGCACCTGGAACGCGTCGTTGGCGCACTTGCGGCACGGGTTGTGCTGGCAGGGCAGGATGACCACGGGCTTGGAGGACATCTCCAGGCAGAGGGGGCACAGCAGCTGGCGCGCTCCAGCTCCTCGTAGCGCGCCTGGGACTCGCGCAGCAGCAGCAGCGACCCACAGGCGGACAGCCTCGTCGCTGCTACAGCTGTCACGTACAGGCGGACAGCCTCGTCGCTGCTACAGCTGTCACGTACAGGCGGACAGCCTCGTCGCTGCTACAGCTGTCACGCACAGGCGGACAGCCTCGTCGCTGCTACAGCTGTCACGTTCCCGGGCTCCCTATCCTCTTCCCCATGTCACGTGGAGACAGCCAGAGAGGGAGGGCATTCACACCACGAGGTCACGTGGCCCAGGAGAGAACAAATCCCCCCCCCCCCTCTAAACCAACTCCCAACAGGGGGCGAGGGAGTTTGTCCAAGTCAAACTCCCTCGCCCCCTGTCAAACACCAACTATGGACTCGTCCATCACTGGTCCCACCTCCCTCACGGAAAATCATCGAAGTCAACGTACAGTAGGACAGTCCACAGAAGCGGCATCGACAACAACAACAGCCGTCACCATTCGCCACTAAGTGGCGGTGACGTCCCCACGGCGTTTGTGCCAGGCTAGGTGCACTCTTAGGCCACGCGAAGTGTCGAATGCTCGCTGACAGGAGGTCACGGGACAGAACCCTGCAGGTGCCATGGGTTGACGGACTCGAGATGGCTGGCAGACGCCACCAGCTGTGCCAACTCGCCGCATTTTAGCCGCCCGCCTCTCCGCTCGTTGTTGTGAGCGTCGCTCCTTTGCCCCTCCGTCGTCGTTGTTGCTGGAGGGCGACTGCCTCCAACTGCCCGGGAGCGTCCCTCACGAGCCTCCTCCACAGAGGCCGATCTTGACACTGCCGGTACCGCTCATCGGCAAGTCCACTCGGCTCCACATCCTCCAACCAGGTACCTTTGTAGACCCGCAATGATGCCGTGCCGTGTTGGCAGTCCACTGCTGGATGAAGGCTTCGGGTCGCCACGGTGGCTAGGAGATGTTAACTACCTCGCCCGGTGTGCAGGAGGTCGTGGGTTCGATCCCGACCCCGACGCCTGCTGCTGCTGCTGTATATTTGGAGTCTGCGGTGTCTCTCTCCCCGGGGTCGCGTGGATTTTTGCTCCGGGTGCTGCGGTGTTTCCATTCCACATTGAGAATCGACGTGTTTCCAATATTTGGCTGCTCTAAATGACCACACGATAAGCCACTTTGTTGAGCTATCATCTGTGGCCAGGTCGCTTCTTATAAAAGCGCTATGTAGCTCAGTGTGACTTAGGTGGTTAAAATAAATAAAAATAGTAAAAATAACAACACCACCACTCCACGCACACAGAACATCTGTCGTGATCCTGACTGCAGTGCTCATCTCGATATGGTCGATGAAAGTGAATTACGTGACGGCCGCTACGTTCAAAGGTTTCGTCACCTTTGGGTGGCATCAGTTGCTGCTCTGGCCCATCGGGAAATACAATAATGCCTTGATGGAGGCTCCATTGAAGATGCGTGCGACCCTCTCAACTGGCCGTCTGACCCGAATGTTCGGTCCAACCCGAGCTGAATATCGAGTGGAACTGTGTGACCCTGGGGCTATTAGCTACAAAGCAACACTTTATTTTTTACTGCCCACGGTAAATCCACTGCTGGATGAAGGCCTTCCCACCATTGTGGTTCTTTGACCATATCCCACCACGGGTGCTCGATGCTGGTCGGTGAAGGTAGCGGGCAACCAGCCCTGACATCACTCGCCAGTCGTGTCGTTGTTAGCCCTGGACAGGAATTGAACTCGGGTGGAGCCGGTTCGTAGCGTGGCGCGCTACCCATCTGTGCCACTTCTCGTCACCCTCTTTGGCTGTTTACTCAACGACCCCAACATCCGTCAATGATGACCGATTCCATTCATAAAGTGCGCTCTTGCCGCCGTGTGCGCTGAGTAGTACTCAGTATTAAACACGCCTTGACTACTCTATACAGGGTGGGATAGAGATCTCTACTCAACCCTGCAGGGTGACCACTCTCATAGTGAAGGCGTTCACACTCGAGCTGCGGTTGCCCTGTGTCAGTGGTTGCATCATTAACTGTGCGAAATCATTATCAAACCATTACTTTAAAAATGCAGAATTTGCCATTAAGTTACTCTCCTTGGATTTAGCAGAATTCCACAATAGCTCTCTCAATAGCTGTAGCGATTGAGTAATGATTTTTAAAAATTTTTCGTTGTTCAATTGAACGCTATTTAAATGACCCCTTAAGTGTAGAAAAATCATTGAATGTTGTAGTATAAAACTCTGCAATGTTAATTTAATGCTGAGGGTGTTGACAAGAAAAGTAACGGATGTGTGGGGTTGAAATTGTCAACTCGTGTCCGCACTGCATCGTGCAGCGGGTTTCTGACAGCAGCAGCATCGCCACGACGCTCTCATTGCCGCTTGGTGAATATCTGTGGCGGGTTCCTTTTCGTTTTTTATTCATTGAATGAGGACGTCACCCTCCCTGCACCTGGCCACCCACTTGTGTTGTTTGTGTGCCTTCAGGTGTCACAGCAGAGCTATTGCAGAGGGATGCTGCGACTATACTGGCGTGGGGCTCAGCATAGACGGCGGCCCTCTGTCAATCCACAGCGGAGGTAAGAGCCCCCCTCTCTGTCTCAGTAAATGGGGGGGGGGGGGTGTTTGATCATACTTCACCAGGCTGGTCAGTATGAGTTGGTGTGAAGGTGAGGCAGCCCAGAGATCTGTTCAGATGTCACTCAGCACCGACGTTAGCCGTGGCCGGGAATCGAACTTAGCTGGCAGTGGTCAGTGTGCGCTAACGGCCGGGCCACCGCTTCACGGGTGAACGGGTTGATTAGGTGAGACGATGGCGTTGCGTTTCATAGCAGTGGCTACTCTTCCACGTGGCTGGGCGACTGAGTAACCACACCCACAGCAGTGTCCCAGTGTACCGGCACCCCCCCAGTGCTGGAGTCAACATTCTCTGGGCCCCGTTTATCTTCGCACGCCGCCCTGCATTTGAGCCCAGCAAGAAGCGTGTCCCCACCGAACGCGTTACGGTCAAATGTTGTAAGCGGCAGGTAAATCTAACTTTATATTTGACGACCTCCTCGTCAAAGATATCATGGCCAGTGTGGAGGAGTAGGCCAATGACCCTCACAGGGGCTCTCTGGAGCTCCCGCTCGTGGAGGCCCTATTTGACCTCTTACCCACAAACATTTCTGAGAAGTACAACAAGTGCACGTGTATACAAGTGGACTTGTGTGCTAGTTGCACGCCACTTCTGCTTTTTGTGTTTAGTTTGTTGTCGTTCCCCCATAACTCAGATTAGCACGGTTGGATGTGTGCTGTGCTAAAGAAGTTCAACAAACACACACACACGCATCCACATACACAAACACGTACACAGCCATCAACACACAGACATACAAAGACAAAGATCCCCCGTAGAGCCTGAACAGGCTGTTGGGGCAAATGCTGTTAGCGAGCACACGCACATACATGCACACATACATACACACATACACATATAAACACATTCACACACACATAAACAAACACATACACACACATACACCCACACACAACAACAACCACCATTCGCCACTAAGTGGCGGTGACGTCACCTCGACGCTTGTGCCAGGCCACACACACCGACAAAGACACATACATACACACACATACACCCACACACAACCACAAAGACACATACATACACACACACTGCGATGGCAAAGTAAGAAATGGAAGCGAGACCAGTTTTGTCACGACAAGTATATATTGATGTCAAGTGCAAATACAAAACGAGGTAGACAAAATCTCTGGAAAACATTAATCTCGCTTTCCCTTCCCACACTTTGAGCTGCTTTTGTACAAACGATAAAAACCCCGAGGAGACCGAAGTGTCACCGATCTACATTCACGAGTTCAGAAACCGCTGTTTCTGGAGGCATCATGGAAGATGGAAATGAAGTGCTTGGCGAAGTTCATCATTTATCGTACATTTCACGTGGTATGGATTCCTCATGACTGCAGGAATCCATACTCTTTGGTTCTTTCGGTAAAGTCACGTATTTTATTTTACTTTATAAGCAGCCTGCCTCGGCAAGATTTTCCCCTCTTTTTCACCTGAAGACGATTGCTTGTGTTGCGATCGAAACGTCGTGATATTGTTATTATTTTTATAATTTTTTTCTATCTTCGTGGCTTTACCGAAAGACCCAAAGAATATTAATTCCCGCAGTCACAAAATCTTTAAGTAAAGATTTAACAGATATGTAGTTTAAAAAAGTGCCGACGTATTCACAGTTAAATAAATACATTGCAACAGCGGTGACTTTTTAAATCCCCGACACAACGCGAAATAAAAGTCCCCCATTTTAAATTAACGGAGACAAGAACCGTACGGGAATACCTTGCACGACCTCACTGAGACCGCACTCCGACCTCGCGTTGCGGAGGACACAACCTCTGTCTTCATTTGTAATGAGACAGTTAATTTTACGGTCACCATCACAATAACGTTCCTGGTGCCAACTCTCTTGACGATTGACTTCGGAATAAACAGAAACTCCAAGCCGTAATGGGTTGGTGTCGGCTGCATGGATCTTGGCTCTTGTTTCCCAGAATGCTGGCGTAATTTTAAGCACTTTTGTGCTGGGTTTTTCAAGTCTTTGTGGATTGTGAGTTTAGAGTTGCTTTAAATGTTTTCCATCTCAGCATTGGACAGGTGTGCCATAAGGCCCTGAGGTAGTAATTCTAACTCTTTATTTCTTTAGAGAATGTAGTCGTCGAGTGAGAATGTAGAGTCCAAGGTGATTCCAATGATGTTCAAGTGATTTCCAGGGCTGATGGTGGAGCTGGCGATGAGTACATTTTGGGGAGCGGGCGACGCCATGGTGAGCCGCTGCCTGGTGCCTTTGTAAAATGTCTCTCAAAATTAGTTTGAATTTGAGAGGAAGGAAAGGGTTAGCCACTTGATCGTGTGGAATTCAGGCACCAACCACTATCGGTGGGGCGACTGCCAGTTGTTACACCGGTGGTGGCTGCTGTGAGACCAGAGTGGCGGTGGCTGCTGTTGGACTGGCGTTGGAAGTGGCTGCTGTGGGATAGGCGGTGGCGGCAGCTGCTGTGGTACTGACTGCAGCTTCTTCCAGACAGGCGGTGGCTGCTGTGGATCTGGCGACAGCAGTGGTTTCTGTTGGACTGGCGACAACTGCTATAAGATTGGGGGGTGGTGGCGGCTGCTGTTGGACTGGCAGCGGCTGCTAGGAGAGCGGGGTGGTGGTGGTGGTTGTTGTCGGACTGGCGACGGCTTCTTCGAAACAAGCTGTAGTGGTGTTGGCTGCTGCAGGACTGGCGGTGGCAGTAGCTGCTGTGGTGCTGATGGCAGCTTCTCCAAGACAGGCGGTGGCTGCTGTGGATCTGGCGACAGCAGTGGTTGCTGTTGGACTGGAAGTGGCTGCTAGGAGATCATGGTGGTGGCGACTGCTGCGGAACTTGCGGTGGTTGCTGTTGGACTGGCAGTGGCTGCTTGGAGATTGGGGTGGTGGTGGTGGTGGCGGATGCTCTGGGACTAGTGGTGGCGGCCGCGGCTGTTGCGTGCCTGGCGTTGCCGGTAGCAGCTGCTGCTGCTGCTGTTTCTGCTGTCGCCCTTGCAGTTGCTCCGGCAGTTGTTCCCGTTGGGGCGGTTCGCCATCTTGGGTTTCTGGAGATAAATAAGATGAGGGTGCTCAAGTCCAAACCGCTCGACACTGAGTGAATGAAACAAAACTGGTCTCAAGTAGAAACAAGAAGATTGCTGTACTTCACCATTCCTCTAATGTAAAATGATGCACTGTCAGGGTTTACAGTCTCCCCGGGCAGTTCCACGCACACGGGGTAACGTTTCAAAACCATCCTTTACCTTGCACGCCGGTGAAGAGAGCTGCTGTTCAGTGACGAGGTCCTGGGTCTCCATCACCGAGCGGGAACGTTTGATGCACAACCTAGACTTCGCCTTGACGTGTTCCAGCGGGCGGTAGCTGTCCGCTGGTGGCGCATTCAATTCTGGGGACCTGAATGCCGGCACCACACATCGCAAACTGTGGTTAACACCACCGCTCGCTCCACCGCTGAGCTGCCTGGCCGGACACCCATCGCGGCGCTCAGCTCCAAATTAGTCGGAACAACTCAACTGCCTTTCAAGGAGACACTGCTGCTGCGGCTCGCGCAAGACAATATCTGTGCAGCGAGCCGGTTTGGGGGCGGTTGTAAGCGGAGGTCAAAGCGGATGGGAGAGAAGGGCAACTTACCGAATATAGAAGAGCATGTAGGCCTGCTCGTTCATAACAGCCTTGGTGTCGACGAGCCGCACGATGGAGTCGTTCATACGGCACCATTTTCCATCGCTGATCTGTGCACAGTTAAAGCACAGCTGCACTTGGTTACAATGTTTACAAAACCGCACCCAACATTCTCCGCTCATGTAATAACAACGAACGATACCCTCGAGACAACAAGTTCCTCAAGAGCATCGCCCCAACGTCAGAGCTGCAGAGCGTGCGACGGTTGCTATGATGGTGTTGAAGTTACGGTACGGTCTGCCTGAACACATCACTGCATCGATAACCTTGGACAAGTTTAATCAAAATCTGAATTTTTATTGAGACTGGAAGAATCTGAGCTACGATGCTCTTTGTCACAGATGTCCAGTAGGGGCGGGTCAGAAAGTTACAACAAACAATACATAAACTGATAGTAGTGAAAAGTGTAGGAAAGCTAAGCAAGTCAATAAATACAAGTAAATAAAGTATATACTGTAAGTAGAAATTGCATAAATACATCAAAACCCAAGAACAGTTGCAAGACTGGCGGTTTTTATTTATTTTATTCACTTTATTTTTATTATTTTTCTATCTACGTGACTTTACCGAAATAACAGAAGAATATGAATTCCTCCAGTCACGAAAGTTTTAAGTAAAAATTTAGTTGCAAGACTGTTTAATTGATTCCTTCCTATTCGACATTTGTAACATTATGGGCGCATTGCAGATGTGCGTTGTTATTGTTTGATGGTAACAAATGTAATTACCTTATTGTAGCAATAATAATGGCCGCTGTTGGAGTCGGCTCCCTTGTGCACCAGCACCGAGTACAGGGAGTAGATTGCCGGCTCGCCCTGAGACGTTGAGGTGAAGGGTTGCATGTCCAGGTGCTCCGGGTAGGTGATGTTCTACAGGCAGCGCACAGAGACAAACGTTAGAAGAGGAAACGGCAGGGGTGGTGGGGTGGGCAGCAGAGATGGGCACCATCTAAGTTACACGTCAACGTGATGACGTGATGTCTCGCTCATTTGAGCGTTGAAGACGGTGCTCATTTCCTGTTGATAGCCCTGAGCAAGTGGTGGAAATTCTACAGTCATATGACGGGGGGCGAGTCTTTCCGTAGCACTTATTCCAACATGGAGAGGCATTTTCTCCAGCGTTGAACTGACAAGGGCTGTAATAAAATAAATTAATTAGAGCGATGTGGAGGGGCAGAATCGTTACCCGGTTGATCTTGACGCCGTAGAGGTTGTACCGCTTGATGGAGACGGTGAGGACGTTGGGCAGGCGGTGGAGAGCCATCGTCTTCGTCGCTTCCCCCTTGCAACAGCACCTGCACGACAACAACGCCAGACATTGCACGTGTTCCCCAACCGATGAGGGCAAATTTCAAACGAGAAGTCTTCTCATTTTTTCTTTACTATTATTTTAGTAAAAAAAACAATACTTATTATTTATTAAATATTTTTTTGTAAAACAAAAATTCTGCGTAGTAATGCATTATTTTGTAATTATTTATCATAATTAATATTCTTCTTTTTATATTATTGTGAGATATATATTTAATCTGCAGACTTTTGAAGGGACAAATGTTTTCAGGGTCTCGACACCCGACGGCCCGCTCACCTTGCACAGGTGTATTCATCCAGAATCTCCTCGTTGAAAAACTCCCCAAACGCCTCCACCAGATCCGATGAGTTCTGTTGCCCAACAGAGTGAAAGGCAAATGATGACTCTTAAGAAGCATTCCATGAACATCTGCAGAATTATATTGTGACGGCTTCTCCGAAAACCCACATCTTGTATTAAATCGTACGACCGTAATAAACGAGATGACGCACGCTACTGGCAGTGTTTGGATGTTAAGTGACTAATTGATGTATGTGTCTGCGTGATGTATGTTGGCACAGAAGGGGGCACAGGTGGTACATCGGCCAGTCATCTCAGTCAACCCATGGCACCTGGGTGTGCCCCGTGACCTCCTGCCAGCGGGCGTTCGACACTTCACGTGGCCTTAAAGTGCACTCAGCCTGGCACAAGCACCGTGGTGACATCACCGCCATTTAGTGGCGAATGGCGGTTGTTGTTGATGTATGCATGTTGAACCTCCTTCGCACCGTACGTACATGTATAACTGTTAAGCGATGGCTTTCTCATTGCTTACATTAATATGGAGTGCAATGTCCAGGCACGTGTCGTAGGTGTCGGAGTGGTTGCAGCACTGCATGCACTCCACTGCAAAACACAAGCACACATTAGGAAGGGACGTCACATGTTA
The DNA here is from genome assembly GCF_048934315.1 of Petromyzon marinus. Taxonomy (NCBI): domain Eukaryota; kingdom Metazoa; phylum Chordata; class Hyperoartia; order Petromyzontiformes; family Petromyzontidae; genus Petromyzon; species Petromyzon marinus. The sequence goes on from NC_133709.1 coordinate 15,877,259, forward strand.
CTTAGTAAAACCAAATGCACGCTTCCCACTGACATAGGTAATTGGTACTTTTCACCAACTGGTAAAAGGTTATTCCGTGTGGCACGTGCGTGAGAGTATGTAAACGCTGCAACGCGAGCGCGTCTACACGGTGATGATGCGCTTGCTGCTCACGGTTTACAAGTTGGTAGAGGAGTGCGCACATCTTACCACGTGATCGAAGGTAACCCCCGAAGATCTGGTAAATGAGGGTGGTAGCCTCCGTGTATCTGTCCAGCCTGCCACGTTACAGAGAACGACACCACACGGTGGTTACAGCGGCAACAGCAGTAGCACCTTTACCGGATACACACGCGTGTGTGAGAGTTACACCATTGCCCGAGCTGTCGATTCACTCTTTCCCTTCAGCACTGCAACGCGTGCTCTGTAGCAACCAAACGTGGTAGCGTCTGCACAGGGCAGCCACATTCACGGCACAGCCACAGAGCTGGGGGCAAGCTGGCAGCCGACACGCGGTGCTGTTGCCCGGCAGTTTTGTAATGCCCAGCGTGCCAGGTGCCACCCGTCAACACGAGCAATGATGTCACGGGGCCACCGACGTCGAGACATCGACCCCCCGGTATTTATCGGCAAAGTGAAATGCACAAACAAAAGACGGCCCACGTCAGGGCCAATGTGAAAGAACCGTGGTGCCAGCAGGGCCGGTCCTCTGCATCTCCCAGGTGTTCACACAAAAGTGTGAGTAGCTTCTCACAGACGTCGAAGGACAATCGTGCAGAAAACCAAGAGGGAGCTGTGAGGTACCGAACTGCAGAACGACTGCCGCAAGTTGACTGGCGCGCGGTACTCACTCGCTGTGGCCATGGAGGCATGAGGCTTGCATGGCATCTACCACGTATCGCAGAAACTCGTGGGCATCTTCCTGCCTCCCAATGCGCAGGTGTTTGGCGATGCCTGTAGAGAAATGGACATGGGGACAAAGTGACAGGTACAGGATCTGATGACATCCTTCAAGAGCTCCCCAACAGTCATTTCAAAAGGAGCGGTGCAAAGGATTTGGAACAGACGGCGAAGGATCGCGGCGATGGCTTCTCCTCCTTCGAGTCCAAGTGTGAACGTAGTTGTGGGACTCACGCGTGATGTTTTTAGTGATGCCGCTGGGTGTCAGCACTCTCTGCGAGTTGTTGAATGTGCTGACAACGTGACGCTCCATGACGCACATTAGGCAAAAGTCGCTCCGTTCGCCTGCGAACGAGGGCACAGGTGGCACAATCCGTCAGCGCACGCCACTCGCACTCAGCCCAGCTGGGGAGTAACAACAAATGCTAGGAAACCTGGCACCAGCAGCAAACGCAATTAATGATGCGTCTAAGTACCAATTGCATCACAAGATGATTTATAACCCCAAGTTAAATCTGTGCAGCCTATTAAACACATGTTGGCCACGTGTGAATGTGCTTATCAAAAACACAATATTGATTTATGCTTGAGGAATCCGATGAGCTATGAAGTTCTTTATTTGCAGATGTCCAATAATGGTGCGGCGTGAGAACATTACAACAACAAACAACAAAAACACGATAGGAGTGGAAAATATAGGAAAGGTGAACAAACCACTTAAAAACAATTACAAATAAAACTAATCTATGTTTGTATTTTACCAGGCAAAGTCGACTGAGCTATTAGCTGCTTCTTCAGAAGCGATCTGACCACGAATGATAGCTCAACGAAGTGGCTTATCAAGTGTGAAATTCATAGCAGCCAAATTAACCGTGACAATAACCTAGCCCATGGGTAAACGAGAGTGCCAGGGGGGTACTTACAGGTGCTGCAGTGCTCTTGCAGCAGCAGGTAGTTCACGAGCGGCGGCGTGTAGGCGAGGCACTGCAGCGTGGCGTTGAGGAAGCAGGTGTTCCCCAGGTTGCGCAGGCCGGCACCCTTGCCCACGTCCTTCTCCCACCTGAGGCTCAGCCGCTCCGGCGCAAACAGCGAGAGCCGTGCCGCCGGAATGCCGTCGTCCTCCTCTGCACAAAGGGAACGGTGGTGGCGGAAGCCGGCGTCATCGCAGAGCGCTGCACTGCCGATGGGGCTGGCGTGGATATTCAGTGGCCCCAGCCAGCACCCGTGCTGCTCTTAACCAGAAATATTTTGCTCCACATTTCAGTGTAAGGGTAAAGTTCGCGACAAATGTGATGCGCCTCTCACGTTGACCGATAGGTGTTTTGAGTTCCTCGTGTTACTGTTGAATGGCAAAAGTTGTGGTTGCAAAGCGGCCTTGCTTTGGTGGCTACCACCCTAACAAGATGCCTCGAGGCTGCGTAACCGCACGCTCACCTTGGGTTGCAGGCAGCACAGACAGGTTGATGTTTTGGCGTTCTGTGGCTGGCACCGGGGAGGGTTCCGGCCGGCCATGGGGAAGGCAGCTGGGTTGGGTGGAGAGCCTCTCGTCGGCCGCCACCAGCACCTCGTTGGACGAGGTGGGGGCCAAGACCGTGAGGTCGTTACCGGACGAGGTGCCCTCCGCTCCAGCTGCCACAGTCGTGGTTGGGTCCTGCCACAGCAACGCAGTCAACACATCCACAATTACTCCTCCCATCCGGACTGGGATCCCAACACACGTGGGACTGTTTTATCACCAAAAGAAATACAATTTTCGTCCATGAACCGATGGGCAATCTGCATCAAACTCTCTTTAACTCGTAAAATAGTCTATGAAGAAGGTGCCATTGACTAAAGACGAACGAGTTCAGTTCATTGTTACGTATGCTAAAGAAGGCAATAGAAGAAGGCAATAACAAGGTCCTAAATATATTTAAAAATGGTAATGGGAGTAAGTTTTAACATTTGTTGAAATTCAACGAAATATCCCTCCGTTATCTGTTAAGATAAATATAATAATTGCGTGTCCTGACTTGTGGGCCACCCTCTGTAGGCCACGTTATGAAAGGGACCAACAACTGTTGATGTGCTCTGTAGATGGGCCATTGCCTGAAACGGTGCCTGTTATATATTTAATCTTGCATTATATATTTACTTCACATTATTATACAGGGTGGCCCAAATGTTAGGACAGAGGGATATTTCCTTTATCGTGCCACTGACATTACAACGTTTTGATTACGTATTATTGAAGTAAAAAGTGTATCTATTGTTTCTGTCTATAACAAAATAATCCTGTTTGTTCAAATGAACATAATAACTCCATGTATCCTGACTTGTGGGCCAGCCTCTATAGGCGACGTTATGAAAAGAACAACAGCTATTAATGTGCTCTTCAGAAAGGCCATTGCCTGAAACGTCGCTTTTTTATGTAATCATACATTATATATTTATTACACATTATCGGAATCAGAATATATTTAGACTGGAGGAATCCGATGAGCTATAAAGCTCTTTCGTATAGATGTCCAGTTGGGTCGGGTAAGAACGTTACAACAACGAACAATATCAGCACGTGATAGGAGTGCAAAATGCAGGTTGGCCCAAAAGTTTCATTTATCATGCCACTAAAATTGCAACGTTTTAATCATTTAGTCTAAAAGTTAACGTATTTTTGTTATCATTATTAATACCATAACAAAATAATCCTCTGTGATTTGTTTAAACAAATAAATACAATAACTCTGTGTGTCCTAACTTGTGGGCCACCCTCTATCGGCGACGTTATGAAAGGGCAAACAACTGTGATGTGCTCTGCAGATGGACCATGGCCTGAAACGTCGCCTATCCAATTCCCACCCCAGTATACTCCCAGCATTGTGATTGGCTGAGCGGCACTAGTTGGCCCCGCCCCACCCACCACCCGGGGCTCCTCCCCCTCACCTGGGGCTCCGCCCTCAAACACGGCTCCGCTATCGCCTGCGCGGCTCCCGTCAGCTCCGGCACGGCGACCCGCGCCGTGCCTCGGGCTTCATCCGGGGAGGGGGTCCCGGGCACAGCCCCGCGGGATCCCTCGGGGGGGTCGCCAACTGCAAGAAGAAGGAGGAGGAGGAGCACGGCGATCACATTTTGTACTTCTGGGTCTAATTTCCCATTATAGATAAACATGGCCCCAGCCAGCACCCGTGGTGCCACCCTTAACCAGAAAGATTTTACTCCACATTGAAGTGTTAAGCTCAAATTAGAAAATAATGTGATGTGCCTGTCACGTTGGCTGCTGGGTGTTTTGAGCTCCTCGTGTTACTCATGAAGGGCAACAGCAGTGGCTCCAACGCGGCCCTTGCGTTGGTGGCTGCCACCCTAACGAGAGGTCACGTGGTCGCACGCTCACCTTGGGGTGCAGGCAGCACAGACACGCCGATGTTCTCGCGTGCTGTGGCTGTCACCGGGGAGGGTTCAGGCCGGCCGTGGGGAAGGCAGCTGGGTTGGGTGCAATGCCTCTCGTCGGCCGCCACCGGCACCTCGTTGGACGAGGTGGGGGCCAAGACCGTGAGGTCGTTACCGGACGAGGTGCCCTCCGCTCCAGCTGCCACAGTCGTGGTTGGTTCCTGCCACAGCAACGCAGTCAACACATCCACAATTACTCCTCCCATCTGGAATGGGAACACACGTGGGACTGGTTTATCAAATTTAGTCTATGAACCGATAATCGATCTGCATAAAATGTCTCAGAAATATATATAGACAGTATTGATTTTTAGAGGAACCCCAAACTCACAAAATATTCTAAGAAGGGGCCATTGACTAAAGACGAACGAGTTCATTTCGTTGTTATGCATGCAGAAAAAGGTAGCTGTAATTGAAAAAAGGTGCTAAATGCATTTCAAAAGAGTCATGGATATCAGTTTTAACATTTGTTAAAATTAAACTAATAACCCTTTGTGATTACTTAAGATAAATACAATAACTTTGCGTCTCCTGACTTTTGGGCCACCCTGTGTAGGTCACGTTATGAAAGGGTCTAACAACTGTTGATGTGCTCTGCACAAGGAACATTGCCCGAAACGTCGCCGATCATGATCCAATATTTTCCCTACACCCGTGGATTCCCAGCGTTGTGATTGGCTGAGCGGCGCCAGCGGGCCCCGCCCCCCGCCACCTGGGGCTCCTCCCCCTCACCTGAGGCTCCGCCCTCAGACGCGGCCCCGCTATCGCCGCCTGCGCGGCTCCCGTCAGCTCCGGCACGGCGACCCGCGCCGTGCCTCGGGCTTCATCCGGGGAGGGGGTCCCGGGCACAGCCCCGCGGGATCCCTCGGGGGGGTCGCCAACTGGAAAAGAAGGAGGAACACAGCGATCACATTTTACACTACGGATAAACACACGGCTCTACATTTCCCACTGTAGACAGACATGGGCCTGTCTATCGCTTCTGAAGAACTCAATAGCTCAGTGGGCTTCATCTGGTTTAATAAAAAAAAGTGTAATTAATTTCGTTTTCGGGATTTGCTTACCTCTCTTATACTTTTCACGTGTATCGGTTTTTTTGTATTGGTGCAACTTTCTGAACCCGGCTCTACTGGACATTTGTACAAAAAGAGCTTCATAGCTCATCGGATTTTTCCACGAATATTGAAGTTCATGATCTTGAATTGGTGAGTGACGGTTGGTAACTCACGGGGGGTCCTTTGCCCTCCCCCCCCCCTTGAGTGACGGTTGGTCACTCACGGGGGGTCCATTGCCCCCCCCCCGCTTCCCGTGAGTGACGGTTGGTCGCTCACGGGGGGTCCATTGCCCCCCCGCTTCCCGTGAGTGACGGTTGGTCACTCACGGGGGGTCCTTTGCCCCCCCCCCCCGTGAGTGACGGTTGGTCACTCACGGGGGGTCCACTACCCCGTGAGTGACGGTTGGTCACTCACGGGGGGTCCACTACCCCGTGAGTGATGGTGGTCAACGCGACTGCTTAACCCCGACACGAATCACGACCTAAAATGACCACTTGGCCGAACCCAACCACACACACGCAGAGCGATCTTTAGAAGTTGCTGTTAGTTCCTGACCGCTCGGCGTTTCGGGCCTTTTGAGTGACTATTTATGGCGATATTGGTTATTTAAAGCGACCAATCACGCAATTAAACCATACGGGTGGTGCTACTGCTGCGTCGGCAGTGGTGAACAGGTTGGACCAGAACACAACCACTCGGCACTCTCCGTGTCGATAGCGACACTGCGGCCTCCATAGGTGCAGGTGGACGTCTGTCATGGCCCGACTTCAACAGCCCCATCTATTGTATTTGTTTCCCTTCGCAGCAGTGCTGTTGACGTAGTGTCGATTTATTATCACGGCGTCTTCTGACCAAATATGGACGAATAAACACATTCACGATCGTGTTCCCTCATCTCTCTCTATATAAAAGGGAAATTTGTGAATGTGTCTGTTCAATATGTTTAGCATAATTCTCAACATGGAACAAACTTATAATTTGGCATGTGGGTAGTTTCCAGATTGTACACACTACAATACTTTACCGCCTGTCTCATATGTGTCGTGAGTGTGTGCGTGTGCAGGGAATAAATCCACATTTTTGAGGTAAAAATCTGGATAATTTCCCTTTAAAAGTCCGACGCTCACCTTGGAGAAGCTCTCCTGGCATAATCGGTCGATGGGATTCTCAGCTTGTTGAAAGTGTCGCCGCTGTTCACGTTAAAGAGAGCAGGGACGACGCAGAATCACACAAACACGTCTGGTCTTCTCGCCGTGCTGGAGTTCTGTGACCGTTACGGGCCTCACGTGACCATTGTGTCACCTTGACAACGACCACGATCATCATCTTGGCGACATTCAAACTCGGCACGTGGTCCCTCGTCATCGTTACGACGTTGGAGACGCGAGAGGCACGTGGGGGGCACGAGGGGGGAGGGGCTCGTGGGGGCACGAGGGGGGAGGGGCTAGTGCCACCCCCCCCCCCCCTCCCGTGAGTGACGGTTGGTCACTCACGGGGGGTCCACTACCCCGTGAGTGATGGTGGTCAACGCGACCGCTTAACCCCGACACGAATCACGACCTAAAATGACCACTTGGCCGAACCCAACCACACACACGCAGAGGGATCTTGAGCAGTGCTCTGAGTTGTTGGCCGCTCGGCGTTTTGGGCCTCTCCGCTCAGCAGCTGCGACCCAAATCGACGTGGATCGGGGGCTCAGGGGACGCGTGGCGAGGTTGGAACGAGAGGCCTCGAGAGTGAAGAAGAAGAAGCGAGGGGAGAGCGAGGCGAGCTTGGGGTGAGACTCTGAGCGGCAGAAGGTGAAGCAGACGTGGAGTGGGGAACACGTGCAGGGTGAGGACATCAGCATCAGTCACTTAATCATCATCATTCACATGATCATCATCCATATCATCATCAGCATCATCATTGTCCACATCTACATCATCATCCAATTCATGATCCGCATCAACATCATCAACATCATCATCCATATCATTATCCACATCCACATCATCATTATCATCTGCATCATCCACATCATCATAGTCTACATCATCATCATCTACCACATCATCATCATCTACCACATCATCATCATCGCTGCGGGATGTTCAGTGGGCCTCGGACTGGCCGCGTCCCGGCCACGAAGGCCGATGGCCAGGACGGGCGAGGCGAGTGGCTACCAAGGGAAGGGAACGCGTCCGGGATTGACCACCCCCGGGGAGACGGTTTAGGGGTAGGCCCTCATCCAGCAGTAGATTCATCCACGCGTGGCCGGCGTGACGAGGTATGGTCACACAGCCACACCCACACGGTGCGTGAGAGGCGTTCATCCAGCAGTGGATTGAACAAGCCGCGTAGATGGCAATGTATGGGGTGCGTCATGCAGGTGACCGTGTGTGCGCCTGTGTGTGTGTGTGCGTTGGTGTTTGATTGACGTGTCTCTCAAAGCTGATGTTGCAACAATCTTCCTGCTGAATATTTGACCATCTGGTCATACGGGATTCGGATTATCCCCATAGTGCGGTGTTGTCTATAAGAAACACGTTTAATCAAAGTGCAGTACAGAGATGATGTGGCTTCTATGAATGTCCACACGATGATAAGACACTTGGGTTGAGGTCTCATTTGTGATGGCCAGAGGGAAGGTTCGAGAATGGGGGCGTGGCCTCGGACCGTAGAAAAGGGAGATGCGCGGGAGACTCGGGGCTTTTGCAGTGGGGGTCTCCATCTGTCCGAGTGTGAGCACGTGACTCCTTAATAAAGAAAAGCATCTCAAGACAAGTGCGTCCAAGTCGTCTTTACAAATGTAATAGGCAGCAGAGAGATCGACCGTTGCCCCCCCGATTTTCTATTTAAGCTGTAAACCAGGCATCTTTGAAGGCAACGATTTATTGTCAGCAGCAGCCTACAACCAGTTCGAAATTCGGCTTGATCGGGGGGCAGTTGGGGGTCGATAATGGGGGAAAGTCTGGCAAGCAATGGCTCGTTCCTTTAGCTTGGAGAGGGAGGACAAGATGGATACTGGTCTGTAGCTGTAAGGTGAGTCTTGCGGCTTTTTGGGTTTCAGGAGGGAGAGGGTCGCTCCTTCTCACGGTGGATCTACTTGTCAGGTGTTTTCGTGTCACCTTAAACACATCTAATTCCATCATCTGGGAAAAAAATTGACATCGTTAATTCAAATCCAGATTTGATCAGTAGAGTTAAACTCCGAAAAAGACGCCTTTGAAGGCCAGAAACCTGATCATACTTGGTCTGATGCGCGGCGACGCAGCCACAAGGCGACAGTGGCAGCTGGGGGCTTGACGAACGACGCAGGGATGATGCCGTCGTGACACCGGTCATCCCTGCGGCAGCGGTGCTGTCAGCGCACGAACTCTGCCCAAGTGCAGGAACGCACGCTCTCCTCCTGGGTGTCTACAGTGACAGCACTCACTCTGTCCATCAGGTGAGAGACGGATAGATATCTTCGCCAGCATGATAGTGCACGGACCTGTAGTTATAACAGTCACTGCAGGCGGTTTTTTCTCTCCTCCGCGTGGATGTTCACCTCGAGTCCCACTTGTCTCTCCTGGTCACTCAACAACGACAATAATCGTCAGAGGCCTTCTTTGGGGCCGTCCATAAATGACGTCACGCGAGTTTGGACGATTTTTGACCCCCCCCCCCTTCGTCACACGGCGTCACAAAAAGTCAGACCCCCCCCTCAAATATGACGTCACAAAGCTCTGCCCCCCCCCCCCAAAATAAAACGTACTTCAAATCGCTTTAAACTATTGTCATTGTAGTGTGTATGTAATGTGCCGCTGCACTCTGAGGTTGTAGGAGAAAACATTTATTAAAAAGTATTTTTAATTAAGTAGAACGTGTTGTCTATATTTATTTAAAGTTGCGCATTTTGATGTGACGTCACATTTCCCAAACCCCCCCCCCCCTCGTCACACACCGTCACAAATGTCTGACCCCCCCCCACCAGGTGCGTGACGTCATATATGGACGGCCCCTTTAAACAGCGCAACTGCTGTTTGACTCCAGCTTCTGAACTCCTGAAGCTCCCTCTGTAGCTTGTCGCTCTCAACGTATGAGAGCTGTGTTAGACCACCTACTCCTCTTCTGCTGCTGCTTCTCCACTCCACGTTCACTGGTAGCTCTTCATCTTGATGGCGTAAGGCCCGGGTCACGTGGCGATGGGGCCGGCTTCCCAATGGCACGAGCTATCGTGCTCGTGCCCACGTGGACCACACAATGCCGAAGCCACTGGGGCCGTGCACTTTTACATCTACATTGAAAACTCATTCTTCTTTAGAACTTGCTATTTGTATTATGGTTGTTGCCCTTTCCACCGCACCTCCAATTAGCACGGTTGGCTACACAGGGTGCGAGAGAAGTTCAACTTACATAATGCACCGTTGGTCTGCCCACAGTTTAGCGGTGGCACGTGTGGATACACTCACATCATGAATTGACCAACGCATCCACATTTTTTTTCCTGCCATTTATTATCTGGCCCTTCTCATGGGAGAGAAGCGCCACTCTCTCTCTCGTGAGGCAATGAAAAGCGTGCCAATGTAATTGGAACCTCTACAGCTTGGCCACCAATCTGTCCTCCTTTTGTGCAGGTAAAGGTTACTGAAGCTTGTTCTCGCGTTGTACGCTTGATGCGGCCCAGCTGATTAGTATCATGAGGATCTGGAGTCAGGGATGTCTCCGGCACATTGTGAGCCAACCTCAACGCCTTCCTACAGGGTTCTCATTGTTCCATTGCTCTCAATTCAAATTAGACTCATGTCTGTGGAGACCAGTTCCTTTCAATTAACACACTTATATATAACAATCAACACGTTTTGTATGCTGAACTTCTTTCACACCGTCCATAGCCAACCATGTTAATCAGAGGTGCAACCACTTCCAATGCATTATTATACTCAACTAACGTTCACTGGTTTTCCCACAATAGCGTGCAGCTGTGTACAGCCAGACCTCGCTTAGCGCTCAAGATTGGTTCTTGGAAAAGTGATCGCTAATCGAATCGGGGCTAAAAGGGGTCATTATATCATTGCATGAATGGGGATGTGTTCCTGACAGCGTGATTTTTTTCGTATGAGGAACATATGAGTGCTTCCAGTATAGCGCTAATAATACAGGTGGTAGATATAATGTAATAAATAAAACATTATAATTTATTACAACTTCATCATTATGTGCTGTACTCAGCAGCGGGAGGAAGACGAGGTTGGAGCTGCTCCCAATCCGGGTCTTCGCGATGCTGCCCTCACTCAAAATGTCCGTGGTGAGGTTTCTTCCAGGTGGAGCCTGGGACTCTCTCCCGGTCTCATGAGAACTCGCCCGGCTAAACACTGTCATCATATTTGGAGGCACGTTTTATTATTATTATTTTTAATTTGACAACGAATCGTGGTAATTGAATCGTGGGGGGTGGGGTTTGGTTAGCTCAGCATACGCCACTCTCATTGGCTGAGCAAATAATTGTGGCAGGTCCGTTTCTTCAGCCAGCACCGCCGCCTGTTCTCACCTGAAAGCACGGGACAAAGAACGCGATCACGAGTCAGCGTTTTATGGGGTCGCGCTAAGCATTGATATTCGGTGCTTTTTCTGGAAGACTTTGCTGCTTCTTCCTGGATTTACATCTGTTGCGCGTAGTCACTTTAAGATGATTTCTTGTTCATGTTTTTGTTTGTTGTGGTTGCACCGATTCAAGAGCCGAATGGCTCACAGGGCTATACCAAATAAATGAAACTGAAACTGTGTCGTCACGTGTAACAGCATTCGCTGAATACATTGTCGGTCTACACATGGAGTTACCACGACTGTCAAAGCATCAGGTGACATTTTTAAGTCGATGAACTCACAATTTGAATCTCATGGTTATAGCTGTGATTTTTATTTATTGTAATTGTACTTTTGTCCCATTTCGCTACATAACGAATTGGTGTATTTTCTACAACGGCGATAATTCATGCTTCGTGTTGTTATATGGTAAACTATTTCTACTGATTTAAAAGTTATTGTCGAACTCGCTGTTTTCCCCGTCGCCGCGTGCATAGACATACACAAAACAAAGATGCCCAGTATAGCGTGAACAAACTGTTAGGGCAAGTGCTGTTAGCGAGCATCTATGAAGGCTGGCACGGCACACAAGGGGGTGGGTGGCCAACACCACGCCCGGCCGCCTTTGTTTCCCTAGTGGCAATATTTTACACACCGCACCAGGTAGTCATTTGAGGCTGAGTCGGCCTAGGAGAGGCCCAGGACCGGTTGAGATCATCGTCACTGGTGGTGTCCGTGAGCGGGAATCGAACTCGGGTCACCAAGTTCGTAGCGCAGCGCGCAAACCGCTACACTACTGCTCCCCATAGGCAAACACAGATCATAACACCACACACAAACTGATACCCATGAATGTGTTTATTTTAAAATAGTTTTTGGTCAGCCTGGCACGTCAACGTTTACTAAAAAATACAGCATTGAGTGAAATGTAAAGGTGGCCCCGTACACAACCAATGGGCATTGCATAACTATGATTTAAAATGACACCTCAACAAAAGCCAAATGAAATACGATATTATGAATCAGACTACTGCTTGAATAGAGCTAGGGTTGTTTAAAGTATTTTGTGTTGCAGGTAACCACTTTAAAAAGCAGTAAAAATATTTGGTAAACTGGTTCACTACACATAGAATGTCCAGCAACACAAAAGTTTCACCTTTAGAGCAGAAAATTAAAGGAAGCTGCTGTGGTGTAACGGTTACCACAGTGAACTTGTAACCCAGAGGTCTCCAATTTCATTTCCAGGCGCGGCATTTGAAGCAACGGGGCCAGTTTCTTACATCGCACGTGGCTTATCACGTGGAAATTTATAGCGGCCAAATGACTCGAAAAGCATGTTTCTAAATTTTAAGGGAAAAACCAGAGGACCCGGAAAAAAAATCCACGCGACCACGGGGAGAACATGCAAACTCCAAATATACAGCAGGTGTTACGGTCGGGATCAAACCCACGACCTCCTGCATACCAGGCGAGGTAGTAAACATCTCCTAGCCACCGTGGCACCCTCTCACCACAGTGGCGCCTCCACAATGGGTCCACAATGGGCAGATCACCTTTGATGGGATCAAGTTGGGGCGTGCCCACCGCTTCCAAAACTATCTGCAAGAGTGGAGCAAAAATACCCTCCAGAGCTCTCTCAGTGGAGGCCCTGTCGTCAGCAGCGGCCGAGTAAGCGAGCAAGTGCAGGGCCGCCGCACCTTTACCTGTTCACCGAAACATTTGACAAATGCACCTCGAGGTGACTTTGGTCCACCACCGTTCCGTTTTGTACGTTCACATGTACCACATGTACGTTCACATGTACCACATGTACGTTCACATGTACCACATGTACATTCACATGTACCACATTTACGTTCACATGTACCACATGTACGTTCACATGTACCACATGTACGTTCACATGTACCACATGTACGTTCACATGTACCACATGTACCACATGTACATTCACATGTACCACATGTACATTCACATGTACCACATGTACATTCACATGTACCACATGTACCACATGTACCACATGTACATTCACATGTACCAAACGGAGCGTTCACTGTGAATATGCCACTGGAATCAATTCATGGCTCCTGACTTTTGGAAGTGGTAATTGATTCTGACAGCATTTACCGCTTTACCGGTTACCATTCAACAACCTTATAAAGGAGTATGTATCAAACTGAGATGACTGGTATTTATACTATAACTCATACGTTTTTCACATTGCTATATTACAACCTTTATGCAATGTGTATGCAGCAAGTATGAATGGGCATCATATCATGGCAGTTAATAACAACCCTGCAGCATTTACATTAGCCCTATCAGAGTTTACCTCGTACAAGTACTGTATTAATACACAATCATTCTACAGGCACGTTGAAACACAATAAACATACATAATACAGAACCATATTGGAGTGTTAGTACACAGTAAACCCATAGCAGTGTTAATCCTATCAGTGTTAATATGTAATGTTCTACCAAAATTATAGTTCATCTATCTATAGCATTAGCGCACAATAATATCCATACATGACCCATGCAGTATCAGTCCATTACAGTTGCAGTAGCGTTACATAGCGTCAATGTCCTACACAATTGCTGGGGCTTAGCAACATGAAATCATCAACAACCTTGGCCTCTTAAACCGTCCCCTAAATAATGTCAAGACAAATAATCAGACAAAGATGCCTCCTTTCCATATCTGTACCTCCACATGAGGTTTTATTTTTTAACATCCCATCAGTCACACAGCCTTCTGGGATGGCATGCATTTCAGCAGGATTGGTTTCAACGCACGCAAAACTCTGCACTGATTTCCACGTTCAGTCTCTCATTACCAGTCACGCTTGCATATAAACACATGGCAGATCCTCAGCATTGCTTCGAGCAAGCCCGACTCTGCCGATGAGACGTTCAATGTAAAACCGGTCCAAAATGTGCTTACATTAAACCAATGCTGCAATGAAATTCAATCCCAGAAGGGACGTGTAGTTCATGGATTGTGCAATTACTTTGATGCTTTCACGTGGAGGGAGAGATACGTGATGGAGGTGTATTGTCCACTAATTTATCTTATTAAAACAAAATCTTATCTGGTTATGGAGTTGCAAAAGGTAACTTTAGGTCGTTTAGGTTAGGCCTCTTAGGTAGCTTAGTTAGGTAGCTGGGTTACATAGCTTGAAATGCAGTTAGGCAAAACAACTTTCAAACCATTGGAAACATAACGAATAAATGTAACATGTACGTTTGTAGCTTTGGGGATATTTTCCACGTGTGCCTGAAACAAACATTTAAGGCAGACCCGGATAAAAAAAACAGATCAAATAAAGTGAAGGGCAAGAGCAGGTCTAAGTGTTCTAGGAAGGCTGAACTCGATAATAATAAAAACAACAGCAATGTGCCTCGACGGGAATGTTTTGCAATCTGTGCATACTCCCTGCCACGATATGCGTCAGAAACACCTCAGGAATCTAAACTGCTTAAAATTGTGCAAAGAAGCACGGGGAGATGCATGCTGGCAATCACAATGAGAAACAGGGAAAGGAGCAAATTGGATTAGAGAATATTAGATGATGTTATTGAGACGCTTCAGTATTAAGTAGGCTTTGCGCAGGGCACATCGTGGCTGGCAGCACGGGCCACGGTGACGAACAATAAGTGGGCAGTCAAGGGAATGGAACGTATCCGTGAAGACATCCACCAGTGAGATGGAGTGATGGGATAACCAAATGATCCACTGGAAACGCATTTCTCTTCCTTCGTGTCAAAATCGGATGGTAAATAATGAAAAGAACCAGAAGTAGGACCGATATCTAAGAGACAGAGCCTGTGCCTGTACACAACTAGTAGTTCACTCGCGTTGATTCAAGCAAGCAAGCAAGCCTGACTTGCTGATGAGACCCTATAAATTGAACCAATGCCGCTTAAATGTATGCATTCCAAGAAGGCGACGAGGCTGATGCGAGCTATGAAATACCTTTATGTTGACGTGGAGGGACGTATACGGGAAGGAGGAATTTTGCCTGATAATCTATTTTGTTAGAAATTTTCACCGTGTTGGTTAGGGAGTTTTAAATGCCGTTTTAGTTAGTTTAGGTGAGCTTAGTTAGGTACCTTTGAACGCATTTAGGGAACCAATGTTGCCCGATGGGAAACATAAGTGATAGATGTAGCATCTATAAAGTCCTGTGGTTCTTTCACCATACCTCACCACAGTGGTCAGTGGGGGTCAGTGAAGACGGGGAGCATTTACTTGGGAGCAGAGAGGGAGAGTCCAACAATGTGGTTTGCTGGACTGCCCCTTTGCTACCTACCACACACGTATGCATGCATGTGTATGGTGGTCACCCATCCGAGCACTATTCCAGGCTCCATTCCGCTTTGCTTCCGAGCTCCAATGAGATCGGGAACATTCCGGTTGACTTGACTGTAGGGCCCCAGGAACAAGATGAGGTGAGATGACGTTGGGAAGAGGGACAAGGGGAAGATTCCAAAGTGGAGCAGTGCGAGGGAAGAAGGAGAAATGTTGTAACCTGCAGTGAAGCGAGCGGGTGAATGGTTGGTTAGGTTTTTGTTTTTGCGATGATTTCTATATATATTCTATGATTTCTATATTTCACGATACAAGGTTGCGATATGTTAACAACCTCACCTGGTATACAGGAGGCCGTGGGTTCGATCCCGACCCTGACCCCTGTATGTCTGTGTTTGCGTGTTCTCCCCGAGGTCGCGTGGATTTTTCTCTGGGTCCTTCGGTTTTTCCCTCCACATTTAGAATCAACGTGCGTTTAGAGTATTAGGCTACTATAGATTTTCACGTGACAAGCCACGTGGTTGAACTATCATGTGGCCAGGTTGCTGCTGAAAAAGAGCTACATAGCTCAGTGGGCCATACCTGGTAAAATAAATGATTGTTTTGCTCTGATGTCTATTAGTTTCATTGGTGTACTTTATTTTATGTTTTTGCTTTTGTCAATTTGGCGACCCAGGTAAGTCGCTCTTGCAAATGAGACTTTTCTCTTTATGGTCTCACCTGGTTGAAGAAAATAAGCTTGATATTTGAATATTATGGCAATTGCAGAGCTTGAATGATGCGGGCACATGTGGAAAGGACAGAGATATGCAGGTGAGGTACAAGGCACTGGAATGATGGGTGAACAAAGTTACTGAGCACAGACCCAAATGCCCAAAACATCATGCGGAAAGAAATAAAGAGCACGATCAAGAGTTGTAATAGATACCAGTTAAGACTTTCTTGAATTGAGCATGGTGATTATTGAAGCTTGGAAAAATAAAATGGGAAGAAATTCCAATGTCAAACCTCACTAGGGATGAAGCAGAAAGAGAAGTGTGGTTGATGGGTGGGCTGGTTTGGGTGGGTTGGGTCGGTGGGTGGGTAGGTGGGTTGGTTTGAGTGGGTGGGTTGGTGTGGGTGGGTTGGTGTGGATGGGTTGGTTTGGGTGGGTGGATGAGTGGGTGGGTTGGTTGCTTGCTTAGTTTGGGTGAGTTGTATGTATCTTGAACTTCTTTTGCACCGTTCATAGCCAACCGTGCTCATTGGAGGTGCGGGGAAAGGTTTGGGTGAGTGGGTTGGTGTGGGTGGGTTGGTTTGGGTGAGTGGGTTGGTGTGGGTGGGTTGGTTTGCGTGGTTGGTTAGTTAGTTGGTTTGGTTCAGTAGTTGCTGGTGGGCTTTTATGGGTCGGTTTTTTGAGTGGGTAATTTTTGATGGGTGGGTGGGTTGGTTTGGGCAGGTGGATTGGGTGGTTAACAGAGTGGATGGGTGAGCGAGACACTGGATGAGTGAGAGGCTGAATCAGTGGGTGGTTAGGTTTGTGAGTGGGTGTGGTGTTGTGATCTATAGTGCGGTGGTTGAACCCTGTGTGGAGTTTTCAACATGGCAGGAGGAATCCAAGAGTTAAGTTCACGGGATAGTGGTTTTATGGATGGCACTGGTTAACATTGGCATGCGAAAGCCTACACTGTGTTGGCGGTGGTTGTGTGTTCTACACAGCAGTGAGCAAAGCTAGCCCAGATGGCCCAGTTACAGTGGCACATTTTCCACTGTTCTATCAGTGGCACCAGGTCCCCCAGTTCCTACTGGCACCACGGGGAGCTTCAGACCCTCCTCCTCCGCTTCCTCCGCCTCTTGAATGATATCAGTGGCCCCAAGGCCCTCTGAGATGCTGCCACTGCGGCTTGAACTGCGGCTCACCCGAGCCTGTGTGTACAGGATGCGAGAGAGGAGACACGTTGAACATGAAACATAATCAAGATCGAGATGTCATTATAGCCAATGACATTGCTACTACTATGGGCAAGATGACCAGAGTGAGACATCTAAGAATCTGGACGATAAATTTGGCTTCTATCATTGTGTATAACGTATCAACCATTCATTAGATAAATAAAATATTAATATAAACGGCAGATACCTTCCAGAACTACAAAAATAGTGCCCAGCCACAACACCGAAGACACCCAACAAAAGTACGGTTGCAGCCAGACCTAGCCAATACACCTCCATACTCCAAGTGTAGTACATTTTAGATTTTTAGAATCCATTTATTTCGGAAGGGCACAATGACCTGAATACTAAATCAAGCAGAAGACAAACTACAGCCGTGACAAACACCTTTGCGAACATACCTGTTTTACATCTCACATTCTACTCCGAGCAAATGGCGAATACACAGGACACGAGATACATGGGCAATAAACACTTGTTTGTCTGTTTACATGTTAGTGCAATAATCCCAGGAACGTGGAGGAGCATGTCCTCACACACAAAAGACAAAGATCCCCCATATATAGCCTTGACAGGCTGTTGGGGAAAGTGCTGTTAGCTAGCACCTATGAAGGCCGGCACGGCACACGAGGGGGTGGGTGGCCAACACCACGCCCGACTGCCTTTGTCTCCCCAGTGGCCATGTTTACGGCACACTGCACTGGGTACTCATTTGAGGCCGAGTCGACCTAGGGGAGGCCCAGGAAGGGTGCAGATATCCGTCACTGGTCGTGACGGTGAGCGGGAATCGAACTCGGGCCGCCGGGTTCATAGCGCAGCGTAGCGCTAACCGCTACACTCCCACTAACCGCTCCCCATAGATTACCAGTCATCGAATATCACCCTCTTACACACACCTTCCACAGTCTCACCTTGATTGTTGACACCGTACTCTCCACCTTCTCCTCCAGTGACTTGAATGTTGGCGAGTTCCTAACAGGACACAGAGGAATTCAGTCAACACCCTGCTTTATTCTCCCAGGCAGGTGGCTCAGTGGTAGTATGAGAGGCTCACAATCGGAAGGTCACAAGTTCAAATCCTGATTGGCAGGGCTGACTCTCTACCATTGCCTGACTGCCTTTGTTTCACCAGTGGTAATGTTTACACACTGCTCCAAATACTTATTTCAGGCTGAGTTGATCTCAGGGAGGCCCAGGACCGGTTAAGATGTTCGTCACTGATGTTGGCCGCGAGTAGGAGTCGAACTCTGGTCGCCGGGTTTATAGTGCAGTGCCCTCACCACTACACTACCGTTTGCCACACACACACATATATGTAGGGTACTGTACATGGCAAGGATTATAGTAGGATCAGTGGAGATCGGTGGAAACAGGTGCAGGGAACTGTACGAGGGAAGGTTCGAGAAGGGAAATAGAGGACGGTAGAGTCTGCTGGAAGAATCTTCGGGGGGGAAAGTGCTGCAAGTTACCAGGGTGTGGCCGAGCGGGTATATAAGGGGGAGCGAGGCCCGCGATTGGGGCGCTCCCTCGGGGACTGAAGGGCGACAGCAGGTGGACGACAGTGGGGCTGACTGTCCGAGATCTACATGGTGGAAACCATCAAGGACTTCTCGAGATTAACCCGGTGGGGAACCCCCGGGGCTGCAGATAGTCATAGCCTTGTGAAACATGCTAGTCGTACTCTCGCCTTGTAAATACGTTCTCGTGAAATCAATAATCTAGAAAATGGAACAATGCGAGGGAGCTTTACACATATATACACATGCACCTTCAAATACGCCTTCAGAATTATTAGGATGCAAGTACCAGGGCATGCCAGGACATGCGGGGGGGCATAGGGCCATGCGTGCGTGCTTTACCTGATAGCTGGCATGCTTATGGACGGCCGGATTGTGTAGCTTAGCCACAGAGAAGCATTGGGGGAGGAAGAGATAAACAGAATAAGTGTTGCAGGATGGGGAGTGGGGTGCAAAGCTAAGGAAGCAGAGATAATGAACATTATGGTGAAAATAATCGTTAACCTAAGTGTGGAGAAAATAAATAACAAAATAAATGACCAGACAACATGCCTCAGTTCCTCTATGGCAGGGGTGGGGAGCGCCCGGCCCGCGGGCCGTCTAGGGCCCGCAAAATCATTTGGTCTGGCCCTGCCAAGGCAACCGCACGACTCGAAATTCAATCAATCTAGGCGCTTTTTTCATAGCAACATAAATATAATTTTGTATGGCCCACGAATGATGTTATAAATATCCAAACGGCCCTTGGCAGAAAAAGGGTTCCCCACCTCTGCTCTACGGTAATGTTACCCCGACTACCAAAATTAATGGGTGCTGCATTTAAATGGAAGAGCGGCCGATTTCATCGATACTCTACCTGCGCGCAACCAGGGAAAGTGGGCCGAGTTGGTTTGTCAACTTTTAAAACGTTTAGGCCCAGGAGATATCGAAAACACAGCTGAGGCGCAGTGGCATTTCGTCAGTGTGATAAGGCGATGGTCAACTACTTCGTGGGGCAGTGAGCGAGCTTATATTTGTGCACCACGTGTTGGTGGCAGGAGGATGTGGTCTGTCAACGACGGGGCTTTAACATGCTGGTGATAGAAAGCGTGCGTGCGAGAAAATTTCTCGTGAGCAGAAGAATAATTGATCATCGGTTTTTCCCCTT
Source organism: Petromyzon marinus (assembly GCF_048934315.1). Classification (NCBI taxonomy): domain Eukaryota; kingdom Metazoa; phylum Chordata; class Hyperoartia; order Petromyzontiformes; family Petromyzontidae; genus Petromyzon; species Petromyzon marinus. Next base: position 15,897,083 of record NC_133709.1, read on the forward strand.
TTTTCTGGCAACAAAACAGCTGTGTTAAGATGTTAAAACACCAAACTGAGATCTTTTACAAGGAATCATATCTGCATTAACCACAATGCTTGTGGTCAGAATGCAAACAAAAAACACTCTGAAACTGATTGTTCCACACCAGAGACAGCTTTTTGAGCCTCGTCTCAAAACGGTGTGAGACCAGAGGACGCTAAAAGGCGAATATAATAATTGGTTTTACCCTTTCTGGCAACGAAACAGGTGTTACGATTGATTTGAAGCTTTCGTGACTGCAGGAATCCATACTCTTTGGTTCTTTCGGTAAAGTCACGTTGGTACAGGTGTTAAGATGTTAAAACACCAAACTGAAACCTTTTGCAAGGAATCCTGTTTGCATTGACCACACGCACAGTGCTTGTGGTGAACATGCAAACAAAAACACGCTCTGGTAATATAAGCGTCGTCTTTGAACCTGATTGGTCCACACCAGAGACAGCTTCCTTGAGAGCCAGCAAGAGAGTGCTTGAGTGCCACTCATTTAAGCTGAGATGCCCTCCACCACCACGCCAGCCTAGGTGGCTGTCCTGACCTCCATCGTCATTCCCCAGATGGGAGGCCTATGAACCGAGATCAGGGACAGACTCTGGAAGGTAAACTGAACTACTGTTATTTTCTTGGTTCTTTCGGTAAAGTCGCGTAGAAGGGAAACAATGAAATAATAAAAATATAAAACAATCAGAAACACTGAAACTGATTGTTCCACACCAGAAACAGATACCGAAAGAACCAAGAATATGAATCCCTGCAGTCACGAAGGCTTTAAATCAAAATTGAACTACTGTTATTTTACTAAGTAAGGCCTACTGAGCTATGTAGCTCTTTTTCAGAAGTGACCTGGCCACAAATGATAGCTCAACAAAGTGGCTTATCACGTGGAAATGTATAGGGAATCAAATAATCAAAGGGCATGTTTCTAAATGTGGAGGGAAAAACTGGAGGGTCCGAAAAACAAAAACCGACTGCGACCATGGGGAGAACATTTAAACTCCAAATATACAGCAGGCGTCAGGGTCAGAATCGAACCCACGACCTCCTGCACACCAGGCGAGGGAGTTAACATCTCCTAGCCACCGCAGCGCAATGCAAGATGAGCTATGGGAGGTCCATCACGATGTGGGTGTGTATTCATGTGTTTGTGTTTATGTGTGTGTGTTTCATTTGGGGGAGCGGTAGTGTAGCGGTTAGCGCGCTGTGCTTTGAACCTGGCGACCCGGGTTCGATTCCCGCTCACGGCCAACACCGGTGACGATTATTTGAACCGGTCCCGGGCCTCCCCGAGGTCGACTCAGCCTCAAATGAGTACCTGGTGCGATGTGTAAACACTGTCACTAGGGAGACAAAGGCGGCCGTGCGTGGTGTTGGCCATCCACCCCCTCGTGTGCCGTGCCGGCCTTCATAGGTGCTCGCGAACAGCACTTGCCCCTACAGTCTGTTAAGGCTAAATGGCGGATCTTTTGCCTTGTGTTTCATGTGTGGCGTACTGCACACTATAGTAGTGTATAGTAGTTTGAGTAGTGCAGTGTAGTGTGTAGTAAATATTGTAGTGTGTGATGTTATATAGTGGAGTATTTAGTGGAGTGTGTGATGAATAGAAGAACGTATGAGTGTGAGGTGTCGTGTAGCGTGAGGGTGAATGTGGTGAGGTTGACCTGTGAGTAGGGGGTGAGTGTGAGCAGGGGATGTGTGTGCCCCATCAGGTTTCATCAGTGCTTACTAACAGTACTTGCCCCAAAAGTCTGTTTCGGCTTTGCAGCAAGGTTAGTGTGTGCGAATGGCAAGTAACCCCTCCACCTGGCACTAATCTTAACAAATACCGGTTAAGCGGCATTATCTCTACCTGCGTAATGCTGTGTGGAAGCTACCTGGCCTATCACTCCATAGGAAGCTCCAGGTCTTCTCGGCCAGTTATTCCCTCCCTTCTCTAGAATTGAAAAACATGAAGCACTATTAAAGGAACATCTACGCCAGTTTAATATATTTAGGCTGACCTGTCTATGTTTAAACAGAGATTGGATTGTGTGAGGAGCTCCCAAATCCTTGAAATATCTGGACATTTCCACCAGTGAGCTCGTTTGGCTGGGTCATGTAGCTCGCATGCCCAGCCATCACATGCCAAATAAACTTTTATGCGTCTGGATAGAGGGGCAGAATGGGCGAGGCAGGGGTTAGAGAAGAGATGGACTGATGCGGTACAGAAAGATGTGGAGCTGATTGGACTTCCAGATGACCAGTACTAGCGGTGTCAAGATCGGCCTCTTTTGGGGGAAACTCGTGAAGGACGCTCCTGGGCAATTGGAGGCAGCCACCCTCCAAGAAGAACGGAGCACAGAGCAGTGACCCTCACAACAACGAGCCAAGTGCCGGGCGACTATAATGCAGCAAGTTGACAAGTGGGGAGCGCAGGTGTTGCATCTTCCAGTCTCCCCAGTCAGTCAACCTATGACACCTGGGCCTGACCCTTGACCTCCTGTTAGCAAGCTTTCGACAATTCACAAGGCCTCAAAGTGCACCGAGTCTTGTACAAGCTCTGTGGTAATGTTACTGTCACTTATTGGCGAACGACGGTCGTTATCGATGTTAGAGTTGGTCGGTGTTGGTGCGTGTGTACGTTTCGTGTCTGTGTCAGCATTTTTGAGGTGCGTGTGCGTGCGCGGGTGTGTTAATTGGTATTCAAATCGGTCGGGTGGGGTGCGTGTGTACCTCTTTACCGTGAGTGTGCACACGTGTGCATTAGAGGTACGGGGCTCTAGCATATAGCGCCACCCCGTGGTCACGTTGTGTAACTGAACACAACTGTCAACGAATACGCGGTGGGGTTAAAGGAAACAACTGAACCGGCTTTAGAGTGAGAAGGCGAGTGTTTGAACTCGAGCGAGGTCAAGTAGATACACAAGTGCAGCCGCCAGGGGGGGCAAGCCGAGTCCAGCGCTGGCATGTACCACCAGATGCTGTGGCACCAATAACGAACCCCCAGGGGGCTTCGAATGTATGTTGAACTTATTTCGCAGCGTACGTAGCCAACAAAGTAAACACAAAAAGCAGTTCTAAAGAAATTTAGTTTGTCATCTAGATTTAAAAGTACATAGCTCCCAGTGGCTTCCTAGAGCGTTCCAGACGGCCACAGAAGCGCATCTGAAACCGCGCGATGCGGTGACCGTCTTTGTTCGATGGCTCAGCCAAAAGCCGCTGCTGCGAGGATGGTCGGAGTTGGCGTGATTGTTTATGCTCCTTGACGAGATCAGCAAGGCATTATGGTTCATTTGTGGCAGGCCCTTTGTAAAGTGTAAACCGGACCGGTTTTGACCTTAAATTTCTCATAATCAAGAGCAGATAAATATGGGAAGCAGGCATATTGTCCGCCTGTTAATTTTTCTAGAGTGAAAAGGTGATGGAGAGAGAGATAGAGAGGGGTTGGATATATGGAAATAAGCATCAAATGAATGAGAAATATTAATCTCAAATGTGCAATTCATAACTTGAAAGCCTCCAGGCAAAAACATTTCCAGTTGTATGTGCGATAAACTAGTGGCATAATTTACAAGACTAAACATGCATACTGTAAAATTAATCACCTCAAGAGAATGAAAGTCATACACATGTGCATTCTGCATATAACGATTAGATATACAGTAAACCCTCTCCATCCACGAGAGTTACGTTCTTAAAAACGCTTGCAAATGTAGAATGCGCAAATGCAAAAAGCTTTGTTCCAATGGGAAAAAATGGGGTTACGTTCCTGGTACGAGTGAACATAGGGGGGAAATGTAAAATTTTTAATAACAATCACTACAATACATAAATAAACCATTATTAAGAACAATGTGTATTTTAATTACCTATGATGATGATGATTGTCGATTTGACGACGATGGAGGTGGTGGTGATGGTGAGGAATTCAGGAGGTGCAGATATTTAATAACATTTTTCACTTGTTATCATTTTACCACTGTGGGGAGTGCGAGCCACAACACTTTCCCCGATTACATTCGCGTTTGTTTTAATGTACCTCACAGTCGACTGCAACTACATCTCCATATATATAAAAGGCAAAGTTGTGAATGTGTGTCTGTTCAAAATGTTTAGCGTACTTCCCGACATGCAACAAACTGGAAATTTGCCATGTGGGTACTTTCCAGACTGTACACCATGCAAAAATTATAAAAATACACTTTTGTGTTTTTTAGGGGGGGAGCTCAATAATGCATCAATTTTTTGCACGGCAAGTGAGCTGTGATGTCAAATCTGTCACGTGACCCGCGCATGTGGAAGCGTAACGCATTGTAGTGTAGCGGTTAGCGCGCTGCGCTACGAACCCAGCGACCCGAGTTCGATTCCCGCTCACGGCCACCACCAATGACGATTATTTCAACCGCTCCTGGGCCTCCCCTAGGCCGACTCAGCCTCAAACGAGTAACTGGTGTGGTGTGTCAACATCGCCACGGGGGAGACAATGGCGGCCGGGCGTGGCGAATCCAAGTCCCGGGCGAAGCCGGGTAGTAAAGCTAGTTACGTATAAAGTAAAAATGCAAAATAGTGAGTTCACAGCAGGATTACTGCGAGACTGAGGACTAAGCGGGCAGCCGAGGGGGCATGATTAATCTATTCGTGCACTTCCGCAAAACTCGCGAGTCCAAAACTCACGCATAGCGAGGGTTTACTGTAAATATTATACACGAGCAGTACATGTAGACAAATGTAAGCAGAGGCACGGTGCAAGGCATCCTGCTGAACAAGTAAAAGTTAAAGGTGAAGTGCGGAAATTGCTTGCCGAGTCATGCCACTGTTGACGGCAGAGCCTCCCCACTTGAGGGGATTCTAGAACAGTGGTTCTTAATCTTTACTGCAGCCTGCACCGCTGTGGTTCTCAGAAAGGGCATCTCGCACCCCAGGTGATTCATGCACCCCAGCTTATAAACCACTGCTCTAGAGGGTGCAAAGGCCTACTCTTCCACGCTGACCAGACATCTTTGACTGAGAATGGAGGGCAAAAAAATGTGCGATGCAGAGACTTCGGCCTTCCATCGTGCCGTTTTTACGTTCATGCATGCCAATCGGTGCATTCGTAACCAACATTCCAATGCAACCTATGAGACTGGGGGTTCATGCAGGACACGGTCCCGATGAGGTCTTACCTGAAGGGCATGGCCCGAAAGATGCTGGTGGCATGTACGGAGGACAGAACGACGTCAAAAAGTGGAGCAACGCACATGACAACACAGTGAGGGATAGTGCTGAGCCAAGACCAGCAATCGGTGGGGATTTTGTATTTTACATAGCTTCTGATCACAGACCCAAAAGCCAAAAATATGTATCAAACGGCCAGTGATAAAGAGCACTGTGACAGTTGTAAGAAGAGTTAACAGAATTGAGCGAGGTTATAAGAGCTTGAGAAACGAAATAATAGAACAGAATTCCAAATTGGAGCAGTTAGAGGGAAGAGGTAAAGACAAAAGTGTTGTGACTTCAGTATGGCGAGTGAGTGGGTAAAATGAGCGAGTGAATGGGTAGATGAGTGCATCAGGGAGTGTCTGAGTAGGTGGGTCTTGGGGAAAGCGAAATCCCTCTGCCCAGATAACATCAAGAGGCAAGGTGGGGATGACCCTGCTGGGGCTGCGGTGCCTCAAATTTTGCAATAATTAGTCACCCACTTTGAGTGGCTGGCTGGGGTGCCATCTGTTGAGGAGGTTCAGGAAGCGATCCAGAGCCGAAGACCAGGAAAAGCGATGGGAAGAGATGATCTCCCAAGCAAACTGTTGAGAGGCGTTTGTGTATAGACTGCCCTATAGAACATCATTACAACAGTCTGGACCACAGGACAGGTTCCACAGGATTGGAAGGACACCCTGGTGGTCCCCCTCTTTAAGAAAAGGGACTGCACAGATTGTAACAATGACAGGGAAAGGCCCTGGCAAGGATTATTCAACATCGTCTTGCCAGGCACACTGAGGAGAGGTTTGCAGAGCCCAAATGTGGTTTCAGGCCAGGGAGGTCCTGCACGGATGCCATATTCTCTGTCCGCCTGCTACAGTAGAGGTGTAGGGAATACCAACAGAACCTATATCTCTGCTTTATTCCCCTGATCAAGGCCTATGATAACATCAATAGGCCGGGCTCTGTGTTGTTGTTCGTGTTTTCGGATTCCCCGACTCTGCTCACAATCATTATGGACCTTCATGATGGTGGGCAGGCCCGGGTAATACTACATGGCTGGGAGTCAGAGCCATTTCCTGTTCACCTTGGAGTGCGACAGGGATATCCTCTATCTCCTACATTATTTAACACATTTTCGACCAAGTATTTTGAGAAGCTTTCCATGGCTGTACTAGAGGAATGTCCATCTGGTACAAATACAATGGGAGGCTGATTGATGCCCAGGTGCGGTCGAGGGATGGCAAGATCGGCCTCTGCGAAGGAGGCATGTGAAGGAAGCTACTGGGCAATTGGAGGTAGTAGTCATCCTCAAACAATAGTGGAGGGCAGAGGAGCGACGCTCACAGGTGGTGCATCTGCCAGTCATCTCACTCAGTCAACCCATGGTACCTGGGTCTGTCCTATGACCTCCTGCCAGCGAGCTTTCAACATTTCACGTGGCCTCAAAGTGCATATAGCCTGGCACAAGTCCACTGGTGATGTCACCGCCACTTCGTTGGGAATGGAGGTTGTTGTTGTGACATACAGTATTGTGGTTGAACACGATATGAATGACATGAAAGAGTTGGGCTGGTAGACCAAGACCTCTCAGCATGGGAGGAGGAATTGGAGGAATTAACAAGTGAAATTCATGGGAATAGTAACCATGATAGGAGTGACAGAAGAGTGATATGGAGGTGACTGACCACCGGTGAGCAAGAAGCCAGAGTGAATCAGAATCTTTATTTAGACTGGAGGAATCCGATGAGCCATGAAGCTCGTTTTCACAGATGTCCATTTGGGGCAGGTGAGCAAGTTCCAACAGAAAGTCAGTGAGTGTTGGATCATCAATCACCCTGCTTTATGTTGAATTCTATCAAGTGCAGTGAGGTAGAAAATAGGTACTCCACCCCAGGTGTGACAACAGTTTTCCACCTTGCATGAGTGGTGAGTGATGAATCAGTTGTGAATAAGTGTTGCCTGCTTGAATGGCGAGGAATGAGCGGTGAGCGAGAGATGACAGCGAGTGGATAGCGAGTAATTAATGTGTACATGCTCAAGCGGTAAGGGAGACGTTCTGGGAGTGCATTTTTTTCCAGCAGAATTTGTTCAATACACTCAAGCTTCGCCCATCGCGGGTTGTCTCATCACCGACCGTGCCACTGTGGCTCAACCGTTTGCGGCTGACTGCGAGATTCCTGTATGCAATGTAAAGAAGTACTGTGCTCCAACTGCACTCGCAATTATGCTACCACGGAAGAACACACACGGCATCATCTTCAATTTCGGAAAGTAAACGCATTTTTAGGTTGTGTTTTAACTGCATAATATTTACCGTACATGTTATTCACCTGTGCATGTATACGTAAAAGTCTACTTTTACGTATACATGCACAGTGTACAGTACACTGCTTTTTAAAAATTATAAACATTTACTATACAAGTTACATCATCACGATCCATGGGCAGATAGCCCGTAGGTGTCCACTGCACAGTTAGTAATTTGTTTCCACTTTCCTCTGTCCAATGCCAATATGCTCAAGTCGTGCCGCATCTTCCATGCACCAGTCTCTCGTGTCGTCATCAAGCCATTCTCTGTCAGGTCCTTCCATTAAAAAAAAACACGATTAAAATTGTCCTGTTGTTGCCCATCCTACACGAGTGTCCAACTAGTCCCAGTTTCCTTCTCATCACCGCCTGCATCATCAGAGTCTTCTTATTTGTGCAACCTTCATCTTACTTCTACGTTGGCGACTCTAGTGGGTCCAGTTTAGATGCAGCATCCTTCTGGAAACAATACATTTCAAATGCCAATATCTTACCTCTGTCGGTCTGGCAGGCATAAAAAAAGCTGTACCGAACACGCATGCTCTAAAGATGCTTAATTTGGTCTTGTAGCCGATTTGCATGCTTCTCCAGATGTTATCGAATCCTGCCATTACTCATTTTGCCTTTGTGATCCTCGCTCTTATGTCTCCCATGCAGTAACTGTCCCATGTCAGTAGACTTTCGAAGTATACAAATTCCTTTACATTCTCAAATTTGCTGCTTTCTATTACTTCTTCTTTCTCAACACTGTCGGCTTCATCTTTTCCACGTTAATCCTCAGTCCTGCTTTCTTTCCCGACTTATTCGGTGTACGGACAATTTCCTACGGCGCTATGCAGCTTTCTTCCATCAGATCCAAATCGTCCACGAATCTCAGGTCATTTATTATTTCTCCTTGCATAGACAATCCTGTGCCGTTGTCCTTAATGGCGTCCATCAATCTATTTAATGCTACAGAAAATATTTATCATGTTTTAAATCGTTTTTGTTTCATGTTAATGTAGGGTAACATAAAGGAAAAGGAGGGGTTGGTGTCGTATTATGGACAGTGAACCAAACCCGGTGTTATCCATTTGAGTTTGCGTTGTCACCGATTTTCAAAAACGTAACTTCCACCGCGATGGGAAAGCGCTTAGTGTACAAAAAAATTCTGAACCAGTTATGACATTCAGCGTTTCATTAGGAGAGTCAAGTTTGCTTCAACCACTATTGATGAACTGCCAGATGTTTACAGGCACGGACTCTCTGTTAGTAATGTGTTCTAGTTCAACTCAAAACTATATATAATCACACAATAATAATTAGCTTTGTTGTGAAGAATATAAGGAGGAAAATAAATAAGCAGACAACACATCACCTTCCCAAATTTGCCTCTCCAAATTAAAAATACAAGTTTTTTACTTTCATGCATCCCATCGGCTCCTCGGTCTTCTGGGAGTGCTTTCTAGCAGCAATGCTTCATCACAAACTCTGGATTGGTTTCAATAATTAAGTGTCTCATCAGCAGACTTCGGTCTGCTTAAACCAACGCTGGTAAAACGCCAGATATTTATGGGCATTGGGTTTAGCAACCGTGACTGTTAGTGGCCCAAAGTTTTCTTGTGCTGAACTAATGCTACTGGAAGAAAAACATGACTTCCAGAAGGCAGTGTCGGCTGACGGGATGTATATATAAAAAAAAAACACTTTAAAATGTTGTTTAGGGACAGATATGTCAAATAGAACATATTGTCTGCTTATTCATTTCGTTGCTTCCAATTCTCCACAATGATGACCGTAAACATGTTGCGATGTTCCTCTCTGAGGAATTGCGGGGCGAGGGTCCGGCGAGCCGACTCACTTGACATCACCGAGCCTGCGCGTGAGTGCCGAGCCCACAGTGGAAATGGCCGACGTGGTTTTCTGTCCGGCTGTGCTGAGCGTCTCCGTTGTGCGCTTATACCTACGTCAACAAAACGGGCAAACATTAGACAACACAATAAAAATACTTAGCTAGCACAAGAGGCAAAGTCACGTGTTTGCTACGTGCGAGTGTACAGTGAGGGAAGAAAGTATTTGATCCCCAGCTGATTTTGTACGTTTGCCCACTGATTTCTATTTGCGAATAATCGCACCAACTGTTGTCACCTTCTCACCAAGCTGCTTGGCAATGGTCTTGTAGCCCATTCCAGCCTTGTGTAGGTCTACAATCTTGTCCCTGACATCCTTGGAGAGCTCTTTGGTCTTGGCCATGGTGGAGAGTTTGGAATCTGATTGATTGATTGCTTCTGTGGACTCCTTTTAAGAGTGTGCTCCTAATCTCAGCTCGTTACCTGTATAAAAGACACCTGGGAGCCAGAAATCTTTCTGATTGAGAGGGGGTCAAATACTTATTTCCCTCATTAAAATGCAAATCAATTTTTTACATTTTTGACATGCGTTTTATCTGGATTTTTTTGTTGTTATTCTGTCTCTCACTGTTCAAATAAACCTACCATTAAAATTATAGACTGATCATTTCTTTGTCAGTGGGCAAACGTACAAAATCAGCAGGGGATCAAATACTTTTTTCTCTCACTGTACATGTGTGTATGAGCATATGTGTATGTATGTGTTTTGGTGTATATGTGTATGCTAGTTACCCGCGCTTCAATACGTAGGCTTTAGCGACCAATATTATTCATAATAAAGGTTTTTTGGGTTAGATCGCATAAGTATAAATATGTTATTAACCTGCCACCACCCGACACAGCCAACTAGTAAGGTTTGTCATGTAAACAAAACGTGCCAATTAGTTACTACTTCAGCCAATCACTTACAACTACTATTACGAAATGACTTGCAGTTGAGTTATTTAATAATATATATTATTATTATTTGTTGTAAGTTAATGATATCCCTCCTCTCTTTTTTTCAAGTAACAGTGTTAATATGTGTGTGGGTTTGTCTAAATGGACGGGTTTCGCACGATTGGAAGGATGCCCTGGTGGTCCCCATTTTTAAGAAAAAAAGACCACACTGAATGCAACAACTACCCGGGCATTCCCCCCTCCTAAGTGTGCCGGGAAAGGTCCTGCCAAGGATTATTCTCCATAGCCTTGCTAGACATGCTGAGGAGAGGCCTGCGGGGCCCCAATGTGGCTTTCGACCGGAGTGGTCCTACATTAACGCCATTTTCTCTGTCAGTCTGCTACAGCAGAAACGTACAGAATGTCAACAGGACCTACATCTCTGCTTTATTGACCTCGCCAAGGCCTATGATACCATCAATAGGCCAGGGCTCTGGGTTATTCTTCATGCTCTCAGAGTCCCAGACCCTCTGTTCACAACCATTAAGGACCTTCATGATGGTGGGCAGGCTTGGGTAACGTTTGGTGGCTGGCTGTCAGAGACATTTTTTTTCACCTTGGGGTCAGACAGGGATGTCCTCTGGCACTGACACTATTTAACATCTTCTTTGGATATGTAGTTTGAGATGTACCAGTGGAATTTCCATCTGGTATATCCACAATAGGAGGCTGATCGATGCCCGAGTGCGGTCAAGGGATGACTCCCTATTGGTCAACCATATTATGTATGTGGATAATCTGGTGATTGCTGCCAACTCTGAGGAGTTGCACCTGGAGCATGCTACTAAGAGATGGGACTTTAAAATCAGCCTCACAAAAAAACAAAGCACCTGCCTGGGTATTTGATGCCATACAATGCTCCCCTCCCTCAACTCGCTATGAGTGTTGGGTCTGATGTGGACAGAGTTGAGAAGTTTCCATACTTGAGCAATGTGCTTATGACCAGCTCCAGTTTTACAGCAGAGGTCTCACTCCAAATTAGTTGAGTGCCATTATATTTTCATCAGCTGCATAACACTGCGTGAAAGCCACCTGATCTATCACTCCATAAAATGCTCCAGGTTTTCTCAACCAAAGGCATGGGCTAGGGAAGAGATGGAATGATGTTACAGAAGAATGTGGAGCTCAATGCACCTAGCATGGCACAATAACCACGGTGACGTCACTTATTGGTGAACGGCGGTTGTTGTTGTTTTATTTGTATGTATATATGTGTGTGTGTGTATGTTTGTATACGTGTCATCACGTCTGCTATGTACATGTGTGAGTAAATGTGTGTATGTATGTGTACGCATTATTACAGTATGTGTTTGTTTATATACGTGTCAACTGACATCAAGGGATCAATTATGCAGCCAAAATATTTTTTTATATCAATCCAAATGATGAAATTTCTTTTTTCACCACCGGCACAGACAGCGGTGCATCGGCGCACAAAACTTACGCGGTGGAGGCTTGTACGTCCTGCATGAGGCCCGACACTGTCTGCCAGGACAGCGGTGTCATGCCCAACGATCGTTTGATGCTCCACACACGCTGCTCTTTTGCCAATAGCACTTGGCGCAGAGTAGCCACCTCCTCTTCCACCTGCCCATGTAAAAAGGAGCACACGGGTTATCATATATGGTAAAATCTCGGTTAGCCAGAATTTGCACCGGACCACAATTTGCACTTAACCGGACCAGGCTGTCTAATCATAACAAACGTTATAGAGTGTATTAAAAATTCTTTTTTTTTTACAACACAGTTGCTGTTGACAGGTCAAAAGGCCAAACACGTCAAGCGCCGAGCAACAAAAAGCACTATCAAAGTTGTAACAGGTAAGAAAGATACTCTTCGATTCTTTCGGTAGTCACGTAGGTAGAAAAAAATAATATATCACGACGTTTCGATCGCAAGACAAACGGTCGTCCTCAGGCGGAAAAAATAATCCAGCAGTGGAACTGGTGAACCAGGAAGAACACAGCGAGAGAGCTGTTACAACAAGGAGGTTATATACGTGGCGAAGGGCAAACAGGCGGGGTCTGAGCTGGAAAAGAATTCCATCCCCGCACGCAAGCACATCAGTTGTGTTAATGGGGGAGATTAGGGAGAGAGCGATTAGGGAGAGAGATTAGCATGAAATGAGCTTCCGTCGCCGCAAAACAGTATCGTCTCAGCATATGCGCACAACAGCAGTGTTCATGGGAGATGAGCACTATGTTGACGGGAGAGATTAGCAAGTTAATGTCATGTCTATGTGTAACACAATCTGCGGCGCTGCCAACTGCGCTGTGAGACGCAAGCGCGTCAACGCAAGAGAGCCACCGGAACGGTGGTCGCGCCAGTGAGACACACAGCCCATCACACAGCCAGAACCGTCGATACATCGAGGCTAAGGGAGCAGAGGTGGCCATGTTAGTGAGAACCCAGCCCGTTAATGCAGAGGCTCCCAACAGGGCAATGCAACTCAGAGAGTCGGAGATAACAGCCAGGTAAGAGTTCAACACATCTCTTCAATCGAGCAAGGTTCTAAAAAACTTGGGGAAAAAGGGATGATGGGAGGGAATTCCAAAGTGGAGCAGATCAAGATAAGTGGCAGAATGAGAAGTGTTTTTGTCTGCAGTGTGGTGAATTTAGTCAGACGAGTCAGTGGGTGAGTGGTTGAGTTCTGTTTAGGTCTGCAATATGGCGGTTGAACACAGGATGGATGAGACAAAGCAGTTAGTCGAGTAGGCCAAGCCCTCTACATGGGTGGAGGAATCAACAAGTAAAGTTCACTGGAACAGTAACCATTATAGTAACGACATAAGAATGATAAGGAGGTGAATGACTGCCAGCGAGTGTGTGAGTGAGCGACTGGAGTAAATAAGCCAGTGCTGGATCATCAATAAACCCGACTGCTTTACGTAAATTAAATGAATTAAATTAAATACAGTGAAGTAGGAACTGGGTGCTCTATTGCAGATATGTATGCATTCATAATAAACGTTTTTGGGTTAGATCGCGTTATTTATAAATGTGTCGTAACCCTCCACCACCCGACACGGCCAATGAGCATAAAAAGTGTCACGTTGACAAAAGACAAATAGTTCACTACTTTAGCCCACCGGTGTGTTAAAGAGTGAATCCACAACATTTACAGTTTGAGTACGACATTTCGCTGGTAATTACATCCAGCATCATTGGGCAATTCGCCAGAATGGTGAAGCCCTCACTTGCTCCCGGTCTTAAATAGAAGAGCAGCAGCAGGGTGACGTCATCATTTAACTCATTCAGATGCAGTGATTTGAGGCGGGGGGGGTATTGTAATTAGTTAGTATGCGTTTCCCCTATAAGCCTGTAGCTATCAGAGATAATATGTATGCATGTTGAACTTATTTCGCAGCGAACGTAGCCTACTGTGCTAATGGGAGAGCTTCGACCGAATTTGTGCTTTGTATGAAAGCAGCAATAATTATTCGGAATTAAAGGGCGACTTTGACACAGAAAATAAAACCAAGGTTCTTTGATGCCCTATTTGCAAGATGAGTAATATAGCCATTCCATAGTAATAGGTTTTTACCCTTTTATCTGGCACAAAAACTGACACCTTTATACAAGGGATCATGTTTGCAATAACCACAACACAAGCAGTCAAAATGCAAACAAAAAGAGACAACTCTGACAATGATATGCACTGTCCTTGAAATTGATTGGTCCACACCCGAGACAGCTTTTCTTAGAGCCTAGTCTCCACTGGTGTTGGACCAGAAGACGCCAAAAGGCGTACTTCTTCAGCTTTTCTTAGAGCCTAGTCTCCACTGGTGTTGGACCAGAAGACGCCAAAAGGCATACTTCTTCTGGTCCAACACCAGTGGAGACTAGGCTCTAAGAAAAGCCGTCTCGGGTGTGGACCAATCAATTTCAAGGACAGTGCATATCATTATCAGTTGTCTCTTTTTGTTTGCATTTTGACTGCTTGTGTTGTGGTTATTGCAAACATGATCCCTTGTATAAAGGTGTCAGTTTTTGTGCGAGATAAAAGGGTAAAAACATATTACTATATCTTGCTACTGGCAAAGGAGGTCTCATAGTGTAAATAGCCATTCCATGTCAGGTCAAAAATCGTGTTGTACTAAGCAGATGAATGTTTAAACTATTTATAAGAATATCATTAAATATAATGGGATTAAATGTGGTATGACAGTCTGTGATATTATGATGAACTAGATTTTTGTTGTTGAATGTCACCAGATTTTTGCAATCCCAATAGAAAGAAATGTATGCAGGCAGTGACTGACAGTAGAATAAGTATCTGAGAATTCGGCGGCGAAATGTCTTTTACATCCAGCTTGTGATTTAACTTAGAATTATGCATGAAGTGCACTGCAAAGGAGTGCAGGGGGGGGAGATATAAGGGGGGGGAGGGGAAGCAAATCTCTCCAGTGCTGCCACGGTGGTCCACTCTACTCCAGTGACCCGGGTGCTGAGGCGGGGTCCACTTTCTGCCCCGCCTCCTCCCTCCCCCCTTCTCTCCCCCCCCCCCTACTGCCGAGGCCTACTATATAACCTCGTGCCACGGCAGATCTCTCGCCTACTTCATCAGTTTTAGATTTAAAGCTTTCGTGACTGCAAGGATCCATACTCTTTGGTTCTATTGGGTAAAGTCACGTAGGTAAAAAAGAAAATAACAAAAATCACGACGTTTCGACCACAACACAAGTGGCCTTCATCAGGTGAAGGAAGGAGGCGACCTGCGCTTGACTTTTTTCACTCCAACGCTGTCCTCCGGACAGGTTGGTCCCTTCACCTGATCAAGGCCACTTGTTTTGTGGTCGAAACGTCGTGATTTTTGTCATTTTATTTTTTACCTACGTGACTTTACCCAATAGAACCAAAGAGCATTCATCGGTTTTCTCTTGCTGTGGTCGTCCCACCTGATGACGTTTGCTTGTGTTGCGATCGAAACGTCGGGATCTATGATTTTTCTACCTACGTGACTTTTACCGAAATAGCCGAAGAGTGCGGAACTTATTTCAATTGTGGTGCATCTATTTTTGGTTGCTGTGTACCTAACCCCATTATTTAGGTAATGCGTGAGCATTGAATATCGCTCTTTTGGCTTTCGCGGGACTTTCCAAAAATGTAACCCCCACGGATATTCAAGGGTCTCCTGTATAGCTCTTTGTCAGAAGCGGCCTGGCCACAGATGATAGCTAAAAGAATTGGCTTACCACGTGGACATTTATCATAGCAAAAATACTCTAAAAGCATGTTTCTAAATGTGCAGGGAAAAAAAACGGATAACCCGGAGAAAGGACCACGCAACCACAGGGAGAACATGCAAAACTCCAATAAACAAAATACAATAAGTAGAGAAATCAGAGAAAATGTAAAAAAAAACAATGCCCATATATAAATCGATATTAAATACATTTCCTCAAATGGCAGTTGGCTTGGTGTTTTAAAAACCATTCATAATAAAGTTCAATAAAGTTAAGTTACAGACACAGAAAAAAATGTTGGGACGTTTATTGCACAAGTATATAAACAGAAAATGACATTATGGCAAGTAATATAATTAATGAAGAAAACAAACACACCGTTGTGAAACGCTAAATGATGAAGATAGATTGATTACCATCTACTACTGTACGTAGTCTTTAATTCATAATGAAGTTTTTTGGGTTATATCACGTAAATATAAATGTGCCACAAACTCACCTACACCCGAAACAGCCAATTAGTAAGGGTTGTCACGTGAACAAAACGTGCCGAATTAAATCTTGACTTAGAGCTTTCGTAACTGCAGCAATTCATATTCTTTGCGTCTTTCGGTAAACTCACGTAGATAGAAAAAGATATATAACAATAGAATAATAATAAAAATAAAGTGAATAAAAAAGAATAAAAATATCAGGACGTTTCGATCGCTACACAAGCAATCGTCATCAGGAGAAATAAGAGGGGGAAACCGCTGTGGCAGGCTGTTTTTAAAGGTTTGAAATGGGTAGAGCCCAAGGGTCATAAACAAAGTGGGCAGGGCTAGTGATGTGAAAGTGAGAAATTTGCGCTATCATTTGTGGCCAGGCTGCTTCTGAAAAAGAGCTATATAGCACGTTGGTCCTTGTCTGGTAAAATAAAAATGTCATGGAACCTCCTTTGACAGTACCAAAATATGAGAATAGGTTTTCCCCTTTTTTTCTGGCAACAAAACAGGTGTACAGCACAAAGACAATGCACTATCAGAGTAATGAGGGCTCGGAGTGATAGTGGTTAATGCAGACGTGATTCCTTGTAAAAGGTTTCAGTTTGGTGTTTTAACATCTTAACACAGCTGTTTTATTGCCAGAAAAAAGGGGGAAAACCTATTCTCAAAATAAAAATAGTTTTAGTTTTAATAGTTTTTACAATCAGCTTCATCTTCACGAAAATGTGAAGAAGTCTCATTTTTTTCCAGTCTTAAATATAGTAAGATGATGTCATCACTGCGCACCTACAAGTATGAAGCATGGAGGTTAATTTTGCCCTTAATCATGGACCCGAAGCGTGCGGCGAGTGGTGAAGGTGAATATTAAAGGTATGCAAAAAGTTAATTTCATGTTTATTTATGCTTTATTATGTTGTTGTGTAATGTACTGCATTTTAGTCGGTGTTTAGTAAATACACAGGCAAGTTTGTTATGCTCTGACTAGCCGTGGCTGTGGTTCCCCTATTTCCCGTAGGCCCTGTGCTAAACCAACCATGGATTTGCCTGCCATGGCATTTTCCAGAAACCTAACCTTCTACGGTTGGCGAGGGATTGCTGTATGCGTGTTTTGTGTAATTATCTTGGTGTTGTGTACATGGCCCATGGTCTGGTGTGTTTTTTTATATAAAGTAAGGGTGTTGTGTGCAGGGCACGTGCTGTGTGTCGTTTGTAAGATACTACATGGTCCCTGGTGTTATATTACAGCGATGTCCATTTCAAATAAGGTGCATTAACAATTGTCGGCCGTCATTACGTAATAATATACGCTTCCAAGCAGCACTCAGCCTATTTTTGGAAAAAACAAAAATCCGATTGGGATTTGGCAAAGTACATAAACTATAAAAACCGATATCTGGTACTAAAGATGAACTCGCGAAGCTATCAACAGAAGGTGTTTACTGGATTATTCGCTCCTTTTGGCAAATGCTATGTTGGTCAGACAGGATGAAAGAATTGCACAAGACTAAAAAAAACACCTGATAAATGTCAAATTTTTACAAACACAACTGTCAGCATTTTGATTTAAAGCTTTCGTGACTGCAGTAATTCATATTCTTAGTTCTTTCGGTAAAGTCACGTTGAAGGGAAACAATAAAATAATAAAATATATATAAAACAATAAAAATTCTCACGACGTTTCGACCATAACACAAACGGTCGTCATCAGGTGTGTCGGTTTGCATAAATGTATTTATTTTTAAACGGTGTATTTATTTATTTATAAAAAACGTTAGCGCCACGCGCAGCGATTTTGCAGTTTATTTAGAAGGACTAGTCCAACTATGTTCTGAAAAAAGGAGGGGGGAGACGAAAAATTTAATGTATGCTGTCTGAAAGCCACTGTAAGCGTGAACAATCAATTAAGACCTGAAATGGTTTATCAAATCTTTCCAATGATTGCTAAGCCAGAATCCATCTTCTCGGTTGAAATTGTCTCTGTGCTTGTATATGTGGATAGCCTCATGAACGAATCTCTCATGGTAGCCAGATGGCTTACAAAGAACCTCTGTCTTGGAAAAGTCAATGTCATGTGAGCCTACTGAATTATAACAATGATCTGCCACGGCCGAGGTGTTGGTCCTACCGTGTTTAAGGTCTGCTTTGGGTTCACGAATGCGGTCCGAGACAATGTAACTACTACCACTGAGGCAACTTAGTTTGTAGACACCAGGGTATTGTATGTCCAGAATCACATCTTTTACAGACGGAACCAGATCACGGATTTTATGTAATGTGTACACCGTTTAAAAATAAATAAATTCATGCAAACCGACACACCTGATGACGACCGTTTGTGTTATGGTCGAAACGTCGTGAGAATTTTTTTATTGTTTTATATATTTTTATTATTTTATTGTTTACCTTCAACGTGACTTTACCGAAAGAACTAAGATTACAACTGTCAGCAGTTGCAGAACATGCCTGCCAACAAGGATATTCAATTGATTTTGATAACATTGATGTTTTGTGTAACACATCATTATTTATGGTCAAGACTAATTAGATAATCTGTTGAAATTGAGAGAAAAAAATATATGTTTAACCGTTCTCATAGCTATAGCCTTAGTACTGTTTGGAAGCATATTATTACGTAATAACAGAAACAATCATGAAAGTACTTTTTTTTAATAGACGTAGCTGTAATAGAACACCACAAACCATTTATTTAACAATCATGAAAGTACTTTTTTTTAAATAGACGTAGCTGTAATAGAACACCACAAACCATTTATTATCTTGCAAACAATACACAGCACGTGCCCTACACACAACACCCTTACTTTATATAACAACAAACCAGACCATGAGCCATGTACACAATGCTACACTGAAATAAAAAAAGCAAACAAAACGCGTTTTGTGTCGTTTGTTAAACAACACAAAACCACACCAACACGCACACTGGTTCCTGCACGTGACACAAACCCCACCAATTCCACGCCTATTTATGTAATAGTATTTGGGTCTTTCGGTAAAGTCACGTAGATAGGTTCAAAGAAAATAACCAAAAACTACGACGTTTCGATCGCAACACAAGCGGTCGTCTTCAGGAAAAGGGGGCTTTAGCTTCCAAAGGCAAACAATTTATAAGGGTTTGAAATGGGCGTAGCCCAAATGTCAGCAGCCAATGTTAATGCAAGTGGTGGGCAGTCAACCCGACGGTGGTTGGTTTTCCACCAATCAATGGGCTGTCAGGTGAAAATTAGCATGTTCATGGCAAAAATCGCAGAGCTACAACCGAGGGGTAGTTGGCACACAAAGTGGCTGTGTTGGTGTGAAGCTTGTGAAATGGGCGTAAAAGGTGGTAGGATGGGAACATCAAAGCCAGTTATGATTTAAACTGGTTGATAACGTCCTTGCAATGATTGCTCAGTTTGTACCCATCTTCTCGGTTGAAATTGTGTCTATATCTTTGTTGATGGCTAGTGAGTTTGCAAAGTACCCTCGTCTTAGAGAAATAAATTTCGTGTGAGCCCACCGCATTAAAACAAATTTAGGTAATTATATTGATTAACATGCACTGTATAATTGAATCTTAAGATAATCTATTATAAATTATATGAACACTTCACATTAACACCCCTGAGTGTGGGAGGCAGGCGACGACTTCGCTTACCTTGGCCAGCTCCAGCGTGAGCTGCTCTCGCTCCTCTTCGGTGAGCGTCATGGTAGTCGCCACCTCACCACCAGAGAGAGCATCGCCTCTGCCCTCATCACAGACCTGCGGCCCCCTCTCACCCTCCTTTCCTTCCGGAGAAACGAATTTATTTGGCGAGCCGAGACTCACATCTATGGAAAGGTCACATACACACAAACAAACACACATACACAGTCACATATCTGTGAGCACATTTATACACGTGTATGCCCAAGAATGGTCAGATGGCTCAATCAAAAGATCAACTACCAAACAAATTCTACTTTCGAGTTAATTCAGCCCAACTGGACACCTATATTAATTTATTTTCAGTAACATGGAATCTTTCTTTCCAGTATCAAAGTATAAGAATAAGTTTTACTGTTTCTGGCAATAATACAGGTGTTAAAATATGTTCAAACAACAAAATAAACCTTTTGCAAAGAATCATGTCTGCATTAACCACACATACCAGTGGTGAACATGCAAACAAAGACATGCTCTGATAATTATATATATGCATGGTCTTTGAAACTGATTGGTCTACACCAGAGACAAGTCTTCTTTAGGGCCTAGTATCAACCAGTGTTAGACCAGAGAACGTCAAAAGGCGAAAGCAAAAACGCCTTTTTGTCCTATGGATATGTCAAGTTTCACGTTAACTTGTTCATTCAGTAAAATAAACTTACGATTAACCTGGGTCACCAAAATGACACAAGTGGAAAACTTAAATATGGAGTACAACATTGAATCAGAGCAAAGACAACCAAACAGCGATGAGAGCAACAACAACAAAACACACCCAAGTGCGAATCAATCAGTCCAAAAATAACCGCATGACGGAGGAAATCGAAAACAGCAAACAGTATAACACGACGCATAAAACACGTTCCTTCGGAGTGGGCAGGTAGGAACTTGGTTGGACAGCGCATTCGTGCGATCCGTGTTGGATACCCTAGTCGTGTTGGAGGTTGTAGCTGTTACTATCGCATCTGATGATGATTCTTCATTTATTGCTGATGTTGGATCTTTAAGTTCATGCAGCTGCTGCAGCAGCATGTCGCTACCCCTGTGCTGTGACGTCGCCTCCTGCGTGCACCACGCGCGCCAATCCACCCGACCTGGTCCTTGGACGGCCACGATGCCGTCGTCATCGCGCACCACGGTGCACGATGTTGAGCAGGGCGTAGACTCCGCAGTCTCCGCAGTCGAAGCCGTTCGGTTGTTGCGGCACACAAGCACCGCGGACGATCGCCACCCGGCGTGCTCGCCGGCTCGGCGCGCACGACCTGGGCCACCACCGCGCTGGCGAAGGCCGCGGTGCTCTTGGCGTTGCGCAACTGCGCCCCGCGCGCAGCCATTGAGTCTAACAGCATGGCAGTCGACCTTGGTGGGCACGTGGCGTTGGCGATGACCATATGATTTGCGTATTTGCGTGCGGTGGATATCATACTTTGTTCAAGCTAAAAACAACACTCACCAAATACGGGTAAAAATTAGTGCCGAAAACAATTATGCGGATGGAATTCCGGATATGCACGACTGACAGACAAATAATCCCTGGTGGGCAGTGTGGAACCTGTTGTTCCTACCTGTATAATCCAGTATTGTATATACGAAGTGTGTATTTCGTGGGTTATTTGACTGCCATCTAGCGGGTAACGACAGTATTGTGCTCTATAACAGTAAAATACGACTGATGATTATGAGCACATACGTACATCAACAAACACTTGTATCAGTGACTTCAAACTTTCGTTGACTGCAGGAATTCATATTCTTTGGTTATTTCGGTAAGTGGAGTTCTGACATTACCGGTACGGTACATTTCATTAAAGAGCGTATTTTTTTAAAATATTATTATTTTTATCTCATTGCCGCTCATGGCGTCATTGTCGTGACAATAAGTAGTCATTCGCTACTCTCGCAGCTGCGCATGAACCCCGTGTTAAACGGACATCACCAAACTATTCCGTGAAAAAAAAACAAATTACCTCATATCCGCAATAGGGGGCACCATAGATGGCATTTAACCAAACTTGCCATCCCCTACTACACGTACTTGTTATGGCTTTTGTTTACGTGGAGCCATCGGTGACCGTATTGGGACGATATAAAGAGAATAATTGTTGGTTTATACACGGCGGATTATAACGAACTGTATCACAAAACGCTTTCGCAATCCGCGAAATAACCGGGAGGCGCATTATAGTGAGACGTTGTCAACGGAATCACGATTCAGGACTGACCGCCCGCACTCCAGCGTACGACGCAGCACAGCATATCATCACCATACATCATCACCATCACAGCACATCATCACCATCACAGCACATCATCACAGCACATCATCACCATCACAGCACATCATCACAGCACATCATCACCATCACAGCACATCATCACAGCACATCATCACCATCACAGCACATCATCACCATCACAGCACATCATCACAGCACATCATCACCATCACCGCCGCACATCACCATCACAGCACACCATAACCATCACAGCACATCATCACCATCATCGCCACACATCATCACCATCGCCACACATCATCACCATCACCATACATCACCACCATCACCGCCGAACATCATCACCATCACAGCACATCATCACCATCACCGCCCATCACCATCATCGCCACACATCATCACCATCACCGCACATCATCACCATCACCGCCCATCACCATCATCGCCACACATCATCACCATCACCGCCCATCACCATCATCGCCACACATCATCACCATCACCGCACATCATCACCGCACATCATCACCATCACAGCACATCATCACCATCACCGCCCATCACCATCATCGCCACACATCATCACCATCGCCACACATCATCACCATCACAGCACATCATCACCATCACAGCACATCTTCACCATCACAGCACATCATCACCATCACCGCACATCATCACCATCACCGCACATCATCACCATCACAGCACATCATCACCATCACAGCACATCATCACCACACATCATCACCATCACAGCACATCATCACCACACATCATCACCATCACAGCAAATCATCACCATCACCGCACATCACCGCCGCCCCTCACCATCGCCGCCCATCACCGCCGCCCATCACCATCATCGCCACACATCATCACCACCATCACCATCACATCATCACCATCACCGCCCCTCACCATCACAGCACATCATCACCGTCACAGCACATCATCACCATCACCGCCCATCATCACCACCATCACATCATCACCACCATCACCACACATCATCACCACACATCATCACCATCACCACACATCATCACCACACATCATCACCACACATCATCACCATCACCGCACATCATCACCACACATCATTACCATCACAGCACATCACCACCATCATCGCCACACATCATCACCACACATCATCACCATCACATCATCACCACACATCATCACCATCACCACACATCATCACCATCACCACACATCATCACAGCACATCATCACCATCACATCATCACCATCACCACACATCACCACACATCATCACCATCACAGCACATCATCACCATCACATCATCACCATCACAACACATCATCACAGCACATCATCACCATCACATCATCACCATCACCACACATCATCACCATCACCATCATCACCACACATCATCACCATCACCGTACATCATCACCACACATCATCACCATCACAGCACATCACCACCATCATCGCCACACATCATCACCACACATCATCACCATCACAGCACATCATCACATCATCACCATCACCACATATCATCACCATCACCACACATCATCACCACACATCATCACCATCACCACACATCATCACCATCACCACACATCATCACCACACATCACCATCACCACACATCATCACCATCACCACACATCATCACCATCACAGCACATCATCACCACACACCATCACCACACATCATCACCATCACCACACATCACCACCATCACCGCCCATCATCACCACCATCACCGCCCATCATCACCACACATCATCACCATCACCACCATCACATCATCACCACACATCACCACCATCACAGCACACGCCACGTCCCACCACCCCGCGCCTTTGGCCTCCCACCCCACTTTGCGTCGCATCTTCACCACGCCGCGCTCGCCACCGATGTCTCTACAGAAGTAGCAGTGGTTAGTGCCTCGTGTTACAATTCCACCTGCAGCTGGTCAAGGTGGTCAGTGGTTAGTGCCTCGTGTTACAATTCCACCTGCAGCTGGTCAAGGTGGTCAGTGGTTAGTGCCTCGTGTTACAATTCCACCTGCAGGTGGTCAAGGTGGTCAGTGGTTAGTGACTCGTGTTACAATTCCACCTGCAGGTGGTCAAGGTGGTCAGTGGTTAGTGCCTCGTGTTACAATTCCACCTGCAGGTGGTCAAGGTGGTCAGTGGTTAGTGCCTCGTGTTACAATTCCACCTGCAGGTGGTCAAGGTGGCCAGTGGTTAGTGCCTCGTGTTACAATTCCACCTGCAGGTGGTCAAGGTGGTCAGTGGTTAGTGCCTCGTGTTACAATTCCACCTGCAGCTGGTCAAGGTGGTCAGTGGTTAGTGCCTCGTGTTACAATTCCACCTGCAGGTGGTCAAGCCAACAATACTGCTGCTGCTGCCGACGCCTGCTGGCTGTGACCACCTGGACGTGAGATTGTAGCTGCTGCTCTTGCTATCGACATCAGCAACCGTACAAAATAACAAGAGATACCTTAGGTCCTTATTTTTTGCCCTTTCTGGCAATAAAACAGTTTGCTCGAGTATCTTAACACTTCTTTTATTGCCAGTATAAGGGTAAAACGTATTATTATTATTGTGTTTCTACAAGAGGTACCTTGTTCGGCGGCTTCCATACCAGGCCACTCTTCTCTCTGTCGCTCGTCGCAGTTTAATCACCGCCTGTTTATATTGAATATTGACTAACGATGTGCGCGCGTGCGTGCGTGTGTGTATCTATTCGTGCTGCTGAACTTTTAAGAAAATTATCTCCCCTCCGATCACCCAACACAGCTGCTACGAGTACAGTAGCGTACAGTGCAGGTGCAACGCGATGTACACATCCGCATAGCCGGCGATATGACGTCAGCCGCGCGCATCTCACGACATTGCGTCGTCACGGGCAAAACCCGGCGACGTGACGTCACCACAATCGCCTCGTGACGTCATTACGCACGCGCTTCAGCTTACCCCACGAGGGGCCGCCAAGGCGGTCGCCGGTTCGATTCCACGGCGCGGCAGCTGAACCAATGGTGCGAGTTTCCTGCCGGACGTCTGCGGAGAAAGAGCTTCATAGCTCATCGGATTCCTCCGGTCTTAATGAAAGATTCTGATTATACATCTCACCCGCTGCCTCTGTGCCTGCCCATCCCCCCGCAGCAATATTAGAAATGTGTCCACCGCCGGTGAGCCGATCGGCAGGAAGCGTGGGAATGGCCCAATTCCCACACGTACGGTCCAGTGTGGAGGAGACCAAATAGCCTCTAGCGCTCCATCTAGCGGGAGGTCCTCGCCAGCAGTGGCATGAGCAAGGCCGTTATCCGTAGGACTTCAAAATACGAAGTTCTTTCCAGTGCAATACGGTGTTTGTTATTTTCCTCTAAAGCCCAAGCAGTTCTGGAGGTGCGCCACGTGACGCCAAACACCCTGGGGGCACGGGATAAATGGAGTGTTGGGTAGGATCAATAATCATTAATAGTTTTCTCGTATGCCGGCTTTCCATGTACGGTAAGTTCCAGACGACCGCGAGGAGGGTTCTGTTCTTGCAAATCTGCGCCACAGAATTCGCGAATGTTGGAAGACGGTGTTATTTAGAGTGTTTAGCTGCTATAAATTTCCACGTGATAAGCCACTTGAATTCGGCCATCATTTTTGGCCAGGTCACTTATGCAAAAGAGATGTACAGTATTAGCTCAGTGGGCCTTACCTGGTAAAACAAAAAAAAACATCCATAAGAGTTTTTTTTGGGTTCGATCCCGTAAGTATGAATGTGTCGTGAAACCCACCACCACCCGATACGGCCGATTAATTAAGGTTTGTCACGTAAACAAAACTTGCCCAATTAGTTACTAGTTCAGCACATTGGCGTGTTGGAAAGTAAACCCACAACATTTGCAATTCGAGTACGACATTTCGCCGCTGATTGCAACCAACTTCATCAGGCGTTTATCCGGAATATATTTTTATTTTTTAATTTGGAAAAAGGGGGGTTAAGTTCCCGTATCCGACTGAATAAGGGAGAAAATTTAAAAAAAATCATAATAGTACTGTACTAAATTTTGATTTAAAGCTTTCGTGACTGCAGTAATTCATATTCTTAGTTTTTTCGGTAAAGTCACGTGACTTTACCGAAAAAACTAAGAATATGAAGTACTGTACTAGTCACAAGTAAACTGTACAATAATACAAATATAATAGCGCAATCCAACTGAATAAAATAGATACATTATCCTGTAAATTTGGAAGTTGAATTTACCGTGGATGATGGGAGTGCGATGGTGATGGTGTTTCCTCCACTCACTTTGCACAAACGTTAACGGCACTTGAACATGTGGATCGTGGGACAACTGATACAATGGCTTTGGTAATCACATGGACCACTGAGCTATGTTGCTCTTTTTCAGAAGCCACCTGGCTGAAAATGATGGCTCAGCAAAGTGGCTTATCACGTGGACATTTATAGCAGCCGAATACTGTAAACGCGTGTTTTGATTCTAAATGTGGAAGAAAAAACTGGAAAACCCGGAGAAAAATAGACACGGCCAAGGGGAGAGAGAAATGCAAACTCCAAATATACAGCAGCAGGCGTCAGGGTCAGGATCGAACCCACGCGCTCCTGTATACCAGGCGAGGTAGTCAACATCTCCTAGCCACCGTGTCACCCTGTACTAGTATCCCTCTAGCATGATGCGTTGTTGCCCAATTGCGAATGGTCGAATGAAAAAGGCATGAAATCTAAACTGGGAAAAAAGTATAAAATCTCGAAAAATGAAGGTTTTTACTGTAAAATTCCACAAGATATAGATGATGACTGATAATATAGTTAATATTAAAAAAACACAATTGGATTCCTATACAGAAACAAACGCTATATTCCACCTCCATTCCGTATGAATATAGTTAATGACACTATCCTGTCCATATTGCATTATTGTGACACCATCTACCGCCTAGCTTCTAAATCTATCTTAAAATGTATTTTCCAAGATAAAGGAATCTCTGCTATGCAAAGGGATGCGTTCCTGTGAAATTCCTCTAATTTACAATAGACATGTCGACATTTGTGGAAAAAAGAGATGTTTGACTAAATTTCAGGAAGTGTACAAAAATGCATGTGATTATCAGTTTATGTGCATTGTCATTTATAATAAAAACTATTAGTTCAAACTTACCAGAGATGGCTGAAGAACTTTGCTGATCGAGGCTTATTGGGGTAAGCAGTAGTGGAATTATGCAGACGAAGGGGCAGGATCTCCTGCCTCTTCATATGATGATGAAGCTGGAGCCACAGGAATGTTCACCAGAGGAAGCTGCTTCTCTTCTGGGCTCTTTTACAGACCTTCTGGCTCAATTGCGGACAATTTAAAAATCTGTTCAAAGACAGCTGGACAGCATTTTCTTCTGCTGGTACATCTCCTTTTAGCAGTGAATGCCACTGGTCAATGTCCTGTTAACTCAAGAGCTGCGTCCTCTGTTTGGGTCATCCTCTCTGAAGATGTATATTTGTTTTTCCCAATGAATGAAACCCTCCGATAATCTTTTTAAAGTTAATATTCCTGGTGGTGGTGGTGGGATTGTTTCATCGGCCTCTTCCTCAAATCGTTGTTCCAGCTGCATCAGATCCTTATTTGACAGGTCCTCACCACGAGATAACAGCAACCCCACCAAGTCTGACTCCTCCACATTGTCGAGGCCAGGCAGCTTCTTTTGGCCACTCCCACAATGTCACTTTGAATTTCTGGCACTGTCTCCTCGAATGCCTTGGAGTTGGTGACACATTTGAGCCGTACTCTTCGCCACACACCATATTTGACACGTGTTTCCTGCTACGACTCCCCTAATGCTGCCCATGGCCGACAGGACATTGTAGCCACGCTTAAAGTCCCTTGCTCACCTTTTTTTACCACACGTCATTTCCCTGATGAGCTGGGAGAAGGTGCGGTATAGAAAATAAGCCTTAGATATGGCGAGAACACTTTGATCCGTAGGTTACAGCGATGACGTCGTGTTGGGTGGCAGAATTATTATCACCTGAACAAGTTCGGATAAGTCGTCACGGTGAAATGACCTGGGACAGGGGTCGGCAACCTGCTTGCTCCGGAGCCGCATGCGGCCCTTCAAGGACTGCTTCGTGCCGTTATTTTATTAAGGACCAGAGTTCTCGTATTCACATTAATTCGACAAAAATGTCACTTCTTGTTATTTTGGTTGCCTCGCCCTGACCTGGGGCATTGTCCAGGAGAAGCAATGCCTTGTGTGTCCAGTTGTTTCGTCGCAATATTCCTTAATAGCTGGGCAGAAATGCGAATTAAACCATTCTTGAAAAACTTACCTTGTGACCCAGGTTTGTTTCGTTCGATCGCCAAATAACACGGAGATGTTCTTTTATATTAAAAAACTATATAATACTATAAACATTTTTTTTATTTTACCAGGTAAGGCCCTCTGAGCTGTAGAGCACTCTTTCAGAAGCGGCCTGGCCACAAACGATAGCTCAACGAAGTAGCTGATCATGTGGGAATGTATAGCAGCCAAATACTCTCAATGCATGTTTCTAAATGTGGAGGGAAAACCCCGAGGGCCCGGAGAAAAAAATCCACGCGACCACAGGGAGAACATACAAACTCCAAATATACAGCAGGCGTCAGGGTCTGGAACGAACCTTGGTGTCTCCAAGTGGTAATCGAAAAAAAGGGTTGAGCTTTAATTCGGAAGTTTTTCCACCCAGCAGAAGAGTGAGGTGATCTTTGGCTGCGTATAAACCTGGAGCAATCACCTCTTCTGCCCAAATAAACGTTCTTGCTGGCATCCGCTTCCAGTAAAGCACACATTCTAGAGATTTCCCTTCATTAACTCGAATAGTTATCACTGAGATTGGGGGGTCGGCCAAGCATTCTGGCAATTTCGACAACTTTTCACCTGTTTCAAGAAACTTTGATACTTCTGATTTGACCTCCAGATTAATACCGCAGGCGGAGTATGGAGGAGCATGGTGGGCGATGCCCCGCCCAAAATTAACACCTTTATTAATTTACTTTTAGGAGTTTACAATAAAGATTAAAATAAATTAATTAATTGTACGCACCCTCCATTCCTAATGTGAGGGACAAAGTGAACTCCTGCCCCCCCCCCCTCAAATATAAAAGTCAAACTCCGCCTATGATGAATACTTCGTCTTTGCGTTCTCTTGCCAATTGCACGACAATAATTCACCGTGCGTTTGGAACTCATCTTTCTCAGCCCGTTTGTCCTTTTTTGTTGTAAACCATCACCTTCCGCGATGCAATGTTTATTCCTACCGCACACGGGCGAGACCATCACACAACATGGGGATTTCATTGCAGAAGTGTGGTCCGTTTTTTTTTTACCGCGTGCCTTCCACAAGCCTGATGCAGAAGATTCGTAATGGATACAGCCACATTTGCAAATGTCACTTGTGACTTTGATTCTTGCGTGTCGATAGTTAAATTGTAGTGTGGCCATTTTTTAATGAACTGTGTGCTGTCTTTCTGTGTGGTTTGGGATTGCTTTTGTTGTTGTGTTGCCTTAACCAAACTTAGACTGATGGCCTTAATCTAAGTTGTCTTGTGGTTGTTGTTGTTTCACTTGCATCCCACTGGGATTTTTGTTCACACAGCGTTGGTGTACGGTGCTTTTTTCAGGAATATTTTTGCTGGGTTTTTTCATGGATTTTCTGTTTGCGCAGTCACATAGTCACTTTAAGATGTTTTTATTGTTGCGGTTGCACCCGATTCAAGAGCCGTATGGCTCTCACAGGGCTATACCAAAATAAATTAAAACTGAAAAAATGAAACTGCATTTAGTGTTTAAAAAAAAATCGGACTTAAATACACTGTACATTATTTGCATGTATTTTTATTCAGTGACTTGCTTATATTTTTATCTATTTTGCACTGCGCTCGTTTTGTTGTTGTTGTTAAATATTGTTTGTTGTTGCAACTTTCTTACCCGCCCCTCCTCGACATACATGAAAAGAGCTTCATTGCTCATCGGATTCCCTCCAGGATCAATACAGAGTCTAATGGGCGATGACGTACGTGCCCACCTGGCGTCCCCTCCCCCACCCCCCGGACGTCCTACGCGATGACGTCACCAACACCTTGCGACCCCCCCCTCCCGCCGCCGCCATCCACACGGACGTCTCGCGGGGTCCTCGTACGCGACGACGTCATCGCGTCGCAAAGCAATACGCGATGACGTCGCGCGCGTCCTCTCCACCCACCCGGCCCGCCCTCCCGCCGTCCAACTTCCGGTCGGAGCCGGAAGTGAGCAGAGTCCGTGTTGGAAGTGGCGCGGGGGGAGCGCGGCGCGAAGGTGACGAGAGAGGGAGACGGCGCGCCTCGGACTCCCCGCGCTCCCCTGGACTCCTGCCGGCTCTCGGCTGCTCCTCGTCGACTCCCCCTCATCAACGCCTCCTCCTGCCGCCCTCATCAGCCCTCATTTGCCACGGGCCCCCCACCCCACCCCCCCCCCACAACCAGCTGCCGAGGGGGAACACGCGGTGAGTGAGGCCACCGATGGCGGTCGGTGTTGGGGGTGCAGCGGCGGTTACGGGAGACGAGAGAGGGGCGCGTGCGAGTGAGAAGCGAGAAGGGGGGGGGGTGGTGCGAGTGAGACTCAGGCGGCGGCGGCGGGGGGGTTGGTTGGTAGTCGGGCGAGGGCCCGCGTGGCCCCGTAATGGCCGCGGGTAGTGGCGGCTACGGGTGGTGGGTAGGGGGGTGCGGTGGGTGGTGGTGGGGGGGGGACCCTCCCCCGCATTCCTGGCGCTGACGTGGCCGAGGGCGCGACTCCCGCACCCCCCCCCCCCCTCCTCTCGCAGCAGCAGCAGCAGCCCCCTCCTCCCTCCCCGGGCGAGTGAGGGAGAGAGCACCGCCCCCCCCCCCAGAATCACCCCCCGAGTGAGTGAGGGGAGTGAGAGGAGGAGGTGGGTTGAAGGGGGGGGGGGGTGTGAGCGCCCCCCTCCCTCCCCCTGACTTCTCGGCATCGCACCCTCCTCCGTAGCCGACTCGACTCCTCCTCGCACATGGGGGTCGCCTCCCCCCCCCCCACCACCACCACCACCACGCCGCTGGGACGGCCCCGAGAGACTTGAGTATGGGAGTTGAAGCCGCGTGGTGTGATGCGAAGTGAGATGATACTGCGCGAGTTTGTGTGTTGAGTGGGATGAGGCCTGTGTGTGTGTGTGGACGCAAGCCTGCTCGTTGGTATACTTTGTGTAAGGCTGAGTGTGAGCCTGAGTGAAACATAAGTTGTTGTGAGCCACTTATACACAAAAGATCCGCCATGTAGCCTTTTAACAGACTGTCGGGGACAAGTGCTGTTAGCGAGCACCTGTGAAGTCCCAACGCGGCACGCGAATGGGTGTGCGGCTCGCATCACGCCCGGCCGCCTTTGTCTCCATAGTGGCGATGTTTAAACACTCATTTGAGGCTGAGTCGACCTAGGGGAGGCCCAGGAACCGGTGCAGGTAATCGTCACTGGTATAGACCGTGAGTGGGACTCGAACTAGGATTGCCGGGTTCGTGGCGCAGCGCTCGAACCGCGACACCACAGCTCCCCTACACGTACACCCCCACTCACCCACTCACCATTAACACATTTTACTAACGTAGAGGGGCCTTGCGGATACATATCAGGCAGTTTATGTAGGCTTTGGCGATCAATATTATTCTGACGAGGCTAGTTGTAATTGGCGACGAAGCGTACTACTCGAATTGTAAATGTGCTTTGGTTTACTCTCCCAACACACCGGTGTGCTGAACTGACGAATTGTTTACGTGGCTAATTGGCTGTGTCGGGTGGTGGCGCGTTGAACGACACATTTTAATTTACGCGATTAAACCCCCACCCCTCCCCCCCCAAAAAAAACCAAACATCTACTATGGAAATATATGGCAGTGTGCCAACATTGGCTCAAGTAGTCGTCGTGGTCCTGCCGCTGAGACACTGAATAATAACGTCAAGGCCATCCAGAATCTGCACTCATCAATTTTCGTTGGGAAAAATAAAACCGTTGAAAAGGAAGTTTTATTTTTTTATTTCTCTCAACGGTTGTATTCACAACTTCGTTTAATTCACCCTCGGGAAGTACGTCAATGATGGCGGCGGCGCCTGCTCCCGGCATCAAACGCTTACTTGAAAAAATTTGTTATTTTATAAATGCATCTTCAATGTACTCCACTCGTTCACACGGAGCAGGCGCGCCTGAGACACGCGGCGCCTGGCTTTTTTTTTGTGCGAGGCGATTCCACGGTTGAGGGACCGCGGCGTTTTTGACCCGCACGAAAATATACGATTAATAAGGCGTCCATACTAAAATTGTACTTGCTCGAAAGGAGCCAGTTAATTGATGAATCGATGCCGCTTTTGATGCAGGCATGCATTGTCACCGGATCTGAGTACGTGTGCAAAATTTCGAATTGATTTGGACAACAGGAAGTAGACTAACTTTTGATTACAAGATTTGACCAGGACAAACAGGAGTCAAGTTAAATAAAACCGTTGAAAAACACTCCTTAAAGGCTGTGCGGCTAATGGAATATGTAAAAAATATGTTTTTACGTAGAGGGACGGATATGAGAAAAAGCATAATGAAGTTAATTAATCGTGTTACTTATTAGCCAACATGCACCATCAATCAATTATTTCGCCTCTCAACTCACAACCTACCCACGCTGCCCATGTGCCCGTCATTCTATCGCTACTTACCATGGTTACCGGTCTGTGAACTTCACTCATTGATTCCTCGCACTCACCGACTCTCACCCATTCATCCCACTCACATCCCCACTCAAACACCGCACTGCAGGTCACAACACTTGTCACACGTCTTCACGTTGGAATTCCCTCAATGTGTTTTATTTTACCAAACTCTTAGAATAATTTTGCTCAATTCAGGGAACGTGGTAACTTGCCTGTCGCAAGTTAGGTAGTGATGTTGGTTGCTGGCCACTTGGTATTTTGGACCTTTGGGCCTGTGCTCAGCAACTTTGTAAAAATAAAGCATGCCACAGACCTGCAATCAGTTCTAATTGTGTACTATACAGTAAATTAACCTGATTGCTTTTTGAATAATTATTTGTGGTTATGCTGTGTTTATACTGTGGTTGAAACCAATGTAAATGCTGTTTCCAAAATGTCTGCAGTCCTCCAGTTGGTGGTGGAGGGTGTGCAAGATGATCTGCAACAGGAGGTGATGAGATTCTGGGACATCGCAAGATACTGGAACATCACAGGACACACCTGTACATTACAGCAGGTGTCGGGGTGTTGTGAAAGTTGCTCGCGTGTGGGATTGAAATGGCTGAGGAGCCCGAATTATGCTACCTGCGAGCGCTAGCCAGCGAGCTGAACCTGCAACGCAAGAACGGCACGCACTGTGATTGCCATGTCGTTGTTCAAGGCAGTACCTTCAAGGTGAGACCATTGCTTGCCACACTCACGACACCGCGCTCGCCAAACCCACCCTGTCGATGCACTTTTCTCAACGGTACAACACAGGAATCTCCCACTTATACGTAAGGGAAGCGTTCATGGGATATGCTACTTGACTCGAAATTGCTTGATGCGATTTCTAATACGCCATAGATCCTATGTAAAATCTGGGGGTTGCGTCCCGAGCTGGTGTATCTGGAGAGAAAAAAATGCGTGACTACATTTCATGAAGTATAGAAAAAAATCATAATAGTAATAAAGAATTACGTGACTTTACCGAAAAACCAATGAGTAATGAGTATCATAATAGTAATATAATAGTAATAAGTTAACATACATTTTAACTAATAATTAAATATGCATAATTTGATCAAACCTACTAGAGATGTTTGAAGAGCTATGCCGATTTTGATCTTCAATCCAGACACTTAAAAGTCGTGACACGCTTTCTAGAATTCCACAACTGCTATACGAGTTAGTTTAGTGGCAGTTAAAGGTGCCAGATTTTGAGCACATTCTAGATTTTTTTCTGTATTAGCTCCCAATAGTTCTCATCGAGGTCGTGGGTAGCCGAAGTATTCTGGAAATATAGACTGCCCATTTCACCTGCTCCAAAATACTTTAAAACGTCTAATTTAACCTCTCAATTAATACTTCTGCTTCTCATTTGGCTGCTTCTCCTTTGCGTTTTATTGCCAGTGGCACGATCGCCATTGACTGCGCATTTTGGAAACCATCTTACTCAGCCCTTTGTACTTTTTTTTTTAAACCTCACGCTATATTTCTACCTAAACCTCACGCTATGTTTCTACCTAATGTACGCAACGACCACACAAAATGGCAGGCTGGGAGACAGAGGCAGAGCACGTGGCGGAGGGATTTTCGACAGTCCACACTACGTGCGCGCGGTCCTGTGTTACATCGTAAAAGAATCCGTGTTCACCATGTGCGCTGCTAAAGTAAAATATTTTTTGTTGCACACTTGTTTTAAACGAAGCATATGCGGAACATTACACTTATAAGGACATATGTTCCCTGATTGATCAGCAGTGTATATGCAAAACAACGCATACTGAGGATACCTATAGCGAGGGATTCCTGTACTTGATTGGGGTTGCAAAAACCTGGTCTCATTCAGCCATAAAAACTCAGTCAATGATATTATTACATAAGGCCACCAACACCACAGTTCCTCAATGATAATTATGCAAGGCTGGCTATTCCACAGTTCCTCCCATCGCATTTAAAGATGCTATTCTTATCCGTAGCAACACCATTCATCTAATTGGCACAACAATCTTTTCTCACCTGTCAATTGATTACAATTACTAATCTCTCTAAGGACACATCAAAGCTTGGTTTTCCATTCTTTCCCAAGCCGCCTGTAATTCCAAACAATTATTACTGTTGCCATACAAAGCACACATTTGTCCAAAGCTGGAATACTGTTCTCTTTGGTTCTTTCGGTAAAGTCATGTAGGTATAAAAGAAAATTAATTATACCTACGTGACTTTATACCTACGTGACTTTACCGAAAGAACCAAAGAGTATGGATCCCTGCAGTCGCGAAAACTTCAAATCTAGATGGAATACTGTTGTGATATCTGGCGTGGAGCACCCAGTTCCTACTTCCCTGCATGTGGCCTCCACAGTGGCGAGATGTTATCTACCTTGCCTGGTATACAGGAGATCGTGGGTTCGATCCCGACACCTGTATATTTGGAGTTTGCGTGTTCTCCCCGTGGTCGCATGGATTTCTCCTCCGGGCTCCTCCGGTTCTGTAAATTTCCGCGTAATAAGCCACTTCGTTGAGCTTTCATTTGTGGCCAGGTCACTTCTGAAAAAAGAGCTATATAGCTTAGTGGGTCTTACGTGGTAAGATGCAGAATAGTTAAAATAATTAATGTTAAGCAGTTGGATCGATTGATGATTCACTGATTCACTCCAGCCACTGGTGTCCCTTGCTCACCCGCCGTTATTTACTTCCTTATGACTTTTATCGCTACTACAATTATTACTGTTCCCATGAACACTTATTTCTCCATTCCTCCACCCAAGTTGAGGACTCTTGTCTCTAACACACTGACTGCTTCATCTCGTCCAAGAACGATACGGAGGTAACTCAACATCACAAAATTACACTCCCATGGACCTACCCATCTCCCTCTAACCCCAGCAACCCTGTGAGTACTGCTTGTTGCTGTTCGGCTTGAAGTAAAGCAAAATAAAACAGAAACAAATCCCAGATGACATCTCTCTCTGTCCCGGTTTGACAGGCCCACCGCAACGTGCTGTTTGCGGCGAGTCCGCACGTGCGTGCCCTCCTGCGGGGCCAGGCAGAGCGCCCTGGCCAGGTTGTGGTCATCCACCTGGACATCGTGACGGCTGCTGGGTTCGCTGCCATCCTTGACTACATGTACTCGGGGCGTGTCATACTCTCCTCGCGCAACATGATCGAGGTGATGTCGGCCGCCAGCTACCTGCAGATGACCGAGCTAGTGCGTCTGTGCGACCACTACATCCGCACCTCCTTCAAGGTACGCGCGCACCGGTATACACAGACGCGTAGGTACACAGGTACGCAAGCATGTGCGTGCATTTTTATTTTCATGCACGGATATGCACATGCGTATGTAGTCGTGGGCGTACATACATGCACACACGTACACTCAATTACACCCACACACAAATAGGCATTCACGCATACACTGGTATACCACGCCCCCCTGTATAGCCTCCACCACACTAGCCAACCTCTTCTCGAGCTAGAGTTTAACCCCCTCTATCCTGCAAAAGAGAAACTCGTTGGGCATGCAGTGGCTGGGCATGCGTGCTACATGACCCAGCCAACGCAACCTTGCCCACTGGAGGAGCTCACTGATGGGAATGTATCCAGATCTTTTAAGAATTTGTGAGCTGCTCACACAATCCAGACTGGTTAAACTCAGGATGGATCATAGGCAGGCCAGCCTGAAAGTTTCAAACTGGCGCAGATGATTCATTAGAGGGTCCACGTTTTCACAAGCAAAGAGAAGGCATAAGGGCATGACTATTGCCAAGAAGACCCAGAGTTTTGTGTAGGCGATAGACCAGGTAGCCTCCACGCAGTGATACGCAGACAATGCCGCTTGGCTGATTCAGAGTGAAATCTCTGCTGCCAAACCGGAGTTGGTCATGAGCACACTACCCAGGTACATAAAGTTATCTACTCTTTCGACAACTGCCCCATCTTTTTATATTCTTAGCTCTTTCGGTAAAGTCACGTTGAAGGGAAACAATAAAATAATAATATATATAAAAACAATATATTTCATTATTTTCTTGTTTCCCTTCAACGTGACTTTACCGAAAGAGCTAAGAATATGAATTACTGCAGTCACGAAATCTTTAAATCAAAATTTAACTGCCCCATCATTCATGGGGAGTTGAGGGGTGGAGTATTGGAGGATCCAAAATACCCAGGCAGGTGCTTAGTTTTGGCGGGGCTGATGGTAAAGCTCCACCTCTTAGTAGTACACTCCAGGTTCAGCAGCAGAATCTCCTACTCTTAGAATGAGCAGCAACCACCAGATCATCAGAGTACATGTGTGTATGTTGAACTTCTTTCGCACCGTACGTAGCCAACCGTGCTAATCGGAGGTGCGAGGTAAGAACAACAAACTAAATACGCAAAAGTAGTTCCTTACATGGTTGAACCAGTAATGAGCTCACACACACACACACACGTACACACACAGCTAGCTTGCAGTTCACCAACATTGTGTCGATAAACCCGACTTGTTGATGAGACGTTGAATATCAAAACTCATGTAAAAACTGGTTCAGAGTTTGCAAGTGTTAAACGAATGCTGCTGAATAATGGGAAGCAGGCATATGTCTGCTTATTAATGTATTGCTGCTCTTATTCAAATTGTACTAATGCTTATTCATGTTTTACTATTCGCCCAAAATCCACAACCACCCAACATACTAATCACCCAACATCTACCACCATCAAGACTTTAGCCTCATCGCTCCCAACCCGCACGCACTGTCCATCTGGCAGTCTCTTTACCATTACAACTCCATATTTTTCTATC
Organism: Petromyzon marinus; assembly: GCF_048934315.1. NCBI lineage: Eukaryota > Metazoa > Chordata > Hyperoartia > Petromyzontiformes > Petromyzontidae > Petromyzon > Petromyzon marinus. The sequence goes on from NC_133709.1 coordinate 15,934,551, forward strand.
ACTCTACGACTGTACCATGGTTACTTTACCCGTGAACTGTGCTCGTTGATTCATTCACCAATGTTGAGGAATCTGTTTATCTGACTGACTGTGTTTGTTTCGTCCATGTTGTTTTTAACCACCAAACTTGCAGAACTAACCCAGTCGCACACTCGCCCACTCACCCACCCACATGCAGCTTACCCACTCACTTTACCCCAATGTATTTTGTCCGATTGTTCTCCGCTGCTCTCTATTGTTTTCGTCTCTCAGGACGGCAGCGTGCCGACGGAGCAGCCCCTTGGACTGTCGGTCGTTGCCCCGGTGTTGCCGAATGCCGAGCTGCCCGAGGGGGTCAGTGCCGATGGCGGTGCTGGCGCCGAGGGCGACGCCGAAGCCGTGGGGCCCGAGCCGGCGCCCGCCCCGCCCGTGCGGAAGGGCAGGGGGCGGCCACGCAAGTCACGGCACAGCGTGCGCGTCACCAAGCATACGCCCGCCCACTCCTCCGACAACGACGAGAGCGAGCACGGTACGGGGGGGGGGGGGAACCTTAGGGCGAGAGAGGGAGGGGCGAGACGGCATGAGCATCGCCGAACATGCCCGCCGACGACTCTGACGAAGATGCGCTCAATCCACGCGTTCACTCTTTGTCTCTTCTCGGCCCGCTCACTGGAAAATCTTCCCCTCCACATTAAGCAGTCGCCTTCGCTCACTAGTTTCCGCTCCTCACTCAAAACTCACTTATTTTCCTGAGCTCACCCCACGACCCCTTAATCTCCTGTTCATAACCACCACCGCCACTGTTCCTTCTTCATATTCTTATCATCTCATTGTTTGGCTATCACTCATTCCCCATTCATTGCATCCATTCATCATGTACTGTCATCAATTTACGTGTCACAGATTCGCCCATTGCTTCCCCATTTATTTTATTTACCTCTTCTCCACCATTACATTCACACATTTGGACCATTCTGAATTCTCTGTAAAGTGCCGCCGTGGTTAAGGCACTGTATTGATTACGTTGAGATATTATGATGGGAGCGAGGAGAGGGCGTGACTAGAACAGCTCAGCTTTGTGAGTTGGTGGATTGCTTCGGTGCCATCCCATTTCACTTGTCTTGATGGCCACTCAGCCAGGTGACCATGTGCTCTGTTGCTTATTTCCACTCCACGGTTGCCCCCCCCCCCCGTGTAACTGTCTTTTTCCATCCACTTTTGTGGAAGGTGAGCAAATCAGCAATTTTTCCACTGTGGTCCACAATATGCGGGGTAGCGGGAAGCCTATAAGGGGTTTAGTTGAGTCGCCAATGAGGTCTCTGTTGGTCACTTGTACGTCCCTCCCTCCATTCTGTTTGCCATCAGTGTGAAGGTTGTTGGCCATACCCGGCATCTTGAGTCGCTAACCTGAAAGGGTTGTCGGATATCAGGCGAGTATGGGAGGGACGGGGGTTGACTTGGCCCTGTCATGATTTGCGTCCTTGCTGCTTGGTGTAGTGCCCGACAGCACTGGGAGCTGCGATTTTGGCGCAGATCTCAGTGCTCCGGTGACGGTATGCATTTCGGCGTTCAGTTTCACGTCCAGGATTTTGTACGTGCACCGCGATTCCGTGTTGCCGCCATAATATTCAGCTGCGGAGTATACGAGGGAGAGCATCGCCACCGTCTGTAGGACTAGCATGTAGCACTGCACATGTGGATGATGCTCGTGCCACGGTGGCGAGATGGTAACTACCTCGCCTGATATGCAGGAGGTCGTGGGTTCAATCCCAACCCTGACGCCCTGTACATTTGGAGTTTGCATGTTCTCCCCCTGGTTGTGTGGATTTTTCTCCGATTTCTCCCCTCCACGTTTAGAATCTTATTTGGCTGTTGGTATACATTTCCACGTGATTAGCCACTTGGTTGTTCTAGCATCTGTGACCAGTCGCTTCTGAAAAAGAGCTGTATAGCTCAGTAGGCTTTACCTGGTAAAATAAAGAATAGTTTAGTTTTAGTTTAATACGCCATTCTCCAACCTGGTGGATGTAGTCAGCGGGAATAAAAGGCTGCGTGTGGGCTTTAGTGAGCGCTCATGAGTGAATGGACAAGTGTCCAAGGAGAGGTGATTGAGCTAGTATGTAAACAGACTGACATTATGGCAAATAATGTAAAAAATTAAGAAAACGCATACTGTGAGAGACAAAAACAGATTGTTGTGAAACGCCAAAATGATATCAGATTGATTGCCATCAACTGCGCTATGTAGTCTTGAGTTCATAATCAAGTGTTTTGTGTTAGATTGCATACGTGTAAATGTGTCTATAATGTGTCATAAAGCCACCTCCACTCTGCACACAGCCAATTAACAAAACGTGCCAATTAGTTACAACTTCAGCACACCAGTGTGTTGGAGAGCAAACCCACAACATTTACAATTTGATCTTGATTTGAAGCTTTCGTGACTGCAGGAATCCATACGACGTTTCGCAAGCTTTCACAAGCTTGTGTTGCGCCCGAAACGTCGTGATTTATTGTATTTTATACCTACGTGACTTTGCCGAAAGAACCAAAGAGTTTTTACAATTTGAGTATGACGCTTAGGGTCGTTGGCTGCTATAAATGTCCACACGATGATAAGCCACCTCGTTGAGCTCTCACTTGTGGCCAAGGTCTTTCCTGAAAAAGAGGTTCACAGCACGGTGGGCCTTACCTGGTAGAATAAAAAAAAATAGTGTTAAATCTCGACTGAAAGCTTTCGTGACTGCAGGAATTCATACTTTTTGGGTCTTTCGGTAAAGCCACGTAGATAGAAAAATAATTTAAAAAAATAAAAATAGCACGACGTTTCGATCGCAACACAAGCAAATCGTCATCAGGTGAAAAAAAGATAGCGGGAGAGCTGCTGAGGCAGTAAAATATACATTATATTTTTTCACCTGATGCTTGTGTTGCGATCGAAACATCGTGATATATTTTGATTTATTATTTTTCTATCTACGTGGCCTTACCGAAAGACCCAAAGAATAAAAATAGTATTAGTTAATCTGGTCGCTCATCCTTCTTGGGACGTTCTTGGAAAGCCAGACTCGTGTCGTGCTTGATGCCAAAGTATGTGTCGGTTTTCGCCTCGGACCGCTGCCACGGAAATAAACTTTTGGTGATCCCTGTGCGAGTGGATTGCTTATGAAGAAGATTGGGGTCACAGTTTGTTGTAGTATGGGACAGAGGTGCTTCTAATGTCTTCAGGTCTTCTAAACTGTATCTGGGCCTCTTGCTAGGTCGACTCGGCCTTAAATGGGTACCTGGTGCGGTGTGTAAACATCACCGCTGGGGAGACAGAGGCAGTCGGGTGTTGCTCTGGCCACACCATCCTTTTGTCTTGTGTTCGGGGGATCTTTGTTTTGTGTGACCACCCGTGTATGTGTCTCCTCAGCAGTGGCATATGATCCCAACCGCGTGAAGATGGAACCTCAGGATAGGGACGGGCTGCTGGACAGCGAACAGGACAGGATCATTGACGCGTCTGGAAACACGATCGATTTCTACCCTGGTAAGGAGCGAGGGCGTGATGTCATATCTAATGATAAAGGAATAATGTTATGCAGTGGATCATTGATTATCCCGGAGCTTCGGGGGGAAGGGGGTGCTAAATTTTCAAAAACGCTGGATAATCACATCATTATTAAAAATAGATTATTTTTGCACATTCTTGCATAACATTGTTTTTATATGTTGCGTAAATGTTGTTTTAGTGTTTAAAATTTAGTTTCCGATATGAAAGTCTCATAAATAAAACATACAAAATAGGCAAAATATCCTCCCGTAAAAAGTTATTGAATTTACTGTAGTGTACTTATCACTCCAATCTCGAAGACTCAGCATGAGGTAATGTACGTACGACGCTCTTGTTTCAACAACGATGTGTTTAGCGATCACCGGATTGATGCCAACGCCGAATATGCGTTTTTCGCCGGATCACACTGTATATTTTTTGTTTTTACGACTGTCGTTATCAGTCATGAAAATTGTATATACCTGCAGCCTTCTCACATTTTTGAAAGTTATTTTACGTAGTGTATAATGCACTGTGCATAATATTTGACACTGAAATCAAGCGTGGCTACTTTTTTGTCACGCACGTGGTGCCGATGGCCGGACTGGTAAAGCCTTTAAAGCGGTTTTGCCAGATCGGCCCGGGACTGCAGAATAATGTTGGAAGCCGGATAATCCTACACCGGATAATTGATTATCAACTGTGCTTCGATATAGCCTTGCGGTTGCACCCGATTCAGGAGCCGAATGGCTCACAGGGCTATACCAAATGAATGAAACTGAAACTGAGCCTAATTCATGAAAACGGCATCTGAAAACGCTGAAGAGTTGAAACTGCACAGAGACGCAAGGAACACAAGCAGGAAGGTACCCACAAGCGGCACCGACAGTTGTCAAAGCTCTGTTAGCGCTACTTTTGAGGTGTTCGGCCAACTCCCTTGAGTATTTACACACGTGGGAAGCAACAGGAATTCCCAGAGGAAAACCAATGCTTGCGAGGGGAGTGACAATCCTCGAACAGAGGCAAATTCATCGCTTTATGTACTGCCATACCCTGGCCAGCCAGGTGTAGCGACCTCAATGCCCACAGGTAGAGTTTTATGAAGCTTTGTGATCCATTCACCCTGACAGAGAGGGTCCTTGCCTCTAAAAATCTGGTAGTTCATGGGCATTGTGTATGGAAGCCTGACTGCTGATGTCAAAACCAGTCGAGAGATATGCTTGCTTTAAACCAATTCTGTTGAATGTGTACATTCCCAGAAGGTCGCGTGGCCAATGGGATGTGTAAAGTAATACATTTATCTTTTACGTGGAGAGACGGATATGGGAAGGTGTTTTATTTTGCGTCACTGTGTGGATCGTAAAGCTGAAAGCTAAGCATCTTGAGCATAAATTGCTGGCAATTGTGTACAGGTGTCTGCGACCAATGCTAGAAATGTAATGGCAACAAACGGGGTAACCAACTTGTTGGTTCGGGAATACAACACGGCAGGTGCACGGTGCCGTTCATGATTAGGCAGGCTGATGGAGGTCCTGTTGCCGACACGGGCATTCGAGTGGTCTCCACGAGTGTTGGCGACCAAGGGGAAGAGAAGACCTCAAATCTTTGGGAGGTGGCGCCTAACCCCCCGACCTCCGGTGCGTTTCCGCCCTTAGGGGCCGAGTTTGGTAGCCCCGGTGGCGGCTATGACGATGGACCTTCCTCAGGCTACCACGACTCGGGCGCCGGCTACGGGGGCTGCACGCCAGGCTATGACGACGCGGCACCGGGCTACGGCGACGCCACGCAGGACTACGGCGAGGAGGAAGCCGCCCCAGACTACGAGGACCCCACGGTGGACTACGACGGCTCGGCGCCGGACTACGACGACGGAGCGGCAGCCCCGGACTACGACGACGGAGCGCCCCCGCTCCACGGCTACGGCGACGTGGACGGCATGGACGCCTCCGGCATCGCGGTGCCGCTCGACGGAGGAGTTGGAGACGAGGAGGAGGAGGACGGGGGAGAGGACGGTGAGGAGGGAGACGGCGCCGGGGCCCACGCCGGACACGCCGGTGGCAGCCCCGGCTGCTTCACCTACACCATCCTGACGGAGAACCTAACCGCCGCCGGAGAGGGGGGCGGCACCGGCAGGATGTTCGGTACGGGGTGGGGGTAGGGCTGCCGGCACAGCCATAGTCTCGCCAGACAATGTGTGGGTCAGATTTTATTTCTTTTTTTCATTTTGGCCGGCAACAAAACAGCATTGTCAAAGCGGTACCAGATAATAGTTAACAGGTTTCTTGGATTGAGCCACAGCTATGAGTAGAGCCTAGGAAAATAGGTGATGGGAGGGAAATCTAAATGCCCAAAATGCCAAGTGACTGGCAACAAACAGCACTTTCTAAGATGTAAGAGGTAAGGACGCCATTGCAGCTTGAAACGGAGACCGTTTGGAGGGGATTTGAAATGCTCTCCTCTCCGTCCCCCACAGGCAAGCGGCGGCTGCTGCAATGCAACTACTGCAACTTCGCCGCGATGCGCAAGTACAAGCTCGTGCGGCACATCCGCACACACACGGGCGAGCGGCCCTTCGGCTGCGACGCTTGCGGCAAGCGCTTCATCCGCAGGGAGCACCTGCAGCGGCACACGCAGGTACACGCAAGGCGCGGGCTCACGCGCGCACACACGCACGCATAGGTGCACGCACGCGCGCACAGATACGCTTACACATACGCATATGCAGGTACACGCAGGTACACGCACGCACACCGGCGAGCGGCCCTTCGGTTGCGAGGCTTGCGGGAAACGGTTCATCCGCAGAGAGCACCTGCAGCGGCATACGCAGGTACACGCAGTGCACGGGCACACACACACACACACACGCGCGCTCACAGGTGCATACACACAAGCATGCTGGTATACGCAGGTACATGCAAGCACGGGTGCACATGCAGGTACATAAGCACGTGGGCATGGGTACACACACAGACAAGTATGCATGAATCATTCGCACGCACACAGTTTACACTCGTGCAAGCAGGCACACAATTGCGAGGTCATTTACACATGCAGGTTCACACGCACACTCGCAGGCATGCGTGATAATTCATGCACACACAGGGGCATGCAAAGGTTCACGTCCAGGTACAAGATCATAATAGTTTATTTTGCAATCAGCTTTTTTATGTAGTGTTATGCTTCACTGTACTTACCATTGAGGTGTGTTCATACTGTCCAAAAAACAAGCTATATCGAGACAGCTACAAGTACCATTGAGGTGTGTTCATACTGTCCAAAAAACAAGCTATATCGAGACAGCTACAAGTAGCTATAGAGAGAGAGATGGGGCTACATGGAGCTATAGAGAGAGAGAGACGGGGCTACATGGAGCTATAGAGAGAGATGGGGCTACATGGAGCTATAGAGAAAGACGGGGCTACATGGAGCTATAGAGAGAGACGGGGCTACATGGAGCTATAGAGAGAGACGGGGCTACATGGAGCTATAGAGAGAGACGGCTACTTGGAGCTATAGAGAGACGGGGCTCCATGGAGCTATAGAGAAAGACGGGGCTACATGGAGCTATAGAGAGAGAGACGGGGCTACATGGAGCTATAGAGAGAGACGGGGCTACATGGAGCTATAGAGAGAGACGGGGCTACATGGAGCTATAGAGAGAGACGGGGCTACATGGCGTTATAGAGAGAGACGGGGCTCCATGGAGCTATAGAGAGAGACGGGGCTACATGGAGCTATAGAGAGAGAGACGGGGCTACATGGAGCTATAGAGAGAGATGGGGCTACATGGAGCTATAGAGAGAGATGGGGCTACATGGAGCTATAGAGAGAGAGACGGGGCTACATGGAGCTATAGAGAGAGACGGGGCTACATGGAGCTATAGAGAGAGACGGGGCTACATGAAGCTACAGAGAGAGACGGCTACATGGAGCTATAGAGAGAGACGGGGCGCCATGGAGCTGTAGAGAGAGACGGGGCTACATGGAGCTATAGAGAGAGACGGGGCTACATGAAGCTACAGAGAGAGACGGCTACATGGAGCTATAGAGAGAGACGGGGCTCCATGGAGCTATAGAGAAAGACGGGGCTACATGGAGCTATAGAGAGAGACGGGGCTACATGGAGCTATATAGAGAGACTGGGCTACATGGAGCTATAGAGAGAGAGACGGGGCTACATGGAGCTATAGAGAGAGAGACGGGGCTCCATGGAGCTATAGAGAGAGAGAGACGGCTCCATGGAGCTATAGAGAGAGAGAGACGGGGCTCCATGGAGCTATAGAGAGAGACGGGGCTACATGGAGCTATAGAGAGAGAGACGGGGCTACATGGAGCTATAGAGAGAGACGGGGCTACATGGAGCTATAGAGAAAGACGGGGCTACATGGAGCTGTAGAGAGAGACGGGGCTCCATGGAGCTATAGAGAGAGACGGGGCTACATGGAGCTATAGAGAGAGAGACGGGGCTACATGGAGCTATAGAGAGAGACGGGGCTCCATGGAGCTATAGAGAGAGACGGGGCTACATGGAGCTATAGAGAGAGAGATGGGGCTACATGGAGCTATAGAGAGAGACGGGGCTACATGGAGCTATAGAGAGAGACAGGGCTACATGGAGCTGTAGAGAGAGACGGGGCTACATGGAGCTGTAGAGAGAGACGGGGCTACATGGAGCTATAGAGAGAGAGACGGGGCTACATGGAGCTATAGAGAGAGACGGGGCTACACGGAGCTGTAGAGAGAGACGGGGCTACATGGAGCTATAGAGAGAGACGGCTACATGGAGCTATAGAGACGGCTACATGGAGCCAGATGTAGCTACAGACCGCACGGCCACCTCTTGTGCGCTAGGTGGCGCTGGAGGATGCACATTTTTTCGGCTACGTTTTAAGCGGCAAAATCTAAATAAATGTCACATTTAAACTTTCGGACTGAATAAATAACACCATAAGTAATTTTCTCAAAAAAATCCCTGAAATTGCCAAAAAAATTACATTTTTTAAAATGTCAAAGCCAGAACGTGTCGGCACTGAGATACACGAATAACATCTTCACGAATAATGATACATTACAATTGTCAAATAAATAAGTAGACAATATATAGAAACATATAATTACTTATTTTGTCCACATACCATAAGTGCATGATTTCCAAATCGTTGGCTTAACACAAGTAGCTTGATCAATATGCATCCTAGTTTGATGCAAAACTATCAATTCAAATGAATGAAACTATTTTTGAATTGATGCTGTCTATTTGACGTGAACACATTGCATGCAGTTGACTTAACTACGAAGCCATTTATTCAAACTAAAATGAATTCAAAACTTAACAAAACCCCATCAGGATGGTCTCATTTGCAAGAGCGAGCAGAGTCACCCAAAGTAACAAAAAGCACAACATGATTACACAAAGTACCGCAAGGAAGCAAAAATACAGAATTGAGTAAAGCAACAAAAGTCGGCTCCGACCAATTACGTTTAAGTGACATTTTAAAAACCAGTTCTAGAAACATCAGTGTGGGTTTAGGGTGATTATTGCAACCATAGTGCATGAGTATTGCTCAGGTATTGTGCTGGTAGTTACCGAGCTTTGTGCTATTTCATTATTTCTCGTGTGCGTTCGAGAGCGATATTCGTGGAGTTGGATTTTGTGGAATTTGATCGCCGCCGGCTGGATTATTAGCTTCCCCAGGGGGTGCGACGTGAAAGATGAATCCATTGCCTACCTCAGCCTTGTCTAGTATTGCTCTGCTATTGCCCTAGATTTGCTCTAGTATTGCACTAGTATTGCACTGGTATTGCACTGGTATTCCGCTAGTATTGCTCTAGTATTGCACTGCTATTGCACTGGTATTGCTCTAATATTGCACTAGTATTGCACTGGTATTGCACTAGTATTGCACTAGTATTGCTCTAGTATTGCACTAGTATTGCACTGGTATTGCACTAGTATTGCTCTAGTATTGCACTAGTATTGCACTGGTATTGCTCTGGTATTGCACTGGTATTGCTCTAGTATTGCACTAGTATTGCTCTGGTATTGCACTGGTATTGCTCTAGTATTGCTCTGGTATTGCACTAGTATTGCACTAGTATTACTCTAGTATTGCACTAGTATTGCTCTAGTATTGCACTGGTATTGCTCTGGTATTGCACTGGTATTGCTCTGGTATTGCACTAGTATTGCACTGGTATTGCACTAGTATTGCACTAGTATTGCTCTAGTATTGCTCTCGTATTGCTCTAGTATTGCTCTAGTATTGCTCTCGTATTGCTCTAGTATTGCACTGGTATTGCTCTAGTATTGCACTGGTATTGCACTAATATTGCACTGGTATTGCTCTGGTATTGCACTAGTATTGCACTGGTATTGCACTAGTATTGCACTAGTATTGCATCAGTATTGCTCTAGTATTGCTCTAGTATTGCTCTGGTATTGCACTAGTATTGCTCTAGTATTGCACTAGTATTGATCTGGTATTGCACTGGTATTGCACTAGTATTGCACTAGTATTGCTCTAGTATTGCACTAGTATTGATCTGGTATTGCACCTGTATTGCACTAGTATTGCACTAGTATTGCACTAGTATTGCTCTAGTATTGCTCTAGTATTGCACTGGTATTGCTCTAGTATTGCACTAGTATTACTCTAGTATTGCTCTAGTATTGCACTAGTATTGCTCTAGTATTGCACTAGTATTACACTAGTATTGCACTAGTATTGCACTAGTATTGCACTGGTATTGCTCCAGTATTGCACTGGTATTGCACTAGTATTGCACTAGTATTGCACTGGTATTGCACTAGTATTGCACTGGTATTGCACTGGTATTGCACTAGTATTGCTCTGGTATTGCTCTAGTATTACTCTAGTATTGCACTAGTACTGCTCTGGTATTGCACTAGTATTGCACTAGTATTGCACTGGTATTGCACTGGTATTGCACTAGTATTGCTCTAGTATTGCTCTAGTATTGCACTGGTATTGCTCCAGTATTGCACTGGTATTGCACTAGTATTGCACTAGTATTGCACTGGTATTGCACTGGTATTGCACTAGTATTGCACTGGTATTGCACTGGTATTGCACTGGTATTGCTCTAGTATTGCTCTGGTATTGCACTAGTATTGCACTGGTATTGCACTGGTATTTCTCTAGTATTGCACTAGTATTGCACTAGTATTGCACTGGTATTGCTCTAGTATTGCACTAGTATTGCACTGGTATTGCACTGGTATTGCACTGGTATTGCTCTAGTATTGCACTAGTATTGCTCTAGTATTGCACTAGTATTGCTCTAGTATTGCTCTAGTATTGCACTAGTATTGCACTGGTATTGCACTGGTATTGCACTAGTATTGCTCTAGTATTGCTCTAGTATTGCACTGGTATTGCTCCAGTATTGCACTGGTATTGCACTAGTATTGCACTAGTATTGCACTGGTATTGCACTGGTATTGCTCTAGTATTGCTCTGGTATTGCACTAGTATTGCACTGGTATTGCACTGGTATTGCTCTAGTATTGCACTGGTATTGCACTGGTATTGCTCTAGTATTGCTCTAGTATTGCTCTAGTATTGCACTAGTATTGCACTGGTATTGCACTGGTATTGCTCTAGTATTGCACTGATATTGCTCTACTATTGCACTGGTATTGCTCTAGTATTGCACTAGTATTGCACTGGTATTGCACTGGTATTGCTCTAGTATTGCACTGGTATTGCACTGGTATTGCTCTAGTATTGCACTGGTATTGCACTGGTATTGCGCTGGTATTGCACTAGTATTGCACTGGTATTGCACTGGTATTGCACTGGTATTGCTCTAGTATTGCACTAGCATTGCTCTGGTATTGCTCTAGTATTGCACTAGCATTGCTCTGGTATTGCACTAGTTTATGCACTAGTATTGCACTAGTATTGCTCTAGTATTGCACTGGTATTGCACTGGTATTGCACTGGTATTGCTCTAGTATTGCACTGGTATTGCACTGGTATTGCACTGGTATTGCACTGGTATTGCACTGGTATTGCACTGGTATTGCTCTGGTATTGCTCTAGTATTGCACTGGTATTGCACTAGTATCCACTGATATTGTTCTAGTATTCCGCTAGTATTCCTCTAGTATTGCTCTAGTATTGGACTGTTATTGCTTTAGTATTGCACTGGCATTGCACTAGCATTGCTGTCGTATTTAAATAGTATTGCTCTGTTATTGCACTGGTATTGCTCTAGTATTGAACTGGTATTGCACTGGAATAGGACCTCTATGTAAAGAAACAAGGATATACGTCAAATACAATTGGCAGTAAAGTTACCACACAGAAAACACACACAACTGACAAATCAACCTCGCACACGCAAACACACGTCACACACCACATCACACACGTCACACACCACATCACACACAGACGTCACACACATACAACGTCACACCCACACAAACGTCACACGCACGCAAACGAGCAGGGGAGAGCATTGTGGCTGTGTGACCATGTGACCATGTGACCCTCGTTACCGGCGGGGGCGGCAGGTTCACCAGAAGGAACGCCGGTTCGTGTGCCGCCGCTGCCGCCGCCTCTTCGTCTTCGCCAACTCGGTGGGCATCGAGTTTGGCACTCGGCGGTACGGCGTGTGCGAGGAGTGCTCCGTGCTCGGCCTGCGCGACCCCCCCCTGAAGAAGGAGGGGGGCGGGCGGGGGGGCGGCCGTGGCAGGGGGGGAGGGCGTGGAAGCAGGGGGGGCAGCCGCATCGGCGGGGGGGGCAGCGCGGCGGAGAAGCGGGCGGCGATGGCAGCGGCGGTGGAGGCGGTGGTGGCGGGGAGAGGAGGGGGCGGGGCCGGAGAAGAAGGGGAAGGCGATGGAGACGGAGACATGGCGGCTGTGCCGGACGGAGGAGCCAGCCTGGAACGCGTTGTTTTCAAAATGGAACCAGATGCGGGTTCGGAGGAGGACTGGAGCCAGAGGGGGGGCGACCCCCCACTCAGCTGCGACAAACCGGCAGGGGCCTTCTGATAGCAGCCTCTTCCTCCCCCCCCCTCCCTCATTCCCACCCCCTGCCATCTCCCCGAATGTGCCCGCCCCGCCCCCCCCCCCCCCCACCTCTTCATTCCTTTCTCAATTATTTTGAATTATTCTCCTTTCTTTTTCGGAGCCGTGTGTGGTTGGACACGTGGATTTGAGAGAGATGGTCACACCCAAGAGTCGCACGGATTTGGTGACACCAGCATAGTCGGCCGATGCTGCCGTCTCACTGCAGCGTCAACGGAAAACCCGTCGGCTCGTGTGGTCAACCCCCTGACACATTCCAGGAGCACGCGATGAGAAGCCACCTTTGCCTCCTCCTCCCACGCAGCCCTCTAGAACACCGCCACCTCCCGCAATTAGACGCCGATTGTGCGCGGCGACGCGACGTGCTTGTTCGCTGGGGACTCTGGCTGCCACTTGCAGGAATTGGCATCTGTGTTCAGGCAGCAGGAATTTGATTCGTTATTGGGTATTGTGTTGAACTTTATAGCATTGTACCGCTCAGTTTTGATAGACTTCGGCTGACTGAATAGTATGCCCCGGATTTAGTCTACAGTGGAAAAGGTGGCAACCCCGTTTGGGATGAAATCCTTGTTTCATGTGTTGTACGCAGAGAAGGGTTTACCGGTCGTAAGTTTTTATACAAAAATAATTTTGTCTTTTTTTTTGTTGTTGTTGTGCTGATCATTTTAATTAAAATTAATCTGTGCTAGGAAAAAGTGGGGGTCACCCAGTTATTCTGGCATGCAGCAGAACGAACTGGTGTTTGGTTGCTCAGGGGAAAAACTTATCAATTTTACCAATGTCTCATTCAATACTTGACAACAAACATCCCCAGGAGCTCGCTGGTTTTGAGGCAACACTTTCACGACCATTATTTTGCTTATGCCTGATATCGTACAGACCCAGGATTCACGAGCCTACTCCTACCACCAGGGTCATGCCTGTAGTCTTGTCGAATAAATTTGCCTTGTTAAGGGAGCTACATTATTAACTGTGGCTTGAAACCACGTTCCAGGAGACTATAAAGGTATTTTGACAGTGAAAACAAATGCGTCACCAAAAATCGTACCGCCCATTCATTCCTTGTGTGTCTAGGGTTGAGTTCCTGGTGAAGTGATTTCAATTGTACGCAATGGATGGTGAAGGCTGACGGACACCTTTTTAAGAGATTGTACTGTACAGGCACACCTCGCTTCGCACTCAAGATGCGTTGTTCCCGGAGAAGTTAGCGCTAATAGAATTAGCGTTAAAGGCGGGGGTGGAGGTGGTGGGGGGGGGATCATTCTAACCATTGTACATATGGGGATGCGTTCCGGACAGAATTTATTCTTTCGTACGAGCAATATCATGGGAGCTTAATTGGGGTAATCGGTAATAGCGCTGATAATAATGCGGATGGTAAAGATTATTTCATACGTAAAAGAATATAATTTATTATATCAGTAAAGTATTATGTACTGTACTGATGAGTGCATTCTACTGTACTCCCTACAAGGCAGTGGATGGGAGACGAGGTTGGGAGCTGCTGCTGCGCTTTCAATCCGCGTCACTCTCACAGAAGAGCTCCAGGACCTCCGTGATCGGAGTGATATCCTCAAGTCTAAATTCCTGTGGTGAGGTTTCTTTGAGGTAGAGCCCTGAGAGACTCTATCCTGGTCTCGCGAATTCTCACCTGGCTATCTGAAAAAAAAAAACTTTTTTTTCTTCTTCAAAATTTGGATACGGCTACGAATTATGATAATGACATCACGGGGGGGATGGTGGGGTCTGGTTGGCTCAGGCATGCATCGCTCTTATTGGCTGAGCAAACATTGGGGGGGGCGGGTCGTTTTTTGGGCCAATGCTGCTGAATGTGGGTTGTCACTCGCAAGGGCTGCTTTTAGATTATTTTATTTCATTTTATCTTTGCTTTCTCCAGGACAGAGGTTCTGTCATCACGAATGGACGTTCTCACGAGGTCACGCTAAGCGAGGTCTGCCTGTGTTACAAACAATGACCTGACCATTTTTAGCTGTTAACACTGCCCCCCTCAACTGAATTTTACGTACGATAAGTGACGTCTTCAAACTGCAACTCAAGTAAGCATTGAGAGGCTCTCCAGCCCCTGAGCCAGTGGTGGAAATTTCAAGCTCCTTTGGAAGAATCTCTGCATAGGACTACCAAAGATAACATCAAGTGTGAGGAAATGCCCTTGAACTTGGAGTAATTGTCGCAATGTTGGAATATTACCAAATGTCCTTCTCACTGATGCACCAGATTCAATGCAGGATCATTTTTCTATTTAAATAGTTGTGAGTGTAGTGCCTCTAGTGGCTGGAGGAGACGATCTATCACATGTGAATGTTTAGATTGAGAAAAAACCATTTCAAAATCATTTCGAATCGATGCATAATCCTAAAATGACTGGTATTCACATGTTTGTCGGAAGCAGTATATATATCTCTAGCAAGCCCGTCCTCAATTCTCTTGACATTGAGAAATTATATCACAAGGTCACCCCACAACATTGCTAATTGGCTGGTGGTGTAATGCACATTTCATACATTAAGTTTTTATGTTCCATCTGAAACGATTGAACACACTTTCTGAGTCGGTATAAAAAGATGACATTGCATGCAGGCAATTGACAATGCTGGTGGGCACCACTTGTGATGTGTGGCCACGTGTTTGGATCGGTACTGAACATATTCTTTCAAAATGTTGCTTCCTGTCCATTGCCTAAAACCCAAGCAGGCTCCTGGAACTGAAGGTGATTTGACCTCGGGTTGTTAAAAGTGTATTTTTTTTGCATCATCATTATTCTCGTGAAATAACTGTTACCAGTTTTCTGCACATATACAGATGGTCAGCAACAAAGCATAACAATTGTTTAATTTTTAACTGAGAATTGAAGGGAGCTGCCGTGACAATGGTTGGCACACTGGACTTGCAATCCATAGGTCTCTGGTTCACTTCCTGGTGGGGCAGTTGAAACATTCGGTAAGTTTCTTAACCCTCCCTGTGTCCCCCCCCCCCCCCTTCGTCTCTGTCCACCTGCCAGTATAAATGGGCACATCAGTCAATCGGCAGATCGCGTGCGGTGGAACGGAGCGTGGGCACACCCACAATCACCATCTGGAGCTCCCTCTAGTTGGAGGCCCTTCCACACCAGCAGTGGGCATGAGCCGGCGAGAAATTTCCGGGCTGCACCATTTGAATTTGAGAAAGGACGAGGGCAAATGTAGAGCGTACGCGGCGGTGGCTTTGGCCGCCTTGCCGTTCGTACGTTCGTGCCCGCTGATTGGTGCACTTCTAAAATTCCGCTGGGATCGAATCGACTTTTTTTTAATCGTTAATTGCCCGTTTTTTTCCTTTCAAAAACTCGATAATACTTACCGCAAACTCTTAAGAAAGTAAATGGGCTTAGGCAGGACACTTCACCGCTAGAAAGGACAATGGCTGGATAATGAAGGAAATTCATCTGTAATTACGTCCGACCAACGAGATGGAGCGATTAAATAAGATCATCGTGACCAGATGGTGGCATCTTGGGGAGACCATCAGGCAGTGGATTGATCACGGCTGATGGCAATGCCAATATAAAAATGCTTGTAGCAATAATTATTGATATCTCCAGTTGGATGAAAGGCTTGTAAATTGCTGCGGTAGTGTTAGAAAATGTTAAAGGGTACCACGTTTGTGTAAGTTTTGTTTTTGTCAATGTGTTTTTTTTAATGATTGCTGAGCACAGACCCCAAGCCCCAAAACGTGCAGCGGCCAGTAACAGACCAGAGTTAACGCGTTTCTTGAATTGAGCAAAGGTTATTTCTTTGAATTGAGAAAATAAAGGCAGGGAATTCCTATGTTGATCAGTCCTGAGTGAAGAAGTAGAAAAGTGATGTGACTTGCATGTGGTGAATTGAGTGAGTGAGCTGGTGAATGGATGTGTGGGTGAGTGGGCTGGTGAATGGATGTGTGGGTGAGTGGGCTGGTGAATGGATGTGTGGGTGAGTGGGCTGGTGAATGAGTGTCGTCACCTGCAGTAAGGTAGTTGAACACTGTGGATGAGACGAAAGTCTGGTGGGAGTTCTCAACGTGGGTGAGAAGGAACCAATATGTGAAGTTCGCAGTAAGCATAAAAAAAAACATGGGATTGGTAGAAGCAGAAGAGTGATAAGGAGGCGACTGGACCACCATCGATTGAACGAGTGATTGGAGTGAGTTCTGGATCCTCGATCAACCCCCCGACTGCTTTGCCTTGAAGTATGTTGCGGCACAATTCAGTTTTCTACATTGAAAATTTTATTTTTCTGTCAGTTTTGATGTTGGTTTGATGTTGCATATGCAGTGCAATTCCCAGCCAAGGGTGGAAGAAGGTTAATGCGAAACAGTTTGGGCTTATTATTTAGATAAGTTGGTGAATGGATTTCCTTCAAATTAATACCATTAAAATACATTATACTATTTCTAACTTAACAATCAATATTTTTGGCGTTACCGCAGATTATAGCCAATGACCAACATAGATCTACAGATGAAGAATCGGACGATATCTCCTTCACGTCGTTGTCCTAACAACTATAAAAGTATTGCACATCACATTGGCTACATCTCGGTAGCATTGGTTCAACAAAAGCAAACTGGATCGGTTTCGACTTTGCAGTGTAGCCTGGATAAATATCTCAATACAGAGCATGTAATCCACGACTCGTGTGTGATAATTCTGAATGAACTATTCATCTCAAGTCCAGTTAATATCAGCAGGCCACTGCCCAGTTTGGTCGGTCATTATGGCTGTGTCCAGAGCCAACCAACTATTTTGGTCCCTCGGTGCATTGTAAGTATGCACCCCTATCCACAATGTTAGAGTCAAGTCAAAATTCACAGTAATTTCCTGCTTAAATGAGCATTGAGGCAGTGCTCATCTTCAGCCAGCGGTGGAAAAATTCCACATTCCTGTGGCGTATGCGAGTGTGGCCATGGGACAACTGCTCGCAAAGCAACACTTTTATTTGTCATGATGGCCGAGTGAACCACCTAGATAACATCTTGCTGCATACACACAGGATTGTTATTATTCGGGCTGCCTGTACATCCTCAGCTCTTCCACTGCTGCATGGAGGGTCTCCCCAATGCCATATAAATTGCAGGCGGTTGACTGGTCTTGATTCGCCAAACCATTCAATATGGGTCGGTGTGAAGTGGGACATGAAAAGCGTGGCTACTGATGTTAGCCGTGTCCAGGACTCAAACCTACGTCACCGATATTTTAATTGCTGTAAAACGGACTGATTAACTCTTGTGAAATGTGTGGCATTTGATGTAATAGAGCTCTTTTGACATGAACAGAGGTATGTTGGAATTGGAGCGCTGTCAATATTAACCGAGCGCTGTTGCATTGAACGCCATGGTGTATGGATGCACTACCATCGGTTTTACAGCTTTGGCATTGCTTATTTCACAGTAACATGTTTGGAACAAAATTCGGCGATAACGAGGACAGCTTAAATACTCAATGTCCAGTTAACATTGTGTGTTGCAGCCTTGTCGCATGAAGAGAGGCAGTACACAGTGAACTGGAGTGATTCACCAGCACTGATTCTAGACCCTCAATGCCCAAGTCATTGATTTCCTACTCAATGGACATTGAGGTGGTGCTCATCTCCCCATTTACAGCCCAAAGCCATTGGTGGAAATTCCACATTCCAATGTTAGGTGCGAGTCAACATAGAACAACTACCGGTGACAACCCACAACGTGGTAATCAACGTGTCGACTTTGAAGAGGGATGTAACGGGGTTGAGTCCACCCTCACCCAGGATTTGAACTGGCCACCTGATTTTGAGAAACTCTTCCGTTGCTCAAGCAACCTGGTTCCGAAAGATGTTGCCTCAAATAAACTTGAGGCTGGGCCCCTCAATAAGTGAGGCCCCCCCGCCCTGCCAGCCATCCCCAACGACGCTCTCTTGAGCGAATGAGCTCGCAGTGTACAGGATAATCTATTTAAACTTTAGTTTGTTATCCAAGTCTTTTATTGTAGTCTGACAGGTAACAGCTGTTCGGGGAGTGTTTTTTTTAAACGAATGAATGAAACTCTGAGATGTTTATTTTTTATTTTGAGGTTTTGGTTTTCGTTGGGCGTGTGGGTTTTGATGGCGTCGTGTGAGTTTTTTTTTGTACCAGAGTCACCGTTTGCCGCGAATCATTCTCAAATTAATGCGATGTTTCGGGGGGAATTGTCGAATGGTAAAAATTGTAAAAAAAAAATCTTAATTTCGCAGGAGCATGAAAGATGAATTGGCCGACTCGTTTATTATTTCTCTTTCTTTGTGATTGAATTCAAAATATGAATTAAAACCACCGATGAATGATTGTGCAGCTGCACGGCCTCAATTCCTCTCCCCTCATTACACCCACGACAATTCTAGATTTTAAGCTTTCGTGACTGCAAGGATCCATACTCTTTGGTTCTATTCGGTAAAGTCACGTAGGTAAAAAATAAAATAACAAAAATCACGACGTTTCGGCCACAACACAAGTGGCCTTCATCAGGTGAAGGGGCCGTGCTGTCATGAGGACAGCGTTGGAGTGAAAACAGCCAAGCCCAGGTCGCCTCCTTTAAGCTGTGTGGGAGGAAACAAAACGCTTGACAAAGGAATTAGCATAAAAATGAGCACGATGTACGTAGGAGGTGCATGGGCCATGATGGACCAGGGGCGGGTGTGGACCATGACGGACCAGCTCACTCATTCCACTCACTCCACTCACTTCACTCACTCCACTCACTCCACTCCACTCACTCCACTCCACTCACTCACTCCACTCACTCTACTTCCCCCCTCGCCCCGCTGCTGGTCCGTCATGGTCCCCACCCGCCCCTGGTCCATCATGGCCCATGCACCTCCTACGTACATCGTGCTCATTTTTATGCTAATTCCTCTGTCAAGCGTTTTGCTTCCACACAGCTTAAAGGACGCGACCTGGGCTTGGCTGTTTTCACTCCAACGCTGTCCTCATGACAGCACGGTCCCTTCACCTGATGAAGGCCACTTGTGTTGTGGCCGAAACGTCGTGATTTTTGTTATTTTATTTTTTACCTACGTGACTTTACCGAATAGAACCAAAGAGTATACACCCACAACACCCCACTAATGATAAATTAATATACTAATTCAAACATGGATACCAATAATCAACTACCCCTTCGGACATACCTAATTTCTTTAGAACTGCTTTTTGTGTTTCGTTGTCCTTTCCCCGCACCTCTGATTAGCCATATATGGTGCGAAAGAAGTTCAACACGTAACAATAAAAACCGGCTGCATTGTGGAGTAATCGTTAATGGCCAATGCACAAACGCAGTAATAACCAGGGCGGCCTCCATGATTCGAGCGTCTCCAACACGTGTTCAAGGCCCTATTGCTGAGCCCCGCCAACACGCCACGTCCACCAGCCAGCCACAAGTGCAAAAGAACCTTGGCAATCGATCCACCCCCCGCATTAAACGGGTGGGGTGGAAACTATTTGAAGAAACAGAGTAGTAAGGCAGAGGAATGTGGGAGGCAGTGTTGGGTTCTGTGTGTCCTCGAGGGGACAACCATGCCTCCAGATTCATCCAAATGGGTTCGCATTGCAACACGTGTAAATAGCGTGAGCGGCAATTGGGTGAAGCGACGGCTTATACAAATAACGCACGGTAATTATATATCGGTTGCGACGAGCGTGCAGTGAGAATTTAATTAACAGCCCTTTTCAATCCACTGCTAAATGAAGGCTTTGCAACATTTGCCAATTTTGGTTCAAAGGACAGGTTAGTATGTAGATTTGTTATTGTAAAAATGCCCTAAGTTTTATTTGACATTCAACATACTAAGCCCAAAGACAATGGAGGAATTCACTTTTTTTTTATTAAGGCTGAAATTTTGACCATTTATGGCAAAAATTACATCGGTGAGTGACAGCAGCTATGAGATCCACTACAAAGCTATGACCAACAAATTATCCAGATTCAACCCTGTAAAGCCCAATAATGTTGATAAGAGAAGCTACTTTATGTCATGAGATTTCGTGTTTTTTACGAAACACTTGGTCTCCAGTCCGTCCACAATGCACTGCGTACATAAAGAAAGCCGCTAAATTAAATCATACATCATTAGACCTCTTTTGGTAGTACCAAAATATAATAATAGGGTTTTTCCCCTTTTTTTCTGGAAACAAAACTGAAACCTTTTTACAAGTATTCATGTCTGCATTAACCACAATACCTGCAGTCAAAATGCAAACAAAAACCATACTATGATAATATATGCATTGTCCTTGAAACTGATTGGTCCACACCAAGGGACGACTTAGTGTGGACCAAAGAAAGCCGTCCCTTGGTGTGGACAATCAGTTTCAAGGACAATGCATATATTATCATAGTATGTTTTTGTTTGCATTTTGACTGCAGGTATTGTGGTTAATGCAGACATGAATCCTTGAAAAAAAGGTTTCAGTTTTTTTTGCCAGAAAAAAGGGGAAAACCCCTATTATTATTCAATCATCCACTTAGAAACTTGCCATGATTCTTGCAGAGTCTTGAAACATGGTAACAAGTTGCCCAGTAAAATTCCATAACAGCTTTCTTCAAAATAAACTCAGTCAAGTTAACAAGTATCCTGTTTTTTGCATTCTTAAAAAACGTAAGAAAAAAATCAAAATGTTGTTCACGTTCAGTGCATCACTTGGCCCAACTTCGCAGGCTGCACCATTTGTGTGACCTCCATCCTCATTGAGGACTCGACTGCGCATGCAGCTAGCTAAGCCTCATCCCGAGATTTAACGATGCGTGCGATTGACCAAAGCCCAACTGAGGCCCTGCCATTTGCGAATGTCCATACACATAATTCTCAAAAAGCAATGTTTGTCAAGTTCGGGGAAATGTATATGCGTTCATGACGTTTTGTGTTTCGACTTAAAGATACAGCCAGCGCACCTTTCCCGTTCCAAAACAAAGGACCACGTCCCATGTTGATTGATTTTTATACTGTTCTACGTACTTAATCGTTATCAAATTCTTCTGTTGATATGTAAATTCCTTTGTCAAGGCGCTCTGCTCCTCCCACCCAGCTTAAAATACGCTGCCAAGCTTAGCAGTGTTCATTGGAGCGCTGTCTTTCCGACAGTTATGTTTCTTCACCTGAGGAAGGCTACTTGTGTTGCGGCCGAAACGTCGTGAGAATTTGATTTTGTTTAATTTTTATTATTTCCCTTCCACGTGGTGACTTTACCGAAAGAACCAAAGAGGATGCTATTAACCAGGTAAAGCCTTAACTGGTTGTGGTTGTTTCCATTGTACCTGCCAGGTACTAGCCCGCAGCAGCAGAAATAGCGCGTCACAGACCGAATCAACAAATTCGGGCCACCCGTCCCTCTCGGAAGCAATGTGCCTGAACTACAAGGCTGTCACTCCCGGGTAGGCCCTCGTCAGCCAAATTCGGATGCACAGGTAAGATACTGATGGAAGACAATCGTCCTCAACTGCGAGGAATTGCACAAGAAGAACTGCGGATGGCTATCGATGAAATATATTTGTGTTGTAAACACAACCACAACCAGTTACAACCACAACCAGTTAAGTTGTAAACAACACAAATACTCCGACTCAGCGCACCGCGTGCTACAGGGTCATGTGACCGCCAACCGTGTCCGGATTAAATGGGCGGGGCCTAATGTACCGCCCCATCCGCCCTTAAGCCAATCGCGACTCGCGCTTTATGCACCGTTTGATATGCTTATGTTAAGCGTCCGTTCTAGATCACGACGTTTCGATCGCAACACAAGCGACCGTCATCAGGTGAGACAATCACAAACTGCAGTTTCCCTGCTGTGTTCGTCTCGCCTGATGACGGACGCTTGTGTTGCGATCGAAACGTCGTGATTTAATTTATTCTCCAGCTACGTGACTTTTACCGAAAGAACCAAAGAGTATGGATCGCTGCAGTCACGAAAACTTCAAAGCTTCAGACACGTTCTAATTTGCCATGAGATCCACAAACAAAAACCCCTTTTACTACCCATCTTTGGATCGCGATAACCGTCTTGACCACCACGGTCCAAAGCTCTGACAATGTCCTTCCTCAATTGAAGAAATGTGCTGACGCTCTCGTCCATTATAACCTTGCTCATGCTGTTTGCTCCTCGGTCGCTGGACATTCTGGGCCATTTGACCTGCGCTCGGCAACTGTGTTTAAAATAATAGTTCCCGAAGAGCTCGCTAAACATTAACAAACATACTTGGCTTGCCAGCCTGAGACCCAAATGACGCATTCCTGCACAATGAGTGAGTGGACTGTGTGGCACAGACGAAATTGGCGGTCGTGTTTGTCGACATCCCGAATTAAAACCCAGTTCACGTCTGGCCCTGTGACCTCTTGCCTCGCCATCTGCCTTCAATTATGCTCGATGAATATGAAGCTATGTCATCACTGCCAACACCAACTCCCACCCACAACTCCCATCACCCACGTCTCAACTCTGATCCATATCCAACAAACGTGGGCCGTTGCCTCCAAACTGTTTGGCCAGCATTGGTTGAAGCAAGCCTGACTGCTCACGATCCACTGAATGTCAAAGTTGGTCCGGATTTTTCTCGTGTTGGAACAACATTCTGCTATTATGCACGAGGTCGTGTGGCCGATGGATATGTAAAAAAAAAAGATTTATTTACGTGGAGTTTCAGTCATGAGCGGCTGTCCATAAATGACGTCACGCGATTTGGGACTATTCAGACCCCCCCTCAAATATGACGTCACAAAGCTCTGCCCCCCCCCCCCAAATAAAACATGCTTCAAATCGCTTTAAACTATTGTCATTGTAGTGCGTATTTAATGTGGCGCTGCACTCTGATGTTGTAGGAGAAAACATTTATTAAAACGTCTATTTAATTAAGTAGAACGTGTTTGTCTATATTTATTTAAAGTTGCGCATTTTGATGTGACGTCACATTTCTCAAACGCCCCCCCCCCCTCGTCACACACCGTCACAAATGTCTGACCCCCCCCCCCCCCCAGGTGCGTGACGTCATTTATGGACGGCCCCTGAGATGAAAAAAGCACCGTACACCAACGCTGTGAGCAAAAAATCCTAGTGGGATGCAAGTCAAATAACAACAACCACAAGACAACTTAGATTAAGGCCGTCAGTCTAACTCCGTACTACAACAAAACAAACATGTCCAAACCAAAGAACGTTTTCGTGTTTTTGAATTTTTGAGTGACGCACTGGAATACATTGATGCTGTGGGTGGTGTCTATAGAGCTGGCATTTTCACCATGTGTTGGCCAATAAGGGGGGGTTGTGGTATCATATGTGGGAGGGAGGGCATGCCACACGAATATAAATCACAGAATCATGCCCGCAAAACCTTGCAGATTTATCAAAAACTCAGACGCGACTGTCCTCTGCTCTCCTCGTCCCTCCTATTTCCTCTCTCATCTCCGTTGCTCGTGAGACGATGGCTGAGCAATTCTTCGGGACGTGGGATCTCGACGAAAGCCGAAACTTCGACGAATACATGAAGGCAATCGGTGAGGGCTTGTCGCCGTGCGGTTCTGGGTGTGAAGCGTTCGGCTATCCATGTCGGTCGGTTGCCCGAGCAGTTGGAGGGCACAAGCCTCTCAGTGCCGGATTGCCGTGGTAGCAAAATATATCACGGGCCCCGCACTTTCAAGGGCCCCGCGCTAAATGCTTTCAAGCTATCAATTCCGGTTCCGTGATTCTGCACTTGCTCTATTACTATAGTACTAGACCGCCTTCAACTTTTATGAAAGACTGGGTGTTTAAGGTTAGCGATTTATCGTATCGTCTGGCTTTACAGCAAATGAAAAAAATACAATTGCTTTGCTATGCAAGTAAAAAATTCGAGTTTTAATATTGACTCTTTATTTTATTTGATTTAGGGCCACTTTATAACATATGCTACAGGCCCCGGAGGAACAGATATTTATGGATGTATTGTATGTCGAACTTCTTACGCACCCAACCGTGCTAACCGGATGAGCTCGGGAAGGGCAACACACTTTGGAGACGAATTGTTTGATTATTTATCCCACTTATATTCTTCCCAACGACGCTCACGATTATATGTCTATATATCGCAGCAGTATTCGCTGGTACATGGTTAAACGTGTGTGTGTGTGTAACGATTAGCACACTACACTCTAAAGCCGTCTCCCTGCCACTGCGGTGGCAGGTCATGTCACTGGACTCTCACCCTGCAAATTTGTAATTTGGCCAATTTGGGACCCTTTCGACCGCACACATTGGCCTGTACGCTTGCGAATGTCGTCAGGGTGGATTATGTAATGCGTACCTGGTGGTGAAGCAGATGATGACAATAATAAGTTGCGCTACCCCGAGACGCCGGTTCAGCCACAGCCCTGCGGATGCTCGCTCGTGCTACCTGCTGGCAGGAGGCCCTCATCCACTCGCTCGAAAGCCTTGATGGCTGTTTGGTCTCCTCTTCCCACGTGGAACAGACGGTGTTAAAAAAAACACAGGGGCCGTCCATAAATGACGTCACGCACCTAGGGGGAGGGTCAGACATTTGTGACGATGTGACGAGGGGGGCGGAGGGGGGGTGGTGAGGAATGTGACGTCACGTAAAAAAATGCGCAACTTTAAATAAATATAGGTAACACGTTTTACTTAATTAAATAGGCTTTTAAAGAAATTTTGATTTAAAGCTTTCGTGACTGCAGGAATTCATATTCTTGGTTCTTTCGGTAACTTTTAAAGAAATGTTTTCTCCTACAACATCAGAGTGCAGCGCCACATTAAATACGCACTACAATGACAATAGTTTAAAGCGATTTTAAGCATGTTTTATATATTTTGGGGGGGGGGGGCAGAGCTTTTTGACGTCATATTTGAGGGGGGGTCTAACTTTTTGTGATGCCGTGTGACGAGGGGGGGGGGGTCAAAATCGTTCAAAATCGCGTGACGTCATTTATGGACGGCCCCAAAGGTGTATGTGTGGGCACACCCACACTTTACTCCACCACACGTGATCTGGTGAATCCATTTATTGTGATGGGTGGACAGAGGCGGGGGGGAGGGGGCCGGAGGGGATTTGAGAAACTTGCTCCGTTGTTTAAATTGTCGCGCCGAGAGGTAAAAAAAAGTTTAGTTTTCAATTTGTAAATTGAAAACTAAAAAAAAAACTCATTTCTTTCGAACTGCTCGTTGTTGTGTTTAGTTGTGTGTTCTTGCCCGCACCTCTTATTAGCGCGGTTGGCTAACATACGGTGCAAAAGAACTTTAACATACATTCAATCAAACCCCGTGGACTCTGGATTGCAAGTTCCGTGTGCTTAACACCACGGCAGCCTCCACCCTTGCTCGCGCGTGGTTTCTCGAGCGGTTTGTTCGCTCAACCAGGACCCGTTTGCGTGCAGGTGTGGGATTTGCCACTCGCCACGTGGCCGGGATGAGCAAACCCACGACCATCATCGGCGGCAGCGGTGACCGCATCTGCCTGAAGACTCTGAGCACCTTCAAGAACACGGAGGTGGAGCTCCGGCTTGGGGAGCCGTTCGAGGAGACCACGGCCGATGAGAGGAAGGTGCAGGTGAGTTCTCTGTGCTGCACATGGGCCCACGACCCGTTGCCAATGCTGATGATTTTGTAGTGTCAGAGCATCTTCGACGGCTGCCGCCAATCGCCACTGAAGTGGCGGAGACGTCACCACGGCGCCTGTGCCAGGCCAGGTGCACTTTTGAGGCCACGTGGAGTGCCGAACGCCCGCTGACAAGTCAGGGGACAGACCCAGGCACCATGGGTAAACTAACCGAGATGACGGGCAGATGCACCACCTGTGCTCCTCACTGTGCCGACCTGCTGCGTTTGAACCGCCCGGCACTCCACTCGCCGCTGCGAGCGCCGCTCCAATGCCCTCCGTTGTCGTTGGAGAGCGACCGCCTGCAACTTTCCCGTAGCAGCGTCCTTCACGAGCCTTCCTCATGCGCTGTCACACCCTGCCCACATTGCGCTGTCCGCAACGCTGACCGCAGTCCCACGGTTAGCTTCGGCAGCAACCGCACGCCCCCTCTGGAAGCCGGCTTGACAGTGGGAAATTTCCAATCATCAGCCATCTCAGATATGAGCCGGCCAACGATATTCGACAAGGCACCGAAGGGAGCAGGATTGGGGGAACGTTTGAAGAAGGATGAAAATTTAGGCCAATGGAAAAGGAGAAGGATTTTGGTAAAATGTGAGGAGTTGCTTTGAATAAATAATTTCGTCTCTTCACTCTTTGCGTCGTCCCCAGCGATGGAAATGGAATGACATCACGAGGGAGGCGTGGGATATTTTTATTTATTAGGAAGCCACTGGAAGCTATGCACTAGATTGAAATTAATTTTAGAACAGTTTTTTGTGCTTAGTTTTTTGTCCTTCCACCGCACCTCCGATTAGCATGGTTGGCGACGTACGGTACGAAAGAAGTTCAACACGTACACGCATTCGGCTTGAAATCCTGAAATCACCACTTGAAGGCCACCTTCTGGTGCTGCAGTCGAAATGGGGCACGTCTTTTTCAAATTCACCCTGCTCCTCCGACCTCCGTTCACACAGCAGTGGAGATGGGAGCACCCACCGTAATCATTTATTGAAAAAAATTCAACCCGGAAAATGAATCCCTTGGGATGGACATGTCTCGCTCGCAAACAGTGTCCAGGGTGTCAGTTCACACACATAGCGAACATGTAATGACACCTAACGGCACGTACACAACAGTGCACACACATAGCGAACGTGTAAATGACACCTAATGGCACGTATACAACAGTTCACACACATAGCGAATGTGTAAATGACACCTAACGGCACGTATACAACAGCTCACACACATAGCGAACATGTAATGACACCTAACGGCACGTATACAACAGTTCACACACATAGCGAATGTGTAAATGACACCTAACGGCACGTATACAACAGTTCACACACATAGCGAACGTGTAAATGACACCTAATGGCACGTATACAACAGTTCACACACATAGCGAATGTGTAAATGACACCTAATGGCACGTATACAACAGTTCACACACATAGCGAACGTGTAAATGACACGTACACAACATACTCTTACTTTTGTCATTTTGATGACCCACGTCACTCTCGCAAATAAGAATATCCTGGTCCCTTTTGAGTGCTGGTGGCGCCGTGGTTAGCGCACTGAGCTACAACCCTGACGACTCGCGTTTGAATTCTCGCTCACGGTTAAAGTCGGTGGCCAATTTTTTTAAGAATTTATTTTACCAGGTAAGGCCCACTGAGGTTCATAGCTCTCTTTCAGAAGCGACCTGACCACAAATGCTAGCTCAACGAAGTGGCTTATCACGTGAAAATGTATAGCAGCCAAATACTGTACTCGAAATGCATGTTGATTCTAAATGTGGAGGGAAAAACTGGGGGACCCGGAGAAAAATCCATACGACCACAGGAAGAACGTGCAAACTATACATATACAGGCGTCAGGGTCAGGATCGAACCCACGACCTCCTGCATATGAAGCTATGTCATCACTGCCAACACCAACTCCCACCCACAACTCCCATCACCCACCGCTCAACTCTGACCCATATCCAACAAACGTGGGCCCGTTGCCTCCAAACTGTTTGGCCAGCATTGGTTGAAGCAAGCCTGACTGCTCACGATCCACTGAATGTCAAAGTCGGTCCGGATTTTTCTCGTGTTGGAACATTCTGCTATTATGCTCGAGGTCGTGTGGCCGATGGATATGCAAAACATTTTTTTTTTTATTTACGTGGAGTTTCAGTCATGAGCGGCCGGAGGTGCGCGTGAAGAGAAAGGAGCCAGACAGGGGGGGGGGGGGGTTCGCCCAACTCACGTGTGGCTGGGGAACGCGAAAACTGGGACTCGAGTCCTCCAGACGCGCACTGAGCGGTCGCGCCTGCCCCGCCATCACGCGCCGCTCCCGCGCCTGTGCTGTGTGCTACCTCCCAGAGTGTGGTCACCGTGGAGGAGGGGAAACTCGTGCAGGTGCAGAAGTGGGACGGCAAGGAGACGCGCCTTGTGAGGGAGCTCTCAGGACCTGACAAGCTGATCCTGGTACCATATTCCCACCCACAAATCCCACACACAGACATACGCACATACCCACAAACCTAGCCACACCCAACTCACCACAAATCTACCTAGCTATTCACGCCCATTCCTGAGATGCATACTTACATTCATGAATGTGTGATGGGAGTTCAACTCAGGTTATAGTCGACAATAATGCACACTTATAAAAAAACATCCCAATATAGGTTTTGACTTAAAACTTTCGTGACTGCAGGAATTCATATTCTCGGTTCTTTCGGTAAAGGCACGTAAATAAGAAACAAAAATCAAAAGCCAGAAGACCGCTTGTGTTGCGATGCTTTTCATTTAGAGTTTTGTTTTCTATCTATGTGACTTTACCAAAAGAAACAAGAATATCCCAATATAGGACCCCAGAACTTGGGCGGTTGTTGGCACCCGTTTTGGCTGCGTTCCCGCTTGCCTGGTGTCCCGGAATCCTGTGCAAAATAAAATCTGCGATGTTTCGGAATGCAGTTTTCATAAATAAGATACTTTTTTTTATATATTGAGATGTTGTATTTCTCGTTACAGACGTGCACCATGGGCAACGTGGTGGCATCGCGTATCTACCACAGGGCAGCGTAGCTGCTGCACCAGCCAATCACCAACAAGACGCCTGCCCGACCTACCCGAATAGCTATAACCTGCTTACCGCAATCATCCCAATATCGGAGCAGAGGTTTGGGCGACCTTTGTAAATTGAGTGTTACCTTCCCCCCACCCCCTCTCTCTGACGCGAGAGTTTGCTCAGGGTGCTCTTGATTTGGACACCGTTAACATGTTAAATAACAAAATAATCACGTGTCATTCCGGAAAATATTAAATAAGGGGACAATACGCTTCCTGCACGTCCCTCCAGATAAAAAAAAAATTGTAACCAAAGAGGGTTCTTGCCTGTAAACGTTTTACGGTTCACCAAAATATGTTCGAGTAAGCCCGACTGCTGATGAGACATTGCGTGTCGAAACCAGTCCAGAGTTTGTTGAATCAATGCCGCTGAAATGACCGCACTCACAGAAGACCGTGTCGATGATGGAATCTGTAAAAAATAGAATTTTTAAGTGGAGGGGACGCATATGAGGAGGCGGCGAATCGTGAGTTTAGTAATTGTGCCCGGTTAGTAAAGCACTCGTACCCAATCGAGCACAAACTTGAGGAATCCTGCTGCGTAGCATGAACAGAAAATCAAGCTCTGGACAATGCCCTGAAGCCGTCAAAGCCGCAACACCTCGCTATCCTCCGCCGGATCCCAGAAGGACTTCACACCAACAAGGAAACTTAAGTAAAGTGGATACATATGAGACGGTTTTCATGCAATACCAATAGCTCCATTAAACTAACAAACACACTTGCCAGGTTACTGCACACACACACACACGTCTGGCAATGCGTACTGCTGTGGGTGGACGGAAGGAGCGGTTTTTGAGAGATTTTTAGAAACTTTCCCCATTGTTTCAACTGTCAGGCCAGGGGATGGAGTCAAACCACAGACCTCTGAGTGGCAGGTCCAAGTGTGCCGCTAACCACGTCTGACGCATGTGGCAAACCGGTAACCCTTTGTCATTCATGCAGGTTCCATGCAGAAATGCTAAAACAACAAACACTTGAACAACCCTAAATAATTGTCGTTCCTTTAAAAAAAAAAGGTTTTGTGATTTAATTCAAACCAATCGGAGTGTCGTTTGCAAATACAAATGCGAAAATAAGCGATTTGAACAGCGTCTGCAAATGCAACTTTATTATCCCAGTACTGCAGCCCAAAAGCAAATGCAGAACTTATCAAATTAAAATGTTGCACGCGATATTGCAGGAGAATTGCACTGAATGCATTTTTAAAATTCCGGCCACCCCAAAAAATGTTACAGAACAAAATGGCCATAATTTAACACAATATATACCCAACTTATTTCTGCTCTGCACACAATCATTACCCATATCATTAATTGTGGTATCAAATATAACATCTTGCTTACAATAAATTATGTTGGTGTATAAAGACCTGCCAGTCTATAATCGTAGTGTCTGCTTATTTATTCTTACTTATGATCTTCACAAAGGCGCTAATGGTCATCTGCGGTATTGTATATTTATACAAAGTTGCACCGAACTAGGACCCATAACAGAGGATGGTTTGCCAATACACATCTGGCAGTTCACCAGCATTGGTGCAGGCAAAGCCTGACCTACATTTCGATTTAAAGCTTTCGTGACTGCAATGATTCATCTTCTTTGGTTCTTTCGGTAAAGTCACGTAGAATGAGAATAAAATAATAAATCGATAAAATAAAATAACACAATAATATTCTCACGACGTTTCGGCCACAACACAAGCGGCCTTCATCAGGTGAAGGGACGAGACCGCTTGTGTTGTGGCCGAAACGTCGTGAGAATATTATTGTGTTACTTTATTTTATCAATTTATTATTTTATTCTCATTCTACGTGGTGACTTTACCGAAAGAACCAAAGAAGAAGAAAGCCTGACCTGCTGATGTGGACACGGAATGTCAACGCCCGGCCCAGAGCTTGCTTTTTGCGTGGAGCCAATGCTGCCGAAATAATGCACTGCCAAAAAGGGCACATTGGCTAATGGAATGTGCACATTTTATATCTGTTGTATATGGAGACGCGCGTTTATACGTGGAGGAGGAGGTGTACTGACTGCTTATTGACATTCACCAAATGCACCGTTCTGGTCGTAAGTGCAACCTTTCCACAGGAGAAAAAAAAAATAATTCAAAGCAAAAAGGGACGTTTAGAAAGGCAGGCCTGCTTGTTGGACTCAGCTGCTCAGATTGTTGACCAGCTAAAGCCCTCAGTGTGCGCTAATTCAGGAAGCCTTGCCAAGCTCCATCTTCTGTTGGATGGCACGTGTTGAGTGGTAGATGAAGCTGTCGATCAACCCAGCCACTGGATAGGAAGACGGGAGGGGAAGAGACACGGAGGTCAGAAACGAGATGTTAATGTACGAGCCACTGGAGTGTAAGAAATGCTGGGCACGCATAGCACATCATGGCAGAGGTGTCTTAGGAAACGTAAAGTGAAAATTACTGACAGACACCTTAACGTAGAACTGCCGTGGTGCCACGGTTATTGCACCTGAATCGTGATGCAGACGTTGACGATAAAGTCCTATCTCCCGGTACAGCAGTTGAAACAATGGGGTAAAGTGTGGGTATGCCTTCGAGTGGTAGACTAAACACCCGACAGTGTTCGCTCGAATTGGGAGGCCCTTGTCCCAGCAACTGTCCGAGCGAGTATTTGCAGGGCTGCACCTCAGGGTTTTTCTTTTTGCATGCAAAACATTGGCTTGAATGCTGTGATGATATTTAAACGGAACAATGTGCAACTAGCTTTGTTGGTATGCAGCCCGCTAACTCACTCCAGGTCAGTTTGCTCGCTGGCAGGCAGGCAGTCACTTTCTTATCACTCTTGCATTGCCATGGTTACCGTTCCTGTGAAATTCACTCATTGATTCCGCCACTCACGTTGAGGACTCAGTCTACCAGACTGTTTCATCTCATCCGTACTCCGTTCACCCACCGTAATATGCAGGTTGCAACAGCACACTCCCTGACCCACCTACTCACTCCCTCCCTCAACCAATCAGCCAACCGCCCACCCACTCCCTCATTCACCCACTCACTCCCTCATTCCTTCCGTCACCCACCCACTGACTCACTCATTTCCTCACCCACCCACCACACTGCAGGTCACCTCACTTCTCTTTCGGCCTCTTCCCTCGCACCGCTCCCCTTTGGCATTCAATCGGCCACCATCTGGTTACCCGAATCTCTTACACTAGCCTTGCTCAAACCAAGACCTACGTCGGCTCTGCACCCTGCTGCAACTTTGATAGAACGATTTGTTTGTTGCTGGCCGCGTGACACTTTGAACCTGTTCTCAGCAACTAAGTAACAAAAAATTACGTCAAAAACAATCTTCGTTTTGAGTGGGGCTATTGTGAGTGTTTGATGGTGTGTGGGGGGGGGGGCTATTGTTGAGTGTTTGAGTGGGGAGTGAGCAGCACCTGTAAATACGCCCCCCACGATGGCACAGACACCAGTCAGGAAGTGGAGAAACGACCTAGGACGGCACCAGACAGATCATCAGGCAATGCACCTCCTTCCCACACCGGGGAATGTCCACATGTACGCGTGCATCGTCACGTGTCGTCACGTCTCCGCTACGCAAGTGCCAACCGACACCTCCGTGCACCATTGCAAGTTCGACGTTCCCGAACACATCGGGGGATTCATGTTTCAGGCGAAAAACATTTTTTTTGGTTCAAAAATCGCTTCTGACGACGGTGACGACAGAGATGCTGATGTCGCGCCGTGCCCCGAACCGGTTCCTTACCGGTGCTTCTCGGTGAGCCGAACCATCATGGGTGAGAGCTCATATTGGACGAACACGCCGGGCAGCCCCGACTCCACCGATCCACTGCCGATGGCCTTTACATGCTGTGTCACCGAGAACTGATTCGTCCGCACAACCTACCGTGCCACGCACATCACCAACAGCGTCACCCATCACCACCTAGTGCTCCAGAGACCACCAACAGCATCACCCATCAAGACAGGCAGGCATTGTTAACTCGAAACAAGGCGAGTTTTACAACCGAATGTTTAACATGAGATAGTCAAAAGTTATTTTCTGCTCAAATGAGCATTTCATAACCCTGCAGAACCGGTGGTGGATGCTACATATTCCTATGGCAGGGGCAAGTTTACCCATAGGACAACCACTTTGATCTTCCCCACATGAGTTACTCGTGCTATTGAACCCACAGGGAGGGATGTTATGTTGAGTCGATACCAATGCTGCTGAAATTATGCGCTCCCAAAAGGCCATGTGGCCGATGGGATGTGAAAAAAATACATATGTGTAGGGTGAGATGGAAACGATGTGTATGGTTTGCTAATGTATTTTGAATATACAGTATATATGGCATCACTCACCTCCCCATTCACTCGTACATACACAGTTGGAACAATCTTCACGAAATACTGAAACATCATGGAGCCTGCACAGCGCTCACACACAAAGACAAAGACACACCGCAAAGCCTTCATAGATTGTTGGGGCATGTGCCGAGTTAGTTCATAATAACATTGGCACAGTGCAAAATGGGGATGGGTGGCGTGGCCAGGACCATGCAGAGATGCCTTTAATGTGTCCCCAATGTTTATGTATACACGTGGCACAATATACTCATTTAGGGTTAAATCAATCTAGGCGATGTAAATTACTGGTTCAGACACCCTTACTGTTGGGAGTCAGCCACGGCTGGGATGTAATCTCATAGCACAGTGTGCTAACCACTGCACTATCGCTCCCATACACACATTTGTATACATACATACATGCAACAGCCTACCGCATTGCCACGATGCTTGCAACAGGTTAAAACCCATTGAGGCAATCACACGATGTGTGGAAGGCTCACTGACAGGAGATCCCAGAACAGAGCCAGGTGTTATGGGTTAACAGAGTTTGACTTTGCTAACTTTCGGCGTTCCGTTGTGAGCATCGCTGCTCTGCCATCCGTTTCTGTCCGAGAGTCCGACACGTCACATGGACATGCAGAGCATATTGAAGTACGTTTATAAAGCTGAACTGATAATGAAAAGTAACAGAGCAATGTGCATAAAAAATAATGTTTTGAATCAATAGGTACTCCCTCATATGACATGGTTCAGAAACAGCATGGTCATGGACGAAACATGCAAAACAAAAACTGAAAAGTATGCAAAGCATCGAGAGACATGCTTGGAATTACACTGAGAGAGGGACACGTGGACTAAAGAACGTACGCAGGTGAATCACATCGTCCAAAATATTTGTCAAGGTCAGTGGGCTTGGGCAAGGCAAGTCACGGCTAGACGGAACGATGGCAGGTGGTCTAGAAAAATGACGGAGTGCCAGCCGAGGATCGGAACGCGTCCGTGCAGAAGTCCACCGAGGACATGGAGCGATGACATCAGGTCATATATATTTATACAGTTGCTGAGCACAGACCTAAAGGCCAAAAACTTGGGAGACAAATTCAGCCGGGCGTGGTGCTGGCCACCCAAATCCTCATGTGCCGTTCTGGCCTTCATAGGTGCTACTCGCTAACAGCACTTACCCCCTATGGTCTGTTAAGGTCAAAGGGAAGTCCTTGTGTGTGTCCTTGTGTGTTTGTGTTTGTCAAAGCGTGCGCGTGTGTCTTTGTGCGTGAGTAATGGTGGACTTACAGGTGGTCTAAACCTCCCCAACACTTACACGATTAATGTTGCATAAATGCCGTTTGGAGTCTTAGCTCATTTAATTTCTAGAACTGTGTACGCTGTTTTGTACTCAGACCCCTGGCCCCTAAGCAGCTCATATAAATATCAACAGAGAATGCACCTCCTTTACATATCTCCGCACATAAAAAAACACTTTTTTTCCACTTCCCATCGGTCAGATTTTCATAGGCATGGGCGTTCCCCTGCGAGAAATGGGCGCAAAAAGTAGTCACTGGCATTTGAGCGCAGGTTTTATTCCGAGAAGGATACTGGGAATTTCGTGACAAGGTAGGAAAAGCAACTTGGGGGTTGGGAAGAGAGTGTATGTGGGTGAGTGCTGTAAATATGAACAGACAGGATGGGAGTGGTGTCGACTGTCGAGACAAGCACCGGATTGGTCTTTCCGAGTCCGACAAGCAAAGGGAAGAGAAGACCTAAAACCATAATGTGGGACACTGTTACAGGGCAGATATTGCGGGTTGTGCGTTTCCGCACAATAGCTGGGAAATCTTGACCGAGCATAGAACCGTTGGTAGAGAGCTTTTCGCTATGACATCTTGAACTTGCCACTGGAACCTTACCATCCCACTACAATGTCTACGGCCCGATACAAGTAAACTACCTTGCAGTGTAATACTCCCCACCAGGATGAACCATTACTCTAGTGTCTAGATCTCAAGAGGTAGGCAGCAGAGAGCGGGTACACACCACCACCATGCTGATCGATAATTAATGTTCATGTAGGCCTGGCTTCACAACCCAAACCTTATTC
This sequence comes from Petromyzon marinus, assembly GCF_048934315.1. Classification (NCBI taxonomy): domain Eukaryota; kingdom Metazoa; phylum Chordata; class Hyperoartia; order Petromyzontiformes; family Petromyzontidae; genus Petromyzon; species Petromyzon marinus. The sequence continues at coordinate 15,970,261 of NC_133709.1, forward strand.
CTCCCGTTACAAGTCAACGACCTTCCAGTGTAATTGCTCCCCGCCGGCATGAACCCACCTTCCACCGCAGCCGCGCTCGTCCCATCAAGGGGGTTGACTATGCCTGGATACTCTTGGCCGAAGGACAGATGCTTGATGTGATGCGTCAGGTTGAACTGCACGGGTGAAGCGGTGACGACCTCAGTTAAGTTACGAACAGTGAAAAACTGTGATTGAGCAACGCGGGTAACACAGCGGCACTGCGTTCACCGCTCGCTGCAGAGATTTGTGGTTTGAAGCTGGTATGCCGCCACAGTTAATAGTACGGTGTACGTCAGGGTTGTTGTTAAACTGCAACCGGTAAACAGGTAAGAGCTCTCAAGAGTTACCGGTGCTCAAAGTTAAATATGGGATTACCGTTTCCGGTGGAACTGTTCACAATAAAGGCACCGGTTGGTGACACGTGAACGTACAAACGGCACAGTGGCTTACGTCACCGCACGGCACGTTCAACCTTGCTTCTCGGTTGGAAAGTAAACGGTGCAACCCTTCCAACGCTTGCTTGCTCACACAACTGCTGGAAGCAGGGCCTGCACAAGAGAGAGTTCTAGAATATAATTGGCCTGTGCTTCCTTGTAGGACCATGGCAAGCCTGATGATTTCTCAATTGAATAGGTAAAGATATCGTTTATTGGCAGACATTTTTGTAAATGTGTGTCAATCTACTGAGGTTAGTTTTATTTCATTTTATGCGGTTACCGTTGATGCAAAAACACCAACATTAACCACTCCAGTGTCTAGAATTCAAGAGGTTGGCAGCAGAGAGTGGGGACACACTACCACCATGCTGGTCAATGGGTAATGTGCATGCAGGCCTGGCTCCAACCCTACTTCTTTACTTGACTCAAGGTAAGTTCGGACATTTATGGGAAAACGCCAACCCAAACCTCGCCACAACTTACCTTCTCAGAGCCAAATGTCTGGAGGTCATGGACTGAAAGAAGGGAAACACAAAGGCATCATTACCATTAAAGCAACTGACACAGAGACTTTAATTAGGTTTGTAATGGCAATGCATCACAACTTACAATATAAAAAAACGTGGCCCCTTCTGGAAGTCCACAATTTCAGCAGCAATGGTTCAACACAAGCAAACTCTGGCCCGGTTTTGACTTTCAGTGTCTCGCCAGCAGAGCCAGGCTTTCTTGAACCCATGCTGGTGAACTGCTGATGGACAAAGAAGGCTAAAACATTCTGTTTCCTGAGTTTGTTACACGAGAATGGGACACTGTGAAACAAGATAAAAAGAGGTTTGTCAAAGTGAAAAAAGTGATTTCCTGCACAGCTGACAAGGTGACGATGAATTTTGATTTAAAGCTTTCGTGACTGCAGTAATTCATATTCTTAGTTCTTTCGGTAAAGTCACGTTGAAGGGAAACACAAAGCAGACCTTAAACACGGTAGGACCAACACCTTGGCCGTGGCAGATCATTGTTATAATTCAGTAGGCTCACATGACATTGACTTTTCCAAGACAGAGGTTCTTTGTAAGCCATCTGGCTACCATGAGAGATTCGTTCATGAGGCTATCCACATATACAAGCACAGAGACAATTTCAACCGGGAATATGGATTCTGGCTTAGCAATCATTGGAAAGATTTGATAAACCATTTCAGGTCTTAATTGATTGTTCACGCTTACGGTGGCTTTCAGACAGCATACATTAATTTTTCGTCTCCCCCCTCCTCTTTTCAGAACATAGATGGACTAGTCCTTCTAAATAAACTGCCAAATCGCTGCGCGTGGCGCTAACGTTTTTTTATAAATAAATACATCGTTTAAAAATAAATAAATTTATGCAAACTGACACACCTGATGACGACCGTTTGTGTTATGGTCGAAACGTCGTGAGAATTTGTATTGTTTTATATATATTTTATTATTTCATTGTTTCCCATCAACGTGACTTTACCGAAAGAACTAAGAATAAGGTGACGATGCTCATCTTCCATTTACAGCCCATCACAGTTGTGGAAATTCCATATTCCTTTCGGTAAAGTCACCACCAATGTAGTACTTAGTTTATTAACTGAGAAGGGATGATGTGCTGGGTCAAACCGCCCCAACAAGTATATGGGCTTGATACCTTCCAATTGCGATCCAATTTCTCTGCCGTTGAGCCACCTGGCCCGGATTTAGATACTAATGAGAAATGTAATTAATTTGCATATTTAAATTACGTGTAAGATACAGGATGGATGGATACAGTGATGGTGACGGGTAGGTGAGGGTGGGGGGGGGTGTCTCACCATGTACGTGAGCCTGCTGGAAACTCTTTCCCGGAGCAAAGTGGAAGTTCCCGGCAACCTGTGGAAAAGATGTTGCACAGTTTTTAACATCACTTGACCTGGACCGAAGGTTATACGTACACTTTCCATTGCAATGGGGGCCTAAGAAGCCACGCAAAAAAATTAAGGACTTAATCCAATTTTGGCTCGTAGGAAGAGCGAGCGGCTCGCAGCAACTGGAGGGACTCGGCTGACCAGATTGACCGATTGAGCTGTGTTCAACCACCACAATGCAGGTCACAACAACTGCCATTCACCACTTCTTCTTCTTTCGTATGGCTGATTCAGATGAATAGCAACATCTACAATTTTACATTGATGTGGTCAAGTCAGATAACCGTGTCAGGAGCAGCGGAGTGTATCGCTGTCAAATCTCATTTGTATTTGTGGATCAGGCATTGTGTCGCTTAATGATGTATGGTCTCATATTCTTGGTTCTTTCGGTAAAGTCACGTAGAAGGGAAACAATAAAATAATAAAAATATTAAACAATATTATTTTATTATTATTATTTTATTGTTTCCCTTCTACGTGACTTTACCGAAAGAACCAAGAATATGAATCCCTGCAGTCACGAAAGCTTAAATCAAGATGTATGGTCTGTTCTGGATGACCAGTCGCACATTGAACAGTTTCTAATTTTCCATTTGTGCCAACATCTGCGATAGTTTACGCAAATGCAGTTTAGGGTGGACCATGAGCTTTGTGGAAGGTCAAAATCAGGGATCTTCTGCGTTGGGTCTTTCACAAAGTGTTAGTTTGTGAGTTGGGCATCAACAAGCCGAGTGTGACTATTCCTGGTGCATTCACCACTAAGTGGTGGTGACATCACCAAGGGCCACATGAAGCGTCAAAGGCTTGCGAGCCGGTCATGGATACACACCCAGGGGCCATGAGTTTGCTGACCACTGTGCCAATTGTGCTGAGTTTTAGCCGCCTGGCGCTCCGCTCCCTTGTTGTTGTTGTTGGAGGGTAACTGCTTCCAACTGCCCAGTAGCGTCCTTCACGAGCCTCCTTCACAGCCCGAGCTGCACTCGTTTAGCCCCCTCTATCCGGACAAACAAAAGCTGCTCAAGCTGCTTGGGCATAAGTGGCTGGGCATGCAGGCCAGGTGACTCAGCTAATGCACCCTTGACTGCTCACTGATGGGAATGTGCCCAGATCATTCAAGGATTTGGGAGCTCTTCACACAATCCAGCCTCGTTAAACCCAGGAATATCCGTAGGCAGGCCAGCCTGAATGTTTCAAACCAGCGCAGATGTTCCATTACAGAGGTTCACATTTCGCAAGCCTAAAAGGTAAGGCATAACTGTGGCCAAGAAGACCCGAAGCTTCGTGTGGAGCGACAGACCAGGTCACTTCCACACAGCATCACGTAGCTGATGAAAAGGAAATGCCACTCGACTAATTTTAAGCGAGACATCTGATGCCAAACCAGAGCTGTTCATAAGCACACTACCTAGGTACAGTAACTTAGATTTTGGTTCTCTTTGGTAAAGCCACAAAAGAACCAAAGAGTAATTCCTGCAGTCACGAAAGTTTCTAAACAAGTTTGTACAGGAACTTCTCCACTCTTTCCATCACTCATGGGGAGTTGAAGGGGTGGAGTGTTTAATAACACAAAGTACCCAGGCAGGTGCTTAGTTTTGGTGGGGCAGATGGTAAGGCCCCACCTCTTCTTGGCAAGCTCCAGGTTCAGCAGCAGCGCCTCCAACTCCTCCTCTGAGTGAGCAGCAATTACCAGATCATCGGCATACATAACACTGTTGACCAATAGGGAGCCATACCTTCACTGCACCCAGGCATCGATCAGCCTCCCATTGTATCTGTGCCACATGGAAATTCCTACGGTACAGCTATTGAAGGCTTCACGAACTACGTGGTCGAAATAGATGTTAAATAATATGAGAGCCAGAGGATATCCCTGTCGAACCCCAAAGTGAACAGGGAATGGCTCCGACTCCCGGCCACGTAGTTTTACCCGGGCCTACTCACCATCACAAAGGTCCTTAATTATTGCGAGCAGAGAGTCAGGGACTCGAAAAACAACCCAGAGCCGAGGCCTACTGATAGTATCATAGGTCAATAGCTGAACCTCCAACTCCTTATAAGCAGCCTTTCACAAACCCTTCTCTCTCGTTCTGCCCTCACACTGCTGTCACTTCAGAATTCCCTCCTATCGTCTCTTTCTTCCCAAAGCTATTATAATAATAGCTTTGCTCAATTCAAGAAAAGCATGAACCCTTATTATCTATTGCAACATGACAAGTGCTGTTTGATGTAGGCCTCTTGAAAATGTTGGCTTTTGGGCCTGGTGCTCAGCAACTGTATTTATATGCACAGTAGACTCTCGGTTATCCGCGTGTGGTTTATCCGATTTGCGGATTCACTGGGCACCTGAGATTTTGACGTAAATTAATAACTCATGGATTTTCCCTTAAGCCCAAATTAATAATCTAAAAACAGTTATACATTGCTATTCTTGGAAATGTTTATTACAAGTCACGTGCTTCGATTAATCCAAAATCCACGTGATCGCCTCTACAGTACAGTAGTTGCCATATATTTACAACAGAGTTTGATTGATGTTGATTGGCGTGGCTCTGCTATCATCCACTTAGTAGGCCAAGTCTTCTGTACAGCAGCAGGGAAGTGTTATCGCGTGCATCGATCAGTCGATCGTTGTATTTGTTCTTAATTTATACCTATATTAATGGTTTTTAGCATAGACATCTGTGTAAAATGGATATTATTGGATTATCCGCGATTGTGAATTATCCGCGGCTGTTTTCACCATCATTATCACGGATAATCTTGGGACTGTGTTTATTATTTTAAAAAAATAAAATTAAAACTGTCTCTGGGTAGCTGACCTTGTTGACCTCCAGGAAGCCGTAGATGCGGCAGCCCTCCCCAGCCTGCTCCTTCATCTTGTCCGTGAAGCCCTCGCGCCGGCACTGCTCGATGGAGTCCGGGTTCTTGAAGGCCCAGCCCTTGAGTCGGTACGCCTCCCGCACGTCGTCGCACGAGTTGCAGCAGCTACACACGCAGCCACAGACAGCCGACCCCACCCCCATGTGTAGCCCCAGCAACACCAATCTATGGGAGGCCCTCGGCCGGTTGTTGGTCGCGAGCGGGAATCTGGAACTTGGCTCGATGGGTCTGCGGCAAAGTTGTGCTAGCCACTGTGCCACCACTCCCCACACGCACATGCAAACGTGTTTGTGTCCCCACAAGAATATGCATAGAAAAGACAAAGCTCACCTGAGGAGCTGCCATGGTGTAATGGTTAGCACAATGGAGTTGCAATCCAGTGGTCGACTGTTCGATCCCATGTCGGTGAGAGCTGATGAGGCGTGTGTGCAGGTGTGTGCACGTTGAGGCTGACACTTCACGTGGCCTCAGGGTGCACATAGCCTGGCACAAGCGTCGTGGTGACGTCACCGCCACTTAGTGGTGAATGGCGGTTGTTGTTGTTGTTGCATGTTGAGGCGTGGGGAGCAGTGGTGTCGCGGTTATAGCGTGCTGCACTATGAACCTGGCAACCCGTGTTCGATTCCCCGCTCACGGTCTACAGTTACGATTATCTGAACCAGTGGTGGGCCTCCCCCTAGGTCGACTCAGCCTCAAATGAGTACCTGGTGCAATGTGTAAACATTGCCACTTGGGGAGACAAAGGCAGTTGAGCGTGGAGCCGGCCACCCACCCACCTCACGTACCGTGCCGGCCCTTCATAGGTGCCACTCGCTAACAGCAAATGCCCCAACAGCTTGTTAAAGCTAAGGTGGTGGGGCAGGATGTTTGTCTTTGGCGAGGCGCAGTGACGAGGGGGTGAGTGGTGACGAGGCGAGTGCGCCGACGCCGTTCCCTCACAGCATGGCTGGCGTCTCGGCCCCGTAGCAGCTCTCGCACCGATCCGGGTCCAGTTCGCCCGTCTCCACTGGCGGCGCCTCCTCCAGCTTCCCCACCTCTGCAGTATCGACAAACACGATGGAACTGTCGACGGTTATGCCAAGCTGTCTCCCCGTTGTTCATGTGAACTGTGGCTCTTCGGCACACCCCCCCTCCCCACTATAAACGACTCGCGCGTACGACTCGTGTGTACGTATTGGAGGAGCGGGGGGAAGGACAGCAAACTAAACACAAAAAGCAGTTTAAACGAAATTACGTTTTCAATCTTGATGATTTAAACGTTGCGTATCTCCAGTGGCGTCGTGGCGATCAGCAAGGTATTCTGGTTCATTTGTAGCAAGCACTTTGTGTTTGTAGTGACTCCGACCTAGTCTCAGTTGCGTTGGGATGCTTCTCGATTCCCGGATTTGCGAGCTGCGCGACGGGCTCTAACGGGCTCGCGTTTTGTTAAAATAAAATAAAAAAAAAACCTGCGATCTTCAGTCCAAAGAAAATAGCTGCCTAACGGCCCCCCTTGCGTGAAGAGCAGAAGAGGCGCGCTCTCGCTCGGACGCAGCTGCTTCAACGTGGAACCGTCTCCCAGACAGACACACACCCTACACAATGTGCCGCCAGTCTCAACTGATTTACACTTTCAATAAAAAAATCTCACTCCCCACAACATTTAGAGCTGTTACAGCTAGAGTATATTGTACATGAACCGGCGGTGTACACCGCTTAATTACGTATTTTTTTTGACTGGGTGTGATATTCACTGAATGCATTCCATATAAGAAATCGAATAGAAGTGTTAGTACGTGTTATTACCTATTTGCTATATCGACACCCTGGACACCCTTGCCAATGAGATGTTTAATCTCAAGACATTTTACAAATGAAACACGATTTAAAATGTTGACCACGCCACTTCACGATATAGTCACCCATGTCGCGCTAGGGGTCAAAGCACAGTGTGGTAAACATGACATATTTCAAGAACATTTTTTTTGACCAGATGAGAACTTATGAGACCAGGATGAGTCTGATTGGCCAGTGACTACTGGCCACCCTGACACATACAATCAGAGGGTAATCGTTGAATCACTACCACGGTTACCTGCAGATTAGGGAGGGTAGTCCAAAACGTGGGACTCTTGCCATGTACAAAAGACTCCTCTGCGGTGGTGACGGTGGTGACGGTGGCTCACTGTGCTTCTCTTTCGACGTGAGTGAGGGGCTGGCTTTCTGGGTGGTGGGGGTGGCTCAACGTGTCTCTCTGCACCATTACAGGCTGGCTGTCTGGGTGGTAAGGGTAGTATCACCGTGTCTCTCTGTACAGTGAGGGGCAGGCTGTCTGGGTGGTAAGGGTAGTATCACCATGTCTCTCTGTACAGTGAGGGGCAGGCTGTCTGGGTGGTGAGGGTGGTATCACCGTGTCTCTCTGTACAGTGAGGGGCAGGCTGTCTGGGTGGTAAGGGTGGTATCACCGTGTCTCTCTGTACAGTGAGGGGCAGGCTGTCTGGGTGGTGAGGGTGGTATCACCGTGTCTCTCTGCACAGTGAGGGGCTGGCTGTCTGGGTGGTAAGGGTGGTATCACCGTGTCTCTCTGCACAGTGAGGGGTTGACTGTCTGGGTGGTAAGGGTGGTATCACCGTGTCTCTCTGTACAGTGAGGGGCAGGCTGTCTGGGTGGTAAGGGTGGTATCACCGTGTCTCTCTGCACAGTGAGGGGCAGGCTGTCTGGGTGGTGGGGGTAGCTCACCGTGTCTCTCTGCACAGTGAGGGGCAGGCTGTCTGGGTGGTGGGGGTAGCTCACCGTGTTTCTCTGCACCTTGAGCGACAGGCTGGCCATCTGGGCTCAGTCGCTGCTTGTACACGTTGTGCGAGACGTCAATCTGCTGCTCCCCGGACACATCCATCGAGTCGATGCTCAAGACTGCGAATGTGACAAACACAAATGGAACGTTTCCTTGTCAAATGACAATTTCAGCCGTCTCATGGTCTGCCTGGCATGTTGATAATATGTGGGTGTTATGGTGGCGAGTGGGCGCTACGGTGGCGAGATGTTAACTACTTAACCTGGTATGCAGGAAGTCGTGGATTCGATCCCAACTCTTGACGCCTGTATACCTTGAGTTTGCATGTTCTCCCTCCACAATTCGAAACATGTGCTCAGGGTACTTTGCAGCTATATACATTTGTGGCCAGGACACTTCTGAAAAATGAGCTATATAGCTCAGTAGGCCTTAACCTGGTAAAATAACAAGTTTAGTTCAAAGTTTAGTTTCATGTCGCGATACAGTGAGACAGTTAGGGCAGGTTGATACGCAAATGCGTCGCTTTGAATAATGCAGGGAACTGTGAGGAGGTCAAGAGGTGTATTGCTTTGCTAAGGCAGGTTTTTTTTTGTTATGGGCTACGAACACCGCTATCGAAGAGAATAGAGGTAAGTGTGAGCGTAAAGAAAAGCGCATTTGAGGTGGGAGTATAGATCAGAGCTGGACCCTAAGCAGCTTAAAAAAAAAGAGATGATGGCATTTGAGCATAGGTGCCCCGAGACAGACGCTGGGGAACTTTGCGGCGAGACAGGATGAGGAGCCACGCACAGGTCCAGAAGAGAGCGTGGCACCATGAGTGCTGGAGATGTGATGGGGGGAGAGCCAATTGCCGAGGTAGGCATTGGAGCACCCTCCACGAGCCTGGCAACTAACGGAGGCGATGATTGTGATGATCGCGTGGCCAATGAAGAGCAACTACTGCGACGGAGTTGTAATTGAGCCATTCAATCGCTTTTTCTGAGAGTTGGTGAACTGCAGATACACTGCCTTAAAATGTACATCTGAGGCAGTGGCAAGTTATATGGAACATGGCTTGGTGCTCGTCGTTGCAGTCACGCAAAGGAGAATCTTTTATCGTCCAATTGTGCATTAGGCATCCGTACCGTGGGGAAGATAAGACCTAAAGCCAGATGCGGGGATACTGTCACAGCATATATTGTGCGTTGCATGTCTACTGTGCAGCATCTGCTATAACTGCTGAAGAGAAGTGTTGGTAGCAAAGTGTAGTGGCATTAAGGGCTTTGGCCAAATGACTGATGGATTAATGATGGCTTTGGTGGTGAATTGCTTGGTGACGAGGAGCATATGTTTTACAGGATGTTAATGTATGAAGTACCTAATCTGCAGAACTCGCGGTGGCTAGGAGATGTTAACTACCTCGCCTGGCATACAGGAGGTCGTGGGCTCGATCCCGACCCCGACGCCTGATGGATATTTTCAGTTTCCACGCTCTCCCCATGGTTGTGTGAATTTTTCTCCGGGTCCTCTGGTGTTTCCCTCCATGTTTAGAAACAAGCGTTTTAGAGTATAAATTTCTACATGATAGCCCAATTGGTTGTTGTGTCATCTGTGGCCAGGTCGCTTCTGAAAAAGAGCTGTATAAGCTCAATGGACTTTACCTGGTAAAATAAAATATAGTTTAGTTTTAGTTTATAATGCCACTCGCCAACCTGATGGATGCAGTCAGCGGGAGTGAAAGGCTGCGTGTGGCCTTGAGTGAGCACTCATGAGTCAATGGACAAAGTGGCCAAGGAGATGCTTACAGGCACAGGCCATGTGTGGAAACGTGATGTCCATATTAATTCGGAGCTTCTCCCCACGCGTCGTGTCCACGAACAACTCCGGATAAACCTGCAGGCAGCCGCAAGGCAGTGGACAAACACAACACAAGTCAATAGGAGGCCTGGACATGGAGCGTAAACCCCGGTTAGCTGAACTAATTGGGAGAGCCCTGGTCCAGCTGGCAGAAAGAGATGTTAATTGGGATTTCAATTAATCTCTTAACAACAAAAAAACACAACAGCAACCCTGTGAACTGTACAATATGAGTGTGGCTAAATAATATATTGTGTGTGGTGTGTTATGGTATGCTGTATACTGTCGTGAAGTACGTCGATTAAAGGATACGCCGCTCTCCCCCCATCCCCTTGAACTCGACCACTCCTCCCCTATTCCCCAAAACCCTCCCCTACCACTCCACCCGGACATCCCCCACAACCCCTCCCCCACTACAGGAATCCCCCGCTATAAGTTACCGCAGTACGCAACGTTTGGTATATACGTTGTTGATTAATTAGGGAACATATTTCCTTACATGTGTAATGTTTTGCAAAAGCGTTCTTTAAAAAAAAATAGCATTTCTTTTTGCAGGAACACACGCTATGAAAGCAGACTATTTTTCAACATAATATCGTAATGTCGTACTGTGCACGTATAGTGCGTAACACCGTAAATCCCTCCACCCAGTGGAGGGATTTACCTCCTCGTGGAGGACAGAAGTTGGACTCGACAGTGTGGAGGAGTCGAACATATTAGAGTTGCTTGATTCTAATAGTGAGGGATCTGTCAAATGAGGACCTAACGTAGCTGGAACAACAACGAATATGAGGAAGAGAATAATGAAAAAATCCCACCCCCACCATGAACATTAACTTCAATAAGATTGTCAAGAGGCTTTTATTCATCGGGAAGCAGCAATGGACATCCTCAGAGAGGATGACCCAAACAGAGGATGCAGCTCTAGAGTTAACAGGACATTAAACGGTGGCCATCACTACTACAAGGAGCTGTACCAGCAGAGGAAGAAAAATGCTGGCCAGCTGTCTTTGAACAGGTTTTAAATGCTCTGCATTCCTGTGGCTCCAGCTTCATCGTTGGATGAAGAGGCAGGTGATCCTGCCCCTTCGTCTGCTTAACTCAACCACTGTTCACTCAAAGAGGGCTCGATCAGCAAAGTTATTCAAGAAACTCTGATAAGTTTGAACAAATTATTCGTATTTATTATTCGTTAAAATTTATTTAAACTTATAATATGTATTTTTTTTACACTTTAAGATAGTCACACATTTTTTTTCTAAAAATGTCAGCTAGGTACGCAACCCCTGATTTTAACATTATGTCTATGGGAAATTAGAATTGGCTTTAAGTTATTTAGAGTTATGTACAATTTCCCAGGAACGCATCCATTGTGCATTACAGGAAATTCCTGTACTAATGTATTACTTTAAATGTATTTGATACCACTTCAACACGATGTTTTCCACACTGTATACAATTTAACAGGTTCTAGTGTGTTGTATCATATATTTTATTTTCATATGCAATTTACTTTATTATATGTACACTATATTCTTACATTTAAAAGACATTCTAGAATGTTTTTTTAATTCGCCTAAAACCTTGTCCGGCTCAGTGTGAATTTCAACTCGGCAGAATTTTCTGTATATTAGGCCTGTGCACTGGGTGGGCTATCCCTGTTTGATGTTACAGTACTATACTGCTTGTTATCCATTCAGGATGCACAGATTGTAGCAGCTAGTTGTAGTCACGGTAAAAGTGTCTTCATACGAAACTGGTGACTAAACTTCGTGCTAGGTTAAATTGGTTCAAAGTAAAAACATGATTTCCTGCTCAAATGAGCAGCATTAAGGTGGTGCTCATATTCTGTTTACAGCCCTGAGCCATTTGTGGACGTTTGACATTACTATGGCGGGGGCAAGTATATTCATAACACAACCACTGTTCTTGATTTAATTTCCCCCAAACAAACTGGGACTCATTTTATCGACTCCATCCACAACCAGGATTTGAACTCAAACTTTTAATTGAAAGCCGCTCACCCTACCATTGAGTTGGATTTGCTAGTTTACTTTATGCAAGGAAAATGCTGTAGTCATACTGAAACCACAGCATAGTGGAAAATGTGTGAAAGGAGCTGTGAGGGATCTAAGAACGCGAAGAGTCAAGGAGATATGATGACACCTTGGCAGTTTTCCTGCACGTCTCACCTCCTTGCTCATGTAGAACTGAAGCTCCGACACGAACAGCAGCAGGATGATTACGGCACTCACCAACGTCACTGCCAACACAGAGACAAAGATTCCCTGTGTGGCCGACACAAGCTGTTGCCGCAAGTGCTATTAGCGAGCGCCTATAAAGGTTAACGCAGCACACGAGGAGGTGGTGTGCCCAGTAAAATTGCCTAAACACCTTTCTCTCCCAGGTCATGATGTTTACACCCTGTACAAGGTATTCCTTCAGATGTTCATCACTGATGTTGGCCGTGGACGGGAATCAAACTCGGGTGGCCGAGCTCATTGCGCAGACTACTGCGCCACCGCTCCCCACTGCCATGAAAATCACAATATCGGTATGCATCAGGCAGGGCCAATTAACTCATTGATCCCTGCAGCTGTTGAATAACCCTATGAGAAATCTTATATAGCAGGATTCCCCTTTATATCATGTTAACAATATATCAAACTATCCAGCAGTGAACCATCCTATTTAATGTACAAAAATTGTTACTGTTTTAAGGTCAATCATGTAAAAAAAAATTAACAGAACATGCCTCCTTCCAAATTTGCCAATCCACAAAAAAAACGATTCACATCTTCCACCAGCCTTGTTGGGAGTGCATTATTTCAGCAGCATTGGCTCAACACAAACAAACTCTGGAGTTGTTCTGACATTGTCTAGTCAGCAATCTTGCTTGAACCAATTCTTGTGTATAGACACCAGCATTAGTTAGACATGGGTCCTAGTTCATACCTGGTTATGTCCAGGTCCCCTAACTCTTAAACTGAATATCACCAGCCATGATCTACCCACTGCGAGCTGAATTTTTCTTCAAACCATCGTCATCAATCATGGTCACTCACATATTTGTTGTTCCATTTAATCAATTCATATTGTCCCAGTGTGGTGAAGTGTGGTCAAAAGCACCCCCACGACTGATAGATACACAGCGTGCGGAGGGCCTTCACCGAGTAGTGGATCGAAAAAGGGCCGTCAAAAGTCAGTGACATCCTGCTCACGTGGGCGTTGAGGCTTTATTCATCTGCATTCATCTCCTGTTTAAAGCCCCAAGACAGTAGTGGCTCTGAGGCGAGTCTATCCACGGATCATGCACGGCCGAAATCCTCCGGCAGTAGGGGACATCCATTTAGTACGTACGCATGGAGGGGGGAGGTTAACCCAAATGCGTACGCTACTGACAATGTACATACGCATAGGAAACGGGGGTGAAGCCTCGATAATATAATTTGTCTACATTGGCCTTCAAATGAGCCACAGTTCAGTGTCTCCAGCTGTCAGACAACAAGTACTAGCGTGAGAAGTGGGACTGTGAGAGAGGTGTCACTCATATGTCACCGTACCCCTGACTGCAGCTATCACGCAGCTCAACAAAATCAGTGGCCAAGGTACACCAACTTAATTATTTAATGCAGCCGGCGGTGAACTATCTGTTTGCTTACACGCGTTAATATTATTCATCCTTCATCGTTTCTGCGTGGATTAAATATCGACCGTTATATAGGCGGTGGGAAGGGGTCAAGATTTGAGATTTTTTTTTTGCTTACGAACTCAATGGATGGCCCCTGGATGCCACCAATTGTGCTCGCCACTGTGCCAACTCGCTGCGTTTTAACCGCCCGGTGCTCTGCTCGTTGTTGTGAGCGTCGCCCCTCTGCCCACCGCTGTTGACACGGTCATGTAAATACTTTGTTATTTCACTACACTTGTAATTGATACCTAAATTACATTGGCCAGGTGGCTCTGCATGGCTTCTGTACTGAAATTAGGCGCTGCATCAACGCTCAAAAGCGAACAGGAAACCGCTTTGCCTTGATATTTCAAATGTTTGTGTCACTACGTCGTTTCTACGTGTCGGTGGATACCCTGAACACCCTTGCAAACGAGATAGTCCATCTCACGACATCCGTGATGCAGGTGAAAGCATTTAATTACAAAAAAATATTTTAATATTAAAAGCGCGAGGGCCCATGTTCCGGGGAGTCCCTGCCCCGCCGCCCAGGAGGCGCCCTCGCGGGCAGCGCGCTCAGGCGAGCCAGGAGGCTCCGCGGACTCACCCGCGGCCCTCCCTGCCCCGCCGCCCAGGAGGCGCCCTCGCGGGCAGCGCGCTCAGGCGAGCCAGGAGGCTCCGCGGACTTACCCGCGGCCCCGCCGCTCGTCTTCACGCGGAAATCCTCGAGCGGCTTCGCGTACGCGTCCAGGTGGCGCAGCCGCGACAACATGGCGAGGCCCAAACGACAGCCGCCCGGCTTTCTCTCGGTCTTTACCGACAGCCGCGAGCTGAGCCCTTGCCCCTCACGAACGAATACCACACGAGCCCAAGGAGCCTTGATGACACCAACACCACCACTACCACCAACTACCGCCACCACCACAAAGATCCCCCGTGTAGCCTCAACAGCACTTGCCCCTACAGACTGTAGGGGCAAGTGCTGTTAGCGAGCAGCACCTATGAAGGCCGGTAACGGTACACGAGGGGGTGGGTGGCCGTGACCACGCACAGTCACTGTTGTCTCCCCAGTGGCGATGTTTACACACCGCACCAAGTACTCATTTGAGGCTGAGTCGACCTAGGGGAGGCCCGGTTCAGATAATCGTCACCGGTGTTGGTCGTGAGCGGGAATCGAACCCGGGTCGCCAGGTTCATAGCGCAGCACAGCGCTAACCGCTACACTATCGCTCCCCACTACAACCACTACCACAACAACAACCACTACCACAACAACAACCACCACAACAACCACTACAACAACCACTACCACCACCACTACAACAACCACTACCACAACCACTACCACCACCACTACAACAACCACAACCACTACCACCACAACCACCACTACCACCACAACAACCACTACCACAACAACATCCACCACAACAACCACCACAACAACCACCACCACTACAACAACCACTACCACCACAACAACCACAACAACAACCACTACAACAACCACCACAACAACCACCACCACTACAACTACTACCACCACTACAAGAACCACCACAACAACCACTACCACCACCACTACAACAACCACTACCACCACAACAACCACTACCACCACCACTACCACCACAACAACCACTACCACTACAACAACCACTACCACCACCACAACAACAACCACCACCACAACAACCACCACCACTACAACAACCACTACCACCACTACAACCACTACCACAACCACCACAACAACCACTACAACAACCACAACAACCACCACAACAACAACAACCACTACCACCACAACAACCACCACCACCACACGTGAGGACGTCCTCGCTTCGTGTTGGTGGTGGTGATGATGATGGTGGTGATGATGGTGGTGGTGCGAGGCGCCTCGCTCCCTGTTGAGGTGCTCGGCTCTCACCACCACCCACCCCAACTATCGAACACGCGAGGTTGCTTCTACATGCGAAGTTTGCCGTGACTGCAAGGATCCATACTCTTTGGTTCTTTCGGTAAAGTCGCGTAGGTAGAACAAATGAAATACAAATAAAGAACAAAAGAATTGAAATAAATCACGACGTTTCGATTGCAACACAAGCAATCATCATCATCACGGGTGGTCACGAGTTGACGCAGTGATGATGTCGCCGCCAACTTAGTGGCGAATGTCGATTGTTGTTACTGTTGTTGGTTGTAGGGGTGTCGTGCAGCGGTGCATCTGTCATTGTGGTGGAGTGAAATTGCTGAGTTTCAGGAGAGTAGTGTCTGGTGAGTGTCAACCCAGCGGTCCTGGGCCTCCCCTAGGTCGACTCAGCCTCAAAAAACTAGTAACTGCTGTGGTTGTTGTGTGGACATCGCCACTGGGGAGACAAAGGCGGCCGGGCGTGGTTAAAGTCCCGGGCGAAGCCGGCTAGTACACAGCTAGTACAGTGTATACACACAAAAAACATCACCACAGTACATTTATTAATACTCGGACCGATGCTTTTCTGTTTTCTTCTTTGGTTCTTTCGGTAAAGTCACCACCACGTAGAATGAGAATAAAATAATTAATTGATAAAAAATAACGCGATAAAATTCTCACGACGTTTCGGCCACAACACAAGCGGCCTTCATCAGGTGAAGGGACGAGACTGTGAAGGGACGAGACAGCTGAATTTTATCGTGTTACTTTATTTTATCAATTTATTATTTTATTCTCGTTCTACGTGGTGGTGACTTTACCGAAAGAACCAAAGGAGATGAATCCTTGCAGTCACGAAAGCTTTAAATCGAAAGATGCTCCTGTTGTTTGTGGAGTAACTCGTGCAGCCCAGCTATTGGCTCTAGGATTTGGTGTTACATGTTATTTATGTAGTTTATTGTAAAAATTCGGTCACAGTCCTTGTGATCACTGTTACGTTGCAATTATGGCTTTATTTTCTTTTGTGATTTGGAAAACGTTTTTTGGTTTGGACACGTTTGTTTTGTTGTAGTACGGAGTTAGACTGATGGCCTTAATCTAAGTTGTCTTGTGGTTGTTGTTGTTTGACTTGCATCCCACTGGGATTTTTTTCACACAGCGTTGGTGGTGTACGGTGCTATTTTTTCCGGGAATATTTTTGCTGTTTTTTTTTCCCCATGGATTTTCTGTTTGCACAGTCACACATAGTCACTTTAAGTTATCTTTCTTGTTCGTGTTTTTTTGTGTTTGTTTGTTGTGGTTGCACCCGATTCAAGAGCCGAATGGCTCACAGGGCTATACCACAATAAACTGAACTGAATTTATAAATATTTGTCACTGCCCTTAATGCAATGATGGATGCGGACCTTCCCATGCCGTGTCGATCACGGGCGTGGTTGTTTGACCGTTAGGATGCTTCGTGGGTGAAGTCCAGGAGGATGGCCACAGATCTTCTGGCTGCAGCACAATTGGCAAGCTGATCCTTGTCAGCAGCTAGGTCATGGGGAAGGAAACGCCACTTGTGGAAGCGCCACGGGTTGGTGTCAGCGGCTGGATGCATGCTGCTCGTGTTGCTGCTGCTGCCTTTGCTTGATCTCTGCGCTAGCCGTGAACGATTTGCAGACGTTCAAAATGTGTACGGCGAGAATGAGTGTAAGCAAAGACACAATAACCGCTCTAGACTGCGCTGGATAACAATGGTGTGCTTTTGATTTAAAGCTTTCGTGATTGCAGTAATTCATATTCTTAGTTCTTTCGGTAAAGTCACGTTGAAGGGAAACAACAAAATAATAAAAAAATATATATAAAACAATAAAAATTCTCACGACGTTTCGACCATAACACACCTGAAGACGACCGTTTGTGTTATGGTCGAAACGTCGTGAGAATTTTTATTGTTTTATATATATTTTTTATTATTTTGTTGTTTCCCTTCAACGTGACTTTACCAAAAGAACTAAGAAAAATGGTGTACTTTATTTTGATTTAAAGCTTTCGTGACTGCAGGGATTCATATTCTTGGTTCTTTCGGTAAGGTCACCACGTAGAAGGGAAACAATAAAATAATAAAAAATATAAAACAAATTTTCTTGTTGTGGGTTTCACACCTGTTGATGATTGCTTGTGTTGCAGTCGAAACGTCGTGAGAATTTTGTTTTATATTTTTATTATTTTATTGTTTCCCTTCTACGTGACTTTACCGAAAGAACCAAGAATATGGTGTACTTTATCTTACAGTTACATGCTAATTTCTCACTTTAACATCACCAGCCCCGGCCACTTCTTTATGACCCATGAGCTACACCCATTTCAAACTTTTTAAAACAGTCTGCCTCAGCAGCAAACCATGCTTTCCCACCTGATGTTGGACGCTTGTGTTGCGCCCGAAACGTTGTGAATTTATCTTATTTTATACCTACGTGACTTTACCGAAATAACCAAAGGGTATGGATTCCTGCAGTCGCGAAAGCTTCAAATCAAGGGTGTACTTTAATGTTGATATTCCTGAGGTGACCCTGGCCTGAACGTTTGCCCTCATTCTCGCGAAAGGACAAATCAACGCCACTGCAACACTCCCATAACTCATTGCCAGACATTACCATTGGATAGAGCCACTTAATAATCACAAATGACGATGTATTGATCATTGAAAAAATACCCTCTGTTGGATTCTGACGGAGGGTAGAAAGAAAAGTGTGGCGGTATCAATGGCTTTGGCCACACGATGATATCTTCGTTTTGAAAACTAAACCAGCCCAACCCTTGGACGAATGTGGCTCGAGCTGAACCAGCCCTACGCATGTGTAGTGTTTGTGGATTCAGGAGACGTCGGAGATGGTTCTTGGAGGCAACACTATTTATTAACACCACACTTCGGCAGTGCAGTCCCAGATCACTCAGGGCTACACCACTGTCTAGGGAGGGTACTGCCTCCGGGCGAACGTGCCCTAACACAGGGCTACACTCAGGGCTACACCACTGTCTGGGAGGGTACTGCCTCCGGGTTAACGTGCCCTAACACAGGGCTACACTCAGGGCTACACCACTGTCTAGGGAGGGTACTGCCTCCGGGCTAACGTGCCCTAACACAGGGCTACACTCAGGATCCTCCTACACCACTGTCTAGGGAGGTACTGCCTCCAGGCTAACGTGCCCTATAACACAGGGCTACACTCAGGGTCCTCCTACACCACTGTCTAGGGAGGGTACTGCCTCTGGGCTAACGTGCCCTAACACAGGGCTACACTCAGGGTCCTCCTACACCACTGTCTAGGGAGGTACTGCCTCTCGGCTAACGTGCCCTAACACAGGGCTACACTCAGGGTCCTCCTACACCACTGTCTAGGGAGGTACTGCTTCCGGGCTAACGTGCCCTAACACAGGGCTACACTCAGGGCTACACCACTGTCTGGGAGGGTACTGCCTCCGGGCTAACGTGCCCTAACACAGGGCTACACTCAGGGTCCTCCTACACCACTGTCTAGGGAGGTACTGCCTCTGGGCTAACGTGCTCTAACACAGGGCTACACTCAGGGCTACACCACTGTCTAGGGAGGGTACTGCCTCCGGGCTAACGTGCCCTAACACAGGGCTACACTCAGGGCTACACCACTGTCTAGGGAGGTACTGCCTCTAGGCTAACGTGCCCTATAACACAGGGCTACACTCAGGGTCCTCCGGCTATGGGTGCCTAGGGGGAGGCTAGTCTAACTCGGCCCTAGCCAGGGTGCGAGTTCCCACCACTGACCCACTGGACCCGGCCCTTACAAGGACGTCGGGCCAGGGGTTCTCAGGGTCTCACCGCTGAGCCGCACAAAGTCCCGGTCCTGACAAGGGCAGCGGGACTAGGGGATCTCAGGGTCCTATCTCGCTGCTCTTCGGCTTCGGCCTATAACTGGTCCAGATCGGCTGGGGAGGTCCCCTTTTATGCCCCTTGCCCATCGAGGGGTGGGGCTGCGTGGGATCCCAGAACCCCCGCAGCCCCCTCCGTTGGGGGCGCCGAGGGGCTTAGCTGTCTGGGATCCTGAGCCCCCAGCAGCCCCTCCCCTGGCGGTACGAAGTACCGCTGCTGATGGGCCCCGTCCACCATTGCAGATAAGTTTGGCCCATCTATGGCGCTACACATGCATACTCCCAGTTGCTACCTCGATATGGCCAACACCACAAAAGCCACAACCACGGGTTACTTTTTTATGTTTTTATTTTTGTCATCAACAGCTCCCGGCACAGTGTGTGCACCTCAATATTTTTTGCCAAAATTATCAGCAACAAATATGAAAGAACTCTTGTTTTTACCCGTAACTATATAAAGGTCACTTATTATAATTGTTGGCCTTCTAAGATTCCCGAATAACCTCCAGAACTCGTTAATAATGCCCCTTGCTTCAATGTGCGCTTATACTCTTACACCTGAATGCCACATCCATAACCCACGTTTACAAAAGCCAAACAGGAAATCGAATTCTCATGCAAAGGTTAAAGTGGGATGATGAATGAGACTGGAATAAGTGATATCAATTCTGTATGAACAAACCAAACTAAATAATGAACAAAATACACATCGTCTAAAACCTCCTTCGTCCTATCATCATTTTTGATAATTTAAAAGTGTTTTTTTGTTATTAGGATATTCACGTGAAATATTGTAAGACATGAAACATCCCCAACTTCAAAATCATGTCCACGTTAAAAGAGACTCAGCAAAATTGGCCCCTTGCATTGAATCTTGCAACGGGTCCATGTCACAAGTCCTGAATGGGTATCTATCGGACCATTTTGCCATTGTCCAAGATGATGAAAAACAGGATAAGGTTTTACCCTTTCTGGCATTAAAAGAGGTGTTAAGAAGTTCAAACTCCAAATAGAAGATATCTTTTTGCAAGGTGTCAAGTCTGAAATAAATACATCCACTTGTGGAAAAAACATGCAAACATTCTCTGATAATATACGCAGTCTTTGAAACTGATTGCATGCAATGCATAATTATCAGAGCATGTTTGTTTGCATGTTTTACCACAAGTCTGTGTGGTTAATACAGACTTGATGCTTTGCAAAATGGATCTATTTGGTGTTTAAAACCTAGTGTTATTTTTCATAATCTTGAATGGGTAGTCCACCATCTCCCATTATATTTCTGGCCTAATCAACCTGACACACAGCAGGTGCCCATATCAGACTGAGTCAACTCAGTAAAGACCCGCTGGGTAGAGCCAATTGAAATCATGAAAACGATCATTCAGTAGATACGATAGGCTTTGGGTTCCTGACTTGGAGCCAGCGAACACGATGCCGAGATACAAGTAAAAATTATGCTGTGGAAAATGAGGATGTACAGTGAGGGAAAAAAGTATTTGATCCTCTGCTGATTTTGTACGTTTGCCCACTGACAAAGAAATGATCAGTCTATAATTTTAATGGTAGGTTTATTTTAACAGTGAGAGACAGAATAACAACAAAATCCAGAAAAACGCATGTCAAAAATGTTATAAATTGATTTGCATTTTAATGAGGGAAATAAGTATTTGACCCCCTCTCAATCGGAAGGATTTCTGGCTCCCAGGTGTCTTTTATACAGGTAACGAGCTCAGATTAGGAGCACACTCTTAAAGGGAGCTAATCTCAGCTTGTTACCTGTATAAAAGGCACCTGTCCACAGAATCAATCAGATTCCAAACTCTCCACCATGGCCAAGACCAAAGAGCTCTCCAAGGATGTCAGGGACAAGATTGTAGACCTACACAAGGCTGGAATGGGCTACAAGACCATTGCCAAGCAGCTTGGTGAGAAGGTGACAACAGTTGGTGCGATTATTTGCAAATGGAAGAAACACAAAAGAACTGTCAATCTCCCTCAGCCTGGGGCTCCATGCAAGATCTTACCTCGTGGAGTTGCAATGATCATGAGAACGGTGAGGAATCAGCCCAGAACTACACGGGAGGATCTTGTTAATGATCTCAAGGCAGATGGGACCATAGTCACCAAGAAAACAATTGGTAACAGACTACGCCGTGAAGGACTGAAATCCTGTAGCACCCGCAAGGTCCCCCTGCTCAAGATAGCACATATACATGCCTGTCTGAAGTTTGCCAATGAACATCTGAATGATTCAGAGGACAACTGGGTGAAAGTGTTGTGGTCAGATGAGACCAAAATGGAGCTCTTTGGCATCAACTCAACTCGCTGTGTTTGGAGGAGGAGGAATGCTGCCTATGACCCCAAGAACACCATCCCCACCGTCAAACATGGAGGTGGAAACATTATGCTTTGGGGGTGTTTTTCTGCTAAGGGGACAGGACAACTTCACCGCATCAAAGGAACGATGGACAGTGCCATGTACCGTCAAATCTTGGGTGAGAACCTCCTTCCCTCAGCCAGGGCATTGAAAATGGGTCGTGGATGGGTATTCCAGCATGACAATGACCCAAAACACACGGCCAAGACAACAAAGGAGTGGCTCAAGAAGAAGCACATTAAGGTCCTGGAGTGGCCTAGCCAGTCTCCAGACCTTAATCCCATAGAAAATCTGTGGAGGGAGCTGAAGGTTGCCAAACGTCAGCCTCGAAACCTTAATGACTTGGAGAAGATCTGTAAAGAGGAGTGAGACAAAATCCCTCCTGAGATGTGTGCAAACCTGGTGGCCAACTACAAGAAACGTCTGACCTCTGTGATTGCCAACAAGGGTTTTGCCACCAAGTAGTACGTCATATTTTGCAGAGGGGTCAAATACTTATTTCCCTCATTAAAATGCAAATCAATTCATAACATTTTTGACATGCGTTTTTCTGGATTTTGTTGTTATTCTGTCTCTCACTGTTCAAATAAACCTACCATTAAAATTATAGACTGATCATTTCTTTGTCAGTGGGAAAAAGTACAAAATCAGCAGGGGATCAAGTACTTTTTTCCCTCACTGTATAAGTTGTGGTCGTTAGCCCGCGCGAAAACTATAACGTTAGCCCTGACCTCTAGTCCTTACTCTGATCATTACCCTAACCTGTCAAATATATCTCTGACCACTAGCTTGGCTTCAATACTAGTCTTAACCTTAATCATCATGCTAAAGTTATGTTGAATGGACCAACCTCACTAACTATAATTCCAACAGTAGCTGCTAGCCCTGACTAATAACTATAGCCCTTATCCGTAGATTTCACCATCTCTGAACCTACACCTAGGGGTGCACCAATTACCACTTTTATATCCTGTTGAATACCAACTAGCTGAATTAGATGTTCAAATGCATCAGGATTCAAACCGAATAGTAAAGTCTAGGCAATGTAATGAGAGTAGAGAGCTGCAGATAAGGCACGTGTGGTGAGATATTAGATACATAAACTTGCGAGAAGTCACAGTGAGAGATGCAGATGAAATAGATGGAGACAAAGGGAGTTACATTGGTGAAGAGAGATGAGTAGAGGTGTCAATGGCGAGAAACATAAAATATAGATACGCAATGATTGAATACTGATAAAGAGCGAAAATAAGCTTTCTAATGAGATGCGAGGTGAAATATCAGAAAAAGTATAAGCATGAGAAAAATGGCAGTGATACATTCAGATGATGCTAAGGTGCAGACAAACAGAGATAATAGGCACTTGGATTGAAACATTTTCAAGCATTCAATATTCGGTCAGATCCAAATTTGGGATGGCTATTCGGCACAATGGTAGCTCTAGCCTGAGCCCTAATTCTACCCCTCACTTGAGCCCTACTTTAACTAAAAAAAAACCTTTTGTATTTTACCAGGTAAGGCCAAATGAGCAACATGTTTTTTTCACAAGCGGCCTGGCCACAAATGATAGCTCAATGAAGTGGCTTATCATGTGGCAATTTATAGCAGCCAAATACTATAAAAGCATGTTTCTAAATGTGGAGGGAAAAACCGGAGGATCCGGATAAAAATCCACGCGACCACGGGGAGACACATGCAAACTCCAAATATGCAGACGTCAGCGTCGGAATCGAAACCACGACCTGAAAATCAGGCGAGGTAGTTAACATCTCGTCACCATGGCGCCCTGAGGTCACACTCGACTCTTCCCAATTGTGAACTGATGTTCATGTTGACGTGACACCAGTGTCCATGCCAAGAACAGCAAATACAAGGTGCCACGTAATTTTGCCTTTGCATGACGACACCAGCCCCCGTGTACAATGGGTTGTGTCGTCCACTTCTAATGACTCATGGGTCAATACCCTCAGCTGGAGAGATGGTTGATCATCTCACCTTGGTCCGCTCTGTGAAGCATACAATTGTCAGCAGACTTGACGAGATGCAGAGTTTTCCTACAGAGCGCCGTGATCAATTTCGGTACATTCCACCATGCGGCTAAACTCTGTTCCAAATTCTCCTCCTCTCTTTTACCCTATCCCTCGAGGCCTAAATCACATGCGCTTCATAACACGCGAGACGTTGTGAAGCGCACGTAAAGTAATAAATGATGGTGATGACGTCAAATCTGGGAAGGGGAGCGCATTCTTGTGGCAGGAATATTGTTGGGTCCGCTTGGGAGAGGTAGTGGTTGGAAAGTGGATGTGATGTTTTACAATTACATTTACCGTAAAAGGCACATAGATTATGATTTACAGGCAAACCTCATGGATTCACATACCAACTACTGTGAAATCTGACTTTGCACTTTTTCACTTTACAGTAATGTTACGTATCTGTGTAGATATAAGAAAATATAAAATGCTAAATATAAAATATAGCCATGTATCCCCTTGCATTTGCATATTACACAATATTACATTTTGTAAAAAGAATGCACTTTGTGTTGTGTTAAGACTTTATCAGTCACAGTGCTAACATATCCATATGTCTGGGTGCATTCAAGTGTAAAACAAACATTCAACTACTTGAAAAAAAAGGTCAGCTTCCTAATATTTGCAAAGGCCCCAGGCATTAGTGCAAATAGATGAGGTTTGCTTGTAAATACACATCAATATGTATGAGAACTTTCTCCAGTGTTGCAATAAAATATGGTTTAGTGATCGGCAGGGGTATTAATGTCATGGCCTGCAAGTCTCCACCTGACGGTGGCCTGTAATACGGTGACGTTCATGGACTTGGCTCTTGGTTGGCCAAGCTGAACGCAGCTGAACGCAGCTGAACAGAGCTGAACAGAGCTGGCCAGGCCCAGGGTCAGCTCTGCTTACCACTCGTGGCCGTGCGAATGCATTGCCGGTCACCATCCTTCTGGCTTAAAACTCGTCACGGAAATGACACGGTCTTGTTCGACCTCTAGTTTTGTTCTTTAGAACTCGTTTAAACGCATTGTCCCTCGGAGACAACAATATTGGATTCACCACTACCCCCACCGCGGGTTACATGTGGTGGGGATCTATGACTCCAATCATAACCAAGCCGCCCTGGCCAGCATCAGAACGCTCACTCTTCCGCACAGACCTCTCTCCCGTTCGCGCTTCACGAGAGAAATTACCGTGCGATTGGGAGTGAATCGCGTTCAAGATTGTTAATGGTGTACATAAGTCAATTAGTGATATATCTTAGCCACTAGAAGTAAACACTAAAAAGCAGGCTCATAATGTCATGTCATCACTGTCGATTGGGTGTTGTTCATCTACTACATTTGAAATCACGATGTGAATCAATCAAAATATAACGTTTTTGTTCATTATTCACACTCATCTGGTAGCCAGAGCGAGGCATTGGCAGAAGTGTCAAAGGGAGGCCGCGTTGGTTGATGCGTTTGCGAAAGAAGTGGGGTGATGGTATAGCAAGGTGTGATCTGACAGGAGGCGGGCGAGGGGTCATGGCAGGAGACAAACGTGGATCATTGTCCATTACAGCTGGGTGTCAATTACAGCAGTACCGCATGCTACGAAGAGGCACTGTCTATCATGGGCGGCTGCAGCCCATTATAGCAAAGCGTCCTCTGCTAGCGAGGTGCTGCATACTGAAGGAACGCAGCGTCCGTTACAGGGGAGTATTTTTTAGGCTTCGCCCTGCTACAGCGAGACATCACCGTTGGGTGGGGAAAGCGCCCTCCGCTAAATAGTATCGAAGTTTCATCACACGGAGGCAGCTGCCATCGTTTGTTCGTTCGTTAGAGGAAGGTGTCGTCAGCCGACGGGGCGTACGAGAAGCCCAGGAAGGCGTCCCCAGCGGCCACGACGCTGCTGCTGACGATGGCTGGATCGGGCGACCGTCCCACGGAGTTGGGCACCGGTTCCCGCACAAACTCCGGGTCGAAGTGGCGCAGATCCGATGGCCCCGCCTGAAGCACATGGGCAGCACAAATGCGCGCATCGTCACGTTACAAGTTAAACATTAAAATAATGAAAACAATCTCTTAAGACGTTAAACGAAACAGCAAAAAAGAACCACAGAGGAGAGTCCGTTTGTTGTTTTGCTCCAGGTGGATAAACAGGGTCGTGAACCCGAAGGCTCGGCGGCTATGGCTGGGTGTTAAGACGCGCAAAGATATTCACCAGCTGCGGAACTCCGTGCATCGTCATCTCTTGCATCTTTACACACGAGACCAACATCCTCACTTCCAATTACCTCCTCCTTGGCATTTATTCGGAAGATTACAGCAATATTTCTACATATAACGCACATTCCAAAACTTCACCGTTCAAGTTGGCAAGTATTACATAAATAACTAAGGGGAATGCCGATGTGGCAGTATAGCAACGAGTACTTGAATGCGTCTGTGCAGATTTTAGAGGGTTATCACCTCTCGTCTACATGGGTTCTTTCTGGGTACGACCGTTTCCTCCCAGAGGCAAAACACTCATGAACCGACAAGGCCAAACATCTCAATGGAGGACCATCCTGAAAAGTCACAACGAGACTTGCCTGAATGAATAAAGAGATTTATAGATATTATTACGAGCATAAATTATGATATTGGGCATCACGGTGGCGAGATGTTAATTACCTCGCCGGGAAAACAGGAGGACGTAGGTTCGATCCCGACACAAACGCCTGCATATTTGGACTTTGCGTGTCTCTCTCTCCCCGTAGTCACGTGGATTTTTCCTCCGGGATTTCCGGTTTTTCCATCCACATACAGAAACATGCGCTTAGAGTATTTGGCTGCTATACATTTGCACGTGATAAGCCACTCCGTTGAGCTACCATCTGTGATAGCCAGGTCGCTTCTAGAAAAGAGCTATACAGCTCAGTCGGTCTTACCTGGTAACATAATAACAGTTGAGTTTTATAGTTTTTTTTTTTATTTAACACCAATGCGCTCCATAAGGTGACCGATAGGAAACGTGGCGGTTGCAAACAGCAGGAGACTGAGGGCAAAACCCTGACGGACTCCGTACGAGAGAACTTTGGTTTATGCGGATGAAGAACCCCCCCCCCCCCATACTCTGACCGAGAAACTACTGGGAGATCAGACGGTTGTCATCCGTTGTGGAGCTGGGACATTTCTCTCGGGGTCAGATTCCAGAAAGCCAATGAGGACGAAAAAAAAGTACTCGCCATGAACTCGTGACGCCTATCCGAGGCATTCGTCACGAAAGCAGCGCGCGCTAACACCGAGTTAGATAACGACGCCGCAGAGTTACAGTGAGAAAAATAAAATAAACATTCTAACGCTGTCGCTGTCACCGAGCTGCGGAGGAGCTGTAACTACTCTGTGGACCACGGTGGGCACAGCTGGGGAGGGGGCGGCGGGCGACGGCTTCCACACGCATGGAGTTGTTCTCTCGTTCAGCCCGAGACCTGGTCCGGCTGGATAAAAGAAAAAAAAAACCCGCTAGCCTGACGTTTCTCGCGCTCGCTCGTGCTGGGACATACCACGTCCGGATTGTACGGGGGCGTGATGCGCCTGGCGTAGAGGTCGTCCCAGTTGATGGAGGAGAAAAATGCGTGGTTCTTGATCTCCAGCTGCATCGACAAAAATAAAACGAGAGAGTGAGAGAGAGAGAAAGAATGGGCATTGAGGGCAAGCCGCAAGCAACAGCAGCAACGTCGGAGCCAGCAAACGGAGGGGATAGTCGGTAAGAATACCCAGGTGTTTATGTGGTGGTGGTGATGATGTGGAAGAGGTACTGAGGATTTAATGAGAAGAGGTGTTGGTGAAGTGGTAGATGTTATGAATGGAGGTGGTGGTGGTGGTGGTGGTGAAGTGGAAGTAAAGATGTCGTAGAAATATGGTAATGGTGAGAGGAGGATGTTGTGATCATGTGAATGGTGAGGCGGTGGTATAGATGTAAATGGTGAGGTGTAATCTGGTGAGGTGTAGCTGGTGAGGTGTAGCTGGTGAGGTGTAAATGGTGAGATGTTGATGGTGAGGTGTAGATGCTGGTGAGGTGTAGATGGTGAGGTGTAGATGGTGAGGTGTAGGTGAGGTGTAGCTGGTGAGGTGTAGCTGGTGAGGTGTAGACGCTGGTGAGGTGTAGCTGGTGAGGTGTAGGTGCTGGTGAGGTGTAGCTGGTGAGGTGTAGATGGTGAGGTGTAGGTGGTGAGGTGTAGATGGTGAGGTGTAGGTGAGGTGTAGATGGTGAGGTGTAGATGGTGAGGTGTAGGTGAGGTGTAGCTGGTGAGGTGTAGCTGGTGAGGTGTAGACGCTGGTGAGGTGTAGCTGGTGAGGTGTAGGTGCTGGTGAGGTGTAGCTGGTGAGGTGTAGCTGGTGAGGTGTAGGTGGTGAGGTGTAGGTGCTGGTGAGGTGTAGCTGGTGAGGTGTAGCTGGTGAGGTGTAGGTGGTGAGGTGTAGGTGCTGGTGAGGTGTAGCTGGTGAGGTGTAGCTGGTGCGGTGTAGCTGGTGAGGTGTAAGTGAGGTGTAGCTGGTGAGGTGTAGCTGGTGAGGTGTAGCTGGTGAGGTGTAGATGAGGTGTAGCTGGTGAGGTGTAGCTGGTGCAGTGTAGCTGGTGCGGTGTAGCTGGTGAGGTGTAGGTGAGGTGTAGCTGGTGCGGTGTAGCTAGTGAGGTGTAGCTGGTGAGGTGTAGGTGAGGTGTAGCTGGTGAGGTGTAGCTGGTGCAGTGTAGCTGGTGAGGTGTAGCTGGTGAGGTGTAGGTGAGGTGTAGCTGGTGCGGTGTAGCTAGTGAGGTGTAGCTGGTGAGGTGTAGGTGAGGTGTAGCTGGTGCGGTGTAGCTAGTGAGGTGTAGCTGGTGAGGTGTAGGTGAGGTGTAGCTGGTGAGGTGTAGCTGGTGCAGTGTAGCTGGTGCGGTGTAGCTGGTGAGGTGTAGGTGAGGTGTAGCTGGTGCGGTGTAGCTAGTGAGGTGTAGCTGGTGAGGTGTAGGTGAGGTGTAGCTGGTGAGGTGTAGCTGGTGCAGTGTAGCTGGTGAGGTGTAGCTGGTGAGGTGTAGGTGAGGTGTAGCTGGTGCGGTGTAGCTAGTGAGGTGTAGCTGGTGAGGTGTAGGTGAGGTGTAGCTGGTGAGGTGTAGCTGGTGAGGTGTAGGTGAGGTGTAGCTGGTGAGGTGTAGCTGGTGAGGTGTAGGTGGTAAGGTGTAGCTGGTGAGGTGTAGATGCTGGTGCGGTGTAGATGGTGAGGTGTAGCTGGTGAGGTGTAGCTGGTGAGGTGTAGCTGGTGCGGTGTAGCTGGTGAGGCGTAGGTGCTGGTGAGGTGTAGCTGGTGAGGTGTAGGTGAGGTGTAGATGGTGAGGTATAGCTGGTGAGTTGTAGATGGTGAGGTGTAGGTGAGGTGTAGCTGGTGCGGTGTAGCTGGTAAGGTGTAGCTGGTGAGGTGTAGGTGAAGTGTAGCTGGTGCGGTGTAGATGGTGAGGTGTAGCTGTCGAGGCGTAGGCGCTGGCTAGGAGCTGTGGAGCGGGACGTACAAAGTCTGCGACGGCGCCCAGCCGCAGGTGCTTCTCCTTGTGCAGGAGACGCTCCAGGACGTCGCGGGCGGGCGCTGCGAGACCCGGCCGGAAGCGCACCGGCCGGTGCAGGATGCTGTCGTACATCTCCGCAGTGTTCCGGCTGTAGAATGGGGGCTACGGGGAGGGGGGGGGGCGAAGGGGTAGAGGGGGGCGCACGGCAGGGATGGAAGGGACGTTAGACGAAGGGTCCGGGAGTTAGAGAGAAGCAGCGGAGGGATGCGAGCGACCGAAAGCGAGCGGAGGATTCCTGCACGCGGAGAGAAGGGTGGTTCAAGGCGGGTCCCCGCTATATACGTCGTCTCGATATGCGCCGCCCATTGGCGGTTTTACAGATTTCGGGCACGACTTAGCTTCAAGAGCGTAAAAATAGAGGGAGAGTCACCTTCTCCAATCAAGCACAACTCATCCACTCCTCAAGGTGAGATCATAAAAATTATGGGTTATGGTGAATTTTTTTTAAAATGCTGTTTAAGATTGTTTCACAAGTGTAAATTGCTGTCTGAAGGTTCTTGAACTCAGAATTGGTTATACATGCGTATGTGTGTACATTACGTGTTGTACAATATAGCATGTAAAGTACCTGCTTTTCTGTACATGTACAGTACGTATTGTGGTTGCTAGGTATGAAACACAACGTTTCCCCAAAGTTGCGGTCCCCATCCCTACCTTATTCCATTGTTTCTAATGGGAGAAACTTCCCCACTTTGCGTTGCAAAGGCAATGTTTACGCATTTTGCGGTCCCTATCCCCACCTGTTAACATGTATCCCTATGGGGGAAAAGTCCCCGTTATACGTCATTTTGGTATGCGTCACAACTTTCCGGTGCCTGACCCCGACGTATATCGGGGCCCCCATGACAGAGAGGATGAGAGAATTACGAGCAGTGGTGAGAGACAGAGAGAGAGAGAGGGACGTCGAATACAACGTTAGAAATGACGAAGAGTGTCCGGTTTAGGATGTGTGTGAGTGCACTAGGAAAGGAATAGGGTGCTTGGTGTTAAACAGAAGAAACGCTTTAGGGAGGCTTCTGGTGACTCGGGGGACTATGACGGCGGGCTCTAGTCTGTGTTCAACTCTGCACTCCCATCCGCGGTGGAGCCGGCCGGGTTCTCCTGTCTCGAGAGTTTTGTGGCCTCAGCCTGGTCACCAGTCGTGCACACAAAAATGTTTTAAAAAAAAAAAGGTGTAATGTTTGAATAAAGTGAACAAAGACGTTTTTATTGACATGGTGTGGCCGCTTGATATTATATTTGATTACACAAACGAATACCATTCAATTACTGCCAGTGGTTTTAAACTTGATGACATTTAAATATCACGGCCGCTGATTCAAAAGCACAACATGCCTGAGAAGATGTGTTGACAAGGTTGTGCAATTCAGCCACGTTTTGTGCAGGAACAGTGGATTATTGTGAAGATGATGACGATGATGAAGAATATGCAATTCAGATATGACAAAGAGCACTGCGTTGAGCACTTGCAGTGATTGCACAGGAAATGCAAACCGTGCTTTGAGCGACTCATTGCGCAGGTACAATGTGATACCAGAATTCTTTCTGTGCCGTCATCATCAGCCTCGTCATCATTCATTGTCAGCGCTGCCATCGCTACGTGGTAAAATGCCTCTCTGCGGCCAGCACGAAGTTCGTAGCGAGGCCTGTGACTCGACTCGCGTAAACGGGACGTGGTTGATACACCGATGATTGCTGGGTTAGGCCAGGCAGTGATCTGACCGAATCTGCGTGATAGACCCTCCACCGCCCGATTTTGATTGTGTCAGCTGTTGCTCGACAACCAAGCCTATTCATTAGATGCGCAGCGTTTTGCTTGAGCAAGCGGAAAAGCATCTTTAGGAGGAGATCCGGGAAGTCAGAGTCGCCGTGTCAACTGACTCGGCTTCCCGAATAGGTTCCATGACCCCCACAGGAATAACCGATCACAATTAAACCCGATATTAAGCATTACAGATCAATGTATTCTAATTTAATCAGAATTTATCGGGGCCGATGATGGACATTGCATGCATCACATAATTGTCGATAAAACAAAACTAGACCAAAAACTATTTTCATTCTACCACGCAAGGCCCATCGAGCTATGTAGCTCTTTTTCATAAGCGACCTGGCGGCAAATGATAGCTCAGCGAAGTGGCTTATCACGTGGAAATTCATAACGGGCAAATACTCTAAACGCACGTTGCTTCTAAATGTGGAGGGAAAAAACTGGAGGACCAGGAGAAAAATCCACGTGACCAAGGAGAGAACACGCAAACTCCAAATATACAGCAGGCATCGTCGGGGTCGGGATCGAACCCACGACCTCCTGCGTACCTGGCGAGGGAGTTAACATCTCCTAGGCACCGTAGTGGCCCCTAAACAAACTGGTTGAGGTTGCGAAAGGTGCGGAGGGCGACGGTGTGGGAAGTTCTCACCAGGCCATGGATCATCTCGTAGAGTACCGAGCCCAGGCACCACCAGTCCACCGTGCGGTCGTACGGCAGCTTCTGTAGAACCTCCGGGGCGAGGTACTGCAACCATCACCAGGCCCAGAAATAAGTCACACGCTGCGCCGGCAAATGCCACTGCCGACGTGCGGTGTTCCGAGGGATGCGTTCGGATTTAAACATTTCGGATTTTAGGGAACAATTTCCGATGTTTTTGTATACTTGCGTAACATGTCTGCGTGCTAACAGCGGGGACCTCACCCGATGCCAGGTGACGGAAAAATCGTCTT
Organism: Petromyzon marinus; assembly: GCF_048934315.1. Lineage (NCBI taxonomy): Eukaryota > Metazoa > Chordata > Hyperoartia > Petromyzontiformes > Petromyzontidae > Petromyzon > Petromyzon marinus. The sequence goes on from NC_133709.1 coordinate 16,002,287, forward strand.
CGGGTCAAACCGACGCGATATTTATTTTGTGGATCGTCCAAAACTTGATATCTAGGCCAGACTTTTCCAACTTTTCACATTCATCTGAAAATCAGGAGCACATCCCTCACGGCGTCGTGTATGGTGTGTGGCGTATGGTTTTATCTGGCATTCTAGATTTGAAGTTTCCGTGACTGCAGGGATCCATACTCTTTGGTTCTTTCGGTAAAGTCACGTAGGTAGAAAAATAAAATTAATTAAATTAAATCACGACGTTTCGGGCGCAACGCAAGTGCCCGTCATCAGGTGGGACATCCACAGCAATAAACAATTGCTGAAGTGGGCAAGAGGAGGCTGCTGTAACAACAAGCTATATATAAGTAAGAGGTGGGGGGGGAGCCAGGGAGGAGAGCTAGAGAGGGTGGGGGTGTGGGGTAGGGGGAGTGTTTGAGTGGGGGAGTGCCTGAACAGCTACTCCCCCACTCCACCTCTTGCTCACTTCAGCAATTGTTTATTTTTTTATTTAAAGCTTTCGTGACTGCAGTGATTCATATTCTTGGTTCTTTCGGTAAAGTGACGTAGAAGGGAAACAATAAAATTGTTGTGGTTTTTCACACCTGATGATGATTGCTTGTGTTGCAGTCGAAACGTCGTGAGAATTTTATTGTTTTATATTTTTATTATTTTATTGTTTCTCTTCTACGTGACTTTACCGAAAGAACCAAGAATATCAATTGTTTATTGCTGTGGTTGTTCCACCTGATGACGGGCGCTTGTGTTGCACCCGAAAGGTCGAGATTTAATTTATTTTATTTTTATACCCACGTGACTTTACCGAAAGAACCAAAGAGTATTCATCTGGCATGTAGAGAAAGCTAAGACATCCATAAAATTGCCTTTTAACTATCCAAAGAAGCAGAAGATTGGTGCTGGATACAGCCACAGTTACGAATGGGATTCGTGACTTTGATTCTTACCCGTGTAGTATCGATAGGTCAATGTCAAGGTGCCGTTTTATTGAGGGACCACAACTGCCGTGGTGTGTTGTTATCTTGCTGTGGTCTGGGACTGTTGTTATTCTTTAGCTGCCTTGCCCAAGCTTGCATTTATTGTTGAGAAATCGGCAGGAATTGATCAACTTTTGCGATGTGTACTGATAGGCTTTCTTGATTTTTATTTGTTTACTTTTAGTGACTTTCTTACATTTCTTACACTTTGCGCTACTATTGGTTTTTGTATCATTGTAACGATCTGACCCGCCCCTGCTGGACATCTGTGAAAAAAGAGCTTTGTAGCTCATCCGATTCCTCCTGCAGTATAAATTAAAGATTCTGGTACGGCACAGCGTGTGATGCTCAGTGTGTTGTGTGTGCGTGGGGAGCGGTGGTGCAGTGGTTAACGAACTGCGCTACGAATCCGGCGACCCAAGTGCGATTCCCGCTCACGGCCAACAACACAAGTGACGATAACACTGTGTAACAAGATATAGGAATAGGTGTAACAATTTTAGTATTTTTTCTATTTACTAATTGCTTATGCCTCAAAAGTACAGAACATGGATATTATTCCCCACAAACTTTGCTTTTGTGACCAGGACAGTGATATTTAGAATTTTACCTATTTTCAATGAGAAAACGGGCGAGTTTGTGTCTTTTCGTTCACATGAAGTCAGAAAAAAAGTAAATATGAATAAAAATTTACATGTATTTATATTAAAGTAATACAAAAATTACTACAAAAGATTTAGACACCAAGGCGCACTACCACAGGCGGGACTGGCCACAGCGGCCCGAGTTCTCTGTGAGGAGGAACAACGTCAAGTGGGAGCCACTGGTGGACCCCCGGAAGGTGCTGATGCCACCACTGCACATCAAATTGGGCCTTATGAAACAATTTGTCAGAGCTGTAGATAAGGAGTCGGCAGCCTTCAAGTACCTTCAAGACTTCTTCCCTAAGCTGCCTGAGGCAAAGGTCAAAGCCGGTGTCTTCGTCGGACCACAGATAAATAAGATCCTGGAGTGCAATGACTTCCCCAAGAAGCTCACTAGTAAGGAGAAAGTGCCTTGGGACAGCTTTGTCGCAGTGGTTCGTGGCTTCCAGGGCAATCACAAAGTCGAAAACTATGTGGAGCTGGTTGAGACTTTGGTGAAGGACTACGGCACAATGGGCAGTAGGATGTCCCTCAAAGTCCATATCCTTGATGCTCATCTTGATAAATTCAAGAACATGGGAGTGTACTCGGAGGAGCAAGGCGAGCGCTTCCACCAGGATATACTGGACTTTGAACGACGCTACCAAGGACAGTATAATGAGAACATGATGGGAGACTACATTTGGGGGCTGATTCGTGAAAGTGATTTACAGTATAATCGTAAATCTCGAAAAACTACTCACTTCTAATTTTTTTGTGGTCATTTTGGTATCGCTTTCGTATAAATATACGTAAATTCTGATTAATATGTTGTTTTTTTCTGACTTTATGTGAACGAAAAGACACAGATTTGCCCGTTTTCTCATTGAAAATAGGTAAATTTCTAAATATCACTGTCCTGGTCACAAAAGCAAAGTTTGTGGGGAATAATAGCCATTTTCTATACTTTTTAGGCATAAGTAATTAAGAAATAACACTTACTACCACTGATTAGGACCCGCTGACTAGTGCAAGCTGACTAGCACGCGCTGACTAGGGCCCACTGACTAGAGCCCACTGACTAGGGCCCACTGACTAGGGCCCACTGACTAGGGCCCACTGACTAGGGCCCACTGACTAGGGCCTACTGACTAGGGCCCACTGACTAGAGCCCACTGACTAGGGCCCACTGACTAGGGCTCACTGACTAGGGCCCACTGACTAGGGCCCACTGACTAGGGCCCACTGACTAGGGCCCACTGACTAGGGCCCACTGACTAGGGTGCACTGACTAGCGCAAGCTGACTAGCGCGCATCAGAGTTTTAAACACGCAGCTGTGTTGTGTCCAGTGCGGTAGACGATGCGGTGCACGATGTGGTACATTGGGTGCTCGGTACGTGTTTGTCATGTGCTTGCGATGGCTGGTATATACGGTAGTCTGTTCTGCTGTAAAGCCCCGTGTTGTTTTCATGATAGAACGTGAGGCTGAATGTATTAGGGAACACATTTTTTTCATAACGCGGACGCGAATTGGATGTAATGTGATTGAGTGAATGGATCTACGTCGCGCGAGTAGGGATAAGCGGTTGTAACGGCTGCCTCGGCGTAGCATCGCACAAGGCATTGGGATGCTGCTGGATGCTTCGAGATGCTGCCCACGTGCCTCGGTCTTTGTTCAGCCTGCGTACGCATCTCACGCATTATCGCGGGCTGTGCTTTACCCTCAGTTTAACAACTAGGTTTTCGCGGCCAATATTATTTATAATCTAGTTTTTTTTGGGTTAGATTTCTGTCAAAATCGCCCAATGATGCTGGATGTAATTACCAGCAAAATATCACAGCACTGAAATTGTAAATATTGTGGATTTACTCTCCAATACACCGGTGGTCTCAAGTCGTAACTGATTGACACGTGTTGTTTGTGTGACAAACCTAACTAATTGGCTGTGTCGGGTGGTGGCGGGTTTAACTACACATTTATATTTGTGCTTTACCCTACATTATTTATTAAAACGCGATTTCTGTTTTTTTATATATATATATAACGCGGTGTTCTTCAGGAAGGCAACTACAACTACCGCCGCGTTGTAGGAGAACAACGGAGACTGTACAAAGTTGGGGCGACGAGGCGCTTACACAAACCTCTGGAGTGCCACAGAAGGTGGAGGTGGTGTCCTTGGGCTCGATGCCTTCTTTGCACAGCCCAAAGTCCGTGAGCACGATGTGGCCCTGAGCAGGACAGGGAGAAAACACGGAGCCACGAGCCTCCACCTCAACCGTAGGCACACATCCCGGCCAGCAGACACGCAACGCTGTGGTACCAATCATCAATAATCCGGCGGCTTTGGGGGGGTAAAGGGAGCGGCAGATTTTCAAAAATGCTACTTATTATTTAAAATAGCTTATCTTTGCAAATTCTTGGATGACATTATGTCTTTGGGTGTTGTGCACACGTTATTTTAGTGAAATAAATAAACGTAAAAATTTTTACGAGAACAAATATCCTGTAAAAAGTTATTGTAATCACTGTACTGTACTTGCCACTCCAATCTTGAAGACTATGCATGGAGTGATGATAGGGTGTGTATAACTGGACCCTGAAATCAAGCATAACTACTTTTTTGACATGCACGTGGTGCCGATCACAGGATTGGTACAGCCTTTGGAGCGGTTTTTGGCAGTTTCGCCAGATTGGCCCGGGAACCGCCGGATAATGTTGTAAGCCGAATAATCGCGCGCCGGAAAATAAGAATCGATGGTCGACTGTATGTAGAACTTCTTTCACACGACCTGCACGTAGTCAACCAGCCGCTGCTAATTGGAGGTAAGGGGGAAGGACGTAAAGCTAGACACCAAAAAGCCGTTGATAAAGAAATACATTTTCAATTTAGATACAACGGCCCAGCCCCGGCAAAGTCTCGGCGAATGGTGGCGCCCTCACCGTGCAATGGAAACATTCAATGAGGAAACTGGGTGTGTTTGCAAAATAGAAATTGCCCCTGGTTCAGCTTCCACCGCACGTCACTATTACGTCGTATTCTAGGTTATGTTTTTGGGTTTTTCAGGTAATTTGTTAGCCGTGCTTACGAGTCACTCTTAAGGGCATCTGCTCTGACATTTGTTGTAAAGCAGCTGTCATCCCTCCATCGCCACGCAGTCGCCATTAAAATCGAGACTCTTAAGTCTCAATTAGTTATCAGGCTGGTTGAGCGGAGGATATGTCTGTAACGTGTTTGCTGTCCTGCCCTCGCACCACTGTGAGACACTGGGTAGTGCTTATCCACATATACGAACTATTTTGACGATTTTTTATTTTAAATAGGTAAGGCCTACCAACTGGGCTGTATAGCTCTTTTTCAGAAGCGTCTGGCCAAAAATGTTAGCCCAATGAAGTGGCTTTCCATGTGGATATTTATAGCAGCCAAATACTCTAAACGCATTATGTTGTTTCTAAATGTGTAGGGGAAAAACCGGAGGACCTGGAGAAAAATCTATGCGCCCACGGGGAGAATATATGCAAACACCAAATATACATGCAAAAGGGTCAGGATCGAACCAACAACCTCCTGTGTACCAGGTGAGGTAGTTAACATCTCGCCATCATGGCGTTCCACAGCTCAAAGTGGAAATTGCACATTCCTTTGGCAGGTTCTGTCCCATCCTTAACAAATCCTGGGAGGGATGGGATAGCAATTATGATGATTCAATGTGTCGTAGTGAAGTTTTTTATTGGTCTGAGGGGATTTGTCCATTTAATAGATCAAACTGAAAACATACCTTTGAGTCAAGAAGGATGTTCTCTGGCTTCAGATCTCTGTGGAAGTCAAGGGTGTCAGATGCGATGTATTTAATATAAAAAAATAAAATAATCAATACAAAGGTGCACATTCATCAAGGCTACAAAATGTATTTAGTCACTTGCTAGAAAGCGTTTTTGTCATTCTACGTTTGGGTTCGCCACGTGTGCGGTTCATCTGAGAGTAGTTGAGCGCTGTGCAAGTCAATGTTGCCAGGAGTTGTGTCATCAGCTTTGCGTGGTGTTACTGTGATCTCTGTGCCTACGTGCAGTTCGTTTACGCGTCTCCATCACCCCCATGCCAGCGGCGGGCCTCCGAACAGCACACAATTCACGTTGCAGCAGTCTGCGTGTAGGCCATTCGTGCGTAAATCACAGTGGAACAATCAACAGCCCTTTGTCAGTCCACTGCTGTGCGGGTCACGGGCTGGTGCGGATCAGGGAGGGACTACTGTGTGTTGTTGTCTTGGTGTGTTCCGAGACTGTTGTTGGTGTTGTTGTTTTGCTCCCTTGCCCGAGACTTAAATTACGTATTTATGTTTAGTGACTTGCTTTCCTTAACGCTGCTTTGCACCCTTGCTGTGCTTTGGTATTGTTTGTTGTAATTCTCGAACCCTGCTCCCCTACTGGACGTCTGTGAAAAAAAGAGCTTCACAGCTCATCGGATTTCCCCAGGATAAATCAAGGTGACGATTCTGAGGTTGCGTTCCAGCCTCTTTGCTCGGGGACCGGATTCCTCTGCGCCTCAGCCGGCACCGTGGAATGGGCGTAAGTAGGCGAGGTTGGACCGCTGACGGCGTTTTCCTGCATCCTGGAGGCATGGCCACAGCCAGGCCTCCTGTAAACGGTGGCCTGGGCGAATACTTCACTTGGCGAGTAATCCTCTGCTATAACCACGTCATTAATATTCTTAGCTCTTTCGGCAAAGTCACGTTGAAGGGGAACAATAAAATAATGAAATATATATAAAACAATAAAAATTGTTTTGGATATATTTTATTATTTTATTAAATAAAGTCATGCTGAAGGGAAACAATAAAATAATAAAATATATATAAAACAATAAAAATTGTTTTGTATATATTTTATTAAATAAAGTCACGTTGAAGGGAAACAATAAAATATATATAAAACAATAAAAAAATGTGTATATATTTTATTATTTTATTGTTTCCCTTCAACGTGACTTTACCGAAAGAGCTAAGAATATGAATTGCTGCAGTCACGAAAGCTTTAAATCAAAACCTCCGTCATTTGTCAACTTTGCTTGATTTGCTCGTCTAACTTTTGCCCATTATTGGCACAAATACTAATTTAGGCTGATTCTAGTGAAATGCTAAGAGGGGGGAGGCGGGGGGGGGTGGGGGGAGTTTGGCAGCATCGGTTCAGAAATCACTCGCCACCGATGTTAAATGCGGCCCGGAATCAAACTCAGAGGGTTGCCCGCGTAGTGGCGTGGTGTGTCAACCACCGTGATGCCGCTCCCCCCACCCCGCATCATTAGCAACTGCCCCTCGTAGAAGGTGTCGCACTCGTCAGCTGCGACGTGACCACCCTGCAAGTCACGCTGAACGTCCATCGCGCAGCACGCTGCAAGCACCTGTAGACGATGTTGAGCGAGTGCAAGTGGCCGATGGCGCTGGCGATCTCCGCTGCGTAGAAGCGAGCCCGCTGCTCCGAGAAGCATCGCTCCCTTTGTAGGTGCAGGAACAGCTGGTTGCCGCAGACACGCGCAGGTTCACACACACACACACACAGTTATACAGTCATTCAGGTGCACAAAAACGGAGGTCCCCCAAATTGCCTATAACAGACTGTTGTTGGGGCAAGTGCCGTATGAAGGCCGGGATGGCACACGAGGGGGTATGGGGCAGGCACGACGCCTGGCCGCCTTTGTCTCCCCAGTGCTGATGCTTACACACTGCACCAGGTACCCATTCGAGGCTGAGCCGACCTAGGAGATGCCCAGGACCGGTTCAGATAATCGTCACTAATGTTGGCCGTGAGCGGGAATCAAACTCCGGCCGCCGGGTTCGTAGCGCAGTGCGCTAACCGCTACACTACTGCTCACCCACGCCCACACAAGCAGATATGTGGACGCACGCACATTCCTATAGACATTCAGGAACACGCAGGCATGCAGGCACACACAGGCCAAAGACAAACATCCCCCGTATAGCCTTAACAGACTGGTTGGGCAAGTGCTGTTAGTGAGCACCTATGAAAGCTGAAATGGCACATGAGGGGGCTTGCATGGCCTGCACCATGCCTGGCTGCTTTTATTTCCCCAGTGTTCCTTTTTTTCCCCACCACGCTAGCTCCTGATATCAAGCTAAGTGGGGGAGGACGAGATATCATTCGGCAATGATGTCAGCCTTGGCCGGGAATCGAACTCAGGCCACCGGGATCGTAACCGCAGTGCGCTAACCAGTGTGCCACCGTTCTCACAGGGGCACTGGCACGCACGTGCAGATGTCCACGCACAAACGGGCCCGTGCTGTTTGTTTCTTGCAGTGAGTCTGTTTTGCTTTTGTTACCATTCGTGTTCCGACTGTGCCACGTAAAATGAGTTTCCCGAGGCGGAGGAACGTTGCAGAACTCGCAACGACTCCGACGATGGCATCACTGCGAATCTATTTCTAGAGCCACTTCCAATGGCATCTCTTTCTGCAAAAGAATGTTGGCCTTACAAGAATGTGTGCCACATCACTTCAAAAGGTATGTCAACTTTACCCAGCGGAGGTGAACAAGATTCATTAATAAGTCACCTTTCTTTCCATATGGCCACGTAAAAATGACCATGCCTGTTGCTCTTAGCCTGGCCAATGTTAATCGGAAGCATTTGTGTTGGCGGGCAAAATTCCTGGAGCCGTTTCACCCTTCTTGGGCTCAAATGTTGCCGGAGTTTGCATTGTTATTGGCATATGTACTACCAACGGATGCTCCACTGCAGTGCATGGTAAACTAGTTTGGGAAAAGTGAGAAAGTTAATTTAGCCGATTGGATGTTTTGCAGTCTGATAAGAAGGTTTAAACCATCCAACTCCTCCCTGCAACGTGAAAACTGATTCTGTCAAGGTGGCTGGAATCGAGCCCAGAGCCCAGGATCTTGAGCTGTGCCCCCACCCTCCTCCACCACTGTTGTAATCTTTTTTTAAGTATTTTTTGTTTTAACAAGACATTTCACATACCTGTCAACCCATATGGTTTACCCCGTATTCTTGTACAGGGAAATTGAGTTTTCAGGTCCACACGGCGTACAGACGTTTCAATACGAGCAAAACAGAATGTCTATTTGTGTTTCTCCCTTGTGATGAGACTTTGTAGGGTGAACGTTGGGATTTATAAGGGGCACGGGGTGACCAATAGGGTCTGAATTGGTCTGTAATAAGGTAGGGCACTGGCAAGAGATTGACAGGTATGGATTCAGGTACATAACAGAGGATATGAAAGGAGGTTGACACCAGCACAATCACGGATTACAGTGCAATAGAAACCTGTCCAAAAACCGCATGTTTCAATAACCTCTTCAACCCTGGTGTCTTCCTAAGCTCTGGTACCCCTGTTGTGACCTTAACGAGCCGCGCAGCTGCCTTCACGCGCGTGCACACAGCTCCGCTGACGCACTGCCACCAATTCCTGTGGGACAGTGATGCCTCCACCCGCCTGGGTGAGCAGCGTGCGCTGGGCAGCCATCTCGTCACAGCACGGGCGCGCGCTTCGTTCGGTTACCAAATTATCCAGCTCTCGGGATTAAATGTGACCACAGTCTGACCGATACGTGCGACGAACCTCGCTCTCATGCACAATGCGAGTGAGCAGTGCCACCCCCCTCTGCTCTGCGTTTTGACTGTAAGTCACTTGAAGAGGGTATGTCAAGGGCAGCTCTGTGAAATCCACTTCAGTGGGCAGCTCTCTCACACGGAGGGACCGCACTGCTGTGCAAATGTTCCGAATTGGGGCTGCCTCTGTCGTGGCGCATCGCCGATTGCGCTTGCTGGGACACAACTGTGGATAGAGACACATCGATTGTTTGGTAACAAAGGGCACGAACGCAATGGCGAGCGCGTGCCTTGCAGCTGTGCGAGTCAGGGTTCCAGGTAGGCACAGGTGTGGGGGCGAGCTTGTGCTTCGCGTGCGCAATTGACGGCACTCAACTGCGCGCCCGCGTGTGTAATGCGACACTGCTGCAAAAGTTGTGCCTTCCCGTGGGTGGGCGCCGGCGTTGCGTGTTCACGCGAGCGTCTGAGCGGCAGCGTCTGTGGGCGTGACGTGTGGGCGAGCCAACGGGCGGACGCGCGAGCACGTGCGAGCGTGACGTACCGCGCCGGCGAGTGAGCGAGCGAGCGAGCGAGCGCATACCTCTCCGCCGTTGACGTAGTCCAGGATGAAGTAGAGCTTGTCGGCCGTCTGAAAGGAGAAATGGAGCCCCACCAGGAAGGGATGCTTCACGTTCTTCAGCAGGACGTTGCGCTCCGCCATGATGTGCTTTTGCTGCGAAGGCACAAGGCGTCGAGGGAGATGGTCAATGGCGACCTCACGGTGGTTGGGCACGGGCGCCCCGTGCCCACGCGCCTGCGCAGCGAGGCCCAGGCGGGACGAGGTCGGGGGTTGTAAACGACACCGACTGTCCGTGCATGGGTGCGTGCGCGAGCTCTCACCTCTCTGCGCTTGAGGATGGCCGACTTCTGCAGGACTTTGACCGCGTAAAATTTCCCATCGGTTTTGTGCTTTGCGAGCAGCACCTGAGTGACAATGCAACCGCGTGGGGCAAAAGTGAAACAATCTCGATTTGAAGCTTTCGTTACTGCAGGAATCCACGCTCTTTGGTTCCTTCGGTAAAGTCACCACGTGGGTGGAAAATAAAATAGATCACGGCGTTTCGGTCGCAACACAAGCGTCCGTCGTCAGGTGGGACATTGTGATCTGTTAATTTTCTATCTACGTGACTTCACCGAAAGAACCAAAGCGTAAGAAGTGAAATGCACGGCGCACGGGGTGGCGGCAACGAGAGCTCAACAGGAGAGAAACGACGGGCCGGACGCGACCACGGGACACGCGGATACGGCGGCGAATAACCCCAAGTCACAGAAAGCCTCTTCCCTAGATGAGACGATAATTCTCTGCTGGATGGACACTGATTAGCGGCTCTTTTAACTTCACTCTTGACTCCATACATCTGGGACAAGCTCGCGTCGGAGTTGAATGCATCCCCTACACTTGTTGAGCTCCTGTTGCGGTGCTGGACAGCGGTGACGCGCAAAAACTTTCGGCACTCACCTTTCCAAAGCTGCCTTTCCCAATCACTTTCAAGAAATCAAAGTCCGTGGTTTTGGCTCTGCAAGGTGAAAAATCAAGGGACATTACCGTCTTTGTCAGAAGGCACGCCAATAAAAATGGCTGCTGCGTTCAACAAAGCTATTGCCTCCTTGTTGTCTCGTCGCATGTACGTGTGTAGAACGTCTTTCGCACCATACAAAGCCAACTGTGCTAGTCGCAGGAGCGGGGGAAGGACAACAAACTGAACGCAAAAAGTAGTTCGAAATTTACTGTATGGGTGTCTGTGTCAGTCTTTGGGCATTTATGCGAGTCTACGGATCTCTGTGGGAGTCTATGTATGTATGTATGTTAAACTTCTTTTGCACCGTACGTAGCCAACCGTGCTAATCGGAGGTGTCGGGGTAAGGACAACAAATTAAAAACAAAATCAGTTTTTTCAAAATGAGTATTCAATCTAAATGTAAACGTGCATAGCTCTGTGTCAGTGGGATGGGTACTTGGCTGTCCGGGTGAGTGTCTGTGTCAGTCGGATGAGTGTCTGTGTCAGTGGGGTGAGTGTCTGTGTCAGCGGGATGAGTGTCTGTGTCACTGGGGTGAGTGTCTGTGTCAGTGGGGTGAGTGTCTGTGTCAGTGGGGTGAGTGCTCTGTGTCAGTGGGGTGAGTGTCTGTGTCAGTGGGGTGAGTGTCTGTGTCACTGGGGTGAGTGTCTGTGTCACTGGGGTGAGTGTCTGTGTCAGTGGGGTGAGTGTGTGTGTCAGTGGGGTGAGTGTCAGTGGGGTGAGTGTCTGTGTCAGTGGGGTGAGTGTCTGTGTCAGTGGGGTGAGTGTCTGTGTCAGTGGGGTGAGTGTCTGTGTCACTGGGGTGAGTGTCTGTGTGAGTGGGGTGAGTGTCTGTGTGAGTGGGGTGAGTGTCTGTGTCAGTGGGGTGAGTGTCTGTGTCACTGGGGTGAGTGTCTGTGTGAGTGGGGTGAGTGTCTGTGTGAGTGGGGTGAGTGTCTGTGTCAGTGGGATGGGTGCTCGACTGTCTGGGTGAGTGTCTGTGTCAGTGGGGTGAGTGTTTGTGTCAGTGGGTGAGTGTCTGTGTCAGTAGAATGGGTACTTGACCGTCCGGGTGAGTGTCTGTGTCAGTGGGATGGGTACTTAACTCTCCACGTGAGTGTCTGTGTCAGTGGGTGAGTGTCTGTGTCAGTGGGATGGGTACTTGACTCTCCACGTGAGTGTCTGTGTCAGTGGGTGAGTGTCTGTGTCAGTGGGATGGGTACTTGACTGTCCGGGTGAGTGTCTGTGTCAGTGGGGTGAGTGTCTGCGTCAGTGGGTGAGTGTCTGTGTCAGTAGAATGGGTACTTGACTGTCCGGGTGAGTCTGTGTCAGTGGGGTGAGTGTCTGTGTCAGTGGGGTGAGTGTCTGTGTCAGTAGAATGGGTACTTGACTGTCCGTGTGAGTGTCTTTGTCAGTGAGGTGAGTGTCTGTGTCAGTGGGGTGAGTGTCTGTGTCAGTGGGGTGAGTGTCTGTGTCAGTGGGGTGAGTGTCTGTGTCAGTGGGGTGAGTGTCTGTGTCAGTGGGGTGAGTGTCTGTGTCAGTGGGGTGAGTGTCTGTGTCAGTAGAATGGGTACTTGACTGTCCACGTGAGTCTGTGTCAGTGGGGTGTGTGTCTGTGTCAGTGGGATGGGTGCTCGACTGTCCGGGTGAGTGTCTGTGTCAGTGGGGTGAGTGTTTGTGTCAGAGGGGTGAATGCTCCACTGGATTGAGTGTTTTCACGTGGGCCAGTTGGTGTCCATGTTTATTGGGTTCGTGTTGAGTTCACATTGTATTTTTGTTTAACTGGTAAACACTCACTGTGGGTTTGCAGACGGACCGAGGTTTATCGTGTCAGAGTCATTATTCTGCAAAAAAAGAAAAAAAAGTAATTCAGGTTTTTTCACCACGCACCCCGTCACACTTGGTGGGAGGGAAATTTCCAGACGTACCGGCAGTGCTGAGTTGTGCATGTTTACAAGTTTAGAGGTCATCTAAATGGGCTGTCACTGAAGCCTGTTCACTGTGACCCTGGCTCCTAATACTCTGTAGAGAGGCAGAGTTCGTTTTCCCGAGTTTAGATTTCAGTTCTTGAGTGAGAGGATACTGTTATCCCATCTGTTGTGTTTATATGCCACGTATGAACATCTGTATCTCGAGAGGCTACTTAACAACAAATGATAGCGATGAATGGAAACCCCCCGATTTAAAATGCTCCATATGAAGCTCTTCTCACAAAGATGGGGAAATGGAGTGGAATGTTAAGAACACATGGGGCCCGATTCGCGTACGCTTGTTGTTCTGACTCCCAGAAATATTGTACAATTTCTACAGCAGCCGTTCCTGCAAATTCTTATACAACATTTTGGTGTCATACCTCTGTGCGCACTCTAATGTCACCGTGAAGTATCAAAGGCTCACTTGAAAGGGAAATAAGGGACAGGTGTTCTGGGTTGACTAACTGTGATGACTGGCAGACGCACCCCACTTGTGCCAACCTTCTGCGTTTTAGCTGCCTGGTGCGCCTTTCATTGTGAGGGTCGCTCCTCCACCTCCCTTTGTTGCTGGAGGGCGACTGCCTCCAACTGCCCAGTAGCATCCTTCACGAGCCTCCTCCACAGAGGCCGATCCTGACACGACTGGTACCAGTCATCGGCAAGTCCACTTAGTTCCACATCCTCCTGCACTACACCAGCCCACCTCTTCCCTAGCCCGTGTCTAACCGCCTCTTATCCAGAAAAACAGAAACTGCTTGGGCATCCGGTGGCTGGGCATGTGGGCTACGTGACCCAGCCAATGCAGCCTCATGCCAGAATTCCACAAAAGTGTGATCTACGTATGGCACCACGTCTCAGAAGTATGGGACTCAAAACAAAAACATTAGGTTGACCACCTCTTTAAATCATCCCATTGGCCCAACCGTCCAGCCTAGCCTGCAGTGACAAGTGTAGCGAAGTGGCATCCAGCAGGGCTTACGCTGAGGGTGGAATATCGACGAGGAATTCATTTAACTTTATCATCATCATCACGAGAGTACAGTGCATACGCTGGGTGGAGGCGTTAGGGTTAGTTAAGCACGTGCTTTAAAGGCACTAAAATGTTGATAAAAGCTTTCTCTGAGAATCGACAATTTAATGTCCTTGTTATGAGTGGGAGGGAGGACGGAAACGAGGTTAAGCCGTACGCTCGTGCTGCGACTCTCAAAGTATCGAACGTGCCCTTGGCCAAACTACGCAAAGAAAACAACTCAGGACACCGGCCCCACCTGAGTCCTGTTCGATTGTCTATTATGCTCCAGTCACCGTGAATGAGAATGAAAACGTTCATGACTTACAGACACCACTAATCACCGTCCCAAATTTGAAACCTTCAGCACCAGAAGGTTCCTGAATGACCTCTGGTGTTTTTTTTTTTCAAAAGGCTTCGTGTCAGGGATGTTTGTTTTTAAATCAATGCCAACAAAAAATAAAGCACCAAACTCCAGAGGTAGCTTATTAAATAAAAAAGTAAATCTTACTTGTACTATCTCCTAAAGACATCCGGTATGTGTCTCTAAACTACACTATTTTTATTTTAAACAAACTCTAAACTCTTTTTTTTTATTTTACAAGGCAAGGCCCACTGAGCTTTTTCAGAAGTGACCTGGCCACAAATGACATTTCAACGAAGTGGCATACGATGTGGAAATGTATAGCAGCCACATACTCTAAACGCATGTTCCTAAATGTAGAGGGAAAACCCAGAGGTCCTGAAAAAAAAATCCACGTGACCATAGGGAGAGAGACATGCAAACTCCAAATATAGCGGCATCGTCAGGATCGGGATCGAGTTAACATCTCGCCACCGTGGCGCATACATCACTATCATCGCCCTCGCTCCTGCGTGATCCACGAATATCCATCTTTCGCACCTGACGTCGCCTAGTAACCAACTACACACGAAGCAGCCAGCGCCGTCCCTTCCCAGGTGGGACGGCTGCGTGCAGTGGCTTGCAGCCTGCACGCAAGCGCACGTGAGCGCGATCGACACTCACCAGATTGTGGTTCGAGTTGGTCTGCGCAGCCGGCTGAGAGCGCTTCTTGCCGCGGTGGTCCATTTGTAAGAAGGCTTGCACGTCGGGGCTGTGCACCGCACACAAAGGCAAAGGTCCCACCCCCCCCGTGTAGCCTTAACAGACTGTTGGGGCAAGTGCTGTTAGCAAGTAGTAGTGCCTATGAAGGCTGGCATGGCACACGAGGGGGTGGGTGGCCAACACCACGCCCGGCCGCCTTTGTCTCCCAAGTGGTGATGTTTACGCACTGCCACCAGCACCGATTCAAATAGTTGTCACTGGTGTTGGCCGTGAGCGGGAATTGAACTCGGGTCGCCAGGTTCGCACCGCACACACGCTCACTTGCACACAGGCAAAGACAAAGACATTCCGCACAGCCATACAGACTGATGGAGCGAATGCTGTTAGCGAGCACCATTGATATAAGCCGTGACCAGAAATCAAACTCAGGTGGCTGGGTTTGTCGCACAATACACTCACCACCACCACTACCACCACTACGCTACTACGTGCTCAGCAACAACAACCACCGCCAATTGCCATAATGTGGTGGTGACGTCACAACGGCTCTTGTGCCAGGCTAAAGCCACGTGAAGTGTTAACACCCGCTGGCACATATACACATGGGTACGCACGGACACACGTGCACACAAAGTATCGGCAAAAAATGTAGAAGAAACCATTGCTTATATACTTGGATCTCTAACAAAAGTTTATCTGTGTTCAAATGAACATAACTGGGAGACAAGTTAAGGGATGGAGACTATGGGAATAACCAACAGGTTCAAAGATACGCAACAAACTAAAATACGTCGTAAATATTCACCAGCGTCGCTGTGGAGAATAGGAGTAACAAAATAACTACGCAGGCAACATCCTTCCCTTCGCACGAAGTCGAGGACACTCATCGCAAACCAGCGGCAGACATTCAGCGCGAGGCAAGTCAACGGGCGACAGCGCCTCACTCGCTTGGCCACGGCTGGCCACAAATCTCCCCGTGGCTGCTGGGCCCTCTCCTCGTGGAGCAGTGAGGGAGAGGGCAGGGCGCGGGGCTGTGACCGGCGTTGGCCACCCACGGGTGGTGGAAGGGCAGCCGCCACCAAAACCGGGGTGGGTGGGCGGGCACGGGAGGTGCATGTGAGGGGGGGGGTTGGGGTTAATAGCGTGGGCTGACTTGGCGAGGGCAGAGGACCATGCCGGGCAGAGCGGGGGTGCCAGTAGCTACCGGGTCGGCGGGTTCATGGCGGTTCCCGTGAACTGCGCAGGCAATATGGCGACGCTGGTCTTGATGTGTGAGCATCTTTTGTTCATTTACAGTGCTCATCAGCCTGTGTTTGTGTGTTGCTGTTGTGTGGGGAGCGGTGGCTTAGCGGTTAGCGCACTGCACTATGAACCCGGCAGCCTGAGTTCCATTACCGCTCATGACCAACACCGGTGACGATGATCTGAGCCGGTCCTGGGCCTCCCCTAGGTCGACTCAGTCTCAAATGAGTACCTGGTGCGATGTGTAAACATCGCCACTTGGGAGACAAAGGCGTCCGGGAGTGGTGCTGGCCACCCACCCCTTCATGTGCCGTGTCGGCCTTCAGAGGTGATCGCAAACAGCACTTGCCCCAACAGTCTGTTTAGGCTATAGAGGGGATCTTTATCTATGTGTGGGCATTACCTCGTTTGTGTTGTGTGGAAAGAGTTCGCACACTGTGCTTCCTTACCCGGCCTACTCGGTTCAAATCCCAACCAGGACAAACAATGTGGCTAATCCTATATGAACTGGTTTGTATCTACATAAAACCATTTGCGTCTGAAATTCTCAAACTAGTTTTGGCCTATCTAAGTCAACTGGGACCATAATGGGCAACACGTGGTGCATCGATTGTCGCGCTCATCACAATCATCAGCAGTCGGTTTGAAACAAAGGCCCCAGTACCAATCTTTTTACCACTCAGGTCTCAGCAGAATCTTTCACGCTCGATTTCACCCCAGCATTTAACCATGGGACGATGTCTGGGGAATTTTGATAGCTCAGTAACACCCCCGGTTTACGTCGCGGATGCGTTTCTGAAAGTTGCGACGACAGATATCGAAACAACGTCAGTCAATCAAAGCGATTGCCAGGGTAGTAGTCGTGGTTGGTTGGTGGAGGCGAAGGCTGAGAGGCGAAGGATTATGAGAGAGGAGCGATGATGCTGTCCTGTGAGTGACGTGGGCGTGGGGTCGAGGCGACGCAAACCGGCTAGCGGTGTTCATAACAAAGCGACGACGTACCTGCGAAACAGTGTAAAAAGGGGGGAGGCGTAAATCGGAATGCTGATGTATTTGTATGAGTCAGTCAGTGAGTGAGCCGGTTCGTTTTCAGGGAAAGCCCATTGAGCCAAGGAGCTCTGTTTCAATGTCGACTCAGCCAAAGCAGTTGACACGGCAGCAAGTTTAAATGGGAAGGGATGGTTTACAGGAGCTGCGTAGAACACAGTCATGGGCACTTCATAAACATGATCATTATTAAATAACAAAATAATAAACAACAAGAACTATGTACAATGTGAATCTAGAAAGCCAATTCCGCAACAACCACATTGTGTATGACAGCAGTGAGAGGAACTCTCGCACAAGGCATCTTAAAATGGCATGCCGGCGAGGTTTTACAAAGTGGCGTTTCTTAACTTGAATTTAGAGTCTTTACAAAAATGACATTTTCAAGTTCCGGTCGCAATCGTATTGCCTGGCGGCATTCGCGAGTGCGCCGCCAGTAGAAATCATGGAGCAATGCCCACAATGCAGGTAAAGACGGTCGGGTTTGGAGATGAGTGACGAGATTCAATCCGTGCCAGGGCTCATGGCTAATGTTTAGCTCTACAAATTGCGTGGATGGGCGACAAAATGATCAGAGACCCAGTGTTGAACTTCTGGAGATTGCTAGAGGAGCCACCCAAGTTCGAGATGCGTACGCCTGTGCGTGCATGTGCGCGCGCGCGTGTGTGCGTACATGTGTGTATAATTACATACACAAGCATGAAAACAGGAGCAAAGCAAACCCCCCCCCACCCCCCTCGGCCGTGTCTGGGGTGAGCGTGGAATGTTATTACAAACCGACGCTAATTAACGCCATGACCACGGCCAGTCCAAGCCCGTGCCGGTCTAGACCCATCTCGCCGGACAAAGGGACCCCATTGTGAGGAGCGCCCCGTGTTTGTGGCGCTCTCGGTGGGTGTCGCATGGCCTGAGCCTGGGTCCTTCCCTGCCCGAGATCGCCACCACTGCCTGCAGCGGCTCAACTGGGCGGCATCGTAGACCAGTGGCGAGCACTAGGGGCGCACAAAGACAACGATCCCCCCCCTCCCCCGTATAGCCTTAATAGACTGTTGGGGCAAGTGCTGTTAGCGAGTACCTACGAAGGCCGGCACGGCGCACGAGAGGGGGTGGGTGGCCAATACCACGCCCGGCCATCTTTGTCTCCCGAGTGGCGATGTTTTACACACCACGCCGGATACTCATTTGAGGCTGAGTCGACCTAGGAGAGGCCCAGGAACGGTTCAGATAATTGTCACTCGTGTCGGCCGTGAGCGGGGATTCGAACTCGGGGTGCTGGGTTTGTAGCGCAGCGCGCCAACCGCTACACTACTGGCTTGGACACGTGCTCACATGCTTTCCGGTCCAGAAAGATTGACGGGAGATTGACGATTTTTCTTTTTAACCTTTTTGGATCTTTTGTTCACCGATTCCATCCGAATTCCGCAATTGTTCGTCACGACGTTGGGGTAACTCAATGGGTTCCGGATCTCACTTCATTTGGCCTCTTTTACCCATCACCAAGTCGGGGCTTTGTTACGGCGTCATCCATATCTCCTGAAACATAAAAATAACTACATTTCCTCTCGTGCGTTTTTATTTAGGTAGGGCATCATTGGCCTCGTGTGGAACGTACCGAATGGAGGCGTTCGCCTCAATTAGTAGTTGCGGCCAATAATGGGAAAGCGTTAGACGACCGAATCAAGTTGTGCTAAATAAATGACAGGGTTATTACCGGAGGATTACTCACCTAGTTCAGTACTTGCCCAGGCCACCATTTACATGAAGAAAACGCCGTCGTGTTTTGGGGCCGCTCTATCTAAGGTCCAAGCCGGCTGGACCTCAGATAGATTTATTGAGGGGCGATTCCACGGTGCCAGCTGAGGCACGGAGGAATCCGGTCACCAACAAAGAGGCTGAACCGCAACCTCAGCATTGGAATCATAATCTTGATTTATCATGGATAAATCTGATGAGCTATGAAGCTCTTTTATTTCCACAGATGTCCAGTAGGGGTTGGGTCAGAAAGTTACAACAACAACAACAAACAATACAAAGACACGATAGGAGTGCAAAGTATAGGAAAGGAAATAAAATCACTAAAAATAAATACGTAAATTAGATCAAGTATGTAAGTAAACATTTCATAAGTTCACCCAAGCTTGGGCAAGGCAACAAAACAACAGGCCACGCCAAGACAACACACAGTCAGTCCCTCAATATAATTGCACATTAACACTGAACTATCGTTGCAAGGGTGTATGTAACCTGTCAGATACGCCACCAGACTTTTCACAAAAGCGGCGATTATTCTGCCAAAACGGCGTGGATCGTCGGCGTAAACGCGCCGCACAAACGGGTCCCGAGGGGGTGTCGGTGTGACGGGAGCAGGTGTGGCGCCGCGTACTCACTGTTGACAGACGTGCGGGTCCGAGACTACCCTCTGGATGAAGCTGTTGAGTCCGTTCCTCCTCTGCTTAATGAAAACTGGAACGAGACAAACGCGCCCAATGTCACGCAGCACCACCGCCGCCGTCGCCCTCAATGGCGGTCATAAACTCGTGTCACAATAGCTGCGTGCGAGTGAGGCTGTGACTTTACAGGTAACGTTACTGCTGCGTCGGGGCAGAAGCCTTAACTAACCGAAGAGAGCCCCAAACACACCCGGCGATTCAGAGCGAGCTTCATCACAATCCGCGTCCCCTCCCACTGTCACCATGACCAGCCCCCCCCCACCCGCCCCCCACCCCGCTCTCCAGACCAGCTCCCCTCCCTCGAACTTATCGGGAGTCCACCAAACAATGTTTCGCAAAGTCAAGTCCACGAAGACAAAAAAAATCTTGTTGACAGAAACACACAGATGAACCTCAATATTTGCTGCTGCTGCTGCTGCTGTCTGTGAAGCGCGACACTCGCTACACCTGTTACCCATCCCCTGGCCGCCCACCCACCCCCCACGTGTCGCCCAGGTGTGCGTGCGTGACGGAAGCGCGGGACGTTACCAGGACCCAGCTGAAACCGGCCGAACACACGGGGGTAGGGGGCTGGGGGGGGAAACGCGTGGCAGGGAGTTCCCGTGACCCGCCAGAGACGAGACTGCGGTCGGAACCGGTAAACCAGCTGTGCTCTGCTATCGCCAGTCACGGTGGAAATTGGGCCGCTGGGGACCTCAGGACAGGCGAGGAATTTACCCAGCCCAGGATCGTTCACCCGAAGATCGACGCTGGGGGCGGTTGGGTGGGGGGGGGGGGCGAATCCTTCTTGAGAGCAGTCCCCAAGCCATTGGCTCGCCGCCACCCCGCGTGCCGGCCTGCCACCGGACGTCCGAAACGTGCCGAAGCGTCCCGTGATTTCGCGGTCTGCGCAAGACGCGTCGACTCGACCTCGCCTTGCCATGAAATCGTAACATTGAAGGAGGTGGGGGGGGAGGGGGGGCCCTGTTTCTTTACTGAAAATTTATTTCATTTACTACTTAGTTTTGTTATGCTACTCGTTCCTGTTGCTCCGTGCGCTCCCCCCCCCCCCCCCCCCCCACGCTGTGAAGCGCACCGATGCGCTACTTTATTGAGGGGCGATATTGGCACGTAAAGTGAAGAGACGTTTGATTGAACCTTGCCTCAAGCTCAACACTCCACAAAAGCAGCACGCTACATCGCAAAGGCCTCAAGGGCAAATTGTGATCTTTGTTGAAACGTCTAAAATGAAACAGCACCCGATGCAATGCTTATAGAGCAGGGCTTTCGAGGGGGCCTCCATCCAGCAACAAAATGAATACATCATACGTTGACTGGGGCTCGGTATTATAGACAGAGAAGCCCTTGCCAAAATCTGGCTAACGAGCAGCATTTGATTAACGAGTTTGACTCTGCCGATTACACCCAGAAGGTCAAAACCGGGCCAGAGTTTGGTTGTTTAAACAAATGCAGCTGGATAATGTTGGTCTGAGGAGCCCACAGGCTGATGGACTAACACATATGTCGTCTGTCCCCGCACCTCCGATTAGCGCGGTCGGCTACGTACGGCACGAAAGGAGCTCAACGTGTGTACGTACAGTTCGTTCTTCGTGGAGCGACAAACATTGGTCTCGCGGTGGTAACACTAACGCGCTCACAGCAAGGAGGGCCTTGCGTTCGATTCCTGACTCGGGCGATTTCTGAGTGGAGTTTGATCTCCCCCCTGTTCTGCGTCGGTTCCCTCCGGGTTCTCCGATTGTTCCTCCCACAACTGAGACTACGCAACGTTATTGGTGTTGGCCAAACACCTCAACGCAGGACCCTCCTGAAAAAAAAATTATCTTTGTACTTATTGCAGCTATCCTCAGTATGCATGTATGTTGAACTCCTTTCGCACCCTACGTAGCCAGCTAATCGGAGGTGTGGGTAAATAAATAGTTCGTTATTATTTTTGTATGAGCGAGAAGAGTGAAATGAGGATCAAGTTCATTGGAGGTAGTTGAGAAAAGTCTTGACCAGTAGCAGAGGGCCACCGGTAGAGAAGGGGAGCGGCCGAAGGTATCAAGAGGCCCTGAAGTGAGCGGAGCACAAGACGTGGGCGAGAAGAGCAGAGCAACACGAGGTGGCAGAGGCAGGAAGGGGAAACCCAATTACAGGATCTTGGGGTTTGGTGTTTTTGTTGTAGGTAGCATTAATCTATCTGAGTAACGTGTGCTTAGAAGAATACAATCTTGGACAAGTTCTGAATGAACGGTGTGGTTACACCTGGATCGCCCACAGTTGCTTTCCTGTTTTAAGAACAACAAAAAACTACCCACAGGAAGCTTTTTGTATCCACCAATGCAACGGAAGACTGTGGGTGACAACACTTGTAGGGGGGGAAAAAAAAGCAAATGCGATTATTCGTTCAAAAGAGACGAGGAGGGTGATTTGCTTCAATTAAATGGGAGTGATGTCAACATCGTTCATTTATATAATTTATTTATTGCAAGTTTCCCCAAACTGTATGATGTCCACCATCCACTGAAGGTAATCCTGGCATCAACACAGGGGCTTTTGTCACGCCTCCCTGCTATGGGTAGAAATGATCAAATTGATGATTCAATCGTCGTGGAACCGTAGGTAATGGGACAGATAATTGGTGCCCTCGCCTTACAGATAATAGAGAATGAACACGAGAGAATGACCGCAGGAGGTGCACGACACAATTTAGAACTGGAAAATAACATACTCGGGCAATGGAAAGTAATTTGCTGCGCTCACGGATTGTGTGAACACTACAGGAAGTTGGATAAGTCACCGGAACAATGCCGCCATTGGACAAAACCTGGAATGTCTGTGCCGATGAGTGAGGAACTAACTCAATGTCTCCACAGGTGTAGGCTATGGTGTTGTAGAGTGTATGGGCAATGCATGACGGAGATCGCTGAGAGCACCACTGCTCACCTGCCCTGCAGGTGGGTGGGTCTCGTGTACCTGGAGGTTCTTGTGTTTGCGTGATCAACCAGCGGCACCTTTAAGGGTTGTTGCTGGATTACGGATGCGTCTCAGTGCCACTACAGCCGGGGCTCTGACTTGACCATCAGCTACATCCTACTCAGTTTGGCACGTAGACTTTTGCGACCAGTATTATTCAGAAAATAAGTTTTTTGGTTTGGTGAAATCGCCCGATGATGCTGGATGTAATTACCAGCGAAACATCATGGTGCTTAAATTATAAATGTCGGTGGGTTTACTCTCCAACACACAACCGGTGGGGCTAAACTATGAACGAATATATATTCTTGGTTCGTTCGGTAAAGTCACGTAGAAGGGAAACAATAAAATAATAAAAATATACAACAATAAAATTCTCACGGCGTTTCGACTGCAACACAAGCAATCATCATCAGGTGTGAAAACCACAACAAGAAAATTTGAAAAAAGTGGCTGTTTTTTAACGTTAGCACCACGGAGAGCGATTTGACAGTTTGTTCAGATGGACGAGTCCATCTATGTTCGGAAAAGAGGAGGGGGGGAGACGAAAATAATGGATGCGGTCTGAAAGCCACCGTAAGCGTGATCAATCAATTAAGACCCGAAATGGTTTATCAAATCCTTCCAATGATTGCTAAGCCAGAATCCATCTTCTCGGTTGAAATTGTCTCTGTGTTTGTATATGTGGATAGCCTCATGAAGGAATCTCTCATGGTAGCCAGATGGCTTGCAAATAACCTCTGTCTTGGAGAAGTCAATGTCATGAACGAATGTTTTGTTTACGTGACAAACCTTACCGATTGGCAGGTTAGTGACACATTTATACTTACGCCATCGAACCCCCCAAAAAAACCTTTGTTATTAAATCCTATCCAGCAGGAAAAGAAGCCTGACCCAGTGTTCAAAGCCAATGGGTTACGATGAATAGCAATGCGCGTACACCTCTTGAACCTATTACATTGCTAGATTTGAAGTTTTCGTGACTGCAATGATCCATACTCTTTGGTTCTTTCGGTAAAGTCACGTAGGTAAACATAAAAAACGAAAGTCAACCAAATCGCGACGTTTCGGAGGCAACACGAGCTTCCGTCATCAGGTGTAAAACTTGCGCAGCAAAATTACTGTAAAAATACATTGCGTTACATATTTCACTCAAGTACGGAATTTTATGCAACGTAACAAATTCCGTCACGCGATTATTTACTTTCAAGTCGCTGCTGAGCAAATTGTAGATTCTTAAGCACGGCCAATCGTTCATCTCAAGAAGGTGGTAAAACTAAAATATCAACTGGATTTAACATCCTGCTGTCTTACTGCGCAGCCTGTGTTTTCGTTTAGCACTCTACGCCCTGATTAATGCTGTCGGGTCATCGGGGGGGGGGGGGGGGAAGAAACATCGAAAACTCCTTCAGTCGGCAGAAACGGAGAACAAACGTGGATAAGAATGCAGAAGTAAATTCTGCAGCCTGCAGCCACTTCCACACGTCGTGGAAGCCATTCCTCATTGCTGTGCAAATACAAAAAAACATCTTCCATACGCCAATTGACAAAAATCACTCACCCCCCCCCCCCCCCCCGAGAGCTAATACAGAGCCTGAATTGAGCAAAACCATCGTAATTACCGTGCACAGGTGTTGCGAAGCCCTAGACAAAACGAACAGGGAGAATCCGACGTTCGGCACTCGAGAATTTTTTTATTTTTTTAACCTCCTGCTGACTGACCCGAGTGGGTGGAACTTCGATTCGAATCTCTGATCGGTGGCGCTCAATCGGCAACCTCTCCTGGAGACACCATCAGCCTTCTGAGCCACCAATACATTCGGTTCCTCATTACGTCTTTTTTGTCAACGTAAGCCAAAAGAAGAAAAAAAAAAACTTCAATGTAAATAGATTTGGGAACTCGGGCTACAAACAAATTTGTCCGCCAACTGAGTAAACAGGTCCAACAGTAACTCACGAGCGCGGTGAGATATCCGCCTTACGTAACTGCGCCGGTCGCGCTGACTGAAAGCACAAAGCGCTCAGTAGCAAAAGTAAACCCCGGTCAACCCCCCCCCACCCACCCCCCCCAGAGACTTACCCAGAGCAGCGGTTGTGCGCGACAAAGGACAATCGCTTCGCTGTGCCGAAGGAGCACGAAACGTTCTCAAGGGGGCTGCCCGTGGTGGAACAGAGACGCGAAGGTTTGTCGACACCCGTGGAGATTTTTTTTTTAAAGCAAGCTGCGAACTGCTCCGATCCGAGCGGCAAAGTAGCGCGGAGTGGAATGTGCAGATTTCAAAGGGCTCTGTTATCGGGATCACGCAATAATGTAATGGCGCAACGCGATTAAAAACAGCACCCCCACCCTCCCCAGCCATCCGACACAGCACAACACGGCCAACGCCAACCCCAGCTCAATCTGCCAATGTCCCTGGCGCACCCCAGACAAGCAAACGCACGCTGCGTTAATCATTAGCTGTTCCCAAATGAGGCTCGCATTAAGTAGAGCCCCCCCCGCCGCCCCTGACCTCTGTTGATGGGTCACGCGTAGCGGACCGCAAGCGACGACGTGCCCTGCAGCGGTAGGGCCCTCACGGCTGAGCAGCTGACCCCGGGCATTTCCTACAAACACTGCTGAAGGGTTGCCAGCCCAATAATGTTTGCTCTGCCTCTCTCCGTACAATCCCAGGTTAGCTGTTCCTCTGTCCGTAGCCGGCGCCCCTGAGTGGCACTGTGAACAAAAATACATTCTCTAGCACGCGAATTGGCGATTGAAGCTTCTCCGGGGTGCATTGTGCAATACGTGCCGTGCTACTGTGATGCGGTGGGTCTCTTGTGTAGGTGGCGGCATGCTGTGATAAAAGCCAGGCACAGAGTCGCTCCCAAAAATCGTTCGGCCTAATCGCCCTTCAACTACTTTGTCCCACGTCTGAGCGAGCAGTTGAGGAGGTGTCTAGCCACGCCCCTTTTGGCACAACCCCGCCCCTTTTCTGGTTAATCTCCACCACCCCCCCCCCCACCAACATCAGGATCATAATGGGCAATCGTTATTTAAAAATGAGAGCGATGGTGAAATTCCTCACAACAAAATCGCCGCTTGAAGGTTGGAGCCTGCCGCCGATGTGAGCAACCGGTTGTGCGACTGATCACTCATCAGGTGCGGACCAAGCTTGAGCAAAACATCTAAGGCTTGGTCTTAATCGATGAAGCATGAGGTCTTCTGTATCGACTGGTGGGCTTCCAATGGACAGCAGCGTTTTGACTTCGTTAACACTTTGAAAGCCTCACCACCACCACCACCACCATCATCATCGTCGTCAATTGGGATTGCACACATCAGCGATCATTGCCTCTCGCTGGCCCCGCTTAATGCCCGACGAAGGCCAGGTGCTGAATCCCACCTTGCGACCGACGCAACGGCTGCCACGGTGGGCACCCTTCCAACCGAGTTGAAATGGGATGCGAAAACCATTCGCTTTTCGTGGTGTCACGCGCCCCGAGACGTTAAGGTGCTCCATCAAAAACAAATCGTTGTCACTGTAACCGTCGGTTGTTGGTAGAACTCCCCGCGTGAAACAGCATCTTGGCCTCAGTCACTGCACTAATGACGAACATCGCCACTTCCAAACCCATTCCAGCACACCTTACGAGTGCCACCGCGGGTACCAAACGTGACCCTGAAAAATCGACAATAGATTAAAAAAAAATATCCCTGCTCCCCCCTCTCGTCACTAATTAACAACTCTCTGTCCCTCTCTCTCTCTCCCACTCAGCCAACTCCCCTCATCTTTTTTTACAGTTGTCCACTGTGAGACGTGGGCACAATTTCGGTCTCCCCGGGCTCAAATGACACATCCGACGATGCTCTGTCTCTTATCAGCAGAATTCTCATCCCACTCCACTCACTGCGCCGGCGCTCCAGAAATGGCAGAAGCAACGCTACTCTGGTGGAGGCCGATGCCGATCATGGGCCATGATCGAGAGTCTGGCTTTTCCACCGGTAGGCCGAACAATGTAAATAACGACTCCTTCCCACGTTTGTCTCTCTACAACAACAACAAAAAAACTATATTTTGACACAAGCCATTAGCTGCAAGGCCTCCTGGGAGTCCATGTTATCCGCAGCATCAGTTCAACACGAGCAAATTCTGGACCGGTATCGACATTCAGTGGTATCTCATTAGTAGCCAGGCTTTACTGGAACCATTGTAGGGTTTAAACTTTACGCTCCTCAGAGGAGGTACCTACGACCCTCCCAGCCTCGGCTCTTCCGCTCGACGCTGGGGAGGTTGGGTCCTCCCAAGCGTTGCCCCAAGGATCTGGAATGCCTTGCCGGCGGCGATCCGGCACGCTGCGGGCCTTGGTGTTTTGAGGAGGGGGTGCAAGACTCACGATTTTCTCACGGCTTTTACTTAGACATGATTTAAATTTCTTTGCATTTTATTTTCGCGCGCAAATATGTTCATACCCCCTTCAGTGGAGGTGATATTACATTTAAAATAAATACGGTTTGCGGAGGATAACAACAAGAAAATCAATCACAGCTCTTTCCCACATTTATCTCCCCACATTAAAAAAAGTAAATTTTATACAAGCCATCGGCCAGAATGAAACTACTGCTCAGGCGTTTAGATGCGAAAATCGTCATATTACGTGTGTGCTTATGTGTGTCTTTCGAACTAACGAGGAATGCTATCCTACA
Organism: Petromyzon marinus; assembly: GCF_048934315.1. Lineage (NCBI taxonomy): Eukaryota > Metazoa > Chordata > Hyperoartia > Petromyzontiformes > Petromyzontidae > Petromyzon > Petromyzon marinus. The sequence goes on from NC_133709.1 coordinate 16,029,436, forward strand.
ACAGTTGAATTCAGTGAGTTCAGTGTTGGCACGACTCAGCCCTCGTTCCCATCTGGATGCCTTCATTAGCAAAGCCGTGCCTGCAATGCAACCGTTCATTCTTGCTCAAACAATTACATCGATGGAGTCTTAAGAATTGTTCTTGAGAGTTCTGCTTTGGCAAGTCTGGATAACTTGCTTTCTTAACAATTTTTTTTGCCGTACGTGGGAAGAAACACAAGGGGAGAACACTCAACTTATACAGTTTGGAGCCTATTTGCTGTACTGCACTGTATTCTACACACAATTTGCTGCCTCTGCAGGTTTGGTGTCTCGTGCATGATTAGAAAGATCTTTGTGGAAAATCCCTCCACCAATCCATCCTCAGAGTTGTCGAATAACAGGTGGCGAGATGTTGACTACCTCGCCCGGTATACAGGAGATCATGGGTTCGATCCGACTCTGACGCCTGTATATTTAAAAGTTTGCCCCTCCACATTTAGAAACATGCGTTTAGAGTATTTGGCTGTTTAAATTTTCCACGTGATGATAAGCCACTCTGTTGCGTTATCATTTGTGGCCAGGTCACTTTTGTAAAAGGGCTACATAGCTCAGTGGGCCTTACCTGGAAAAATAACAAGTTTAGTTTAGTTAGTATATCGACACAGCAGACAGTCGAACAAATATCCGAACCACACACACGCACGTGTAGGAGAAAAGTGGTCTCCTCACCTCCGTCCAGAGTGTTTCCAAAGATGCTTTTCGATGGAAGTTTCACATTCAGCTCTGGAAACTGCTTCTTCAGCTGTGTCGGGAAGAGAGGGAGAAGACAATCAATACCGAAGCAAGGCAATGGACAAAGATGAAACCATACAGTGCCTGAGTAAACACGTGGCATATTGAACAGTGCCAAAGACTGAAGGTCACTGTTAACCGCATTGGCACGATTATACCGGCTGCAGATAGCAATAATATAAACATCGGGCATCTTGGCGGGCTTCGTTGAGACGTCAGCATCTAAACGAAGTACTGACAACACCGTGTAGTTTTGTGTTCATCTGTCCAGCGAGTCGTTTTGTGTTCATCTGTCCAGTGAGTCGTTTTGTGTTCATCTGTCCAGTGAGTCGTTTTGTGTTCATCTGTCCAGCGAGTCGTTTTGTGTTCATCTGTCTAGTTAGTCGATTTGTGTCCATCTGTCCAGCGAGTCGATTTGTGTTCATCTGTCCAGTGAATCGTTTTGTGTTCATCTGTCCAGCGAGTAGTTTTGTGTTCATCAGTCCAGCGAGTAGTTTTGTGTTCATCTGTCCAGTGAGTAGATTTGTGTTCATCTGTCCAGCGAGTAGATTCGTGTTCATCTGTCCAGTGAGTCGTTTTGTGTTCATCTGTCCAGTGAGTCGTTTTGTGTTCATCTGTCCAGCGAGTAGATTTGTGTTCATCTGTCCAGTGAGTCGTTTTGTGTTCATCTGTCCAGCGAGTAGTTTTGTGTTCATCTGTCCAGCGAGTCGTTTTGTGTTCATCAGTCCAGCGAGTCGATTTGTGTTCATCAGTCCAGCGAGTCGTTTTGTGTTCATCTGTCCAGTGAGTCGTTTTGTGTTCATCTGTCCAGCGAGTAGATTTGTGTTCATCTGTCCAGCGAGTCGTTTTGTGTCCATCAGTCCAGCGAGTCGTTTTGCTGTGCAATTCTGAAACTCTTCGTCGGCCACAAATTGTTCTCAGCACCCGCAACGTGCACACTCCCCCCGTCGTATTTCAGAAGCTCCGCAGGGCTTCTTGAGCCTGCAGTGCTTGGGTGGGCCAACTACCATCCACAGCAGGTGTTGACAGCCGCAGGGCCCATGCTGTGGGCAGCAAAATACACCGCTGCATTGTACTTCTATGTTCCCCACATCCATGCTGTCCTTGCCGCATTCACCAGCCCACAGGACTGACCGGTGATGTGAAGTTCACCCTCCAGCGGCTGTTTCGCTCCCTCGACCCCGGTGCTAATGGGAGTCGCTCATCCGCAGTGAGGTGGGCGCGGTGTGGGAAGCACAGGTGGTGCGTCCGCCAGCCACCTCCACCGATGAAATCCATAACACCTGGATCTCTCCCGTGACGTCTATCCAACCGAGGAATCGATTGAACGCAGAATCGATGCTTTGGATTGATCCACCTGCCTGGTGGCCGCATGCTGTATATCATCAACCATGATCAATCCGCTGATGGATGAAGGCCTAGCAAGTGACCGCCATCTGCCTCAATCCGGCAAATACAATGATCCACCCGCACATTCAATTACTGAATCGCTCTGTCTCCGCAGTGTACGGCCCCTTCGACGTCTTCCATTCAACGGCTGCAACTCCGAATTTGTTTGTACTAACCATAGTCATCATCCCTTTATGATAGCCAACACATACCCTGCCCACGCCTGCTTTTATTTAAGCTTGGACAACCTTTATTGACCTGCGTCACCACCCATGTCCCCGCCGCTGTCTCTCAATGCGATTCAAAGCACGGATCTCTCGACACTGCCATGGTGTTGGGCGGTGCGGCGCGTACCACAGTGTGGAGGCGGCTGAACTCTCTGTGCTTGTGGAGGACGGACCAGGAGGAGCCCTCTTGTGTCACCACCACTTTGAACGCCTGCCACCACACGCACACACAAAGACAAAAGATCCCCCGTGTGGCCTGCAACAGGCCGTTGGGGCAAGCGCTGCTAGCGAGCAGCACCTGTGAAGGCCGGCACGGCACACGAGGGGGTGCGGGTGGCCAGCACCACGCCCGGCCGCCTTTGTCTCCCCAGCGGCGATGTTTACACACCGTAACGGGTACTAATTTGAGGCTGAGTGGACCTAGTGAAGGCCCAGGACCAGTTCAGATACCGCTCCCCACACACACGCACGCACCCACACAGATGAACGTGCGCACGCACGCACCACACGCACCACACACACACACGTGCAGTTTCTACAGCTCTCGCCCGATAGCATGATCCACATCGCGACGGGTCAGGCCAACACCATCCCACCCCATCCGGCCTTTGTCTCTCCAGTTCTGCGGACCTGTCACTCATTTCATGCTGATCTGACGACAAAAGGGAGATGCAGGCAAGGTTTTAGTCCCAGATACCAACGTTGACAATATCTAACGGCCAGGAATGCAACTCGGGTAACACAAGTTGAAACAATAATTACACCAAATATAGACCCCCGTCGTGAATGGTGAAGAGCCAAATGGGCGAAAGCATTCAGCGCCGATCCAGATTCATTTTCACTGCAGCTCCTGGGTAACTTCCAATGTAATGAGGTTTTGCAACTCACACAAAGCACTTTGGTTGGGAGGAGTGCTGTGGCAATTACCGACTGGCAAATACGAATCGACGTACACCGCATAAACCCAGCGAGTGGCTCTAATGGCAACTGAACTGCAAACGCTGTGTAAGCCCACGAATAGAAGCTCAAGTTCTTGCCCCCAGGTGAGGCACGGGGCGGTGCTTTTACGGCGTCACGAAGGCAAGGGGCCCGAGGAAGACCACAGGGCCCATGGCAAAGTTTTACGGCCGCACTCCGCCACGTTTAACAGCTTCAATCGTCTCGCAGAACTCACGAAGGGGGGACAGTTTAGTGCCCACGCACACACACACACGCCACGCCACTCAACCACTGAGCAGCCATTCGCCACGACGTGGATGGTGACGTCACAGCGGCGCCTGCGGTGCCAGGCTAGGTGCACTTTGAGCAGCAGGCGCCTGCATGGCCCGCACGCAGAAAGCGGGTATAGCGGCCATGGCGACCGCTCACCAGCACCACACGTTACTCACCAGCACCACGCGTTACTCACCAGCACCACGCGTTACTCACCAGCACCACGCGTTACTCACCAGCACCACGCGTTACTCACCAGCACCACACGTTACTCACCAGCACCACACGTTACTCACCAGCACCACACGTTACTCACCAGCACCACACGTTACTCACCAGCACCACGCGTTACTCACCAGCACCACACGTTACTCACCAGCACCACACGTTACTCACCAGCACCACGCGTTACTCACCAGCACCACACGTTACTCAGCAGCACCACACGTTACTCACCAGCACCACACGTTACTCACCAGCACCACACGTTACTCACCAGCACCACGCGTTACTCACCAGCACCACACGTTACTCACCAGCACCACACGTTACTCACCAGCACCACACGTTACTCACCAGCACCACACGTTACTCACCAGCACCACGCGTTACTCACCAGCACCACGCGTTACTCACCAGCACCACGCGTTACTCACCAGCACCACGCGTTACTCACCAGCACCACACGTTACTCACCAGCACCACACGTTACTCACCAGCACCACACGTTACTCACCAGCACCACACGTTACTCACCAGCACCACACGTTACTCACCAGCACCACACGCTACTCACCAGCACCACGCGTTACTCACCAGCACCACACGTTACTCAGCAGCACCACACGTTACTCACCAGCACCACACGTTACTCTCCAGCACCACACGTTACTCACCAGCACCACGCGTTACTCACCAGCACCACACGTTACTCACCAGCACCACACGTTACTCACCAGCACCACACGTTACTCACCAGCACCACACGTTACTCACCAGCACCACACGTTACTCACCAGCATCACACGTTACTCACCAGCACCACACGTTACTCACCAGCACCACACGTTACTCACCAGCACCACACGTTACTCACCAGCACCACACGTTACTCACCAGCACCACGCGTTACTCACCAGCACCACACGTTACTCACCAGCACCACACGTTACTCACCAGCACCACACATTACTCACCAGCACCACACGCTACTCACCAGCACCACACGTTACTCACCAGCACCACACATTACTCACCAGCACCACACGCTACTCACCAGCACCACACGCTACTCACCAGCACCACACATTACTCACCAGCACCACACGCTACTCACCAGCACCACACGCTACTCACCAGCACCACACGTTACTCACCAGCACCACGCGTTACTCACCAGCACCACACGTTACTCACCAGCACCACACGCTACTCACCAGCACCACACGTTACTCACCAGCACCACGCGTTACTCACCAGCACCACACGTTACTCACCAGCACCACGCGCTACTCACCAGCACCACACGCTACTCACCAGCACCACGCGTTACTCACCAGCACCACGCGTTACTCACCAGCACCACACGTTACTCACCAGCACCACGCGCTACTCACCAGCACCACACGCTACTCACCAGCACCACGCGTTACTCACCAGCGGGGCGGTCTGCTCACCAGCACCACACGCTACTCGTCAGCCGTGCTAAGAGGTATTTACTGTATGTGCGTTGAACTTATTTCGCACCGTAGGTAACCAACCGTGCTAATCGGAGGTGCGGAGGAAGGGGAATAACCAAAACACAAAAAGCATTTCTAAAGAAATTAGTTTGTCCATCTAGATGTAAACGTGCACAGCTCCCAATAGCTTCCTAATATGAGAACGAAGAGCGTTCCAGACGGCCGCAGAAGCACATCTGAAAGCGCGCAATGATGACTAAATACAGAGATGTGACAGAGAGCTTTTGCTAACTTCCTGACCTTTTTGGCGCAGGCTGGGACACGTTTAAGCGGCGACTTATTCCCGGCGACGAGACCTGAGATGGATGATTTTTGGAGACAATATTTCGCCTGGTAAACCCCTTTCGAGATGGAACATCAAGAATATTAATAGTTACGTGCGTGAATGGTGTTCGCACCATCCTAGAGTGCAAGGCGATCACCGCAAAGTAAGGCGCTGCTGTGTTTCACAGTCGTCGGACGTTGCTGCTGTGTGCAATGGCTACTTTAGTCATGTGTGACCCCGAGTCTCAGACGGCAGCCGCTGAAGTGGAAACGTCGAACCTCTGGAACTCTCAAGAGATTCAAAGGCGAGGAGCGCCTGCCACGCAAGATAGCGTGCACCGCTTTGCCGAGAGCGTGTAGCAAACACACACGCACACGTGCTTACTTCATGCTACGCAAGGAGATGGTCGCAGTTCCATGTCGCAGGTGGGGGGCTCAGCCCCCCCACCCCCCTGTGGCTCCGCCCCTGATGACAATGCCCCCCCCCACCCCGGCCCTGCGCGAGTCACCGAGTGGCCCAAATCGCCGTCGAGTACCGTCCAGTGTGAGGGATCGCCGCTGCGCCGCTGTCCATTCTGCAGATTCTGGCACCCAGCCACTTTCAAACCCGTTCCCTGCATTGAAGGGGAAGTCTGCTGTGGACAGCAGTGGAGGATGCCTCCACAAATATGGATGTCGCCTGATACGGCTGGTTGTAATTGCCGGTGAAATGTCACGGTGCTCCAATGGTAAGTGTGGTGGGTTCACTCTCCAACACACCGGCGTGCTGTACCAGTAACGAATTAACCATGTTTTGTTGACGTGACGAGCCCGACTAATTGGCTGTGTCGGGTGGTGGCGGGTTCTCACGACACATTTATATATTTACGTGATTTAACCCCCCCCCCCTATTACGGCTTCACGAGTCAATCGGCGGAGAGCGCCACGGACAGGGCGAGAGGCAACCCGCTCCTACATGACAATCACGAGCGGAGCCAGGATTTTGACTTTGGGGGGGCTGACTTCTTCAATATTCTGAGATGTCTCAGTGTGTGCATGTTTTCCAATGGGCGCCACAAATGTATAAAATAAATTTTATTGGATTTGAACGCGGAGTTTATTAACAGGTCGGAGCCGCTGATGTGGCTAATAAGTTCGATAAGTTCGAAAGGCTGCCGCTAAAGCAGCCTGCAGGGCAGCACACAAGGTGGCAGCCTGCAGGGCAGCACACAAGGTGGCAGCCTGCAGGGCAGCACACAAGGTGGCAGCCTGCAGGGCAGCACGAGGTGGCAGCCTGCAGGGCAGCACAAGGTGGTAGCCTGCAGGGCAGCACACAAGGTGGCAGCCTGCAGGGCAGCACACGGTAGCAGCCTGCAGGGCAACACGAGGTGGCAGCCTGCAGGGCAGCACGAGGTGGCAGCCTGCAGGGCAGCACACAAGGTGGCAGCCTGCAGGGCAGCACAAGGTGGCAGCCTACAGGGCAGCACACAAGGTGGCAGCCTGCAGGGCAGCACACAAGGTGGCAGCACAAGGTGGTAACCTGCAGGGCAGCACGAGGTGACAGCCTGCAGGGCAGCACACAAGGTGGCAGCCTGCAGGGCAGCACAAGGTGGCAGCCTACAGGGCAGCACACAAGGTGGCAGCCTGCAGGGCAGCACACAAGGTGGCAGCACAAGGTGGTAGCCTGCAGGGCAGCACGAGGTGACAGCCTGCAGGGCAGCACAAGGTGGCAGCCTGCAGCATTTTGCAGCAGCTGGATATCCGGTTATCCCGATTACCGACTTTCCCAAAATTTCAGGGGGGGGCTGAGCCCCTCCCAGCCCCCCCTTTCCCCCCCGTGGCTCCACCCCTAATGACAATGCCCCCCCCCCCGGCCCTGCGCACTGCACGAGTCACCGAGTGGCCCAAATCGCCGTCGAGTACCGTCCAGTGTGAGGAACTGTCGCTGCGTCGCTGTCCATTCTGCAGATTCTGGCACCCAGCCACTTTCAAACCCGTTCCCTGCATTGAAGGGGAAGTTTGCTGTGGACAGCATTGGGACAAAAGTTGCCTCCTGTGAGGAAATCCAAAAGCTGCGGGATCATTATGAGGATCGCATTGTCAAAGAGGGTGACCGTTGAAAAAAGAATGATGTTCTCAATAATGGGACCCATTTTTGCCAGTATCAAAGTATGAAAAAGAAGTAATATTTAAAAAAAAACTTTATTTAAAACACGCTTTCATGAAATGTACCGTACTAGTAATGTCAGAACTCCACGACTCCAGGAAGTGGCCCAGAAGCTTGGCCACAACGTAACGGGGACCCGTGGGCAATTACAGCCAACGTGAGTTGAGCGTGGACAATTATACCCAAGCCGAAACATTACATATACAAAAAAAATGTTTAAAAATATATTTTTTTATTTGTAATAATATAATATAGTATTGTCATCAGTATGACATAAGTATACCAAGTTTCCAGTCGATACCACATTGGGAAGTTGGTTAAAATTTCGTTACAAGATTTGAGTTAATAAAAAGCGTGTAATAAGAACAGATTGACCCTTTCTGGCAATAAAACAGGTGTTAAGATGTTCAAACACCAAACAGGAATCAAGTTGGCATTTAACCACACGTACTTGTTGTGAACATGCAAAACAAACACGCTCTGATACTAGATGGCATTGTCTTTGAACCTGATTGTGCCTACACCAGAGACATCGGCCTTATTTAGGGCCCAATCTCACCACCGGTGTCAGGCCAAAGAACACCAAAAAAGAATTTCGCAGATACGGCGTCACTTTGCTATTAACACCGCGAGCCGATTTGTGTCGCCTCGAGCCCCACGCCATCGCTGACGGCATCATCCGCCCTTTTTCGTTGTCCGCCGTCTCTCAGCCTTCACCCCCAAGCCCCTCCCTGTAAAGAAACTACTCCGTATGAAGAAATATACCGTGCCGCACAGCACAATATATTATTAACGTACAGTATTTTGGTGATTCTAGATTTGAAGCTTTCGTGACTGCAAGGATCCATATACTCTTTGGTTCTATTCGGTAAAGTGACGTAGGTAAAAAATAAAACAACAAAAATCACGACGTTTCGGCCACAACACAAGTGGCCTTCATCAGGTGAAGGGACCGTGCTGTCACGAAGACAGCGTTGGAATTAAAGTAAGAGCTTTCAACAGACAACGGGACAAGAAGTCACAGCTCATCGAGACGCTGACCTTGCTCAAAAGATGCCGCGATCACAAGGTAATACCCATCGCGTTCACACTCACATCTGCTGCTGTATCCTCACCGAATTCTAAAAAAGATTATCTTTAAGGCCAGCCTATGTTTAATCTCAGAGAGGATAAGACTACTCCGTTTTGAACTCGATACTTTAGACACTCTCCTACAAGCTCATTTAATGTTAACACAAAAAATGTCACCTTCTGATTGGAACCACGTAGACAACATGACTGCTTCTTCTGCTGATTCACTTTCAGTCAAATGCAAAGCTAACCTGATTTCTAAATTCAACCACTTATCGAAGAAGAACCCAGTCCCACATATAACAAAACCAGACGTTAACAAAATCGTCATTAATCAGAGTAACACCCCGATTTCGGACAATCTGAAAACAGTACTGGCTAGAGGGCTAAATTTTGCTGTCACCCCGAAACATATTCCTGTAGATGATATCATCTCTCAGGTCGATGTAGCTCTCAAAGGCATAGGACACATCCAAGCAGACGTTGCGAGAGCTGAAATAGCCACTATTCTTAAGAATGCTAAGAAACCCATTAGCAACATCAGCAAAAATGAATGCTCTGAACTCGCGAATTTAAAAAAACAAGTGATATAGTCATCCTCTCAGCCGACAAAGGCAACGCCACTGTAATTATGGATAAAGATTCGTACAACAACAAAATCCAGAACCTACTCAACGATGGAAGTTACTCAAAAATAAAAAAATGACCCTACTAATAGCCTAGCGATAAAAACCAACAAGATCATCACAAGTTCGACCTCCCTAATCGAACCAACTAAACGTCCCTCCCTAAAATCTTCTGCTGCAAGACCCCCTAGATTCTATGGTCTCCCCAAGATTAATAAAGAAGGCACTCCACTACGACCCATCGTATCCACGATCAACTTCCCTACCTATAAGCTAGCACGTTTTCTATCAGATACCTTGCTACCTTTCACTGGCAAGACCTCCTCAGCAGTACTTAACTCAGCCCAATTGGTCTCTATGGTCAAAGACGTTGTACTGTCCCCTGACGATATCCTTGTCAGCTTCGATGTGGTCTCTCTGTTCACCAAGGTCCCAGTACCTGATACCATTGAAATAATTGAAAATTTGGTACAACATGGACTAGACCCCGATACACCTGCGCTGGTTAGACACTGCCTCACCAATACATATTTTACTTGGAACGGCACCTTCTACAAACAAAATGAGGGTACCCCCATGGGTTCTCCCTTATCACCAGTGATAGCCAATGTTTTCATGGAGAAATTTGAATCAGACGCCATCCAGACTTCCACCCACAGACCTTCGCTGTGGAAGAGATATGTGGATGACACTTTCGTCATTTGGCCACATGGCCTCCCAGCTTTGAACCTTTTCCTACACCACATCAATTCCAGACATCCCGCCATCAAATTCACCATGGAAGTGGAGAAAGATGGCAAGCTACCATTCTTAGATGATCTGTTTGAGAGGAGACCTGATGGCTCATTTGAGCATTCTGTCTACAGGAAACCCACCCACACAGATTCCTACTTGAAACCTAATTCCCACCACCACCCAGCTCAAAAGAATTCTCTCATCAAAACGTTATACCACAGGGCTCATTGCATTTCGGACCAACACCAACTGACCAGTGAATTAAAACATGTACACCTGGCCCTCAAGAGAAACGGATACTCTGACCGTACCATCCGCTAAGCTGTTTCTCCCTCCATACAGAAACAACCACTTGATACTCCGGTCAAAACCATCACACTACCATATATGGCAGGCATTACTAAAAAGATCTCCAAAATTCTAAACAAACACAAGATCCTGGTCCGGTTCAATACAGTACACAAAATCCGTGACCTGATCCCATCCATGAAGGATGTCATTCCTGACTTACAGTACCCCGGGGTTTACAAATTGAGCTGCACTTGTGGTGATTGCTATATCGGGGAGACGAAGCAACATGTCTCTGACCGAATTCGCGAGCACAAATCAAATTTAAAACACGGCAGAACGAATTCTTCTGCCGTAGCTGACCACTGTTACAACGCTGTTGGTGATCACGATATAATTTTCTCCGATACCAAGGTCCTTTGCAAACCCACAGGTTATCATCAGAGATTTGTCCAAGAGGCAATTCAAGATTTACAAACACAGACACAATTTCAACCGAGAAGATGGCTTCAAATTAAGCAACCATTGGAAAGATGTTCTAAATAGAACCAAACGTTAAAGGATTTTTTAATGGTACAGTATGTTCATTCAATTAGTGGCATCCCAAACTCTCACGGTGGTGCTAATGTATCTTTGATTCTATTTGCGAGCTTGCACAGCTTTACATTGTATGCTAATTCCTTTGTCAAGGCGTCTTTTCTGTTTACCCACTCACAGCTTAAAGGAGGCGACCTGCGCTTGACTTTTTTCACTCCAGCGCTGTCCTCCGGACAGGTTGGTCCCTTCACCTGATGAAGGCCACTTGTGTTGTGGTCGAAACGTCGTGATTTTTGTTATTTTATTTTTTACCTACGTGACTTTACCCAATAGAACCAAAGAGTATGGATCCTTGCAGTCACGAAAGCTTTAAATCTAGAGCTGTGGGTGATCACGATATAGTGTTCTCCGATACCAAGGTCCTTTGCAAACCCATAGGTTATCATCAGAGATTTGTCCACGAGGCAATTCAAGATTTACAAACACAGACACAATTTCAACCGAGAAGATGGTTTCAAATTAAGCAATCATTGGAAAGATGTGCTAAATCATACCAAACATTAAACAAATTTTCAATGGTACAGTATATTTATCCAAGTAGTGATATACCAAACTTTCATGGCAGCTTATTTCTCTTCAAAACAACGTTTGCATTGTCAAATTCCCCTCCCCCCCGTGTTAAGTGTTCTATCAGCACTTTAAGTGTTCTATCAGCACTTTATGCTAATTCCCTTGTCGAAGCGTTTGGTTTCCTCCCACACAGCTTAAAGGACGCGACCTGGGCCTGACTTTCTTAATTCCAACGCTGTCTTCGTGACAGCACGGTCCCTTCACCTGATGAAGGCCACTTGTGTTGTGGCCGAAACGTCGTGATTTTTTTTTTAAACCTACGTGACTTTACCGAATAGAACCAAAGAGTACAGTATTTTGGTGATTGCTTTGATTGACGGCGTTTTGATATTCGTCATCGCACCTTTTAGGAACGCATCCCTGAACGTAAACCGGGGGGGGGGGGGGGGGGGGGGTATTGCTGCATTGTTGTAGTTTTATTCCATCAATTTGGCTAATCTCTCTCATCAAATAGTCGATACAGGCAATGAAATCATCGGACTCTTCATTTCAACGTGAAATGACCCAGGAAAAGCGCATTCGCCGATTGCTGCAGAGGTTCCCAGTTCAGACCCCGGCAGGCCTCCCTGGTTAATATTTGCACGTTCACTAGCAGTAAAATACACGCCGGCTGCCTCACAGTGGGTGTTAAAAGATCCTGCGATGTGGTTCAAAAGGGAGTAGGCCATTTTTGTGCCAGCGTCATGGTCCACATTTGAACAATGACCTGCAATTACCCGGTTGGGAATGCATTGCTGTGTGACGGCTGCAGACAATGATGATCGCCTTGGTCTATGAGAAAAGCACGAACACCAAATCTATTCAAATAATATTATTATTGGTGGCCTCTCACTTGATATGAAATCAGCCTGTGAATTGTGAATGTCAAAAGGTTTATGACATTGGCATTTTCAAGTCTGCTATCATTTTACCCCGTACATTTAAGTGTGCTAAAGTTATGCAATGCAAATAATTGTCACTGTTGCAGTTTTGCATGAGACAGCTGATTATAGGTGGGTTGCTGACTAGGTAACTGAACCTGCAATTCTTGGCCTGCCTCGAGTCGTGACACTTTGTACTCTTGGCTTTTGTGAGTTGCTGAGCCCAAAAAAACCACATCGGCCTTTTCACAACCGACCTCGTGCCCGCGGTCACCCACGGCAGACAAGAGTGTGCGGATTCGCACGAAGGAATGTTTGTGGTCACACACAAGTTACCTTGTTTAGAGTCAGCCCGGTCAAAGGCAGGGCAAGCGTAAATGATATACCCTGGGTCATTCCGGCCTGCCATTATGATCTTGCGAATTGCAAGTTGTCGGATGATTATGACCATGTTTTGAGGAGGCAGGCAGCGGGGCAGTGGTTAGACCACCGTACTTTGAACCCGGCGACCCGAGGTCGATTCCTGTCCCGCGGCTAAACATCAGTGGTGATATCTGAACTGGTCCTGGGCTTCCCCAAACTCCCCCCCGCCCATCACCAACCCGCATGAAACAGCGTGGTAAAGTATGGGGGGGGGGGGGAGGGGGAGAGGCATTCATCCAGCAGTAGATTGACAGATGGTTGTAAATTACGTTATGTTTTAGATTTGAAGCTTTCGTGACCGCAAGGATCCATACTCTTTGGTTCTAAAACAACAAAAATCACGACGTTTCGGCCACAACACAAGTGGCCTTCTTCAGGTGAAGGAACAGAACTGTCAATTGAAGTGCTGTCGTCCCGACAGTTCTGTTCCTTCACCTGAAGAAGGCCACTTGTGCTGTGGCCGAAACGTCGTGATTTTTGTTGTTTGATGTTTTTACCTACGTGACTTTACCGAATAGAACCAAAGGTTACGTAATATTATTAAATGTTACTATTATTGTGATATTTTATTACCCACCTCAGCAAGTGCTCCATCGTGCTCTGTAGGGTGAGTCACCATATCAACCACCTGAACAATTGTAGCCCTTGAAGTAGGGCAATATTGAATTAAGCTAAACAGGCAACATTAACGCGGTGTTTATTGAGTACGCATATACCGATGACGGGGGCTGACGTGGTCGAGCATCTTGTTTTGTCAGAGATGGACTCAAACCTCGGTCACATTGCAGGATCTTGCTGGGCCCCAGCACAGTGCTGGGGATACACGGCCACTATGAGGCCTCCGATTCAGCCAACATTCACAAGAAAATTCAATGCGACAAGCGCCGTTGAGATTTGGGGATTTAACGACCATCAGTTTACTTCGAGGGCCCTTTCTGTCAAAATCTTAGGTCAATGAAAATCAATGATGTGTGCTGGGTTTCAGCCAGGGCGGTGCTCACATGCATATATTATCACCCCGCCCCCCATCAATGCTAGACCCATCTATCGTATGACACGTGCTGAGCTATTGCCAATAGAAAACAGCAGATAAGCAAGCCAGCACGTGGGCCGATGAGCTCAATTAGGCAAATTATTGGGTCAGACATATGAATAAAAGAATCAGAATGTTAACCTCATTCGCTTAACGACACATCATAAGCAATAAAATGACTCTGATTAGCGTACGGTGCAAAAGAAGTTCGACAAACAGAGGTGGTTTTTCGTACTCACTGCATGCAAACCCGCAAATATTTGACACAGGTCAGCCACCTTTTGAGAAGACAAGTCAGGGCCAACTTTCACCCGTGTCTGTCCCGGATCAGCAACCCGGAAAACATTTCCACGCCCGGCACACCACCACCACCACCACATCCAGTATACCTATTGCTGTGGCTGCGGCTGCTGGTCACGTGCCCACTCCAGCCAACCGGCGGCCCGAAATACACTTTGGTGAGAAATACGAGCTGCGAAACAAGGAGCGTGGAAAACCAACGGGGCTCACCTCACCTCACCTCGCCTCGCATCATCACCTGAAAGTGGCGACGCCAGTGAGGAGGCACTGCGGTGACCTACCGTGTAGCGCTTGGTGCCTTCGCACACCTCCTCTGTGCTGTGGATTTCGGCGGCGAGGCCCATGGCGCCTGTGGTCCCGGCGACCGGCGGCGGCGGCGGCGGCGGTGTGCGTCGCGGTGTCGGTCCGCCTCCCCGAGGTCGTGGAGAAGGAGGTGGCGGTGGGTCGCAGGAGCAAAGGGGCCGCTCTGTCATTCACCCGCCCGCCACCCCACCCACCCCCAATGGTGATGTCGAGGAGCGACCTTTGGCCGGTTGAGGTAGCCACACCATTGCCTTATCGGAGAGCATGCGGCGTGCTCCACCCGCTCTCCGTGGCACCCGCCCAGCTCTTTTATGTACAACTTGGTGCTGAACTTGACACGGGATTGACAACAGTAAAAAAAGAAAACTAGACGTAACGTTTTTTTACAATGCGCCACCTCCAGTGTCGTGAGCCCGTGATCTATCCGCTGCGGGATGAAGGCCTCCCAAAGCCAATGCCTACCCTCGCGCTATCACAAACAAGCCATTTAGCTCCTGCACATGAGCAGATTTCACTTCTCCATCTCTTTTTTGTCAATGTCCTCTCAAGCAGGCATTCTTTATTTGGCTGCCATTCCACAGGTTAGCTTCTCTGTCTGCTCGGGACTCCTAGTCTGTCTCATTGACCTGGACATCGAGATGCCCGAACCTTGCATTTTTCTCCACGCTTTGAGGATCCCTGTGCACTGCTCACGGTCAATGAAGATCTTAATGATAGTGGGCAAACCTCGGCAAAGTTACATGGGCAGAGCATTCAAGGAAATACCTGTTGACATCGTGGTGGGACAGGGGTGTTCTCTGTCCCGAGCCTTATTAGGCATTTTTTTTATTTTATTACTACGTAGTTTGAAAAAGCGTAACAAGGATTTACAAGTGAATTCCATTGGTAGATTGATAAAATGCGTGGCCAATTTATGTGCTTAGTGCGGCGACGGTACGGCTCCTTACTGGACAGCCATGTTACGTACGCTGATAACCTGCTAATTGCTGCTCACTCTGAGGCGCTGGAGCCTCTGCATCCGAATGTAGAAGAGTTAGTGCCTTGCCGTCAGCACGATTAAAACAAAGCACCTGCTTGGGTACTTTGTGGCATCAAACACCCCACTCCTCAACTCTCCATGAGTTATTCGGCAGTGTAAAGAAGGCTGGAGGAGTTTCCGCACATGGCAAAGGTGCTCATGGGATTTGCTTTCATCCTCATGAGGCTTCAGGATATAATGTCCTCTCTACTCTATGCTTGACACCACTGTGGTGACATCACTGCCACTCAGTGGAAAACACTGGTTGTTGTTGCTGTTGTTGTGTGTGTGCGTATGGGTTTGTGAGTACAGCAAGCATGCATTGGCATCATCATTTTGTTGCATCATCAACATTATCGACCTCAATATTGTCATTGGCACCATTTACCCTAGAAGGGAAATAAATGTGCCCGTTCAGCATATGTAAACTTTACTCATTGGTTCTATTGGGTAAAGTCACGTAGGTAAAAAAACGTGACTTTACCCAATAGAACCAAAGAGTATGGATCCTTGCAGTCACGAAAGCTTTAAATCTATGTAAACTTTGTTTAAAATGTATTTCATAGAAATTAGCTTTAAATAAGATGGTGCCTTTAATGATAATTGTCATTCACCTTCATAAAAGGGTGATTCACCGGCTTCGTCCTGCGCAGCTGTGCACCTTCACAAAACACACCAAGAGTCCAAATTATTTTCTGTTCCAATGCGCACTGGGGCAGTGCTCATATCCTATTTTCAGCTCTGAGCCAGCGGTGCCAATTCCACATTACTATGGCGGGGGAAAGTTTAACCACTGAGGTCATCACAGCTAAATGCTGTTCATGAGATCACACCATCACTTCCTTCGTTCTGCTAGATCTCACGGTCGGTGAAAAAGTCTCATCTCGAGATTAATTTGGCACCTGTCCATAACTCCATTTGTTTTCCCCTATTATCCACACCATCATGGATAACTGAAAGGTGCTCATGTGCAGAGGACATAATCGTGGATAGCAAGTCACGAAAAAAATGGACTGTAAATGTGAGAGATTTCCTTCCACATGAAACGATGTATGGACATTCACTCTTCAAAACGTGAAGAGAATGCCATCTAGCATTAAGTAACAGATGCTCGGTGAGACTGGCAGTTTTGTGTTCCGAGACCATTCCCTGATATGGTGCGATGCTCTGCCGAGTTCTAGGACATGTATTTGTTCTCATCACGATGATGACACGGTTAGGATATCATTGGTGAAAAACATCCACAAAACATTTTTTCAGAGTGGGCAAGCCCAAAGGGTCAAATGGGGTTTCCAGGGCCACAGGAATCCACTGCAGATGCGAGAGAATTTGCTGACTACAGAAAACGCTGTGTTCTACAGCTCACGCGCAGCCATGGGTTCACGGCAGCATGGAGACAGACTTTGTCACGTGTTTTTTTATTTCTCTCTAAATTCAAAGGTCACCCTGTTTTGATTATTGGCCCATGAATGTGCCAGGTTTTGTTCAGTCTGTCTCAATCAAGGGCACAGTCTGGAAAAAAAAAGTGCCGTACGGTTTGTGTACAATTACATTCTGACTCGCCCCTCGCTGAACGTCTGTGAAAAAGGGCTCTATAGCTCATCGGATTCCTCCAATATAAATATTCTGATCATGTGTTGCAGTGCCAAATGCGGCCGTCAGTGTGGTTGCATTGCCTGTGGAATACTTTAACCACCAAGCATGAACTTCTTGGCTTTTACTTCTGCATGAACTGCACAATCACGACATAAGTCAGTATCCTTTGTCCTACCAGATAAATTATGCCAGGCTGAGTTTACTTTGAAGCAATCACGGGAAGTGTCAAAGACTTGTTAGATTAGGTTTTCCCATTTTTTTCTGGCAACAAAACAGGTGTTAAGATGTTAAAACACCAAAATAAAAGCTTTTACAAGGAATCACGTCTGCATTAACCACAATACTTGTATTTTGGTGTGGACGAATCAGTTTCAAAGACAATGCATATATTATAAGAGTATGTTTTTTGTTTGCATTCTGACCACAAGTATTGTGGTTAATGCAGACATGATTCCGTTTCAGTTTGGTGTTTTAACATCTTAACACAGCTGTTTTGGGTGTTTTAACATCTTAACACAGCTGTTTTGTTGCCAGAAAAAAAGGGGAAAACCTATTCTCATATTTTGGCACTGGCAAAGGAGGTGCCATGATGTCAGAGACTTGCTCGTTGGGGGTCATGTACGTACGTATGTTGAACTTCTTTAGCACCGTACGTAGCCAACCATGCTAATCGGAAGAAGGAGGGAAGGACAACAAACTAAAGATAAAATGCAATTCTAAAGAATTACATTTTCAATTTAGAGGAATGGGACAGACCCAGGTCCTATGGATTGACTGACTGAGATGATTCGGCAGACGCACCAGCTGTGCCCCCTACTGTGCCAATTAGCTGCATTTTAGTCACCCAGGGCTCCGCTCGTTGTTGTGAGCACTCTTCCCTCCGCTGTTGTTGGAGGGCGACTGCCTCCATATCCATGAAGGCTGCTCTTGACACCGCTGGTACCACCAGTCTTCGGCAAGGCCACTCATCTCCACATCCTTCTGTACCACATAAGCCCACCTCTTCTCTAGATCGTGCCGCACCCGTTTAGCCCCCTCAATCTGGCCAATCAGATGCTGCTTGGGCATGCGGTGGCTGGGCATGCGGGCTACATGACCCAGCCAACGCAGCCTCGCGTGTCAGAGGAGCGCACCAATGAGACAGTTTCCAGATATGTCAAGGACCTTTGAGCTCCTCACACAATCCAGCCTGGTGGCACACACACACACGTGCATGAATGTGTTGCCAAGCAGGATCCTGCACTATCAAGGTGAACTGTCCATGCAGTGGAACACACAGGCATGTGATTGCCAGTCTCCACCAACTTTGCCTCAGACAGTGCTAGCAGTGAGTTTCCGAAGCTCCAGGCTCCACCTCGGCTGCTCGCTGTGCCCTCGCTGAGCGGCTTCGGAAAGAGTTACGGGATTTCTCGGCACTGCTGGGTGAGGTGATCCTGTGCTCATGGGTTTCTCATCATTTACAGAAAGTGTTGCCTATAGGAGGGGTTCCCATAGTGTGTCGAGGTAAGCCCTCTCCATTGATGGGCTCTCAATAGGAATAGAGTGGCAGTGATGTGGTGAGGCCTAATGAGGGTAAAACTAAGTCTACGGTTGTCTGTTTCACTGCTGCTTGTGGGAACGGCCACATTGTCAACTCTTCTTTATCTGGTGGCCTCAAACATCAAGACGGCCACTCGTACAACTCCATTGAGTTGGTGCTGTGGACAAGGCCTTAGAACATTGTACAGGTACTCCTTGGCATAAGCGATAGATGCGTTCCTGGAAAAAGTGCGTGTATCTCAAAATTGCGTGACGTCAAAAGCAATTTTCCCATAAGAAATAATGGTGAAGGAGGGAGTTAGGGGATTTCATTCACACCCGCAGACATAATTGCCTATATTACCCTAGCCTCTATGAATACACGTGTGTGCACGTGTTCCGCGCGTGTGTGTACATGTTCCGTGCGTGTGTGTACACATGTTCTGCGTGTGTGTACATGTGTACACACACACAGGGAAAACGTGTACACACATGCGCGTGGAACACGTGTACACACACGCGCAACACGTGTACATGTACACAACAGCACAATGAGAGACGCGGGACAAAGGGAAGAAATGCTGTGCAATATAGCACACGAGTTATCGTACCCCACTGGCTGCTGGCAACGCCATTGAGTGGCGGTGCCAGGCTAGGGTGGCATATGTCACGTTGCGGATTGTGTTATTCCGAAAATTGCCTCGCGAATGTCAACAAAAGGTCTAAATCCAAATCGCGTGTCATTCCTAAATTGGCGTCCCGCAAAGGTGCGTAAACCGAGGATTGCTCGTCCCTGTAACAGAGGTACCAGGGACGAGCGGCCAGGGGAGGCAGGGGAGGCAGGGGAGGCAGAGCCCCAGCTGTCATGCTCCAATGGAAATAGCGGTTACGAATTTTTTTTAATAATCAAATTAACAAAAAATATTAAGATGTTTCCACTGATCTGTGTTTAAATGTCATTTCTGTACGATGCCAATCATTTTTGTAGTCAAAATCGCCAAATTTGCGGAGCTCCGCTGCAAATACAGCGAGAGACGAGAGGTGAGGCAGCGACGAGCTCAGCCTCCCCTCTGATTGCGCAACCCCTCAGTAACTGGATGGAGCGCGGGCAGTAAGCGCGTGCCTGTTACTATCTCTCTGTGTGTCACCAATGTAATGTTTGTAGACTCCTTCATTTCATGTCCTCGCCTTCCATACTCCAGGTAACTTATTTCACGTACGTGTATAAAGATATTTAGGCTCGCTGGTCTCGTCATGAAACTGCAATGAAAAAGCACCAGGGGAGGCAGCTATCACATCTGCCTCACTGAGGGGGATGTGTCTAGCACGCCCCCCTCAGTGAGGACACGCCCCCTCCTTGAGCCCACGCCCCCTCAGTGAGGCCACGCCCCTCGGTGAGGACACGCCCCCTCCTTGAGGCCACGCCCCCCTCAGTGTGTGAATCTGGCTCTGACACTCGCCAGTGCCTCCCCAGCCATTGACCTCAACGCACGAGGTAATGCGGTGGTCACGTGACACGCATGCAAGGCAGAATGGGAGTGGGGACTTCCTGCCATTTGTGGGCCGCACACCTCCCTGTGTGTTTTGAAGTCTGTACAATTTCAAGGTGTTGGCTCTTCATCATGCTTCCAGTATCTGATGGCTCAAACCTACAGCCAGGCTATTCAACGGGGTCCCATGCTCACGAAATATCCCACTCTTGAGAAAATTATCTGAAATTACATCACTTTATTGTTTGAGCATCCCCTTTGCACAGGAATCACGTCGGTTATGATGTCACCGAGTCTTAAACACAAGTTACGCACGGCGATCTCCGCGTCACCACGTTGGGCATTAGCCTTTTGATCCTGTGCAAAATGTTTCAGTGTCAATCACGCCAACGTATTTGTATTCTCTCATCAGCCGAGTGGGTCCAAAGCTCTCCGGTACCTGGGCAGATGGGGTGTCGCTCATGAGGCCTGTGGGTGGGTGGGTGGGCGGGCAGTGCCACCAGGAACCATGCCAGAGGATGAAGATTTGGAGGCCCCCCTCCCCCCACCGCCCCCACATCTGTGTGGAAAATGAAAGCTGGGTCATGAACCGTGTGGCTATATACTACCTCTGAACAGCATGCCACGACAGTCACAGCTGATATGTCGTGGCCTTGGCAAAGAGATTGTAAATGCAGACTTGGGCACACTGCGGGGCCGATAGCTATGGAGGTTGAGCAACACATTGGCTGAGCGAGCTCCTCTATGGGGCGTATAAAAACATCATTAGGTAAGACATTTATTGCTTGCTCAGACCAAAAAAAAAACATCAGCATCTGATCTGATAAATTTAGTGGCTTTTGAATAATTAAAGTGTCAAGGTGATTTGAAGATCATAAACGAGATTGACTTGATCCTATAAAACATAGCATTGCTGCAAGGCTTGCAATGGTTTTTATTGGAGCTAAACTTAGCGAACTTTATTATCCGTGAGCTGTACGGTCAGCAAAAACACAATCTCCAAGCAAGATTATTGCCACTACCTGGAGACGCACGTAATTTTGGCTATTCACGAGCTCCAGAGTATTTTTTGCTCTCCTCTTTCACTCTGACCAGACGTGTTGGAAGAGGTGGGCGTACCCACACATTACCCCACCACACACGGCCGGCTGATCGACTTAACGAGGTCCACCGCCATTGGCGTAGTGGCGACATTATCAGCTCAGGGGGTACGGCAATCGGGTCAGGTGGGGCCCCAATTTTTTTTATTTGTCTCGCTAATCACATTATTAAGCATTTTCATACAAATACATTGAAAACCGCGTTTTAAATAACATTTTTATTTTACACTGTTGTTGAAAGTATATCTTATGGTGGTTGACAAAGGGGCCCCAAACTCGTAGCTTTGGCCACCAGGGTGGGGGGGGGGTGCAAGGCAGCCCCTGTCTGCCCCAAACTCCTTATGCTACTCCTGGTGTGCCCATTTACACTGGGGCACACCGCCGAGAAAGAAGGACTTCAGAAACTTTCCCGGTGAGAATCGTGTTGCTTGTTACTACGGCCAAGTCCAGACATCGAACTCAGGATCGCGAGCCCAGCGGCACGCCACACAAAACCAACGGCGTCTCCCCTATCACACAGCCCATGTATGCATGTTGAACTTCTTTCCCACCGTACGTGGCCAACCGTGCTAACTTTGCGCCCTGCCGGATTTCTCTTTGAATTGCCGCAGGGCCTCCGCTGAATAAGTCGCATCTCCACAGCCTCTCACGAAGATCACGAGGGCGACAGGGTGGGGTCAGCTTACTGTGTTAAGAACAGAATCCCGTGTCCCATTAAGCAACAACAAAAAAACCAGCTCAGACCAACTCACACGCGGCAAACACAAACGGCAGAGGTCAACGCACCGCTCTTGAACGTCACGAGCATGCCGGCGCTGCTGGCCGTCTGACCGGGCGGTCGGGCATGCGGGCGTGCGGGCGTGCGGGGCCGGCCAGCGGGCGGGTGGGTGGGCACATCGATGGTTTTGGCACCGTCTGGTCCCGACCAAATTGGAACGAGGGGAACCCGAGTGTGCCTGCTTGCTCCCACCGCTGCATGCGTCGGCACGTGGCGGCGTGCGGCAGAAGCGCGTCTTACGCAACCTATCTGGAGCACAAGGCAGGCCAAAACAAAAACCAATGCCCTTCAGCTTAGAGGGCTTGGTTCAGCACTGCCACTCCCCCCACCCACCCACCCCCCACCAAATACTGCACTGACATCTTTGCGCAGCCAGTCTGCTTGGCGGTTACAGTTTTCAAACATGTAACAAAAACACTGCCATCGTGATGATGTTGATGATGACGATGATGATTCACCCGCCTCTACTACAAACCTATTTAGGGTCGGCTATTGTCTTCGGCAGTGGCCTTTAAGAATAGAACACAAATTTACAAGAGGCATACTATTTATTTAAATATTTGCCTATCATTTCTTGTTCCTTAGAAGGCAACGTTATGTCAAAACAACAACAGCCAGAATAATTGCAGTGAGATAGCTGAAGACAATATTTTACAATGGGTAACCTAAATTGTGGGAAGAAAATATAAATATTATGGGCATATATTTGCACGGTTGGCTACATATGCTGTGAATGAAGTTCAACATACATACATCAATATAATGCATTCCACAAATAGTCACGACTGTGGCTGTGGAAAATATAACAAGTAACATAAATAAGCGGACAACCTGCATCCTTCCCTCATCTCTCTCCACATCAAAAACAAAAACATGTTTTACACATCACAATGCCACAAAAGCAAACTGTGTCATCAGCAGTGGCTGATCCAGTAATACCAATTAAACACCTTATCAATACAAACAATTATTTTGATTTGAAGCTTTCGTGACTGCAGGAATCCATACTCTTTGCTTCTTTCGGTAAAGCCACGTAGGTAGAAAAAATATTTTTCAACCTACGTGACCTTACCGAAAGAACCAAAGAGTATATTTACTTAAATTGTTTACGTTGCAAGATTTATACAGTGAGGGAAAAAAGTATTTGATCCCCTGCTAATTTTGTACGTTTGCCCACTGACAAAAAAATGATCAGTCTATAATGTTAATGGTAGGTTTATTTGAACAGTGAGAGACAGAATAACAACAACAAAATCCAGAAAAACGCATGTCAAAAATTTTATGAATTGATTTGCATTTTAATGAGGGAGATAAGTATTTGACCCCTCTGCAAAACATGACTTAGTACTTGGTGACAAAACCCTTGTTGGCAATCACAGAGGTCAGACGTTTCTTGCAGTTGGCCACCAGGTTTGCACACATCTCAGGAGGGATTTTGTCCCACTCCTCTTTGCAGATCTTCTCCAAGTCATTAAGGTTTCGAGGCTGACGTTTGACAACTCGAACCTTCAGCTCCCTCCACAGATTTTCCATGGGATTAAGGTCTGGAGACTGGCTAGGCCACTCCAGGACCTTAATATGCTTCTTCTTGAGCCACTCCTTTGTTGCCTTGGCCGTGTGTTTTGGGTCATTGTCATGCTGGAATACCCATCCACGACCCATTTTCAATGCCCTGGCTGAGGGAAGGAGGTTCTCACCCAAGATTTGACGGTACATGGCCCCGTCCATCGTCCCTTTGATGCGGTGAAGTTGTCCTGTCCCCTTAGCAGAAAAACACCCCCAAAGAATAATGTTTCCACCTCCATGTTTGACGGTGGGGATGGTGTCCTTGGGGTCATAGGCAACATTCCTCCTCCTCCAAACACGGGCGAGTTGAGTCGATGCCAAAGAGCTCCATTTTGGTCTCATCTAACCACAATACTTTCACCCAGTTGTCCTCTGAATCATTCAGATGTTCATTGGCAAACTTCAGACGGGCATGTATATGTGCTTTCTTGAGCAGGGGGACCTTGCGGGCGCTGTAGGATTTCAGTCTACGGCGTAGTGTGTTACCAATTGTTTTCTTGGTGACTATGGTCCCAGCTGCCTTGAGATCATTGACAAGATCCTCCCGTGTAGTTCTGGGCTGATTTCTCACCGTTCTCATGATCATTGCAACTCCACGAGGTGAGATCTTCCATGGAGCCCCAGGCCGAGGGAGATTGACAGTTCTTTTGTGTTTCTTCCATTTGCGAATAATCGCACCAACTGTTGTCACCTTCTCACCAAGCTGCTTGGCAATGGTCTTGTAGCCCATTCCAGCCTTGTGTTGGTCTACAATCTTGTCCCTGACATCCTTGGAGAGCTCTTTGGTCTTGGCCATGGTGGAGAGTTTGAAATCTGATTGATTGCTTCTGTGGACAGGTGTCTTTTATACAGGTTACAAGCTGAGATTAGGAGCACTCCCTTTAAGAGTGTGCTCCTAAACTCAGCTCGTTACCTGTATAAAAGACACCTGGGAGCCAGAAATCTTTCTGATTGAGAGGGGGTCAAATACTTATTTCCCTCATTAAAATGCAAATCAATTTATAACATATTTGACATGCGTTTTTCTGGATTTTTTTGTTGTTATTCTGTCTCTCAATGTTCAAATAAACCTACCATTAAAATGATAGACTGATCATTTCTTTGTCAGTGGGAAAACGTACAAAATTAGCAGGGGATCAAATACTTTTTTCCCTCACTGTATACTAAATTTTCCAATGTTAATGCAATACTCAATTTGTGCAATGGTCCAGGGACACTGTAGAAGGGATGTCGCGAACAGGGTGAGCCGTGTGATTCGCTGCTGCGGGTTCTGGCCAGTGCCGGGTGATGTCAGGGGGTGTGTCTTGTTTGTTTACCTGTTGCTGGAAGGTGATGCCCCACATTTAATAGCACATACTTCTTTACATTATCCCCATGTCCAGCTTGAGCCAGTCTGCATGGATTTGCTATTTGAATCTTAACCCAGGAAGGCATCTTTAAGAGCCGTTTCAATCGACTTGGGATGTTTTGGAGAACAGCTGTGTTTGTTAATGTTCGTGTTGGGAGGAGAACACGTGCAGATTGGAAGGCCAGCTTCACGTGAAGGTCTGTACGATGCATTCGATGGTGCCAATTTGTAGGGAAGCTCCTCAAGAGTTTCACACACATGCCATGTGCATCATCTTGTTGCGATATTCCACCCTGTCATGAGGAATGACCATTGCCCTAAACGTTTCCCATTTCACTTTTCCTTTATGTTTTCGATTTAAAGCCAGAGTGGCTCTGACGAACATGCCCCGCTGTTGTTGATATCTGTGCCTTCTGTTATGTTTTGTATCGTATTTCCTTCAACACAACTAATACTGTGACCTCGACTAAATGGAATGAGTTCATTCGAATCCAGATTTCATCAGTAGAGCTAAATGCCCAAAAAAATACCCTTTTAACGGCCAGAAACTGATGGGACAACATTTTCGAGTGAACCAACTAAACAATGAAGGACTCTCAAGACCTAAATGTCGTCATTGCATCACAAGTTACAGCATAAATGGTTACGCTTGAGTTGCAGCAATCGACCACATGAAACATGGCCGCCTCGCCACCTTCATCAGTCAAGGCATAATGCGACAACCGGCACAGCTGGTCATATGTTGTATATAATCCCTCGAATTATGAATGGCCATCACTGCCAGCAGCCACCCACATGGCTTGTAATGAGGGTGACTTCAATAGCCACCACCCACACTGTAGATAAGTAACACTGAGTTGTATACAGCGACACTCACACAAGGCCTCACAGCACTTGACAACACAATCCCAGTAAAAAGCCTTAACATTAAAACTAAGCGTAAAACAACCCTACACTGACGGATATGCAAGATAAAAATAAATGTGTTTTCAGACGAGCCTTAAAAACTAACTAACGGACTGGGGCAAGAAAATGATGAAGCCGGGGAATTGAATTGTCGTTGGCACAAGGCACATTCCTTATATTTGACCATAAACGGCCAGGCACATTTTAGCCCAATGGAAAAAGGACAATAACCCAGACTTTTGCTTCATTTCAAAAGACAAGAATGGACAGCTCCAAAGATCCGAGACAGGCCGGCAGTCACACATATTGATTGGATTACTGATACCGGTGGTCATGACCTTAAAACCATGGGCGCATTGTAACTTTCAGAAGACCAACTGGACCGGCTACGAAAAAACTAACCGAAGCTCTATTGAAGAACCTGAAAACTTTGACAAATTCATAACAATTCTGACATCTGCCGAAAAAGACAACATCCCGAGGGGGCATCGGAAAAAGCTCTTCACCATGTTGGCAACCAGAAACAGAACTCTTGAAAAAGTTCATTAGAACCAGTGACCAGGGTAAGGGCACCACACTGCTGACTCCCTGAACTCTGCATTAAGAAAACGTTGGGAACACATCGCTGCAGACTTGGACTTTACTCACTCCATCCTGAGCTGCTGAAGAATCTGGGACTGTGTGGACAACAATGGCATATACACTTCTTCACCATCATACGCGGGACACGCAAAATCCCAAATTAATGGAAGCAAGTCTGAGTCATCATTAATCTGAAATACAGAAAGCCTCAAGAATATCCCATCATGCTACAGGCCAGTATCCCTCTTGTCCTCCACCTGCAAGCTGATGGAATGTGCCATGCTTGCTAGATATTCCCCCATTATCAGCCCCTAACGTCCTCCCAAACAAGCCAGATTTCCAACTGGCCACAGCTGCTGCGAACAGATCGTTGCCTTCACGACCCTGAATGAAACTGGTTGCCAGCATCAACAGAAAAACTGGCACAGCAACGATCATCGTCTCTGGTGCCTATGACACTGTTTGGCATCATGGCCTGCTGCTGAAGTTATCCAAACCCACCAGATGCCATTCTACTCTACACCTAATCAATGTGATGCTTAGCAAAACTGTACTTCCAGGCTACACCTCGCTGACAAACACAGCCACAAAATAATTACGAATAATGGCCTCCCTCAAGGCTTGGTACTGGCACCACCACTATTAAACATACACATGAGTGACCTGCCATGCACGTCATTACGCAAAATCACATATGGAGATGACATAGCTCTTGCTGGACAGCCCACATACCTCGAGGACATTGACACAACACTCCAACAGCTGATCGCTCTTCAGGGATCGTCCTTGCAGCATTCTAAAATCTCACCGAGATCCGGAAGAACGCCGGCGGACAGTCGAACAGCGTGCACGTCCAGACATAAACACCTCAATGGAGACCGTGACATCGCACCTCCTGGCTTTGACATTGATCTAAGAAACCGGGTGTAACCATCAGACACCATCAGAACATCAACAGGGCGCTGCAGACATAAATATATGGCCATCACAACCCAAACTATGGACCACAAAGCAAACCACTGTAGTCTGCGCTCCTTCAACGAACAGCGAAACTACAAAAACTCTCTCCTGAAGTCATTAAGATGTTTTTGGGTTATATTGCTAAATATAAATGTATCGTTAAACCCGCCACCACCTGACACAGCCGATTAATGAGGTTTATCACGTGAAGAAAACATGCCAATTCGTGACTAGTTCAGCACACCGGTTGTGTGTTGGAGAGTAAACCCACGTTTCGCCGGTAACGATAACCAGCCTCATCAGGCGACAGCCACAGTTGTGGTGAAATCCTCCTCCTGTGTCGGTCTTAAATAGACGGGGGATAAGTGTGATGTCATCACTTGTGAGCCAATCAGGTGCGAAGAGAAGGGGGGTGGGGGGTTAATCTCTCCTGAAGCCCTTTCGTGGATAGCAGACCTCGATATTGGCATTTAGCTCCTGAACATAATGCCATCATGTGCAAGAATAGAACTACCAACTTGGTAGCACAAAATATGCTTGGTTTATATTCTCATTTGTGGCCATTGCTGGCATTTTGGAACAACCCCGTTTACTTCCCTTAACATCGTAAATCTTTTTTTTTATTATTTTAATGTCTCCCTTCTACGTGACTTTACCGAAAGAACCAAGAATATCGTAAAATCTTCCTCAAAAAATATCCTAAAGCTGAAGATTACTGCTGGATACAGCCACATTTTCAAATGTTAACTTTTATCCTTACCATGTGTATTAATATCTTCTTTGGTTTTATATTCTTAGTTTTTTCGGTAAAGTCACATTGAAGGGAAACAACAAAATAATAAAATATATATAAAACAATAAAAAATTCTCACGACGTTTCGACCATAACTCAAACGGTCGTCTTCAGGTGTGTTGGTTTGCATAAATTTATTTTTAAACGGGGCATTTATTTATTTATTAAAAAACGTTAGCGGCACGCGCAACGATTTGACAGTTTATTTAGGACTAGTCCATCTATATTCTGAAAAGAGGAGGGGGGAGACGAAATTTTTTATAATGCATGCTGTCTGTAAGCCACTGTAAGCGTGAACAATCAATTAAGACCTGAAATGGTTTATCAAATCTTTCCAATGATTGCTAAGATAGAATCCATCTTCTCGGTTGAAATTGTCTCTGTGCTTGTATATGTGGATAGCCTCATGAACGAAACTCTCATGGAAGCCAGATGGCTTACAAAGAACCTCTGTCTTGGAAAAGTCAATGGCATGTGAGCCTACTGAATTAGAACAGTGATCTGCCACGGCCGAGGTGTTGGTCCTACCGTGTTTAAGGTCTGCTTTGTGTTCACGAATGCGGTCCGAGACATGGCGTTTGGTTTCTCCAATGTAACTACTACCACAGAGGCAACTTAGTTTGTAGACACCAGGGTATTGTATGTCCGGAATCACATCTTTTACAGACGGAACCAGATCACGGATTTTATGTAATGTGTTGAAACGGACCTGGATCTTGTGTTTATTCAAGATTTTGGAGATCTTTTTTGTGATGGTTTTGAAAGGCTCCTCAAGAGGGTTCTTCTTCATGGTTTGAGTGATAGCTTTGCGGATTGTATAGTCGGAGTAACCATTAGCCCTAAGAGCTTGGTGTACGTGCTTGAGTTCACTGCTTATGTGTTCCTGGTCGGATATGCATTGGGCTCTATGATACAGAGTCTTGATGAGATAATTCTTCTGTGATGGATGGTGGTGGGAATCCGGTTTCAGATAAGCATCCGTATGGGTAGCTTTCCTGTAGACAGAGTGGCTCATTGAACCATCAGGTCTCTTTTTAATTAGGACATCCATCTTGCCATCTATTTCGACTTCCATGGTAAATCTGATGGCTGGGTGTATGGAATTGATGTGGTCGAAGAATTGGTCTAGAGCAGGCCGGCCATGTGGCCAGATGACAAAAGTGTCATCCACGTACCGAAAAAACTAAGAATATGAATTACTGCAGTCACGAAAGCTTTAAATCAAAAATCTTCTTTGGTTCTTTCGGTAAAGTCACGTACACAAGTGGCCACTTGTGTTGTGGCCGAAACGTCGTGAGAATTTTTGTTTGTGTTATTTTATTGTATGAATATATTATTTTATTCTCATTCTACGTGACTTTACCGAAAGAACCAAAGAAGATGAATCCTTGCAGTCACGAAAGCTTTAAATCGAAATGTGTATTAATAGTTCAAAGTTAATGTGCCATTAACGTGTGGACCGTGTATTATCTTGTTGTGGTCTGGGACTGTTTTTGTTTATACTGCCCTACCCAAGCCCGATAAATCGGACGTATGCATTACTTATTAATATTTATTAATATTTAGTGACTCGCTTACCTCTCTCTCCATTTTGCACTGTTAGTTGTTGTAACTTGCTGACGCGGATTATACTGGACATCTGTGAAAAAAGAGCTTATTCGCTCATTGGATTTCTCCAGCCCGAATTAAGTTTCTGATTCCTTAACATTGCCTCCCATATATCCACTCTACCCCTCGTGCAAGCTTCAGCAATGTAATCCGCTGTAGGGCCTTTGTCTCTTGGCTACTCAATGGGTATTGGACCCAGGGGTGCATCATTGATGGAATATCCTTGCCAGCAACATTTTAGAATTATTTGTTTAATATAACCACGTTTATTTCATGGTAAATACATTGAGGTCGCAGAGTATTTCTGTTACTCGAAAACTACTAATTGGCGTGTCCATACGCCGATTTTAAAACTATTAATCATGGGTACAAATAAAATTGCACCATTATCAGGCCCCATGTTGTAAAGTGAAGTCTCTAACTATTATCATATATCCACTCGGTCTCTCGAGCCACTCTGTGTTGGGATATTGATCAAAACGTCGCCCGTTATGGTTTGTTATTAGTGCACTACTGCCAAATCAGCAGCAGCAGTGGCATCATCACCATCGCATACTTTGACGTAAACACTGCGAACAGGCGCAGCAAGGTACAGGGATGGCCGATTCCAAGATGTTTTGAAGTCGTATCCAAAATTAATTCCTGATTTTGGAATTGACCGATACGATTTCGACCTCGATTAAAAATAAAACTGTGTTCTTACAATACATTTTATTTGTTGAATGTATTGCTGCCATATTGAAACAGTACAAACAATTTTAGAATTAAGTTAGAAAAACTATATACAGAAACATAATGAACGTTAACTTAAGGTTCTGCATTTTTTATGGTGCCTGAATGTTAAAATACTTTAGGATACCTACATATAAAAACATACTTTCTTTTGAGAAAACAAGTGTTAAAATAATAACTATTATATAATCACAACACACGCAAAAAGAACTACTGTACTTCATTAAACACCATGTAACTCAATAATCATAGTTCACACAATAACTATTTAATACTAACCGCCTCACGCCAATAACGTAATCCTTCAACTCTGATTTCGGTGCAATGGGCTCTCCTCCAGGCAGAGCCGTCCCTGGGGTACAGCAAATAAACTAAAATTGTTGCTAAATTGTTTTGTATTTTACCAGGTAAGGCCCCACTGAGCTGTATAGCTCTTTTGCAGAAGTGACGAGGCCATCACAAATGATAGCTCAACCAAGTGGCTATTGACGTGAATATTAAACACTCTCAACGCGTGATGTTGATTCTAGATGGGGAGGGGGAAAACCGGAGGACCCGGAGAGAAATCCCCGCGATCACGGGGAGAGAGACACGCAAACTCCAAATATACAGCAGCAGGCGTCAGGGTCGTGATCGAACCCACGACCTCCTGTAGACCAAGCGAGGTAGTTAACATCTCATAGCCACCGTGATGATGATGAGAGAGAGACACGCAACCTCCAAATATACAGCAGCAGGCGTCAGAGTCGTGATCGAACCCACGACCTCCTGTAAACCAGGCGAGGTAGTCAACATCTCATAGGCACCGTGATGATGATGAGAGAGAGACACGCAAACTCCAAATATACAGCAGCAGGCGTCAGGGTCGGGCTCGAACCCACGACCTCCTGTACACCAGGCGAGGTAGTTAACATCTCATAGCCACCGTGATGATGATGAGAGAGAGACACCGCAGACTCCAAATATACAGCAGCAGCAGGCGTCAGGGTCGTGATCGAACCCACGACCTCCTGTAGGCCAGGCGAGGTAGTCAACATCTCATAGCCACCGTGATGATGATGAGAGAGAGAGACACGCAAACTCAAAATCTACAGCAGCAGGCGTCAGGGTCGTGATCGAACCCACGACCTCCTGTATGCCAGGCGAGGTAGTCAACATCTCGCGACCTGTTATCCAACAACAACTCTCAGGATGGGTTGGTGGAGGGATTTTCCACAAAGATCTTTCTAATCATGCACGAGCCACCAAACCTGCAGAGGCAACAAGTTGCAGTACAGCAAATAGGTTCTAAACGGTACAGGTTGAGTTGTTCTACCCTTGTTTGCTCCCACGTACGGCAACAAATAATTCACAAAGGAATCATCCAGACTTTCCAAAGCAGAACCCTGAGGGGGCGAGATGTTAACCGTATCGAATCGGGGCGTTCGCCTCGGGCCCCGCGCTTTGGGAGGAGGGGGGTGTCAGATGTAATACTTCCCCTGCAGCTTGAAGGCGTTGGGGTGGGTTCTGTTCCCTGCCACGCCAGCTTCGCCATCAGATTTTGGGGAATCTCTCTTCCTTGCGGGGGGTGGCGGGGGGTGAGGGGCGGGTGGTGAGGGGGGGTGAGGGGGGGTGAGGGGCGGGTGGCGGGGGGTGAGGGGGGTGAGGGGGGGGGTGTGGCGGGGGGGTGAGGGGGGGGCGGCGGGGGGTAAGGGGGGGGTAAGGGGGGTGTGGCGGGGGGGGTAAAGGGGGGATGTGGCGGGGGGGTAAGGGGGGTGTGGACGGGGGGGGGGTAAGGGGGGGGGGTAAGGGGGGGGGGACGTGTGGCAGGGGGTAAGGGGGGGGTGAGGGGGGAGGTGAGGGGGGGTGAGGGGGGGGGGTGTGGCAGGGGGGGTGAGGGGGGGGGTCACTGCCCTCCGCGGGGGAGGAGCCGTGACCTCACCGCGAAGCCCGCGACCCTCACGCGCGGCCCCGGGGAGAGGAGTCGAGCTGAGCGCGGACACTCACACGGACACGGACACCCACCACCATCACCATGTCCCGGCGACTCGTGGAGATTTTCTACGACGTCGTCTCGCCATACTCGTGGCTGGGCTTCGAGGTGACCACTTCCACAGCCGGATCGCTCCCCGAGGAGCCTCGGCCAGGCCTCGCCTCGCCGCCGAGTGCCCCTCTCGAGCGCGATCATGGGCGAGTCGTCTTCTCCTCGTCCTGAGCTGCTGCTGCTGCTGCTGATGTGGCTGTGTGTGTGTGCAGATTCTGTGCAGGTACAGGAGTGTGTGGAACATCGATGTCCGCCTACGGCCAGCCTTCCTGGGCGGCGTCATGGCAGCATCGGGTAGGAAACTTTAACGTCTCGCACCAACAACAACATCAACACCAACACCACCAACAACACTACCACCAACATCAACACCACCAACATCACCAACATCAACACCATCACCAACACCAACACCATCACCAACAACATCAACACCACCAACACCACCATCAACATCAACAACATCAACACCACCACCAACATCAACACCACCAACACCATCAACACCACCAACACCAACATCAACACCACCAACACCATCAACACCACCAACATCAACACCACCAACAACACCACCATCAACACCACCATCAACACCACCACCAACACCACCACCAACACCATCAACACCACCAACATCAACACCACCAACAACACCACCATCAACACCACCACCAACACCATCAACACCACCAACACCAACACCACCATCAACAGCAACAACACCAACACCACCAACACCAACAACACCACCACCAACAACACCAACAACACCACCACCAACACCACCAACACCACCACCAACAACACCACCAACACCACCACCAACACCACCAACAATGTGGCGAAGTCTTCAGTGGGTGTGCGGCTGGGGATCTCGCGGTGCCCAGGGAACCGAGAGGGCATTTGGGCTCAAAATCACGCCTTGACAAGCCAGCGGGTGGAAATTCCACATTCACGTGACGGAGACGAAGAATTGCAATTAGGACAACAGCTGTTTACGAATCTCCCCCCCCGCGGCGTTCACACGCGCACGTCATGCATCGTGGTCGTGCCATACGAGCCACTACACACACAAACATATCAAACAACACAGGGGGTGACACGCGTGTACGGTGACACGCGTGTACGGTGACACGCGTGTACGGTGACACGCGTGTACGGTGACAGGGGTGTACGGTGACAGGGGTGTACAGTAACAGGGGTGTACAGTAACAGGGGTGTACAGTAACACGGGCGCAGACGCGTGTACAGTGACAGTGGTGCATGCACGTGTATAGTCACACCGTGGTACGGACACGTGTACAGTAACAGGGGTGCATGCACGTGTATAGTCATACAGTGGTACAGACGCGTCTACAGTAACGGGTGTACAGTAACAGGAGTACAGTAACAGGAGTACATGCACGTGTATAGTCATACAGTGGTACAGACGCGCGTACAGTAACGGGTGAAGGCGCGTGTACAGTAACAGGGGTGCAGGTACAGTAACACGCATGTACTTGCATGTATGTGAGCATTTCTAAGTACAGTACCACTGAAAGACATACCGACTCGCATATCAATGCATGTGCAGTACTAGCACAAACCATACCCATGTGTACTGTATCACCTTGGCGAGCCTTACCCAGCCCCTAAGCCTGATAATCAGTGTGTCCTGACCCCAGGCCTCGTGCTTATCTTATCCCCTACCCATAAATTCCTTACTCCGACCTTACCGCCGCATAAAGCTCCCCAGTAAACATGCGACGTTCACCCAACGTTACAGTCAGCCTGCGTCTATTAAATCCACGCGGTACATTTCAATACAGTTTAAGCACTATAGCAGTACCAGATCTCGACGCAAGTGTGTCCCTGGCGCCTGAACAGACGCCAAAGCCTGGGCTGTCCGGGTCAAACGCAAGACGGGTGCCAACCCGAACGGAGATGGATCGTTTGATGTTAATGCCAAGATCTAATATTGATTAAATATATATATTTTTTTACGCGTGCTCGTAATGTTTCATCCGCTTCTCACCCCCCGTCACTGCACATTCTGTTATTTTTACACGCTTTCTATTAACTCACTCTGTCTGTTGTTGTATCCTCAAATCTTGTAACTCAATTTGAACCCACTTTCCAATGTGGCATCGACTGTAAACTTGGTATACTTATGTCATACTGATGACAATACTATATTCTAGCATTAAAAATTAAATGAAAATATTTTAAAACATTCTTTTTTCTTATATGTAATGTTTCGGCTTGGGTCTAATTGTCCACGCTCAACTCACGTTGGCTGTAAATCACCACGGCCCCCTTACGTTGTGGCCAAGCTTCTGGGCCACTTCCTGGAGTCGTGGAGTTCTGCCATTACCAGTACGGTACATTTCATTAAGAGCGTGTTTTTAAAAAATATATATTTTTAAATATTACCTATTTATTACCTTGAATGAGTGATGCTTAATTTAGTGGTCATTGACACACTGCGCGTGTCCCTTGGCAGGAAACAAGCCGCCGGGTTTGGTGCCAAACAAGGCGCGGTACATGGCCAAGGACCTGGAACGTCTCAGGGACTACTTCCAACTGCCCATTGCCTTACCCAGGAATCCTGCTGAAGCCATGTTCCAGAAAGGTGGGGTGTGTTTGGCAGCCTTTTGACACACGTGTTTTATTTTTTACACGTGGCTTGCGAGTCAACCATCTGCATAGCTGCGGGGAAACCAGATGATTAGAGGCGGCAGTACAGCAACTGTGCTAACCTCTGGGATTTTTTTTTTATATATCCTGGCCACTGGTTATCTTCCACATGAATAGAAAAAAAACACCGAAGGAATCAAGAACGCGGGTTTCCCTCGCTTTATGCGGGTTCGGTTCCTGCGATTTCCGCGCATGTATGTGGAGAACGTATCTCTACCCAAAATTCGCCACTTGCAGTTTGAATTCACGCGCATGTGTAGAGGTGTTACGGGAGGGTGACACGCGGTTGTTGGGCGGTGGCCACAACCACGTCCGCTACGGCCACCACCCTGAGGGGGCTGTGGGGGGACGCTGTGATCCCTCCCGGCCCCGCCCCTCAGCGAGGGACAGTGTAAAAGTTGGAACCCGGGGAGCTGAGGGGCAGTTCGACTCAAGTCAAGATGAAGAGCCAGTTGAAGAAAGATGACCGACTAGCCAGACCCTGGAACTCCTTTGGCCTGCTGTCCTTTTGAGGGCCGGGCAAAGCAAGCCAGGGGGTGCGACACCGGAGCCGAGAGGCCCGATGTCCTTCCGAGGGCCGGACTCGTGTGGCTGGTGGTCGGGACCTGGGCCAGGTCAGACAGCCTCCTGAGAGAGGACCAGGATAGAGGGAACCAGGGAGCTGGCGAGGGCTAAAGCTCGGGGCACGTTCCCTCTGTAGAGCGCGGGTGAAGAGGCCGTTACCTCTTCAAGTATCAGATTCGCCACTGTAATTGAAGCGTCTGTAATAAATACGTGCTGCCTCAAGTGAACAGTCTCCGACGTCAATAAGGCCACTACACATGCAGCTATGCAGTCAGACGTGGGACAACATTGTGTGTACTGTATGTGCTACTCGGCAGACAGCTGTCTTGTGCAGTTGTTCTCTGTGGGCCCTGCTCGAGTGCCACGGTGGCTAGGCGATGTTGACTACCTCGCCCGGTATACAGGAGGTCGTGGGTTGGATCCCGACCCTGACGCCTGCATATTTGGAGTTTGCATGTTCTCCCCGTGGTCACGTGGATTTTTCTCCCTCCACATTTATAAATGTGTTTTAAGAGTATTTGACTCGTATAAAGTCCACATGATAAACCACTTCGTTGAGCTATCATTTGTGGCCAGGTCAGTTCTGAAAAAGAGCTATCTAGCTCTTACCTCGTAAAATAAATAAAAAAACTGTTTCATTTTTAGTTTAGTTTTTTTTTTAATGCATCTACTGCATGAAGTGAGGGAAACCTGTGTATCCAAATTAGGTTTCTCATTAAAATTGTTTTCAAGTGAGGCTTTCTAAGATGAATCAAACTATATGTATAATCAAGAAATGTCTCGGGACTCCTCACATAATTTTTACATGAACCGTGATACATCAAATACACACCGTGTTTGAGATACTCCCCTCTCGTGTGATACGTGTGCGTCCGAGGTGCTCTCAATATTATTTGAAAATTCGAAAATGTATTTTGAATGCGCCTGAATTGATAACATTTGTGTAATTTGTTTACGTGAAATTTGTCTTCACTTCGCATCGTTTTACAAGATTTTGAGGTCAATTGGCATCCTTCAATGTAAAATGTTCCGACGCAGGAAACCCAGAACGTATTCACAATAACACTTGATTGATTTATGATTGAAAGCTTCAGCTCATACTTGGGGTGCCACCACAGTGGTGAGATGTTAACTACCTCGCCTGGTACACACGAGGTCGTGGGTTCGATACCGACCCTGACACCTGTATATGTGGAGTTTGCGGTGTCGCCCTGTAGTCGCGTGGATTTTTCCCAATGTGCGTTTTAAGAGTATTTGGCAGCTATCGGCTATCATTTGTGATGGCCAGGTCGCTTCTGAAATAGAGCTACATAGCTTAGTGAGGGGCCTTACCTGGTAAAATAAAAAATAGCTTTGTTTTGTACACCGTTATGTTCTTGTACCAACTTGAAGCTGTCACCCCTTTGCCCTGTGGTGGCACGTCTGCTGCTTGAGCCGTGGACTTAATCCTCTCTGCACCCTGGCCCGTGCTGCGTGCAGGCTCGCTGGCAGCCCAGCGGTTTCTCACGGCTGTGGACATGGAGTGCCCTGCTCAACTGGAGGAGGCATCCCGGCAGCTGTGGATGCGCATTTGGTCACGGGTGATGCAGACACTGTGTTTCGGGCTGCACTCCCATTGGGGGAAGGGACGATGGTGGATGTTGGTCAAGGATAATGACGGAATGGCAGCCAAGTTGGGGAACGTACCCAAGAGGACATCTACTAAGAAATGGATCAATTAAATGGCCTAGTGTGTAAGTGCTAGATGGATTCTTACCAAGTAGGAGCCAGTTGTGGATTGTGGCTGATAATGAAGCAGACCCCTACGCCTCGCATCATCCCCAATGGCTGCTTTGAAAGCATGCAATGGGGGGGGGGAGTATTGCGTATTCGTACAGGTGGTGCTTAGAGCAGGCAGTTTTGCAAAAATTGGATCTTGAATCTTGGTGATTTTTTCATGATTTAAAAGTGGATTCTGTTTTATAGTCCTGTGTGAGTGCACCAGTAAGATAAACGCAGTCTGCTCGTATTATTTTATTGTTTCCCTTCAACGTGACTTTACCGAAAGAACCAAGAATAATAACATGCATAACTTAACATTTACATTTGTTTTGTGTTTTGTAGGATGAAGACATCACCTTACCTGAGAGTATTGCAGCTGTAAGTTGCTTTAGATCTTATCTGAAACTGGCTTTTTGATGAACAAAATGAAAATAGTTTTTAAATTGTGTTTTTTGCTATTGTGTACAGATTACTTGAACACTTTATTACCATCCTACTACAATACT
Source organism: Petromyzon marinus (assembly GCF_048934315.1). Lineage (NCBI taxonomy): Eukaryota > Metazoa > Chordata > Hyperoartia > Petromyzontiformes > Petromyzontidae > Petromyzon > Petromyzon marinus. The sequence continues at coordinate 16,067,521 of NC_133709.1, forward strand.
GTATTACTCTTGGTCTATGCAAGACAAAGATCCCCCTGCATAGCCTTAACAGACTGTTGGGACAAGTGCTGTTAGCGAGTAGCACCAATGAAGGCCGGCACGGCACACGAGGGATTGGGTGGCCAGCACCACGCCCGGCTGCCTTTGTCTCCCTCGTGGCAATGTTTACACACTACACCAGGTACTCATTTGAGGCTGAGTTGACCTAGGGGAGACCCAGGACCCGTTCAGATAATCGTCACTAGTGTTGGCCGTAAGCGGGAATTGAACCTGGGTTGCCGCTTTCCTAGCACAGCGCGCTAACCACTACACTACTGCTCCCCACACACACACACACAATGTACTCGCACAAAACACTCACTCCCAACGTGAGGCTTACTCATTACATCTCAAGGAGGATCGCTCAGCTGAACAAAACAGTTCCACTGTTCGATTTGCCAGTTCGCGTTTTAAGTCAATATGTTAAAACAAATATATATTTCATGGAAGCTAGTTCGTAAGTGCCGGTGTTCGTAAGTCAACGACTGTGCATGTACAATATTACTCTGGGTTTGTACTCACACTCGGTCACATTCACCAGCAGCCTAGGCCTGAATCCACGAGATGCTCCCCTTCAAACCAACGCAAAGAGCTTAATTTCGCCCTTGCCATCAATTAAATAACCTCCCCTCTTTCCCCACCATAATTACCTTTTCACCTCACAAACCTCATCTCCCCCCACACGATTGCCACCTGCACCGACATTCACAACAGTTCAGTTCATTTCTGAAAGCAAGCATGGTTAAACTCAAACAATTACCCGTGAAAAGAAAATCTCCTGGAATGTACGAGATCTTAAGCTGAGCAGGTCTTGAGCCTTGAACAGTGGTTGAATGGGTGACAACCGTGCATTGGAGGTGGACCCCCCTAATGGAGCATCTTCATTGGTTAGAAACATTTAAGCTGGCCTGCCTACGATCCATCCTGGGTTTAACCAGGCTGGATTGTGTGAGGAGCTCACAAATCCTTGAAAGATCTGGGCAAAGTCCCATCGGTGAGCTCCTCCGGCAGGCAAGGCTGCGTTGGCTGGGTCATGTAGCCCGCATGCCCAGCCACCGCATGCCTAAGCAGCTTTTGTTCGGCCGGATCGAGGGGGCTAAACGGGCGCGGCACGGGCTAGAGAAGAGATGGAGTGATGTGGTACGGGAGGACGTGGAGCTGAGTAGACTTGCCGATGACTGGTACCAGCGGTGTCAAGATCGGCCTCTGTGGAGGAGGCTCGTGAAGGAAGCTACTGGGCAGTTGGAGGCAGTCGCCCTCCAACACCATCGGAGGGCGGAGGAGCGACGCTCACAACAACGAGCGGAGCGCCGGGTGGCTAAAGCACAGCAAGTTGACACAGTAGGGGGCACAGGTGGTGCATCAGCCAGTCATCTCAGTCATCTGGGTCTGCCCCGTGACCTGCCAGCGAGCGTTCGACACTTCACGTGGCCTCAAGGTGCACATGGCCTGGCACAAGCGTCTTGTTGACGTCACCGCCACTTAGTGGCGAATGGCGGTTGTTGTTGTTGCAGTGCAGGTCAGTGCAGGAAGATGTTGTCCTGTACTTTTATGCTCCATTGATGCTTCCTGTGCAATTGCATATGCAGTGATTGCCACCTGCACGATCAGACACTCGTGATTCCCGACAATTGAGTCCTTTCCACATTTGCATTGACAGCAATGACATTTGAGATTGTAACGAGTTTCAATTTCTGCGAACGTTGTGTTGCTTTGTCGCCTACTCCCAATAACGTCTCCTCCTGTTCAACCAGGCTGCCGCACGGGCTGGGCTACAGGAAGAGCTCATCCAGAAGCTGCTCGCCATGGCGACGTCACAGCCGGTGAAGGACCGGCTGAAGAGCACAACCGAAGATCTCATGCAGCACGCGGTCAGTGCTCATGCCTCCTCGTAACTTCTCGCTTAAGCAGGTGGTGCTTGTGCTCCTCCGGGGATCCGTCCACAGTCAACACAGTCCCAATGTTTCACAGCGCTTCATACACGTAGCCGCCCCCTCCCCCCCTCCCCCCCATGGCTGCTGTAATGGCCGTTTGGAAGTTGCATTGGTCGTCGATATTAAACATTTTGTGAGCAGAGACAGCCGGGAGATTCGGCATGGCTGATGATGCCCTGCCCGCATCGGACAGCAGTTGGCCTACACCACCATCGCAGGTGATGCGTGGGAACTAAGGAAAAAAAAAGTGTTGCCGTTGTTGAATTTGGTTTGCTTGGCACAGCGTAGTGAGTGGACTTGTATACATTCACGTGACTGATATTGGGTTCCATGGTGTTTGTGGATGTCTTGAAGTAGTTCTTTGACGTCATCTTCCAGAGATTTTTCTGTGACGCAAGGTAGCAACGTATTGCCTACAGACGATGTGGATAGCACTATTGCAATATCGTTTTAGATGAACAAATTTGTTTAAAAGATGAGTACCCAGACAGAGTCCACGTATGAGGGCAAAACACAAAATCCCCCGAGGTCAAGAGCCTACTTGCTGTACTACCACTCACCGGTTGCCGCTTTGCTCGCCTGTAGCACACAATGGATTCGTCATGCGCCGCCGTGTATAGTAACTGACATTTCTACGTTCAGTGAACACCGCATTAAGCTTCTGGTTCGTTTATTGCATCCTTGCCCATTAAATTATCATTCACCCGGCGTGTTGTTTACTCAGGAACGCCTCGGTGAGCCTCAAGACTTTCAAGAAGGTCCTACTAAATTTGGCACTAAGAGGCGACAATTGCTGTGTGCGTCTCCTAATTTATTTTCGAGTCATTTTTGGACCATGACACTGGCACACGAAAGCCTAATCTTTCTTTGAATGGCGTCCCCGTATCCGTAACGTCCACCGTCAAGCCTGACGGCATGCATTATTTTATGGTTAATACACCTGCAGCATTAGCTTTGGAAGGCCTTCCGGATTCAAACAGTGAACCTCTGCAACAAACAGCAATTATGTAAAATGGTACTTGCCATTCCTTCCTGCCCCAATAAAAAAAAATCAAAATTTGTCGTCCAAAAAAAGTTACAGTAAAACCTTGGGACTGCGAGGAGCATAATTCGTTCCGGAAACGTGTTTGTAATCCAAAGCACTCGTATATCAAAGCACTCGTTAATCAGTTGTGATCACATGACACTCGGCAGACAAAGCGTATACGTACACTGCTCGTATTGCAAGACCCTCGCTCGTTTATCAAATTAATATTTAATTACAATTTTTGCTCGTCTTGCAAAACACTCGCAGACCAAGTTACTCGCAGTCCAAGGTTTTACTGTAACACCATCAGTAACCAGCACTGCAGGAGCATTGACACACCTGCATCAATTCTATCCAAAACTTTGGATTTGTCTCGCAGACTAAGGGATGTATTGTTTAAAAACGTAGGCTTTCGCGACCAATATCATCCATAATACAGTTTGTTTTTTTTGGGTTAGATCGCGTAAATAAGGGATTTATTCTTCGGTCCCTTTCTATGACTTCTTGATGTAGGTGTAGACGACATTTCTGAGAGGGTTGGCTTGCACCAAGTGCTTAAACAAGGTCAAGTCCGAAGCAACGGGTCTGCACTAACGCTCACCACGCGCGCCGCCACTAGGCTGAGCCGTTGTTTTGCTCGAGACGCAACGTCGCTCCACGTGTATGCCGAAATTGGACCATTCGGTACGGCATTTCGGCGCGTGCCGAATTACTAATACTGTGTGTATGTACCGACAGCGCAGCCGTGCCGAATTATCCCCAATTGCGAATGATCAAATGCCGAAATAACGAGGTTTTACTGTGGTAGGCTTTTGCGATCAATACCCATAAGAGTTTTTTTTGCGGGATAAATCGCGTAAATACAAATGCGTCGTTAAACCCGCCACTACCCGACACAGCCGATTAGTAAGGATTGTCGCACCGGTGTGTTGGAGAGTAAACCCGCATTGTAAATATATCGGATTTACTCTCACCGGTGTGCTGAACTGGTAACGAATTGGCACGTTTTTGTTTACGTGACAAACATTAATAATCGGCTGTGTCGGATGGTGGCGGGTTTAATGCCACATTTATATTTACGCTATCTCACCCAAAACACCTCTTATGGGATAGCAAGCAGCAAATTCGCTACCACTGGACCGTGTCTGAAACTAAGGGGCCGCCCATAAATGACGTCACGCACCGGGGGGGAGGGGGGGAGGGAGGTCAGACATTTGTGACGATGTGTGACGAGGGGGGTTGGGTGGGTTTGAGAAATGTGACGTCACATCAAAATGCGCAACTTTTAATAGATACTAATTAAATCAAATTGTTATAACACTAATTTTGATTCATTTTCATGATTAACTATTTGATTATAAAAAATTTACTAAGGTCATCTTTTATTTAATCCATAAAGGAGCATTTTGTAAAAATTTTGAATGATTGTTATTAAACATTTTGATTCGAATGATTCTACCAGGGCTTTTCATTCTGGCAAATGAATATGTGATTGTTATAATTGTACTCTCCATTTGGCTTCGTTCTACTACAAAGTTTAAAGTATTTTTTAATAGTTATAATTACTTTTAATATTTTTATTTAAAGCTTTCGTGACTGCAGGGATTCATATTCTTGGTTCTTTCGGTAAAGTCACGTAGAAGGGAAGCAATAAAATAATAAAAATAAAAAAACAATACAATTCTCATGACGTTTCGACTGCAACACAAGCAATCATCATCAGGTGTGAAAACCACAGCAAGAAAATTTGAAAAAAGTGGCGGTTATGTTTAACATTAGCACCACGGAGAGCGATTTGACAGTTTGTTCAGATGGACGAGTCCATCTATGTTCGGAAAAGAGGAGGGGGGAGACGAATTCGTGAACACAAAGCAGACCTAAAACACGGTAGGACCAACACCTCGGCCGTGGCAGATCACTGTTATAATTCAGTAGGCTCACATGACTTTACCGAAAGAACCAAGAATATACTTTTAATATTTTAGAATTATGAGAATTTCACTATAATATTCTGAACATCTGCAGTTTTAGTTAGACGTTGAATATTTTCAGCTTTTAAACGCCTCCTATTTTTAATACGTTTTCTCCTACAACATCAGAGTGCAGCACCACATTAAATAGTACTACAATGACAATAGTTTTAGTTTAAAGTGATTTGAAGCATGTTTTATTGTCAAAATGGAAATATGGTCAAAAATCGGCCAAAATCGCGTGACATTTATGGACAGCCCCTAAACGATTTTTATTTTACCAGGTAAGGCCCATTGAGCACTGAACATCTCTTCTTCAGAAGCGACCGGGCCACAAAGAATAGCTCAACGAGAAGCGGCTTATCACGTGGGAATGCATAGCAGCCAAATGCCCGCTCCCTTGACTCTCTTAACGTGAAAGGGTGTGACATGTGGGAGGCGTAGATGGGGCGAGAATCGAGGCGGCATGGACTGGCTATCGGCAGGGTGCATCCCGAGCGGAGCAGCCAGCACCATCCTGTCTCGTCTGCATCCCCTGGCACATGTTGTTTTTCTGAACCCGTGTTTACGCATGACTGCACAATATATGCCGCACGAGTGTTCACATGGGCATCGCACAAATTAAAAAAAAAAATTCCACATCGTCAGAATATTCCACTGTCATAAATGTACCCCCTCGGCCTTTACACCCCCAGCACTACAAACCTCAAGAAATAAAATTAATAATAGAATAGGACGTTTCGATTGCAACACAAGCAACTGTCATCAGGTGTGAATGAATGCAAGCTCGGAGAGAGACACATACAGAGAGAGAGACAAACACAGACACGGAGAGAGACACATACACAGAGAGAGAGACACAGAGAGAGACACATACACAGAGAGACAAACACAGACACGGAGAGAGACAGAGAGACAAACACAGACACGGAGAGAGACACATACACAGAGAGACACATGGGAGAGAGACAATAGAGAGACAGAGAGAGAGACACACATGGGGGAGAGACATAGAGACACATAGAGAGACACATACACAGAGAGAGACAGAGAGAGACAGAGAGAGACACACACATGAGGGAGAGACAGAGAGAGAGACACACATGGGGGAGAGACACACAGAGAGAGACACGCAGAGAGAGACGCGTACAGAGACAGAGAAACAACGCCTCTGTGACGAGGCATTATATATATAGAGAGGGGGGGGACAGAGAAATGAGCATGTCAATGAGAGCGGCAGGGGGAGAGAAATTTGAAGTTTGAGAAAACAAACCGAGTAAACTTAGAAGTGTAATGCAATGCAACACAGAGAGTCGGCTAACACAACAGTTAACACTTTACCTGGTTGATTACGCTCTTCCAAAGATTGCTAAATTTGAAGTTTAAGTATGAGTTGTGTGGAAATCCTCTCAGTAGAGGTGGTTCAAACTTGATTTGAAGCTTTCGCGACTGCAGGAATTACTCTTTGGTTCTTTCGGTAAAGTCTCGTAGAAATAAAATTAATAATAGAATACGACGTTTCGATTGCAACACAAGCAAGCGTCATCAGCTGTGAATGAATGCAAGCTCGGAGCTGTGTTGCATTGCATTACATTTCTAAGTTTACTAAGTTTGTCTTCTCAAACTTCCAACTTCTCTACCCCCTGCCGCTCTCTAAATTTGACTAGATTTGTCAACTTCAAATTTGTCTCCCCCTGCCACTCTCATTGACATGCTCATTTCTCTACCCCCCACCCCCCTCTATATATAATGCCTCGTCACAGAGATGTTGTTTCTCTGTGTGTCTCTGTGTGTGTATCTCTCTGCGTGTGTCTTATGTGTCTCTCCCCCATGTGGTTCTCCATGTGTCTCTCTCTGTATGTGTCTCTCTCCGTGTCTGTGTTTGTCTCTCTCTCTGTGTATGTCTCTCTCCGTGTCTGTGTTTGTCTCTCTCTGTCTCTCTGTGTATGTGTCTCTCTCCGTGTCTGTGTTTGTCTCTCTCTCTCTGTATGTGTCTCTCTCCGTGTCTGTGTTTGTCTCTCTCTGTATGTGTCTCTCTCCGTGTCTGTCTCTTTCTGTATATGTGTCTCTCTCCATGTCTGTGTTTGTCTCTCTCTCTCTCTGTATGTCTCTCTCCGTGTCTGTGTTTGTCTCTCTCTGTCTCTCTGTGTATGTCTCTCTCCGTGTCTGTGTTGGTCTCTCTCTATGTGTCTCTCCGTGTCTGTGTTTGTCTCTCTCTGTATGTGTCTCTCTCCGTGTCTGTCTCTTTCTGTATATGTGTCTCTCTCCGTGTCTGTGTTTGTCTCTCTCTGTATATGTGTCTCCATGTCTGTGTTTGTCTCTCTCTCTTTGTATGTGTCTCTCTCCGTGTCTGTGTTTGTCTCTCTCTATGTGTCTCTCTCCGAGCTTGCATTCATTGACATCTGATGACGGTTGCTTGTGTTGCAATCGAAACGTCCTATTCTATTATTAATTTTATTTTCTTTCTCGCGACTTTACCGAAAGAACCAAATAGTACTTCCTGCAGTCACGAAAGCTTCAAATCAAGTTTAAACCTCAAGGGGTTATTTCATTTTCCAGCGTAATCCCATACTCTTTAAGTTCTAGCATGCGCTCATCTTCATTATTGATGTTGATCCAGTGGGAGAAATTACAAGCCATCTCTGGATAGCCTGTGGAAGATGTTTCTCTGGCAGTTGGCAGCAGCCACCTTTCAGCAACAGAAGCAAAGCGCCCGGTGACTAAAATAAAGAACCATTGGCAGAGTGGGCAGCACAGGTGGTGCATTTGCAAGGAATATAAGTCGGTTAACTCAAAACACCTGGATCTGTCTCATGACCTTCCAGAGAGTGTGTCACTGCATGTGGCCTGGCACAAACAGAGCGATGTCAGCGTCACTTAATGTTGAATGACCGTTTCATTTTTAAACTGAAGCAGCAACTATTAAGTGGCAGCATAATTTATTGAGGGTGTTCTATTTAAACCGGCCACTCGCTCACCAATGAGTTGTTTGGTGCATCTGCATTGGTGTGGGCTAATCGGGCATATTATACGTGCAGAGAAACTCGTGGGGAATGTAGCGTCACGCGTTCAGGTCTCAGGTGTGATGTGCAAACTGGGGTGCAACTGAATACGTTAACCCCCCACCTTCCCCTCTGGTCTTTGCACCTGATTGGCTCAAAAGTGACACATTTTACCCTCTTAAGACCTGAAACGAGACGATTTCTCCACAACTGTGACTGTTGCCCGACGAGGCTGGTCGCAGTTACCGGCGAAACGTTAACGGTACTTGAATTGTAAATGTGGTGCTGGGCTTACTCTTCAACACACCGGGTGTGCTGAGCTCGTAACGAATTGGTGTGTTTTCTGTGCATGTCGGGCGGTGGCGTGTTTCACCACACGTTTATAATTCCTCGACGCGAAAAAAAAAAAACCTCCGTTGTGGTGTACACCTGCGTGTACGTGCATACGTACGTACGTACGCACACACGCACACATAGCTTTAAGTGCCCGCGTGAAACGTGCAGAGCACAAGCCTGAACGAGCACTCGCCACTGTTCATGTCTGACCATGCGTGTGGCTGCAGGCATTTGGGATGCCCGCCATCGTGGCTCACGTGAACGGGAAGCAGCACCTCTACTTTGGCTCTGACCGCTTCGAACTGCTCGCGCACCTGCTGGGTGGGTGGGTGGCAGGCACCGCACCTCCCCAGGCCGCCCGGGACGCCTCGGTGACGGCCGTGTTTCAGTTTGTTGGGCGCGTCATTCGCGCAAATCGCTGTGGGATGAACTGGGCATAATTTGTAGCACGCATGGTTTTTCGCACTCCGGGGGCACAATGGGAGACCGCAGGCGGATAGGCAAGCTCAAATGGAGCCGTCAATTTCCCAAGCTCTGTTGGTCTGATATTGAGATATTTGGCCAAAGCGTGTGGGAGGAAAGCGGAGTAACTGCAGCCATACCCTGGCAGGCCAGGAGATGGCGACTCGACGCCTTTTGGAAGCTTCACAAATGTGTGCGCTCCACCATCCTCGGCCTCCGCAGCCACCAGTGTTCCAGTATGTGCCATTAAATCCTCCCAACTTGAAGGTGACAGCACAAAACAAGTATGTGCATTATCTTGCAGTGTAGACATCAGCTGTGTAATGTGGCACATCCAACACGAGATGAATTCATCTTTGCGTGGAGAGTATATTCAGTTGGACTTTTACGGTGTGAAGGTCACAGCACCTTGTCTGCAGTGATGTCTATGACGTGCGACTTATCTAAAGGGAATTGGGTGGAAATTGAAGAATGGAACTTGCTGATATTGTACCCATCCGCTGCACAGTGGCAAGGCATGGCCTTTTCTTGTTGTGTACATTCCATCAATGGGCTAGCAGTGGTCTGCGCACTGAAACCAGAACCTGAGTTTGATTATAACAGCCTACCTCAGCATTTTCTTGCTGTGGGTGTTCCACCTGATGAGGATCGCTTGTGTTGCGATCGAAACGTCGTGATTTGTTTAATTTAATTTTATTTCTACCTACGTGACTTTACCGAAAGAACCAAAGAGTATAGCCATGGCTAAGTTTCAAGCGATAACTAAATCGGTTCTTAGCTGCCCAACCTTCAACCAACACTGACCAGCAAGGTAAAGTACGATCAATCTACTGGACATCTGTGAAAATTGTATTTATAGCTCATCAGATTCCTCCAGTATAAAGATTCTGATTCAATCATCCCCCACAACAACCGTAATCTTGCAGTGGATAACAAAGAGCTTTACGTTTTTTTCATTGTGTGACCACAAATCTACAAACCTTTTCCATCGGCACCATCTATTCGACGTGCAGGTTTACTTCAAATTTTGCCCATGCTTTCTGGAATCCTCTTTTGTACCTCACTATGCCGACTTGCTCCGTAAACTCCAGTCACCACCGCTGGCCTCTCCACTCCATCTCACGTATAACACTCAATGGCAACTTGCCCAACTCCGCATTCACCTGTGCTGCCCCAAAGTAAAGACTCCCTCAGCCATTGACTGTGCCACCTTGCATGCTTCGTTTAATCTACCCTGAAGGTCACCAGGACTCCTCGTTGCTTCAGTGATTATAATTTTCTACACGTGCATAAACCCAATATTAACTTGGCTCTTGCTCCTTTTGTCGTGCAGTGTGTCGATCCAAGTGCATATAGCGGCTATATAAAATAAAAATAACAATCCAAGTGACTGTATTACTCTCTTTCCACTCAGGAGAGAAATGGTACGGACCTCTTCCTTCCCAAGCCAAGTTGTGAAGTCAGATCTAATCTTTTGACAGCAGCCGAAAGGTTTAAGTATCAGGCCTGTCATCTCACACGTGTGAACCACTAAGCTAAATGACCACCATTGTCCATTAAATCAATCTAATTACTGTTTGGGATTTTCAGATGCCTTTAATATTTTATATGATGTGAATGAATGATGTGATGTTTGTCTAATAAAGCTTGAATGAGTATCATTAGCAGCATTGTAGTCTGGGTTTTCTTTCGGTGGGTCAGTCCAGTCAGTTTCACCATCTTCTACCCAATGGTTCCCAAAGACACCCGGACTCATGGACACAGTCAACCCTTAATATTTTCGTTGACCATGCAGTGTAAAAAAGAAGTTGTGAAACAAAGAATAAATGTCTTCTTGGTTCTTTCGGTAAAGTCACGTAGAATGGAAACAAAGTAATACAAATAAAACAAAATAAAATTCTCACGACGTTTCGGCCACAACACAAGTAAGCCTTCTACGTGACTTCCATTCTACGTGGTGACTTTACCGAAAGAACCAAGAAGATGAATCCCTGCAGTCACGAAAGCTTTAAATCGAAAAAAATAAATGGTTGTCTGCAAGAGTTCTGCGGATCCCTTCACACTTGGGCCTGGCAGACCACTAGTTGGGGCCCCACTAAAGCTCCCCAATTCCTCTGCCCCATGAGACAGCAGCACCGAGAGCACAGCTTCACAGTGGCATTACAGTATTCCCTCGTTATTCACAAGCTTGCTGTCCGCACATCGCGTCTGAAACTCTACGTGATGAGAAAGTGATGAGATGGAGAACCTCTCGAAGCATCTGCAGTCGTTGCACGTACGAGATAGGACTAGAAACATCTGTAGACGTTGCCTCCATGCTCATTTATTCCAACAAATGTTATATTTTTTTTGTTATACTTTTTATGTATTTAATAGCTTAAGTATTTAAGATAATTTCTGTAGGCAAATCACCAAATTTGCTATTCATGAGCATCTCTGAAACGTGTCCCTTGCGAATCACAAGGGAATATTGTACCTCCCCACAGCACTAGCCCGACACGAAGGCCACCTCATGCACACGTGAAAACAAAACTGTTTCTGTGGAAGGTTCATGCACTCTCTTCTATGGACATTTTCACGTGCAAACGATTGCTCGTGCACAGGTACAATTGCCTTTCATGAAGGGTTGCAGGCAGGGCTTAATTTCTCACCAAATATTTTCCTGTTTGCCGGTGGACTGGAGTAGGCACGTGAATAACTAGTCGTGTGCTGGATATGGAGAATGTATTCTGGGTCACCAAACCAGACTGGCTGACATTAAAGCCGTACTTACAGGTGAACAATATTTTGTACACACGTTTAACAATCGTGGGTAGGTCGCTTGTCTAATGCAGACCCGTTGTTAGACGCTGCCATTTGTAGAAATGTAGAGACGTGAATGCAGAAGACATGAAACAACAGGTTGTGCACACAATCACTCGTGCTGGAGAGACGTCCACATTCAAACGGACACTGGTGCTAATGACCTCTTAGAAATGCCGACAAACTTTTACGCAAATGGGCATGGACTGTTGGCCGGATGCACAGACAGTAAAACTCATTCTTTTATTTTTACATGACAGTTCTTTGAGTTTGGTCAATACATACAATGTGAATGTAAAAAAATATACAATACCCATAGATGAATTGTGCTGAATGCGATACTTTCTTGGAACAAAAAAAATTGTTCTTGCCCAAGGTATAGGGACAAATATACTGCATTCGCACGATCTTCAGAACATGTTCAAGTACTAACCTGCCACAGCACATGTGTTAAACTCCATGTCACGGCCTGGTATTTCCTACCAACACACTGCTCACTACTCTGCTCACTGTTTAGACATCCGTGTGTGGGCGCTAAGAAACCCGGCATCCTTGGCCCCACTGCAGAGTTTGTGCTAAACCTAAAGATATGTTTTGATGAGGCCAATATTACCCGTTACTTGCTCTAAAGCCCAGTGCTCACAACATATGCATTGGTGAAGTCTTGGGTCAAGTGTCATTTCTAATTAATCCCAGGCATCACTGGCTTCACAGTAATTGTTCTTTTGTATAAAATTGTTGTGTTTGTAAGCGTTAAATCACAGATTTCTGTGACAATGCGTTTCCTGCCGAGTCTTGTAAAAATCACTTGTTAAGCCGCCTGAAATGTTCATGGTAACGTGATTTCATCATTTATAAGCCACAAATCAACAATGTTACCAACGCCATCAGCGAGAAGTGTGCTTTACACCAAACACTTCTGAAGTTGGCTCAACAAATGTGGTTGCAACCGTTATGCTGAGCCCAGATTACAAATGTCCTAATGGTAGGGGAGTCTCTTTCAACTCAGTCAATACAGATGATTCTGAGTAGATTAGCACAGAACTTGCATCTGAAATCACCGCATGTCAGACTTGAGTATTATTGGAAAAATCAGCCTATAGAATTATAAGAGGATGCAGCAGAGACCACTGATAATTTTATGAAGTGGTCAGCAATAACTGAACAAAAACAATCTGCATTTAATTTTGCTGTTCAATCAATTTAGTCTGGCTCAGACACAAGAGCGAAAATTTGTAATGATATCGAACACATGACATACTACCACTCTTTACGCAGCATGATACCTTGCCGTTCTAATCAAGGAACACAAACCATCATCACGCGAACTCGCAGCGGCTTTTGGCTACCCATCGAACAAACAAGGTCCCCGTATCGCGCGCATTCAGATGCGCTTCTGCGGCCGTCTGGAACGATCTTCCGATATTAGGAAGCCACTGGAGCTATGCACGTTTAAATCATCTCGATTGAAAACTCATTTTTTTAGAACTGCTTTTTTGTGTTTAGATTGTCCTTCCCCTGCACCTCCGATTCACACGGTTGGCCACGTACGATACGGAAGAAAGTTCAACATACATACATCAACGTTCTCTGCAACAGCTGTAATCTTACATAGGCAGCTTCAAAGGTTTGTTGCTTGACTACAAGAGTGGAAGAAAAACAAGTTCAAATGATGCCTTGCTCAAGAGCATTAAGTTGGTCATCATATCCTGTTTACAGCCATGAGCCAGTGATAGAAATGCCACATTCCCATGGTAGGAGGGAGTGAGCATATCCACACTCTTGATTGACCTAAGATGCATGATGGGCTGAGTCAACCCCGAACCAGGGTTTGAAATGAAAACCTTCACATTGAAATCTGCTCACTCTGCTGCTGATTCCACCTGGCCAGGTCCAGTGGAAGATAATAATAATAAAATCGAAATAACATCTTTAAAAAAAGAACAACGCTAGAAAAGCTATGCCGGGCCAATGGCGGCCAATGTCAAGTTCGGAGAGAGCCGCTAAATGGTTGTGTCTGCTCGTTAGCGTGTAAGGCAAGCGGGCGTGCGCCATCCGCCCGTTCACTCGCTCACTCGGTAGCGGCGCGGCGGTACCAGAAGCGCGCGCGGTAATCGTCGCTGCAGGTCATGAAGCCGGCGCTGGTGGGCGAGTGGACGAGGCAGCGGACGGCATTGTTGTGGCCCAGCGAGAGGAGGTTCTTGCGCTCCGTGGTGCGGGAATCCCAGCAGCAGAGGCTGACTGTCCACTCGTCGGGGAAGAGCACGTAATCCTCCGTGTGGTTGAACACGGCCTGTGTGCGGTGAGTCTGCTTCCCGCTGAGGCCAGCGCCTTACGGATGGGGTGCGTCGGGGGTCGGGGGTTGTCAGGAGAAAGGTATTTGTATGTTCAAAATTATTGTATAAAGCCATTAAACTTCACATACACATTGCCGTGCCAAAGAAACGGCCACGGTAACATGTAAGTGGGCGATGCGAGGCTACGGCATGAGCATTTTGAAAGTTAAAAGCGGATTATTTTCGTCTTGCATTTTACGCCGTACGAAAAACAAGCCAAATTGTTTCGCGGCTTGCGCAAGTGCGACAAAAAATGCCTTCACAGGTAAAACGACAGAATGAGCAATCGAGCACCAAAAGCATTCCGCGCACACGTGCGCGCCGACACACGTACCGGTGTAGGTGAGCAGTGCGCGCCCTGCGGACAGCTCCCAGAGGCGCACCATCGAGTCCTTGCCACTTGAGAGCACGTACTTGGCATTGCGCGAGAAGACCACGGAGCAGACGGGCGCCCCGCCGTGCGCGCGGTCGTACGTGGCCACGCAGCGGCTGGACACGCCGTCCCACAGCTTTATGGTGCCGTCGCGACTGCACGACACGTACGAGTTGGCTGTCGGGTTGTAGGCGACACCCGTGACGGCGTCCGTGTGCTGGTCCGCGGGGTTGGGCGACACGTAGCACTCGCACGTCGTGACGTCGTACATCCGCAGCGTCGGGTGCCGTGTGCCCACCAGGAGGAAGTCGCCCGCTGGGTGGAAGGCCAGGCAACGAAGCACCTCCGCCTCCTGGAGGGCAGGAAACATCAGCAAGGAGGAGGCCATCACGTGAGCTTCGGTCATCCTGGCGGCAGCGGCAGGTTTTGGGCTGGTCATCGACCAAAGACGGTACACCGCATCGGACGCTTTCAGATGCGCTTCTGCGGCCGTCTGGAATGCTCTTCCTGCCGGTAATGGAAAGCCACTGGAGCTATGCACTTTTTAATAATATAGATTGATAAACAAATTTCTTTAGAACTGCTTTCTGTGTCAAGTTTGTTGTCCTGCCCCCGCACCTCCGATTCGCACGGCTGGCTATGTACGGTGCGAAAGAAGTTCAACATACATACATGGACTCACAGAGACCCATAGACTCGCACAGAAACCCAGACTTACAGAGAGACCCATAGATTCACACAGAGAAACCATAGACTCATGCAGAGACCCACCGAGATACAGACAGGCAAAGCTCAACGGCTGCTTGTGAAGCCACCACTCATGGGAAGTAACGGCAAGCGGGGTGCTACACAACGTGAGACTGAGCTATGATGTATAGCGCATTTCCATCTGTTGTGTCGGTCAGCATTGTCCCATGTGCCGAAGACCCTACCCAGTAGAGCGTTGTACGGAGATGCAGTGAGGTGCAGTGCCGCTTGCCTGCAGCGACTTGTACGCCCGTTTGACGGACGGCTTGGAGAAGTCGAAGAGCTTGAGCGAATAATCGCGTGAGCCGGAGGCCAGGATCTGCTCGGTGGGGTGGAAGGCGAGACAGGTCACCTCATCCGTGTGGTCGTAAAGCGTGCGGATCACCGGGTGATTCTCCATGTTCTGCTGGGCTGTCTCGTTCATCATCACCTGCGTCCGCACCACACCAACACGGTCGACGCCATTCACAATGAGAATGTTTATTCAGACTGGAGAAATCTTACGAGCTATGAAGCTGTTTTTTTCACATATGTCCAGGATGGGTGGGTCAGCAAGAGCATGGGCGGGTCAACAAATTACAAACACAGGCACGGCTATCGCCATTATCGGTACCACCATTCATACCAACCGCACCACTCGTTACCAAACATCAACATTAATAACCCTATGACCAAATGATAAAGAATGCGCCGTGTCTTGTTACGTGTCTGAAGCGAGGCAGGTATCAGCATGCACAACGCTTGTGTTTAACACACACACAACCGCAATCTCGACCTCGATGGGCGTCGCACTCTTGGCCAGCATTCGCTCGGTGTCGAGGATCTTGATGGAGGCGTCGGCCGAGCCCGTGGCGATGAGCTGCCCATCGCGGCTGTAGGTGGCGGAGCGGCAGGGCCCCTTGTGCGACGTCACGTAGCACGTCTCGTACTCGCACGCCTCCGGCGAGGACGTCTGCACATCCGCGTCGAACTCCAGGTCCACCCCCGTCCCCGGTGCCACCATGTCCGAACGCCCCACCGGCCGGCTAGGGTTGGTGTCCTCTTGCTCCTTCCCTGCACCAGTCAATTATAACAAATGAGCACGAGTGCCTGAGGTCAACTTGGTAGAGACATTCACCAGGAGAGGTCCTTTGAGGGCCTGCAAGAATGAACAATTGTTCTAGACCCAGTGCGAAAGAAATGCCATGAGTAGATCTGCGTCCTTTATTTGAGGTTATCGCGGAATAAGATGACAAATTATTTTAAAATTTTGACTTCAAGGTTTCGTGACTGCAGGAATTCATATTCTTTGGGTCTTTCGGTAAAGTCACGTAGATAGGTTCAAAGAAATTAACAAAAAAACCACGCTTGTGTTGCGATCGAAACGTCGTAGTTTTTTGTTATTTTCTTTAAACCTATCTTACGTGATTTTACCGAAAGACCCAAAGAATATTTTTTAAATTGTTCCCTTTTAATCTCAAATTTTAGTTGTTGCATATCATTACATAATTTACATCTTTAAAAAATGATCCTCAAGCTTTCCAAATTTAAAGCACAAAATATTTGATATTTTTCTTCGGTCTAATTATTTTTCTACATAACTGACCGAGCCTATTTTGAACGACTAAATGCACAAATTCGATTAAATGTAGCCATTTCACAACCGTGATTCTATTCATGAATCGATTCTAATGTCTCATTTGTGCACTTTGGCTCAATTATCTTTCAGAAAAACAGCATGTAATTTTCATATTATATACATATCAACAAATCACAATTATGCAATTTAATACACGAGGGATATTCATCCATATTCATCCATGAGTAAGCATCCTTGTGAATGTAGTAACATTCCAATGAACATAATACTTGTACGTATGTCTTCTCTACCTCTTGACAAGCCGGAATCTACTCCTGCCAGGCTACAAAAACAAAGATCGCCTATATAGCCTTAACAGACTGTTGGGACAAGAGCTGTGAGTACCTATGAAGGCCGGCACAACACACGAGGGTGGGTGGCCAGCACCAGGCTGGACCGCCTTTGTCTCCCCAGTGGTGATGTTTATACACTGCACCAGGTACTCATTTGAGGCTCGGTCGACCTAGGGGTGGCCCAGGACAGGTTCAGATAATCGTCACTGGTATTGGATGGGAGCGGGAATCGAAGTCGGGTCGCCGGGTTTGTAGCGCAGCACGCGAACCGCTACACCACCGCTCCCCACACACACACACATCTACAGGCATCTCTGCAAGAGGAGTACAGCAGCAGGGCCGTGCGAGCCTCCCAGCGTTGAGCCTACCGATCCGGGCGAGGTGGAGCAGCCTCTCGGAGGGCGGCACGGCGGGGCCCAGGTTCACGGCGCCGATGAGGGTGGCGGCGATGGCGGCGTGGCCGTCGTACAGCAGCTGGCTGATGATGAGGCGGTAGAGCTCCTCGCGGTCCCGCACCGTCGCCTTGTAGCCTCGCGTGGACATCGTGGCTCTGGCACGCACACGCAGTCAAGACCGCAAACGCCGTGAGACCACGGCCACGTGGAGTTGTGACGGGTACCGCAAGGTCCGTCCGATGCTCGCCGAGTTGCATTGGCTTCCGGTTTGCCGAACGAATACATTATTATAAGGAGTCGCGCTCATTACACGCAAAGTGTTCGCACAAATGAACCACAATACGTCACTGATCTCAAGGAGCATAAACCATCAAGCGAATTCGGGCCATCCTCGGAGCAGCTTTTAGATGGCCATCAAACAAAGACGCATCAGGCTCTTTCAGATGTGTTTCTGCGGCCGTCTGGAACGCTCTCCCTTCCGATATTGGGAAGCCACTGGAGTTTTAAAATCTAGATTGAAAACTAATTTCTTTAGACCTGATTTTTGTTTAGTTTGTCCTTCCAGTGCACTGTGCCTATCCTTGCCTACAGTACATACATAGAACCCACCGACCGACCTGCCCTCCTTCACTGACTTCCGCCGACATCTGCAAACACGAGTTCGACCTCATCGCACACTTGGGCGCGCTCACTCTCTCCGTCTCTCTGTCTTGTCTGCCTCTTGGTGTCAGGGCCGTATTATCCAATAGGCCAGGGTAAGCAGTGTGCCAAGGGCCTCCGAAAACACATTTTGACAATGTTATTTTTTGGTTTAACACGCAAGGCTTTTACCGACACATTTATTTTCACGCGTTCGAACCCAAAAACCTCTTTTACGGATTTTGTTTTGTATGATAAAAAAATGCAATCTAGATCTCTTCTTGAATAAATATTTATATAGCAAGGATAGGCACAGTGTATGCACAAAGGGGCAGAGTCATGTCAATCGGGCTAATTTCAAGAGGTAGGAAATGAACACCGGAGATGGACTTTCCTAGATTTTGTTTTCATTGCAAAATTAGCAGCAACATCTTCAAATTGTGTTTTTCGCAAACAATCTCATTCTCAACAGAGGGTAGCAGTGCAAGGTAAGGCCAGGCAGTGTGTTGCCGTCCTATGGTTGATAGAATAACATTTTTTTTAATCATCTTTAGCTGGGCAGTACCAACTGGAGCGAATTATCAATGAAAGCCTACGAAACATAAATGCTTAAGGCCTTAATCCTGCCATGCTTGGTGTGATAGCAAACAAATCTCTCTCAAATGCGACTTTACTCACTGGGGGGGGAGGGGGGGAAATCACATCTGCATTGAATACACGTGCTGTTTCGCCACACTGATACGCTTGTAATTACACTGTGAAAAACAGGCCACGTGTATGAAGAAAACAAATAAAATGCATCTTTACGAAAGAAAAACTAACGTAGCCTTTCGCCAAAGATGTAACCACACTGGGTTTGTGCAATTCGTGTAGGGGCGCGCAGTCCAATTAAGTCGCCACTGCCCTCTGCTGATCGCGTAACCCACAGCGACCTACAACACCCACGCGGCTTATCCCATAGAAATCCTAAATAAATCCTAAAACAGAATAGAATCCCAGGTTGGATGCCTGCCTTGGCAGCCTCGGGAGCTGTAACGACGAGATGAGGGGCCGCTAGGATACACGCGGCCTAGCTCAGGCTGCACAGCGCCGCCGCCGCTGACTCTCGGCTCAGTGAAAGTCGCCGCACCGCACGACACCCGCACGCAGCCGCCGAGGAGAAAGGAACAACAACAACAGCAGGACAACAACCAAACAACAAGCAACACACCGAGCACACGCCTGGGAACACTTTCACAGGCTCGGGGTTCAACTCACAATGCTGCTGTAGGGGAAGGCCGCCGGGTGGGGGTGGGGTGGGGGTGTGCGCGCGTGACGTCACCCTCATGAATATTCACACCCTCATTAATATTCAAAGACTCGTGAATATGCAAGACCTCATTAATACATTTTGATTTAAAGCTTTCGTGACTGCAGTAATTCATATTCTTAGCTCTTTCGGTAAAGTCACGTTGAAGGGAAACAATAAAATAATCAAATATATATAAAACAATAAACATTCTCACGACGTTTCGACCATAACACAAACGGTCGTCATCAGGGGTGTCGTTTGTGTTATGGTCGAAACGTCGTGAGAATTTTTATTGTTTTATATATTTTATTATTTTATTGTTTCCCTTCAACGTGACTTTACCGAAAGAGCTAAGAATATGAATTACTGCAGTCACGAAAGCTTTAAATCAAGAGTCCATCTATGTTCTGAAAAGAGGAGGGGGGAGACGAAAAATTAATGTATGCTGTCTGAAAGCCACCGTAAGCGTGAACAATCAATTAAGACCCGAAATAGTTAATCAAATCCTTCCAATGATTGCTAAGCCAGAATCCATCTTCTCGGTTGAAATTGTCTCTGTGCTTGTATATGTGGATAGCCTCATGAACGAATCTCTCATGGTAGCCAGATGTCTTGCTAATAACCTCTGTCTTGGAGAAGTCAATGTCATGTGAGCCTACTGAATTATAACAATGATCTGCCACGGCCGAGGTGTTGGTCCTACCGTGTTTCAGGTCTGCTTTGTCTTCACGGATGCGGTCCGAGACATGTCGTTTGGTTTCTCCAATGTAACTACTACCACAGAGGCAACTTAGTTTGTAGACGCCAGGGTACTGTATGTCCGGAATCACATCCTTTACAAGTCGTGGATATTCGCATGTTCACATTCTCCGCCTGATGAAGACCGCTCGTGTTGCGATCGAAGCATCGTGGGGTTTTTTTTGCTTTTATTTTTAAATTTTATTTTATTATTTTTATTTTCCATCTACGTCACTTTACCGAAAGAACTAAGACAATAATATTCACACACCCGTTAATTTTCACGTTAATATTTAATGGCACGCGCGAGCCTCTCGTCATGAATGTGTCTCGTGGATATTTCGTCACGGGGAGCGGTGGCGCAGTGGTTAGGAGATTGGTATCGTTTACCAAGTTTATCCGTGCTAATAGGAGGTATGTACTCCTATATATATAAACCCATTATAATGACAAATCGCCTTTTGCCCGTCCAGGGACGGGTGTATTATAGTAAATCTTAAACTTTCATGCGAAAATCAGAGCGCGACGTGATATATTCATTGCATCCATTCGTGTGCAATTTGTCAGGCCGCGGTGACACACAGACTTATTTATTTTTTAAAGGTTTATAATCCCTTGTTCATCACGACGTCCTTTTTACTTTGATGTCTCAACAGCGTGACGGAGATCACGTGACGTGGGGTTCTTCTGCCTTTGTAGTGAGGATTGTGAGTTGCGCCGAGGAGGGGGGAGGGGCCGCCTCGCCCTCCCCCCCATGTGGAGTGACGTCACCCGCTAATTATTATTAATGAGGTGGGGGGGGTGTCTGGAAGACGTCACCTGCTCATGATTATTAATGAGGGGGACTGGCCGACGTGGAGTGACGTCACGCGCGGGACACAGACATTCTTGGCTCATTATAGTAGTAAATGATCAGTGCCCACCTTATTACAGACCAATTCAAACCTTTGTTGGTCACGCCGTGCCCTAATAAAGTTTAACGTTAATCCTACAAAGGCCCATCACAATGGGGAAACACAACAAATATACACTTTCCTTGCCCGTATTGATACGGCTGTACGCCGTATGGACCTGAACACTCAATTTCCCTGTACAAGAATACGGGTAAACCGTATGGGTTGACAGCTATGGACACGAATGTTGAACTTCTTTAGCACCATACTCTTTGGTTCTATTGGGTAAAGTCACGTAGGTGAAAATAAAATAACAAAAAATCACGACGTTTCGGCCACAACACAAGCGGCCTTCATCAGGTGAAGGGACGAGACTGTCTGGAGGACAGCGCTGGAGTAGGAGAAGCCACGCTTAGATCACGACCTTTAAGCTTGTGATCGCGGTCGTGATCTAAGCGTGGCTTCTCCCACTCCAGCGCTGTCCTCCAGACAGTCTCGTCCCTTCACCTGATGAAGGCCGCTTGTGTTGTGGCCGAAACGTCGTGATTTTTTTGCTATTTTATTTTCACCTACGTGACTTTACCCAATAGAACCAAAGAGTATGGATCCTAGCAGTCACGAAAGCTTTAAATCTAGAATTCTTTAGCACCGTACGTAGCCAACCGTGTTAGTAGGGAGGTGCAGGGGTACGGATAACGAACTAAACACAAAAAGCAATTAACACAAAATGATGTCTCGGTGTAGTTTTAAAGGTGCAATGCTCCCATTGGCTCCCGAATATCGGATGGAAGAACATTCCAGACGGTCGCGGAAGCAAGGCGTCTGAAAGCGCGCGCCACGCAATGCGGTGGTCATCTTTGTTCAATGATTCGCCCAAAGCCGCCACCGCTACTACTGCTGCCGCTGCAGCGAGGATGAGCGGAGTTCGCGTGATGATGGTTGATGCACTTAGACGAAATCGGCCGGGTGTTGTGGTTCGTTTGTGGCGAGCACTTTAGAAGAGTTGAGACCCAGCGAGGCTGCCCTGCACTAACAAGCACTCAAGAGCATGTTAACCGTATTTAATGCCAATTAACGCGAGGCAAAGTCGGGCCACGTGGAGCCTCACAACAATCACGCCCTCTCTTATCGTGGGCTGGGAATAGTGGCCCAACGGTGAGCACTCGGTTATCCGAGTTCGATTCCCGGCCAGCTACGTTTAGCATGGCGCCGCGGTGGAAAGATGTTAATTACCTCGCCTGGTATGCAGGAGTTTGTGGGTTCGATCCAGACCCTGACGATGCCTGCATATTTGGAGTCTGCATGTCTCTCTCTCTCTCTCCACGTGGTCGCATGGATTTTTCTCCCGGTCCTCCGGTTTTCCCCCTCCACATTAATTATCAACATGTATTTAGAGTTTACATTATGAGACCTCCTTTGCCAGTAACAAGATATAGAAATAGGTTTTACCCTTTTAACTGGCACAAAAACTGACACCTCTGTTCAAGGCATCATGTTTGCAATAACCACAGCACAAGCAGTCAAAATGCAAACAAAAGAGACAACGCCGATAATAATATGCACTGTCCCTGAACCCGATTGGTCCACACCCGAGACGGCTTTTCTCAGAGCCTAGTCTCCACTGGTGTTGGACCAGAAGACGCCAAAAGGCAAAGGAGGTCTCATAATGTAAATGCTCACCCCGAGCCCTCAATACTCTGATAGTGCGCTGTTTTTGAGTTGTACGCCTTTTGGCGTCTTCTGGTCCAACACCAGTGGAGACTAGGCTCTGAGAAAAGCCGTCTCGGGTGTGGACCAATCGGGTTCAGGGACAGTGCATATTATTATCAGAGTTGTCTCTTTTGTTTGCATTTTGACTGCTTGTGTTGTGGTTATTGCAAACATGATGCCTTGAATAGAGGTGTCAGTTTTTGTGCCAGTTAAAAGGGTAAAACCTATTTCTATATGTATTTAGAGTATTTGGCTGCTATGAATTTCCACATGATAAGCCACTTCGTTGAGCTATCATTTGTAGCCAGGTCACTTCTGAAAGAGAGCTGCATAGCTCAGTAGCTATATACCCGGTAAAATAAACAAAAACAGTTGTGTAGCTTTAGTTTGAATATTAGTGATAAAAGTGACTCGGTCCTGGATCACCCCAACCTCCATTTTCAGAAATGTTTTTTGGAGGCATTGGATGAACCTTCCTGAAACCACCAGAACTGCCCTGTTCAGAGTGGTGCTGCTGACCCATTGGGGGGGGGGGGGGACCTGAAGCAGAACATCTGTTGGAGCGAGCCCCCTCTTTCATATACAACTCCGAGTGTGATGACAGAGGAGATGTAGACAAGGTGCAGTGGTGCCGTGTGATGGGAGAGAAATGTGGACAAGAGATATAGCTGTAGTGAGACAAGAGATGCAGATGGGACAGTGATGTAATGAGATGCAGACCAGAAGACATGATTTAGATTTGACACAAATGGAGATATAATCATACAATAGACAACTTAAACACAATATTACATGAATGAGATGTTTTAATGTTTAGTAGGATTTGAATTAGAGCTGGAATTTTATTCACAGTAATTTTTCATGCATTTCACGCCCCT
This sequence comes from Petromyzon marinus, assembly GCF_048934315.1. Taxonomy (NCBI): domain Eukaryota; kingdom Metazoa; phylum Chordata; class Hyperoartia; order Petromyzontiformes; family Petromyzontidae; genus Petromyzon; species Petromyzon marinus. The sequence continues at coordinate 16,091,004 of NC_133709.1, forward strand.
CGAACTGCCTGGGTCTTTAAGCGTTTATTTCGCATGATAGATTTTTGTATCAGATCGCGTAAGAAAAAAAATGTGTGTTGTAAAAACACTCCTCCACCCAACACAGCCAATTAACAAAGTGGTCACGTCGCACAAACTTGCCAACTGCTTCAGCACCACCGGTGTGACGGAGAGCAATCTGCACAAATTTCACAATTGTGTACGACGTTTCGGTGGAAGTTAGTAGTTTATTGTAAAAAATTCGGTCACAGTCCCTATGATCACTGTTACATTGCATTGATGGCTTTTATTTTGGTGATTTCGAAAACTTTTTTTTTGTTTTGGCCATGTTTTTGTTTTATTGTAGTACGGAGTTAGACTGATGGCCTTAATCTTAGTTGTCTTGTGGTTGTTGTTGTTATTTGACTTGCATCCCACTGGGATTTTTGCACACAGCGTTGGTGTACGGTGCTATTTCAGGAATATTTTGATGTTTTTTTTTTCCTGGATTTTCTGTTTGCACAGTCACATAATCACTTTAAGATGTTTTCTTGTTCATGTTTTTTGTTTGTTGCGGTTGCACCCGATTCAAGAGCCGAATGGCTCACAGGGCTATACCAAATAAATGAACTATGAACTAACTAACTATAAACTATCAGATGTAGAGATCTTGACAACGCGGGGCCCCTATGTTAAGTGACCCAACCTCAGTGACGGACTGGGCCCCAGGCATTCATAAACACTGTGGGGCCCAAATTGCTATGTGATATTATTGGCCCATTTTGGGCTGGGTCGAAAAAACAAATGGGCCCAGTGAGGAATAATCTTTGGTGCTCCTGAATATGGGGGACTTAATGCCAACTGAGGGCGTAAATAAGCAATGAAAGCGTACACATTAGAGGCAAAAATATTTTAATAAAGAATTAAAGCTTTCGTGACTGCATAAATTACTCATTGTTTTTTTTCGGTAAAGTCACGTATGTAGAAATACCATAAAATTATATTAAAATAAATCAATCACGACGTTTCGACCGCTTATGTTGCGGTAGAAACGTCGTGATTGATTTATTTCAATAAAATTTTATGGTATTTCTACATACGTGACTTTACCGAAAAAAACCAATGAGAGAAAAAATATTTTAATTGAAAACATGTTTTTTTTTTTTGCTTTATTCACATTTGCAATTTCCCCACACAGATCGGCCCACCGGCCCTCGGAATGGACCGGCCCACCGGACATTTGCCCTATGGACTGCTGCCCTATGGTCACTCTGGGCCTGCCCAACGTCACGCGATATCGGGAGTGGACCAGGTCCAATCCAAGTGGAGTGACATCGCGGGATGTCACTGTGCAGCAGTGCCGGCCCGAGAGAGGCACGGCGTGCGGTGTAGCGACATCGCGGACACCGCTATGGTGTGGGTGTAGTACCGGCCCTAGAGGGGCCCGGTCATCGCTGATGGATAGCGCTGGGTGGCACCACGCTTTGCGTGCAGTGACAGCCCTGCAGGACAGGGTGTGGGAGTGCCGGCCGTAGGAATGAGGTTGACCCGAGAAGGACGTTTCAGGCAATGGCCCTTCTGCACCACACCATCACATCATCAAACATGCCACGCCATCACGCCAAACGATCACATCACACCATTAAACATCCCCAACACACCACAACATCACGCCACACCATCACACTACCCTATCACGCTGGGATAGCGCAGGCACCACGCATAGCGTGCAGTCTCTCACGAGGGGGGGGGGGGGAGAGTGTCAGCCCAAGGGCAGGGTTGCCCCGGGCCATGGCACTCTGGTTGACCCCTAGGACACGTGATCTGGAGTGTCCACAGAGAGGCCCCCCAGGTGAGGGGACCAGGGGGCGGTCACGTGTCCGGGGAGAGCTCTCGAGAGGGATCGGGAGGGAGCTAGAAGCCTCCAGAAGGCGGGCGGGGCCAAGGGCGGAGCGGCCCTGACCGTCGGGGGATATAAGGTGGGTCCCTGAGAGGGACCGGGGTCGCTGCATTCTACAAGCTGGAAGCTCTACGTCCTGGAGCTCTACGTCTCAAGCTGGAAGCTCTACAGGCATCGACACGTGGTCGGGACCCGAGTGAGGGTCAGACCCTTCGTAGCTGAAACTCCTCCGTATAGGGTAGCTAGCTGAGTGGCCACCACCCTAGGCTGTATCTGGTGAAGGGGCAGTTACCCCTTTGTGTCACGTGTTACAAATGAATGTGTTGCCTCTAAAAGGAACAACGTCTGCGACTCAGTTGGACTCGCTACACAAGCACCGGAATTATCCAGATTATACGACGCTGCGGAAAATAAGACGCGCTCCAAATGCGTGCGCGGTGTTAATAAAGTTACACAAATCTGGTCCCTTGCACACGCACCCCCACACTGTTTCATCAAAAGACATAAGGAAGGGGGGGGGGGGTGTGTGGAAGTGCGTCTTATAATCCAGATAAAACGGTAGGTGTCTCCCAGCTCAGGTTGCGAAGGGTGGGCTTAACCTGCGAGAGATGAGAGTGTGTGGGGGGGAGGAGATCATGCAAGCTCGTCTCCTCCTCCCTGCGCTGCTGGCTGGCTCGCTCGCTCGCAGCGCTCACTGCACACTCACACTTTGACGGCCCGCGCACACCTGCCTGGCCACAGAGCACTGAGCAGGAGACGGCCACACGGAGGAGACGGACACACGGAGCAGGAGACGGACACACGGAGGAGACGGACACACGGAGAAGGTGACGGCCACGTGGAGCAGGAGACGGCCACACTGAGCAGGAGACGGCCACACGGAGGAGACGGACACACGGAGAAGGTGACGGCCACGTGGAGCAGGAGACGGACACACGGAGCAGGTGACAGCCACACGGAGAAGGTGACGGACACACGGAGCAGGTGACAGCCACACGGAGAAGGTGACGGACACACGGAGCAGGAGACGTCCACGTGGAACAGAAGACGGCCACACGGAGCAGGAGACGGCCACACGGAGGAGACGGCCACGTGGAGCAGGAGACGGTCACACGGAGCAGGAGACAGCCACACGGAGGAGACGGACACACGGAGCAGGAGACGGCCACGTGGAGCAGGAGACGGACACACGGAGCAGGAGACGTCCACGTGGAGCAGGAGACGGCCACGTGGAGCAGGAGACAGCCACACGGAGGAGACAGCCACGTGGAGCAGGAGACAGCCACGTGGAGCAGGAGACGGCCACGTGGAGCAGGAGACAGCCACACGGAGGAGACAGCCACGTGGAGCAGGAGACAGCCACGTGGAGCAGGAGACAGCCACACGGAGGAGACAGCCACGTGGAGCAGGAGACAGCCACGTGGAGCAGGAGACGGCCACGTGGAGCAGGAGACGGCCACGTGGAGGAGGAGACAGCCACACGGAGCAGGAGACGGCCACACGGAGGAGACAGCCACCACGCCGCCGGCGGCTCTGCACGTGTGTGCACGCGGCTTCCATCAACCAGACGGCGCCGCGCCACTGCGAGTCCCGTAAACCCGGACTCATCGCCTTAAAGACGAACCACCCGATACCAATCCGACTAACGGCGATCAGCCCATGGAGCTCCGCGCCATCTGCTGCTGCCTCGCGACGCTCCTGGCCTCGACTCTGTGCGGTCAGTGATGCTGATGAGTCTGATGACGACGATGATGATATTTGCGGTAGATGCCAGCTGGTGCGCAGCCGTTACGACGACGAAGCTTGTGTGTGGTTTTCATCAGATAATTAATTTCTGAGCAAGCAGCTAGGCACGTGATTAGCAGTAGCACCAGCGCATAGCATAGCGAGATTGTGTACTGGATGTGGCGTGCCGGGCGCTGGCATATTTTTTTTTTACAGGGTTACTGAGCCGGCTGAAATGAAGCTCTGGTATTGATGACGATGATGATGATGGCGAAGGCAGTGATGATGGAGACAAGTCGTGGCCATCGTGGCGATGACGATAATATCTCATCTCGAGTGATGCTGGTACCCCTATTGCTTCTTGGATGAGCGACCACCATGCATAACGGGTGCCATGGGCCGTGGATTAGGCGGTGGGCAGCGGAGGACAGTGCAGCAAATTCGCTTGTTGCGCTGTGCGTTACTGCTACACTCCCATGTCAATGCTCTCCTCTTGTACCATTCCTCATTGGCCGGCGTGGTGAAGTATGGTCGAAATAGCCCCTGCACGGCGTGGGACGGTCCTCATCCAGGAGTGGACTGACAAATGACCGCATGTTACTACGGTACTAGCACTGCTGTTTATTACTGCGGGCAAGCATTGGTAAGTGTATCCCTTAGCGGTAACATCGCATGACTAATACAGGAAGACACTAAGTGCGTTGCAGCATTTACGTTCAGTTGAGATCGCTTTGCCGTGATGGTCTCCGTGAGCTGTTGCTGCTGCTGCTGCTGCTGCGCATCGCTGCCGAGTGAACGTAAAAATTGCTGTCGCGTGCCAAGTCGGCATGCTCACCGCCGAGCGGCTCTTGTTCAGATCGGTCAAGAGTTCAAATTCCCAAACCCACCGCCCGGCGGTCTCGTCATCATCAACCACGTGCTTATCCACCGCTGGATGAGGAGCTCGCGACGTTCGTAGCCACTTCCCTGCAACGTTGCGACATCTGCGATCCCGTCCGAACTCCGGCGCGAGTACGAGCTAATCCCATGACTCCATCTCTGCTGTGATCGGCCTCCCAGGTGTGTGGGCTTCTCTCCCCTGGCTCCAGTGTGGCGGGCGTGGTGGCGACCACCCCATGCAGGTGTCCACTCAAAGATGCGCCCCGAGAGATTCATGGGCAGAGGTCGAAATGAAAGGTTTATGAGACTGGATCGGAACAAGGGGCAGGGAGCCAGCAGCACCGGGGGCTGTGAGGAATTGGCGAATTCCAGAGCCCTGGTCACAGCGGAGGAGAACGGGAGAATGAGCGGCCTCCCACTGAGCGAAAACCTTGGTTGCTGGAGCGAAAACGTGCTCGGAGGGGAGTAGAGTGAGATGGGAGGGGGAGGGCTGGACGGCGGCAAGTTCGTGGGTGATCTCGAAGGCAGCGAATCGAGTGATCCGGGATTGGATTGGAAGCCAGTGGAGGGATCTGTGGAGTGTCGGGGTGATGCAGTGAAAGCTCAGGCTGGATCATAATGAGCCCTTTGAACGTGAGGTTTCTAAGACACAAATTGGTCCATTGACTGTGACCATCAACGGCTGCTTTTAACTTGGCATGGCCATGGAAATCAGGAACACTCGCTCACTCACAATCCCGCAACACTCACGCACAGCAACAATAGAGCCACGGGGAGAAGCTACAACTACTCGTACAGAATTTCTAGATATGACCTCTGGTGTAAATCTTGCTGTAGGTGTGTCACGTGCCCTGTAAAGCGCCTTCATCGCCTGGGCTCTGATCCCAAAGGCACGATCGAGCCTCTGGCTGTGGCCGTCTCTGTTAACGGCTCCGAGAGGTCAGTTTGCTCGGAGTTAACTTTATTTTAGTTCAGTTCAAGTTTATTTTTAAGTTCCCTGTGAGCTAAGAAGCTCTTAAGTCGTGTTTCATCAATGAAAACCACACACCGTTTCCGTGACAGAAGTCAACACATTAGAGAAACATAAATGGATAATAAGAATGAATAAATAAATGAAGAAATCGTATAATTTGAAATATAAAATGGATCTTTTAAACGTTTTTAGCAATTAAGGAATTACAAAAAGTTTAACATTAGGCATTAAAATTGGCAGTGGTAAAACACACCTTTTCCAAAGAAAGCAATAAATTTAAATCTCCAATTAAAATTCTAAAAATGGATTGCGTCAACCTGCTGTCTTTACTCTGCGTACGACCTCGTCCCGAGTCATAGTTCATAGTTTCATAGTTCCATTTATTTGGTATAGCCCTGTGAGCCATTCGGCTCTTTAATCGGGTGCAACAGCAACAAACAAAAACATGAACAAGAAAACATCTTAAAGTGATTATGTGACTGTGCAAAACCTAAAATCCAGGAAAAAAACATCAAAATATTCCTGAAAAAAGCACCGTACACCAACTCTGTGTGCAAAAATCCCAGTGGGATGCAAGTCAAACAACAACAACAACAACCACAAGATTAAGGCCATCAGTCTAACTCCATACTACAATAAACAAAAACATGGCCAAACCAAAAAAAGTTTTCGAAATCACCAAAATAAAAGCCATAAATGCAATCTAACAGTGATCATAGGGACTGTGACCGATTTTTTTAAACAATTAACTACATAAATTATAACACCAAACCCTAGAGAGTCGCACCAACAACAGCGTGAGAATCGCTGGCGATTTCACGGTCAGATTTGACAAAAAGCGCTCGGCCTTGCCTCGACCACCAGCTCAATAGAACGGAACGTGTTGTTTAGTTTCGGACGACCGACTCAAAGAGTCGCTTTGACGGACCCACGCTAGGCCAGGGCGACCGTGACGTTGACGGCGAGCTCGGTGCTCTCGGCGAGGCCTCCCAGTGACCTTCAGGGCTCCGTCGGGAGGTGCGGACCCGTTCCGTTTCAAATCGCCTCCACCCACAGTGCGAGTCGTCGACTTCTGATCAGCGCTTCAACTTCTCTCAGGCCCCGTCGCGTCACGCTCCACCCACCCGCCCTGCATACGACGTCACTGGCAAGCCACGCGGAGGCGCATCCGGTATCCTCAGGTCACTCTGCAGCCAGCGTGCACGACTCGGATCCATAGTGGGACCATCTCCGGTCCACGTGACGCAAATGTAACTGGGCCAGGGCGACGTGAACGATAATGCTTCGGGGACTCTGGCCAGTATCTGAACGCAATCTCTCACGATCGGCAGGCCCTGCTTTTCCACCAGCGTAGGTAACCCTATCCTCACAATAGGAGGTACAGAGAGGGGCGGGGGGGGGTGCACTTGGCATGTGTGTGAAATAATCATTAGTCGCGGCTGCACGTGGAACCATGGATCACAATTGCACGGTGTGGCAGAGTTGACCCCGTGCGGCGATGAAGAAGTTCAACTTGCGTGCGTGGTCTTACGACCGTCAATTGCAAGCGGGGTGCTGCCTGTGAAGGTGGCACGGAGGATTCGCGCGTGATCGACGCGACTCTCTGTCCCGCACTGTTCCGATGCAAGCCAACGAGTCCGCGACTTCGGCCCCGTGGAGTGTGTTCCAACACGCATATACGGACAAAAAACGTACACACTCGTGCGCGGTTACGTACAATACGCGATGCCTTCGCACGTTGCATTTTTTTTGTTTGGTTTTGTTATTCCGATTCTTTTTTAACCCAGGAAAACCTCACTTGAGTGAAGACTTTTAATCAGGAGGGTTCTGGCAAAGTTTTTCGCAGGAGGGTGGGGGAGGCGATCTTGCCGCCCTGTGTAATCACCACTTGAGTAATTTAGCTGTTAACTTTTCAAACATTCGGACGTTTGGCCAACACTCGTTACATTGTATGACTGTTATCTATGGGAGGAAACCAGATAATCCGGAGGAAACCCATGCAGAGCAGGGGGGAGAAAATACAACCTCCACTCAATCACACAACAACAACCGCCATTCGCCACTAAGTGGCGGTGACGTCACGACGACGCTTGTGCCAGGCTATGTGCACCTTGAGGCCACGTGAAGTGTCGAACGCCCGCTGGCAGGAGGTCAAGGGGCAGACCCAGGTGCCACGAGTCGACTGACTGATATAACTGGCCGATGCACCACCTGTGCCCCCTGCTGTGCCAATTTGCTGTACTTTATCCACCCGGCGCTCCGCTCGTTCTTGTGAGCGTCGCTCCTCCGCCCTCCATTGTTGTTGGAGGGCGACTGCGTCCTTCACGAGCCTCCTCCACAGAGGCCGATCTTGACACCGTTGGTACCAGTCATCGGCAAGTCCACTCAGCTCCACGTCCTCCTGTACCACATCACTCCATCTCTTCTCTAGCTCCCTCTCACACACTCACTAGAACAGAGGGAGATAATACAAATTCCACTCTATCACACACTCACTCGCACACACTCACTAGAACAGAGGGGGAGAATACAAACTCCACTCTATCACACGCTCACTCTCATACACTCACTAGAATAAACTCCACTCACACGCTCACTCTCATACACTCACTAGAACAAACTCCACTCTATCACACACTCACTCTCACACACTAGAACAGGAGGAGAGATACAAACTCCACTCTTTCAGTTTAACACGTAGGCTTTCGTGACCAATATTATCCATAATAGATGTTTTTGGCGTAAATATAAAGTTGCATTAAACCCGCCACCACGCAAAACAGCCAATTAGTAAGTTTTGTCACTTAAAAAAACATGGCAATTTGTTACTAGTACAGCACACCGGTGTATTAGAGACTAACCCCACAACACTCATCACACACTCACTCTCACACACTCTCTTGAACAAGAGGAGATAATACAAAGTACGCTCACTCTCACACACTCTCACACACTCGCTCACCAGAACAGGGGGACAATATACAAACTCTACGCAAAGTCGTCGGAGTTGGGAGTCGAACCTATGACCTTCTTGCTGTGAGGCACAGATGTTACCACTGGACCACTCTGCAAATTAATCATATACCCAGAGGAGGTGGGAGGACGGGGAGGAGGAGGGATTGGGGAGCAGGAACAAGGAGGAGGAGGAGGATGTTCCAGATGTCACACGTCACAGTGACCGCTGCCCTTCGCAGAATGAACAAAGATGAAGGCTTCGAGACCAGAGGGAATAATTGTGGACATCACAAAAGTGAGACCAGCTGTTGACTCTGCACATAATTTACATCCTTGGTCACGGCTTGACGCCATGATTCAGTGATGAAAGGAGAGAACCGATTCAAGGATTAGAAACCGCGAGATCATATCGCGATGGCTCAGTGGTGAGCGCCCTCCACTACGCACATGCCAACCTTGAGTGTGATACCGGGGCCAAACGTAGCTCGCCACAGACACACATCGTGGCTCCGGACTGGCACCTTATTGAGCAGGCCGACAACTTTAAATATCTCGGCGTCATCCTGGACTCGAACCTGTCTTTAAAGGGCCACATTGAGCACATGGTCAATAACATAAAAGCCAATATTGGATCCCAATACGGAAACAAACGCCGTGTTGCACCTCGACTACTGCGTCTGAAAATAGTTGACGCCACCATTCTGCCCATATTCAATCATTGTGACACCAAACAAGCACCACGCTTCTGAATCCGTGATACTACTCGGCTCTCCGCATCGCCTTTGACGCCCCCCCTATAGAAGTCATCACTACAACCGACACATTCACTCAGATCTGTCCCCCCCCCCCCCCCCCCATCGATATCTGGAGAAAACCATCGCTGTGCTGCCTTCATCCTAAAGGTGCTCGTAAACGAATCTGATAATTACCTAACGGACCACTGGGTTCCTCTAACGGCCTCCTGTAGCATCAGAAGTGCCTCCTGCTTTCCTCCTCAAACATTGAATTTGCTGAAACTTTGTTTGGTAAGAATAAAAAAAAAACTGTTGCCACATTACTGCGCCACATTTCTGGAATCTCGATGGTGCTCATCTCCAGATTGGTTACCTCCCTTCACTCCCCCTCTGTATTTAAACAACCTAAAAGTACTGCGTAAGCAATTTTTTATTTTACCAGGTAAGGCCCACTGAGCTTCTATACAGCTCTTGTTCAGATGCGACCTGGCTATCACAAATGATAGCTTAACGAAGTGGCGTATCGAGTGTAAATTCATAGCAGCCAAATCCTCTAAACGCGTCACGTTCATTCTAAATGTGGAGTGAAACACCGGAGGACCTGGAGAAAAGTCCACGCGACCACGGGGAGAGAGAGAGAGAGACACGCAAACTCCAAATATACAGCACGCATCAGGCTCGGGATCGCACCCAGGCCCTCCCGTATACCAGGCGAGGTAGTCAACATCTCGCCACGGTGATGCCCCATATACCTATGAGACCAACAGACAAAGAATACTCGCATCTCTACCAAACATTTCTGGTGCCACCTGCTCTCATATTTGCAATGGTTTTGCGATTCACAGGTGTTTAGTTCACGGCCATCAAACACCTCGCTGGCTAGTTGTGCAATATTCCTGAAGGACCCTGCAACTCGTTCTCTGCAGGAGTGATATTTTTGTCTTTGTTTGCCCTGTGCTCACGAACCACGGATCTGCCGTGTAAAATAGCCGAGCAACTGGCTGAACGTGACCATCCGTGTAGATATTCAAATGAACTGGAACATCGTTGGCAAGTGAAATTCTACACGTCCCTGTGCTTTTCCCAGCAACCCTGCACTGTACATCATGGCAAAGTGTGGTCAAACAAATCCCCTGGCATGGACAGGCCATCATCCAGCAGTTGAATGACAAAGGGATGTAAATTATTATTGTATTATTATCATCATCATCATAGCTTCCATTAACGTGTCGTTCTTGTTGTTGTTGTTATGCAGTGCCGGAGCCAAAGACCGGGTTCGTGTGGCCCAGGGACCCAGCGGTGCTGCAGGAATCGGAGAAACCTTGGCCTTGGAACCCCACGGGGACCCCACCGCCACCGCCGTCGGCATCGCCACCACCGCTGCGCTCCCATCAGCCAGCGGCACGCCGCAAGCGCTGCTCGTGCGCCTCGGTGCTGGACCGCGAGTGCGTGTTCTTCTGCCACCTCGACATCATCTGGATCGACACGCCCAGGTGAGACGGCGCGACCCTGGCAATGATCCGTTCGCGGCTATGAGATGTTAACTCCCTCGCCTGGTGTACAGGAGGTCGTGGGTTCGATTCTGACCCTTACGCCTGCTGTGTATTTGGAGTTTGCGTGTCTCTCTCTCATCATCATGATCATCACGGTGGCTAGATGTTAACTCCCTCGCCTGGTGTACAGGAGGTCGTGGGTTCGATTCCGACCCTGACACCTGCTGTGTATTTGGAGTCTGCGTGTCTCTCTCTCATCATCATCATCATCACGGTGGCTAGGGAGATGTTAACTACCTCGCCTGGTGTACAGGAGGTCGTGGGTTCGATTCTGACCCTGACGCCTGCTGTGTATTTGGAGTCTGCGTGTCTCTCTCTCATCATCATCACGGTGGCTAGGGAGATGTTAACTACCTCGCCTGGTGTACAGGAGGTCGTGGGTTCGATTCTGACCCTGACGCATGCTGCTGCTGTATATTTGGAGTCTGTGTGTCTCTCTCTCATCATCATCACGGTGGCTAGGGAGATGTTAACTACCTCGCCTGGTATACAGGAGGTCGTGGGTTCGATTCCGACCCTGACGCCTGCTGCTGTATTTGGAGTTTGCATGTTCACTCTCCCCGTTGCCGCGTGGATTTTCTCCGGGTGCTCTGGGTTTTCCTCTCCACATTTAGAATCAACATCACGCGTTTAAGAGTATTTGGGTGCTATACATTTCCACGTGATTAGCCACTTTGTTGAGCTATCATTTGTGATAGCCAGGTCGCTTCTGACAAAGAGCTACGTAGCTCAGTGGGCCTAACCTGGTAAAATATAAAGTTTAATTTAGATCCGAGACTACAACAAAACCAAAGTCAATTCCTCTCTGAAGCAGTACTGCCCCACCCCACCCATTCACCAACTTCGCTGACTAGCGTGGTGAAGTACGGTCAAATGTCCCCGTGAATAGCGAGAAGTATAGTGTTGGGCAGGAGTCGGCAGCCAAAATACCAAGAAGGGACATTTTTAGGAATAGGTTTTACCCTTTTAACTGGCACAAAAACTGACACCTTTATTCAAGGCATCATGTTTGCAATGACCACAACACAAGCAGTCAAAATGCAAACAAAAAAGACAACTCTGATAATAATATGCACTGTCCTTGAATTTAATTGGTCCACACCCGAGACAGCTTTTCTTAGAGCCTAGTCTCCATTGGTGTTGGACCAGAAGACGCCAAAAGGCGTACAACTCAAAAACAGCGCACTATCAGAGCATTGAGGGCTCGGGGTGAGCATAAAGGTGTCAGTTTTTGTGCCAGTTCAAAAGGTAAAACCTATTCCTATATCTTGTTTCTGGCAAAGGAGGTCTCATAAAGGGACATTTTTCTCGAATTAAAAAAAAACCCCGCCATATTTCAAGAGCCTCAATGCCTGTGAACACGAGACGGTGGGTCTAATCAACGACGTGGCGAAGCAGTTCTCAAAGAGACGCACGCGGCTCTGAAGCCGCAGCTTGCCGACCCATGGTGTGGGCGAATTGCCCTACCCTTGGAGCAGGCAGAGAGAGACACACACACAGACACGCAACACGAATGTCGCATTCGCTTAACCATGGGTACCGGGCCCTGCCGAGGGCACACGGGGACAGGGACCGACACCGCTCCTCCTCCTCTCCGTCACGCGCCGCATCCCACGAGCGTGAAATGCGCGACTCCATACGCTGGTGCCGCAGAGACCCCGCAGAGGTGACGGGGAAACTCCGCACGCGGGATCCCTCTGTGACAACGCCAAGACCCAGCAGACCTCCGATTAGCACGCATTTCAGATGCGCTCTTCCTTCCGGTAATGGGAAACCACTGGAGCAATGCACTTTGAAATGATCTCGATTGATGAAGTCATTTCTTTAGAACTGATTTTTTTGCGTGAAGTTCGTTGTCCTTCCCCCGCACCTCCGATTCGCACGGCTGGCTACGTACGGCACGAAAGAAGTTCAACACACATGCGCGTACATTCGTACGTAACGTTCGACAATAGCATTGTGGCCATGTAAAGGGAAATATATGTATTACTTGGTTCTTTCGGTAAAGTCACGTAGGTATAAATGAAATAAGAAAATATTTATGTGCTTAAGGCAGTGCTATTGTCGAACGCGTTGCGTTGTTTTGTTATTGGTGTTTGCGCAACAATCCTATCGCAGGGTCAGAATCGCGGCATAGTTTGAATAAGTAACGTGTATCATTGCAAATGTACACACCCCATTCCATCGGCATTCACACTCCAGCATCTGTTGCCGAGTCTCCTTCGTGTTAAAAGGATTACGCTGCCCTTGTGGGTCCGTTCAATCACAATTCTTTTTGTTTATCTCTGCACCGCCAGGGTTGGACGGAACAACTGGGCAATTCCGGATTAGGCCAGTAAGCCAGCTGCTGCATTTTGGTCATTTCAGCCTCGACTCAGATCGGCGGGCGACCGAATGAATTCGCGCCGAGTGGAACGCACCCGACTCAGCGGTGGGATTTTTCTGGGATCATTCCCCATTGCTCAGTGGCCGAGTCTTAACTCTGCACAAATCCATCCCCCCGTGTGCCGTCAATTACTCCACGCCTGTGCACCCCCCGGATCCCGCCTTGCCCTCCCCACACACGAGAAGACCGCCCAGTTCCCCGTGCTCGTGGGGCAGTGCCAGCTTGACCCAGTCCCCGGTACGTTCAACTTCTTTCGCACCGTACTGTAGCCATCCGTGCTAATTGGAGGTGTGGGGGAGGGAAGGACCACAATATAGACACCAAAAGCAGTTTCAAAGACATTATTTTTCAATCTGGATTATTTAAAAGTGCACAGTTCCGGAGGCTTCATAATGTCGGAAGGAAATTTGTATCGGGATTAGTATGAGAGCCAATTCACACCGCCTGGCCTCGTATGTCTGTGTGTGTGTTGAACTTCTTTCGCACCGTACATTGTCAACCATGGCCTCACCACTTCCTTGTAACCTTGGGCGTATCTGAAGTCATTTACAAGTGAGTCAGAGTGAAGTCTGTACAAGTGAGTCAGAGTGACGTCATATACAAGTGAGTCAGAGTGACGTCACATACAAGTGAGTCAGAGTGACGTCCATACAAGTGAGTCAGAGTGACGTCACATACAAGTGAGTCACATACAAGTGAGTCAGAGTGACGTCATATACAAGTGAGTCAGAGTGACGTCATATACAAGTGAGTCAGAGTGACGTCATATACAAGTGAGTCAGAGTGACGTCATATACAAGTGAGTCAGAGTGACGTCACATACAAGTGAGTCAGAGTGAAGTCATATACAAGTGAGTAAGAGTGACGTCATATACAAGTGAGTCAGAGTGAAGTCATATACAAGTGAGTCAGAGTGACGTCATATACAAGTGAGTCAGAGTGACGTCATATACAAATAAGTCAGGGTGACGTCATATACAAGTGGGTCAGAGTGAAGTCATATACAAGTGAGTCAGAGTGACGTCATATACAAGTGAGTCAGAGTGAAGTCATATACAAGTGAGTCAGAGTGACGTCATATACAAGTGAGTCAGAGTGACGTCATATACAAGTGAGTCAGAGTGAAGTCATATACAAGTGAGTCAGAGTGAAGTAATATACAAGTGAGTCAGAGTGACGTCATATACAAGTGAGTCAGGGTGAAGTCATATACAAGTGAGTCAGGGTGAAGTCATATACAAGTGAGTCAGAGTGACGTCATATACAAGTGAGTCAGAGTGAAGTCATACAAGTGAGTCAGAGTGAAATCATATACACGTGAGTCAGAGTGACGTCATATACAAGTGAGTCAGAGTGATCTGCGCAAATGACCATTGAGGCATTGGTACTCACCTTCCTTCTCTACAGCCCTGCGGAGCAAGTGGCGAACATTCCACATTCCTATGGCGGGGCCGCTGAAGTGGCACTCCCACTTCAGCGGCCCCGGAGGCACGGAGGGGCGAGTCAACCCCCAACCAGGAATTTAACTCGCGACGTTTCGCTTGCGAGCCAGGGAGAGGGGATGGAACTCCTGACACTGAAACGTTGTGGCGAGCACCTGATGACCGTTTCTCCTCGGTGGAGACAAATCCAAACATCGCGTGTACGCTGCATGACCTCTTGTTTTGTATTCTTGGTTCTTTCGGTAAGGTCACCACGTAGAAGGGAAACAATAAAATAATAAAAATATAAAACAATAACATTTTCACGACCTTTCGGCTGCGACACAAGCAATCATCATCAGGTGTGAAAACCACAATCATCATCACACCTGATGATGATTGCTTGTGTTGCAGTCGAAACGTCGTGAGAACTTTATTGTTTTATATTTTTATTATTTTATTGTTTCCCTTCTACGTGGTGACTTTACCGAAAGAACCAAGACTGTGAATCCCTGCAGTCACGAAAGCTTTAAATCAAAATTATTGTTTTGTTTTGGTGACATCAATTCTCTTCCTCGCCCCTCTGTTTCGCTTTCCCCATGAATCTGTCGCGGACGATCATTGCCTCCCACGGTGGTAGGGCAGTGAGCCCAGCGGCCTCCAGACGGACCCCCCCCCCCGCCCCCCCATTTGAGGAGTGCATTGTTTCTGGCTGTTCGTTACACGTTCGCGATTTGCATTTCCCCTATTGCGATGTTTGAGTTTTGGGTTCTGAAATAAAAAAAAAACTAAAATCTTGGAGAGCTACGGTCACAATCTTGATTTGAAGCTTTCGTGACTGCAGTAATCCATAGTCTTTGGTTCTTTCGCTAAAGTCCGAAAAATCCGTGCGGTTCCACCGCTGGATTTATTTATTTTTTTACACCTGAGGACGACCGCTTGTGTTGCGATCGAAACGTCGTGATGTCTATCATTTTTTGGTTTCATTTTATTTGTTTCTTGCCTACGTGACTTCGCCGAGAGAACCAAACACCACGGTCACAATCTCCTTCGCCGCCCCGCACACTCGCTGAACCTCGGCGCTCGCGCATTCATTCCCTGGCAGGAGCCTCGTGCCAACGGGGCTGTCCGAGAAGACGCGGGCGCGGAGGGGCGCAGCCGAGGGGCCGCGTCCGGGCGGCCGGGGCAGGCGCTGCCGGTGCTGCTCCGGCAGCGACGACACCGCCTGCGCTCTGCTCTGCGCGTCAGCGGCTCGGAGTCGCGGCCTCTCCAGGTGAACCGCCGGCGAGGCTGCCACCGTTAGCCGCGGCGTTTCGCCGGTGCTAACGGTGGGGGGGGGGAGATATGTCCGCGGTCTGCTGGGACACATTTCATGGACGCAATGATGAAAATAATAATGATAATAAAAACAAGCTCTGCTTTAGCAAACGCCTTTCGTGTTGGGAGTATCTCAAAGCTCCGTACGTAAAAGTAAAGCCACGCGATCGGAAGCACCGTGGTCGAATTATCTCAAGGATGAGCGTGACAACCCGTTGTTCACTCGCTGCGGGGCGGTGCACTGCTGGCTGCAACCGATGATGCACGCCCGCGATTCCGTCTCTTTTACATACTCCCAATGGCACAGCTGGATTGTCACTATTATTTATCATGGACCCAATCCTGGGAGAGGCTCGTTATTCAGCCGTAAATTGCCTTTTCGGTTTCATTACCAAATGGGTAGTGGCACGGCGCAATCGTTTGACCTGCGTGGTGCGTGCCTGCCCTGGCTTGTCAGCTGCTGCAGCTGCCACCCGAGTTGCCGCGTGGTTCGGGCGCCCTCGATCCTCAATTAAGAGGTGCAGCAGCCCTGCATGCAGTTGCATGCTCACGCTGCTGCCGGCGAAAGAGCTCTCGGCTATTTGGCCTACTCTTCCCACATTGACCAGGCGTGCGTGCATTTACGTGTGCCGAACTTCTTTCGCAACCGTACGTCCCCAACCGTGCTAATGGGAGGTGTGCGGGAAAGAGGTGGGGGACGAACCCACATTTTACACCGCCGCGCCGCGCACGGCCTGCTGATTTGGCCGCGGTGAAGCCACGAACGCCGCAGCTTGGGGGGGACAGAGGCGGCCGTGGGGGGGCTTTCATGAACCTTGCCCCCTTCGCTTCAGCCGCCGCGCCGGCAGATAGAATCTGACCGGCGACCTCAGCACCGCAGTGTCCAGTGCGGTCAGCACGGCACAACAGCCGTTGTGGCTCACTGGACGAGCGACGAACGTGTCGCGTTTTTTTTTTAATTGCGAGATATTAATACACGCCACGACTTGTATTGACATGAACATGGGGCGCCGCGGTGGCTAGGAGATGTTAACTACCTCGCCTGGTATACAGGAGGTCGCGGGTTCGATCCTAACCCTGGCGCCTGCTGCTGTATATTTGAAGTTTTCGTGTTCTCCCCACATTTAGAATCAACATCGCGCGTTTAGAGTATTTGGTTGCTATACATTTCCACGTGATGATGACAAGCCACTTCGTTAAGCTATCATTGTGGCCAGGTCGCTTCTGAGAAAGAGCTATACAGCTCAGTGGACCTTACATGGTAAAATAAAAAAAAATAGTTTAGTTTATATTTTGTTTAGTTTAATACATGCCATGGCTTTTATTGAGATCCATACATGCCACAGTGAACCGGTAAACATTTTTTTGCTCTTACATGATGGCCATAAAGTCAAATAACCCCCCCCGCAAACCCTAACATACTCATTGCTCAGCCAGTGTACAGGGATAGGCTTAAGCAACATAATTCTGTCCACGTAATTGAAGGCATTTTTTTTCAACACTTAACTCTTATCAGATGTGAATCGCACACCACGTACTACAACGCGCCTTCTCAACGGCAAAAGCAAACTGCATTTGATTCAATTCGTTTTTGTTTTGCCGACAGATGATCTTCCCGACCTGCGAACAACAAAACGTGGACCTGCCGACTGGACACCTCACCCCCGGTGGCCACATATTTATTGCGGACGGCGTTCGCGCCGGGGAGCCGAGACGCTGCCGCGTGCGTGCGTGCGTTTCAAAAAAAAATCCGAGGAATTCCCAAAGCCTCCGTCGCAGCCTCCAGCCAAGATCAAAAAGTGTTCCGTGTGAAAGGCTCGCGGCCGCCAGATAAGGCGGGCGGGTGTCTGTGAATGAAAACCACGCAGGCTTTTACAAGAAGAGAATACGGAGCAGGTGTTCCAAGTGAAAACGCAGTTCTCAGAAGGCAGGCCAGTGGGACAAGTGGTAGCACTCGCGACGCACAGCAACGAGGACCAGGGTTCGATTCCAGACTCGGGCGCCCTTCCTCTGTGGCGTTTGTGTGTTCTCTCTCTCTCTCTCTTTAACCCTGTTCTACAAGGAATTCCTCTGGGTTCTCCAATTTCCTCGCATGGCTAAAAAAAACACTCACACACAGTGCCACTGGTATTGGCCAAACGTCCCAATATTGAAACCTTTCCTGCAAATCATTCAGTTGGGATTGTACATTAGCAGCAGCAGCAACAGGAACATCGCCTCTCCCGACTGCGAAAACGTGGCAGGACCTGCACGAACACATCAATGCGCGCAGGTAGACTGCATTACACCCACAATGCATCTTCATAGGATGCACGGGGGATCCCATTATATGAGCAATGCACCCTCTAGCTACGAGTAGTATTTACTGTAGTAGCATTTACCAAGACAAAACACACTTCCGCGGTACCAACAGCATATTTTTTTGGGTTTCCACGTGTATGTGTTTCTCTTAGGATAGTATCATGAGCTGTATCCGAGTTGCGAGCCTTCCAGAACCCTCACCCCCCCCTCCCTCCCCCAATATCGCCCTTAGCAGCAGAGCCTCGCACCGCCCTGGAGGTTATATACGTGTCACGTGTGTACGCTGAACTTCTTTCGCGCCGTACGTAGCCAACCGCGCCAATCGGAGGATGCTACCCGTTTGGACCACTTCAATTGAACATTCGCCCATCGTTGAGTATCGAACGGCATGCGTCTTGCACGCGTGGGGCGCCTTGTGGCAGTCACGCGGTCCGGTTGCGAGGCTCTGGCAGCGTGCGGTTCGTGCAGTCGTGGGTGCCTGAACTGGATTCGTGCCCAGAAGGTCGGCCGTGAATGTTCATTCGGGTGGCCGTGTGTGTGTGTGTATGTACGCTGAACTTCTTCCGCACCGTACGTAGCGTTCGGGGACACGGCAGTTTTCTTCGCGACGCAGACATGAAGGAACGCCACAAGCCACAAACTTTGCCGATTATATATATTATGCACGGTCAAGAGCCGTCGCTCGGGGTAACACGGACGATCGGGGGGGGGGGGGGGTGGGTGGGGGGGGGACCGCCCGGGGCCCCGCGCTTTGGGCCCCCCCCCACCCCGCCTGCCTCGACGTCAAAGTATCAGATGTGATGCCTCCGGTTTTAGCTTGAAGGCGTCGGGGGAGCCGACAGTGGGATTTTCACCGGGGCCCCGCACCGCCCTATCGACGGCCCCGTATACAGAATGTATGTTGTGCTCAATGTCCTTTAGTGCCGCGGGTGTATTGACGAATCCGATGAGTCTGCGTCGCCCGTGCACCAGGGCCAACGCGGCGGCGGCGTTGTCGCGGGGCAAAATTTGTTTTCAAGTTTCGGGGGGTTTCTCTGCAGAGAACCCGGAGGGAAAGCAGCAAACGTGGACAGGTTTTAAATCTCTGTAACGTGATCATCGAATGGGTAGCCCAACAGAGTTTCCGGTTAGTTTCAGATGCGCTGCCTCTGCGGCCGTCTGGAACGCTCTTCCCTCCGATATTAGGAAGCCACTGAGAGCTGTGCACTGTTGCATCTAAATCGATAACTCATTTCTTTAGAACCGCGTTTTGTGTTTGGTATGTTGTCTTTTCCCCGCACATCCGAATATCACGGTTGGGTACGTACGGTGCGAAAGAAGTTAAACGTGCATACGTACGTACACGCTTCTCTTTAGCCAATTGGAACAGCAACGATTCCCCCTCCAGATGCAGAGGACCACGCATGCTTCCTCTGACATCCCCTCCTGGGGTTGGAGGCACGTGACCCACTCTGCCATACCGCCACCAGCTTGCCTGGCTCAGGGCGATTGGAGTTGTGGGAAATGAAAAGAGGGCATTCTTTAACAAAATCCAAATCCAGAGGTTGTAAAGTGTAAAGTTCCACTTCTCGTTATTAATAAATGGGGGCGCTGTGGTGGCGAGATGTTGTCTCCCATGCCTGGTATGCAGGAGGTCGTGGGTTCAATCGCGACGCTGATGCCTGCTGCTGTATATTTGGATACTCCTTGGTTCTTTCGGTAAAGTCACGTAGATCGAAAAAGAAAAGAAAAAATTATTATTCATAATTTTTATTTTATTTTTCTACCTACGTGATTTTACCGAAAGAAACAAAGCATATGGATGCCTGCAGTCACGAAAGCTTCAAGTCAAGATTCTATATTTGGAGTTTGTGTGTCCTTCTTTCCCCGTGGACACGGATTGTCCCCTCCACATTTACTAAATGTTAAGCTGCTTTGTTGAGCTATCATTTATTGGCAGGTAGCTTCTGAAAAACAGCTAATAAGTCAGTGGGCTTTACCTGGTAAATAAAATAGTTTAAAAAATTTCAAACTTATCTAACAAAAAGGAATGTCATCACTTTCTGCTATAGCTGTCATTGGAACCCAGTGGCTGACATTGCTTTGGTGAAAGTATCGACTTCAGACATCCAGTGGATGAATCCATGAACCTTGTCCTGCTTTGCTGTTTTATAACTCCAGTGAACATAACGTAATATATTTCTTCGTGCACGAGCGCCTTATTTGTGTTCATTAAACGTTTTAAGTTTCTACGGATGTGCGTCTTCTGAAACGTTCGCGTAACGCGTCACTCAATTTTTGGTTTGCAGTCGATCCACGAATGAGAACCTCGGCGTTTGCGCTGAACTCGCTCCATCCCACGATGTAGCTGCCGTATATACTTGCCGTACAGCTACTCCGCCGTTAGGCTACTCTTGCCGTACGGTTACTTTCCTAACAATACTTCAGATGAAGCAACCGCGGCAAATTACAATTATAAATTAATGTGTGTATGTTGAACTCCTTTCGCACCGTACGTAGCAAATCGCGCTAATGGGAGGTGCGTGGGGTGAGGTGGGGGGGGAGAATGATAAACTAACGACCAAAAGCATTTGTCAGGAAATGGATTTTCAATTTAGATTTAAGAGTGCATAGCTTCCAGTGGCTTCCTAATATGGTAAGGAAGAGCGTTCCAGACGGCCGCAGAGGCGCATCTGAAAGCGCCGCACGTTGCGGTGACCACCACCACCTTTGTTCGATGGTAGGTCCAAGAGGCCCTGAGAATAGATCTACCCATTAGGCAACTCCGCAGCCAATCAACACATCACAACGAAACGCTTTGCGCAGGGATTTAACAATGCGCGTTGCATGAACGAAAGCTCTCAGTCTTATCGGGACATTGATGACCGTCCTGCACTGATGAGTCCTAATAAGGGCGACTTCGGTCGACGGTTGTGTCCTTGTTGCACTGCTGCCTGTTGTCTTGCAATGGCTACATTTTCCCAACTCTTCGGGGTTCGGGGTGGGGGGGGTCTAGCCCAGTTCTTGTCAACCGTTCTCACTCCACGCGCCACTCGCGCCTTGGAGCTCGCTACACCGAACCAAAGAGAGAGATAATAGCCGTGGGCCGTTCATCCAGCAGTGGATTGATCATGGATGACGATGACGACGATGATGATGATGACGTGTGTGTGTGTCCGCGCGCGTCTTTCTCAAGCGATGCGCAGCTACGGACGGACTTTGTGAAATTTTCAAAAAAATTAAAATATGTAAATAAATATTTTTTAAAGGACAACATTTAATAAATCCGCTATCGCGTTGTGTGGCTCTCGCCTCGGTCACCCCGTGCTCCCCGGGAGTCTCGTCGCGGACACTCAACCGCGGACGCTTGGAGCCCGAGTTGAACCCTGCGCCCGGTGCTCCCGGCTCGGCGAATTCAAGAGGAGGGGGGAGTTTTGTGTGCGTATGTGTATGTGTGCGTGTGTGTGTGCGTGTGTGTATGTGCGTGTGTGTGCGTGTGTGTGTATATGTGCGTGTGTGCATGTGTGCGTGTGTGTATGGTCTTCTCGGCCATGGTCATTCCCTCCCTTCTCTACGCTTGCGAAACGTGGACCCCCCCTAATGGAACATCTTCGCCGGTTAGAAACATTTAGGCTGGCCTGCCTACGATGCATCCTGGGTTTAACCAGACTGGATTGTGTGAGGAGCTCACAAATCCTTGAAAGATTTGGGTAAGGTCCCATCGGTGAGCTCCTCCGGCGGGAAAGGCTGCGATGGATGGGTCATGTAGCCCGCATGCCCAGCCACCGCATGCCGAAACAGCTTTTGTTCGGCCGGACCGAGGGGCTAAACGGGCGCGGCGAGGGCTAGAGAAGAGATGGAGTGATGTGGTACAGGAGGACGTGGAGCTGAGTGGACTTGCCGATGACTGGTACCAGCGGTGTCAAGATCGGCCTCTGTGGAGGAGGCTCGTGAAGGACGCTACTGGGCAGTTGGAGGCAGTCGCCCTCCAACAACAACGGAGGGCGGAGGAGCGACGCTCAGAACAACGAGCGGAGCGCCGGGTGGCTAAGGCACAGCAGGTTGGCACAGTAGAGGGCACAGGTGGTGCATCAGCCACTCATCTCAGTCAGTCGACCCGTGGCACCTGCTGGGTCTGTCCCGTGACCTCCTGCCAGCGGGCGTTCGACACTTCACGTGGCCTCAAGGTGCACATGGCCTGGCACAAGCGTCGTGGTGACGTCACCGCCACTTAGTGGCGAATGGCGGTTGTTGTTGTGTGTGTGCGCGCGTGTGTGTGTGCGCGCGTGTGTGTGCGTGTGTGTATGTGTGTGTGCGTGCGTGTGTGTGCGTGCGTGTGTGTGCGTGAGAGCGTGCATGAGTGCGTGCGTGTGCGTGTATGTGTGCGCGTGTGTGGGGAGCGGTTAGCGCTACGCTGCGCTCCGAACCCGGCGGCCCGAGTTCGATTCCCGCTCACGACAAACACCAAGTGACAGTTATCTGAACAGGTCCTGTGCCTCCCCTAGGTCGTCTCAGCCTCAAATGAGTACCTGGTGGAGACAAAGGCGGCCGGGCGTGGTGCTGGCCACCCACCCCCTCGTGTGCCGTTCCGGGCCTTCATATGAGCTCGCTAACAGCCCGTTCGAGGCGAATGTGTTTCTCAATTCTAACAAATACCACGTCACATCTGGGAATTGCGAAGCACTGGGTCTAACACGCCAACACGGCTCCGACACGTTCAGTTCTTTTGAGCAGGTGATCTGGATAAGGCCCGAGCGGTGTTATTTTCTCTCTCTCTCTCTATCTCTCCTGTCCGTGAGACGATGCACATATATATCTGCGTGTCGAGGCTGCGTAACACTCGGGGTTGACCTGTGGCCGCTACTTCTGGAGCGGCAAGACGCTCGTGTGAAGAAGGCTTCTGACGGCTGGCTCACCCCGGCTGGCTGCTTGGTGGTGACCCTTCCATTGCCATCCTGGACTCGGTGCGAGCGGGGGGGGGGTGTAGGAGGTTTAGAAAGATGCCCAGTGGGGTTTTCATCGCACACATGCAGATACTCCGGAGAGGAATCGCTCGATCTTGATTTAGACAACAACTAAAAATTGTATTGTCTTAAAAAGGAGAATCGATAAAAACGATTTGGAGGAATTCATATTCTTTGGGTCTTTCGGTAAAGTCATGTGGATAGGTTATTTGAACCTTTATACGTGACTTTACCGAAAGACCCAAAGAATATGAATTCCTGCAGTCACGAAAGCTCCAAGTCAAGATTTGATTTAGAGCAAGACGATAAAGAGGTCCCAAGCGATATCGTTTGTCGATGTCATGTGGCGGTGTAGGTGTCTCATCACGACTGGCAGGAGAACAGGTCGGGGACCATACACGGACCCTTTCAGAGCGGCTGCTGATTGCTCCAGTGAACGTTGGGCTGAGTGAATGTGCTTTAGCAGCAGCAGCAGCAGAAGCGGGCAGCCGACAAACACACAGGTATGTTCGCTGTATTCCTGGAATTCAGGGTTCAAAAAGCACCTTTCAGCTGAAACTTGAAAGGCATTCCCAGATTCCTGCCGAGCTTGAATCTATTAATGTTGCAATGTGCTCTGTGATTTGTCGCGTGTAATTCATTGGAATTTGTGATGATGTTGCTTGCTAACTGCGCTTGATCAGAAAATACAGAATGCGAGTTAGGAGCAGGGATTCCATTAATTTGAGCAGAATGATACAATGTGAGAGGGCACTCGGCACACCGCATCAAGTATACGATGTACAATTGTGTTTTTTTTACCAGGTGAGGCCCGTTGAGCGATGTAGCAGCTCTTTTTCAGAAGCGACCTGGCCACGAATGACAGCTCAACGAAGTGGTGGCTTGTCATGTGGGAATGTGTAGCAGCAAAATACTCTAAACGCTTGATGTTCGAGTCTAAACGTGGAGGGAAAAATCGGAGGACCCGCACAACAATCCACGCGACTCCGGGGAGAACATGCAAACTCCAAATATATACTGTATATATATTTTTTTCAAATTCCAAATATATAGCAGGCGTCAGGGTCAGGATTGAGGCCACTACCTATTGCGTACCTGGCGAGGTACTTAACATCTCGCCACCGTGACATCTGTGGTTATTCGTCACGTGAGACCCATTTCACGAGCGACGCTGCACGCCGCTGTATGATGTTAAAAACTCTGTTCGTATTCCAGGCTGCACTCAGTGTTGTGTCGCGGTGGGTTTACGTGATCATTGACGGATTTGAGGCACGTGCAGAGTGCGATGTTCTCCCGCGCAGTGTGGTTGGTCACGTTTCATGATTAAAGTTCAGTTTTCCAAAATGCTCTCCAAGCTGTCTGCTCCCCCCACCCCACCGCCTCTTTAGAAAACTGAACTTGGCAACGAAAGGCAACGTGCAAATAGCAGCTGAAGAAGAAGCAGACCACTTTAAGTCAGTGCGTATATATTTATGCGCTGTTACAAACGGAAGTTACGGAGCGAATGTTGAAAGGTGCGCGAAGTCGCGTGAACGGAGTCTGAGAGACAGGACCAGGACCACATGAAGCGGACAGCAGCAGATGCACGCGAGACACTTCCGCTTGGTATTCATTGGGTCTTTCGGTAAAGTCACGTGCATAGGTTCAAAGAAAATAACAAAGGAAACTTCCCGTTGACTCGTGCGAGGACGACGCGGTGGCTAGGAGATGGCTGGATCCCCCACGCTCACGCCTGATGTAGATTTGGAGTGTGCGTGTCTCTTTCCCCGTGGTTGTTTAGAGTTTTTGGCTACGATAAATGTCCACGTGGTGATGACAAGCCACTTCGTTGAACTGTAATTTGTGATGGCCAGGTCGCTTCTGAAAAATATCTCCACAGCTCAGTGGGGCCTTTACCTGGCAAAGTACAAAATAGTTTAAAGGTTTTTTTATAGTTTGAAGTTTTCAGGAAGAGGGCTTCGCCAGGAGACTAGCGACTAAATAAATTAGCATATTAATGTTTTAGGGGCCGTCCATAAATGACGTCACGCGATTTTTGATGATTTTTGACCACGCCCCCCCCCGTCGTCACACGGCGTCACAAAAAATCAGACCCCCCCTCAAATATGACGTCACAAAGCTCTGCCCACCCCCCCGAAAAAAATAAAACATGCTTCAAATCGCTTTAAACTATTGTCATTGTAGTGCGTATTTAATGTGCCGCTGCACTCTGATGTTGTAGGAGAAAGCATTTATTAAAAAGTCTATTTAATTAAGTAGAACGTGTTGTCTACATTTATTGAAAGTTGCGCATTTTGATGTGACGTCACATTTCTCAAACCCCCCCCCCCGCCCCATCGTCACACATCGTCACAAATGTCTGACCCACCCCCCGCCCCCCTAGGTGCGTGACGTCATTTATGGACGCCCCCATTTATCTGCCAACAGAAAGCTGTCAACTGTCGCCTCCCCCTCGAGATCCGTGGATCAAACAAATGACTGGCGACACCGCTACCGTACAGGCAGCCAAGAGCAGTCGATGCGAACGCTGTGGCAAGAGGTTCCACATCCTGCGCAACGCTGGCGACGCGTTGACGAACGTGTGAATGGATGACGATGGGACCCTCTGCAAATTGCCACCGGGGTCTGTTTGTTTTTTGGTTATGAAAAAACAAAAATCTCCCAACTGGCAAACCAGAACATCCCGCCCGTCCTCACCGTCAGCCATGGGGACAGGAGTCGGCGACGAGAAGGTAAACTTGTTTTCGAATTCTGTGAAAAAAGAGTACAAACCTCAGTATTAAATGGGACCTTTTTTTGCCAGGAGCTGCTAAACCCGAGCTGTACAGTGAGGGAAACAAGTATTTGATCCCCTGCTGATTTTGTACGTTTGCCCACTGACAAAGAAATGATCAGTCTATAATTTTAATGGTAGGTGTATTTGAACAGTGAAAGACGGAATGACAACAAAAAAAATCCAGAAAAACGCATGTCAAAAATGTTATAAATTGATTTGCTTTTTAATGAGGGAAATAAGTATTTGACCCCCTCTCAATCAGAAAGATTTCTGGCTCCCAGGTGTCTTTTATACAGGTAAGGAGCTGAGATTCGGAGCACACTCTTAATAGGAGTGCTCCTAATCTCAGCTTGTTACCTGTGTAGTGTTGTAAGGACGAGCAGACTTCTGAGGAAGCACACTCTGTTTATTGTATTATTTCCTTATACAATGCTTAACCAACAGAGGGATATACAGTCCCCTCACCCGATACCCTAGGGAGGTACAGCCTCCGGACTTGGCGGGACTCACACGTCTACCGCTATCCTAGTCCTCCGGCTAGGACCTAGGGGGGGCTATCTGACCCACCGCTGGCCCGGTGGGTCCTGACCACTGGGTACGCCGAGCCTTAGCCCTTAGAAGGGCTGGAAGGCTGGTCCAGGGTCCTAGCTAGGCTTCAGCCCAGTCTTCTGTCTTCGTGTAAGGAGAGAACTCCCCGAGGTCCGTTGGGTCACCCGTCTTATACTCCTTCGTGGCCAGGCAGAACCAATCATACATTCCCACGTGGAGCCGTCTGATTGGTTCGTACCAAACCCTGGCTACGATCCGTTTCACCTCGACTGACCCCAACCGTTGTACCCAGGGGTAATGCTGCACGGCCCTGGTGGCAATGCAGGTTACGCAACAGCGCGTAGTTAACACCTCTACACCTGTATAAAAGACACCTGTCCACAGAAGCAATCAATCAATCAGATTCCAAACTCTCCACCATGGCCAAGACCAAAGAGCTCTCCAAGGATGTCAGGGACAAGATTGTAGACCTACACAAGGCTGGAATGGGCTACAAGACCATTGCCAAGCAGCTTGGTGAGAAGGTGACAACAGTTGGTGCGATCATTCGCAAATGGAAGAAACACAAAAGAACTGTCAATCTCCCTCAGCCTGGGGCTCCATGCAAGATCTTACCTCGTGGAGTTGCAATGATCATGAGAACGATGAGGGATCAGACCAGAACTACACGGGAGGATCTTGTCAATGATCTCAAGGCAGCTGGGACCATAGTCACCAAGAAAACAATTGGTAACACACTACGCCGTGAAGGACTGAAATCCTGCAGCGCCCGCAAGGTCCCCCTGCTCAAGAAAGCACATATACATGCCCGTCTGAAGTTTGCCAATGAACATCTGAATGATTCAGAGGACAACTGGGTGAAAGTGTTGTGGTCAGATGATACCAAAATGGAGCTCTTTGGCATCAACTGAACTTGCCGTGTTTGGAGGAGGAGGAATGCTGCCTATGACCCCAAGAACACCATCCCCACCGTCAAACATGGAGGTGGAAACATTATGCTTTGGGGGTGTTTTTCTGCTAAGGGGACAGGACAACTTCACCGCATCAAAGGGACTATGGACGGGGCCATGCACCGTCAAACCTTGGGTGATAACCTCCTTCCCTCAGCCAGGGCATTGAAAATGGGTCGTGGATGGGTATTCCAGCATGACAATGACCCAAAACACACGGCCAAGGCAACAAAGGAGTGGCTCAAGAAGAAGCACATTAAGGTCCTGGAGTGGCCTAGCCAGTCTCCAGACCTTAATCCCATAGAAAATCTGTGGAGGGAGCTGAAGGTTCGAGTTGCCAAACGTCAGCCTCGAAACCTTAATGACTTGGAGAAGATCTGCAAAGAGGAGAGGGACAAAATCCCTCCTGAGATGTGTGCAAACCTGGTGGCCAACTCCAAGAAACGTCTGACCTCTGTGATTGCCAACAAGGGTTTTGCCACTAAGTCATGTTTTGCAGAGGGGTCAAATACTTATTTCCCTCATTAAAATGCAAATCAATTTATAACATTTTTGACATGCATTTTCTGGATTTTTGTTGTTATTCTGTCTCTCACTGTTCAAATAAACCTACCATTAAAATTATAGGCTGATCATTTCTTTGTCAGTGGGCAAACGTACAAAATTAGCAGGGGATCAAATACTTTTTTCCCTCACTGTACGTGTTCTGATACGTTGCGTCGTCTTTACACTGTTCGCATTTTGGCGTTCTCTGCTCTGACGCTGATGAGACTAGACCACGAAGAAGGCGTCGGCCAATCAGTTTCAAAGATTGGATATTAATAATCAGAGCCTGTTTCTTTGCATGTTCGCAACAAGTACTCCGTGTTCAATGCAGTACTGGATTCCTTGCAAAAGATTGCGACTTGGTTGTTTGAACGCCTTAACACCTCCTGCTTTATTTTGCCAGAAAGGGTAAAACCAGATTCTTATGTTTTTTTTCAAACCTCAATATTTTCAGAGCCGCAATGCACTGTGGGTGAATGCGAGACGGTGATCCCCTAACGAACGGCGTCACGAAGCCTCCGGAGGCGAAGGCGACCCCTGGTCATGGTCAATCCACAGCTGGATGAAGGTCTCCCTGTCCACCTATAAGCACCTTCACACAGGCTGGTTTGCATTGCTTCACCTCCTTCAGCTTTCTTTGCAGGCCCTGGGCGGATTATGTTGCTTTAAGTTTGAATTACACGTCAATCACCGTGCGATGTTTATCAGTTGTTTATATTGGTTCCGTTAATTTGGTACAGAGTAGGTTATGCTGTTCGGTTTTGGGTCCAGATGGTTAACGTTCGCTTCTTGTGTTTGTATGACCTCTCGTGCGTTCTACACGATGTTATTATTATTCCTTGTGCACGACATCAGAATCAGAATCTGGATTTATCCTGGACAAATCCGACGAGCGTCAAAGCTCTTTTCGTTTGTTCCCAGATGTCGAGGGGTTACCCACGCATCGCCGCTGGTGCAATGAGCACGGTTGGTATTTAGAGACACATTGTGCCCAATACACTTTCGCGTTCTATTTGACGCAGTGGCTCTGCGTCTTAACCCGGGGTGCATCACGAGATGCCCTTTCTGGGGGGAGTGCTAGACATGGCCACATTTGTTCTAGAAGGTAAATAATCGAAAACACAAATGAAGGCACGAGGCATGTTAAGTTACACAACTACTCTGTCTCATCAACCCCTAAGTAGTTATTAACATTATAAAAAAAAAAACATTACGTTTTTAGAAGCAAAGGGGTGCAAGGCTTCAGTACAGGTTGTGAACCACTGTGTTAGGGTTAGTGGTGGTGTTAGGGCAGTGGTTTTTAACCTTGTTGGAGGTACCGAACCCCACCAGTTTCATATGCGCATTCACCGAACCCCTCTTTAGTGAAAAATAAAATGTGATTTTTTTCAAATTCAAGACATAGATATGTTTTTTTACTGGTACACAAAATGAGCCGTGCATGAACATTACCTTGTTCAAAGAATAAAACCAACACAATGCATACACTCACAACAAATTACATACCTGGAAATCAATGTGACTTCTGCTGTTGCCTTTGAGAGATCAGTTCAGATATGCTTGGCTTCACCTTGGCAAGTGCCACTCTCATGTCATTTTCACAGCAAAGTCTGTTCCTTTTCTTCGTTTTTATGTCCAGCATCCTCGAAAAGGATTGCTCACAAAGATATATTGTAACAAATGGTATAAAAAAAATCCAGGGCTTTCTTAGCAATAACTGGATACTTGTTCATTTGTCGACACCAAAACGTTGAGAGCGTTGTTGTTCTGAAGAGTTGCTGTTGAACCTGGCTCTGCTGAATTTCAATGATTTCGTCGAGGAATTCATCATTGACATCTGCTGTTTCAACAGCAAACATGAACGGCTGTTTCACCCATGCTGGATATGACTCTCTTGTAGGGAAATATCCGTCGAGAGACTTTGCAAGCTCATCTAAGTGCGTGGCAATTGTTTGCTTCAGTTCCGTGGATACAGACATATCTCCGATTCCAGACACATCTTCGATCTTACTTGCACAGTCGTCCAGAAGCGGGAAGTTTGCGAAGTTATTGTTCTCTGTTCGTCGTTTCCATAACGGTAGCTTTTTTTGAAAAGCCTTCAGGTGTTCTTCCGCTTCCATGATATTGACTCCACCACCCTGCATCTGCTGATTGAGATGATTGAGAGCTGCGAATATATCAGCCATGTACGCTAAAATGAGAATGAACTCAGGATTTTTGAAGCAATCTGCATGGCAGTGTTGGTGCTCTTGCAAAAACAGGGCTAATTCCACACGCATGGCAAAAACACGATTCAGCACCTGTCCCCGGGATAACCACCGAATATTAGAATGGAGCAGAAGTACCTCAAATTCAGAGCCCATTTCTTTACACAGCTCACTGAAGATGCGGTGCCTCAGAGCACTTTTTCGCACATAGTTCACACATTCCACCACAGTTTTTAATACTTCTGCCATTTTTGGAGGTAAGGTTTTTGTTGCCAACGCATGCCTGTGCAGAATGCAATGCGTCACAATGATGTGTGGTGCACCAAAACCAGACTTTCTTCCCAGCATGACTGGAGCTCCGTCCGTACAAACTGCAGAAACCATATCCCATGAAAGATTGTTGTCTCTGAAGAAGTCATCCACAATCTTCTTCACATCGGCTGCCTTCGTTGTTGTTGTAAGAGGCTTACAAAATAAAAACTCTTCTTTTATCATGTCGTCTTTCACATAGCGTACAAAAACAGCAAGCTGGCTTAGATCAGAAACGTCTGTGGTTTCGTCGAGTTGAAGGCTGAATTTTGCCGGGCTTGAAATCAGATCCGCGACTACTTGAGCCAAGATGTCTTTACTCATGTCTTCTATTCTGTCACTGACGGTGTCATTTGAAAGGGGAATTTGGGATAATTTACCTTCGGCCGCTGTTCCGAGTATCAGATTCGCCATCTTTAATGCAGCTGGTTCCACAAGTGTTTCACCAATGGTGTGTGGCTTGCCCTGCTTTGCGATCAGGTAAGCAACTTCGTACGATGCTGTCAGGATCGGTTTGTTAACAGGTACAAATCCAAGAGCAGGCAGAGTGGCCCTTTCATCGAATCTGGCTCTCTTCACCCTGAATTCAGCAAGTGTTGTGTTCTTGTATTCCCCGTCTCCATGCAGCTTCAAGAAGTGTTCCTTTAGTTTTGCCGGTGCAAGACTAGAGTTGCTCAACTTGGCGTTGCAAATCATGCAGATAGGACGCTCACTCCCATCACGTTCCGTGATACATGAGAATCCATGTTGTACATATTCGTCCGACCACTTTCTTCTTTTGCCCGACATAGTTAGTATGGATAAAATATTAAAGAAATCACACGACGTACGACAACAACAGTCACACGTTGACTACTGAGTACGCACTAAATTCCCCGCAGCGCTGATTGGCCAAGCAGTGTAGCATGATCATCTGCAGCCAGTGATGGCCAAGCGGGCCGTGTGTGTCATCACAAATTTACACAATAATTCAAGTGTGTCCGGACCTCCGTGGCGGGGGCTCTGCCGAACCCCTGAGATCGACTCACCGAACCCCTGGGGTTCGATCGAACCCAGGTTAAGAACCACTGTGTTAGGGGTAGGGTTAGTGTGTGGTTAGGAGTAGTGCTCGTGTTAGGCGCAGTGTTAAGAGCAGTGGTTCTTCTTGGAGTGCATCACAGAGCACCCCCTGGGGGTGCTCTGTGAGATGCCCTTTCTGGGGAGGTGGGAGACATGGCCAGAATTGTTTTCGAAGGTAAATAATCGAAAACACAAATTAAGCACGTGGCAACGTAAGTTACAACTTCACTTAGTTTCATCACACCGATGTAGTTATTAACATTATACATTTTTGCCACGATCCAGAACCAAAAGGGGTGTAGTAACGGTTAAGAACCACACTGCTTTAACGCGATCCAGCCGCCTCACCATATCGCTCTGTCCTCTGGCACAACCCTCAGCCCGGCAAGGCTCTTCACATTTTCGCTGCGGTATTGGTGGTTTGTGCGTAGCGTGCGGTGCGTAAACATCGCCATGGGGGAGACAAAGGCGGCCAGGCGTGGTGTTGGCCACCCACCCCCTCGTGTGCCGTGCCGGCTTTCATAGGTGCTCGCTAACCGCACTTGCCCCTACACTCTGTTAAGGCTATGCTGGGGATCTTTGTTGGTGCTGGTGTGTATGGTGGTGTGTGGTGATGTGTGGTGTGCGTGTTGTGGTGTGTGTGATGGTGTGTGTGGTGATGTGTTGTGGTGTGTGTGGTGGTGTGTGGTGGTGTGTGGTGTGCATGTTGTGGTGTGTGGTGGTGTGTGGTGTGCGCGGTGTGGTGTGTGTGGTGGTGTGTGTGGTGGTGTGTGTGGTGGTGTGTGGTGTGCGTGTTGCGGTGGTGTGTGGTGGTGTGTGGTGTGCGTGTTGTGGTGGTGTGTGGTGGTGGTGTGTGGAGTGGTGTGGTGTGCTGTGGTGTGTGTAGTGGTGTGTAGTGGTGGTCTGCGTGTTGTGGGGTGTGTGGTGGTGTGTGTGGTGGCGGTGTGTGGTGGTGTGTGGAGTGGAGTGGTGTGGTGTGTGTAGTGGTGTGTAGTGGTGGTCTGCGTGTTGTGGTGTGTGTGGTGGTGTGTGTGGTGGTGTGTGGAGTGGAGTGGTGTGGTGTGTGTAGTGGTGTGTAGTGGTGGTCTGCGTGTTGTGGTGTGTGTGGTGGTGTGTGTGGTGGTGTGTGTGGTGGTGTGTGGAGTGGAGTGGTGTGGTGTGTGTAGTGGTGTGTAGAGGTGGTCTGCGTGTTGTGGTGTGCGTGTTGTGGTGTGTGCGCACGCACATCGCGAGCTGGTAGTTTCATGTTTCACGTCAATCATGAGCGTGTACCCTGCGGTTAGCCCGCTGAGCAACAATCCCGGCAAGAGCCCCCTGTGTCAGGTCGCAAATCAAAAGGAATAGGAAGCACGCGTCGGGGCAGACGGTTTTTTTTTCACTTTATTTTTTTTTTTGCAAAGATGGAATGTGTTTTATTTTCCCCGTCCTCACGCAAACGTTGCGCCGAAGAATTTGCCACAACCTCGACAAGCACACCGGACGCATGCTCGCTTGCGGGCTGCGCAGGACACGCGCGTGCGCTCGCGTGCGCTGTCGTTCCAGGATTCATCGTGCGTAACGACGGCTCGGGATCCTCCAAAAGGAGGTGGTCGCAGGCGTGATCAGCGGGCACCTATGCAGGCAGGCAGGACACACACGGGGATGGCGCGGCCAACAGCGTCGCGCTAACCTGCTGCTACTCCCCCCCCCCCCCCGCCTCGCCAGCGGTGATGTTCGCATCCTGTATTCGGTGCTCGTTTTAGGGCTGAGTCAACCTAGCGGAGGCCCACGCCAGGTTCAATTTCTAATAATTACCAGTGGCGATTGGGTGGGATGGTAGCTGCGTGTGCGTCCAGTGCAAGCGCAGGCAGGTGCATCGCATCGGCAAGGCTCCATTATTGCAACTCACTACTCTACGGGACGTCTGGTAAAAAAAAAAACAACAACACTATCAAGCTGCAGCGTGTGTACAACGTTCTCTGGCACGTGTCGTGACGGGCACTGCAAGATTCGGCCGTGTCCTGCCGGCGTTCACCGGGCTGCATTGGCGTCTGGTTACCGAACGGACGCATTCTGAGGTTGCACTCAGTGCACACAAAAGCGCTTGCCGCAAACGAACCATCATACATCCGTGCTGGTCTCGTCAAAGGGGCATAAGCCGTCATCACGCGAACTCCGATCATCATCACTGCGGCTTTTGGCGAACCATCGAACAATGACGGTCACTGCAACGTGCGATTTCTGATGCGCTTGTTGCGGCCGTCTGGAAACGCTCTTCTGATATTAGGAAGCCGCTGAAGCTCTTTGAATCCCGATTGAAAACTCACGTATTTATAACTGCTTTTAATGTGTCTAGGTTGTTGTCCTTAACCTCACCGCACCTGCGATTAGCGTGGTTTGGGTAGTTCGGTGGTGCGAGAGAGGTTCGACGACGCACGCGCATGCGAACGCAGCTACACGAAGGCTGGAGCACAGAATCAAGTTGAGCTCTGCGCATGAGCCTTCTGGAAGAGTCACGGTCACCGTCCGGGGCATCTCGAGAGTTGCACTGTGTTTTACTCCACAAGCCACCGTCCTCGCTCTCACGTTCACTCTTCAATGGCCGAGTCCAGTTTGTTTGCGCGTTATTTTACAACTTGTGCCATCTTACTAGGGGTCCCCCCCCCCTGTTTCTGGTAACAAAACAGCTGTGTTAAGATGTTAAAACACCAAACTGAAACCTTTTACAAGGAATCATGTCTGCGTTAACCACAATGCTTGTGGTCAGAATGCAAACAAAAAAAACATACTTTTTGATTTAAAGCTTTCGTGATTGCAGTGATTCATATTGTTGGTTCTTTCGGTAAAGTCACGTTGAAGGGAAACAATAAAATAATAAAATATATATTAAAAAAACAATAAAATTCTCACGACGTTTCGACTGCAACACAAACAGTCATCATCAGGTGATGATGACTGCTTGTGTTGCAGTCGAAACGTGTTGTTTTTGTGTTACAGTCGAAACGTGTTGTTTTTATATATATTTCATTATTTTATTGTTTCCCTTCAACGTAACTTTACCGAAAGAACCAAGAATATAAAAAAAAACATACTCTGATTAAATATATGGCATTGTCCCTGAAACTGATTGGTCCACACCAGAAACAGGTTTCTTTTGGCGTCCTGTGGTCTAACACCGTTCGAGACGAGGTTCAAAAGAAAGCTGTCTCTGGTGTGGACCAATCAGTTTCAAAGACAATGCATAGATTTAATCAGAGTATGTTGTTTTATTTGCATTCTGACCACAAGCATTGTGGTTAATGCAGACATGATTCCATGTAAAAGGTTTCAGTTTGCTGTTTTAACATCTTAACACAGCTGGTTGCTGCCAGAAAAAAGGGAAAAACCCTATTATCATATTTTGGTACTGGCAAAGGAGGTCACGTGACATTTGTGCCATCTTCTCCATTCCCTCTACTTTCCGAATCTAGTCTGAACTAAAACTAAACACTTTTTATTTTATTTTATTTCACCAGGTATTGCCCACTGAGCTGCTATACAGCTCCTGTCCAGAAGTGACCTGGCCCAGATCACCTGGCCATCACAAATGACAGCTAAACAAAGTGTCTTGTCATCGTGTGGGAAAAATTAATAGCAGTACAAATATTCAAAACGCGTGATGTTGATTTTGAATGTCGAGGGGGAGAAAACCCGGAGCACCCGGAGACAAAATCCACGTGACCACGGGGAGAGAGACACACAAACTCCAAATATATAGCAGCAGCAGCAGGCGTCAAAGTCGGCATCGGGATCGAACCCACGACTTCCTGTACACCAGGCGAGGTCGTTAACATCTCCTCGCCACCGTGGCGCCTCAGTCACCAGCCATTCCTAAAGTCAGCGCATGGAAATGAATGATGAATTGTAAGTGCAAATTTACCTATTTTTTAAACCTCGGACTCTCATTCAAAACGCACTCGGCACAGACGTCTTGGTCAACCTATCTCGCACTCGCTACATTTCTTCACTCGATCTCGCGTCCTCAACTCCATCTCGACGCAATCAACTCACGTCGCCCTTCGCACCAGAGGCGAGGGCGCTGTCCCCGCGCGTCTCGGCGACGTCTCATCCCCCGGCCACGCGGACGAGCCGAGAGCCGAGGTCTCTGGCTCATTCACTGGGTCACGATGTGCAAGGAGTGAGCCGTAACCAGCTCGTAATCCCGAGGCACGCTCGCGTCTCTCAGCACCTTTGAAATAGCGTGGCACGTGTTAGTTGCATTGCGGTCGGATGGCCTCGTCCCTGAATCAGTTCGAAGCTAAGCAGACACGGACAGCACGGCCACGTGGCATGCGCTACTTCAGTTGCTGACACGACAGCTGCACGTGTTACATATCGCGCCTCGTACACACGGTGATTGATTCAACTTCCTACCGTGTGAATGTTCTGCATTTTTACTTTTTTTAAATTGCATCAAGAAGGGCGCGTCCCCCCCCCTCCCACCCCCCCCAAAAAATCCAAGGAATTTGTCTCCAGAGACCCAAAAACAAAACCCAACGCACGGCAAGCCGAGCGCGGGGTATCTCACCTGCAGCAGCTACAAGTTGTGTCGATGCGTTTTTACTTAAAACTTTCGTGACTGCAGGAATGCATAATTCTTGGTTCTTTCGGTAAAGTCACGTAGATAGAAAAAAAATGAAAATAATAAAATAAAAATATAAATTTAAAATAATAAAAGCAAAAAACCGCAATAAAAATAGAATTATAATTTAAAAAAAATTCAAATTATGATAAAATGTACAGATGAGCTGCTCCCAAAGTCGACTGCTCCCTTCGAAGCGAAGCCCGCGGCTGACCCAGACGCTGGTCCGCTGGGAGTTCTGCTCAAAGTCCCAGGGCGGCTTCCAGCGCCTGCTGGACACGCGCGCTTTTTGCCCTGACGCTGTACAATTAGTTTCGTCGGCGTGTGTTTCGGTCACCGTTAGCGTCAACAACAAACACATTGTGCCGTCCGCAAGGGCCGTGAAGAGGACGCGACCTTGAACTTACATTTAAAAAGCCAACGGAACGAGTGGCACTCGATCGAGGGGTAGCGCGCGTTCGCCATCTGTTGCAGAGGTTCGTGGATTTCGAATCCGGCAGGCCACCCCGGTTAATTCCGCGGTAGCGTATTCACCGTTAAATATCCAGCCGCTGTCCGCTTCACTCGCAGCGGACGTTGAAGAACCCCCCCCCCCTGACGTCATTCGTAACTAGCAGTCGGTCACCTGTGTGCGGTGACGTCACGGAGCAAATTTGAAAAGCGACCCCCCACCCCATTATGAATCGGTCAGAATTTGATTTGACATGGCGAGGTCGCCCCCGACTGTGACACAACCGCAGAAAGTGTCTGTGAAGCAGAGAGCAGCGCTTTTTACGTTTGCGCTTTTATGTTTAATTTTATTTTTTGTTACGTTTTTTATGCCTAATTTTATTTTTTATAAAAAAAATTGCATGTTAATTTTTTTATATTAATTTTTAATTACAAATTTTATTTTATTTTTATTTTCTATCTACGTGACTTTACCGAAAGAACCAAAGGATAAGATAGCAGTGCCCACGCTTCGTGGAGATCGCCTTGTGTTCCCAAAGCATCGCGAATACCAAACGAATACCAAACGAATACCAAATTGTTACATTCATTGCAGAGAGACAGAGAGCACGGCGGATAAATGCCCCGTTACCAACACCGTCCTAACAAAGGCGGCGTCTGATGCAGGCAGTCAAACAGGCAGCTCATGTTTGTATGTTGAACTTCTTTCGCACCGTACGTAGCCAACCGTGCTAATCGGAGGGTGGGTGAGTGACTGTGTGAGTGGGTGAGTGACTATGTGAGTGGGTGAGTGACTATGTGAGTCCATGCACGTATGATGTTGAACTTCTTTCGCACCGTGCGTAGCCAACCGTGCTAATCTGAGGGTGGGTGAGTGACTGTGTGAGTGGGTGAGTGACTATGTGAGTCCATGCACGTATTATGTTGAACTTCTTTCGCACCGTACGTAGCCAACCGTGCTAATCGGAGGTATGCCGGGTTCAGCTGGCAGGCAGGAATATGCACCACCACCACCACCGCCACCACACAAAAAAAAGGATTAAGCTTCCCCAAGTGCAGATCGCAGATTAGGCTGTCAGGCGTGTTCTCTATTAAGCTGTCCCACTACCTGCATCTACGCAAGAGCCCACTGCACATTCGGACCGCAAAGGAAAACATTTTGTTTAAAAAAATAAATAAAACCCCCGACGATATTAATTCCCTCGGGGGACATTTTTTTGAAAACATGTTTTATGTTTTTTTAATTTTACATTTTTTTTTGCATTCCATCCGGAATCGTTGTTCACTACGCACGGAGTAGCCGGGTAAAATCTCACGCGCCAACTCGGGAGGTATCGGAGAGAGAGTTTTCAGTTTTCAGTTTCATTTATTTTGGTATAGCCCTGTGTGAGCCATTCGGCTCTTGAATCGGGTGCAACCGCAACAAACAAAAAAACCAAAACACGAACGAGAAAAACATCTTAAAGTGACTAGGAGCTGTGTGACTGCGAAAACAGAAACATCCAGGAAAAAAAAAACAGCCAAAAAATATTCCTGAAAAAAAGCACCGTACACCAACGCTGTGTGCGAAAATCCCAGTGGGATGCAAGTCAAACAACAACAACATCAACATCAACCACAAGACAACTTAGGTTAAAGCCATCAGTCTAACTCCGTACTAC
Source organism: Petromyzon marinus (assembly GCF_048934315.1). Lineage (NCBI taxonomy): Eukaryota > Metazoa > Chordata > Hyperoartia > Petromyzontiformes > Petromyzontidae > Petromyzon > Petromyzon marinus. The sequence continues at coordinate 16,129,177 of NC_133709.1, forward strand.
AACAGAGAGCGGCAGCCGTCGATTCTCTGTCGGGGTCGATGCAGGTACAAAGTATACGTGGAGTGTACATGGCGAGCGGCGCGTTTCATGGTGCTGCGGAGTGGGGTTCGCACTTTAGATGACTAGGAGCTGTTAACTACCTCGCCTGGCATGCAGGAGGTCGTGGCTTTCGATGGCTCGTGCAGACAGGATTCCTTGCAAAAGGCTTCTGTTTGGTGTTTTAACATCTTAACACCTGTTTTAGTGCCAGAAATGGTCAAACTTATTCTTACATGTATATTTGGAGTTTGCATGTCTCTCTCTCATCATCATCACGGTGGCTAGGAGATGTTAACTATCTCGCCTGGTATACAGGAGGTTGTGGGTTGGATCCTGACCGTAACGCCTGCTGCATATTTGGAGTTTGCGTGTCTCTCTCTCTTTCCCCGTGGTCGCGTGAAATTTTTCTCCGGGTCCTCAGTGTGTTCCCCATCATATTTCGAATCGGCGTAACACGTTTAGAGTATTTGGCTGCTATAAACTTCCACACAATGATAAACCACCTCGTTGAGCTATCATTTGTCGTCAGGTCGCTTCTGAAAGAGAGCTACGTATAGCTCAGCGGGTCTATAGCTGGTACAATAAAAATAAAAATAGTTTAGTTTTAGTTTAGCAGAGGTTCCGAAAGCAGGGATGATGGAGAAGTGTGAAAAATAAATGTAACAGCGCTCAAACACACGGACCTAGGCCACTGAAGAGTTTAGCTGCCGGTTCCTTGTGACTGACGCGAGGCCTCGAGAAGCCGTGGCAGCGCGTCGTGAACACCGCCACTCGGTGAGGAGGACGGAGAGGGTAGCGATGGTCCCAGCGATCATCAGCCCAGCTTCAGCGGAGCCATCGGCCAAATGACGGCCTCGCCGCGGCACTGCAAACGGACGCACGAAGTGCTTCGTACGGCATGAATGAGGGGGACAGGTTGGCCGAAACGCGCGCAGGTGGCATTGACGAATGGCATTGAGATGTCCTTTTGGTCCGCAACGTGCTGCGTGTCCTCCGGAGCAGGTGGCAGTAACCGTGGGGCAACGGCAACATCCAGACACCGGCGGCGGTGGGAACTTTCAACCGCAGCAGAACGTCGCCGGCAGGCCCCGAGCGCCACGTGTCCTTCGCGAAAGAAAAAAATGAAAGAGGTGAAACTTCATTTGGAGCTTTTCGTGACTGCAGGAATTTTATCTTTGGTTCTTTCGGGAAAAGTCGCGTGGAAAGATAAAATAAATTAAATAACGGCATGCGACGTTTCGATTGCTCAGCAAGCGATCATCATCATCATCAGGCAAGAATGAAAGAGAAAACAACCCTTGTAAATCATATTCTTAGTTCTTTCGGTGAAGTCACGTTGAAGGGAAACAATAAAATAATAAAATATATAAAACAATAAAATTCTCACGACGTTTCGACTGCAACACAAGCAATCATCATCAGGTGTGAAAACCACAGCAAGAAAATTTTTTAATTTTTTTCATGATAATTGCTTGTGAAAACCACGGCAAAAAAAAATGTTTCTTGCTGTGGTTTTCACACCTGATGATGATTGCTTGTGTTGCAGTCGAAACGTCGTGATCATTTTAATATTTTAATTTTTTATTATTTTATTGTTTCCCTTCTACGTGGTGACTTTACCGAAAGAACCAAGAATATGAATCCCTGCTCGTCACGAAAGCTTTAAATCAAAATTTAGGTTTGTTTCCTCTTCCATTAGTACTTGATGATTGCTCGTGTTGCAACCGAAACTGTCGTACGCTATAATTTAATTTATTTTTCTTTCTACGTGACTTTACCGAAAGAGCCACAGTAAAGACATGAAGCCGCAGCGGTGCCACGCAAGCTACGGACCACGTCGTAGACCAACTGAGGCGCTGCTCCTTCAATGCCCACACGAACTCTCTGCCGAAGTCGTCTCACCACAGCTAGCAGGCCTCGACATTTGCGTGGCGAGATGTTGACTACCTCGCCTGGTGCACAGGAGGTCGTGGGTCCGATCCCAACCCTGACGCCTACTGCCGCTGCTGCTGTGTATTTGGAGTTTTCGTGTCTCTCTCTCTCTCATCATCATCACCGTGGCTATGAGATGTTAACTACCTCGCCTGGTATGCAGGAGGTCGTGGGTCTGATCCCAACCCTGACGCCTACTGCTGCTGCTGTGTATTTGGAGTTTGCGTGTCTCTCTCTCATCATCATCACGGTGGCTATGAGATGTTAACTACCTCCCCTGGTATGCAGGAGGTCGTGGGTCCGATCCCAACCCTGCTGCTGCTGTGTAATTGGAGTTTTCCTGTCTCTCTCTCATCATCATCACGGTGGCTATGAGATGTTAACTACCTCGCCTGGTATGCAGGAGGTCGTGGGTCCGATCCCAACCCTGCTGCTGCTGCTGTGTATATGGAGTTTTAGTGTCTCTCTCCCCGTGGTCGCGTGGATTTCTTCTCCGGGACCTCTGGGGTTTCCCTCCACACTTAGCAACACGCGTTTAAAGTATGTGGCTGTTATACATTTCCACTTGATCAGCCACTTCGTTGAGCCATCATTTGTGGCAGTCAGGTTGACTTCTAAAAAGGAGCGAGATAGCTAAGTGGGGCCTTACCTGGTAAACTAACGCAATTCGTTTTTTAATAGTTTAATATTGCCATACGCAAGGATATAATGTTTTGTGCGCAAGCCGTTGGAAAGGTTGCGGTGTCTTTAGTCCAATGCCTGCTCCATGCCAGCGTCATTACAAGTCGCTGCATCGACTAGGAGAAGCATACACCCCACCCAGTTCGTGTGAAGCGGATGATGATGATGATTCCACTTGGAGGTGAGTGTACACTCGCTATAACCTACAAATGCAGTGTGAGATCATTCCAATCAATCGAATTACGGACAGGATGAGCGACTCGCCGTTCCCACGGTGTTCATGGAAGCCGTCCGACCATACTTCACCACCCGGGGCGTCGCTCGTCAACAGAAGTTGGCCCGTGCTGGGAGTAGAACTTGGCACGCGCGACAACAACCAACCAACGAACCAACCCCCTCCCGGCCATTCCAGGAAATAATATAAATCTCTAAAATCATTATACATCACTCGGGCTCGCGTGCGTGTGAGGGTAGCGCCGCTGGGCATTCCTGGCAGCGCGAGTGTTGAAAGTTGGGAAGCCCCCATTCGCGTGGCTCGCAGTTCCAAGCTGTTCCACGCCGGTGAGCTCCCCTCATACTGGCCGCGGGCACAACAAGCTGCCGCCTGCTGCTGTTGCTGCTGCTGCCTCTCGTGAACACGCCGTGACGCACCGAGGAACGCGACTCGTGTTTCCTCCGGGTCAGTCCGGTCACATAAGAGGGTGCACTGCGGTGGCTGGCGAGATGTTGACTACCTCGTCTGCTGTACAGGAGGTCGTGGGTTGGATCCAGAGCCTGACGCCTGCTGTGTATTTGGAGTTTGTGTGTCTATTTCTCTCTCTCTCATCATCATCACGGTGGATAGGAGATGTTGACTACCTCGCCTGGTATACAGGAGGTCGTGGGTTCGATCCAGAGCCTGGCGTCTGCTATGTATTTTGAGTTTGTGTGTCTATTTCTCTCTCTCATCATCATCACGGTGGCTGGGAGATGTTGACTACCTCGCCTGCTGTACAGGAGGTCGTGGGTTCGATCCAGAGCCTGGCGCCTGCTCTGTATTTTGAGTTTGTGTGTCTTTTTCTCTCTCTCATCATCATCACAGTGGCTAGGAGATGTTGACTACCTCGCCTGGTATACAGGAGTTTGTGGGTTTAATCCTGATCCTGATGCCTGCTATGTATTTGGAGTTTGTGTGTCTATTTCTCATCATCATCACTGTGGCTAGGAGATGTTAGCTACCTCGCCTAATGTACAGGAGGTTGTGGGTTTAATCCTGACCCTGACGCCTGCTGCTGCTGACTATTTGGAATTTGCGTGTCTCTCTCTGTCCCCGTGGTCGCGTGGATTTGTCTCCGGGTCCTCCGGGGTTTTCCCTCCACATTTAGAATCAACGTCACGCGTCTGGAGTCTTTGGCTGCTGCTATGAATGTCCACGTGATAAGCCACTTCGTTGAGCTACCATCTGTGATAGCCAGGTCGCTTCTGAAATACAGTTCCGTGGGGGCTTACCGTGGCCAAGGGGCATCACTCCCTGCGCACACGGCAGCTATGTCACTAGAGGAGGCCCTTCACTGTGTTGTTACTACACGCTGGCCACCAGGGACTGGGAGAGAGCGAGGCTCGGCGAGACTCGATGTCACTGGAAGACCACCACTCCGCGCGGATGAAGTGATGCCGGGTCTCATTCTGGGCATTTTTGGCGACTGACGGCACTCAACGTACGGATGTGAAGAGACGGGCACGGTGCACAGTGAAGCGGGTTCATGTGTGGGACACAAAGAAGCAAGTGCCTTTTCACTTACCAACGACACGTTTGGATGAATTCCAAAATGCGAAGAAAAATCCCTCTGATATATAAAAAAAAATTGTCAAGTGAAGAATTCGGGCTTATACCCTTTGGGAAAGATAACTCAAAGTGCACACAGGCGGTGCGTGCGTCATCTGAATCCACGTGCAACGGCGGTGGTAACTGCCCTGACTATCAACCCCCGGGGTGACACATAAATCGCAGGCACCGCATGATTTAGCATTCACTTGATAACTCCAATTGTGAAGCCCTTCTACCCACCGATCTGTCGCGTTAGCAACCCAGCCCACCAATTCAACCAACCCACAGCCCCACAGAACCTCTTATCCATCAACCTTTCAACCAAAACAAAAAAAATAATGCATCACCCTCTCACCTCACCAACCAATCAACCAACCAAACAATGAATCCACAGAACTATCCAATCAATCAGTTTGCAAACCCAGATATCTTATCAACTCGCCATCGCCTTGCCGACTTGTGTGGACTAACACGCACACGTGGCTGCGGCTTGGTCGAAGCTGCGAAGGGTTTAACGCCTCTCTCAAGTGTAATGACAGTAGAGTCAACCTGCGGTGTGAGTGGACTAGTGTCCACGGGAGGTAATGACAGGGGAGTCAGCCTGCAGTGCGAAGGGACTAGTGTCCACGGGAGGTAATGACAGGGGAGTCAACCTGCGGTATGAATGTACTAGTGTCCACGGGAGGTAATGACAGGGGAGTCAGCCTGCAGTGTGAATGGACTAGTGTCCACGGGAGGTAATGACAGGGGAGTCAGCCTGCAGTACGAATGGACTAGTGTCCACGGGAGGTAATGACAGGGGAGTCAGCCTGCAGTGCGAATGGACTAGTGGCCACAGGAGGTAATGACAGGGGAGTCAGCCTGCAGTACGAAGAGACTGGTGGCTACGGGAATGATCGAGGATAGGAGCGTGGCCAGGTAACGGAAGGGGACGGTGGAGTCTGTAGGTAGAACGAGCGTCTAGAACCAGCGAGAAGGTTCGGGAATGGGGGCGTGTCCTCGGGCCATATATATGAGGGAGATGCGCAGGAGACTCGGGGCTGTCGCAGTGGGGGGGGGGGGGGGGGGGTCTCCGCCTGTCCAAGTGAACGTGTCCACAATAAAGAAAAGCATCTCAAGACAAGTGGCTCGAGGTCGTCTTGACACGAGCAACGGCGCTGGCGCGGCGATTCTGTGGATTGGTGAAGAGACGCAAGACGTGCCGAGAGGAACCAGGTGTTGTTGTTGTTGTCTCATAACCGTTATGGACAAAAAGATAATCTTAAAGCCGATCCAGAGGCATCGGGAGGCGCTGTGCCAAACGAAAGACAGAGTGAGCTCACACGCAGTCTTTCCGTGAAGCGGAGGGAAAATGTGGATCCAGTTATGTTCGCTGGGAACACACGTCACTGCACGTTGCCAACTGCGCCTCTTGCCACCAACTTTGCCTTTGCTACCTGTCCCAGGCTAAATATCACACAAGCAACGTATTTTTTTGTAATACATACAGTAAAACCTTGGATTGCGAGTAACTTGGTCTGCGAGTGTTTTGCAAGACGAGCAAAAATTGTAAATAAATATTAATTTGATAAACGAGCGAGATTCGTTCATGAGGCAATTCACATATACAAGCACAGAGATAATTTCAACCGAGAAGATGGATTCTGGCTTAGTAACCATTGGAAAGATGTTTTAAACCATTTCGGTTCTTAATTAATTGTATTTTACGTTGACCTTCAGACCGTAGCTCTTTCGCTGGCATTGACTCTTAATACCTCTCACACCACGGTTAATGGTATGGTTTACAACATGGAGTATAACAGCGCCTCGCAGCTGTCTCTCTCCCCCTCCTCTGTTCCGACCATGGATGAACTCGTCCGTCTGAACGGAGCTCATAGCTATCCGTGGTGCTAAAGTTGAGGGTAAGAATCCACCCATTTTTTCGCCATATAGCATTGTGATATATAACGACTTATTGTTGGTAGCTTAGCTGATTGGAGAATATATAGAGTTTATTGATAACATTGAGGTAGTTTATATTTTAGTTTTTATTGGTTTACTATATGGTATTCATTATATAGTGTAGTGTATACCCAGTTACTGTTAATAGCTGTTACATAGCTGTTACATAGCTGTTACAACACTGTGGGTGATCACGATATCGTTTTCTCCGATACCAAGGTTCTCTGCAAACCCACGGGTCTTTTTTTAACAGAGATTTGTCCACGAGGTAATTCAAGATTTACAAACGCAGCCACAATTTCAACCGAGAGGATGGTTTCAAATTAAGCATCCATTGGAAAGATGTTCTAAATCAAACCAAACAATAAACTAATTTTCAATGGTACAGTATATTTTTTCAAGTGGTGGTATCCCAAACTTTCACAGCCACTTATTTCTCTTCACACCAACATTATGTAAACTCCTTCCCCCCCCACCCCCACCGTGCCAGTCCAGTACATCATTGTTATGCTAATTCCTTTGTCAAGGCGTTTTTTGTTTCCTCCCACACAGCTTAAAGGACGCGACCTGGGCTTGGCTGTCTCCACTCCAACGCTGTCCTTTGGACAGTCCAGTCCCTTCACCTGATGAAGGCCACTTGTGTTGTGGCCGAAACGTCGTGAGAATTTTATTGTGTTGTTTTATTTTATTATTTTATTCTCATTCTACGTGACTTTACCGAAAGAACCAAAGAAAACGAGCGAGGGTCTTGCAATACGAGTAGTAGTACGTGTAGACGCTTTGTCTGCCGAGCGTCACGTGATCACAACTGATTAACGAGTGCTTTGATATACGAGTGCTTTGGATTACAAACACGTTTCCGGAAGGAATTACGCTCCTCGCAGTCCAAGGTTTTTTACTGTATTTGCATTTGTTTAAAGGTCGCCTGACCGGCACTTTACTGTCGATCTCCGGACGCGTTTTCCCGATTGTTAGCGCACGGTTGTCCATTTTCCTGAAGGAGCTCCCAGAACGCGGAGTGAACCGTCGGACACCGTGCCAAACGACGCACAGCGGAGGAACACACGGGGTTAGCGCGCAACCTCTGCCCGGCCGTGCAGGACGCTGCCGAGTGGAGGGACCAGGAAAGCCTCGCCACCAGTCACGTGTTCATCGCCAGGTGCATTCACAGCCGGCGTCAAGGTGATTGTTAGCTAGGGAGGAGCCAGGAAGGGGGGTGACAGGGGTGACATTCTGCGTGTAAGTGTACGACACTCGGTCTGGCGAACTCCGTGCAACTGCATTGTCAGAGTGTGACACCAACCGATGGCGTCTAAGTTCAACAGCCTGACTCTCTAAATCATTCTCGAAATTAACATTTGTTGAATGTCACCCCGGGCTGAAATCCTGGCTCCGCCCCTGATTGTTAGGTGGGGTTTTTTTTGCAAGCAAATCAAATATTAGCACGGTAATGCCGTTCGGCTGATAGTGCATGCGTTCCTGAAAGGTGCCATGACGAAGTCGAATTATACGTCAATCAAAGCGCTGTACAGGGTAGTGGTGAGTGGTGGGTGACGGTGGAGGGGAGGCTCGTGAAGGACGCTGCTGCTACTGCTGGGAAGTTGGAGGCAGTCGCCCTCCGGCAACAACGGAGGGCGGAGGAGCGACGCTCACAACAACGAGCGGAGCGCCGGGCGGACAGAATGCAGCGAGTTGGTACAGCTGGTGGTGGTGCATCTACCGGTGGTCATCTCAGTCAGCCAACCCATGGCACCTGCTGGGTCTGTCCCGAGACCTCCTCCTGTCAGCAGCGAGGCCTTCGACACTTCACGTGGCAGCCTCAAAGTGGTGCACCTAGCCTGGCACAGGCGCCGTGTTGACGTCACCGTCACTTAGTGGCGAATGGCGCTGGGTGCATTGGTATTGGTGGAGGTGGAAGGCTGAGAGGGGACGGATAACGAGAAAGGACCGATGGATTTCATCCTGTCAGCGACGTGAGCGTGGGGCTAGAGGCGACGTTAAAGCGGGGAGACGTGAATGGGGGTAACTGCTGTTTCAGATTTTTAGAATGTTTTTTTTACGAATAAGTCTGATTTGAAACACGGGCGCAGTTCTTGCCCTCGTGTCACTGGAGTGCTCTTCTGGCTGTGGTGCGTTCCCATCCCCGGTAGGTCGTGTGCAGGACGGCATCTTGGAGAGGCCCATCAACCAGCAGTGGATCGATCAGGGCGGATGACCACTGATTGGTTACATTTCGGGGTGAACGTTTTTTGTCGCGTATAGCCTTTCCCGACACACCACAGTGCTTACAGGGCCATGCATTACAATCGAAGGCGATGGGAGTTTTAAACACACGCGCACACACACACATATATAAACTCACTATGTGTAGAGAATGCGGGACGTTCAACTGGACTTGAAATCTAGATGTCGCGGGTTCTATTCAACAGCAACGCCGCATCCGTCCACCCAGCAGCGTCAATGTGTGCAGTGTTGGGCATGGGGCCCCCCGTGTGGTGGAGCAATACGTGGGTACAGCCACCTCGTCCAACACCGTGCGGTCAGCATGGAAGAGAAGACCAAACACCCTGTTACACACCATTCGAGTGGAGGCCCCCTTGCGCCAGCAAAGCAGTTGCAGGGCTGCGCTTTTGCCCTCACGCCATTAGCTGTGAAGGGATTGGCAAGCGCAAGCGTCAGAGCCGCAGTCGAACAATTGGCCGCTGCACGCGGCTGATGAGTCCGAATGAGGGCGAAACCGCTCAACGGTTGGCCCGTTTCACTGCTGCTTTGTTGGGACGGCCACATTCCACATTCTGTTTCGAGCTCGTCGAACTCAACAATGACACGGCCACACGCTCAGGGGCCGTCCATAAATGACGTCACGCACCTAGGGTGGGGTGGGGAGGGGGGTGGTCAGACATTTGTGACGATGTGTGACGAGAGGGGGAAGGGGGGGAGGTTTGAGAAATGTGACGTCACGTCAAAATGCGCAACTTTAAATAAATATGGACAAACACGTTCTACTTAATTAAATAGACTTTTAAAATGAATGTGTTTTCTCCTACAACATCAGAGTGCAGCGCCACATTAAATACGCACTACAATGACAATAGTTTAAAGCGATTTGAAGCATATTTTATTTTTTGGGGGGGGGGGCAAAGCTTTGTGACGTCATATTTGAGGGGGTCTGACTTTTTGTGACGCCGTGTGACGAGGGGGGGGGTCAAAAATCGTCCAAAATCGCGTGACGTCATTTATGGACGGCCCCTTGTGAGTTCTTGTACCTTTCCATCTTTTTTTAACTAATACTATCATTATGATACTGTCCTCCACTAAACATAATATACTGTGCTCTCTCCGATCTTACATTTACAAGCAAATTCCTTACATTTGTAGAGTAGTAGTTAGTGACGTCATGTCACGCTCGCCTTCCGGTACGATGACGTCACGTATGGTGATGTCATACACAGGGGGCGGGACGGTGACATCATGTCCCCCTGGGATATTTAGGTTGGGCCCCGTGACGTGTTCGAGGCAATTGCGGTGAGCCAGGAACATGTGAAGTTGGAAGTTGGAACCCAGGGTAGGGGGAAATGAGCACCAGGCTAGGGTAGCCTTGGGGTGTGCTAAGGACCTCCCTCAGTACCCTTCCCCCGGGGGAGCGATGGGACCCCGGGGTAGGGAGAAATGAGCACTAGGCTAGGGGAGCCTGGGGGTGTGCTAAGGACCTCCCCCAGTACCCTTCCCCTGGGGTGTGGAGTGTAGGCAGTGAGTGTGCAGTACACGGAGTCGTGTGTGAAGAGAAGTCTTTAATAAAACAACTGGCGCAAACCCCTACATGAAAATCTGCCTCCGAGTCTTCATTTACGCCTCAACACATTGACATGCTAATCTCTTACATTGACATGCTAATCTCTTACATTTACATGCTAATCTCTTACATTAACATGCTAATCTCTTACATTTACATGCTAATCTCTTACATTGGCATGCCAATCTCTTACATTGCCATGCTAATCTCTTACATTGACATGCTAATCTCTTACATTTACATGCTAATCTCTTACATTAACATGCTAATCTCTTACATTTACATGCTAATCTCTTACATTGGCATGCCAATCTCTTACATTACCATGCTAATCTCTTACATTGACATGCTAATCTCTTACATTGCTATGCTAATCTCTTACATTGACATGCTAATCTCTTACATTTACATGCTAATCTCTTACATTGGCATGCCAATATTTTACATTGACATGCTAATCTCTTACATTGCCATGCTAATCTCTCACAATACAATGGCCACCCCCACAACTTAGTTTGTCAAGATTTCTCCGATCTTACATGCAAATTTAATCTCTAGCCCCACCCACTGACGTCGTGATATTGTTATTAGTGTATTAATTGTCGTATTTTTATATCTACGTGGCTTTACCGAAAGATCCAAAGAATATGAATATAATATACCGGTGCGACTTAAATAACATGTACATTGTTATAGCCTACGTACTATTGTATACGAGTTAAAAAAAAAACATCCGTAGCTATTTCGGTAAAGGTGAGTCGGCAGAAAGGACGGGGCCCACAGTCACATCTTGCACAGCCCCCCACCCCCACCCCCCCCCCCCACGTTGTAAAGGTAAGTTGCGCCCCTGATTGTATATGCAAATGCGGTGGTCACATGACGTGCATTCAAGCAAGGCCGTAGCCATGGAGTCAACATTGGGGGGGACCACATTTTCCAGGGGGTCTGGGGGTCCAGCCCCCCCAAAATCTAAATTTGAAAACGAATTTCCTGCCACTTCCTGCCTAGAATATAAAAAAAAATTCACTAACACATAGGATTGACTTTTTATTTTATTTTTTACAATATCTAATAGTGTATTGTATTACATTGCTCTGTTTTTTTTTCTTTTTAACCTTTTATTGTTTCATTGTACGTAATGGCAGAGATTAGGGATTTATAAAGTACAACCATAACCACAATCATATAAACAGAGATACATTTTATAGCAATATATTGGGGGGGACATTTTGAGCATATTTGATTATTTTGGGGGCTATATCCCAATATATATTCTAATTACGGCCTTGCACTCAAGGCATGATGGAAGGCATGCCTTCTTGCTGATTGCCCGGAAATATGCCTGAGTTATCTCCAGGCACTTGAGGGTTTCCTCAATATTAGGATCAAAATCTTTATTTGTCCCAAGAGAAATCCGAGGAACCGTGAAGCTCTTTCACGGACGTCCACCGGATGTCCACAAAAACAAAATGCAATCAGAAACAGAAATAAACGCCCCAGTTATCAGACCCTCAGGACAATGATTGTTGATGCGTTTGTGGCTCAAGTGGTAGAGCGTGCGGCTTGCAGTCAAAAAGTTGTGAGTCCAAATCCTGGATGGGGTTGAATAAGCCCACAAACCCATCGTGGGCTCCATACATCGAGTGCCACTTTGTGTGGAGATATTCGCCCCCTGTCCATAGGAATGCAGAATTCAAACGAATTGGCTCGAGGCGAGAAAATGAGCACTGATCTCCCTGCTCCATTGAGATGGAAATCACCTTCGGACTTGAGTCTCTCCTGGGGAAACAATATGGGCAACACCGCGTGTGGTATACGACGCACTAACATCAGCATCCTCTCGCAAACAAACACCGCGAGCGTTGAGGCCACGATCATTCGTCATCAGCTTCGCTGTGGCCGGCCACGTCGCGCACGTGCGCCCAACTCCCAGACTCCCGAAGCAAAACGCCGTCGACTCACAGCGTTCAAGAGGAGCGCAGAGAAAGGGCTTCAAGGATGACCTCAAGAAGTGCACCATCGACACCAACCCATGGGAGACTCGTGCCCAGGATCACTTCAGATGGAGACGCAACTGAGTCAAGGATCCAGACGTTTTGAAACTCAATGGCGGAAACAGGAAGTGGAAAAGTGGGAAGGGTGGAAAGAGCGACGCTGCAGCTCGACTTACTGATCCAGTTCCACCGACCACCACCACCACTATGTCTGGTGTGTCGGAGCTGCGGCAGATTCTGTCAATCCCAGATTGGTCTCTTTGGCCACCTTCGGAACCACAGAATGATCCAACTTTTCAAAGGAAGACAATCATCATCGATTACGAGGGATAGCCTATGATGATGATAATGGTCTGCTTCAGACTTCAACCTGAGACAATGGATAACATTGTGTGTGGTATATTTCACACTTCAACCTGAGACAATGCGTAACACAGAGTGTAGTTTACGTCACACTTCAACCTGAGACAATGGGTAACGCAGAGTGTAGTCTACGTCACACTTCAACCTGAGACAATGGGTAACACAGAGTGTAGTCTACGTCACACTTCAACCTGAGACAATGGGTAACGCAGAGTGTAGTCTACGTCACACTTCAACCTGAGACAATGTGTAACACAGAGTGTAGTCTACGTCACACTTCAACCTGAGACAATGTGTAACGCAGGGTGTAGTCTACGTCACACTTCAACCTGAGACAATGGGTAACACAGAGTGTAGTCTACGTCACACTTCAACCTGAGACAATGTGTAACGCAGGGTGTAGTCTACATCACACTTCAACCTGAGACAATGGGTAACGCAGGGTGTAGTCTCCGTCACACTTCAACCTGAAACAATGGGTAACGCAGGGTGTAGTCTACGTCACACTTCAACCTGAGACAATGGGTAACGCAGGGTGTAGTCTACGTCACACTTCAACCTGAGACAATGGGTAACACAGAGTGTAGTCTACGTCACACTTCAACCTGAGACAATGGGTAACGCAGAGTGTAGTCTACGTCACACTTCAACCTGAGACAATGTGTAACGCAGGGTGTAGTCTACGTCACACTTCAACCTGAGACAATGGGTAACACAGAGTGTAGTCTACGTCACACTTCAACCTGAGACAATGGGTAAGGCAGGGTGTAGTCTACGTCACACTTCAACCTGAAACAATGGGTAACGCAGGGTGTAGTCTACGTCACACTTCAACCTGAGACAATGGGTAACGCAGGGTGTAGTCTACGTCACACTTCAACCTGAGACAATGGGTAAGGCAGAGTGTAGTCTACGTCACACTTCAACCTGAAACAATGGGTAACGCAGGGTGTAGTCTACGTCACACTTCAACATGAGACAATGTGTAACGCAGGGTGTAGTCTACGTCACACTTCAACCTGAGACAATGGGTAACGCAGGGTGTAGTCTACGTCACACTTCAACCTGAGACAATGTGTAACACAGGGTGTAGTCTACGTCACACTTCAACCTGAGACAATGTGTAACGCAGGGTGTAGTCTACGTCACACTTCAACATGACACAATGGGTAACACAGGGTGTAGTCTGCGTCACACTTCAACCTGAGACCATGTGGTAACGCAGGGTGTAGTCTACGTCACACTTCAACCTGAGACAATGGGTAACGCAGGGTGTAGTCTACGTCACACTTCAACCTGAGACAATGTGTAACGCAGGGTGTAGTCTACGTCACACTTCAACCTGAGACAACGGGTAAGGCAGGGTGTAGTCTACTTCACACTTCAACCTGAGACAATGTGTAACGCAGGGTGTAGTCTACGTCACACTTCAACCTGAGACAATGGGTAACGCAGGGTGTAGTCTACGTCACACTTCAACCTGAGACAATGGGTAAGGCAGGGTGTAGTCTACGTCACACTTCAACCTGAGACAATGTGTAACGCAGAGTGTAGTCTACGTCACACTTCAACCTGAGACAATGTGTAATGCAGGGTGTAGTCTACGTCACACTTCAACCTGAGACAATGGGTAAGGCAGGGTGTAGTCTACGTCACACTTCAACCTGAGACCATGTGGTAACGCAGGGTGTAGTCTACGTCACACTTCAACCTGAGACAATGTGTAACGCAGGGTGTAGTCTACGTCACACTTCAACCTGAGACAATGGGTAAGGCAGGGTGTAGTCTACGTCACACTTCAACCTGAGACAATGGGTAAGGCAGGGTGTAGTCTACGTCACACTTCAACCTGAGACAATGTGTAACGCAGGGTGTAGTCTACGTCACACTTCAACCTGAGACAATGGGTAACGCAGGGTGTAGTCTACGTCACACTTCAACCTGAGACAATGGGTAAGGCAGGGTGTAGTCTACGTCACACTTCAACCTGAGACAATGTGTAACGCAGGGTGTAGTCTACGTCACACTTCAACCTGAGACAATGGGTAACACAGGGTGTAGTCTACGTCACACTTCAACCTGAGACAATGGGTAAGGCAGGGTGTAGTCTACGTCACACTTCAACCTGAGACAGTGGGTGACGCAGGGTGTAGTCTACGTCACACTTCCACCTGAGACAATGGGTAAGGCAGGGTGTAGTCTACGTCACACTTCAACCTGAGACAATCAGTAACGCAGGGTGTAGTCTACGTCACACTTCCACCTGAGACAATGGGTAACGCAGGGTGTAGTCTACGTCACACTTCAACCTGAGGCTAGAAAACTCGGAATAGCATCAATGGCTGTTTACTAGAACGAGACAGCAGCCGTGTCGACCATGCACGAGTGTAGTGACATAGAATCGGTCACTTAGCAGTGACTGCTGGCAGGGAAAGTGATCTGCAGCTTGCAGCAGCCCTGACTGGCAGCAGGCCACGTGATAGACCAGAGAGGGATGTAGGGGAAAGGTTACTGAAGGGGCACATCGAGAACCAGCTAGTAGATTCCAGAGGGGGGAGGGGCGTGGCCAGGGCGGAGCCAGGCCATGCCCCCCAGTATAAGAGGGGCGACCGGGAGCGGACCTGGGGGTTGTCGTTTGGAGTGGGATCCCCGTCGTCGTCGTCGCTGTTGAAGATCGTCGCCATCCTCGCTGTCGTCCTCACCTGATATTGCGCTGCTAGACGCTAGTTGGCTGTCTCGCTTCAGCGCCGTCAGTGTCAGACGGCCAGCGTTGCGTGTAGGCTAGCGACTTACGTGGAGTTGCGTATAAACGAGAGGTACAAGAGTGCGTAGCAGCGTAGGGTGTGTATTGTGCAAAGGGTGCTCGATTTAACGAAAAGAACTGCCTCCAAGAATTTGCGTCTCCAAGTCAGTCACTACACATGGATGCTCGCCACCACAATAAACACCGGCACGTGCAAAACACAACGGCAATTCACCAAAGAGCAAAAACTCGCCCGTGCCGACGCGCAGCACCTATGAAGGCCGGCACGGCACACGACGGGGTGGGTGGCCAGCACCACGGCCGGCCGCCTTTGTTGCCCGCGTGGCGATGTCTACACACCGGTGCTCATTTCTATCAGGGACGTGCGGTCAGAGGAGGCAGAGCCTCACCTGTCATACTCCAATGGAAATAGCTGTTACGAAAAGTAAAAAAAAATCAGATAAAATAAATATTAAGATGTTTCCACTGATATGTGTTATGTCATTTCCATACGATTCCAATCATTTTTGTAGTCAAAATCGCCAAATTTGCGGAGCTCCGCTGCAAATACAGGAAGAGACGAGAGGTGAGGCAGCGACGAGCTCAGCCTCCCCTCTGATTGCGCAACCCCTCAGTAACTGGATGGAGTCCGGGCAGTAAGCGCGTGCCTGTTACTATCTCTCTGTGTGTCACCAATGTGATGTTTGTAGACCCCTTCATTTCATGTCCTCGCCTTCCATACTCCAGGTAACTTATTGCACGTACGTGCATAAAGATATTTAGGCTCGCTGGTCTCGTCATGAAACTGCAATGAAAAGCACCAGGGGAGGCAGCTATCACGTCTGCCTCACTGAGGGGGACGTGTCTAACACGCCCCCCTCAGTGAGGTCACGCCCCCTCCGTGAGGCCACGCCCCCCCCCCTTCGCGAGGCCACGCCCCCCTCAGTGTGTGAATCTGGCTCTGACACTAGCCAGTGCCTCCCCAGCAATTGACCTCACCGCCCGTCACTGATTTCCATGTAGGCATGTTCAACTTCTTGCACACCGTACACAGCCAAGGCGCGGAGAATCGGAGGTGCTGAGTCGACCTAGGGGAGACCCCCGGGACCAGTTCAGATAATCGTCGCCGGTGTTGGCGGCCGTGAGCGGCAATCGCGTTCGTGTCGCCGGGTTCGAAGCGCAGCGCAGCGCTAACCGCTGCACCACCGCTCCCACGTAAAACAGCACGAACACATTTACACACGCCCCACAGCAAAGAGACACACATGCAAACGCACGCTGAAGTTGTTGCTGCGGATGTTGGAACTTGTCCGGGCAAACCATGCTCCGATGCGATGTAGGTGATCACAAAAGAACTTTAAACAAAAAAAAACGAAATAGAAGTGATGCGCGTGCAGAAATGTGCGAAAAATACACGCGGCACGCGCGTGTGCAATGGAGCGAATGTTCAAAGTTTGTTTAAAGGGGAATTAATATCAGACATTTGTTAAGCTCGCACGAAAGCTTCCACAAAAACGATACTATGGTTCAAAATTGGTTTCTCTTTTGGGTTCGTCTAGGATGTGATCTCGAGATCTGAGCTCCTGTTAACAAGCGGGTGATGCTGCGAAACGTCGCACCAATTAAAACGTTGTGAACTCGCTCTCCAACAACAACAATGTTCGTGTTGATGAAGCAGTCACACATTTCATCTGTTTGACTCACGTGACGCTTTCGTGCCGCGTGGAGGAGGATTTTCCACACACATTTTTTTTATCACACGCCACCTCACCCAAATGAAGCACATTGCGAATCAACGGACATTTGAGTTGTATGTCAGAGCACGAAGGGTTCACGTTGACACACCAAAAACGCCACCGTCATCTTCGGGCTCGACTCTGCATCATTTCTCAACTCCAGCCATGATCGATCCACTGGATACTGTCAGCTTGATCATGGTCACTGAGACAGTGGCCTGGGGCAGATCACGTTGCTATCATCAGAATCAGAATATGTATTTATCCTGGAGGAGGAATCCGATGAGCTATGAATCTCTTGTTCACAGATGTCCAATAGGGGCGGGTCAGAATGTAACAACAAACGGGTAAACAAACTCGATAGGAGTGTAAAGTATAGGAAAGGTCAACAAATCCTGAAATAAATATATACAAATAAAACTAAACGTTATATTATTTTTTATATCTTACCAGGTGAGGCCCACTGAGCTATTAGCTACTTTTTCAAAAGTAACCTGGCCACAAATGATAGCTCAACGAAGTGGCTTATCATCACGTGGAAGGGGAAAATTGGAGTAGCCGGAAAAAAATTCCACGCGACCACGGAGAGAGAGACACCGCAAACTCCAAATATACAGCAGGAGGCGTCAGGGTCGGAATGGAACCCCCGACCTCCTGTAGACCAGGCGAGGTAGTTAACATCTCATAGCCACCGTGGTGATGATGAGCGAGAGAGAGGGAGACACACAAACTCCAAACATACAGCAGGCCTCGGGGTCAGGGATGACGGCCGACGGTCAAAAGCAATAATTGAGTGGCATCCGAGAAATGGGAAGCGTCTGAGAGGAGACGGAGCGATTAAATTATCTCGCGTGACTTATCTCGGGAGGCCGTGCGGGCGATTCGATCGCAGGATCTGTGAGAGATGGCAACGGTGGATTCAGTCGCGATTTCTGTGAACATGTTTGAATCGCACGGTGGCTTTAACTTAACGTCAAGAAGGTCATTGCTCTCCTTCGTTGGGAAGAAGTGTGCGGAGTGCGGACATTCGCGCGTCGATGCACAGAACTGCCAGCAGTGTGTCCCAGAGCCACAGAGTCTGGCTTGACTCCGGTCGTACTTCTGAGTGCTCATATTAGCAACATTCTTCAGCCTCATCAAAGCAACATTCTTAGCTCACCTTATTTCTATTAGCGTAGCATAGCCGAGTAGCACGCTCACGCGAAACTATTTGTTTAATCCATGATAGACGGGTTTTTTTTGGGGTTAAATCGCCTAAATGTAATATGTATTAAACTATGATGGATAGCATTTGGGACGAAACCCTACGGGTTAAATCAAACTGTGTTTTATTTTACCAGGTAATGCCCACTGAGCTATGGAGCTCAACAAAGTGTCTTATCGTGCAGAAATGATATCAGCCAAACACCCTAAACGCGCGATGTTAATTCTGAATGTGGAGGGAACAACTGAAAGACCCGGAGAAAAATCCACGCGACCACGAGGACAGAGAGAGAGAGAGAGACATTCCAACTCCAAATATACGGCAGACGTCAGGGTCGGGATCGAACCCAACCAACCCACGACCTCCGGTAGTCCAAGCGAGGTAGTTAACATCTCGACAACGTGGCGCCCCTGACTCCAGCCTTATGACGTAACGCACCACGTGCTCGAGCATTGTGTCGAGGTGCGACCGCTGCAATCCGCCACTTTTGGGTGCCTTTCAAACAGAATCGGTGCCTATAATTCGTGACAAAATGCGACTTCAAGATATTTGTTTGTTTAACTCAAGGCCCGGGCCCCAAAGAGTGACTGACGCAATTCTGCATTTGCCTCGTGTATCCTTGTTTGTTTACACATTACTACACCCGATGTCTGTGGAACATTTTTTTTTCCAGTCCACGTGTCCAAAATGATGAAAAATAAGAATAGGTTTTACCCTTTCCGGCAATAAAACGGATGTTAAGAGGTTGAAACACCAAGTCTGCATAAAGCACACATGCTTGTGGAAAAAAAACATGCAAACAAACATGTTCTGATAATTAATATCTGCATTGTCCTTGAAACTGATTGGCCTCCACCAGATATCGGCGTTGCCTCGCCGAGACTCATTTTAGCAAGGCCTCCACACCCAGCCCCACCCCTCCCACCCCCCACTCAGCCCCACCCTTCTCACCAGCCCCTCCCCACCCTCCCCTCCCCACCCAGCCCCCCCACCCAGCCCCACCCTTCTCACCCAGCCCCTCCCCACCCAGCCCCACCCTCCCCTCCCCACCCAACCCCACCCTCCCCACCCAGCCCCACCCTCTCCACCCAGCCCCTCCCCACCCTCCCCTCCCCACCCAGCCCCACCCAGCCCCTCCCCACCCAGTCCCACCCTTCTCACCCAGCCCCTCCCCACCCTCCCCTCCCCACCCAGCCCCACCCTTCTCACCCAGCCCCTCCCCTCCCCACCGAGCCCCTCCCCACCCTCCCCTCTCCACCCAGCCCCACCCCTCCCATTTTTGAATGCACGACGGACGGACGGACACAATAATCCCCTGTGGGCTGGTGGTGTAACCAGGAGGTTCCTACCAGTAAAACAATGCATACATCATATCACTGTGTAACCAAAAAAAAGTATGGTTCCGGAGTAGTAAGTGTTATTTCCTAATTGCTTATGCCTCCAAAGTACAGAAAATGGCTATTATTCTCCAAAAACTTTGCTTTTGTGACCAGGACATTGATATTTTGAAATTTACCTATTTTCAATGAGAAAACGTGGTGTGCATTTGTGTCATTCCTTCACATAAAGTCCTGGTCACAGAAGCAAAGTTTGTGGGGAATAATAATAGCCATTTTCTATACTTTTGAGGCATAATCAATTAGGAAATAACACTTACTACCCAGGAACAAACATCGTGTTACTTAGTGAATTACCAGAGCATTAAATTTCGATTTGAAGCTTTCGTGACTGCAAGGATTCATCTTCTTTGGTTCTTTCGGTGAAGTCACGTAGAATGAGAATAAAATAATAAAATAACACAATAAAATTCCCACGACGTTTCGGCCACAACGCATGCGGCCACAAACGTCGTGAGAATTTTATTGTGTTATTTTATTATTTTATTCTCATTCTACGTGACTTTACCAGAGCATGTTTGTTCTGCATGTTTTTTTATTCCGCAAGTACGTGTGGTTACTTCAATGCTCCGATGCCTTGGTGTTTGAACATCTTAACACCTCTTGTGTTATTGTCAGAGATGGTGAAGCCCGTGGTGAAGACGTCAAACAGGATCAGAGGCGGCACACATTCCTGTGGTGAGCTATCATTGACATTGTTTTTGTACGGCTTTGTTTTGCTGTAAAGGTGTACGCACAGTCATCGACTTGCGAACAATCCGACTTACGAACACCGGACCTCACGAACCAGCTTACAATTAAATATGTGTGTGTGTTTTTTTACATCGACTTAAAACGCGAACTGGCACTTGCAAATTGAACCGCGGAATTATTTTGTTCAGCTGAGCGATCTTCCACGAGATGTAATGCCTCGTGCTGGGAATGTGTGTTTGTGTGTGCGCCCAAACAGATTTTATTCGGTCGGATAGAGAGTGCTTTAACAGGCGTGGCACGGGCTAGAGAAGAGGTGGAATGATGTGGTGCGAGGGGGTATAGAGCTGAGTGGACTTGACAATAACTGGTACCAGCGGTGTCAAGATCGGCCTCTGTGGAGGAGGCTCGTGAAGGACGCCGCTACTGGGCAGTTGGAGGCAGTCGCCCTCCAACAACAACAGAGGGCGGAGGAGCGACGCTCACAACAACGAACGGAGCGCCGGGTGGCTAAAACACAGCAAGTTGGCACAGTGGGGGGCACAGCTGGTGTCTCGGCCAGTCATCTCACTCCGTCAACCCGTGGCACCTCGGTCTGTCCCGTAACCTTCTGCCAGCGGGCGTTCGACACTTCACGTGGCCTTAAAGTGCACATAGCCTGGCACAAGCGCAGTGGTGATGTCACCGCCACTTAGTTGCGGATGGCGGTTGGCTATGGTTGTTATCTTGAGTGAGAGGACCTTCGAGGTTGATCCTGATCCATGTTCCAAGTGGAGGGAACGACACGCGATGCCGCTGCCGTGTGCGTGGACGAGGGTCTGCCCAGTCTAAAGGAGTTGAAGTTATCAATAAAGCTTTCGTGACTGCAGGGATTCATATTCGTGGTTCTTTCGGTAAAGTCACGTAGAACGGAAATAAACATTTTCTTGCTGTGGTTTTCACACCTGATGATGATTGCCTGTGCTGCAATGGAAACGTCGCGAGAATTTTATTGATTTGTTTTATTATTTTATTATTTCCCTTCTACGTGACTTTACCGAAAGAACCAAGAATAGGGAGCGAGTTTTGTGTTCTTCTGAGTCGAAAGCCCAAGTTTCAGTGATGCAGACAATGTCCGGCCTGGAGGTATTTTTTATTTCAAGCTTGAGGTCCAGCTTTTTAGTATGGATCCTTGCAGTCACGAAAGCTTCAAATCTAGAATTTTTAGAGAGACTATGAATACGATGTAATGTGTGTATGCTGCACTTCTGTCGCACCGTACACATCCAATCGTGCTAACCGGAGGTGCAGGGGAAGGGCAAACTTCACTCAAAAATAAGTTCCGAACAAATGAGCTTTAACTCCACATTTCAACGCGCATAGCTCCGGTAGCTTCCGAGTATCGGAAGGCAGAGCGTTCCAGGCGGAAGCAGAAGCACATCTCAAAGTCACGGACGCAGTGATGCAGTGGACCATCTTCGTTCAATGGTTAGCCATAAGCCGCTGCGAGGATGACCGGAGATTGCGCGATGATGGCTTGTGCTCCTTGCATAAATGCTCCTTAATAAACATCTGAGTGTATGTTTGTTGAATTTCTTTCACACCGTCGGCGGAGCAAGACGAGCAGATTGCTGCGGGATTATCGATTTCAGGATCCCCTCGTTATTTACGGGCGAGGGATACGTTCCGGAGATGCTCGTGAAGAGCTCATTTCGCGGATAGTGAGATTGGCCAATTACCTTAAACAAATAAATAAGCTATTTGATACGTGAAAATTACTACAACGCAAAACATTTAAATCGGTTATAATAAACATAAAGTGAATGCATATTAAGTTATAATCCGTAAATGAACTTCGCTTTATCGCATCGCTTTGATCTCTCATCGCTTCATCTCTCATCGCTTCATCTCTCATCGCTTCATCATCTCTCATCGCTTCATCATCTCTCATCGCTTCGTCTCTCATCGCTTCATCATCTCTCATCGCTTCATCATCTCGCATCGCTTCATCTCTCATCTCATCACTTTGCACCTCCCTCTTTCTCGACGCAGCAGTCGTGGTGTAGAGTTTCAGATGCGATTCGCGGAAATTCCGTAATCTGATTATAATAACGAGGGAATACTGTGTAAAGACAAGTGGGCCTCCATCGCAGGGGTTTCGTTTATATGCTGGCCGCTCACAAAGTGCAACGTGCACTCTGCGTGGACGCTTTTCCACCAACTTTTTTTTTTGGGTGGAATGGCCCAAAATTCGAATGTGCCCGGCAGCATCTTTTCCCCATTGAAATGTTGCGAGAATGTGAGGTCACTCGCCAACGCACCGGTGTTGTGCGGGCACTCCCCAACACACCGCTGTGCTGAAGCATCAATAACACGCTTATTCAGGTGTCAACTTTATTAATAAAAACAAATTTAAAACCATGTTTTTTTTTCTATTTTACCAAGTAAGGCCCCCACTGAGTTTCAGAATTGACCTGGCTATCACAAACGATAGCTCAACGAAGTGGCTTATCGTCACGTGGAAATTGTACTGAAACCAAATACTCGAAACGCGTGTTTATAAATGTGTGTGTGTGTGGGGGGGGGGGACCGGAGGACACGGAGAAAGATGCACGCGATCACGGGGAGAGACACACGCAAACTCCAAATATACAGGCGTGAGCATGGGGATCGAACCCATGTTCTCCTGCATAGCAGGCGAGGCAGTTAACATCGCGCCACCGGAGCGTGTTGTAATTGACCGTGTCAGGTGAAGGATTTAGGACACCGCATTTTATTTACGCAATCTAACCCCCAAAAACATCCACTGGAAATCAAAAACTCCCGAGTGAGATTGTTGGGCCCGCCGGTGGAGGAGCTGGTACCAGCCGAGCAGCGTGAGCGGTGCCCTACCGCCACCTGCTGATAGCATTGTGAAGTGCACTGCATAATCTGGTACAAACCTCGGTGCAATTGAATGCCCTCAAGTCGTGGTATCGTGAACGCATCCGACTACATCGTGTTAACTTTGGGCAGAATTATCTGTGTGTGTGGGTATACGAGCATCGGTAGCACGCGGACATCAGCAGGCCGATGTGCACACCTCCTTCATGCGCGAAAAAATTGGTGCGATTTTGTGGCAATTCAGCCCAAAAAACTCGGCACCGAGTCGTCAGCCGCTGAGGCCTGTGCTCCTCCAACACAGGAATAACAAAACGACTCTGTTGGAGCCCGATCGTCGTGGCGAGCAGACCTTAACATTACGCGAGAGTGGGGGTGTCAGCATTCCAGCCTGCTCCCGCCCTCATCCTCATAATCTTTATAATACCAGTCCCCTTTCAGAAACACCCCCCCCCGACACTGAATTCCAAACCCAGTCAAACGCAGCCACTCCAAAATGATTCGTTGCCACGCGGATCGTGCGGACAGAGAGTGAGAGAGAGGCGGTCGCGAGTTGGAGAGAGAGGGCCTTTTTATTAAAATGAGCCAGCAGACTCGTGGTCCATCTGTACACAAAACCGTGAACCGATACAGCAATCCCCTTCGCCCTCTCGACCACGACTTGTCGCATGCAAACCGCTCGGGTTCCACCCCGTGCGTTACCCCCCCCCCCTCGCTGTCGTCGCGAACAAATATGTGGGCGTCTTTGACCTCCTCCGGCGATTTAAAACGCACGCAAGTGTTTGAACACATTTGAAGGGGTAAATTTTTCAGACGTTCTGAACAATCACAGAGACCTGCGAGACGCAGACGCGCACACACAAAGATCCCCCGGTGTAGAGCCTTAACAGACTGTAGGGGCAAGTGCTGTTAGCGAGCACCTATGAAGGCCGGCACGGCACACGAGGCAATGGGTGGCCAACACCACGCCCGGCCGCCTTTGTCTCCCTAGTGACAGTGTTTACTACAGTGAGGGAAAAAAGTATTTGATCCCCTGCTGATTTTGTACGTTTGCCCACTGACAAATAAATGATCAGTCTATAATTTTAATGGTAGGTTTATTTGAACAGTGAGAGACAGAATAACAACACAAAAATCCAGAAAAACGCATGTCAAAAATGTTATAAATTGATTTGCATTTTAATGAGGGAAATAAGTATTTGACCTCCTCTCAATCAGGAAGATTTCTGGCTCGCAGGTGTCTTTTATACAGGTAACGAGCTGAGATTAGGAGCACACTCTTAAAGGGAGTGCTCCTAATCTCAGCTTGTTACCTGTATAAAAGACACCTGTCCACAGAAGCAATCAATCAGATTCCAAACTCTCCACCATGGCCAAGACCAAAGAGCTCTCCAAGGATGTCAGGGACAAGATTGTAGACGTACACAAAGCTGGAATGGGCTACAAGACCATTGCCAAGCAGCTTGGTGAGGTGACAACAGTTGGTGCGATTATTCGCAAATGGAAGAAACACAAAAGAACTGTCAATCTCCCTTGGCCTGGGGCTCCATGCAAGATCTCACCTCGTGGAGTTGCAATGATCATGAGAACGGTGAGGAATCAGCCCAGAACTACACGGGAGGATCTTGTCAATGATCTCAAGGCAGCAGGGACCATAGTCACCAAGAAAACAATTGGTAACACACTACGCCGTGAAGGACTGAAATCCTACAGCACCCGCAGGGTCCCCCTGCTCAAGAAAGCACATATACATGCCCGTCTGAAGTTTGCCAATGAACATCTGAATGATTCAGAGGACAACTGGGTGAAAGTGTTGTGGTCAGATGAGACCAAAATGGAGCTCTTTGGCATCAACTCAACTCGCCGTGTTTGGAGGAGGAGGAATGCTGCCTATGACCCCAAGAACACCATCCCCACCGTCAAACATGGAGGTGGAAACATTATGCCTTGGGGGTGTTTTTCTGCTAAGGGGACAGGACAACTTCACCGCATCAAAGGGACGATGGACGGGGCCATGTACCGTCAAATCTTGAGTGAGAACCTCCTTCCCTCAGCCAGGGCATTGAAAATGGGTCGTGGATGGGTATTCCAGCATGACAATGACCCAAAACACACGGCCAAGGCAACAAAGGAGTGGCTCAAGATGAAGTACATTAAGGTCCTGGAGTGGCCTAGCCAGTCTCCAGACCTTAATCCCATAGAAAATCTGTGGAGGGAGCTGAAGGTTCGAGTTGCCAAACGTCAGCCTCGAAACCTTAATGATTTGGAGAAGATCTGCAAAGAGGAGTGGGACAAAATCCCTCCTGAGATGTGTGCAAACCTGGTGGCCAACTACAAGAAACGTCTGACCTCTGTGATTGCCAACAAGGGTTTTGCCACCAAGTACAAAGTCATGTTTTGCAGAGGGGTCAAATACTTATTTCCCTCATTAAAATGCAAATCAATTTATAACATTTTTGACATGCGTTTTTCTGGATTTTTGTTGTTATTCTGTCCCTCACTGTTCAAATAAACCTACCATTAAAATTATGGACTGATCATTTCTTTGTCAGTGGGCAAACGTACCAGGTACTCATCTGAGGCTGAGTCGACCTCGGGCAGGCCCAGGACCAGTTCAAATAATCGTCACCGGTGTTGACCGTGAGCGGGAATCGAACTCGGGTCGCCGGATTCATAGCGCAGCGCGCTAACCACTCCACTACAGCTGCCCCCCCCCCTCTCACACACACACACACACGGACACGTGGCGACATCTTCACGCCTCCTCTAACGGTTGGCACTCGTTCTGCCAGCTAACGCCGTCCGCTGGCATTGCTGGTTGGCACAAAAGCTCGACGATTCGTTTTCTCTCCCCCCCCCACCCCGCCGGCCCGCATCACTTCCGTCGGTCTGACACGGACTCTGCCGAAACAGGTCCCAATCGCCAAGCGGGGGGTTGACGTGGGGGTGGGGGGGGATTTCGGGGGCCAGGCTTGGGACACCAAAATGTCATTGACGGGGTTCTCACCTGGCAAAGGGCCCAACGCCGGCTGCCGCCTCATGGCAAAGCAGCCAGTGAACAACCACTCGCCGTGACACACAAGACAAAGGTCCCACCGTGTGGCCTTGACAGACTGTTGGGGCAAGTGCTGTTAGCGAGCACCTACGAAGGCCGGCACGGCACTCTAGGGGGTGGGTGGCCAGCACCACGCCCGGCCGCCTTCGTTTCCCGAGTGGCGATGTTTACACACCGCACCAGGTACTCATTTGAGGCTGAGTCTACCTAGGGGATGCCCAGGACAGGTTCAGATAATCGTCCCCGGTGTTGGCCATGAGCGGGAATCGAACCCGGATGGCCGGGTTCGTAGCGCAGCATAGCGGCTAACCGCTGCACTACCGTGACATAACGCGCACGCACACGGACGCACGGATGTTTGGCCACCAATTTTTTAGCCGCGAGGCATGCGACCGCTGTCCGTGACGGCCAGCGAATGTCCACCAATGCAATGGCTGTGGACACCAGACGGGGGATGGTCACACAAATCGTGGCCGCGGATAATAATGAGCGATGGCCCTCCGGTCGCCCTCGAGAGGGCTCCTGGCGGATTTGCAGCCGAGCGCGGTTCAGCGAGAGCGGTGCGGAGAGAGACGGCGCCGAACCACCAACCCCGGTGGCCCGGGCCTGCCCCCACCCCGTCAGTGCTCTCGGCTCCCCCCCTGGACAGACGGGAGTCGCATCACCAACCCCGACTGCTGCTCGCAGATGAATCTCCACGAGCCGCCGCCATCCGGCAGACACCCGCGGGTGTTCCGAAACAAAAACGGATCAAATTGGCGATGTGCGAGGAGGGAATGGACGGCGAGCCACGTTGGGTTTTCTTGATTCGCACTCGGATCCCGTTAGGCTGAGTGGTCTGGAGGGGTGGGGGGGGGGTGTTAACATTTGAGGCGGACTGGTCTCCAGCGTGCTGCTTCGGATGGCCTCAGCAAATAAACGAATAAAACAATAATTGTACGCGTAAGACATAGGTCCGTTAGGAAACTGCGGGCCGCGTGAGAATGCAGGGACGGTCGATTTTGTTGCGGCTCCGGCAATAAAGAAACGAAAACACTCCCCGCCGATGTGTCGAAGTAAAAAACTATAAATGTGGGGTGTGACTTGCAGAAGCACCAACATTTGACACCTGACGATCGGGAACACGTGCGCACAGCTTCCTTACAAACAGCGCGAGGGATGATAACGCAGTGGTTGACTTCGTGACGAAATCTGAGTTTAACACTTTCACGGAAGCTCGAAAAGAAATGAAAGAGTCCCCGCGTTCGAATGCGCATTTGGTGGCACTCATCCGTTTACTGCAGGAAATTCCACGTTCTCAGGGCAGGATAACTGAAGCGTGTTCATGCACCGCAATAACAAAAAAAAAACAAAGTGTAGGATTGCAATGTGCAACGTGCTCTTGCATTCGCAAGTGCGACCTGTTCTGCCGGGGGAGCACAGCCGACATTCAACCGCAGTTCCCCCAGTGCCCTGCGGGCCGCTGGGGGTTCTGGGGCAGCGCCCGCGCGGTGCGTGGGGTCGGGCGACGCCACGCGGGACCGAGCGGCACGCTGCGCCGCTCTCCCTCGCGCGGGTGGCCGCTCGACACGTTCGGCGACATGGGGACTCACTTTGAACGCCCTTCGAGATTTCCGACATCAACAACCGAATGCGCTGACCGTGGCCTCACCGTCGGCAGCCCGCGCCCGCCTTCAACCCAGCGGCGGGTCGATTGGGGCCCGATGGCAATGATTACGGCACGTGCCGAGAAGCACGGCTGCTGCCTCGAAATAACTTGGGTCCCCCGGAGCGGACGCACGTTCCAACTTCGAGAGACGTCACGGAGAGACTACGTCGGCAGCGGTGTGAGAAAACGAGGCGGTATAAATCACGTGGGCCATCTTGAAAACAAATCCTGGCAGACTGCCATACCCCTGGCAGCGAGAACAGCACGAGATAACAGACGGGGAGGTAAGGCCCTCCCTCCCTCCCTCCGCTCAGTAGCAAAGCACTGACGGCCCCCTCCTGTGCGAGAATTGGCACGTGAACAGTGACGGAAACGGAGACTGCATTGTGGCCGCAGCGCTTTTGAAAACTCGCCCCCCCCCCACCGCCCCCACCGCCCCCACCGCCCCCCTCCCCGCTTTTTAAACACGGCTTGCTTACGCGTTCCCGAGGCCATGCGTCAAAAAGCCTTGCCCGGCACCGGGTCTCGTCGGAGTGGTGCCGAGCGCGTAGTGACCGTGGGGCTCCTCCCGGGAAGTTTTACGGGTTCATTCGCAGCAGCAGCAGCAACAACTAAATTTGGCACAATAACCTCCCCATCATTTTGCGTTCCCCAACGACACGCAGCCGTGGGCGGGCGACGCTCGGGCGTGGGATGCCGCGTCCTCCGAGGGCTCCAAAATAATCAAATTGTACCGATGATACAAAACGCAAAGCGGGATCGGCACTGGTATCGGTCGTCCTCCCCATTACGCAAAAATGCAAAGACCATGACGTATAAAATAATAAAGGGTTTTTCTTAAAGTAATGAATAACATCACGTAAAACTGATATAAATCCTTTTCAAGTAAAAAAATTGTTTTTTTTTACAGCTGTAAAATAACACATCGTCATCCCTTGCGGTTTTTACGTGTATTTTTTTTTTTTATCACAGTGCAGAGACGTGTCTCCATGAGAACCTAAGGGCGGAGGAGACCCACCGGCTGGGCCCGCGTGCTTGGAGCGCACGCGACACTCCGATGGTCTCGGGAACCAACATCGTGAACTGGAACCTCGACCGATCGCCAAAGCGTTTTCCTCTTCCACCACGCCACGTTTACTCCTCACATTTTTTTTGGTTCAAAATAAATAAACCTCGACTGCTTGCCAAATCAAAACGATCCGGCGTATCGATAATATTCGATTCGGCAAAGAATGAGCGTTGTGCTACTGCTGGACCGCGTAGACGTCGCCATCGGCGTCCTAAAGATCTGCCCGTGTGTGGCCTTGTCGAGGCATTGGCGGCCGCTCACCCATCGCAGCCACGCAGCTCCGGTTGACCCGCGCAGTCCGCCGCAAACTCGAGAACCAGTTCACCGCAGACGGCGGCGGCGGCGGCGGCGGGCGATGAAGAGCCTCCAACCTGCGGCTGTCGCTCCACGGTGGATCGCAACGTGCCGCGTGCCATCACCCCTCTCTCCCTCTTCACGTCGCCCTCCTCGCGACGGGAAGGACCGCCCGGGGGCCGACCCGGCCGCCCGCCGCAAGCTCGCTCTCTTCTTGGCTCGGCCGCCGTGATTTCATTTTTTTTTTAATCGGAGCCAAATCCATCGACAGCAACAGCAATTTTACTGAAACCGCCGCCGTTAAGGAGAAACAAACTCAAACGTCCTCTCCCCCGCTCCTCGCGAGGTTGTGCGGCAGCCACCAGCGCCACAATGAGAAAGAGGATTCGGAAGCGATTTCTCTCCGCCGAACAAGGAGACTTTGGCGACGTTCACAGATTTTTGGGAAAGCTGCCACCGGCGTTTGCTCGGTTTTGTTTTTTCCTCTCTTATTCTTCTTTTTTTCCCCGCAAGAGTTTCAAAGTTTCAAAATCTTAAATTGGAAGCTTTTCCCGTGCGTTGCGTTTGAGACGTCTTGCTCGCTCCGTGCCAAAGGTTTGGCCCACCCTTTAAAAAAATTCCTCATTCTTCATCAGGCACTTGTGCGGCTGCCTGTGGACACCAGGTTGGGTCCGCAGAGAGGAGAGAAAAATAATTCCGACCAGGAGTATGGCGGCGAACGGCGATTATGGCCGGTGGAACCTGCACGAAAGAAAGACAGTTTAGTGACCGAACGATCGCCGACAGATACAAACAAACCCCCTTTAAAACAACAAAAAAACCCATCACATCAGCAGAGGTGTGGTGAGCTTTGCACTTATATAAACTCGCTTAATCTGTAGCCATCACTGATGAATGAATACACATTCAGAAACACACACATTCAATCATGCATTCAACTGTTGCTAACTTGAACACGATGCGTGGATACAGTCAATGCATACGCAGTTAAACGAATTGCACGTGTGCACCCACAACGTTCCACTCGGCGAAGCAAACGGCCGTGAAGTGAACTCCGCCACACACCTCAGCGGGCACGCGAATACAATCACAATCTGACCCCGGGCCACTTGCACAGTGCAGGATTCATGTCTCAAAACTCTTGCTCTCCGCGTTCAGGGAACTGCCTTGCCAGGGCTCCACTTCTCACCTTGCTATTCTCCGGAACGTTTCTACATATTAACGGCATAAGGCACTACCACTAGAGTACATGGTACCCCCTATCCATAATAACCCTATATTACTGTGCCCTATAGTCGTACAATCCTATTAACGTGCTGTTAAACAAGGTACCGCCTATCCATAATAACCCTATATTATTGTGCCCTATATTCCTATACTACTATTAACTGTCCTTAAAAATAATAAGGTAAAGTAAGGCGAGATGGATGTGTGGGGTGGGGGAGCACCGCGTCACCCCCGGCGAACACCGCGTCACCCCCGGCCAAAGACGCGCACCGGTCAACGATGCCACGGCAGATGTGCGCTGTGGATGGAGCGATTCTCAGAGGATCTAATCAAGTCGGAGCCAGCGGTGACTTTCAGGGTTCGCTTTCAAACCAATCTCACGTCACTTGACGTGAGAAGTCAACTACATTGGGGCCCTGTCCATCCGTAAACATCCTCATTGGCAAATCAGCACCATACTTTGGCTGATTCGTTGACCCCATTGTCAAGGCCAAGACACCTCAGGCGGCCTCCTAATTGCTTTTTAACTATCCCAAAAAACAAGACTTGAAAGCGATGACAAAGCCTTTGCCGTTGCAGCACCAAAGTTTTGGAAGGACCTTGCGGCCTCTCTTGACATCGTTAGTCTTCCTTTGAAAAATATCCCGAAGCAGAGTATTGGTGCCGGATACAACTGGATTTGCCAATGTGATTTGCAGCTTTGATCCTTACCCCGCGTAGTATCGATAGTTTAATTTTAACGTGCAATATCATTGAGGGGCAACTGTGTGTTGCCTTGCTGTGGTCTGGGACTGTTCTTGCTTCATATATTTTATTTATATTATTTTTTGTGATTTTATAACCTTCCCTTTCCTATACTTCGCACTTCATAGCTCATTGGATTTCTCCGGGACGAAAACAGATTCTGAATCTGATTTCAGACTGCCGGAGGAATTCGAGGTTGAATATCGAGTCAAAGTCCCAGCAGTTATCGCTCTTAACTCTCTGAAGAGGCGTGCGGGTTAACCTGTCAACCTCGGCTGCATGCAGTTGTGTTGCAGTCGTCAAATAATGCACAACAGTTCACGTTAAATATCAGAATAGCACCACGCCCGGCCGCCTTTGTCTCCCGAGTGGCGATGTTTACACACCGCACCAGGTACTCATTTGAGGCCGAGTCGACCTAGAGGAGGCCCAGGACCGGTTCTGATAATCATCACCGATGTTGGCCGTGAGCGAAACTCGGGTAGCCGGGTTCGTAGCGCAGCGCGCCTAAACCGCTGGCCCGCCGCTCCATTCACGCGCACGCTGTGGAGGGGATGGACGCGCGGCTTTACCGTGTGAGATGCTTGCTGTGCTCGTGGACTTCCATCTCCCTGCTCTTGTATTCGTTCAGCTCCTTCCGTATTGCTGCCTGCAAGTGCAAGAGTCAAGCAATCGTTAAAACCAGGAAGAAGAATCACGCCCGTGCGTGGATTCCGCTGAAGCTTCCCGACGCGCACTTGCCCGAGGAAGTACAGTCGACTCCAGATTTAATCCGTGCTAATGACGGGGAGAGGATGGCCTCGAATGATTCAAAATCACGGATAATCCAAAAATATCCATTTTCCGCGGATCTCTCCGCCAAAAACTAACGGTCAACCGATCGATGCTCGTTGCCCGGTGATAATAACAACACTTTCCTGCTCCCGCAACAGAAGACTCGGCCCACTAAGTGGATGATAGCAGAGAGCCACGCCAATCAACATCAATCAAACTTCAGAGAGACAGACGGACAAAGCTGGCAAATGAATATTTTCCACCTCGGTTAAAAACAGAAGTGGATCATTGCCGTATGCACGTTGAACTTCTTTCGCACACCGTACGTAGCCAACCGTGCTAACTGGAGGTGCGGGAGAATGACAACAAACTAAACACAAAAAGCAGCTGTAACGAAATTAGTTTTCAAATTTGTATCATTTAAAAGTGCATAGCTCCAGTGGCTTCCTAAAATCGGAAGGACATATTTCTTAGTTGTAACTCGATAGCTACTAACAGGTAACTATTCGTACGCCCATTCAACCGACATTTTACAGGGGACATTTTACAGGGAACATTTTCAATATGTAATTCTTGTCGGGCCCCATGATGTAAACAAGGTGCAGTCTCAACATCTTATCGTTATTCAGTCTCTCTGGCCTATGTGCTATGAAGTCGGGCCAATTGCCCAAAATATCACCTGTTACGTACTTTTCCATTCATGCCACTGTGCTCTTGGCAAATGTTTTGTGTTTTTTTGTTGGTTTAACACGTAATAGGGCTTTCGCGACCAATATTATCCATAATAGAGGGTTTTTTTTGGGGTTAGATTACGTGAATATAAATGTGGCTTTAAACCCTCCGCCACCTGACACAGCCAATTAATAAAGTCTGTCACGCAAACAGAACACGCAATTTGTCGTTGTTATTTTTGCTTGTGCGCCCGCTGCCAATGCAGAATCATCACTATGGCATTTCGTTTCCCTTCTCGGCTAATCTAGGTGAAATCCACATCACTGGGCCTCGGACTCGGCGCGTAGTGCCCACTGCCAGGTGCACCGCAGGGACGCCCATCTTGCCACTGAAGGTGGCCCAACGACTCCGACCAGAGGGCAGGAATCAAAAGGCAACATCTCCCAGGCCACGGATCTCTGTCGCTGTTACTTAGTTCTTTGCTGGAATGTCAGCTGATGATAATAATAATTACCTAATCACTCGTGACAGAATCCGTAGGCTGACTTTCAGGAGGGTAACCCGTAGCTACGGCTACGTTGGGATGTCTGGCCAGCGACAATGGCGTTGCACGATTCTAGCCACGCGAGGAAACCCGAGCACCCCGAGGAAAAGCCCGCGTAGAACATGGGGCGTGCGAGAGAGAGAACATACAGAGACTCCACGCAGAACGTCGCACGAGTGGCGAGTCGAACCCAGGCCATTCCTGCCGCTTGCGGCGCAAGCGTTACCGCCACGCTGCAAGCGCCCGCGGTTCCCCCTGCAAGCGTCCACGGTTCCCCCCGCTCTGGGCTGCCCGTCACTCGGGCCGGCCCGCAAACCCACGCCCGAGCAGGACTCACTTTGTCCGCGGCCGTGAGCCGGGTCCAGGGCTTGTCCGCCCGCCGGTCGTAGTCCTGTGCGTCCGACACCTCCACGTAGTCGTTGAAGCGGATCAGAATCCTCTTCTCCCGCAGCTCCTCCACCGTCGGCCTTTGACTCAGCTGACCGGTGCCGGGGGGGGGGGGTGGTGGCGGGGGGGGGCACGGGGTTGCTTGGGTTAGTCGCGTCGCTGTGTTGCGCACGCGCACACACAACCATTACAGAGGTGCAACACACAAGGCGAACATCTGCACGGGTGAACGTGTAAGGTCGTCCCAGCACAGTGCCGTGGTTGGTAATAGTTTTTTTTGGGGGTTAGGCCAGGTAACGATCTGATCAAGTGTACGCACGTTGAACTTCCTTCGCATCGTACGTAGCCAACCGTGCTCATCGGAGGAGCCAAGGAAGGACAGCAGACTAAATGCAAAAAAAAGCAGTTATAAAGAAATCCAGCTTTCGAGCGAGATGATTTAAAAGTGCATAGCTCCAGTGGCTTCCTAATATCGGAAGGAAGAACGTTCCAGATGGATGCAGAAGCGCATCTGAAAGCGCGCTATGCGGTGACCGTCGTTGTTCAATGGTTCACCAAAAGCCGCTGCTGCGAGGATGACCACCGGAATTCACGTGGTGATGGTTTCATGCTCCTTGACAAGATCAGCAAGGTATTGTGGTTCATTCATGGCAAGTCCTTTACGTGCAATGAGCGTGATCTTATAATGTACAAATATGCGTTGTTGAGCCCTCCTCCGCCCGACACAGCCAGAGTGAATTGTCACCGATTGCAAGTTCTGTGTGTGAGAATTGTGATTGACTATACCAAGTTAACAATGTTCATCAGGAATAAAATGTTTTTTTTTTAATTCTCATCAAGCTCCATGGTGTAAAGTGCAGTCTCCAACTCTGATTCACTCCGTCTCTCTGGCCTCTCTGTGTGCCCTGAAGAAGGGCCATTGCCCGAAACGTCGCCGAATTAATATTTTTCCTCTTAAGGCGCACAGTGTTATTCACGAATGATTGTTTTTCTTGTTGCTATTGTTGTTATTTGTGCAACACGGGCTTGCAAAATGGTTTAATTTAACCGACAATGTAACAATGGTGACAGGTGATCGTTACCCCGTTGCCATTGTTACCATTAATGTAACAATGGAGACAGGTGATCGTTACCCCGTTGCCATTGTTACCATTAATGTAACAATGGTGACAGGTGATCGTTATCCCGTTGCCATTGTTACCGACAATGTAACAATGGTGACAGGTGATCGTTACCCCGTTGCCATTGTTACCATTAATGTAACAATGGAGACAGGTGATCGTTACCCCGTTGCCATTGTTACCGACAATGTCCGGGCTCAGTACTCCACAGAGGTAAGGCGTAACGACCGGGAGCGGTGTGTCTATGTGGTAGGGGGAAACAACGGAAGATGGGCGAGGGACGTGGTGGGGGGGGGGTAAATATCCGAGACTCGTAAGGAAATATATTCCCACCTTTCTCGAGAGCCTCTGCTTGATCTCCCTCTTCTCATCTCGCTCCTCGTCAGTGTTTCGCTCTGCAATCAAAGCGGCAGCAACACGGGATCCATGAACGTCCAAGCAGGCGCACGCACGCACTTGCATCTGCAACACTCTTGGTTTAGCCCTCACTTTAAACTATTAAAACTAAAAGTTAGAACTATTGTCATTTTACCAGGAGCTACAGGTGGCTTATCCTGTGGAAATGTACAGGAGCCAAACACTCCAAACGCGTGGTGACGTTGATTCTAAATGTGGAAGGGTAAAACCGGAGGACCCGGAGAAAAATCCTCGCGATCACGGGGCGAGAGACACACGCAAACTCCAAATATACAGCCAGGTGTCAGGGTCGGCATCAAACCCACGACCTCTTGTATACCAGGTGAGCTAGTTAACATCTCGCCCCTGTGAAAACTTTGCCTTCCAAGCACTCGGAACAACCGCACTGCACACTGAACTTACACTGTGGCCATGTGCTCGCCAACCAAGCTGACCAGCATGGGGAAGTATGGTCAAACAACCCCTACAACCCGCATGGTTTAGGCACGATGTCATCCAGCAGTGGAGGGCTGTGAGTGTACTCAGTTTAACACGTAGGCTTTCGCGACCAATATTATTCATAATAAAGGTTTTTGGGTTAGATCGCGTTATTTATAAATGTGTCGTAACCCTCCACCACCCGACACGGCCAATCAGCAAAAAAGTGTCACGTTGACAAAAGACAAATAGTACTGTCCACATGGATGAATTGTTATTTTTATTAATTGTTATGAATCACGATTGTTATTGATTGATGCTAATTATTGATTCATTTGTAAAATGTTCATTCTTCACATTTATGCTTCATGACAAATGCACACGCACACCCATCTAGCATGGTATTATATATATGTCTATGATGGCCGTTTACCCAGGAAATCCTCGCGGAGACTCAACACTCTTCCCAGGAGGGTCCTGCCACGTATATTGCAGGAGGCAGCAATACTGCTGCTGTGTGCAATCGCAAATTACCAATAAAAGTTGGCATTTATTTAAGGCCCCTTTCTTAAAACCGAGGCCCCCTGTCGGGAAAACTGTCCTCCATTTAACATTTTTAAACCATCCGGTAATTGTAGATTGATGTTTCGGCATTGGGATGTTTGGCTAGTACCAGTGACATTGTTGTGTTTGTGTTTATCTCTGAATGCAGAGCACGGGGGAAGAGAGAAACACCCAGACTGCACGCAGAAAGGCACTCGAGTTGGGAATCGAACCCTGGTGCTTCTTGCTGCGAGGTGCGGCGGAGAGTGTCACCAATGAGCCGCTGCTGCCGCCACCCCCATGTTTGTGTGCGCGGCGCGTGAGGCTGTGGTCTCGTGGTGCGTGTGTGTGTGAGTGTGTGTGAGGCGTGTGTGTGTGTGTGAGGCACGTGCGAGACACGTGTGTGTGTGTGAGGCGTGTGTGTGTGTGAGGCGTGTGTGTGAGGCGTGTGTGTGTGTGAGGCGTGTGTGTGTGTGAGGCGTGTGTGTTTGAGGCACGTGCGAGGCACGTGTGTGTGTGTGAGGCACGTGTGTGTGTGAGGCACGTGTGTGTGTGAGGCGCGTGTGTGTGTGTATGTATGTGTGTATGTGTGTGTGAATGTATGTGTGAATGTGTGTGTATGTGTGTGTGTATGAGTGCATGTGTGTATGTGTGTGTGAATGTATGTGTGTGTGTGTATGTATGTGTGTGTATGTGTGTATGTGTGTGTGTGTGAATGTGTGTGTGAATGTATGTGTGAATGTGTGTGTGTGAATGTGTGTGTGAATGTATGTGTGAATGTGTGTGTATGTGTGTGTATGTGTGTATGTGTGTGTATGTATGTGTGTATATGTGTATATGTGTGCTGCTGAGACTGGAGCATGCCACTAAGAGGTGGGGCCTTACCATCAGCCCCACCAAAACTAAGCACCTGCCTGGGTATTTTGTACCATCGGACACTCCACCACCACAACTCCCAATCGGTGATGGGGCAGTTGTGGAGAGAGTGGAGAGTTTCCCATACCTGGGCAGTGTGCTTATGACTGGCTCCATGTTAACAGCAGAGGTCTCACTCCGAATCAGTCGAGCGGCAATATCTTTTCATCGGTTGCGTAACGCTGTGTGGAAGCTACCTGGTCTGTCGCTCCGCACTAAGCTTCAGGTCTTCTCGGCCACGGTCATTCCCTCCCTTCTCTATGCTTGCGAAACGTGGACCCCCCGAATGGAACATCTTCGCCGGTTAGAAACATTTAGGCTGGCCTGCCTACGATCCATCCTGGGTTTAACCAGACTGGATTGTGTGAGGAGCTCACAAATCCTTGAAAGATCTGGGCAGGGTCCCATCGGTGAGCTCCTCCGGCAGGCAAGGCTGCGATGGCTGGGTCATGTAGCCCGCATGCCCAGCCACCGCATGCCGAAACAGCTTTTGTTTGGCCGGATTGAGGGGGCTAAGCGGGCGCGGCACGGGCTAGAGAAGAGATGGAGTGATGTGGTACAGGAGGACGTGGAGCTGAGTGGACTTGCCGATGACTGGTACCAGCGGTGTCAAGATCGGCCTCTGTGGAGGAGGCTCGTGAAGGATGCTACTGGGCAGTTGGAGGCAGTCGCCCTCCAACAACAACGGAGGGCGGAGGAGCGACGCTCACAACAGCGAGCGGAGCGCCGGGTGGCTAAAGCACAGCAGGTTGGCACAGTAGGGGGCACAGGTGGTGCATCAGCCAGTCATCTCAGTCAGTCGACCCGTGGCACCTGGGTCTGCCCCGTGACCTCCTGCCAGCGGGCGTTCGACACTTCACGTGGCCTCAGGGTGCACATAGCCTGGCACAAGCGTCGTGGTGACGTCACCGCCACTTAGTGGCGAATGGCGGTTGTTGTTGTTGTTGTGTATGTGTGTGTGTATGTGTGTATGTGTGTGTATGTGTGTGTGTATGTGTGTGTGAATGTGTGTGTATTTGTGTGTGAATGTGTGTATGTGTGTGTATGTGTGTGTATGTGTGTGTGTGAATGTGTGTGTGTATGTGTGTGTGTGAATGTGTGTATGTGTGAATGTGTGTATGTGTGTGTATGTATATGTGTGTATGTGTGTGTATGTGTGTGTGTATGTGTGAGTGTGTGTGAATGTGTGTGAATGTATGTGTGTGTGTATGTGTGTATGTGTGTGTGTATGTGTGTGTGTGTGTGAATGTGTGTGTATGTGTGAATGTGTGTATGTGTGTGTATGTGTGTATGTGTGTGTATGTGTGTGTGAATGTGTGTGTGTGAGTGTATGTGTGTATGTGTGAATGTGTGTATATGTGTGTGTATGTGTGTGTATGTGTGTATGTGTGTGTATGTGTATGTGTGAATGTGTGTGAATGTGTGTATGTGTGTGTGTATGTGTGTGTGTGCCACACTCACGCTTCAGAATATTGCGCTGCTCGAGTTCCTCCGCGGACGGCCGCTGGGTGAGCCTCCTGCGGAACAGAACGTAGATGACGCTGTGCACCATTATCGCTCGCTCGCTCGCTCTCCACGTGCTCCGCTCTCTGCTCCTCCTCCTCCTCCTCGACTACCGCCACTGACAGTGCAGCTTCTCCGCTTTCCCTCTCTTTCTTGGCTCCTCGATTCAATTCACGGGGAGACGTGATGAGGGAGGTGGTGGTGGTGGTGGTGGCTCGCTTCCAAGACCGACTCAAATCGAGACTTCACTTAGCTCGCCTCGCGAGCGACAAGGATCAGTGAAACGCCGCTCCTCGGACAGGCTCCCACGACAAAAACAGCAGCAACAACAAAAAAAAACGGGCCCAGGAATCCTTTCACCAAAGCACAAAATGCACGCAAATGCAGCCGAGGTATTTGTCTTCAGAGAGAAAGGGGCCCTGCCATGAGCCGACGAGGACTTCCCCGAGCGCTATCGCGATCGAGAGTGCCCTGCGTGGCGGTGGCAATTTATAGACATCGCGCGTCCTCCCACGCACATGGGCGGCGGGGGGGGGGGGACGCGGGAGATTTCGTGGGCAGGGAAAAGCCGATGCTATTTTTGGCTCGGCGGTACGACACGTTCGGAGGTGGCGTGCTGCATACGCAATGAGATGCTCCCTCGCACCGCACGGAAATCCCTGCAACCTCCGTTCGCGTGCGGAACAGCGGAGCGGCGAGCCCTTTGCAAAAAAAAAAAATCCGAAATGCCCCCACTGGGCACAAAGGCCGGCAACGCGGGAAAGTAACGATTGCTATTTTTAGCGATTTTTTGATATTTTAACCTATTTTTTTTTACCATGTAAGGCCCGCTGATCTATGCATCAATGTTCTTTTGCAGAAGCGACCTGGCCATGACAAATGACAACTCGACGAAGCGGCTTATCGCGTGGACATTTATAGCAGCAGCCAAACACTCCGAAACGCGTGATGCTGATCCTAAAATGTGGAGGGAGAAACAAGCGGGGAACGTGCAACCTTCAAATATGCAGCAGCAGCACCAGCAGGCGTCAGAGTCGGGATCGAACCCACGACCTCCTGTATACCAGGCGAGGTAGTTAACATCTCGTCACTATGGTACACGCTCACGCTCGGAACACCATCCGGAGAACACGGCGAATTTTATCAGCAAATGCGCGATTTTGCAAATTATTTGCTGATGCTACGTAAATAGTGTGATGCAAAATCCTAGGGAGATATTCCCCTATGGCCTAGACAGACCGTTGATGTTCGCGAGCACCTATTAAGGCTATCACAGTGCACAATGGGATGGTGCAGCTAGTAGCACGATGCTCAGCCGCCTTTGTCTCTCCAGTAGTGATATTCACACAGCGCACCCGGGTACTCAATTCAGGACCGGTTCAAATATTCTCTACTGATTATAGCCACAGCCGGGAATCAAATTCAGGTCAGACTGTTGGGGCAAGTGCTGTTAGCGAGCACCTATGAAGGCCAGCACGGCACACGAGGGGGTGAGTGGCCAGCACCGTGTCAGGCCACCTTTGTCTCCCCAGTGGCGATGTTTACACACCACACCAGGTACTTGTTTGAGGCTGAGTCGACCTAGGGGAGGCCCAAGACCGGTTCAAATAATCGCACTACGAACTCGGGTCGCCGGGTTCGTAGTGCAGTGCACTAACCACCGCACCACCGCTCCACCCGTACATAATACACGGACACGCAAACGCTCAGGCATGCAATTTCCTGCCTTAATAAATC
The DNA here is from genome assembly GCF_048934315.1 of Petromyzon marinus. Classification (NCBI taxonomy): domain Eukaryota; kingdom Metazoa; phylum Chordata; class Hyperoartia; order Petromyzontiformes; family Petromyzontidae; genus Petromyzon; species Petromyzon marinus. The sequence continues at coordinate 16,169,423 of NC_133709.1, forward strand.
ACAGTTGGAATTGTGCTCACCCTCAATGTGCGTTGACTGTTTACGTTGATAAATGCTGCAAGCTATTTTAAAGTGGTTCCCATCGTGCAGTAGATAACAGGGGATTGTCATCGTCGGCAACGTCACACACACGATGACAATTGTGGAACTTGGGCAAGACTGGTTTCTCATTCTGCACAATTGCCAGGAGATAATATTGACCTCTGATATCCGCTGAAGGTTATAAGCGCCCCTAGAAGCAGCAATTTATGACGATGACATTAGAAACCGGGGTAAGCACCGATGATTGATCAGCGGGATCGGCGTCGGGCGATTCCCACTCTCCGGAGCTCACAAATCGCAATTCAATTCCTGAAAACAAACTTGCGATTTCCCAACGGGCGTTGGGGGATCGTAGTGAAACGTTTGCGTAACGGGCGCAACAGTTCACGCGTCCAACGCGCCGCTGAACTGCAACGATTCACAGTCGCGATTGAATTTATACTCTGCGCTCTTCAGAGGAGGTACCTACGACCCTCCCAGCCTCGGCTCTTCCGCTCGACGCTGGGGAGGTTGGGTCCTCCCAAGCGTTGCCCCAAGGATCTGGAATGCCTTGCCGGCGGCGATCCGGCACGCTGCGAGCCTCGGTGTTTTGAGGAGGGGGTGCAAGACTCGCGATTTTCTCACGGCTTTCACTTTTTATTGTCTGTGCATTTTATTTTAGCGTGCAATGTTTCCATACCCCCTTGAGTGGAGGTGGTATTACATTTTAAATAAATATGGTTTACGGCTTGCAATTCAGGAGTCGGTTATTTTTATTTTCCCCTCTAATTTCTCACCCCTTTTGCATCGTTTTCTCCCGCGTTCCTTTTGTGCACAGGTTTTGTTCGCTCTATTAGCCCAAACTGCGACGTTAGCAAGCCAAACTATTTGCACACATTGTAAATGATGTTAAATTTTACATGCACGATTCAATGTACGCATGCGAGAGATTCAGAATAGGGCGTCACAGTAGCGAGATGCTAGCTACGTCGCCCAGCACGCAGGAGGTCTTGGGTTCGATTCTGACGCCTGCTGTACATTTGGAGCTTACGTGTCTCTCTCTCCACGTGATCGTGTGGATTTTTCTCCTCGTATTCTGGATTTTCCCTCCACATTTAGAAACACGCATTTTTAGGAGTATTTGGCTGTAACATATTTCCACGTGATAAGCCACTTTGTTGAGCTATTATTTTTGACCGGGTCGCTTCTGATATAGAATTCAAAAAGCTCAGTGGGCCTTACCTGCTAAAAGAAAAAGTTTAGTTTCTTAATTGTAATCTGAGAATCCATGCTTAACTAAAGATCGCCATTAGAATCCCATTGATGTGAATGGGACCCAGGAATTGCCCTCGCGGCATTTTGGTGAGTGAGGAATCGCTGATGGAATCTCCATCCCATTCCAATTCTGATTCCCGTGTTCCTAGTGGAATTAATCGGATTCTATCGGTCAGTCCTTGGGCTGGCAAATTACCCCGTTCACTTTAACGTTGACGCAGTGATATCCATTGCAATTAACGGCATCCCCTTAACAGCCCATTCCCTTTGATTACTCGTTCATTTCAATGGCGGTTCAACTGCCGATTTTATTATGATCGCCACTATATTACGACATTGATACACACGAGCCCTGTCGGAATCCCGCCGAGTCCGCCGTTGTTCTTCCTCCATATTTAGAATCAACGCGCGTTTAAAATATTTGGCCGCTATACATTTCCACACGATAAAGCCACTTTCGTTGAGCTATAATTTCTGGCCAGCTCGCTTCTGAAAAAGATCTACATGGCTCAGTGGGCCTTGCCTGGTCAAATTAAAAAAAAAAGTACATTTCTCAGTGCCTTCAAGGAATGTTAAAATCACGTGTGATGTTCGGTGGAAATCCACTCTGTTCGCCAGCGTACTTACAGATCTGTCTCAGATTCTAGGATCGTGACAGAATCGCGATCCCAGAAGGGATGGGATCGCGATTTGAGTCGGCGGTGAGGAACGTCGTTCAGGTCTTGGTTGATGATAGCTGTTGGTGGTTGTCGTTGACAGTAAAACGTGTAAACTCGCGTTCAGTTTGCATGTCTCTGCAGATATTTGGTGGTAGAATGTTCACCAGAACAGGGAGTCAGTGGGATTGGTGCCAGCTTCAGGGTTCTGGTTATGATGCGCATCGCGTTGTTAAATGGAGTACGATTCCTGCAGGAACCTGCCGGCACTCATGTCGGTGTTGAAGGGGGCCGTTGGTGTGCTGCACGGTGAGTTCACTGCACAACAATATTGGCAGCTCGGGTTGGATTCCTGATCATAATCCAGATGACTGCCAGGATTTACGTTGAACTTCTTTCGCACCGTACGCAGCCATCCGTGATAATCGTAGGTGTGGGGGAAGGTCAACAAACTAAACACAAAAAGCAGTTCTAAAGGAATGAGTTTTCAAACTAGATGATTTAAAAGTGAATTTCTCCAGTGGCTTTCTAATATTGGAATGAAGAGCGATCCATCTTCTTTGGTTCTTTCGGTAAAGTCACGTAGAATGAGAATAACATAATAAATTGATAAAATAAAATAACACAATAATATTCTCACGACGTTTCGGCCACAACACAAGCGGCCTTCATCAGGTGAAGGGGGCGAGACTGTCTGGTAGGACAGCGCTGGAGTGTGTTGTGGCCGAAACGTCGTGAGAATATTATTGTGTTATTTTATTTTATCAATTTATTATTTTATTCTCATTCTACGTGGTGACTTTACCGAAAGAACCAAAGAAGATGAATCATTGCAGTCACGAAAGCTTCAAATCGAAGAGCGATCCGCCAAGCCTCGCTGCCTCCACAGTGCTGGATCAAAGGCGTGCGTAGCCACCGCCACCGCCCAGATGAGTGTGTGTACAACTCTGGAATCCCTTACGTGACTCCAGAGGGCATTCCTGCACGAGCCACTGGCCGATTGAACTTGCTGTTTGATCAGGGCCCAAGTGTGCAATTTGGCAAATTCCAGCAACAGCCCACTGGGCATAGACCCCCCTGGCACCCAGTAAGAAAATAATTTCGCCTTGGGTCGACAGTGTTGATCCCAACCCAAGGTCTCAGCAGGTGCTGGCTGCACGATGCAGTGACCGTCTCTGTTCGATGGCCAGCCAAAAGCCACCGCGGGGACGACTGGAGGTTGCGCGGCGATGGTTGACTAAGGAGCGGTGAGTCCGCTTCACAACAAATATTGGCAACCCGGCCTAAGTTCCCGGCCTTAATCGTCATGACCGTCAGGGTCGATTCAGCCTGAATTGTGCAAACCCCATGGCGGTCGCTCTGCTCCAAACGTGACCAACGTGCTCGAGGCGAACGAGGCAGGGCGTGCGTTGGTGCTCACCACGCCGCCCCCTCACAACCGAAGCCATTACAGGTGACGGCTAACAGCGGCCCGCACTTACAGGCTGTGCGAGGCGAGTGAGGCTCAGCGTGGTTCCTCCTCCTCTACGTGTATTTCACGACGCCCCGGCGCTCGGACACAGCGGTGTGTGTGTGTGTGTCACACATGTCTGCGTGTTATTAATCTTCATTAGTGTGCGCTTTTAAACGAGCACGCGTGCATTGTTCACCCTTTCGTTAAAGCTCCCATTGATTTCCTCGCTCTCTGCGTGGAAAATGTATAACGACCCGTCCACATGGTAATTGCATCTGGGGATTGGATGTGGTGGTTTAACCTGTGGATATTTTTGGGGCAGTGGCACGGCCCGGCTGTAGCACGTTCGTGGGTTTAATCTGGAAGACCGCCATGACTTTTGTTGTGGGTGAGACGTTAACTACGTCGCTTGGTATACTGGAGGTCATGGGTTCGATCCCGACCCTGGCGCCCGTATATTTGCAGTTTGCACGTTTCTCTCCCACTGGATTTTTCTCCGGGTCTTCCGGTTTTTCCCTCCACATTTAGGATCAACATCACGCGTTTATGGCTGTTATAAATTTCCACCGTGATAAGCCACTCCATTGAACCATCATTTGTGATGGCCAGGTCGCTTCTGAAAAACGATATAGCTCAGTGTGGCCTTACCTACTAAAATAAAAAAAAACTGTTCGGTTAGGTTACTCACCACTGCATGAGAAATGATGACACACCGACTCAACTTTCAGGTGCTCACCCTGAACCGGACACTCGCATGAGCACCACCAAATGTCCATGGGCCACCCAAGGTCCCTCTCCTGGAACTAAATCTCTGTGACGCAGCCCGCTCCCCAACACAGCAGGTTTCCCGGCCCTCCATCCAAGAGGGTGGGAAGCCAGGCCTGCGCAGAAGCCTGCGAATACGCCAAAACATAAACCTCTCCTGCGTACGGCAGACTCTCGATCATCCGCGTGCGGTTTATCCGATTTGCGGATTAACCGTGCACCTGAGATTTTGACATAAATTAATCACTCATGGATTTTCCCTTGAGCCCAAATGAATCATCTAAAAACAGTTCTACATTACTATTCTTGGAGATGTTTATTTACAAGCCAGGTGCGTAAAACGAGCAAATATGTTACTCGGGTTTATCCGAAATCCACGTGATCGCCTCTACAGCACAGTGGTTGCCAGATCTTTACAATGGTGGGCAGAGTTTGATCGATGTTGATTGGCGTGGCTCCACTATTATCCACTTAGCGGGCCGAGTCTTCTGCGCAGGAGCGGGAGGGTGTTATCGCACGCACAATGATAGCTCTATACATCCACTGCTGGATTACGACCTCCCCATGCCATGCCGGTCGTGAGGGTGGAATGGACATACGTCACTGGTCCGTGCGGAATTGGTGAGTCCGGGGAATATAGCTGTGAGAGCGTAGAACAGTCCAGCAATGTATGCTGCTGCAATGCTCTCTGCTTTCATACAGTGTAGCCATGCAGCCTGTAATGCCTGTCATGAGTGGTTGCGACCATCTCAGAAATATGCAGGCCGCATTCCTGCTTCATTAACAAAATCAACATTCCGCATTCTGGGTGATTGTGGTCATAGGCAACGCCTGTTACCAGTGGGATATTCCCATCATGCCGTGACTAGCTTTGGTCGCATTAAAGACGTGGATTCGTGGGATGTCCCTGTTTCGTGTTTCATTTGTGCTGGAGATGTGTTTTTCTCCCCGCATAATCGCACGCTTGTGCGCGTGCAGCATCCGCAGCAGACCCGGCTCCGGCTTTCTGTCGGGCGGGAGGGGGGAGGCAGCCACCCTGCTGCATGGGGGGGACAGTGATTTACCACTGAGGAAAGTGAACGTGGTAGGCCAAAGGGACATTTGGTGGTGCTTGTGTGTGTGTGTTACATCGGCCAGTCATCTCAGTCAGTCAACCCATGGCACCTGGGTCTGTCCCGTGACCTCCTGCCAGCAGGCGTTCAACACTTCACGTGGCCTTAAAGTACACTTAGCCTGGCACAAGCGCCGTGGTGATATTGTTGTCGTGTTGCGGTGGTGTAGCAGTTAGCGCTCTGCGCTACGAACCCGGTGGAACCGATTTCGGATCCCACTCACGGCCAACACTGGTGACAATGATTTGAACCGGTCCAGGGCCTCTCCTAAGTGAACTCAGCCTCAAATGAGTACCTGGTGTGGTATGTAAACATCGCCAATGGGGAGACAAAGGCGGTCGGACGTGATGCTGGCCACCCACCCCCTCATGTACCATTCCGGCCTTCATAGGTACTCGCTAACAGCACTTGACCCAACAGTCTGTTAAGGCTACACGGGGGATCTTTGTATTTTTTGCGTACAAGTGTGATCACATGCCCGAGAGTGCTTTATATTTTTTTCCCACGGTGAAAAATCGAAACACAACCCAAGACCTACGTTGTGGGCACCCGTTCGCAGACGACTGGCTTAAATCCATCGCACAATTCATCTCGTCGAGGGAAGGAACTAATAACGGTGGGTCTTGCCACGTACGGCTGTCATTATCCTAGAATCTAAAACAGATCCGTAAGTACGCCGGCGAACAGAGTGGAACAACGTGGATTTCCACCGATCATCACACCTGATTTTAACCTTCCTTGAAGGCACTGAGAAATTTACTTTTTTTATTTGACCAGGTAAGGTCCACTGATCCATTTAGCTCTTTTTCAGAAGTGAGCTGGCCAGAAATGATAGCTCAACGAAGTGGCTTATCGCGTAGAAATTTATAGCAGCCAAATACTCTAAACGCGTGATGTTGATTCTAAATTTGAGGTCGGGGTTCACGGCGCCGCCTGGAGAGGCGCGGCTTGGAGGGCCAAGCTGTAGAACCGGCAAACTGCCATGGGCCTCACGCAAAAGAATGGCCTCACAGTGGGCCTGGTTTGTTGTTGTTGTCGTCGTCACGAATGAATAAGGAACCTTACGGCAGGGCAGCCTTGATGACGCATATCATAACACGTGCAACTATTCATGGGAACCAACACCGGGGTGGCTCTCATCCGTGGGCCTCCTGCAAGTCTGCAGATAACAGAACACATTTGAGGCTGTCAAAATTGGGGTGAATAACAGACGGGGGTTGAGCAGAGAAGCAGGTTGTAGCTGAGAGGGAATGATGCCGATGGATGAAAACAAAAAATTATGAACGTACAGAAATATACGCAGTGCACTCATGATTAACTGCGCTAATGACGGGGAGGACGGCCGTGGACAATTACAAATCGCGGATAACCCAAAAATATCCATTTCCCACAGACGATTTCGATTGATACTCTTTCGATTGAGAACGACTAACAATGCGCATGGTCAGTGATAACACTTTCCTGCTCCCACGCAGAAGACTCAGCCCACTAAGTGGATGATAGCAGAGCCACGCCAATCAACATCAATCAAACTCTGCCCATTGTTGTGAAGATATGCAACTACTGTACTGTAGAGGGCCATCATGTAGATTTCGGATTTACCGGAGCACATATTTACTCGGTTTAATCAGGTGGCTTGTACTAAACATTTACAAGAAAAACAATGCATAACTCTTTTTAGATGATTAATTTGGGCTTAAGGGAAAATCCATGCGTTTTTAATTCATGTAAAAATCTCAGGCGCGCGGTTCATCCGCAAATCGGATCAACCGCACGCGGAGAATCTGTTGCATTAAGTCAACGTAAAAAAAAAATAAAAAATCACTAAACAACATCAGAGTCGCCGCCTCTTGTGATTGGAGCACGCGAGCACTGCGATACAAATTGGCTGCATGGTTATGTCGCACTGGGGGTCTTGAGACACAAGAGTGTCTCGAGGTGCCGTCCACAAACCGTGCAGCCTACAAACACACTGACCTCTGCATCACACCCACGGGGGGCACTCTCCTCCGCATACAAAGCGCGAGCCCATTAGGACCACGTGAGCCCAAGGGGAACGGCAGGCGGGCTCACTATGCCGAGCGTGTCTATTCTTGCCGTTCAATCATCGCGCAGCCGGCCCGATTGCCGCAGCCTCGGCACTCTGCACGAGCCGCGCCGTAAATAGCCGTCCTTTGCCAAAAATAGCACCGAGGATTCATACTCGGCAAAAGCAAAAAAAAAAAACGTTAACCCTCGAGCGTCAGGAAACCTCCCTTCGCGATTCTTGGAGAAAAAATTACATTTCTGTAGGAGAACACGACATCCGCCCACAGCAGCTTGCCGGGTTGCCGAGCGTGTCATACTCATGCATCGCGCGTGGGAGTTGTTGGAATTCCTCTTTAGTACATGAACATCGGTTGACACACCAGACACCTACGATTTCCCTGCGCATCTAAGATGTGTGCCAGGCCGTCAGAACACCTATCGCTGGGCAAATCGAACCGTGGCTTTAATCCAGTTCTCTTCACAGTTTCCTACTGGATTCGTTTAGGCGGAGAACGTGCGCTCTGAAATAACGTGAACCAACATTTTTAATGTGTACATTATAGTTAAGATATTGCCTTCTTCCTGTCCGAATGAAAGTGGCAAAGGCAGCGTTGTTGAGTGCTCAATCACGGGGAGTCCTTCATCCAGCGGTAGATAGATAGTGGCTGACGGTGATGACAGCATGGTGCACGTGCGCAAACGGATTTTTAAAATTCGTGTGAAGTTGGGGAGGAGTCTGCGTCACCCATCAGAGGCAAAGTTCAAAGAGGCTTTTTATGCATGAAGCTGCAGAACCTACAGACCTTTGGAATATTTATTTTAAAGGTTTACAAGTTTATTTTATCGTGAATTATTAACACATCAACCACCGAATGCGATATTGCATGGCCATTAACGTAGGCTGATTAATACTGCTCGAGATATAACACTATCGTCATGATTCTCACCAACTCACGTCGAATCAGATCATTTTCAAGTAATTATTTTGTGGCTCCAGGCTTCGGGCCTTGTGACGTTGAGAGTTTTGGGCACAGTTTGCACGAAGACCGCTGCATAAAGCGTAAGCTATTAATAATATTACTGCGATTATAATTAAACTCAAAGCATTCGGTGTAATTGAACACTTAAAACTCCGATGGCACTTGAAAGAAACTGGTTGGGGCTCTCTCTGATCATGCAAACCGACCCACTTGTTTTTCCAGAAATCGGGTAAATTCCAAATCTGAACTCAACCACTTGTGCAGCTCTCATAACAAAAACAACAACCAGCAGTGACGATGGGCTACACAGCGCGATTGTACAACTTCACAAAGATCGCTGCAATGTTGGGCACAAGATAAATATGAGCGAGACGATCATCGTTCGGAACTACACAAAACACAATGATTAAAACTAAACTATTTTTATTTGACCAGGTAAGGCCCCGCTGAGCTACGTAGCTCTTTTTCAGAAGTGACCTGGCTATCACAAATGATAGCTCAACGAAGTGGCTTATCATGTAGACATTTATAGCAGCCAAGTACTCTAAATGCATGTTTCTAAATGTGGAGGGAAAAACTGGAGGACCTGGAGTAAAATCCACGTCACCGTGGGGAGAGAGAGAACGCGCAAACTCCAAATATACAGCAGGCGTCAGGGTCTGGCTCAAACGCACAACATCCTGTATACCAGGCGAGGTAGTTAACATCTCCCAAGCCACCATGATTGTTGGAGAGACACAGCAAAATACGTAACGCTGCTTGGGGCGCGTAGTGAGGGCGGATTAGGATGGCAGCAATGTGGGTCAGGCAAGCAGTTGTAAACCCGAAGCGTCGTTTCGACTTCAACAAAGTGTGGGCTTGGGGCACCACGTCACTGCTGAACGCCCTGGATCATGGCCCACGGACAAAGACCGGCGGTGGAACAGCAGCCACGTGAGGGGACAAGCCCAAGCTGCGGAGACGGAGCGACGAAATGAGCTCGCGTAACAAGCAGCGGCCGGAGATCCGCGCTGCGTGATGTCTGTACCGTTGCAGGACGGCCCATGAAACAAACGCAGCAGCACCCTCGCTTTACGTCGGGGATGCGTTCCTGAAAGGTGCGTACGGCGATGATCGAATCGACGTCAATCAAAGCGGTGTGCAGGGTAGTAGTAGCGGCGGTGCTTCGGTGGTGGTGGTGGTGGAGGCGAAGGCTGAGAGGCGACGGATAACGAGAGAGGGGGCGGACGATGTCGTCAGCGACGTGAGCGTGTGGAGAAAAGGTGACGCAAATAGCAACGCAATGACGTATCTGCGAAACGACGTGAACTGGGATGTGACTACAAATACAATCAAAACACCATGAGAAGGCCAAGGCATGGGGAGGCTTTCAGCAGCAGATTGACCACGGTTGATGATGATGATGAAAATTCAACGTCAATATTCAAATTGCAATTACTCGTTTTTTTTATACACGCTTCACACCGTCGTCTCCGAACGTGCTTGCATTTTTCCTACACGTTGCGTCATATTGGTGCATAAATTGGCCGGCCGATGCGTGCATCACCGCTAGCAAGGGGTTAACCAGCGAGGAGGTGGCGTCGCAGCGGTGTAAACAAAAGTGCGAATCGCTGAGCCAGGGCCACAGTCGAAACATTTCATACACGTCTAACAAACATTTCATACACGTCTAACAAACATTTCATACACGTCTAACAAACATTTCATACACATCTAACAAACGCGCGTAAATGCTCACGGCATAATTCCTCAACGTGGTTTGCATTCCCCCAACACGGGCAGATGGGCGGCTCCTAGCTTCATTACAATTTCCCCCGGGGCATTTCGTGCCACACGTGCTTTCAAGTGCAAATCGTCCGCAAACTAAATGTGTAGCGATCGCGCTTGCTGGCACCAATCCACGTAGCCCTGCAAGCGCGCTACGTACAATCGCGTTCGCGCCCCACACCTCTTTGAAAAACGAGGCTGTGCGAGCGTCAATGACGACCTTTCCTCTCCCCGCCAGCGAATATCGCGCGCGTGCGCGCGCGTTTTGCGACGCGCTTTCCGTGTTACACAACGTTGGGCCGATTGAGCAGCGCAATCAAAACGCAAATCCTGATAGCACGCGCGCGCCGTGGAGACGAACGTGGGCGCCCTTGAACAGGAGGGTAAAACACATTCCCCGTTACGCTCGATGCCAGCAGGGTTTGTGCCCCGTCAGCACCCGGAGGGGGGTTTTTACGCAACGAGGTTGGACCCCGGACACCACGCCCGCCCGCCCCCTGCCCCACCCCCGGACCCCGCGGGCACGCCACACCCCGCGCGCCGTCGTAAACGCCGATATAATCCGCGAGAAACGGTCCGCCAATTCCCGTGGCTCGTAAAAGCGGCGCCGGCGCTGCTCACAGCTCACGCCACGTGCGGGACACCCCCCCCCACCCCCCCCCCCCCACTCGTCCTGCACTCCTAGCTCGCTAAATTAGAGCACTCGGAGAATACGAGCACATTCGTCCGTGGCAATTATTATCGTGACCCACGAAAGCCTCAACTGAGTCGGTCTCACGACTCTTCTTCAGAAGCGTCTTGCCAAGATTTCGCAGTATGAGTGGGGGGGGGGGGGGTAATTGCCGTCTTGATGTCAACTGAATTTTTGGCAAACTGCACCGCGACAGCCTTCGTTGGTGCTTTGCTAACAGCGCTCACCCTAACGGGGGGGGGGGGGGGGGGTGGGGTAGAATCTTGTCTCTGTGTGAGCGTGCGAGCGTGCGGCGTTTTCGTACCGCGACAGCTTTGTGCCGATCTGCTGCCGCTGCTCCTGGCGCTCGACGGACGACTGCCGCGGCAAGATGTTCTTCCTCTCCAGCTCCTCCTTGCTGGGCCGGTTCCGCAGCTTGGCGGCCAGCGAGTCCCGCCGGGCCACCTTCCGCGCCAGGCCTGCTGTAAAAGCGCACGCGGCACACACCCCACCCCCCGGCCCTGATGTTGAGAGGTCACCGTCCGGGGTGGCGGCGGTGAGTGGGCACCACGGTGCGGCCGCGTCTCCCCGCCCCCCCCCCCCCAAGCGGAGGGGTCTCTCCAGGTGACGGTGGCGACGTCGCAGCAGCGACTCGATTACCCCACTCCCCCCCCTCCCCCAAAGACGCGACAACAACCTCGTCGTTGTGACCAGCCAACCTCGTCGAGGCACTACCCCTAGAATGTGTGATCGGACGTGATCGGCAATATGGAAGTTGCGTGCCAAAATAATGGCTGGTGGTGTACCGGACTGTTCTGGCTAAAATCAAGCACTGGGAAAACGTGCCAAATTTCAATATTTGGAAACAACAATTAATCAGGGAAAGTGTCTAATGCTCTTCCCTTCACCCGGGAATGTTTCACCTGAATGCCCACATCATCTATGTCCCCGACCACTCATCATGATCGCGGACATGCCGTGCGATCGTGGACATGCAACCCAATTTCTGGACCGTACAGAGACACGCACATATAGACGGAGACTCATTGAGACACCCAGAGACACGTATAGATACATAGAGACCCGCAGAGACATTTAGAGATACATTAAAGATGAGCCACAGTGTGATCAGGGCCATGCACCAAAACTATGGACCGTATAAGAAACCCATAGACACAGTGATCCCTTCCTGCAAACCCCCGCGGTTAGCAAGACTAAAGGTTTATGGAAAGTAGGGGGTTACAGTAACTACTATTTGGTTCTTTCGGTAAAGTCACGTAGAAATAAATTTAATTTAATAATAGAATACGAGGTTTTGATTGCAACACAAGCTTCTATTATTATTTAATATATTTCTACGTGACATGACCGAAATAACCCAATAGTAATTCCTGCAGTCACGAAAGCTTCGAACATACCGTACGGTGTGAACTAAAATAATTTTCATATTAATAGTGAACACAAACACTTTTGAATTACATTTAACATTGCTACTCCGATTGGCACGGTCGGCTACGTACGGTGCGAAAGAAGTTCAACATACATATTGTAGTGAAGTCCAGTTAACGATGGCGGTGACGTTGATGTTGATATTAGGGGATGGGGGAGGGTTGGTAGGGGCTGTCCCCCCTTCTCAGAACTTGTTTCTCCAAAGACAGCCCGCTTCACACTAAGCTCACCTTCAACCACCAGCTCGGCGCTTATGGGCCACGATTAAGGGCTCAAAAGTGAGCGGTATGGTGCAGTGATTGCGGTGCAACTTTCACGACGTATAAATTCGAGCACTACTACGCTTTGTAGAGACCGCTGCGCAACAACTGAACAAGGCTGACAAGTGCCGTACTCCACAACATAGGGGTTTTTTTTGGGTTAGATCACGTAAATATAAGTGCCGTTATATTTAAGCGATCTAACCCCCCCGCCCCCCCCCCCCCACCAAAAAAATCTACATTACGGATGATATTGGTCGTGAAAGCCTTCGTGTTAAACCAAAGTTCTGTACTGCACTGGAGACAAGCGTGGTGGGTTCCACACGCGCTTGATGCGCCTCCGGTTGAATGGGGCTGGAGATTTGAAATCGCGGGGAGTGGGGAAAACCAAACTGTGGTCACGCGAAACTGTATACCATGGTTTGTGCGTGGATACTCGAAATCGCGGTTGGCAAAACCGTGGTTGGCGAGGGACTGCTGTACGGTACATAGATCCGACCGTGTCCGTCCAGTATTCACCGAGCTAAATTGGCTTCCGGTTGTCGAACGAATACATGTTATGGTCGTGCTAAATACACACAAAGTGCTTGCCACAAATGAACCATCATCATGCAAACTTTGGTCATCCTCGCGGTAGCGGCTTTAGGCTAGCCATCGAACAAAGACGGTCACCGCGTCGCGCGGCGCTTTCAAATGCGCTTCCGCGGCCGTCTGGAACGCTCTCCCTTCCGATGTTAGGAAGCCACTGGAGCTATCCACCTTCAAATCATCTAGATTGAAAACATTTATTTCTGTAGAACTGATGTTTGTGTTTAGTTTGTAGTCCTTCCCCCCGCACCTCCGATTATCGCAGTTGGCTACGTACGGTGCGAAAGAAGTTCAACATACTTGTATAAATACTCATTGAGATACATAGAGGCACATAGAAACCCATAGAGATGCATTAAAGACGAGCCAAAACATGACTGTGGCCATGCAACCCAAACTATGGACCGTGTGTAGTGGGTTCGAATTAGGTGCACACACGACTCCTTGGGAGGCAACGCTGATTTATTAGAACGGTAAGTAATATAACACTGCACATAAGGTGGTGACCACCAACCTACTCTAGCTAACACATACTTCTCAAATACTCTAGCGTGACCCAGCGAGGTGGGCTACTGCCAGGTCCGCTGACTGGAGGCTTGACTCTTCTTGGCGTCTTCACGATGCATCCTCGTTCTTGATACGAGCAGCCTCGAACCTCGTGAGGAGGCTGCTTATATGGGCCTCGGCGTGCCCGGGCCCCACCGCGGCCACGCCTCCCTTCGAAAACCCTCTCGAAGCCCCCCTGCTGTCCACGTGCCCTCCGAGGTACCCCCTAGGCCCCCAGCCCCCCACTGGGGTCCAGTCACGTGTCCAGCCGGGGTCACAGAGAGTGCCACGGCCTCACACCACCCTCGTGGCCTCCCGGAGCCCAGAACCGGCCCTGACGTCATTCCCGCCTCCAGCCGGGATGACGTCATGCGTGTGTGTAGACCCGCGTGGTCATGACGCTCCCCCGCATAGTGACGTCACGCTTGTGCGTGTGTACACAGTAGTGATTCTACAATCACTACACGTGTAATAAACCCACTGTGGTCTGCGCTCCTTCAACGGAGGAGCAGCGACACGACACGAACTCTCTCTCTGGTGAAACCCTCTCGTCGTGGCTAACAGACCTCGATATTGGAATTTAGCCCTGAACGCATTGCTGCCATTCACACACTTGAACAGAACAGAATGACAATACAAAGGTCATGATTTGTTTGTATGCAAGCGGTGTTGTTGATTGTGACCTCACGAACCAAGACACATTTTCTATTAAATACAACTTACTAGCGGGAAGTACCCGGCGTTGCCCGGGTCGACTTACACACACTTACAGACATCGACCCACACACACAAACACAGCGACTTACACACACACATATGGACTCACACACACAGGCATCGACTTTAGCTACACACACATGGAGTTACACACGCATATCGACGTACACGCATACAGCGACTCACACACACATACATAGACAACCACACACATCGACCTAAACCCACATATCGACTTACACACACACACATATCGACTTACACGCACACATGGACTCACACACACAAAAACATCGACTCTGACACTAACACACATGAACTCACACATACACATCTACTGACAAGACACATCGACTGACACACACATTGACTCGCACACACACATGGACTTACGCACACACTTGGACTTACACATACACAACGACACACCAACACAAATATCGACTCACGCACACACACACACAAAGCGACTATCGCTGACACGCAGATGGACTCACACGGACACAAGGACATAGGCACACACACAAAAAAGCAAGTAAATTGTGAAAAATGAGTTGTCTGCACACAAACATAATTATTCGTATAAATGCAAGGTGATTATTAAAAAATATAGGTTTGAATGTACGTAAGTTTAGCGAAAGCAGTAAATGAAATAACATGTTTGTGCACACAAACAATAGTATGTTAATATTTCCAAGGTTATGTAAATGATAGTTTGTTTATGTACGTGCGTTTAGCAAAAGAAGCAAGAAAATGAAAAAATATTTGTCTGCACGCAAAAGTCATTAATTATTTACAAGGTGATTAATTAAATAATAGGTTTCTCTCTACGTGAGGTTAGCGAAAAGTAATTAAAAAAAAGTTGTCTGCACACAAACAAAATTCGAATAATATTTCAAAACCAATTGTTTTAATATAATTGTTCTACGTACGTGAGTTTAGCGAAAGAAGCAATAAAATTGTACTTAACATTAGCGTGGTGAGGCCTAGTCCCGTGCAGAACCCGCGGCCTCGCCTAGATTGTGCAGCCGGCCGAGGTGGTTCCCTGGCAGGCTGTGGGCTGGGCCACTCCCCCCGCCCGCGCTACAATAGTTACTATCGAAGCGCTATATGATATTAATGTAGGGATTCTATAGCAGTAACTGCACGCATTGGGGTGGTGGTGGGGGGTGGGTACCTACGTGACTTTACCGAAAGAACCAAAGAGGTATACATGACATATTGAAGAGTTGACCTCAGCGTTTTGTGTGAAAACGTCCCCCTCACCGCGACCGACTTGGTAAAAGCCGTCCCCCCCACCAAACGCGTGTGACTTGGTACGGTCGATCGCTAGCCATTTAATAACTAAATAAACGCAAACTGCACAAAATCGCTAATTAAAGTCATTTAAAGTTGACAGATGGGGAAAAAGGAATAGCGCTTGCACACGGCAGGGCTTACGGCGTGGTACCTAGCTATTTTTTTTTACGTAAACCCCACAAACCCACACACAAACCCACACACAATTTTTGACTTTTATATGTATAGATAGATTAGCAGAGACGGATTCTTTTTTTTTTCAGGTTTAGAATCATCAAGGTTGCAGTTGGCCGACTCCGGAATGACTTGTAAATTTGGTCATCAATGAAGATGTCTCGGCATGTAGAGGAGACGGTGATATATCGCTTGCAGTGTACTCAACGAGCGTGCTATCCTGGGCTTGGCATGAGAGATCGATGGTGGAGAGTAGTAAAAGTGTTGGGGATGTAATGGAGGCCTGAGGGACGTGAGGATTCATGGGGTAGTGGGAATGGTCAGCGAGAAAGCCAGATGTCCCCCCAACTTGTTGCTCAGGGTAAACGCCAGGCGATGGTAAGCAGGGAAGCTTCCCAAGCAGGACGCTCTGTCTGTGCGAGCTACTCTCGTGAGGCCAAACTCCGACCCTTCGTTCATGTTGATGAAACCCAATCAGTTTGAAGGTCACAAACTAATGACTGTAAATCCACCAATTGCCCAGCGTATTTAACCAGGCGCTCACCAATGAAGTTCAAATCATAGCTGGGAGCCAACTCAGTCCATCATCCCTCTGGGGTCAACAAAATTGAGAACCACTTTGTGGGGGAGATCAAGGGTGGTTGTCCCGAAGGAACGTGGAATTTCAACCACTGCAGGGCTGTAAACGGGAGATGAGCACCTATGCCTCAACGCTCAATTCAACAGCAGTAGGGGATCGCTGTGACTGACTGGCTAGGATCTAAAACTAACTGAACTTTTTTTTTTACCAGGTAAGGCCCACTCAGCTGTAGAGCTCTTTATCAGAAGCGACCTGGCTATAACAAATGGTAGCTCAATGAAGTGGCTTATCATGCGGAAATGTATTACAGCCAAATACTCTAAATGCATTTTAACACGTAGGCTTTCGCGACCAATATTATTCATAATAAAGGTTTTTGGGTTAGATCGCGTTATTTATAAATGTGTCGTAACCCTCCACCACCCGACACGGCCAATCAGCAAAAAAAAGTGTCACGTTGACAAAAGACAAATAATTCACTACTTTAGCCCACCGGTGTGTTGAAGAGTGAATCCACAACATTTACAGTTTTTGAGTACGACGTTTTGCTGGTAATTACATCCAGCATCATCGGGCAATTGGCCAGAATGGTAAAGCCCTCGCTTGCTCCCGGTCTTAAATAGAGCAGCAGGGTGACGTCATCATTTAACTCATTTCAGGTGCAGTGATTTGAGGTGGAGGGAGGGGGGAGTATTGTAATTATGTAATCGATTAGTAATCAGTCAATGGTTATGATTAGTAATGAGTTGTAGATTAGTAATTAGTTGTAATGTGTGTTAGTGATTATATGCTATGTTAGTAATCCGTTAATTAGTATGTGTTTCCCCTATAAGGAATTGTAATATGTATTCAAAGGTAATACCAAACGCAGTTAAAATAACACATCACATAAAGTCTTCTAAAGCTAACCAAATACTACACAAAGCTAGCGAATTATTATTAATAGAGAGAATACAGCACAACAGGAGTGAATTATTTTACATTTCAGAATCGCTAAAGCAGTTACACTTAGATATAAGCAATAGTGTATCTATGCATTATTGGAATATAATCGATACCATAACACAACAATCGGCTGATAATGTGTTTAATCTAACAAAAACTAACCAAATTAATACATTTTCCAGACTTCATAATAAACAAATCCCTACTAAAAACGAACAATTTAAAAACAAAACCGTAATGAACTTGACTAACACTGTTTTAACCAGTGACATGATCTCTGTCCTTTCTAAAGGCCTTAACTTTGCCGTTACCGCACGCACAATTCCAGTGGATGAGATAATTGCTGAGGTAGAATCAGCAGTAAGACTCCTTCCACATAATGAGGCAGAGATGACTAGACATGAGGTTGCCAAAATAATTGAGAATAGCAAAGTTCCAAAAGTAAATATTAGCTCTAGCGAGGTAAAAGCCTTAGAGCTGCGTGTAAATAAGGATATCCAAATCCTGGCAGCTGATAAAGGCCGCACTACTGTAGTGATGTCACGAGCCGATTATGATAATAAAATTAGAAATTTACTAGAGGAAAGTACCTACATTAAAATTAAACGAGATACAACTAATACTTTAGAACGCAAGACTACTCTAACAATTGCAAATTCCTTAATCCCTAAGAATGAGCAATACCAAATTAAGCCAAGGGCCTCAAAACCACCTAGACTCTATGGGCTACCAAAGATTCATAAAATCGGCATCCCATTACAACCCATAGTCAGTACAATTGGCTCTGCCACATATCAATTAGCAAAATATATAACTAAACAAATACAGCCCTACATCGGTAGGACATCTTCATTCATAAGAAATTCAGAACATCTTGTGAATGTGATTAAAGATATTAAACTTAATCCTAATGATATTCTGGTAAGTTTTGATGTGATTTCTCTATTCACTAAGGTTCCAGTGAACGAATCGCTTAAATTACTTGATACACTAGTAAAGAATACAGGTTTACCAAAAGATATTCCGAAACTTGCTGACCATTGTTTAAATAACACTTACTTCTTATGGAGAGGGGATTTCTTTAAACAAAAGGAAGGAGCAGCAATGGGCTCTCCTTTATCCCCTGCTATAGCAAATTTGTACATGGAAAACTTTGAAATAAGAGCACTTGCCTCGAGCACATTAAAACCATCTTTTTGGTTTAGATATGTGGATGACACTTTGGTTGTCTGGCCACATGGTAAAGATACACTTAATGATTTTCTAAATCATCTCAATGCACAAAACCCGGCCATCCAGTTCACCATGGAAATGGAGGTGAATAACACACTCCCATTCCTAGATATTTTGCTTGGACGTGGCCTAAACAGTAAAATAACACACAGCATTTACAGAAAGCAAATGCACACTGATGCCTATCTGAATGCAGATTCGCATCATCATCCAGCTAAGAAATCCTCTCTTATCAAGACGCTCATACATCGGGCGAAAACAGTGTCAGATGGTGAAAGTCTAGTGAGAGAGATCAAACACGTTAAAGACGCACTACGACAGAATGGCTACAATAATGCTCAAATTAACAGAGCACTGAATGCCAAATCACGATCGCAAAGCAATACTGCTGAAAGGGATCAGATTGTTAGAACAATAAAAATTCCATATATCTCAGGAGTAACTGACAAATTAGCCCGTGTTTTGCAAAAGCAAAACATTACAGTAAGATTTGGTACAGTACACAAAATTCAAAAACTAGTATCTTGCACTAAAGACGCATTACCTAAATTATCAACAGAAGGTGTATATCGGATTAATTGTTTATGTGGCAGATGCTATATTGGACAGACGGGACGTAACATCAGCGTAAGACTAAAAGAACATCAAAGAAATATTAAATGATCTCAAACAACTGTCGGCAGTGGCAGAACATGCTTTTCTACAAGGACACTCAATTGATTTTGATAACGTTGAAGTGTTGTGTAAAACTAATTATGACTGGCAAAGACTAATTAGAGAATCAATTTAAATTGAGAGGAATAAAAATTACTTTAATCGCTCTGGCAGCTACAGGCTTAGTGCAGCCTGGAAGTATATTATTAAATAATACATATTACAATTCCTTATAGGGGAAACACATACTAATTAACGGATTACTAACATAGCGTATAATCACTAACACACATTACAACTAATTACTAATCTACAACTCATTACTAATCATAACCATTGACTGATTACTAATCGATTACATAATTACAATACTCCCCCCCCCTCCACCTCAAATCACTGCACCTGAAATGAGTTAAATGATGACGTCACCCTGCTGCTCTATTTAAGACCGGGAGCAAGCGAGGGCTTTACCATTCTGGCCAATTGCCCGATGATGCTGGATGTAATTACCAGCGAAACGTCGTACTCAAACTGTAAATGTTGTGGATTCACTCTTCACACCGGTGGGCTAAAGTAGTGAATTATTTGTCTTTTACTGCAGTCACGAAAGCTTTAAATAAAAATGTATTTGTCTTTTGTCAACGTGACACTTTTTTTGCTGATTGGCCGTGTCGGGTGGTGGAGGGTTATGACACATTTATAAATAACGCGATCTAACCCAAAAACCTTCATTATGAACTCTAAATGCATGTTTCTAAATGTGGAGGGCAAAACCAGAGGACAAGGAGAAAAGTCCACGTGATCACGGGGCGAACATTCAAACTCCAAATAACAGCAGGCGTCAGGGTCGGGACCGAACCCACCAACTCCCGTACACCAGGCGAGGGAATAAACATCTCCTAGCCACCGCGGCGTCCCGACATCTGCGACGCGTTTTTCCGGGCAACGCGTTAGCCGATGGCCGCGCGACGTACTGTAGGCCTCGATCTCGTCGCCATGCTCCCAGTGCAGCCAGGGCCCCCCGTCATTCTCCCGGTTCTCCTTGTTCTCCTCCGCTGGAAAGGCCACAGAGGCGGGCGCGGGCGGTGGAGCCTCCTTCGCGTCCGCGAGGCCCGTGGCGGTAGTCCGCGGTGTCGGGCACTCCTTCTCCAGCCTCAGCGACGACGTCGACCTTTGCGGGGGAGAAAGCAAGCGAGGCCCACGGAGAAGAGCGTCAGTCCTTGGGGCCCAGGGGGTGCTTCGCTTGACAGGGCCACCTGAGGTGGCATCGCCGTGGTGAGGTTCCGATTCCTACATTTACTTTCAAATTCCATCTCTAGCCCCGCCCACTTACCCGTGGGTTGTACCCACCTCAAACGTATATAACCTTTGGCTGCAGTAGCTCTCTCGCTAGATTTCTTCCTGCCTCAGCAGTCCGCCTGCTGTGTTTTTTCACGTGAAGACGATTGCTTGTGTTGCGATCGAAACGTCGTGATCTATTAGTTATTTTTCTATCTACGTGACTTTACCGATGAACCAAAGAGTATGAAGTCCTGCAGTCACGAAAGCTTCAAATCAAGATTAATATGGGGAGAGGTGAGCGGAATTCTCAAGTTTGCCTGGGAAAAAAAAAATGTTTAACCCGGGACAAAACGGAGATTTACACAAATGCTTTCGGGGGACAACGGACAGCTGCCCTGAAACCCAGACATTCCCGGCCAAATCAGGACAGCCTTAGTTTACACACAAACACTCCGCACAATTCTCGATTATTCATCTAGAAACGCTTTCAAGTGACATTTCCATGAAAGCCCCCACAGTCCAGTCTCTATTGTTCACTCAATCACTCTGGCCTCTCTATCTCTCCGCTACACAGAAGGGCCATCGCCCAAAGCGACGCTCATTATTATTACATCTCTGTTACTCCAAGGGCAGTCGTTGCGACTGATGAACGCGAGCTTTTGTTATTTGTGCGCCACTACCAATGCGGCATCGCAACGTGAACGCTGCGCAAAAGTCTGAAGCGGGCGGCCACTCGGGATGGTGGAGCAGGCAGCCCACACCTCGGCACGGCCACGGTGTAGCCCTCGATCCTCTGCGCAGCCTTGGCGAGCGCTCGGTTCAGCTCCTCAATGACGCTGCTGGGCGGCTGCAGGAGGAACGCCTGCGACGTCGAGGAAGACGGTGGCGCCTGCTGCTGATGATGCTGCTGCTGCTGCTGGGGCTGATGATGGAGCTGGGGCTGCTGGGGCTGCTGGGGCTGTGAGCTCTGGGGACTCTGCTGAGTCGGCTGGCAACCAGGCAAGCTGGCAGGCTGAGAAAGGAAGTGCAGGCCCCCACTGGGCCTTGCGGCCGATGAAGCCTGTGGGTGATCATGTTGATTATAACCCCACAATGGTATTGATATATTTTTGATGAAAAAAAAGAATAGGTTTTACCCTTTCTGACAATGAAACAGCTGATAAGATGTTCAAACACCATATATAAACCTCTTTCAAGGAATCAAGAACTGCATTAACTACACACTGTACGTGTGGTGAACATGCAAATAAACAAGCTCTGAAAATATATGCAATGTATTTGAAACTGATTGGCCTACACCAGAGAATGCCTTCTTTAGAGCCTAGTCTCACCAGTGTCAGGCCAGAGAATGCCAGATGGTGAACAGTACAAAGACAATGCCACTCTCAGAGCATCTTTAGCTCGTGGTGAGCAGCCACAAAATGGGACTTTTTTGCCAGTATCAAAGTATGAAAATATAAGAATAGGTTTTACCCTTTCTGGCAAATATAAACCTTTTGCAAGGAATCAAGTCTGCATTAACCACACATACTAGTCGTGAACATGCAAACAAACATGCTCTGATAATATATGCATTTGTCTTTGAAACTGATTGGCCTACACCGGAGACAGCCTTCTTTATGCCCTAGTCTCACCGGTGTCAGACCAGTGTCAGACCAGTGTCGGACCAGCCACACTGAGAGGCATGATGGATGTGGTGCGCGGTATTGTTTTACGGGTCACCGAACTCGGAGAGACCCAGCCAAAATCAAGCGGCATGGGAATGTTGATGCCAAACATTAAAAAACCACCGCCAAATATGATCTAAAACATGCGTGTTGGAGGCAGACCAGGAGCAGAAAAGCACAACTAAATTATATTCTTGGTTCTTTCAGTAAAGTCACGTAGACTTTACCGAAAGAACCAAGAATATGAATCCCTGCAGTCACGAAAGCTTTAAATCAAAACACAACTAAATTGTAAGGTATTTTAAACTGCCCTTGAGAAAGTGCGGTCACCCAAGTCGCCGTTGTAAAAAAAAAAGTATAATCTAACAAGCCTGTACTGTTAAAGGAATGAATTCAAATAATGCAGCTCTTTTCAAGATAACTCTTCATAAAACGCTTTCACACGCGGCACTCGAAATAATCAAAACGTTATGCAACGACTGACACACTCGTGACTTTTAGGCCAATTATCTATTTTCGGGGAATCATTGAATGAAAAAGATTGTTACATAATTAACGAGGTTGCGATGACGCATGCAAGTGCGACAAAGGCAAGTGTGATTATGCTGTTGTCTCAAATTATCGCCATTTCCAGCAAGTAGAAGTTCTCACGTGCAAGCCAGTTTCCAATCATGAAAACTATGAATTTGCATAGACTTGTCAAAGAAATGTACGCGTTGTTGTATCTTTGTTTAACCAGGCGAGAGCTCGCTGAGAGTTCACTGGTACGCACGCGGTCTGCAATCCAGCACTGTGGATGCAGCAGCAAGGGTTGGTGGATCACACACACACGTCACGAATCCGCCTTCCCCGTGGGCGTCCGGGTTGACATACCCTGGCTCGCCAGGTACAGCGGGCGGATGAATCTCCGACTGCTTCCATCAGTACGGGAATAGAGTCTCTTTGGCACGCATGGGTTTTCTCAGGGGTACTTTGGTTTCATCCCAACCGTTTAATCGCTCGCTAACATCCCAATATAGGGGCCACAGAGCTTGGTGCCGGGTTCCGGCTGCGTTGCCGCCCGTTGGCACGCCGTTCCCCTTTGCACCTGCGAATCTAAGGAGACTGTACATATGTACGTTGAACTTCTTTCGCACCGTACATAGCCAACCGCGCTAATCGGAGGTGCGGAGCGTGTGCCACGTAGTGTGCGCAGCGTGTTCCGTGTAGTGTGTGTGCACAGTGTGTAGTGTGTGTGCACAGTGTGTAGTGTGTGCGCTGAGTATCCCAACGTCGTGAGTGTGCACAGGGCACAAGGCACCGCGCGGGCGTGCAGCAAGCGCTGTGGGTGTCGTGCGTACGCAGCGTACCGCCAGCTGCTGCTGCATGCGCAGGATGGCCGACTCCATGGAGGCCGGCGCGAAGCAGACGGCCATGCGCTTGTAGGCCGCGGGTGGAGAGGCCCTGGTCGGCACCGGGCCCTTCTGGGGTGGCCCCGAGCACTCGCCTGCAGCGGAGAGACGAGCAACCCTGAGCAACTTCGAGTAAACTTTTGAGCAACTCTGAGCAACCCCGAGCAACCCTGAGCAACTCTGAGCATCCAAGCCTGGGCTTCAGAATAATTCAAGCATCGAGCCTGTCGACAAGCATCGAGTTTTTACCGAGGCCTTTCAGTAGCGACACTGCCTCTGGCGTTTCCATGTCAATGCAGGGGACTCGCGTCAGGTGCTTGCATAAAGCGCCTGGTCCACTTACGCACGATCGCACAGCGAAACTCACACTGCCTTCCGTGTCTAAAGCGATTTGCTGCTCAAATGAGAGGGTGCTCATCTCCGTGTCACAGCCCTGAGCCAGTGGTGTAAATTTCCAATTAATTTGGCATGGTGAGTCTATCTAAACTAAACCGTTTCCACACAGACAGAGAACCATGAGTGGCTTTCAATTAGAACTTCGACATCGACCTCCTAATCACTGGCGATGTTTAACTAACATATGTCATCTAGAACAAGGATTTTGTGCATTTTCCATTTTTTTATTTTTTATTTTATTCTCTGGGATGTGGGCATTGCTGGCGGCCCAGAAATACAACCAGGTAAGGTTCCACTGAGCTATGTAGCTCTTTTTGCAGAAGTGACCTGGCCACAAAGGATAGCTCAACCAAGTGGCGTATCACGTGGAAATTTCTAGCAGCAAAAATACTCGAAAAGCATGTTTCTAAATATAGAGGGAAAAACCGGTGGACCTGGAGAAAAATCCACGCAACCACAGGGAAAATATTCAAAACATGTCAGGGTTCGGATCGAACCCACGACCTCCTGCATACCAGTCGAGGTAGATAACGTCTCGTCACCATGGTTCCCCTATCCATAGGGAAACCACTGTTGGTTCCCACATAAGGTGGTACTTATTAAAATGACCATGGAAGAATCATGGGCCAAGTCAACCCCCAGGCAGAATTGGAACTCGCAACCTTCCAACTGGGAGCCGCTAGCAATTGGGTTTGTTAAACACTGCATGCATCTCATTATTTTGTGACATTATTATATAATTACTATTATATTAATAATATTTTAGTATATTATTATAGATTATTTATTATATCATTATATATTATTAAGTTATTATTATTTTATGACAATATTTCACCCAGGAAAGCCTCACTGAGTCTCAGGAGGGTCTTGTCTAGTGTTCGCAGTCAGGGGGCGAGTAATTTTGCAACTTATTCTTCACCACTGGGATGTTCGGCCAAAACCGGTTACATTCTGTGTGGTTTTCTTGTGGGGCGCCGCGGTGGAGAGATGTTAACTACTTCACCTGGTATACAGGAGGTTGTGGGTCGAACCCAACTCTGCAGCCTGTTCTATATTTGGGGTTTGCATGCCTCTCTCCCCGTGACCGCGTTGATTTTTCTTCGGGTCCTCCGGTTTTTCCCTCCACATTTAGAAATCAGCGTACATTGAGAGTATTTAGGCCCCTGTACTTGACAAGACAGTTCATCGAGCTATCATTTGTGTTCAGGTTGCTTCTGAAATAGAGCTACACAGCTCAGTGCGCCGTTCCTGGTGCAATAAAATAGGTTTTTTTGTGCCTCATGTATCTGTTCCTCTTCCTGGCATCTCAGGGTCATCAAAAACGGCAAAACCAAAGACAACTTCAATAAGTTACGAAGACAAATCAACCAACTTACAGCAATGAAGCGAACAGAAATCAGAGCACGAACTCTGGAGGAGTGAGCGGAGTGCAAACACCGAATGCGGTTTTCACGAGGCAGACTTGGGCAGGCTGCTGATAACGCTCGTGAATGTGCAGAGAGAACATCCGATACCTCCCTGCACAGGAGCCTCGTCGGTTAGATCATGTCGTGTAATTCTGTTCTACAATTCTGTTGTATAATTCTGTTGTATAATTCTGTTCTACAATTCTGTTGTATAATTCTGTTGTATAATTCTGTTCTACAATTCTGTTGTATATTTATGTTGTACAATTATGTTCTACAATTCTGTTCTCTAATTATGTTATACAATTCTACGACATTTCTTTAGAGCCAGGTGAGAACCCCCCCCCCCCCCCCCCGCAGAATGAGCCATCGACAGGATCACCCTTCATCGGCGGTGACAACTCCCTCCCGCGGCAAAGACAGCGGCGCAGCCAAACACCCGTCGCTGCAACCGTACCCTCGCCAGCCCTCGCCAGCCCCGCGCTGACCCAGCGAGCCGGCGAGCTACGGTTGGGGACGGCGCTCGCCCAGCGGCGGGAACTCACCTGCGCTTGCGGCGGCGGCCGTCTTGGCGCCGCCGCCGCCGCCGCCACTGCCGGCGGCGGCGGCGGCGGCCGAGGGCTTCGGGGGAAGGGCCGGCGGCTGCTTGGCCGGGCAGCCGCTACCGGCCTCCTTGGTCGGGTGTGCCGCGTCGGCCGCCGCCTCCGGCGCCTGGCCCGCCGACCTCCTGGGCTGCGCGGGCGACGCGGGCTGCGCCTGCTCGTCTGATTGGCTCCCGCTAGCGTCCTTGGTTTCTGTGGGATGGGTCGGGGACCGTTATTATCGGACGAGCTTTTGGGGGGGGGAGGGGGGGCGGGGGGGGAAGAGATGGCCAGAGAGAGAGTCCAGAGTGGAGTGGTGCGAGGGAAGAAGGGGAGAGAGAGAAGTGTTTTGACCTGCAGTGTGGTGGGTGGGTTGTTTTGATCAGGAGTATGGTGTTTGCGTGAGTAGGTGAGTGGGTGGGTGGGTGACGGAGTGGTAGTGCAGCGGTTAGTGCGCTGCGCTACTAACCCACTCGTGGCCAACCCGAGTGATGATTATCTGAACCGGTTCTTGGCCTCTCCTAGGTTGACTCAGCCTCAAATGAGTACCTGGTGCGATGTGAAAACATCGCCACTGGGGAGGCAAAGGCGGTCGGGCGTGATGCTGCCCACCCACCCCCTCGTGTGCCGTGCCGGCCTTCATAGGTGCTCGCTAACAGCACTTGCCCAAACAGTCTGTTAAGGCTATAGAGGGGATCTTTGTCTTTGCATCGATACCCAGTGAAACAAGCGACGCTGCCCAATGTTGGCACGTGCTTGTAACTGTTGGACCCAACGTTGGCGCAACGTTCCAAGTCGACTGGTTCCGTGCACGTCTTGTGGGTGGGTGAGTGAGTGCATGAGCGTGTTGTAATCAGCAGTGTTGGTGGTGGTTGTACACAGTTCGATGGATGAGTCGCAGCAGTCAGCGTCTGCTAGAGACTGAGTCTTCAACACCGGTGGAGGAATCAACAAAAGTTAAGTTCACGAGAAAAGGAACCGCGGTGGTTGCAATATCTATATATAATTATAAAAAAAATTCTTCAGATTATTTATACTGGAGGAATCCGATGAGCTATAAAGCTCTTTTTGTCACAGATGTCCAGGAGGGGCGGGTAAGAATGTTACAAGAACAAACAGTGTGCGTGTGTGCCGTGAGTGAATCAGGAGGGAATGCTGTAATAATTTTTGTCCGGGAATGCCTGGTTGAGAGTAGAGGACATCGCTTTTCCACTCGACCCTGCTACAGTGGAATTGTTCCTCAAACTGATACATTTAATTCTCAGAGCTGGAATTTAGCCAAACTAAGATGGTGCTATACGAGACTTCAGAAGGAATCCTCCGAGCATTTATTTGGATTGCAGGAGGAATCCGAGGAGCTCTGAAGCTCTTTTTCACAGGTCTCTCCAATATGGGCTGGTCAGCAAGTTACAACAGCGACCGTGTGACACAACTACAAAGATCTACCCAAAGGATTTTATTTTCATCTTCCAGGCAAAGCACATGTAAATTTCGATTTGAAGCTCTCGTGACTGCAGGGATTCATATTATTGGTTCGTCAGAAAGACAGCGCTCCAATGAACACTGTGAACACTGTTCAGTATGGCTGCTTGCGCTGTGGCCGAAACGTCGTGAGAATTTTATTTTATTAATGTTTGATTTTTTATTATTTTATTATTTCCCTTCTACGTGACTTTACCGAAAGAACCAAGAATATGGAAGCACGTGTACCTTTGCTTTTATCTTGGTCCGCACTTGTGGAATCCGATTGGTCATGCTCAGGAGTCTCCGCCCCTTCCTGTGCCTCTGCCTCTTGATTGGCCGC
Organism: Petromyzon marinus; assembly: GCF_048934315.1. Taxonomy (NCBI): domain Eukaryota; kingdom Metazoa; phylum Chordata; class Hyperoartia; order Petromyzontiformes; family Petromyzontidae; genus Petromyzon; species Petromyzon marinus. The sequence goes on from NC_133709.1 coordinate 16,197,124, forward strand.
TCCAGGAGTCCCATGATCCTCTTCCTCGGAGGTTTCGGATGGTGACGGCGTCTGGTCGTCTGGCACCGGGGGAAGACGCAAACAAGTCGGTCAGCAGAGTGGCGGGATGACGTGCGGGCACTCCCACCTATTCCAAAGATGCCTTCACAGCATGGAAGAGTAGGCCAAATACCCACGAGATGGACCCTCGAGAGCAGTGGTTCTCAACCGGATGTACGCGGCCCGCCCTTGGGGTACACATGGCAATGTCTCAGGGGGGGGTACGTCAGGTGATTTATAAATGCGTGAAATTATATAATACAAGAGTCACTGGTAAATAATCATGCATGAATCTGCACAACTTAAATAACTACGATAAAATGTAGATCCATATGGTACAAAAGACCTTTCTAAACTCATTGATCGTTCGCAATATGGTTTCCAAGAGTAACCAGCGAGCACGAACAAATTGCGCAATGCGTGCAAGAGCGTCCGTCGAAATTCTTTCATTCGCTTGGCAGTTACCGGCTAGTTAGGATATGCCTCACAAAGTGGACAATCGGTGAAAATACTGACGTTCATTTTTGGTACATTTATTTCTCAGAACCATGTTGGGCGCAGGCAAGCGGCTGTAACTCGGTTGAAAGAACAATTCAACAAGGGGGGTTAAGAGCAGCAGCCAAACAAAGTTGAGAACAGCCGTTGTTTCACGCTCCCTCTCGTGCAGGATCATCTGCCAATAGCGGCATGAGTGACAGAGTTGCAGAGCCGCACCTTTAACGTGTAAGGAATAGCCATGATATTATAATTGACAAAGTACTTTATTTTATTTAATAACAGTAAATACTTAACACTACTGAAACGACCACTATTTTTATTTTATTTTACCAGTTAAGGCTCACTGAGATATGTAGATCTTTTTCAGAAGCGACCTGTTCACAAATGACAGCTCAAACAAGTGGCCAACAATGTGGAAATTTATGGCAGCCAAATGCTCTGAACGCGTGTTTCTTAGTGAGGAGGGAAAAACCGGAGGATCCGGTGAAAAATCCACGCGACCACGGTGAGAACATTCAAACTCCAAATATACAGCAGGCGTCAGGGTCGGGGTCGAACCCACGACCTCCTGCATACCAGGCACATCAGCTTATTGGCACGCATACATACAATAAGTTCCCTGGGTTGCGGAAGATCCGACTTACGGAAATCCGACTTTACAGAAATTCTTCCATAAATCATGTTTGAAAAAAACAAATCTATACGCGGAATGTTTGTGCGTTAGTTACAGTGAGGGAAAAAAGTATTTGATCCCCTGCTGATTTTGTACGTTTGCCCACTGACAAATAAATGATCAGTCTATAATTTTAATGGTAGGTTGATTTGAACAGTGAGAGACAGAATAACAACAAAATCCAGAAAAACGCATGTCAAAAATGTTATAAATTGATTTGCATTTTAATGAGGGAAATAAATATTTGACCTCTCAATCGGAAAGATTTCTGGCTCCCAGGTGTCTTTTATACAGGTAACGAGCTGAGATTAGGAGCACACTATTAAAGGGAGTGCTCCTAATATCAGCGTGTTACCTGTATAAAAGACACCTGTCCACAGAAGCAATCAATCAGATTCCAAACGCTCCACCATGGCCAAGACCAAAGAGCTCTCCAAGGATGTCAGGGACAATATTGTAGACCTACACAAGACTGGAATGGGCTACAAGACCATTGCCAAGCAGCTTGGTGAGAAGGTGACAACAGTTGGTGCGATTATTCGCAAATGGAAGAAACACAAAAGAACTGTCAATCTCCCTCAGCCTGGGGCTCCATGCAAGATCTCACCTCGTGGAGTTGCAATGATCATGAGAACGGTGAGGAATCAGCCCAGAACTACACGGGAGGATCTTATCAATGATCTCAAGGCAGCTGGGACCATAGTAACCAAGAAAACAATTGGTAACACACTACACCGTGAAGGACTGAAATCCTGCAGCGCCCGCAAGGTCCCCCTGCTCAAGAAAGCACATATACATGCCCTTCTGAAGTTTGCCAATGAACATCTGAATGATTCAGAGGACAACTGGGTGAAAGTGTTGTGGTCAGATGAGACCAAAATGAAGCTCTTTGGCATCAACTCAATTCGCCGTGTTTGGAGGAGGAATGCTGCCTATGACCCCAAGAACACCATCCCCATCGTCAAACATGGAGGTGCAAATATAATGCTTTGGGGGTGTTTTTCTGCTCAGGGGACAGGACAACTTCACCGCATCAAAGGGACGATGGACGGGGCCATGTATCGTCAAATCTTGGGTGAGAACCTTCCCTCAGCCAGGGCATTGAAAATGGGTCGTGGATGGGTATTCCAGCATGACAATGACCAAAACACACGGCCAAGGCAACAAAGGAGTGGCTCAAGAAGAAGCACATTAAGGTCCTGGAGTGGCCTAGCCAGTCTCCAGACCTTAATCCCATAGAAAATCTATGGAGGGAGCTGAAGGTTCGAGTTGCCAAACGTCAGCATCGAAACCTGGAGAAGACCTGCAAAGAGGAGTGGGACAAAATCCCTCCTGAGATGTGTGCAAACCTGGTGGCCAACTACAAGAAACGTCTGACCTCTGTGATTGCCAACAAGGGTTTTGCCACCAAGTACTAAGCGATGTTTTGCAGAGGGGTCAAATACTCATTTCCCTCATTAAAATGAAAATCAATTTATAAAATTGTTGACATGCGTTTTTCTGGATTTTTTTGTTGTTATTCATGTCTCTCACTGTTCAAATAAACCTACCATTAAAATTATAGACTGATCATTTCTTTCTTTGTCAGTGGGCAAACGTACAAAAAATCAGCAGGGGCATCAAATACTTTTTTTCCCCTCACTGTACCTATGTGCAAGTAGTGCAGCACGGTTTAGGTTGCGGATGAATACCACGGAGCGAGGCGTGAGATGGGCCACTTCACGCCTCGCTCCGCCAGAACGCCGCCTTCACCGGGCCCGCGTTTCACTGGATTCAGCTTTAATGGGATTTTTCGTAGAATTACGTAATTCTTTTTTTCCTTTTAGTAGCATTACATAATTGTTTGTTTTCTATGCTCAGAACTTTTTCCCCCCTCACGTTTCTATTGCTAGTTTTCTTAATTTTAAGTGTATTTAACGAGTTACTTACTGTGTGTACTTTATTTAACACAATTACACTTCAGTTGCTTATGGTCTCAGCATACAGCGAATGGAGAAGTCGAAGCCTTGCCTAATGCACAGTAAAGGAAAATTCCGAAGTGGCTGCCTTCTGTTAACAATTAATATAAAAATGTTTCGTGGTATTCATAAACAACTGGATACAGCATATGTTCCATTAGTTTAATAATTGGGGGAGTGTTCAGGTAGATATTCGATGAAATTAAAGAATCATAGCAAGTGCAGAGCGTATGTACAGCGGTACGGTACAGGTCGCGATAGAAAACAGACGATAGCGCCATACAGGACTGAGAGAAAACGGTAGGGGAGGCACAACTTTCTGGCTATGGGATTTTATCGTTGATTTTGTGGGGGAAATGTTCAGTTTCCAACACACGGAAAATTCGGGTTATGGGATCGTTCTCGGGAACCTAACCCTTCCGTCACCCGGGGACTCGCTGTATATTCTCCCTTAGCTGATAACAACCCAGTGCTGGGCATTGGCCACTCCAAATCCCTTCCTCTTCACAGTGGCTATGAGATGTTAACTACCTCGCCTGGGATACAGGAGGTCGTGGGTGCGACCCCGACCCTGACGCCTGCTGCTGTATATTTGGAGTTTGCGGTGTGTCTCTCTCCCCATGGTCGCGTGGATTTTTATCCGGGTCCTCCGGTTTTTCCCTCCACATTTAGAAACGTGGAGTGGGCCTTACCTGGTAAAATAAAAAAGAATAGTTTAGTTTCACCATCTCTTGCTACCGCCATCCAATGCGCTCCTCCGTATCTTCTCAACTCGTCCCCCACCATCTCATTTCTTGTCTCCCTCTCCATTCCCGTCTCTCTATTGGCCTCCTTTCCCTCGTTATCCGCGCACATTTGTCATCTAATGTCCATGCCTAACCTAATTTCAGCTCTTTTGCATTTGGTGAATTATGTATGCTGAACTTCTTTCACACCCTGTACATAGCCAACCATGCTAAACGGCGGTGCGGAGGAAGGACAACAAACTAAACACACAAAGCAGTTCTAAAGAAATTAGTTTTCAATGTATATTTAAAAGTACATAGCTCCAGTGACTTCCTATATATCGGAAGGAAGGGGATTCCAGACGGCCGCAGAAGTGCATCTGAAAGCGCGCGCAATGCGGTGACCATCTTTGTTCGATGGCCAGCCAAAAGCCCCCCTGCCAGGGTAACATCTGTTACCCTGGCAGGGGGGCTTGAGAATCTAAAGCAGGGTAACATCTGTTACCCTGCTTTCAATTCTCAAGTCTTCACTTCTCATTTTGTCCCTCGGTACGTGACGTGAAGGCCACCGAAAAGCCGCGGCAAGGGGCACGGGCACGTCAGCCGAGCGGCCGCACGCACTGCAGCTGCCGAGAGGCGTATTCGCCTGACGCCTCATCGCCAGCTGCCCCTGGGATCTCTTGAGAGCCCGCGTGCGATCTGAAGATGGGTGCACTCGAGTCACGGGGGTCACGATGACGGGAATCCTCCCAATTGCAGCGGAAATTCTTTCAGAAGAGATGCTTGAACCGAGACGCCCTGACACGGGATGCCGGTATCCCGACGGTAAATTGCGTTATGCCGGGTCGCACGCACATGAAACGAGGCTCTACGCCGAAGCCAACGAGCGGCCGAGAATCACGATGAGCCCGTGAGCCCGCGAGTCGTGGGAGATGGAGAGAGAGAGACACGGCTCGCAAGGTGGCAGCACCTTTACCGCGTGCGGTCGCAAGACGACAAATCGTCGTTCTAAAAATAGCCTTTGCCGACAAGTGTTCTTCTGCTGGCTCTGACAAAAGGGATTTCAAGAGGCAACAAAGGTGCGTTGTACACAAATCAAAATCCTCGTGACAAGTGTTTATATTCACTCTAAAGGGTGCACGGTGACTTCATAGATCTCTCCTGGACACACGTACACGCTGGGTTTGGGATGAGTTTGCATGGAATCTTCCAGATTCTGAATATTCAGATGTTGTGGGGACAAAACTTGATTTCTTTGGGGGGTTTTTGGTTCAAGTAACATTCATGGTTAAATTCAAAACATTGTGGGCGATGTTTTAATCGCTCAACGTTTAAATCAATTGGTAATTTGACTAATTTTGCGTTTTAATGTCTTTGGATTCACTCGTTACTTTTGAGTATTCAAACATTCACATATGGATCTGAATGTGTTTGTTTTTAAAGGACAATGCTGTTTATGTTTTCAGGACATCCTCGATGAGCCTTAACCCCCGGGAGTAGACATTAAATGCATATTCCCTGTGTGTGTACACACATGTCTGTTGCATTGAGCAGTAGTGTAGTGGTTAGTGTACTGCGCAATGAACGTGGTGGCCCGAGTTTCACTCCCAGCCACGACCAATAACAGCGGCAGCGAATATATGAACCGGTCCTAGGCCTGCCCTAGGTCGACTCAGCCTTAAATTAGTATCTGATCTGGTGTGTAAATACAAGTAATGGGGAGGCAAAGGCGGCCAGGTGTGGGTTCAGGCCATGCCATGGCCTCGTGTGCCGTGGCGGCCTAAAAAAGCCCACACGAGCAGCACTTGCCCCAACAGTCTGCTAAGGCTATAGGGGGGATCTTTGTATATTTTTGCTGGTGAATGGAACAAGCGGGGGGCAGGAGCGGACCGCTGCACATTGTCGGCTTTGGAGTGCCGTGGTGGTGAGATGTTCAACTCCCTCGCACCGGTATGCAGAATGTACATACTGTATGTAATGTACATACATTATGTATGTTGATTAACTGACCTGAAACAGGAGGAGGATTTCTCCACAATTCTGTTTGTCGCGTGATGAGGCTGGTTGTTGTTGTTGTAATTACCGGCGAAATATCACGGTAGTCGAACTGTAAATGTTGTAGTGGGTTTACCCTCCAACACACAACCAGTGTGCTGAATTCATAACTAATTGCCACGTTTTGTTTACGTTACAAACCTTACTAATTAGCTGCGTCGGGTGGTGGCGGGTTTGACGACACATTCATATTTACACAATCTAACCCCAAAAAAAACTCTGTTATGGGTGGTATGCAGGAGGTTGTGGGTTCGATCCCGACCCTTACGCCTGCATATTTGGAGTTTGCACCTTTCTCTCTCTCTCCCCGTGTTGGCGTGGATTTTCCTCCAGGCCCTCCAGTTTTTTTTCCCCTGCGCATTTAGAATCGACATCCACGTGTTCAGAGTATCTGCTGCGATCAAATTTTTTTCACGCGATGACGAGTCACTTCGTTGGGCTATCACTAGCGACAGCCAGGTCGCTTCTGAAAAACAGCTATACAGCTCAGTGGGGGGCTTGAAATACAAAAAAAAATCGTTTCAGTTTTTTTTTGGGCTTCGGTCACGTAAAACCCGACGCTACCCGGTAAGGAACGAGAACGACGGGCGGATGACACGGCACGGCGTGGCGCCGGGCGCATCCCACGCCCCCCAGCCGCAGCAACGCTCCCACCGCCTGCTCACGTTCACGACCTTCAGAGCGGCGGTGCTTTTTTTTTTTGGTCGTTTGACAAACGCGTCACGGTCACGTCCCGGCTGCCCCGCTGCTCCTCGAGAGTTATTTTCACGAGGTTGCCAGGGGAATGTCCTTCCCGAATGCTCGCAGTCAGCACGGCGACCGTCATGAACGGCGGTGCTGCGAGTGTTTGGCTGCCTGCAAATTTCCACGCGATAAGCCGCCACGTTGAGCCATCATTTTTGTCACTTGTGAAAGAGCTTCTCATCTCGCTCCCATGATTTCATTCCAAGTCTCCCTCTCCATCCCCTTCCTTGTATCGGCCTCAATTCCCTCGTTAATCTCACATAGCCTTCCTCTGATGTCCATGCCCAACTTGATTTAATTATTTTTTTTCACTTGCTGAATTATGTACTGAATGTATGTACGCTGGGCTTCTTTTCGCACCGTACGTAGCCAACCGTGCTAATCGGAGGTGCGGGCGTGAGTGGGTGAGTGTGTGTGTGGGTGAGTGGGTGGGTGAGTGTGTGTGTACGTACGTTGAACTTCTTTTGCACCGTACGTAGGGGCGATTATTGCCTTTACGTGCGATCCCAATTTGAGTTATTTTGCGTGGTAATTTGCTGTGGAGGCACTCTCACCTGTCTCGGCTAGCTCCTTCAAGACTCCTTTTCGAATCAGCTCCTCTCTGCTCGCACGGCTCGAAATCTTCTTCTCGAGAACTGCAAAATTTAAAAGGCAATCGGCAAGTTACATTTCATCATCAGCATCGTGTAACGGGGTCGTGGTCAATCCACTGCCGGATGAAGGGCCTGCACGTGCCGCCGACGGCGGCGTCTCCCGCACGACCCCCCGCAAAACTCGCCTAGCGCAGTGAACATTCGAAAATGTTAAATGAACAATGGGACGGTTGACGTTCACCCTCCCAGCAGCTTACAATGTTTTTTTTCCCGGCAAGCGGAGTAGGTTGACGGGGGGGGTAAAAAACCCAACAATCTTTATTAAAGATATGTTTTATCCCGTCGCTGCGACGGGAAAAGACATCGCGCTCGCCGTAAGGGAACGCCGCCGTCTCTGTACTTGCTTTCCTCCGTCCGGTGGCGAGCGGCTCGCAATCGGAAGGTCGCAAGTTCAATCCTGGTTGTGGATTGGCTCGAAACTAAAGTGGAAACTATTTTATTTACCAGGGGTACAGCAGTCGCGCCAAATCAAGGTTGAGAACCACTGATAATCCGCTCCCCCTCGTGCAGGATCTTCTGCCAGCAGTGGCGTGAGCGACTTAATTGCAGGGTTGCACATTTACCTTGTGTGGAATAGCTCTACGATCGATTATAATTGACAAATAATTTAAAAAAAAATAATGAAAAATAACGAATTTGCTTAACACTACGAAAACTATATTCTTTTGTTCTTTCGGTGAAGTCACGTAGAAGGGAAACAATAAAAATGTTCTTGCTGTGGCTTCTCACACCTGATGATGATTGCTTGTGTTGCAGTCGAAACGTCGTGAGAATTTTATATTTTTATTATTTTATTGTTTCCCTTCCACGTGACTTTACCGAAAGAACCAAACATATGAATCCCTGCAGTCACGAAAGCTTGAAATCAAAACTACTAAAACTATCACTATTTTTTTTATTGTACCCACTGAGCTATGCTGATTTTTTAAGAGGTGACCAGGCCACACATGACAGCCCATCGAAGTGGCTTGACATATGTGGGACTTTATAGCAGCCAAATCACCTAAATGTGGAGGACAAAACTGGAGGGCCCGGAGAAAAATCCAAGTGACCCGCCACAGGAAGAGAGACACGCAAACTCCAAATATACAACAGGTGTTGTCAGGGTCTGAGTCGAACCCACTACCTCCTGCATAACAGGCGAGGGAGATAACATCGCCACCGCAGTGCCCCATTATCCCCCTGTCCGAGGTCGATAAAACAAGTGCCACTTAAATTTTGATTTAAAGCTTTCGTGACTGCAGTAATTCATATTCTTAGCTCTTTCGGTAAAGTCACCACGTTGAAGGGAAACAATAAAATAAGAAAATATATATAAAACAATAAAAAAAAATTATTTTATTGTTTCCCTTCAACGTGACTTTACCGAAAGAGCTAAGAATCAGTGCCACTTAGTGGACAGACTCAACTCCTCAATACAAATGCAGAATACTCCACCCCCTTGCTCGGGCCTGTGAGCAGGCGTTCAGCGCCGCCCCAACGCTCATCTCAGCAGGAAATCTCCTCGACTCCTTCGACGTAATACCTTGGCGACATTTGTCGCCGTTCGCACACACACAAACAAACACACACACACAGCCATCTCACGATGCGCTGCAGCCGCGATACAAATTGCGATACGCTTGACACTGCTGCGGCAGTTGATACCGTCCACGCGGACCTCGGGGGAAATCAATTCGTTGGCGCCGTTGCTTGAAAGAGAAAAAAAAAAAGAGTGCTCATTTAAAAAAATATATATATTCCGATGAAACTCTTCTTGAACAAAAAAAAATTAAAGGTGATAGCAATTTGGCCGTTAGATCCGGGGCATTCGCAAGTTGGCGGAGAGACCCGTGCAGCCTGGCGGGTAAGCCCTTGCGGTGTCTCGCCTTCAGCACCCGCAGGACGTAGCGCGCCGCCCGGTTTACATCTCCCCCACCGCCACCACATCGCGACACTGCGCCAATAAATTGCAATCTAAGGGGCGGCCCGGGTGACGCAGTGCTAACACCCGTGCCTCACAGCGGGAAGGGCTCTGGATTCGATTCCAAACTCGGCCGCATCTCTGTCTGGAGTTTGCAGGTTCTCCCCCTGTTCCGCGTGTGTTTCTTCCAGGTTCTCTGGCGTCCTCCTATAGCTCTGTGGGACATTTTCCACGGGCCCTGCGGACCACTGGTGAGCCATGGATCTACCGGCCGGAAACCACCGTCGTTGAGTATCCACAACCCTGGCACATGCACGTCTTAATCGAGCCCGGTCACCTTCACAGAGCTCGACGCAAGCAAATGCCGTGGAATTCAACGAGATGCTTTCCTGCTGAAGTAGAGCAGACCTTCATCCGAGAAAGGTCACTGCGGTGTGACGAATCTCACAATGGAAATGCTCCGGAGCTCAGTTAAACAGGCTTCAATGCAACGGGGAGGATCTTCTCTCGCAAGGGCTCTTTATTATCCAGGCTGGCGCAGGCGTGCCGAGGCCCCTCGTCCAGCGGTGGATTTACAGAAAGGCGCTACAGATGGTCCGTGTGCACAATGCAAATCGGATGAGACTCAAGAGAGATGTTTTTGCAGATTTTCGCTTTCCAGTGTCCGAGCTACGAGCTCTGCATTCAGATCACATGCGCGGGCCACATAAAATACATTTCATTTGGGCAAATCCAACGCGAGCGGGCGTGGTGGGGCGGGGGGGGACAGAATGGAATCTACCGATAAAAATGCCGCACCCTGCATGAGCGAATGAGCTCTCTCTCTCTCGTTACGGCTTCCAACAGCAACACAACTGCGCCGCGATCGTGGCATCAGTTGGTCCTTCATGTATCAATATTCGCCGAGTCGCTGGGAGACCGGAGTAGTTGGCACGTGACCAGCAGTAGCCACGGCCCGTGGCAAGAGGCACATTGGGCGTGGTGTGCCGGCAAGCGGAAATATATTCTGGGTCACCGACCCGGCTGAAATTAAATCCGTGGGATTGTTCGATTCTGCGGCTCTCGTGCGGAAAACAGAAGCGGCCCGGCCGGCCGGGCAGACGGCAGGGAGGCTGCCCCGGTGCTCTCTCCAGCCCAGAACTCTCACAACCCACCGCCCCGGGCGTACGGCAGCTCTGCTGCCGTACGGCCCTCCGATGAGCTTTCAAGTCGTGCCGCGCGGTTCGCTGTTGTCCGGCGCGATGTCCGACGTTCGAGGTCCACGTGCCGGCGGCTTCTTCGGTTACAAGCTCCCGGCACGTCGTGGAGAGGAACATTCCCGGCACGTCACGTGGATGGAAACTTTCGGGCACGGGAGTCCAAACACAACGCGACGGCAAGTCGTGAGAACCCTCGCCTCCCATGTTTGGCTTTCACAGAATTGGCCTGTGGAGAGTGCGCACAGTCTCTGTCGGGGCGCACCATCCGCACCCCCAACCCCTTGCGACCGCCTGCCACGGAGGTACCGCCAGGTCAGGCTTCGCGGCCGCCGGAGCGCCCTGGGTAATTCCCCCCCCCGTAAAATGGAAAATCAAATTGTTTATTTATCACGAGCTGGGAGCCCAGTAAAACAAACGCCTCTTTTTCTCCGCAGAGGCAGACACCTCAATTGAATTGGGGGGGGGGGGGGGGAACAAAATGTGCCGCAAAATAGAACGGGCACCTGATCATTAACAGTCGCGGGCAAAAAATAAAAAAAACACGTGTGGGAATGTATACTGTGCAATGGTTAGTCATTCTCTGTCCACTGCTGGATGTAGGCCTCCTTCGAGTCATCGCCAATACTCGTGGTGCTGCGACGTTGCAAACCTTAATAAAATAAATTAAAACAGCGTACGGCAGTACCCTCTGCAGGAAAGCAATCCTAGCAGCCTCCAAAGTGTTTGGTTGGGAGGGCCACTGGACAGAGCAACGGCGATCGTCAATATTTATTATTACGTTTTGGTTTCCCAGGAAAGCCTCGTCGAGTCTCACGACTCTCCGTCAGGAGGGTCCTGCCAGGTTTTCACAGCCACCGGGGGCGATAGTTGCCATCTATGATCCCGAACGCGTAATTTGCGGAGTATTTTTTTTTACTTGCACCAGGGTAGCCGGCACAGTATGGCCTGCTCTGGCGAAATGATATCAAGGTATGTTTAAAGCCCCTTGTGAGGGAAGCAGAGTTATAACAACCAACGAAGTTACAACAACCAACGATAATAAATACGATCGGAGTGCCAATTAATGGAAAGGTAAGCAAATCCCTAAATATACGTAATGTAGATAAAGTATATGAGTTCAAATGGCATGAGTACACCAATTCCCAAGCTTGGGCAAGGCAGCAAAACAACAGCAAGAACAGTTCCAGACCACACCAAGACAACAAAGCACAGTCAGTTCCTCAATATAATTGTGCATTGAAGGTTGTTGTGACCTGCAGTGTGGTGAGAGGGTGACTGAGTGGATGGGTGAGTGAGTTGGTGTGACCTACAGTGTGGTGAGTGGGTGACTGAGTGAGTGAGTTGTTGTGACCTGCAGTGTGGTGAGTGAGTGAGTTGTTGTGACCTGCAGTGTGGTGAGTGAGTGAGTGAGTTGTTGTGACCTACAGTGTGGTGGTGGGTGAATGAGTTGGTGTGACCTACAGTGTGGTGAGTGAGTGAGTTGTTGTGACCTGCAGGGTGGTGAGTGGGTGACTGAGTGAGTCAGTTGTTGTGACCTGCAGTGTGGTGAGTGAGTTGTTGTGACCTGCAGTGTGGTGAGTGAGTGAGTTGGTCTGACCTGCAGTGTGGTGAGTGGGTGAGTCAGTTGTTGTGACCTGCAGTGTGGTGAGTGGGTGAGTGAGTTGCTGTGACCTACAGTGTGGTGAGTGGGTGACTGAGTGAGTTAGTTGTTGTGACCTGCAGTGTGGTGAGTGAGTGAGTCGGTGTGACCTACAGTGTGGTGAGTGAGTGAGTTACTTGTTGTGACCTGCAGTGTGGTGAGTGGATGAGTGAGTTAGTTGGTGTGACCTGCAGTGTGGTGAGTGGGTGAGTTGTTGTGACCTGCAGTGTGGTGAGTGAGTGAGTTGTTGTGACCTACAGTGTGGTGAGTGGGTGAGTGAGTGAGTTGTTGTGACCTGCAGTGTGGTGAGTGGGTGACTGAGTGAGTTGTTGTGACCTGCAGTGTGGTGAGTGGATGAGTGAGTTAGTTGGTGTGACCTGCAGTGTGGTGAGTGGGTGAGTTGTTGTGACCTGCAGTGTGGTGAGTGGGTGACTGAGTGAGTGAGTTGTTGTGACCTGCAGTGTGGTGAGTGGGTGAGTTGTTGTGACCTGCAGTGTGGTGAGTAGGTGACTGAGTGGATGGGTGAGTGAGTCAGTTGTTGTGACCTGCAGTGTGGTGAGTGGGTGAGTGAGTTAGTTGGTGTGACCTGCAGTGTGGTGAGTGGGTGACTGAGTGGATGGGTGAGTGAGATGTTGTGACCTGCAGTGTGGTGACTGAGTGGATGGGCGAGTGAGTTGTTGTGACCTGCAGGGTGGTGAGTGAGTGGATGGGTGAGTGAGTTGTTGTGACCTACAGTGTGGTGAGTGGGTGACTGAGTGAGTTGTTGTGACCTGCAGTGTGGTGAGTGGGTGAGTGAGTTAGTTGGTGTGACCTGCAGTGTGGTGAGTGGGTGACTGAGTGGATGGGTGAGTGAGATGTTGTGACCTGCAGTGTGGTGAGTGGGTGACTGAGTGAGTGAGTTGTTGTGACCTGCAGTGTGGTGAGTGGGTGAGTGAGCTGTAGTGACCTGCAGTGTGGTGAGTGGGTGAGTGAGTTGTAGTGACCTGCAGTGTGGTGAGTGGGTGAGTGTGTTGTAGTGACCTGCAGTGTGGTGAGTGGGTGACTGAGTGAGTCAGTTGTTGTGACTTGCAGTGTGGTGAGTGGGTGAGTGAGTTAGTTGGTCTGACCTGCAGTGTGGTGAGTGGGTGAGTCAGTTGTTGTGACCTGCAGTGTGGTGAGTGGGTGAGTGAGTTGCTGTGACCTACAGTGTGGTGAGTGGGTGACTGAGTGAGTTAGTTGTTGTGACCTGCAGTGTGGTGAGTGAGTGAGTCGGTGTGACCTACAGTGTGGTGAGTGAGTGAGTTAGTTGTTGTGACCTGCAATGTAGTGAGTGGGTGACTGAGTGAGTTGTTGTGACCTGCAGTGTGGTGAGTGGATGAGTGAGTTAGTTGGTGTGACCTGCAGTGTGGTGAGTGGGTGAGTTGTTGTGACCTGCAGTGTGGTGAGTGAGTGAGTTGTTGTGACCTACAGTGTGGTGAGTGGGTGAGTGAGTGAGTTGTTGTGACCTGCAGTGTGGTGAGTGGGTGACTGAGTGAGTTGTTGTGACCTGCAGTGTGGTGAGTGGATGAGTGAGTTAGTTGGTGTGACCTGCAGTGTGGCGAGTGGGTGAGTTGTTGTGACCTGCAGTGTGGTGAGTGGGTGACTGAGTGAGTGAGTTGTTGTGACCTGCAGTGTGGTGAGTGGGTGAGTTGTTGTGACCTGCAGTGTGGTGAGTAGGTGACTGAGTGGATGGGTGAGTGAGTCAGTTGTTGTGACCTGCAGTGTGGTGAGTGGGTGAGTGAGTTAGTTGGTGTGACCTGCAGTGTGGTGAGTGGGTGACTGAGTGGATGGGTGAGTGAGATGTTGTGACCTGCAGTGTGGTGAGTGGGTGACTGAGTGAGTGAGTGAGTTGTTGTGACCTGCAGTGTGGTGAGTAGGTGAGTGAGCTGTAGTGACCTGCAGTGTGGTGAGTGGGTGAGTGAGTTGTAGTGACCTGCAGTGTGGTGAGTGGGTGAGTGTGTTGTAGTGACCTGCAGTGTGGTGAGTGGGTGACTGAGTGAGTCAGTTGTTGTGACTTGCAGTGTGGTGAGTGGGTGAGTGAGTTAGTTGGTCTGACCGGCAGTGTGGTGAGTGGGTGAGTCAGTTGTTGTGACCTGCAGTGTGGTGAGTGGGTGAGTGAGTTGCTGTGACCTACAGTGTGGTGAGTGGGTGACTGAGTGAGTTAGTTGTTGTGACCTGCAGTGTGGTGAGTGAGTGAGTCGGTGTGACCTACAGTGTGGTGAGTGAGTGAGTTAGTTGTTGTGACCTGCAATGTAGTGAGTGGGTGACTGAGTGAGTTGTTGTGACCTGCAGTGTGGTGAGTGGATGAGTGAGTTAGTTGGTGTGACCTGCAGTGTGGTGAGTGGGTGAGTTGTTGTGACCTGCAGTGTGGTGAGTGAGTGAGTTGTTGTGACCTACAGTGTGGTGAGTGGGTGAGTGAGTGAGTTGTTGTGACCTGCAGTGTGGTGAGTGGGTGACTGAGTGAGTTGTTGTGACCTGCAGTGTGGTGAGTGGATGAGTGAGTTAGTTGGTGTGACCTGCAGTGTGGTGAGTGGGTGAGTTGTTGTGACCTGCAGTGTGGTGAGTGGGTGACTGAGTGAGTGAGTTGTTGTGACCTGCAGTGTGGTGAGTGGGTGAGTTGTTGTGACCTGCAGTGTGGTGAGTAGGTGACTGAGTGGATGGGTGAGTGAGTCAGTTGTTGTGACCTGCAGTGTGGTGAGTGGGTGAGTGAGTTAGTTGGTGTGACCTGCAGTGTGGTGAGTGGGTGACTGAGTGGATGGGTGAGTGAGATGTTGTGACCTGCAGTGTGGTGACTGAGTGGATGGGCGAGTGAGTTGTTGTGACCTGCAGGGTGGTGAGTGAGTGAATGGGTGAGTGAGTTGTTGTGACCTACAGTGTGGTGAGTGGGTGACTGAGTGAGTTGTTGTGACCTGCAGTGTGGTGAGTGGGTGACTGAGTGAGTCAGTTGTTGTGACCTGCAGTGTGGTGAGTGGGTGAGTGAGTCAGTTGTTGTGACCTGCAGTGTGGTGAGTGGGTGAGTGAGTTAGTTGGTGTGACCTGCAGTGTGGTGAGTGGGTGACTGAGTGGATGGGTGAGTGAGATGTTGTGACCTGCAGTGTGGTGAGTGGGTGACTGAGTGAGTGAGTGAGTTGTTGTGACCTGCAGTGTGGTGAGTGGGTGAGTGAGCTGTAGTGACCTGCAGTGTGGTGAGTGGGTGAGTGAGTTGTAGTGACCTGCAGTGTGGTGAGTGGGTGAGTGTGTTGTAGTGACCTGCAGTGTGGTGAGTGGGTGACTGAGTGAGTCAGTTGTTGTGACTTGCAGTGTGGTGAGTGAGTGAGTGAGTTGTTGTGACCTACAGTGTGGTGGTGGGTGAATGAGTTGGTGTGACCTACAGTGTGGTGAGTGAGTGAGTTGTTGTGACCTGCAGGGTGGTGAGTGGGTGACTGAGTGAGTCAGTTGTTGTGACCTGCAGTGTGGTGAGTGAGTTGTTGTGACCTGCAGTGTGGTGAGTGAGTGAGTTGGTCTGACCTGCAGTGTGGTGAGTGGGTGAGTCAGTTGTTGTGACCTGCAGTGTGGTGAGTGGGTGAGTGAGTTGCTGTGACCTACAGTGTGGTGAGTGGGTGACTGAGTGAGTTAGTTGTTGTGACCTGCAGTGTGGTGAGTGAGTGAGTCGGTGTGACCTACAGTGTGGTGAGTGAGTGAGTTACTTGTTGTGACCTGCAGTGTGGTGAGTGGATGAGTGAGTTAGTTGGTGTGACCTGCAGTGTGGTGAGTGGGTGAGTTGTTGTGACCTGCAGTGTGGTGAGTGAGTGAGTTGTTGTGACCTACAGTGTGGTGAGTGGGTGAGTGAGTGAGTTGTTGTGACCTGCAGTGTGGTGAGTGGGTGACTGAGTGAGTTGTTGTGACCTGCAGTGTGGTGAGTGGATGAGTGAGTTAGTTGGTGTGACCTGCAGTGTGGTGAGTGGGTGAGTTGTTGTGACCTGCAGTGTGGTGAGTGGGTGACTGAGTGAGTGAGTTGTTGTGACCTGCAGTGTGGTGAGTGGGTGAGTTGTTGTGACCTGCAGTGTGGTGAGTAGGTGACTGAGTGGATGGGTGAGTGAGTCAGTTGTTGTGACCTGCAGTGTGGTGAGTGGGTGAGTGAGTTAGTTGGTGTGACCTGCAGTGTGGTGAGTGGGTGACTGAGTGGATGGGTGAGTGAGATGTTGTGACCTGCAGTGTGGTGACTGAGTGGATGGGCGAGTGAGTTGTTGTGACCTGCAGGGTGGTGAGTGAGTGGATGGGTGAGTGAGTTGTTGTGACCTACAGTGTGGTGAGTGGGTGACTGAGTGAGTTGTTGTGACCTGCAGTGTGGTGAGTGGGTGAGTGAGTTAGTTGGTGTGACCTGCAGTGTGGTGAGTGGGTGACTGAGTGGATGGGTGAGTGAGATGTTGTGACCTGCAGTGTGGTGAGTGGGTGACTGAGTGAGTGAGTTGTTGTGACCTGCAGTGTGGTGAGTGGGTGAGTGAGCTGTAGTGACCTGCAGTGTGGTGAGTGGGTGAGTGAGTTGTAGTGACCTGCAGTGTGGTGAGTGGGTGAGTGTGTTGTAGTGACCTGCAGTGTGGTGAGTGGGTGACTGAGTGAGTCAGTTGTTGTGACTTGCAGTGTGGTTAGTGGGTGAGTGAGTTAGTTGGTCTGACCTGCAGTGTGGTGAGTGGGTGAGTCAGTTGTTGTGACCTGCAGTGTGGTGAGTGGGTGAGTGAGTTGCTGTGACCTACAGTGTGGTGAGTGGGTGACTGAGTGAGTTAGTTGTTGTGACCTGCAGTGTGGTGAGTGAGTGAGTCGGTGTGACCTACAGTGTGGTGAGTGAGTGAGTTAGTTGTTGTGACCTGCAATGTAGTGAGTGGGTGACTGAGTGAGTTGTTGTGACCTGCAGTGTGGTGAGTGGATGAGTGAGTTAGTTGGTGTGACCTGCAGTGTGGTGAGTGGGTGAGTTGTTGTGACCTGCAGTGTGGTGAGTGAGTGAGTTGTTGTGACCTACAGTGTGGTGAGTGGGTGAGTGAGTGAGTTGTTGTGACCTGCAGTGTGGTGAGTGGGTGACTGAGTGAGTTGTTGTGACCTGCAGTGTGGTGAGTGGATGAGTGAGTTAGTTGGTGTGACCTGCAGTGTGGTGAGTGGGTGAGTTGTTGTGACCTGCAGTGTGGTGAGTGGGTGACTGAGTGAGTGAGTTGTTGTGACCTGCAGTGTGGTGAGTGGGTGAGTTGTTGTGACCTGCAGTATGGTGAGTAGGTGACTGAGTGGATGGGTGAGTGAGTCAGTTGTTGTGACCTGCAGTGTGGTGAGTGGGTGAGTGAGTTAGTTGGTGTGACCTGCAGTGTGGTGAGTGGGTGACTGAGTGGATGGGTGAGTGAGATGTTGTGACCTGCAGTGTGGTGACTGAGTGGATGGGCGAGTGAGTTGTTGTGACCTGCAGGGTGGTGAGTGAGTGAATGGGTGAGTGAGTTGTTGTGACCTACAGTGTGGTGAGTGGGTGACTGAGTGAGTTGTTGTGACCTGCAGTGTGGTGAGTGGGTGACTGAGTGAGTCAGTTGTTGTGACCTGCAGTGTGGTGAGTGGGTGAGTGAGTCAGTTGTTGTGACCTGCAGTGTGGTGAGTGGGTGAGTGAGTTAGTTGGTGTGACCTGCAGTGTGGTGAGTGGGTGACTGAGTGGATGGGTGAGTGAGATGTTGTGACCTGCAGTGTGGTGAGTGGGTGACTGAGTGAGTGAGTGAGTTGTTGTGACCTGCAGTGTGGTGAGTGGGTGAGTGAGCTGTAGTGACCTGCAGTGTGGTGAGTGGGTGAGTGAGTTGTAGTGACCTGCAGTGTGGTGAGTGGGTGAGTGTGTTGTAGTGACCTGCAGTGTGGTGAGTGGGTGACTGAGTGAGTCAGTTGTTGTGACTTGCAGTGTGGTGAGTGAGTGAGTGAGTTGTTGTGACCTACAGTGTGGTGGTGGGTGAATGAGTTGGTGTGACCTACAGTGTGGTGAGTGAGTGAGTTGTTGTGACCTGCAGGGTGGTGAGTGGGTGACTGAGTGAGTCAGTTGTTGTGACCTGCAGTGTGGTGAGTGAGTTGTTGTGACCTGCAGTGTGGTGAGTGAGTGAGTTGGTCTGACCTGCAGTGTGGTGAGTGGGTGAGTCAGTTGTTGTGACCTGCAGTGTGGTGAGTGGGTGAGTGAGTTGCTGTGACCTACAGTGTGGTGAGTGGGTGACTGAGTGAGTTAGTTGTTGTGACCTGCAGTGTGGTGAGTGAGTGAGTCGGTGTGACCTACAGTGTGGTGAGTGAGTGAGTTACTTGTTGTGACCTGCAGTGTGGTGAGTGGATGAGTGAGTTAGTTGGTGTGACCTGCAGTGTGGTGAGTGGGTGAGTTGTTGTGACCTGCAGTGTGGTGAGTGAGTGAGTTGTTGTGACCTACAGTGTGGTGAGTGGGTGAGTGAGTGAGTTGTTGTGACCTGCAGTGTGGTGAGTGGGTGACTGAGTGAGTTGTTGTGACCTGCAGTGTGGTGAGTGGATGAGTGAGTTAGTTGGTGTGACCTGCAGTGTGGTGAGTGGGTGAGTTGTTGTGACCTGCAGTGTGGTGAGTGGGTGACTGAGTGAGTGAGTTGTTGTGACCTGCAGTGTGGTGAGTGGGTGAGTTGTTGTGACCTGCAGTGTGGTGAGTAGGTGACTGAGTGGATGGGTGAGTGAGTCAGTTGTTGTGACCTGCAGTGTGGTGAGTGGGTGAGTGAGTTAGTTGGTGTGACCTGCAGTGTGGTGAGTGGGTGACTGAGTGGATGGGTGAGTGAGATGTTGTGACCTGCAGTGTGGTGACTGAGTGGATGGGCGAGTGAGTTGTTGTGACCTGCAGGGTGGTGAGTGAGTGGATGGGTGAGTGAGTTGTTGTGACCTACAGTGTGGTGAGTGGGTGACTGAGTGAGTTGTTGTGACCTGCAGTGTGGTGAGTGGGTGAGTGAGTTAGTTGGTGTGACCTGCAGTGTGGTGAGTGGGTGACTGAGTGGATGGGTGAGTGAGATGTTGTGACCTGCAGTGTGGTGAGTGGGTGACTGAGTGAGTGAGTTGTTGTGACCTGCAGTGTGGTGAGTGGGTGAGTGAGCTGTAGTGACCTGCAGTGTGGTGAGTGGGTGAGTGAGTTGTAGTGACCTGCAGTGTGGTGAGTGGGTGAGTGTGTTGTAGTGACCTGCAGTGTGGTGAGTGGGTGACTGAGTGAGTCAGTTGTTGTGACTTGCAGTGTGGTGAGTGGGTGAGTGAGTTAGTTGGTCTGACCTGCAGTGTGGTGAGTGGGTGAGTCAGTTGTTGTGACCTGCAGTGTGGTGAGTGGGTGAGTGAGTTGCTGTGACCTACAGTGTGGTGAGTGGGTGACTGAGTGAGTTAGTTGTTGTGACCTGCAGTGTGGTGAGTGAGTGAGTCGGTGTGACCTACAGTGTGGTGAGTGAGTGAGTTAGTTGTTGTGACCTGCAATGTAGTGAGTGGGTGACTGAGTGAGTTGTTGTGACCTGCAGTGTGGTGAGTGGATGAGTGAGTTAGTTGGTGTGACCTGCAGTGTGGTGAGTGGGTGAGTTGTTGTGACCTGCAGTGTGGTGAGTGAGTGAGTTGTTGTGACCTACAGTGTGGTGAGTGGGTGAGTGAGTGAGTTGTTGTGACCTGCAGTGTGGTGAGTGGGTGACTGAGTGAGTTGTTGTGACCTGCAGTGTGGTGAGTGGATGAGTGAGTTAGTTGGTGTGACCTGCAGTGTGGTGAGTGGGTGAGTTGTTGTGACCTGCAGTGTGGTGAGTGGGTGACTGAGTGAGTGAGTTGTTGTGACCTGCAGTGTGGTGAGTGGGTGACTGAGTGAGTGAGTTGGTGTGACCTGCAGTGTGGCGAGTGGGTGAGTTGTTGTGACCTGCAGTGTGGTGAGTGGGTGACTGAGTGAGTGAGTTGTTGTGACCTGCAGTGTGGTGAGTGGGTGAGTTGTTGTGACCTGCAGTGTGGTGAGTAGGTGACTGAGTGGATGGGTGAGTGAGTCAGTTGTTGTGACCTGCAGTGTGGTGAGTGGGTGAGTGAGTTAGTTGGTGTGACCTGCAGTGTGGTGAGTGGGTGACTGAGTGGATGGGTGAGTGAGATGTTGTGACCTGCAGTGTGGTGAGTGGGTGACTGAGTGAGTGAGTGAGTTGTTGTGACCTGCAGTGTGGTGAGTAGGTGAGTGAGCTGTAGTGACCTGCAGTGTGGTGAGTGGGTGAGTGAGTTGTAGTGACCTGCAGTGTGGTGAGTGGGTGAGTGTGTTGTAGTGACCTGCAGTGTGGTGAGTGGGTGACTGAGTGAGTCAGTTGTTGTGACTTGCAGTGTGGTGAGTGGGTGAGTGAGTTAGTTGGTCTGACCTGCAGTGTGGTGAGTGGGTGAGTCAGTTGTTGTGACCTGCAGTGTGGTGAGTGGGTGAGTGAGTTGCTGTGACCTACAGTGTGGTGAGTGGGTGACTGAGTGAGTTAGTTGTTGTGACCTGCAGTGTGGTGAGTGAGTGAGTCGGTGTGACCTACAGTGTGGTGAGTGAGTGAGTTAGTTGTTGTGACCTGCAATGTAGTGAGTGGGTGACTGAGTGAGTTGTTGTGACCTGCAGTGTGGTGAGTGGATGAGTGAGTTAGTTGGTGTGACCTGCAGTGTGGTGAGTGGGTGAGTTGTTGTGACCTACAGTGTGGTGAGTGGGTGAGTGAGTGAGTTGTTGTGACCTGCAGTGTGGTGAGTGGGTGACTGAGTGAGTTGTTGTGACCTGCAGTGTGGTGAGTGGATGAGTGAGTTAGTTGGTGTGACCTGCAGTGTGGTGAGTGGGTGAGTTGTTGTGACCTGCAGTGTGGTGAGTGGGTGACTGAGTGAGTGAGTTGTTGTGACCTGCAGTGTGGTGAGTGGGTGAGTTGTTGTGACCTGCAGTGTGGTGAGGAGGTGACTGAGTGGATGGGTGAGTGAGTCAGTTGTTGTGACCTGCAGTGTGGTGAGTGGGTGAGTGAGTTAGTTGGTGTGACCTGCAGTGTGGTGAGTGGGTGACTGAGTGGATGGGTGAGTGAGATGTTGTGACCTGCAGTGTGGTGACTGAGTGGATGGGCGAGTGAGTTGTTGTGACCTGCAGGGTGGTGAGTGAGTGAATGGGTGAGTGAGTTGTTGTGACCTACAGTGTGGTGAGTGGGTGACTGAGTGAGTTGTTGTGACCTGCAGTGTGGTGAGTGGGTGACTGAGTGAGTCAGTTGTTGTGACCTGCAGTGTGGTGAGTGGGTGAGTGAGTCAGTTGTTGTGACCTGCAGTGTGGTGAGTGGGTGAGTGAGTTAGTTGGTGTGACCTGCAGTGTGGTGAGTGGGTGACTGAGTGGATGGGTGAGTGAGATGTTGTGACCTGCAGTGTGGTGAGTGGGTGACTGAGTGAGTGAGTGAGTTGTTGTGACCTGCAGTGTGGTGAGTGGGTGAGTGAGCTGTAGTGACCTGCAGTGTGGTGAGTGGGTGAGTGAGTTGTAGTGACCTGCAGTGTGGTGAGTGGGTGAGTGTGTTGTAGTGACCTGCAGTGTGGTGAGTGGGTGACTGAGTGAGTCAGTTGTTGTGACTTGCAGTGTGGTGAGTGGGTGAGTGAGTTAGTTGGTGTGACCTGCAGTGTGGTGAGTGGGTGACTGAGTGGATGGGTGAGTGAGATGTTGTGACCTGCAGTGTGGTGACTGAGTGGATGGGCGAGTGAGTTGTTGTGACCTGCAGGGTGGTGAGTGAGTGAATGGGTGAGTGAGTTGTTGTGACCTACAGTGTGGTGAGTGGGTGACTGAGTGAGTTGTTGTGACCTGCAGTGTGGTGAGTGGGTGACTGAGTGAGTCAGTTGTTGTGACCTGCAGTGTGGTGAGTGGGTGAGTGAGTCAGTTGTTGTGACCTGCAGTGTGGTGAGTGGGTGAGTGAGTTAGTTGGTGTGACCTGCAGTGTGGTGAGTGGGTGACTGAGTGGATGGGTGAGTGAGATGTTGTGACCTGCAGTGTGGTGAGTGGGTGACTGAGTGAGTGAGTGAGTTGTTGTGACCTGCAGTGTGGTGAGTGGGTGAGTGAGCTGTAATGACCTGCAGTGTGGTGAGTGGGTGAGTGAGTTGTAGTGACCTGCAGTGTGGTGAGTGGGTGAGTGTGTTGTAGTGACCTGCAGTGTGGTGAGTGGGTGACTGAGTGAGTCAGTTGTTGTGACTTGCAGTGTGGTGAGTGGGTGAGTGAGTTAGTTGGTGTGACCTGCAGTGTGGTGAGTGGGTGACTGAGTGGATGGGTGAGTGAGATGTTGTGACCTGCAGTGTGGTGACTGAGTGGATGGGCGAGTGAGTTGTTGTGACCTGCAGGGTGGTGAGTGAGTGGATGGGTGAGTGAGTTGTTGTGACCTACAGTGTGGTGAGTGGGTGACTGAGTGAGTTGTTGTGACCTGCAGTGTGGTGAGTGGGTGACTGAGTGAGTCAGTTGTTGTGACCTGCAGTGTGGTGAGTGGGTGAGTGAGTCAGTTGTTGTGACCTGCAGTGTGGTGAGTGGGTGAGTGAGTTAGTTGGTGTGACCTGCAGTGTGGTGAGTGGGTGACTGAGTGGATGGGTGAGTGAGATGTTGTGACCTGCAGTGTGGTGAGTGGGTGACTGAGTGAGTGAGTGAGTTGTTGTGACCTGCAGTGTGGTGAGTGGGTGAGTGAGCTGTAGTGACCTGCAGTGTGGTGAGTGGGTGAGTGAGTTGTAGTGACCTGCAGTGTGGTGAGTGGGTGACTGAGTGAGTCAGTTGTTGTGACTTGCAGTGTGGTGAGTGGGTGAGTGAGTTAGTTGGTGTGACCTGCAGTGTGGTGAGTGGGTGACTGAGTATATACACGTACAGTAAAAACAACACAGTACAGACACGTACAGTAAAACAACACAGTACAGACACGTACAGTAAAACAACACAGTACAGACACGTACAGTAAAAACAACACAGTACAGACACATACAGTAAAAACAACACAGTACAGACATACAGTAAAAACACAGTACAGACACATACAGTAAAAACAATACAGTACAGCCATACAGTAAAAACAACACAGTACAGCCATACAGTAAAAACAACACAGTACAGACACCTACAGTAAAAACAACACAGTACAGCCATACAGTAAAAACAACACAGTACAGTCACATACAGTAAAAACAACACAGTACAGACACCTACAGTAAAAACAACACAGTACAGACACGTACAATAAAAACAACACAGTACAGACACGTACAGCCAATGACAGTCAACACAACTGCCAAGCTAAATGGCGATGACGTGCGGCTCAAAGAGACGCCGTGGTCACTGGCACAGAAGCCCACAGAAGACGAACTGCAGAGCGCGCAAAGCCACGGGGAGGCACGCACGGCTGGGTTCACATTGGGGGGGGGAAAGAAAGGGAGGCGCGCAAGCATTGGAGAAGGTACACACACACGTGAATGACATCAAACGGGCTTTTGGCAGGCCACGTCACGGCCAAGACGGCATGACAGCCCGAGGGGCTGAGACTTCGATGGCGGCAAGGGATAGAAGGCATCCGCGCCGACGGGGTGACATGGGGAGACGTCCGGCGGTGAATTGACCGTGGCTGACGGTGATGGATTTGCGCTCGAGGCTTCCCTGCCGGCGCCCATCGCTCCCGTCCAGAGGCCGACCGAAATTCGGCGCCGAAAGTTGGCAAATGGCCTCTTTCGGCATCGTTTCGGTTTCGGCCGAAAGTCAATATCTTACTTTCGGTTTTGGACTAAATTTAATATTTTACTTTCGGTTTCGGCTAAAAGTTAATATTTAACTTTCGGTTTCGGCCAAAAGTCAATATTTCACTTTCGCTTTCGGCCAAAAGTCAATTTTTTAACTTTCGGTTTTGGACAAAAGTTAATATTTGACTTTCGGTTTCAGACAAAAGTTAATATTTGACTTTCAGTTTTGGGCAAAAGTAAATTTTTTACTTTTGGTTTCGGCCGAAAGTCAATTTTTAACTTTTGGTTTCGGCCGAAAGTCAATATTTAACTTTCGGTTTCGGCCGAAACCAAAAATTCAGTTTCGGTCGGCCTCTGCTCCCGTCACCCGCCCCACGCACCGCGCGCTCGCAACAGTCGGCCGCCCGTCTTCTCACCCGCGGACGTCTGCTGGAATTTCTCGCTCTTCTTCTTCTTGCGCCACTTCCACGGCTTGAAGATCCGCCCGAAGCCCGAGAACTTGCTGCGCCTGCGAGCGGGCGGTGTGTGCCCGCCGCCCGACATCAGCGCGTCCGTGCGCATCGCCGCCAGCCGGGTGAGGTCATCCACTGCGCGCACAAAGACAATAGGTAATATTTAAAACTACTTTTTTTTATTTAAAAAAAAAACGCGCTCTTTAATGAAATGTACCGTACTGGTAATGTCAGAACTCCACGACTCCAGGAAGTGGCCCAGAAGCTTGGCCACAACGTAACGGGGACCCGTGGGCAATTACAGCCAACGTGAGCTGAGCGTGGACAATAAGACCCAAGCCGAAACATTACATATATATAAAAAATAATAATGTTTACAAATATATATATTTTATGATAGAACATAGTAATGTCATCAGTATGACATGAGTATACCAAGTTTCCAGTCGATACCACATTGGGAAGTGGGTAAAAATTGATTTACAATATTTGAGGATACAACAACTACAGAGTGAGTTGAAACAAAGCGTGTAAATAATAATAATAAGATCCCCGCCACCACCCCCCCCCCCCCCGGTGTAGGCTTGGGGGCCGTCCATATATGACGTCACGCACCTAGGGTGGGGGGGGGTCAGATATTTGTGACGATGTGTGACGAGGGGGGGAGGCGGTTGAGAAATGTGACGTCACGTCAAAATGCGCAACTTTAAATAAATATAGACAACACGTTCTACTTAATTAAATAGACTTTTAAAATAAATGTGTTCTCCTACAACATCAGAGTGCAGCGCCACATTAAATACGCACTACAATGACTAATAGTTTAAAGCGATTTGAAGCATGTTTTATTTTTGGGGGGGGGGGGGGGGGGCAGAGCTTTGTGACGTCATATTTGAGGGGGGGGGGTCTGACTTTTCGTGACGCCGTGTGACGATGGGGGGGGGAGGGGGGTCAAAAATCGTCCAAAATCGCGTGACGTCATTTATGGACGGCCCCTTAGCAGACTGTTGGGGCAAGCGCTGTGAGGAGCGAGCAGTGGCACCTATGAAGGCCGGCACTGTGGCACACGAGGGGGGTGGGTGGCCAACACCACGCCCGGCCGCCTTTGTATCCCTCGTGGCGATGTTTACACGTCGCACCAGGTACTCATTTGAGGCTGAGTCGACCTATGGAAGGCCCAGGACCGGTTCAACTAATCGTCGCTGGTGTTGGCAGTGTGCGGGACTCAAACTCGGGTCACCGCGTTTATACCAAAGCGCTTCACGCTAAACACATGGGGAGAAGGTGGTAAAATTTGAGCTTGTTTACCCAGGAAAGCCTCACTCGGTCTCAAGACTTTGTTGAGGATGGTCCTGCCACATTTTTCGCTAGAAGAGGAAGATGTTGCTCTCTGTGTAATCCCAATTGAGTAATTTGGAGGTATTAATGTCTCAGAATTGGAATGTTTGCCCAATACCAGGTGCACTGTTTTCGTTTATCTATGGGAGGAACCGAACTAAACTATTGTTATTGTATCAGATAAGGCCCACTGAGCTATACAGCTCTTTTTCAACTGAGTGGCTTATCATGTGGAAATGATGGAGGGGAAAACCGGGAGGACCCGGAAAAAAAATCCACGCGACCACGGGGAAAACACGCAAACCCCAAAGACACAGGCGTCACGAGTCGGGATCGAACCCACGACCTCATGTATACCAGGCAAGGGAGTTAACGTCTTGCCACCATGGCATAAAGCAGAGGACCTGGTGGAAACCCACCATGCAGAACATTTGGAGAACAAACTCCACACAGCGAGGTGCCCGAGTCGAGAATCAAACCCTGGCGCTTGTTGCTGTGAGGCGCAAGTCAACCGGCTCACTCACCAACCTTAAAAGTGCCTCTTGGGACGACCACGTTTTTCAAACTCGTTTTTGCGTCAGTGGCCTCGACAATTACATGACTGGACGTCCAGCTCTGTTGAGCTGGTGGGTCTGGACAAGGCTGAGTGCGTTGGTAGATGCAATGTCGTGGTCACCAGGCGCACGCAAAGTCGTGAGCAGCAACACAGCCGCCACTGCGTGTTGTGAACTCTGGCAGCCTTCCCTGCTCACAGCACGGTCGCGGATTGCCGTCATCAGCCTGAGGGGACCGCGAACTCATGCAACGGCGCTGGCCACACAGGGCCCAGTCACCTGGCAGTCCCCTGGCCACACACCGCTCCCACAGGGCCCAGTCACCTGGCCACACGTCGCTCCCACACAGGGCCCAGTCACCTGGCCGCACGTCGCTCCCACACAGGGCCCAGTCACCTGGCCACACGTCACTCCCACACAGGGCCCAGTCACCTGGCCGCACGTCGCTCCCACACAGGGCCCAGTCACCTGGCAGTCACCTGGCCGCACATCGCTCCCGCACAGGGCCCAGTCACCTGGCCGCACGTCACTCCCACACAGGGCCCAGTCACCTGGCCGCACGTCGCTCCCACACAGGGCCCAGTCACCTGGCAGTCACCTGGCCGCATGTCGCTCCCACACAGGGCCCAGTCACCTGGCCACACATCGCCCCCACACAGGGCCCAGTCACCTGGCCACGCCACGAGCAGCAGCCGCACGAGCGGCAGAGTCCCAATATCGTGACAATTCCCGACACGGGACGCTCCCGGCTTCCCACCCACAACAACGCGAAACTGCGCTGCCATTAAAACCGTTAACACAAGCGCGGCGATAAAATCTCAAACTGGAGATGGGCTATAAAAAAAAATGTACACGCGCAAAAGATTATTATTATTTACGATGTAAAGGAATAAATCAGATGGCTGGGAGCGGTCTCCCCTCCCTCCCCCACCTGGCCGTCACCATAGCGGCGAGGCGGCGGCACCACCCCGCATTTGTCAATTCAAGGTCAACAGCCCCGGCCCAGCGCCTGCGGAATCCACGGGGTACTCATCGCAGCGACGGCGACAACAAAAGAACGCGTGCGGCACGAGCACGCCAAGCCATCGAGGCGATCTCCAATTCCGTCATTGATTTTCGGCGTGAGGCCTACATAATGATCTCGGGCGTTAGTGTGCCGTGAACCTCCCTCTCCTCTCCCACACCAAGGGGGGGCAGGGACTGTGGCAGCCCCCGGCCGTCTGGGACGCGGCCACCATCGTCCCGCTGCTGCCGCACATTCGCAACAGCGTGCGCTCTACATCGACCTTTAAGGCACACTTAAAGTCCCCCCACCTCTTTATTGAAGTCCACGTCTTGCTTAAAGGACACCTCTTTCTTGAAGGCCACCTCTTAAAGGCCACTCCTACCGCAAAGGCCACCTCTACATAAAGGCCACCTCTACCGTAACGGCCACCTCTACATAAAGGCCACCTCTACCTCAAAGGCCCCAACATCTCTTTGGCCCGACTTTAGACCGACAAGGGGGACAAGGCTCCGCGCCTCAGTCATCGTCAACTTATGTCCGTGAAATATTGTGCGCATTACAAATCGCACCATCATTATTAACCCCTTTCTCCACGGCGAATTAAAATCAGAATCTTTATTTAGACTGCAGGAGGAGAAATCCGATGAGCTATGAAGATTTTTTTTTTAAGATCTCCAGTATGGGCGGGTCAGCGACTTACAAGAAGCAACTTTGTGTGACACGACTGCACAATCTTCCCAAAGGACTTTCTCTTTTGTACTTTTTTTCTTTCTCTCTCCAGGCATTGCCGTGTCGGGTGTTTCAACGAGAAACGACGTTTCGTTTGAAAACACGCCAGCCATCGTCGGGGGGGGGGGGGGGGGAAGTTCTTGGCTCGAAATAGCCAGCCAGCCACCCGCCACCACCACCACCACGCCAACGTGAGCGTGGCGGGCTTGGCCTCTTTGTCGGCCGACGTTCTCCCGACAAGAGTCCGTGACGACGACGGCCGCCAATTGGCTCGCACCCCACTTTGACAAAGACGACGCTGGCCAATGGCGGCGGCTGTCCCGGTGTGAGGGCCCGCACAGTAGCAGGCTCGTGCGGCCTGCTTACCGCAGGCGGACAACAGGGCCCGAGGCCTCCCCCGGGGCCTCCCCACCTCCGCGTTATCGTCTCGTGTGCGGGAGAGGATTGCGTCGGTTGCGGTTCGCGATCGACGTGGCCACCAATCGCCAACACACCCGGGCCGCCATTTGCCACGACGTGACTGATGGTGATGTCAACCACGGCGGCGGCGCCTGTGCCAGGCCAGGTGCACCACTTTGAAGCCGCCACGTGATGTGTCGGAGGCTCGCTGCCGACAGGAGGTCATCTCGGGACAGACCCAGCAGGTGCCTTGGGTCGGCTGACTGAGATGACCGGGAGATGCACCACCAGCTGTACCCCCTGCTGTGCCAACTCGATGCGTTTTAGCCGCCCGGCGCTCCGCTCGTTGTTGTGAGCATCGCTCCACTTGCCCTCCGTTGTTGCTGGAGGGCGACTGCCTCCAACCGCCCAGCAGCAGCAGCAGCAGCGGCGGCGTCCTTTACGTGGCCACCCACAACACACGGGCAGACGTGCACTTGGAACGTTGCGCCAACGTAACGTTGGGTCCAACGGTTCGAAGCACACGCCAACGTTGGGCAACGTCGCGTGTTTTACTGGGTATAGATACAGAGATTCCCCCCCCCCCGCCCCGCACCACCCCGTGTAGCCTTAACACACGGTTGGGGCAAGTGCTGTTAGCGAGTAGCAACCCATGAAGGCCGGCGGGGCACGCGAGGGGGTGGGTGGCCAACACCGCGCCCGGCCGCCTTTGTCTCCCCAGCAGTGACGATTACGCAGCACCAGGTACTTATTTGGGGCTGAGTCGACCTAGGGGGAGGCCCCGGGACTGGCTCGGTGAGCGCTATTTTTAAAAGAGCAATAAGTGAGGCGCATAAATACAATCAAAGTGTTTCGGCGATTTGCGGGACAGGGGTCGGAAGAAGAGGAAGAGGAAGAAGAAGAAGAAGAACGTTGGTTGACGCCGCCTCGGCAGTTCCCCCCCCCACCGAAAACGAAGTCGCTCCCGGTCTTCCCGCCTCTGGCTATCACTCCGTTGCCAGTCTCGACCGTCGGACGTCATCCCTTCAACGGGACGCGTCCTCGCCCCCCGGTCCCAGCCTTGCTGTTCCTCTCTCGACAGTCCCCTTGGTTGGAGTAGAGTCGCAGTTTGTTGTTTTTATTTTTGTTGCCACGTGTCGTGACGGCAACCGCACGACGCGACCGTGCCCGTCAATTGCTCGCCGAGCTGCATTGGCTTCCGGTTGCCGGAGCGAATACGTTATTCATAAGGGGTCGCGCTCACGACACACAAAGCGTTTGCTACAAATGAGCCACAATACCTCGCTGCTGATCTCGTCAAGGCGCATAAACCATCATCACGCAAACTCCGGCCATCATCGCAGAAGCGGCTTTTGGTTGGCCGTCGAACAAAGATGGTCACCGCATCCCGCGCGCTTTTGGATGCGCTTCTGCGGACGTCTGGAACGCTCTTCCTTCAGATATTCGGAAGTCACTGGAGCTATGCACTTTTGAAAACGAATTTCTTTAGAACTGCTTTTTGTGTTTTAGTTTGTTGTCCTTCCCCCACACGTCCAATTAGCATGGTTGGCTACGTACGGTGCGAAAGAAGTTTAACATACACACATACATACTCCAGCGACGTTTCTTGCCAGAGCCCGCTCGCTGTCCCCAACACACTCCCTCGACAGTTCGCTCCAGCAGAGGCCCTTCCCTGAGCAGCGGCGTGAGCGAGCAATTTCAGGGCTGCACTTTTACCTCTGTGTCCGCACAACACGTCCGCAAAAGTGCCAATCACCCCTGCCCCGAGCAGGGGGATGGTGATGGACAGTGGTCGAAACGAACAATGGAGTGACAGCCAAGGGATGGCACGCGTCCGAGAGGACTTCAACCGGAGGGAATTGAGAGGCGAAATCCACTTGTCGCGCAGGTGCTGGATGGATTGTTGCATCTCTCGGCATAGTGGAAGATGGCGGAGGTTTGGGGAGGCCTTCATCAAGCAGTGGATTGACCATGGTTGATGATGATGACGACTGACACTACAGCGGCATTTGTGTTTGTGCACGTTCTGCAAACTTTCCAGCGTTGGGCCTCAGCCCGCGACGACCGAGCACACGAGCCTACTTCGGTAAATTGTTAATAGACAATCAACATAATAATCACCGTTTTGCAGATCAAGCACGTTAGCCAATTACAACACCCCCAAAAGAAACTTACCAGATCGCTGCACTGGGAACCAAAAACTCTCACTCTCTATCTCTCACACCACGCAATCTGGTACGGTGGCAAGCACGCCGGTCACTCCAGACTGCACAGGACTCCCAACTGCATGTGAACTACATTATGACCTGGCCACCCCCCTCTCCCAAATATAATCCCCCCCCCGCCTGCTCTGATGAGATCAGCGTTCCTGATGCCGTCGATGCAACTTGTAATGCCGTCCAGAATCTAAGGATGTTTGCAATGTATGATGTAAGGGAAGGATGTGGGGAAAAAAAATATTTTATAATATAAAAGGCAAAGTTGTGATTGTGTGTGTCTGTTCAAAAAGTTTAGCGTACTTCCCGACATGCAACAAACTTTAAATTTGCCATGTGGGTACTTTCCAGACTGTACACCATGCAAAAATTATTCAAACACACTTTTGTGAGGTTTTTTTGTTGGGGGGGAGCTCAATAATGCATTGATTTTTTGCACAGCAAGTGAGCTGTGACGTCAATCTGTCACGTGACCCGCCCACGTGGAAGCGTAACGCATTGTAGTGTAGCGGTTAGCGCTACGCCGCGCTACGAACCCGGCGACCCGAGTTCGATTCCCGCTCACGCCCACCACCGGTGACGATTATTTCACCCGGTCCTGGGCCTCCCCCTAGGTCGACTCGGCCTCAAACGAGTAACTGCTGTGGTGTGTGAACATCGCCACTGGGGAGACAAAGGCGGCAGGGCGTGGTGCTGTCACCCACCCCCTCGTATCTTATATATATAAAAAAAGCATTGCAGATCCACAGCACCGAGGTGCTGGCATGCTCAATCAGGGGTCAATCTTAGCGGCGACTTATACAGACGCTCGCGTGCTGTGAGCCAGCAGTGCTGAGACCTTGGGTTGGGATCAACGCTGTCGCCCAAGGCTACGTTACACTGTGTAACAAATAAAACATTGTTCCTGGGTAGTAAGTGTCATTCTCCAATTGCTTATGCCCCAAAAGTACAAAAAAAATGCCTGCTATTCCCCACGAACTTTGCTTTTGTGAGCAGGACAGTTGATATTTTGCAATGCACCGATTGTCAATGAGAAAACGTGGTGCGCATTTGTGTCAATTCCTTCACGTAAAGTCCTGGTCACAGAATCAAAGTTTGTGGGGAACGATAATAATAGGCAATTTCTACACTTTTGAGGCATAAGCAATTGGAAAATAACACTTACTACCCAGGAACAAACATCGTGTTACATAGTGTTATTTTCTCACTGGGTGATGGGGTGAGGGATGGGGGCCTATGACGATGAACCCAGATTATGTTGCCTAGTGGGCTGGTGCTGGAATTGCTCAATTTCACACTGGGCCCTGCTCAAGCACTAACTTTGACCGGCCGGTGGCTCGTGCAGGCGATGCCGCAGAAATACGGTCCGGAGTCACGTAAGGGGCCGTCCATAAATGACGTCACGCCATTTTGTGACGATTTTTTGACCGCCCCCCTTGTCACACGGCGTCACAAAAAGTCAGACCCCCCCTCTCAAATATGACGTCACAAAGCTCTGCCCCCTCCCCCCTCCCCAAAAGAAAAAAAACACGCTTCAAATCGCTTTAAACTATTGTCATTGTAGTGCGTATTTAATGTGGCGCTGCACTCTGACGTTGTAGGAGAAAACATTTATTAAAACGTCTATTTAATTAAGTAGAACGTGTTGTCTATATTTATTTAAAGTTGCGCAATTTGATGTGACGTCGCATTTCTCAAACCCCCCCCCCCACCTCGTCACACATCGTCACAAATGTCTGACCCCCCCCCCCTCCCCAGGTGCGTGACGTCATTTATGGACGTGCCCTTAGGAATTCCAGAGTTATACACAAACTCATCTGGGCGGTGGTGGTGGCTACGCACGCCTGTGATCCAGCACTGTGGAGGCAGTGGGGGTTGGCGGATTTACCGGAACGCTCTTCCGATATTAGGAAGCCATCAAATCATTATCTAGAATTCTAGATGGACAAACGAATTCCTTGACAATTGCTTCTTGTTGTTGTTGTTGTGTTGAGTTTGTTGTCCTTCCCCCGCACCCCCTGATTAGCACAGTTGGCCACGTACGGTGCGAAAGAGTTCAACTCACATACATACATACATGATGGTGGTGGTGATGTTGAGGTAGCTGCATAATGAGGAAGTGGGGATTTTGACGTTGATGGTGGTGATGATGTTGATGATGCAGCCGTCTGGAACACTCTTGCTTCCGATGTTAGGAAGCCACTGAATTCGATGCACTTTCAAATCCAGATTGACAAACTCGATTCTTTCGAACTGCTTTGTGAATTGCTGTTTCTTCTCCCTCCCCCCGCACCTCCGATGAGCATGGTTGGCTACGAACTGCCAAAGAAGTTCAACACACGTACAGTGAGGGAGAGAAGTATTTGATCCCCTGTTGATTTTGTACGTTTGCCCACTGACAAAGAAATTATCAGTCTATAATTTTAAAGGTAGATTTATTTGAACAGTGAGAGACAGAATAACAACAAGAAAATCCAGAAAAACGCATGTCGAAAATGTTATAAATTGATTTGCATTTTAATGAGGGAAATAAGTATTTGACCCCCTCACAATCAGGAAGATTTCTGGCTCCCAGGTGTCTTTTATACAGGTAACGAGCTGAGATTAGCAGCACACTCTTAAAGGGAGTGCTCCTAATCTCAGCTTGTTACCTGTAGAAAAGACACCTGTCCACAGAAGCAATCAATCAATCAATCAGATTCCAAACTCTCCACCATGGCCAAGACCAAAGAGCTCTCCAAGGATGTCAGAGACAAGATTGTAGACCTACACAAGACTGGAATGGGCTACAAGACCATTGCCAAGCAGCTTGGTGAGAAGGTGACAACAGTTGGTGCGATTATTCGCAAATGGAAGAAACACAAAAGAACTGTCAATCTCCCTCGGCCTGGGACTCCATGCAAGATCTCACCTCGTGGAGTTGCAATGATCATGAGAACGGTGAGGAATCAGCCCAGAACTACACGGGAGGATCTTGTCAATGATCTCAAGGCAGCTGGGACCATAGTCACCAAGAAAACAATTGGTAACACACTACGCCATGAAGGACTGAAATCCTGCAGCGCCCGCAAGGTCCCCCTGCTCAAGAAATGAACATCTGAATGATTCAGAGGACAACTGGGTGAAAGTGTTGTGGTCAGATGAGACCAAAATGGAGCTCTTTGGCATCAACTCAACTCGCCGTGTTTGGAGGAGGAGGAATGCTGCCTATGACCCCAAGAACACCATCCCCACCGTCAAACATGGAGGTGGAAACATTATGCTTTGGGGGTGTTTTTCTGCTAAGGGGACAGGACAACTTCACCGCATCAAAGGGACGATGGACGGGGCCATGTACCGTCAAATCTTGGGTGATAACCTCCTTCCCTCAGCCAGGGCATTGAAAATGGGTGGTGGATGGGGTATTCCAGCATGACAATGACCCAAAACACACGGCCAAGGCAACAAAGGAGTGGCTCAAGAAGAAGCACATTAAGGTCCTGGAGTGGCCTAGCCAGTCTCCAGACCTTAATCCCATAGAAAATCTGTGGAGGGAGCTGAAGGTTCGAGTTGCCAAATGTCAGCCTCGAAACCTTAATGACTTGGAGAAGATCTGCAAAGAGGAGCGAGATAAAATCCCTCCTGAGATGTGTGCAAACCTGGGGGCCAACTACATGAAACGTCTGACCTTTGTGATTGCCAACAAGGGTTTTGCCACCAAGTACTAAGTCATGTTTTGCAGAGGGGGTCAAATGCTTATTTCCCTCATTAAAATGCAAATCAATTTATAACATTTTTGACATGCGTTTTCTGGATTTTGTTGTTGTTATTCTGTCTCTCACCGTTCAAATAAACCTACAAATTAAAATTATAGACTGATCATTTCTTTGTCAGTGAGCAAACGTACAAAATCGGCAGGGGATCAAATACTTTTTTTTCCCCCTCACTGTACGTACGTACATAAATGTTGTGGAAGTGCAATGCCCCTGGTGAGCAATGTGGACCCCCCACCTGTTCCATCTCGTGCTGTGCCAGCCATTAGTTGTGGCTCGCTAACAGCAATGTAACCGCTGTCAGTATAAGCCTATAGGAGATATGTTCTGCAGGTGCTCCGGTTTCCTGCTACATCTAAACACTCATTAATTGGCAGTTAACACCTCAACATATAGACGAACGCAGAACTTGGGGTGATGGGGGCAGGGTAGGTGGTGGAATTTGGTGCTGGCTAGCACAGCATCGGCCTTCCGCGCTTGTCTGGTTCCTCCTGGCACCTCTCAGGAGCCATGCTCATGGTTACGTACCAGATTCATCTTCGATTGTACCACCAAAAATTGCGCGTTCTTCATGGAGAACACTCACGTTGGATCAGGAGTGCACCCCCGCTGCTTTGAGATTTCTTCAGACGCTATTGCGGCTTCGCTCATCGTGATTCCTGTCGAAGCAAATATTTGATTTAAAGCTTTCGTGACTGCAGTAATTCATATTCTTAGTTCTTTCGGTAAAGTCACGTTGAAGGGAAACAACAAAATATATATAAAACAATAAAAATTGTCACGACGTTTCGACCATAACACAAACGGTCGTCTTCAGGTTGTCTTCAGGTGTGAAGACGACCGTTTGTGTTATGGTCGAAACGTCGTGACAATTTTTATTGTTTGATATATATTTTATTATTTTGTTGTTTCCCTTCAACGTGACTTTACCGAAAGACCTAAGAATATGAAGCAAATATTCTTCAAACACTGACACTAATATCCGTAACTATCGCTGTCATCACTTCTGTTCAAGCAAAATCGCAAAAGCAAATTCGTGACTGCAATCCGATCAAATTCAGACACAACCCCCCCCCCCCCCCCCCACGGGGCTCAGAGAAACGGCGGTGGCGGCGGCGGTGGCGGTGGTGGCGGCGGCGACGCGAGCCGCTTTGTGGACCCATGACGACGGATCAGCACGTGATCAAATCGTTTGCTGGAGCGGAGGAGACCTCCCCTAATTATTTTCCTGCGGCTATAAATTCACGACTTAAAATGTGGGGGGGGGGGGGGGGGGGTGCAAAGGAGAGCCAAACGGGGATACGGTGCCCTGGAGCAAAGTCAATTGCAGTGGGGGCGAGGCGAGCGGCGTTGATACAATAGAAATGTGATTTATTAAAGGGGCGCTACGGTGGCTAAGAGATGTTAACTACCTCGCCTGGTATACAGGAGGTCGGGGGTTCCAACCCTGACGCCTGCTGCTGTATATTAGGAGTTTGTGTGTCTCTCTCCCCGTGGTCGTGTGGATTCTCTCTCTGGGTCCTCCGGTTTTCCCCTCCACATTTAGAAACATGCATTGAGATTATTTAGATTATTTTGCTGCTATAGATGTCCAAATGATGGGCCACTTTGTTGAGCTATCATTTGTGGCCAGGTAGCTTCTGACAAAAAAAAATATTCCTCAGTGGTATTTGCCTGGTAGGATGGGGATGGTTTATTTGTTTGTGTTTGAGCGATTTGTTGAACTTTCTTGTACTTTGCAACTACTACTATCGTGTTTTTGTTATTGTTTGTTGTTGTAACGTTCCTACGCGCCACTACTGGACATCTGTGGAAAAAAAGAGCTTCATAGCTCATCGGATTCCCCCAGTTATAAATAAACATTCTGAAACTGAATGGGACCATGCAAAACTGGGGTGACGTGGTGTGGCTGGCGGGGTCGTGCTTGGAATGGGGCGACGTGGCGGCTGCTGAGTAGATTATTTCACCGCTCACAATTGAGCTAAGGCCGTGGTTTTTTTAATTTAATTGACGGTTTAAATCCATTTTGGCTGCATGTCCATTGCTTTATGGGTCCCTACCACCCGCTGTCTATCCACCGCCGCGATACAGCAAGGCCTCCTCATCCCCTAAGCGGGGGCCTGTGGAGTTACGCTGGAGCCAGCAATTTGTAAACACACGCAGCCTTGCCCTAGGTCCTACACACAGCCTTGCCCTAGGTCCTACACACAGCCTTGCCCTAGGTCCTACACACACCCTTGCCCTAGATCCTACACACAGCCTTGCCCCTGGTCCTACACACAGCCTTGCCCGAGGTCCTACACACAGCCTTGCCCGAGGACCTACACACAGCCTTGCCCTAGGTCCTACACACAGCCTTGCCCTAGGTCCTACACACAGCCTTGCCCTAGGTCCTACACACAGCCTTGCCCTAGGTCCTACACACAGCCTTGCCCTAGGTCCTACACACAGCCTTGCCCTAGGTCCTACACACAGCCTTGCTCTAGGTCGTACACACAGCCTTGCCCTAGATCCTACACACAGCCTTGCCCTAGGTCCTACACACAGCCTTGCCCTAGGTCCTACACACAGCCTTGCTCTAGGTCGTACACACAGCCTTGCTCTAGGTCGTACACACAGCCTTGCCCTAGGTCCTACACACAGCCTTGCCCTAGGTCCTACACACAGCCTTGCCCGAGGTCCTACACACAGCCTTGCCCGAGGTCCTACACACAGCCTTGCCCTAGGTCCTACACACAGCCTTGCCCTAGGTCCTACACACAGCCTTGCCCTAGGTCCTACACACAGCCTTGCCCGAGGTCCTACACACAGCCTTGCTCTAGGTCCTACACACAGCCTTGCCCTAGATCCTACACACAGCCTTGCCCTAGGTCCTACACACAGCCTTGCCCTAGGTCCTACACACAGCCTTGCTCTAGGTCGTACACACAGCCTTGCCCTAGATCCTACACACAGCCTTGCCCTAGGTCCTACACACAGCCTTGCCCTAGATCCTACACACAGCCTTGCCCTAGGTCCTACACACAGCCTTGCTCTAGGTCGTACACACAGCCTTGCTCTAGGTCGTACACACAGCCTTGCCCTAGGTCCTACACACAGCCTTGCCCTAGGTCCTACACACAGCCTTGCCCGAGGTCCTACACACAGCCTTGCCCGAGGTCCTACACACAGCCTTGCTCTAGGTCCGACACACAGCCTTGCCCGAGGTCCTACACACAGCCTTGCCCGAGGTCCTACACACAGCCTTGCTCTAGGTCCTACACACAGCCTTGGCTTAGGTCCTACACGCAGCCTTGCCCGAGGTCCTACACACAGCCTTGCTCTAGGTCCTACACACAGTCTTGCCCTAGGTCCTACACACAGCCTTGCCCTAGGTCCTACACACAGCCTTGCCCGAGGTCCTACACACAGCCTTGCTCTAGGTCCTACACACAGCCTTGGCTTAGGTCCTACACGCAGCCTTGCCCGAGGTCCTACACACAGCCTTGCTCTAGGTCCTACACACAGCCTTGCCCTAGGTCCTACACACAGCCTTGCCCTAGGTCCTACACACAGCCTTGCCCGAGGTCCTACACACAGCCATGCCCTAGGTCCTACACACAGCCTTGCTCTAGGTCCTACACACAGCCTTGCCCGAGGTCCTACACACAGCCTTGCCCTAGATCCTACACACAGCCTTGCCCTAGGTCCTACACACAGCCTTGCCCGAGGTCCTACACACAGCCTTGCCCTAGGTCCTACACACAGCCTTGCCCGAGGTCCTACACACAGCCTTGCCCTAGGTCCTACACACAGCCTTGCCCTAGGTCCTACACACAGCCTTGCCCGAGGTCCTACACACAGCCTTGCTCTAGGTCCTACACACAGCCTTGCCCTAGGTCCTACACACAGCCTTGCCCTAGGTCCTACACACAGCCTTGCCCTAGGTCCTACACACAGCCTTGCCTTAGGTCCTACACACAGCCTTGCCCTAGGTCCTACACACAGCCATGCTCTAGGTCCTCCACAGCCATGCTCATAAAACTAAAGACCATCTTCGATTGTACCACCCGCCATGGAGAAGAACACGCATTTTGGACGAGGAGCTCACGCCCGCTACTTTGAGATGTCCGTCAGCACTCCGAGA
The DNA here is from genome assembly GCF_048934315.1 of Petromyzon marinus. Lineage (NCBI taxonomy): Eukaryota > Metazoa > Chordata > Hyperoartia > Petromyzontiformes > Petromyzontidae > Petromyzon > Petromyzon marinus. Next base: position 16,235,473 of record NC_133709.1, read on the forward strand.
TTTCTTGAGACGCTATTGCGGCTTTGCTCATTGGGAAACGGAAATCACGAGCAATACAACTCCTCTTCAGCAACACCTGAACTCATATGCGTGGTGAAGTATGGATAACCGACTCCCATCACTGTCACAGCATGAGCAGGGCCGTTAATGATCGTTACTGTCAATATGCCTAAGTCTGATCAGCTGAGTGAGTGTTGAGTCTGAAAATATCTACATGCGTTGGCAATTTAGCTTAGGTTGCTTGTATTGACCCAGGGGTCAAACGCTTATTGCACACACACACACACATTATTAAATCAGCTAAGTGTTGTTATTATGCACGTGCTGCGTTATCACCAAGGCGATTGACTACCCCCGGTGGAACTTGGGTTCGCGAAACGTTCCATCGCCAAATGCTCTTCCAAAAGCAACGTTTTTGCACACTCCAACCGCGAACTCCCGACACACGCACACCCACGCCTGCGACCATGGAAAAAGACGGCGCTTCCGGCGAATTCCAAAAGCGATCGCCGATTTAATCCCACTGTTGAAGGTGAGCTTTACGCGCCTCGATTAGTGATCACCGATGGAGCCAATCGTCTGGGCGCATGCCGCGTGCGTGCGTGCAAGATGAACTTCACCAAGCGAGGAGTCAACTGGCCAAATGTGGAATGGCTGTATGCACCTGCTGTGTTGACGCCCCAGAGCGGGCAGGCTAAAAGGGTACGAAGCTGCTCTGCCCGTGTGGCAGCGGGCACCAGTGGTGGAGCAGTCGCGACATTGTCAGCTCAGGGGTGCGCGGATATCGGTCAGGTGGGGCCCAAATCTTGTGATTTGACTCACACGGTCGCACCCAGCGGCTCTCGGATATCGCCGCTCCTCTCGCCCCCGTCACGGCGTTACGCTCACGGCCTCGAGCATTCAACGCTGTGGGGGCCGCTCCGCTTTAACTTTTAACGAGACACACAGCGCACCAGCTCGGCCCGCTCGCGTGAGGCAGGGTGGACTTCAGTGGTCGCAGGAACATACGAGGGTGTGCCTCAGCACACAACGCTGCTCGCCACGGAGAGAAAAACAAATAGATCGACAACACGATGCACAATCGCAGCGAGCGTTTGGCCCTGAACCGCCCGTGATGCAGCCGCGTCAGCCTGCACCAGGCTAGGTGCACGTGAAGGCCGTTTGGCACGAAGTCATCGGTCAGAGCCAAGGGCTGGGTGGGTGGGTGGGTGACCGTATCCGAACGGTCAAGCGAGCCCTACCACTTCGCAGTAGCACGGTTGGCTACGGCGTGAAGTTCAACGCAGAGCAAACGTCACCGCTCAATGTTCCCGCAAAATCATCTTCATCCGACCGCTGGCAATCCATACGTAGTTAATCGGGCACCAGGCGGAGGGGAATATTTTGGGCCCTGGCAGCAGCAACAGCAGAAGCGACGACAACAACAACGACGACAACAACAACGACAACAACAACGACGACAACAACATCGACAACAACGACGCTGCGTCACTGCGCGAGCCTCTCGCAGTGTGACGCAAGTCGGCCCGCATCAACTTAAATGTTGTCCGGCGAGGCGGCAAAAAGGCGTTGAGTCACCTTGGGCCACCGTAATGCGAGCGAGATCAAATAAAGGCACGGAGGTGGAGCAAGCAGACGGGGTGGCGGGCTGTAGGGCGGTGTTCTCGATGTGTGGTTGCCACCAAAATGGGTGCGTTGACCCGGCTTGTTGGGCCCCCCACTCCAGTGAGGAGAAGGCTCCCTGGGCCCCCCCCCCTGGATTAGGAGTATGCACTCGCTGTGCTGCCCATTGTTAAGAACGCACAAGACGAAGATGCCCCATGTAGCCTGAACAGACTGTTGGGGCAAGTGCTGTTAGCGAGTAGCGCCTATGAAGGCCGGCACGGCACACGAAGGGGTGGGTGGCCAGCACCACGCCCGGCCGCCTTTGTCTCCCCAGTGGTGACGATTACGCAGCACCAGGTACTTATTTGAGGCTGAGCCTACCTAGAGGAGGCACAGGACCGGATCGGATAGACGTCACAGATTGTGGCCGTGATCGAACTCGGGTAGGAAGGTTTGTAAAGCAGCGTGCTAACCACTACACTACCGCTCCCCATTACACATTAAACACACACACTAAACACACCACACTAAACACACCATACACACCATACACACTAAACACACACACTAAACACACCACACACACTAAACACACACACACCATACACACACACTAAACACACACACACACACTAAACACACCATACACACACACACTAAACAAACCATACACACACTAAACACACCATACACACACACTAAACACACCACACACATTAAACACACCACACACACACTAAACACACCACACACACTAAACACACACCATACACACACACTAAACACACACACACACTAAACACACCATACACACACACACTAAACACACCATACACACAATAAACACACCATACACACACACTAAACACACACACTAAACACACCATACACACACACACTAAACACACCACACACACTAAACACACACACACAAACTAAACACACCACACACACACTAAACACACCACACACACTAAACACACCACACACACACCAGACACACCATAAACACACCACACACACACTAAACACACCATACACACACACCCCACACACACACACCCCACACACCAAACACACCCCATCCACACACCAAACACACCACACACACTGAAAACACACCACACCCCACACACCTCACCCACACACCACACACACACACCCCACACCCCACACGCAACACACACACACCCCACACACCACACCACACACACACCACACACCCCACACACCCCACACACACACACCACACACACCACACACCACACACCCCACACACACACACCACACACCCCACACACACCACACACCCCACATACCCCCCACAGACCACACACACCATACACCCCAGACACACACCACACACACACCACACACCCGAAACTCCACACCCACACACCCCACACCCCACACCACACACTCACACCCCACACACCACACACTCCGCACACCCCACACACCCCACACACACCCCACACACACCCCACACATACCCGACACTCCACACCCACACACCCCACACACACACACCCCACACACCCCACACACACCCCACACACCCCACACACTCCACATACTCACACCACGCACACCCCACACCCCACACACCACATACCCCACACACACACCACATACCCCACACCACATACCCCATACACACCCCACACACCCCACACACACACCCCACACACCCCACACATACCCTACACTCCACACCCACACACCCCACACACCCCACACACACACACACCCCACACACCCCACACACACCACACACACCCCACACACACACCATATACCCCACACACACCACACACCCCACACACCCCACACCACACACACCCCACACACACCCGACACTCCACACCCACACACCCCACACACCCGACACTCCACACACTCACACCACGCACACCCCACACACACCACACACACCACAGTCACACCACGCACCCCACACACACACCACACCCCACACACACTCACACACACTCCCACACACACCCCCAGCCCACACACACACCTCACACCCCACACATCTCACACACACCCCACACACCCCACACACCCCAACACCACACACCCCACACTCACACACACCCCACACACCACACACCCCACACACCCCACTCACACTCACACCATACACAACACACACACCCCCACACACACCCCACACACACACAACACACCTCACACATCTCACACACACCCCACACACCACACACCCCAACACCCCACACACACTCACACACCCCCCACGCACCACACTCCCCACACGCACCCTACACACCACACACACACCCCACACACCCCGCACACACACCCCACGCACCACAGACCCCACACACACCGTGTGTCACTGTCCCGTGTGTCACTGTCCCGTCTGCCACCTGCCTTTCAGAGTGGCGGCGCGTTTGAGTCGGAGTCCGCTCCCGCGACGAGGTGACCGCGACGAGGGCGGATTCCGAGTGGGCATCCTCACCCTGCGCTCCTCCCTCCTCTCCCCTGCGTATCCCTCTCCTCCTCCTCCTCTTGCCGCTGTTTCTCCTCTCGATCTCCTCAGCCACTCCCTCCTCCTCCTCCTGCTGGTGCTCTTTCTCCTCTCGATCTCTCTCCTCCGCCACTCCCTCCCCCTGCCTCTCTCTCTCCTCCTCCTCCCTCTCTCTCCTCCTCCTGCTGCCGCTGTTTATCCTCTAAATCTCTCTCTCCTCCTCCTGCTGCTGCTTCTCCTCTCAATTTCTCTCCTCCTGCCTCTCTCTCCTCTCTCTCGCCTCCTCCTCCTCCCTCTCTCTCTCCTCCTCCTCCTGCCTCTCTCTCCTCTCTCTCGCCTCCTCCTCCCTCTCTCTCTCTCCTCTCTCTCGCCTCCTCCTCCCTCTCTCTCCTCTCTCTCGCCTCCTCCTCCCTCTCTCTCTCTCAGTGTCGTCCCAGTGACCCAGCCTCTCTCCCTGCCACGGGTGGCGATGTTGCGGGGAGGACGATGGCGATGTTGTTGTTATTGTTGTTGATGTTGTTGATGTTGTTGATGGTAATTGCCGTCCGCTCAGCCCCTACGATGGGTTGGCAACTCGCAATCCGCGCCCCTCTCCCTCGGACCCCTTCAAGGTCACCGCGGCTGAACCGCGGCAGCCGCGTTCAGGTCTTGGGCAAGAGCGAAAAATAAATAAAGGTGACGACAGAGAGTGTGTGTCAGTGTGTGTGTGTCAGTGTGTGTCAGTGTGTGTGTGTCAGTGTGTGTGTCAGTGTGTGTGTGTCAGTGTGTGTGTGTCAGTGTGTGTGTGTCTGTGTGTGTCAGTGTGTGTGTCAGTGTGTGTGTGTCAGTGTGTGTGTGTGTATGTCAGTGTGTGTGTGTCAGTGTGTGTCAGTGTGTGTGTGTGTCAGTGTGTGTGTGTCAGTGTGTGTGTCAGTGTCAGTGTGTGTGTGTCAGTGTGTCAGTGTGTGTCAGTGTGTGTGTGTCAGTGTGTGTGTGTCAGTGTGTGTGTGTCAGTGTGTGTGTCAGTGTGTGTGTGTCTGTGTGTGTGTGTCAGTGTGTGTATGTCAGTGTGGGGAGCGGTAGTGTAGCGGTTAGCGCTACGCTGCGCTACGAACCTGGCGACACGGGTTCGATTCCCGCTCACGGCCAACATCAGTGACGATTATCTTAACCGGTCCCGGGCCTCCCCTAGGTCGACTCAGCCTCAAATGAGTACCTGGTACAGTGTGTAAACATTGCCACTAGGGAGACAAAGGCGGTCGAGCGTGGTGCTGGCCACCCACCCCCTCGTGTACCGTTACCGGCCTTCATAGGTGCTCGCTAACAGCACTTGCCCCTACAGTCTGTTAAGGCTATATGGGGGATCTTTTTTGATCTTTGTATGTCAGTGTGTGTGTCAGTGTGTGTGTCAGTGTGTGTGTCAGTGTGTGTGTGTGTGTCAGTGTGTGTGTGTCAGTGCTGTGGGGGGAGGTCCAATTTTGATTGGCTCCTCCCCTCATGGCATGTGTCCACCACAGGCGCTAAACGGGGGCTCTGGACGGGTGCGAGGGGCTGGTAACCCCTCCACCTTCAATTAATTACCACTAAACCACGAGTTAAACTGAAATATGTAACTAATAAGCTTGTGCCGGAGGCCCCGTGGGCCCAGGCGTCTATGACGTCTCCTGGCCAAACTCCAATTGGCGGAGCCAGGAGATTGAATATCTACCCTCGGGGCTCCTCCAGAAACAACGAAAAGCCACTACGGGTGGCCACGTGGAATGTTCGAACGCTCACTGCGGAGGAGAGGCTGCCACTCCTCTGTCGGGAGCTGGACCAGTACCGCCTGGATCTATGTGGCATTCAGGAGGTCCGGTGGACCAGCTCTGGCTCCTGCCACCATGAGGGGTGGACAGTCCTCTACTCGGGGCAGCAGACTGCCAAACAACAGGGTGTGGCTCTTCTTTTGAACAAAAGAATGAAGGGGGCGTGGGAGCGTGGCGGTGAGGTGCGGGAAGCTGTAAGTCCCAGGCTACTTTGGGCTCGCCTTCCCATCAACCGGAGGCGAGGAATGGTGGTCGTGGTTAGTTATGCCTCCACCGAAGATGAACATCCGTGGAGGGATGCAGGCAAAGCCGATGAGTCAGATGCTTTCTATGACCTCCTGTCACAGGTGCTGGCTAAAGTGGCCCCTCGGGATCGAGTCATCATGTTGGGTGACTTCAATGCCCGAGTTGGTCATGATACTGGCACCTGGTCTGGAGTGATTGGAGGGCATGGGCCAGATCAGCTCAATAACAACGGTAGGAGGCTGCTCGATTTTTGTGCAGCCCATGGGCTTGTAATTACCAACACGCTGTTCCGGCATTGGCGCATCCACACAACATCATGGATGCATGCCGGGTCCAAGAAAGAACATCTGCTGGACTACATAGTGACGGACCAGCGGATGCGAGCCCATGTCCTTGACACCAGGACCTACCGTGGAGCTGATCTGCCCTCTGACCATCGACTAGTCATCTGTAAGATGCGCCTGCCATTCTTCCACTCCGGTGGTGGGTGTACACCCAGGACCCCATTCCAACCTAAAGTGGCCTGGTCTCAGTTATCTGATGAAAGATGCAAGCGAGAATTTCATCATCGCTTGCGTCTGGGATTGGCATCATCCCCGACTCCTCCTGATGTCGAGGGTAAATGGGCGAGGTTTAGGACTGTGACTCATGCAGCTGCAATGGCTGCTTTGGGTACGCGGTCCAGACCTCCCCAGAGACCCTGGCTGACAGAGGAGGTGTTCAGGATGGTTGAGAAAAAGCGACAGGCCCACTGTCATCGACTACAGAATCCCACGTCAGAGAATGAGGAGGCTTACTGCAGCCTTCGCTCGGAGGTTGGGAGAGCCGTGAGGCGCTGCAAGGATGGATGGTGGTCGCGGGTTGCTGAGGAGATGGAGTCTGCCTCAGTGGCCCGTGATCACAAATCTCTATTTAACTCCATCAAAAAAGTAACCTGCAGCGCCACACCTATTACCATCATTAGGGGAAAAAACGGTGATCCAATCTCCGACCCCCAGGAACAGGTTTGCAGATTTGCTGAGCATTTCTGTGAGGTCCTGGGGGAGGGAAAATCCCTCAGCCAAGAAAACATCGTGGCACAAAGTGAGGATGACCTTGCTGAGGCTGCGGTGCCTCAAATATTGGAAGAAGCCACCCCCTGTGAGTGGCTGGCTGAGGTGCCATCTGTTGAGGAAGTACTGAAGGCGATCCGGAGTCTGAGACCAGGAAAGGCAGCGGGCAGAGATGATCTCCCAAGCGAAATGCTGAGGGAGGGTGGCGTTTGTGCACAGACTGCCCTATATGACATCATAACAACAGTCTGGACCACTGGACGGGTTCCACAGGATTGGAAGGATGCCCTGGTGGTCCCCCTTTTTAAGAAGGGGGACCGCACAGACTGTAACAACTACAGGGGCGTCTCACTCCTCAGTGTGCCGGGAAAGGTCCTGGCAAGGATTATTCAACATCGCCTTGCCAGGCACACTGAGGAGAGGCTTGCGGAGCCCCAATGCGGTTTCAGGAAAGGGCGGTCCTGCACAGATGCCATATTTTCTGTCCGTCTGCTACAGCAGAGGTGTAGGGAATTCCAACAAGACCTACATCTCTGCTTTATTGACCTGGTCAAGGCCTATGATACCATCAGTAGGCCTGGGCTCTGGGTTGTTCTTCGTGCTTTTGGAGTACCTGACCCTCTGCTCACGATCATTAAGGACCTTCATGATGGTGAGCGGGCCCGAGTAAAAGTACGTGGCCGGGAGTCAGAGCCATTCCCTGTACACCTTGGGGTGCGACAGGGATGTCCTCTGGCTCCCACATTATTTAACATCTATTTTGACCACGTAGTTCGTGAAGCCTTCAATAGCTGTACCGGGGGAATCTCCATATGGTACAGATATAATGGGAGGCTGATCGATGCCCGGGTGCCGTCAAGGGATGGCTCCCTATTGCTCAACCACGTTATGTATGCTGATGATTTGGTAATAGCTGCTCATTCAGAGAAGGAGTTGGAGACGCTGCTGCTGAGACTGGAGCGTGCCACTAAGAGGTGGGGCCTTACCATCAGCCCCACCAAAACTAAGCACCTGCCTGGGTATTTTGTGCCATCGGACACTCCATCCCCACAACTCCCAATCGGTGATGGTGCAGGTGTGGAGAGAGTGGAGAGTTTCCCATACCTGGGCAGTGTGATCATGGCTGGCTCCAGTTTAACAGCAGAGGTCTCACTCCGAATCAGTCGAGTGGCAATATGTTTTCATCGGTTGCGTAACGCTGTGTGGAACCTACCTGGTCTGTCGCTCCACACTAAGCTTCAGGTCTTCTCGGCCACGGTCATGCCCTCCCTTCTCTACGCTTGCGAAAAGTGGACCCCCCTAATGGAGCATCTTCGCCGGTTAGAAACATTTGGGTTGGCCTGCCTACGATCCATCCTGGGTTTAACCAGACTGGATTGTGTGAGGAGCTCACAAATCCTTGAAAGAACTGGGCAAGGTCCCATCGGTGAGCTCCTCCGGCGGGGAAGGCTGCGATGGCTGGGTCATGTAGCCCGCATGCCCAGCCACCGCATGCCGAAACAGCTTTTGTTCGGCCGGATAGAGGGGGCTAAGCGGGCGCGGCACGGGCTAGAGAAGAGATGGAGTGATGTGGTACAGGAGGACGTGGAGCTGAGTGGACTTGCCGATGACTGGTACCAGCGGTGTAAAGATCGGCCTCTGTGGAGGAGGCTCGTGAAGGGCGCTACTGGGCAGTTGGAGGTAGTCGCCCTCCAACAACAACGGAGGGCGGAGGAGCGACGCTCAGAACAACGAGCAGAGCGCCGGGTGGCTAAAGCACAGCAGGTTGGCACAGTAGGGGGCACAGGTGGTGCATCAGCCAGTCATCTCAGTCAGTCGACCCGTGGCACCTGGGTCTGCCCCGTGACCTCCTGCAAGCGGGCGTTCGACACTTCACGTGGCCTCAGGGTGCACATAGCCTGGCACAAGCGTCGTGGTGACGTCACCGCCACTTACTGGCGAATGGCGGTTGTTGTTGTGTGTCAGTGTGTGTCAGTGTGTGTGTCAGTGTGTGTGTGTCAGTGTGTGTGTGTCAGTGTGTGTGTCAGTGTGTCAGTGTGTGTGTGTCAGTGTGTGTGTGTGTCAGTGTGTCAGTGTGTGTGTGTCAGTGTGTGTGTGTCAGTGTGTGTCAGTGTGTGTGTGTCAGTGTGTGTGTGTGTCAGTGCGTGTGTGTGTCAGTGTGTGTGTGTCAGTGTGTGTGTCAGTGTGTGTGTGTCAGTGTGTGTGTCAGTGTGTGTGTCAGTGTGTCAGTGTGTGTGTCAGTGTGTGTGTCAGTGTGTGTGTGTGTCAGTGTGTGTGTCAGTGTGTGTGTGTCAGTGTGTGTGTGTGCTCAGTGCGCAGCCGCCCGTGCCCTCCCAGCTACCTCCTCCTCTCCACTACCCCTCCTCCCAGCTACCTCCTCACTCAGCCCAGCCCACAGATGCGCACGGGACGAGGAGACTTTTACGCCTCCCCAGGGCACCGCGCATCCCGACGCAGCGGCGGTGGTTGCGGCGGTGGTGGTGGCTGTGGTGGTGGTGGCTGTGGTGGTGGTGGCTGTGGTGGTGATGGGCTGTGGTGGTGGTGATGGCTGTGGTGGTGGTGGCTGTGGTGGTGGTGGCTGTGGTGGTGGTGATGGGCTGTGGTGATGGCCTGTGATGGTGGCTGTGGTGGTGGTGATGGGCTGTGGTGATGGCCTGTGATGGTGGCTGTGGTGGTGGTGATGGGCTGTGGTGGTGGTGGCTGTGGTGGTGGTGGCTGTGGTGGTGATGGCTGTGGTGGTGGTGGCTGTGGCGGTGGTGGTGATGGCTGTGGTGGTGGTGGTGGCTGTGGCGGTGGCTGTGGTGGTGGTGATGGCTGTGGTGGCTGTGGTGGTGGTGGTGGCTGTGGCGGTGGTGGTTATGGCTGTGGTGGTGGTGGCTGTGGCGGTGGTGATGGCTGTGGTGGTGGTGGCTGTGGTGGTAGTGGCTGTGGCTGTGGTGGTGGTGGCTGTGGTGGTGGTGACTGTGGTGGCGGTGGTAGCTGTGGCTGTGGTGGTGACTGTGGTGGTGGTGGCTGTGGTGGTGATGGCTGTGGTGGTGGTGGCTGTGGTGGCTGTGATGGTGATGGCTGTGGTGGTGGTGGCTGTGGTGGTGGTGACTGTGGTGGCTGTGGTGGTGGTGGCTGTGGTGGTGACTGTGGTGGTGGTGGCTGTGGCTGTGGTGGTGACTGTGGTGGTGGTGGCTGTGGTAGTGATGGCTGTGGTGGTGGCTGTGGTGGTGGCTGTGGTGATGGCTGTGGTGGTGGTGACTGTGGTGGCTGTGGTGGTGACTGTGGTGGTGGCTGTGGTGGTGGTGACTGTGGTGGTGGCTTTGGGGTTGGCGGCACGCGCGGGAGAGTCCCCGCCACGCTCCCCACAGATTACACGGCGCCTAATCATTCTTACTCAGAGCCCCTGGGGCAGCGAGCGTCTCGTTGTCCTCTTCATCCTCATCCCTCCCTCCTCCCTCTCCTCTTCCTCGGCAGCCAACAATGAATCGCGTGAAACAAACCCCGTAATGGATTCCGTCTCACGCCTTCAACTTTAACACTCGCGCGATACGACGGCAGCTCGCGCGGGGGGAGGGGGGCTCCAGTTGCTCGCGGGGGGGAGGGGGGGTCTGCTTGCTCGCGGGGGGCTCCAGTTGCTCGCGAGGGGAGGGGGGGGCCAAAGCAACGGGCCACGCTCCACGACGCCGATTTACGACAATTCGCCCGCCCTGGTAACGGCGCCGCCGCCGCAGAGCGCCGCTCGCTCCCTCGCTCGCTCCCTGCCGCCGCCGTCGTTGCGAGCGATCGGACGCGGCGGCGTTCGACGGACCGCACGCACGGGATGGGAGGGAGGGAGGATGGGAGGGGGGGATGGATGGGAGGGGGGAGGGAGGGATGGGGGGGATGGGAGGGGTGGGAGGGGGGGGATGGGAGGGAGGGGGATGGGAGGGAGGGGGGGATGGGAGGGAGGGGATCGTTTTTACCTGCGGCGCGTCTCGGAACGTCCCGCGAAACGCAGCGGAGAGAGAAGTCAGACAGGGAGAGAGAAGTGAGACACGGAGAGAGGACTCAGACACGGAGAGAGGACTCAGACACGGAGAGAGAAGTCAGACACGGAGAGAGGACTCAGACACGGAGAGAGAAGTGAGACACGGAGAGAGGACTCAGACAGGGAGAGAGAAGTCAGACAGGGAGAGAGGACTCAGACAGGGAGAGAGAAGTCAGACACGGAGAGAGAAGTCAGACACGGAGAGAGGACTCAGACACGGAGAGAGAAGTCAGACACGGAGAGAGAAGTCAGACACGGAGAGAGGACTCAGACACGGAGAGAGAAGTCAGACACGGAGAGAGAAGTCAGACACGGAGAGAGAAGTCAGACACGGAGAGAGAAGTCAGACACTGAGAGAGAAGTCAGACACGGAGAGAGAAGTCAGACACGGAGAGAGAAGTGAGACACGGAGAGAGGACTCAGACACGGAGAGAGGACTCAGACACGGAGAGAGAAGTCAGACACTGAGAGAGAAGTCAGACACGGAGAGAGAAGTCAGACACGGAGAGAGGACTCAGACACGGAGAGAGGACTCAGACACGGAGAGAGAAGTCAGACACGGAGAGAGAAGTCAGACACGGAGAGAGGACTCAGACACGGAGAGAGAAGTCAGACACGGAGAGAGGACTCAGACAGGGAGAGAGAAGTCAGACACGGAGAGAGAAGTCAGACAGGGAGAGAGAAGTCAGACAGGGAGAGAGGACTCAGACAGGGAGAGAGAACTCAGACACGGAGAGAGATTTCAGACACGGAGAGAGAAGTCAGACAGGGAGAGAGAAGTCAGACACGGAGAGAGGACTCAGACACGGAGAGAGGACTCAGACACGGAGAGAGGACTCAGACACGGAGAGAGGACTCAGACACGGAGAGAGAAGTGAGACACGGAGAGAGAAGTCAGACAGGGAGAGAGAAGTCAGACACGGAGAGAGAAGTCAGACACGGAGAGAGAAGTCAGACACGGAGAGAGGACTCAGACACGGAGAGAGAACTCAGACAGGGAGAGAGAAGTCAGACACGGAGAGAGAAGTCAGACACGGAGAGAGGACTCAGACAGGGAGAGAGAAGTCAGACACGGAGAGAGAAGTCAGACACGGAGAGAGAAGTCAGACACGGAGAGAGGACTCAGACAGGGAGAGAGAAGTCAGACACGGAGAGAGAAGTCAGACACGGAGAGAGAAGTCAGACACGGAGAGAGGACTCAGACACGGAGAGAGGACTCAGACACGGAGAGAGGACTCAGACACGGAGAGAGAAGTCAGACACGGAGAGAGGACTCAGACACGGAGAGAGAAGTCAGACACGGAGAGAGAAGTCAGACAGGGAGAGAGAAGTCAGACACGGAGAGAGAAGTCAGACACGGAGAGAGAAGTCAGACACGGAGAGAGGACTCAGACACGGAGAGAGAACTCAGACAGGGAGAGAGAAGTCAGACACGGAGAGAGAAGTCAGACACGGAGAGAGGACTCAGACAGGGAGAGAGAAGTCAGACACGGAGAGAGGACTCAGACAGGGAGAGAGAAGTCAGACACGGAGAGAGAAGTCAGACACGGAGAGAGGACTCAGACAGGGAGAGAGAAGTCAGACACGGAGAGAGAAGTCAGACACGGAGAGAGAAGTCAGACACGGAGAGAGGACTCAGACACGGAGAGAGGACTCAGACACGGAGAGAGGACTCAGACACGGAGAGAGGACTCAGACACGGAGAGAGAAGTCAGACACGGAGAGAGGACTCAGACACGGAGAGAGAAGTCAGACACGGAGAGAGAAGTCAGACACGGAGAGAGGACTCAGACACGGAGAGAGAAGTCAGACACGGAGAGAGAAGTGAGACACGGAGAGAGAAGTCAGACACGGAGAGAGAAGTCAGACAGGGAGAGAGAAGTCAGACACGGAGAGAGAAGTCAGACACGGAGAGAGGACTCAGACACGGAGAGAGAAGTCAGACACGGAGAGAGGACTCAGACACGGAGAGAGGACTCAGACACGGAGAGAGAAGTCAGACACGGAGAGAGGACTCAGACACGGAGAGAGAAGTCAGACACGGAGAGAGAAGTCAGACACGGAGAGAGAAGTCAGACACGGAGAGAGAAGTCAGACACGGAGAGAGAAGTCAGACACGGAGAGAGAAGTCAGACACGGAGAGAGGACTCAGACACGGAGAGAGAAGTCAGACACGGAGAGAGAAGTCAGACACGGAGAGAGAAGTCAGACACGGAGAGAGAAGTCAGACACGGAGAGAGAAGTCAGACACGGAGAGAGAAGTGAGACACGGAGAGAGGACTCAGACACGGAGAGAGGACTCAGACACGGAGAGAGAAGTCAGACACTGAGAGAGAAGTCAGACACGGAGAGAGAAGTCAGACACGGAGAGAGGACTCAGACACGGAGAGAGGACTCAGACACGGAGAGAGAAGTCAGACACGGAGAGAGAAGTCAGACACGGAGAGAGGACTCAGACACGGAGAGAGAAGTCAGACACGGAGAGAGGACTCAGACACGGAGAGAGAAGTCAGACAGGGAGAGAGAAGTCAGACACGGAGAGAGAAGTCAGACAGGGAGAGAGAAGTCAGACAGGGAGAGAGGACTCAGACAGGGAGAGAGAACTCAGACACGGAGAGAGAAGTCAGACACGGAGAGAGAAGTCAGACAGGGAGAGAGAAGTCAGACACGGAGAGAGGACTCAGACACGGAGAGAGGACTCAGGCACGGAGAGAGAAGTCAGACACGGAGAGAGAAGTCAGACAGGGAGAGAGAAGTCAGACACGGAGAGAGAAGTCAGACAGGGAGAGAGAAGTCAGACACGGAGAGAGGACTCAGACACGGAGAGAGGACTCAGACACGGAGAGAGAAGTCAGACACAGAGAGAGAAGTCAGGCACGGAGAGAGAAGTCAGACAGGGAGAGAGAAGTCAGACACGGAGAGAGAAGTCAGACACGGAGAGAGGACTCAGACACGGAGAGAGGACTCAGACACGGAGAGAGAAGTCAGACACGGAGAGAGAAGTCAGACAGGGAGAGAGAAGTCAGACACGGAGAGAGAAGTCAGACACGGAGAGAGGACTCAGACACGGAGAGAGAACTCAGACAGGGAGAGAGAAGTCAGACACGGAGAGAGAAGTCAGACACGGAGAGAGGACTCAGACAGGGAGAGAGAAGTCAGACACGGAGAGAGGACTCAGACAGGGAGAGAGAAGTCAGACACGGAGAGAGAAGTCAGACACGGAGAGAGGACTCAGACAGGGAGAGAGAAGTCAGACACGGAGAGAGAAGTCAGACACGGAGAGAGAAGTCAGACACGGAGAGAGGACTCAGACACGGAGAGAGGACTCAGACACGGAGAGAGGACTCAGACACGGAGAGAGGACTCAGACACGGAGAGAGAAGTCAGACACGGAGAGAGGACTCAGACACGGAGAGAGAAGTCAGACACGGAGAGAGAAGTCAGACACGGAGAGAGGACTCAGACACGGAGAGAGAAGTCAGACACGGAGAGAGAAGTGAGACACGGAGAGAGAAGTCAGACACGGAGAGAGGACTCAGACAGGGAGAGAGAAGTCAGACACGGAGAGAGGACTCAGACAGGGAGAGAGAAGTCAGACACGGAGAGAGAAGTCAGACACGGAGAGAGAAGTCAGACAGGGAGAGAGAAGTCAGACACGGAGAGAGAAGTCAGACACGGAGAGAGGACTCAGACACGGAGAGAGAAGTCAGACACGGAGAGAGGACTCAGACACGGAGAGAGGACTCAGACACGGAGAGAGAAGTCAGACACGGAGAGAGGACTCAGACACGGAGAGAGAAGTCAGACACGGAGAGAGGACTCAGACACGGAGAGAGAACTCAGACAGGGAGAGAGAAGTTAGACACGGAGAGAGGATTCAGACACGGAGAGAGAACTCAGACAGGGAGAGAGAAGTCAGACACGGAGAGAGAAGTCAGACACGGAGAGAGGACTCAGACAGGGAGAGAGAAGTCAGACACGGAGAGAGGACTCAGACAGGGAGAGAGAAGTCAGACACGGAGAGAGAAGTCAGACACGGAGAGAGGACTCAGACACGGAGAGAGGACTCAGACACGGAGAGAGAAGTCAGACACGGAGAGAGAAGTCAGACACGGAGAGAGAAGTCAGACACGGAGAGAGGACTCAGACACGGAGAGAGAAGTCAGACACGGAGAGAGAAGTCAGACACGGAGAGAGGACTCAGACACGGAGAGAGAAGTCAGACACGGAGAGAGAAGTCAGACACGGAGAGAGAAGTCAGACACGGAGAGAGGACTCAGACACGGAGAGAGGACTCAGACACGGAGAGAGAAGTCAGACACGGAGAGAGAAGTCAGACACGGAGAGAGAAGTCAGACACGGAGAGAGAAGTCAGACACGGAGAGAGGACTCAGACACAGAGAGAGGACTCAGACACGGAGAGAGGACTCAGACACGGAGAGAGAAGTCAGACACGGAGAGAGAAGTCAGACACGGAGAGAGAAGTCAGACACGGAGAGAGGACTCAGACACGGAGAGAGAAGTCAGACACGGAGAGAGAAGTCAGACACGGAGAGAGAAGTCAGACACGGAGAGAGGACTCAGACACAGAGAGAGGCCTCAGACACGGAGAGAGGACTCAGACACGGAGAGAGAAGTCAGACACGGAGAGAGGACTCAGACACGGAGAGAGAAGTCAGACACAGAGAGAGAAGTCAGACACGGAGAGAGAAGTCAGACACGGAGAGAGGACTCAGACACGGAGAGAGAAGTCAGACACGGAGAGAGGACTCAGACACGGAGAGAGAAGTGAGACACGGAGAGAGGACTCAGACACGGAGAGAGAAGTCAGACACGGAGAGAGAAGTGAGACACGGAGAGAGGACTCAGACACGGAGAGAGAAGTCAGACACGGAGAGAGAAGTCAGACACGGAGAGAGAAGTCAGACACGGAGAGAGGACTCAGACACGGAGAGAGAAGTCAGACACGGAGAGAGAAGTCAGACACGGAGAGAGGACTCAGACACGGAGAGAGGACTCAGACACGGAGAGAGAACTCAGACACGGAGAGAGAAGTCAGACACGGAGAGAGGACTCAGACAGGGAGAGAGGACTCAGACACGGAGAGAGGACTCAGACACGGAGAGAGGACTCAGACACGGAGAGAGGACTCAGACACGGAGAGAGAAGTCAGACACGGAGAGAGGACTCAGACACGGAGAGAGGACTCAGACACGGAGAGAGAAGTCAGACACGGAGAGAGAAGTCAGACACGGAGAGAGGACTCAGACAGGGAGAGAGAAGTCAGACACGGAGAGAGAAGTCAGACACGGAGAGAGAAGTCAGACACGGATAGAGAAGTTAGACACGTGGAGAGGACTCAGACAGGGAGAGAGGACTCAGACAGGGAGAGAGGACTCAGACACGGAGAGAGGACTCAGACACGGAGAGAGAAGTCAGACACGGAGAGAGAAGTCAGACACGGAGAGAGAAGTCAGACACGGAGAGAGGACTCAGACACGGAGAGAGAAGTCAGACACGGAGAGAGGACTCAGACACGGAGAGAGAAGTCAGACACGGAGAGAGGACTCAGACACGGAGAGAGAAGTCAGACACGGAGAGAGAAGTCAGACACGGAGAGAGGACTCAGACATGGAGAGAGGACTCAGACATGGAGAGAGAAGTCAGACACGGAGAGAGGACTCAGACAGGGAGAGAGAAGTCAGACACGGAGAGAGAAGTCAGACACGGAGAGAGAAGTCAGACAGGGAGAGAGAAGTCAGACACGGAGAGAGGACTCAGACACGGAGAGAGAAGTCAGACACGGAGAGAGGACTCAGACACGGAGAGAGAAGTCAGACACGGAGAGAGAAGTCAGACACGGAGAGAGAAGTCAGACACGGAGAGAGGACTCAGACACGGAGAGAGAAGTCAGACAGGGAGAGAGAAGTCAGACACGGAGAGAGAAGTCAGACACGGAGAGAGGACTCAGACACGGAGAGAGAAGTCAGACACGGAGAGAGGACTCAGACACGGAGAGAGAAGTCAGACACGGAGAGAGGACTCAGACAGGGAGAGAGGACTCAGACACGGAGAGAGGACTCAGACACGGAGAGAGGACTCAGACACGGAGAGAGGACTCAGACACGGAGAGAGAAGTCAGACAGGGAGAGAGGACTCAGACACGGAGAGAGAAGTCAGACACGGAGAGAGGACTCAGACAAGGAGAGAGAAGTCAGACACGGAGAGAGGACTCAGACACGGAGAGAGGACTCAGACACGGAGAGAGAAGTCAGACACGGAGAGAGGACTCAGACACGGAGAGAGAAGTCAGACACGGAGAGAGAAGTCAGACACGGAGAGAGAAGTCAGACACAGAGAGAGAAGTCAGACACGGAGAGAGGACTCAGACACGAAGAGAGAAGTCAGACACGGAGAGAGAAGTCAGACACGGAGAGAGAAGTCAGACACGGAGAGAGGACTCAGACAAGGAGAGAGAAGTCAGACAGGGAGAGAGGACTCAGACACGGAGAGAGGACTCAGACACGGAGAGAGAAGTCAGACACGGAGAGAGGACTCAGACACGGAGAGAGAAGTCAGACACGGAGAGAGAAGTCAGACACGGAGAGAGAAGTCAGACACAGAGAGAGAAGTCAGACACGGAGAGAGGACTCAGACACGAAGAGAGAAGTCAGACACGGAGAGAGAAGTCAGACACGGAGAGAGAAGTCAGACACGGAGAGAGGACTCAGACACGGAGAGAGGACTCAGACACGGAGAGAGAAGTCAGACACGGAGAGAGGACTCAGACACGGAGAGAGAAGTCAGACACGGAGAGAGAAGTCAGACACGGAGATAGGACTCAGACACGGAGAGAGAAGTCAGACACGGAGAGAGAAGTCAGACACGGAGAGAGGACTCAGACACGGAGAGAGGACTCAGACACGGAGAGAGAAGTCAGACACGGAGAGAGGACTCAGACACGGAGAGAGAAGTCAGACACGGAGAGAGAACTCAGACACGGAGAGAGAAGTCAGACACGGAGAGAGGACTCAGACACGGAGAGAGAAGTCAGACACGGAGAGAGAAGTCAGACACGGAGAGAGGACTCAGACACGGAGAGAGAAGTCAGACACGGAGAGAGGACTCAGACACGGAGAGAGAAGTCAGACAGGGAGAGAGAAGTCAGACACGGAGAGAGGACTCAGACACGGAGAGAGAAGTCAGACACGGAGAGAGAAGTCAGACACGGAGAGAGAAGTCAGACACGGAGAGAGAAGTCAGACACGGAGAGAGAAGTCAGACACGGAGAGAGGACTCAGACACGGAGAGAGGACTCAGACACGGAGAGAGAAGTCAGACACGGAGAGAGGACTCAGACACGGAGAGAGGACTCAGACATGGAGAGAGAAGTCAGACACGGAGAGAGGACTCAGACAGGGAGAGAGAAGTCAGACAGGGAGAGAGAAGTCAGACACGGAGAGAGGACTCAGACACGGAGAGAGAAGTCAGACAGGGAGAGAGAAGTCAGACACGGAGAGAGGACTCAGACACGGAGAGAGGACTCAGACAGGGAGAGAGAAGTCAGACAGGGAGAGAGAAGTCAGACACGGAGAGAGGACTCAGACACGGAGAGAGAAGTCAGACAGGGAGAGAGGACTCAGACACAGAGAGAGGCCTCAGACACGGAGAGAGGACTCAGACACGGAGAGAGAAGTCAGACACGGAGAGAGGACTCAGACACGGAGAGAGAAGTCAGACACAGAGAGAGAAGTCAGACACGGAGAGAGAAGTCAGACACGGAGAGAGGACTCAGACACGGAGAGAGAAGTCAGACACGGAGAGAGAAGTCAGACAGGGAGAGAGAAGTCAGACACGGAGAGAGAAGTCAGAGACGGAGAGAGAAGTCAGACACGGAGAGAGAAGTCAGACACGGAGAGAGAAGTCAGACACGGAGAGAGGACTCAGACAGGGAGAGAGGACTCAGACAGGGAGAGAGAAGTCAGACACAGAGAGAGGACTCAGACACGGAGAGAGAAGTCAGACACGGAGAGAGAAGTCAGACAGGGAGAGAGAAGTCAGACACGGAGAGAGGACTCAGACACGGAGAGAGAAGTCAGACAGGGAGAGAGAAGTCAGACACGGTTCTCTCTCCCCTCGCGCCTCCACTGCTGGTGGGCGCGAGAGCCGGGCTATGTGAGCGATCGCCCTTCACCTCCCTTCTCTCCCTGCCCTTCCTTGCTGCCCCTGCCCATCTCTAGTATCCCTGCCCTTCTCTCTTCTCTCCCTGGCCTTGGCTACTCTTCCCTGCTCTCCCTGCCCTTCCCTTCCCTTCTCTCCCTGCCCTTCGTCCCCCCCCCCCCCTGCTCTCTCGCCCGATTCCCCCTCTCTCTGAAATGATTGCCACGGAGCGCTCCGGCGGATGGCGGCGGCTGCTTTGGCCACCGAGCGCGATATTGATGACCCTGCCGATGTTTTTTTTATAGAACAGCACATGCGCACACAGCCCACACACACACACAGCCCGCATACACACAGCCAACATACACACAGCCCACGCACACACAGCCAACATACACACAGCCAACATACACACAGCCAACATACACACACAGCCCACACACACAGCCCACACACACACAGCCAACATACACACACAGCCAACATACACACACAGCCAACACACACACACAGTCAACATACACAGACAGCCCACATACACATAGCCCACATACAAACACAGCCCACATACACACAACAACAACAACAACCGCCATTCGCCACTAAGTGGCGGTGACGTCACCACGACGCTTGTGCCAGGCTATGTGCACCCTGAGGCCACGTGAAGTGTCGAACGCCCGCTGGCAGGAGGTCACGGGGCAGACCCAGGTGCCACGGGTCGACTGACTGAGATGACTGGCTGATGCACCACCTGATGCACCACATACACACAGCCCACATACACACACATACACAGCCAACACGTATACAAAACCCACATGTACACAGACAATACGCATACACACACACAGCCCACATACACAATATCAATCACCCGGTGCCTGTGCCAGGCTAGGTGCACTTTGAGGCTGCCACGTGAAGTGTCGAAGGCTCGCTGCTGACAGGAGGAGGTCTCGGGACAGACCCAGCAGGTGCCACGGGTTGGCTGACTGAGATGACCACTGGTAGATGCACCACCACCAGCTGTACCAACTTGCTCGATTTTATATGCCCGGCGCTCCGCTCGTTGTTGTGAGCGTCGCTCCTCCGCCCTCCGTTGTTGTTGGAGGGCGACTACCTCCAACTGCCCAGTAGCGTCCTTCACGAGCCTCCTCCACAGAGGCCGATCTTGACACCGCTGGTACTGGTCATCGGCAAGTCCACTCAGCTCCATATCCTCCTGTACCACATCACTCCATCTCTTCTCCAGCCCGTGCCGCGCCCGTTTAGCACCCCCTCTGGCCTATTGATGGTATCATAGGCCGTGACCAGGTCAATAAAGCAGAGATGTAGGTCCTGCTGCACCTTCGCTACATATCTGCTGGCCTGAAACCACGTTGGTGCTCCGCAAGCCTCTCCCCAGCGTGCCTGGCAAGGCGATGTTGAATCATCCTTGCCGGGACCTTTCCCGGCACACAACTTAGGAGGGGAATGCGAGCTACTCGCTCCAACTGCTAAGCCGCGTGGCTGCCACTCAACAACAGCAACAGCACCAACAGCAGCAGCTACAAGCAGCACTTGCAGCACCAACAGCAGCACCAGCAGCACCAATAACACCACCAAGAAGCAGCAACAAACAGCACCAACAACACCACCAACAGCACCAACAACACCACCAACAACACCACCAACAACACCACCAACAGCACCAACAACACCAACAGCAGCACCAACAACAGCACCAACAACAGCACCAACAACAGCACTAGCAGCACCAACAACAGCACCAACAACACCACCAACAGCACCAACAACACCACTAGCAGCACCAACAACAGCAGCACCAACAACACCACCAACAACACCACCAACAGCACCAACAACACCACTAGCAGCACCAACAACAGCACCAACAACAGCACCAACAACAGCACCAACAACAGCACCAACAACACCACTAGCAGCACCAACAACAGCACCAACAACACCACCAACAGCACCAACAACACCACCAGCAGCACCAACAACAGCACCAACAACACCACCAACAGCACCATCAACACCACTAGCAGCACCAACAACAGCACCACCAACACCACTAGCAGCACCAACAACACCAACAACAGCACCAACAACAGCACCAACAGCACCACCAACAGCACCACCAACACCACTAGCAGCACCAACAACAGCACCAACAATAGCACCAACAAACAGCACGCGTGCAGGTTTGAGGCCGGGCTCGCCCACACGGCCGCACGCGCTTCGCACGGGGTGATGCGGGGCCACCGCCCGTTCGAGATGACGCACCCAGCACACACACACACACGTGTGTCCGTGTGTGTGACACACACACACAGACACACGTGTGTGTCTGTGTGTGTGTGAACACCTCACAAGGAGCACACGTGTGTCTGTGTATGTGTGTCACACACGTGTGTCTGTGTGTGTGAACACCTCCCAAGGAGCACACGTGTGTCTGTGTGTGTGTGTCACACACGTGTGTCTGTGTATGTGAACACCTCCCAAGGAGCACACGTGTGTCTGTGTGTGTGCACGCGTCTGGGGGAGCGGTGGTGTAGCGGTTAGCGCTACGCTGCGCTACGCCCCAAGCGGACCCGAGTTCCATTCCCGCTCACGACCAACAGCGGTGACCATTATCTGAACCGGTCCTGGGTCTCCCCTAGGTCGACTCAGCCTCAAATGAGTACCTGGTGCGGTGTGTAAACATCGCCGCTGGGGAGCCACCATGATGATGATGAGAGAGAGACACCGCAAATTCCAAATATACAGCAGGTGTTAAGGTTAGGATCGAACCCACGACCTCCTGCATACCAGGCGAAGTAGTTAACATCTCCTAGCCACCGTGATGATGATGAGAGAGAGACACCGCAAATTCCAAATATACAGCAGATGTCAGAGTTGGGATCGAACCCACGACCTACTGCATACCAGGCGAGTTAGTTAACATCTCCTAGCCGTCCCTGGTGAGGTGTTAACTCAAGTAGCTTAAGTGCGTGGGAGGGGAGGTGAAGGGGGGGGGGAGCAGAGGTGGTGGGGCAGTCGTCATCTGTAACACTCAGTAGCCGAGCTGTCCAGCGGCGACTGCCCCTTGCAACGGACCCACTCGGCACAGAGTGTCTCAATTCTCATCACAGCCACCCGACAAGTCAATTGTGCAATTACCAAAGTGCCCGAGTCCTCTCGAAAGTGGATGGTGAAGACCCCGTGACATCATCATTATCTGTCTGAGGATGACGTCACCGTGTCCTTACAGTCACAGTGCAAATCCCTGCGTTGAACACGACCCACGGTCAATTGCGCTCCGCTAGAGCGGTGGCGCAGTGGTTAGCGCACTGCGCGATGAACACGACGACCTGAGTTTGATTCCCGGCCAGGGCTAACGACACCCGAACCGGTCCTGGCACCGCTTCATCAACCCGGACTGACCGGCGTGGTGAAGTATGGTTAAGAACAACCTCCACAACCGGCACGTTGTGGGCTGGGCGTCCATTCATCATCATCATCAAAACAAAATTGAACATAGGTCTGTGCGACTATGGTTGCACAGGTTTTATTTTGAAAGCACGTTGAACTTCTTCCGCACCGTACGTCACCAGCCGTGCTGATCGTAGGTGCGGATTTGTTTTCTCTCTCTCTAAACGCGCAGGAAGAGTTCATTCATCTCAACGGATATATATGTTAATTAGTTTGACGGAGGAGCATCGGCAAATGGTGCCCAGTTTGCTCGGCCGTCGTTTGACCTTGTCCGTCGTTTGACCTTGTCCGCCGGCGGGCAGTGCCCGAGGTGGCACGGTGGGGGGGGGGGGGGGCGTTGGGATGAAGCCACGCAGCGATGCGCTGCACCAGAACTCCGATGTCCCTGGGCTGTTGTTCTCCCGTCCGTTTGCTGAGCCCGGAACGTCCCCCCCCCACCCCGCTCTTAAACCGCTCACCAGCATCATCATCGTCGCCGCGTGTGTATGGGGGGAGGAGGAGCGGTAGTGTAGCGATTCCCGCTCACAGCTACCAACACCCAGTGACGATTCACTGAATCGGTCCTGGGCCTCCCCTAAGGTCGACTCAGCCTCAAATGAGTACATGGTGCGGTGTGGAAACATCGCTACTGGGGAGACAAAGGCGGCCGGGAGTGGTGCCACCCCCTCGTGTGCTGTGACAGTCTTCATCGGTGCTCATTAACAGGACTTGCCCCAACAGTCTGTTAAGGCTATACGGGGGATCTTTGTCCTTATAAGCTGGATGTATATGTTTGTGCGTGTTGGCTGTGTCTACGTTGGTGCTGTGGGCGCGTGTTGGCTGTGTGTGTGTATGTGGGCAGTGTGCTCATGACCGGCTCCGGTTTGACAGCAGAGGTCTCACTCCGAATCAGTCGAGCGGCATTATCTTTCCATCGGTTGCGTAACGCTGTGTGTGGAAGACCTGAAGCCACAGTCATTCCCTCCCTTAAACGTGGACCCCCCAAATGGAACATCTTCGCCAGTTAGAAACCTTTAGGCTAGCCTGCCTCCCATCCATCCTGGGTTTCAGCAGGCTGGATTGTGTGAGGAGGTCAAAAATATTTGAAAGATTGGTGAGCTCCTCCGGCAGGCAAGGCTGCGATGGCTGGGTCATGTAGCCCGCATCCCAGCCACCGCATGCCGAAACAGCTTTTGTTCGGCCGGATAGAGGGGGCTAAACGGGTGCAGCATGGGCAAGAGAAGAGATGGAGTGATGTGGTACAGGAGGACGTGGAGCTGAGTGGACTTTCTAATGACCGGTACCAGCGGTGTCAAGATCGGCCTCTGTGGAGGAGGCTCGTGAAGGACGCTACTGGGCAGTTGGAGGCAGTCGCCCTCCAACAACAACGGAGGGCGGAGGAGCGACACTCACAACAACGAGCGGAGCGCCGGGTGGCTAAAGCACAGCAGGTTGGCACAGTAGGGGGCACAGGTGGTGCATCAGCCACTCATCTCAGTCATCTCAGTCAGTCGACCCGTGGCACCTGGGTCTGCCCCGTGACCTCCTGCCAGGGGGCGTTCGACACTTCACGTGACCTCAACGTGCACACAGCCTGGCACAAGCGTCGTGGTGACGTCACCGCCACTTAGTAGGGAATGGCGGTTGTTGTTGTGTGTTGGTTGCGTGTGTGCGTGTTGGCTGTGTGTGTGTTGGCTGTGTGTGTGTGTTGGCTGTGTGTGTGTTGGCTGCGTGTGTGGGTGTTGGCTGTGTGTGTGTTGGCTGTGTGTGTGTGCTGGCTGTGTGTGTGTGTTGGCTGTGTGTGTGTGTGTTGGTTGCGTGTGTGCGTGTTGGCTGTGTGCGTGTTGGCTGTGTGTGTGTTGGCTGTGTGTGTGTGTGTTGCCTGTGTGTGTGTTGGCTGCGTGTGTGGGTGTTGGCTGTGTGTGGGTGTTGGCTGTGTGTGGGTGTTGGCTGTGTGTGGGTGTTGGCTGTGTGTGTGTTGGCTGCGTGTGTGGGTGTTGGCTGTGTGTGTGTTGGCTGTGTGTGTTGGCTGTGTGTGTGTGTTGGCTGTGTGTGTGTGTTGGCTGTGTGTGTGTGTGTTGGCTGTGTGTGTGTGTTGGCTGTGTGTGTGTGTTGGCTGTGTGTGCGTGTTGGCTGCGTGTGTTTGTGTTGGCTGTGTGTGTGTGTGTTGGCTGTGTGTGTGTGTTGGCTGTGTGTGTGTTGGCTTATATATGTGTATAAAGCCAATTGATGTGTATGAAGCCAATTTCACCGGGTAAGCCCCACTGAGCTATGCAGCTCTCTTTCACAAGCGACCTGACCACAAATGATCGCTCAACAAAGTGGCTTATCATCATGTGGAAATGTATATCAGCCAAATGCTCTAAAACCATGTTTCTAAATGTGGAGGTGATAAACCGGAGGACCCAGTGAAAACAATCCACGCAAACTCCAAATACACAGCGGGCGACACAAGGTCGCGACCGAACCCACGACCTCTTGCACACCAGGCGAGCGAAACAACATCTCGCCACCGCGGTGCCCTTTCAGGAAGGACAAACCGCTATCACCAAAGGGCAACTGATTTGAACCGCAGCACAAGCGATTAACCAGGCGACAAGTGATGAACTCAACCACGGCAAGGGTCAGCCGGCAGTGGTACGGCACGAGCCCACCCCGTGAGCTGTCTCACCCTTCGCGTACAGCGACGGGGATCCAAGTGTCCCTCGACTCTCCGTCCACCACACCGGGCCGAGGCCTTTGTCCCGGGCAAAGCCCTCGTAACAAAAGCACGCGCGGCGGCGGCGGCGGCGACCCCTGGTGTCCACGCGCGGCCACGGTGACGAGGAAAGCGCGCGGAGGTAGAGAGCAAGCGGTAGAGTAGGAGACGTGGGCAGGTCGTGCCCGACGGGATGGAAGGGATTGTGCCGTGGCTGCAGATTGGCAGCAGTGGCAGGGTGACAACATTCGCGGGATTTGCTTATGAGGTCGGGGTGACTCGGGGTTCCAGTCCAGGTTTCGGACACCGTCCGTGATTAAACCGGATTCTCAGGTGTCGCGAGGGGCGCCGAGGTGACGAGATGTTAACGACCTCGCCTGGTCAGCAGGGGTCATGGGTTCGATGCCAACCCCGATGCCTGCTGCTGTGTGTATATGGTCGCGTGACATTTTCTCGGGGTCATCCGTTTTTTTACGTCCACATTTAGAAACACGCGTTGAGAGTATTTGGCTGAATTTCGATTTAAAGCTTTCGTGACTGCAAGGATTAATCTTCTTTGGTTCTTTCGGTAAAGTCACCACCACGTAGAATGAGAATAAAATAATAAAATAGCTCTGTCGGCCCGACAGGTTTGTTCCTTTCACATGAAGAAGGCCACTTGTGTTGTGGCCTAAACGTCGTGAGAATTTGATTGTTTTATTTTATTATTTTATTCTCATTCTACGTGACTTTACCGAAAGAACCAAAGAAGGAGTATTTGGCTGCTTTACATTTTTCCGCATGACAAGCCACTTCGTAGAGCTGTCATTTGTGGCCAGGTCGTTTTTGAAAAAGAGCTCTCGATAGCTTAGTTGGCCTTACACAGTAAAATAAAAAAATACATTTGTTTAGTCTTTAGTTTAGAGTTGATGGTCTCAGCCTAATCAGCGATCATTACAGAACAAAGCATGATAAAATGTGCGTATTTTTTTTTATTTAAGTTGGTTCAATATAGAAGACTAGCCTTTTGCCCGTCCAAGGACGGGTGTATTGCAGTAAATGTGAAACTTGCAAGCGAAAAGCAGAGCGCGACGTGATATATTCATTGCATCAATTCGTGCGCAATTTGTAAGGCCGCGGTGACACACAGACTTATTTAATTTATAAAGGTTTATAATCCCTTGTTCATCACGACGTCATTTTTACTTCGATGTCTCAACAGCGTTACGGAGATCACGTGACGGGAGGGTTCTGCCTTTGTAGTGAGGATTGTGAATTGACGCCGAGGGGGGAGGGGCCGCCTCGCCCCCCCCCCATGTGGAGTGACGTCACCCGCTAATTATTATTAATGGAGGGGGTGGCCATTTGGAGGACGTCACCTGCTCATGATTATTAATGAGGGGGGAGGGTGCTCCACGTGGATTGACGTCACCTGCTCATGATTATTAATGAGGGGGGCTGGTCGACGTGGTGTGACGTCACCAGCGTTGCCCACAGACATTCTTGGCTCATAGTAGCTAATAATAATGGGGGGTGTCCATATGGATGACGTCACCTGCTCATGAATATTAATGAGGCGGGGGGGGCTGGTCGATGTGGAGTGACGTCACGAGCGTTAAGGCGAGCCATTCCTGGGTGATTATAGTTGGCATTAAAGAATTGAGGTAGTAAAGTATCGCTTTGACTGGCATGAGAAGAAGGCAACTGTCAGGGTGTCTTGGTCTGCGCGCCCCATCGTTCGTATTATCTGGCTGTATAGCAAATGAAAAAATACAACTACTTTACTATGTAAGTACAAACAATGCACGTGGTTTATTATTTAGGTGGTTTTTCTGCTGTTGTTGTTAAATTTACGGCACCTTCATAATATCATTTGCTCCAGGCCCCGCACTAGCTTAATCCGGCACTTGCCTTAGCCATGACCTCATTTGTAAACAGCATCATCATCATTATCGTCGTCATCATCGTCAGCCACGATCTATTCACTGCTGGATCAAGGCCCCCCTCCCCCCACCCTGCTGGTCAACAGCGCGCGCTCGATCGTTCCGTGGGGGTCACTGAGGTGCGTGGTCACTGAGGTCCGTGGTCACTGAGGTGCGTGGTCACTGAGGTGCGTGGCACGCGGGAGGAGCGGTGTGGGAGCGGCGCTCGCTCGCTCGCTCCCTCTGTCTTTATCTCTCTCTAAATATCTCTCCCTCACCTCGGGGCTCTGACCCAGCATCTCGCTGGGCGCCGACCCAGATTCTAACAAACGGCGAACGCGCTACCGCCGGGCAGCCTCAGCGCGCCCGATAGCTGCCCGTGGCATTCCCCCTCCCCGTGAAGCTCAGGACCGGACGGACGACAGAGGAGGAGCAACAGCGAAACGACACGAACACAAACTCTCGCTTTCTCCCTCTTCTCTGCGTGTGTGTGTGTCGAAGCCGTTTCGCCGTGGCGAGCAATGGCATTGAGCTCCAGATCGTTTTACTGCTGCTCCCATCTCGCGGGAGAGTGGAATCGGTACATTGGGGGGGGTGGGGGTGGGGGGCGGTCGTGAGGCGCGTTGCAGTGGTCAGCGCAGTTCGAACCCGTCAGGCCGCCCTCGTAAACTTCCGGTGTGTAAGCCGTCAAATACCACGCGGCCACAGATGCTTTCAAGACGTTCAAAAAGAGTCACGCCGTTTTGTGCCGGCTTCATGGCCCAAATTCGAAACTAACCCCGCAAACATCCCCATCTAGGATTTTTTTTTCTGACGCAGCAAGTTCGCACCTCCGATTAGCGCGGTTGGCTACGTACGGTGCGAAAGAAGTTCATCGTACGTACACGCACCACGAAACTACTGCAGGCGGTTAAATTTTGATTTAAAGCTTTCGTGACTGCAGTAATTCATATTCTTAGCTCTTTCGGTAAAGTCACGTTGAAGGGAAACAATAAAATAATAAAATATATTTTATTGTTGTATATATACTTTATTATTTTATTGTTTCCCTTCAACGTGACTTCACCGAAAGAGCTAAGAATATGAATTACTGCAGGCGGTGTCTGTGAAACGCGGTGGCTTTCTTGGTGACGACCTTGCGCTATGAGAATGATTGCGAGAATGCTAAAAGTACTGGTGACTTGATCACGACGATCATTTAATTCCCCAGTTTCTCAGCTGCCAAATTTTCTCAACGTTCTCACACCACTAAGATGAACCCCCCCCCCCCCGCACCAAAAAGACGCT
Source organism: Petromyzon marinus (assembly GCF_048934315.1). NCBI lineage: Eukaryota > Metazoa > Chordata > Hyperoartia > Petromyzontiformes > Petromyzontidae > Petromyzon > Petromyzon marinus. The sequence continues at coordinate 16,264,171 of NC_133709.1, forward strand.
CCATCTGATTATTGTCACCCTCTCGCAGGAGGGAAGATGCAAACCCCAACGCAATGATCGCCCAAATAGCCTTGAACAGACTTTTGGGGCAAGTGCTGTTAGCAAGCACCTATTAAGGCCGGCACGGCAGACGAGGCTGTGGGTGGTGACCAGCATCGCGCCCGGTCACTTTTCTCTTCCCAGTTGCTGATGTTTAGTCTGAGTCAACCTTGGGGAGACCCAGGAACGATTTAGATATTCACCACTGATCTTGGCCGTGAGCGAAAAGCGAACTCACAGTGCGCTAAGCACTGCACCACCGCTCCCCACGCCATTAAACTGGAGCCTCTACCAGTGAGACACAAAATCAGATTATTGCCGCCCTCTCCGAGGAGGGCAGATACAACAACAAAGACAAAGATCCCCCGTGGCCTTGACAGACTGTAGGGGCAAGTGCTGTTCGTGAGCACCTATGAAGGCCGGCACGGCATACAGAGGGGCTGGGTGGACAGGACCACGCTCGATCGCTTTTGTCTCCCCAGTGGCGATGTTTACACACCGCAACAGTTACTCATTTGAGGCTGAGTCGGCCTAGGGGACTCCCAGTACCGGTTTAGATAATCGTCACTGGTGTTGACCGTGAGCGGGAATCGAACCCGGGACGCCAGGTTCGTAGCTCAGCACAGCGCTAACCGCTACACTACCGCTCCCCACACACACACGCACACACACGTACACACGCACATACATACACGCACATACACACGTACACACACATACACACACGTACAACAACAACCGCCATTCGCCACTAAGTGGCGGTGACGTCACCACGACGCTTGTGCCAGGCTATGTGCACCCTGAGGCCACGTGAAGTGTCGAACGCCCGCTGGCAGGAGGTCACGGGGCAGACCCAGGTGCCACGGGTCGACTGACTGAGATGACTGGCTGATGCACCACCTGTGCCCCCTACTGTGCCAACCTGCTGTGCTTTAGCCACCCGGCGCTCCGCTCGTTGTTCTGAGCGTCGCTCCTCCGTCCTCCGTTGTTGTTGGAGGGCGACTGCCTCCAACTGCCCAGTAGCATCCTTCACGAGCCCCCTCCACAGAGGCCGATCTTGACACCGCTGGTACCAGTCATCGGCAAGTCCACTCAGCTCCACGTCTTCCTGTACCACATCACTCCATCTCTTCTCTAGCCCGTGCCGCGCCCGCTTAGCCCCCTCAATCCGGCCAAACAAAAGCTGTTTCGGCATGCGGTGGCTGGGCATGCGGGCTACATGACCCAGCCATCGCAGCCTTGCCTGCCAGAGGAGCTCACCGATGGGACCCTGCCCAGATCTTTCAAGGATTTGTGAGCTCCTCACACAATCCAGTCTGGTTAAACCCAGGATGGATCGTAGGCAGGCCAGCCTAAATGTTTCTAACCGGCGAAGATGTTCCATTAGGGGGGTCCACGTTTCGCAAGCGTAGAGAAGGGAGGGAATGACCGTGGCCGAGAAGACCTGACGCTTAGTGCGGAGCGACAGACCAGGTAGCTTCCACACAGCGTTACGCAACCGATGAAAAGATATTGCCGCTCGACTGATTTGGAGTGAGACCTCTGCTGTTAAACTGGAGCCAGTCATAAGCACACTGCCCAGGTATGGGAAACTCTCCACTCTCTCCACAACTGCCCCATCACCGATTGGGAGTTGTGGGGGTGGAGTGTCCGATGGTACAAAATACCCAGGCAGGTGCTTAGTTTTGGTGGGGCTGATGGTAAGGCCCCACCTCTTAGTGGCACGCTCCAGTCTCAGCAGCAGCGTCTCCAACTCCTCCTCTGACTGAGCAGCTATTACCAAATCATCAGCATACATAACGTGGTTGAGCAATAGGGAGCCATCCCTTGACCGCACCCGGGCATCGATTAGCCTCCCATTATATCTGTACCATATGGAGATTCCCCCGGTACAGCTATTGAAGGCTTCACGAACTACGTGGTCAAAATAGATGTTAAATAATGTGGGAAACAGAGGACATCCCTGTCGCACCCCAAGGTGTACAGGGAATGGCTCTGACTCCCGGCCACGTAGTTTTACCCGGGCCCGCTCACCATCATGAAGGTCCTTAATGATCGTGAGCAGAGGGTCAGGTACTCCAAAAGCACGAAGAACCACCCAGAGCCCAGGCCTACTGATGGTATCATAGGCCTTGACCAGGTCAATAAAGCAGAGATGTAGGTCTTGTTGGAATTCCCTACACCTCTGCTGTAGCAAACGGACAGAAAATATGGCATCTGTGCAGGACCGCCCTTTCCTGAAACCGCATTGGGGCTCCGCAAGCCTCACCTCAGCGTGCCTGGCAAGGCGATGCTGAATAATCCTTGCCAGAACCTTTCCCGACACACTGAGGAGTGAGATGCCCCTGTAGTTGTTACAGTCTGTGCGGTCCCCCTTCTTAAAAAGGGGGACCACCAGGGCATCCTTCCAATCCTGCGGAACCCGTCCAGTGGTCCAGACTGTTGTTATGATGTCATGTAGGGCAGTCTGTGCACAAACGCCACCCTCCCTCAGCATTTCGCTTGGGAGATCATCTCTGCCCGCTGCCTTTCCTGGTCTCAGACTCTGGATCGCCTTCAATACTTCCTCAGCAGATGGCACCTCAGCCAGCCACTCACAGGGGGTGACTTCTTCCAATATTTGAGGCACCGCAGCCTCAGCAGGGTCATCCTCACCTTGTGCCACGATGTTTTCCTGGCTGTGGGATTTTCCCTCCCCCAGGACCTCACAGAAATGCTCAGCAAATCTGCGAACCTGTTCCTGGGGGTCGGAGATTGGATCACCGTTTTTTCCCCTAATGATGGTAATAGGTGTGGCGCTGCAGGTTACTTTTTTGATGGAGTTAAATAGAGATTTGTGATCACGGGCCACTGAGGCAGACTCCATCTCCTCAGCAACCCGCGACCACCACCCATCCTTGCAGCGCCTCACGGCTCTCCGAACCTCCGAGCGAAGGCTGCGGTAAGCCTCCTCATTCTCTGACGTGGGATTCTGTAGCCGATGACAGTGGGCCTGTCGCTTTTTCTCAACCATCCTGAACACCTCCTCTGTCAGCCAGGGTCTCTGGGGAGGTCTGGACCGCGTACCCAAAGCAGCCATTACAGCTGCATGAGTCACAGTCCTAAACCTCGCCCATTTACCCTCGACATCAGGAGGAGTCGGGGACGATACCAATCCCAGCCGCAAGCGATGATGAAATTCTCGCTTGCAACTTTCATCAGATAACTGAGACCAGGCCACTTTATGTTGGAATGGGGTCCTGGGTGTACACCCACCACCGAAGTGGAAGAATGGCAGGCGCATCTTACAGATGACTAGTCGATGGTCAGAGGGCAGATCAGCTCCACGGTAGGTCCTGGTGTCAAGGACATGGGCTCGCATTCGCTGGTCCGTCACTATGTAGTCCAGCAGATGTTCTTGCTTGGACCCGGCATGCATCCATGATGTTGTGTGGATGCGCCGATGCCGGAACAGCGTGTTGGTAATTACAAGCCCATGGGCTGCACAAAAATCTAGCAGCCTCCTACCGTTGTTATTGAGCTGATCTGGCCCATGCCCTCCAATCACTCCAGACCAGGTGCCAGTATCATGACCAACTCGGGCATTGAAGTCACCCAACATGATGACTCTATCCCGAGAGGCCACTTTAGCCAGCACCTGTGACAGGAGGTCATAGAAGGCATCTGACTCATCGGCTTTGCCTGCATCCCTCCACGGATGTTCATCTTCGGTGGGGGCATAAGTAACCACGACCACCATTCCTCGCCTCCGGTTGATGGGAAGGCGAGCCCAAAGTAGCCTGGGGCTTACAGCTTCCCACACCTCACCGCCACGCTCCCACGCCCCCTTCATTCTTTTGTTCAAAAGAAGACCCACACCCTGTTGTTTGGCAGTCTGCTGCCCCGAGTAGAGGACTGTCCACCCCTCATGGTGGCAGGAGCCAGAGCCGGTCCACCGGACCTCCTGAATGCCGCATAGATCTAGGCGGTACCGGTCTAGCTCCCGACAGAGGAGTGGCAGCCTCTCCTCTGCAGTGAGCGTTCGAACATTCCACGTGGCCACCCGTAGTGGCTTTTCGTTGTTTCTGGAGTAGCCCCGAGGGTAGGTATTCAATCTCCTGGCTCCGCCAATTGGGGTTTGGCCAGGAGACGTCATAGACGCCTGGCTCCCCGGGGCCTCCGGCACAAGCTTATTTGTTACATATTTCAGTTTAACTCGTGGTTTCGTGGTAATTAATTGAAGGTGGAGGGGTTACCAGCCCCTCGCACCCGTCCAGAGCCCCCGTTTAGCCCCTGTGGTGGACACATATGCCATGAGGGGAGGAGCCAATCAAAATTGGATCTACCCCCACAGCACTGTCCACGACAGAGTTGCCCGTCCGGCACTGCGAGACAACAACACGTACACGCACACACGCACACGTACACGCACACACGCCCATACATACACGCACACACATACACACGTATATACACACACTTATATACACACACGTATTTAAAGATAAAGATCCCCCATATAGCCTTAACAGACTGTAGGGGCAAGTGCTGTTAGCGAGCACCTATGAAGGCCGGAACGGTACACGAGGGGGTGGGTGGCCAGCACCACGCCCGACCGCCTTTGTCTCCCCAGTGGCGATGTTTACACAATGCAGCAGGTAATCATTTGAGGCTGAGTCGACCTAGGGGAGGCCCGGGACGGGTTCAGATAATCGTCACCGGTGTTGGCCGTGAGCGGGAACCGAACCCGGGTCGCCAGGTTCATAGCGCAGCGTAGCGCTAACCACTACACTATGTACACACGTACACACACACACTCGTACACACACACACACACGTACACACACGTACACACACACACTCGTACACACACACACGTACACACACGTACACACACACACTCGTACACACACACACGTACACACACGTACACACACTCGTACACACACACGTACACACACACGTACACACACGTACACACACACACGTACACACACACGTACATAGACACATGTACACACACACGTACACACACACGTACACACACACATGTACACACACACACACGTAGACACACACACGTACACATACACGTACACACATGTACACACACACATGTACACACATGTACACACACACATGTACACACACACGTACACACACGTACACACACACACGTACACACACACACACACGTATACACACACACACGTACACACACACGTACACACACACACACGTACACACACGTACACACACACGTACACACACACGTACACACACGTATACACACACGTACACACACACGTACACACACATACGTACACACACACACACGTACACACACACGTACACACACACACACGTACACACACACACGTACACACACACACACGTACACACACACACGTACACACACACACGTACACACACACGTACACACACACGTACACACACATACGTACACACACACACGTACACACACGTGTACACACACACACACGTACACACACACATGTACACACACACACGTACACACACGTACACACACACACGTACACACACACGTGTACACACACACAGACACGTACACACACACGTGTACACACACACGTGTACACACACACACGTACACACACGTACACACACACACGTGTACACACACACACACGTGTACACACACACACGTACACACACACACGTGTACACACACACACGTACACACACACGTACACCCACACACACACACACGTACACACACACACGTACACACACACACACGTACACACACGTACACACACACGTATACACACACACGTGTACACACACACACGTATACACACACGTATACACACACACACGTACACACACGTACACACACACACGTGTACACACACACACGTACACACACACGTGTACACACACACACGTACACACACACACGTGTACACACACACGTATACACACACGTACACACACACACGTACACACACACGTACACACACACACACACACGTGTACACACACACACACGTGTACACACACACGTACACACACACACACGTACACACACACACACGTACACACACACGTACACACACACACGTGCACACACACGTACACACACGTACACACACACGTACACACACACACACGTACACACACACACACGTACACACACACGTACACACACACACGTACACACACACACGTACATCCTGCCTCGCAACCTGCGCTGCGCGTCTCGCCGGCACCTCCAAGATTGAGGCGCGGCGTTGTTTTTTTTTATTGGAATCTATTTTAAATTGTTTACAACAACAACAAAAAGTTTCACGTTCGAACATTGTTTCATTTGCGAGAGACGATGACCCGGACGGTGGAGACGAACGTCAGCCGAAGGTCAAACACGTGCCCCGAGAGAATCAGTCGCCGACATCGTGCCGCCAAATCATCTCGCGTGCAACAGACAAGTTGCATTGTGATACCGGGGGGGGGGGTGTGGGGGGCCTTCATCCAGCAGTGGATTGACCATGGCCGACGACGACGAGGTTGTGAGTGGCGATCGCGGCGGCAGCTGCTTGCCACGGCACTGAGCCACCCTGATGGTGTCGATGCTCATCATTGCAGCGGAGAAATAAAATGACAGCAGCAGCATAATAATAATAACAAACGAGGTGCTCGAGTAATTGAGAGAGAGAGAGAGAGGAGAAAAAAAATAGAAAACCAAAACGACACGCTCGAGAGATATTTCGCAGTAATTTAATATCGCGGGGTCCTGCCAGGACCGGGCCAACGAGCCGCGATTAGCGAGGGAGGACGGCGGCGTCGAGGCGCAGGAGCCCCGACCGCGAACGCGGAGGGCCGCGTCGTCCTCAGCCCCCCCCCCCCCCCCCGGGGGCTCGTCAGCAGGCGCCGTGGCGCGATAGAGGACGAGTCACCCCCCCCCCACCACCACCACCATCACCCCCCGGAGTGTGGCGTGAGTCACGGTCGCGCCCACACCGACGCTGCCCCTGGGCGCGGGGTTGCCCGCACGAGGAGTTGTGGAAGAGGAATCGGCAGAAATAGCGGCGAGGACAAATCCACGCACGACGCCGTGCCGATTCACAGTGCTCCAAGTCGCGCTCGCTCGACACCTCGAACCCACGCTCGAGTCCCACGCCGTGACCCATGCCCAAACCCCTAACCACTCGATCCCACGCTCGAATCCCACACCGTGACCCATGCCCAAACCCGTAACCACTCGATCCCACGCTCGAATCCCACGCCGTGACCCATGCCCGAACCCGTAACCACTCGATCCCACGCTCGAGTCCCACGCCGTGACCCATGCCCAAACCCCTAACCACTCGACCCCACGCTCGAGTCCCACGCCGTGACCCATGCCCAAACCCGTAACCACTCGATCCCACGCTCGAGTCCCACACCGTGACCCATGCCCAAACCCCTAACCACTCGATCCCACGCTCGAATCCCACACCGTGACCCATGCCCAAACCCCTAACCACTCGATCCCACGCTCGAGTCCCACGCCGTGACCCATGCCCAAACCCGTAACTACTTCATCCCATCTTAGATTCAATGCTCAACCCCGTAACAGCTCGATCCCATGCTGCACAATCCCCATCTATTTCTCACGGCCTCGCCGTGACGCGCCACAGCGCCATCTGGCTCACGCGCTCCTCTCTGTCAGCATCGTCCCACGACACTCCACGACACTCCACGATACTCCACGATACTCCACGACACTCCACGATACTCCACGATACTCCACGATACCCCACGATACTCCACAATACCCCACGATACTCCACGACACTCCACGATACTCCACGATACTCCAAGACACTCCACGATACCCCACGCCACTCCACGCCACTCCACGATACTCCACGATACCCCACGATACTCCACGATACCCCACGATACTCCACGATACCCCACGATACCCCACGATACCACACGATACTCCACGATACCCCACGACACTCCACGATACTCCACGACAACCCACGATACCCCACGACACTCCACGATACTCCACGACAACCCACGATACCCCACGACACTCCACGCACGCGGGCAGCTGCGGGGTTTCGGATTTTGGTTTCATTCCACGGAGCGTGCAGCCCCAATGGCGGAGCCAGGATTTTCAGGTGGGGGGGGGGGGCAACCCCCCTCCAGCAATGGAAAACGATAGAGGAGTTTTTAGTAAGTGAGGAGTTTTTAGTAAGTGAGGAGTTGTTAGTAAGTAAGGAGTTAGTAAGTAAGGAGTTTTTAGTAAGTAAGGAGTTGTTAGTAAGTAAGGAGTTAGTAAGTAAGGAATTGTTAGTAAGTGAGGAGTTGTTAGTAAGTAAGAAGTTGTTAGTAAGTAAAGAGTTGTTAGTAAGTAAGGAGTTCGTAAGTAAGGAGTTGTCAGTAAGGAGTTGTTAGTAAGTAGTTGTTAGTGAGTAATCATTAGCGGGTGACGTCACTCCGCATGGAGAACCCCCCCCCCCCCTCATTAATAATCATGAGCAGGTGACGTCCTCCAAATGGACACCCCCCCTCCATTAATTAATATTAAATGGTTGACGTCACTCCACATGGGGGGGGCGAGGCGCCTCCTCCCCCCTCGGCGTTGAGACATCGAAGCAAAAATGACGTCGTGATGAACAAGGGATTAGAACCTTAAAATGAAATAAGTCTGTGTGTCACCCCGGCCTTACAAATTGCGCACGAATGGATGCAATGAATATATCACGTCGCGCTCTGCTTTTCGCTTGCAAGTTTCACATTTACTGCAATACACCCGTCCTTGGACGGGCAAAAGGCTAGTCTTCTATAATATAAATTACAATACCCCACCCCTCCTGCGCCTCTGATCTCTGCACCTGACTGGCTTCAGTGATGACGTCTTCTGCTGCTGCTCTATTTAAGACCAGAAGCAGGTGGATTTGCTTCGCTATTCTGCCAAATCGCCCGATGATGCTGGATGCAATAATCAGCAGCGACACGTGGTACTACTCAAATTGTAAATGTCGCGGATTTACTCTCAAACACACCGGTGGGCTGAAGTAGTAACTAACTGGCGTTTTGTTTACGGGACAAATCCCTTAATAATTGGCTGTGTCGGGTGGTGGAGGGTTACGACACACCGATACTTACGCGATCGAACACCACCCCCCCCCCCCAAAAAAAATGTTTTTATTATGAATATTGGTCGCGAAAGCCTACGTGTTAAACTAAATAAGAGATGCCCATTGTGATGAATGTGAATACCACCTCCTCCTCTCCTGGTCCAGGCACGTGACTGGCTCACGAGCGACGTCATCACACTGACCTCTATTTAAGAGCGCAGCAGGAGGAGGGGAGATTTCTCCGCAACTCTGGCTTACGCCTGATGATGCTGGTTGTTGTTGTTGTAATTACTGGCGAATCGTCACGGTGCTCGGATTGTAAATGTTGCAGAGGGTTTTACTCTCCAACACACAGCCGATGTGCTGTACTGGTAAGGGATTGGCACGTCTTGTTTACGTGTCCGTCCGCAGCTTGCCAGCGGCCTGCCAGCGGCCGCCTTCACGTGAGACCCCCCCCCCGAGTCCGAGGCTACTCACGCGGTGGGCGGGGGGGCGTGGTCGCCACAGCGCTACCCCACACGGAGCAATGTGGGGCGGTGTGGGGTGATGGTGTGTGGGGTGATGGTGTGTGGGGTGATGGTGTGGGGGGTGATGGTGTGTGGGGTGATGGTGTGTGGGGTGATGGTGTGTGGGGTGATGGTGTGTGGGGTGATGGTGTGTGGGGTGATGGTGTGGGGGGTGATGGTGTGTGGGGTGATGGTGTGTGGGGTGATGGTGTGGGGGGTGATGGTGTGTGGGGTGATGGTGTGGGGGTGATGGTGTGTGGGGTGATGGTGTGTGGGGTGATGGTGTGTGGGGTGATGGTGTGTGTGGTGATGGTGTGTGGGGTGATGGTGTGTGGGGGTGATGGTGTGTGGGGGTGATGGTGTGTGGGGGTGATGGTGTGTGGGGTGATGGTGTGTGGGGTGTGTGGGGTGATGGTGTGTGGGGTGATGGTGTGTGGGGTGTGTGGGGTGATGGTGTGTGGGGTGATGATGTGTGGGGTGATGGTGTGTGGGGTGATGGTGTGGGGGGTGATGGTGTGTGGGGTGATGGTGTGTGGGGTGATGGTGTGGGGGTGATGGTGTGTGGGGTGATGGTGTGTGGGGTGGTGGTGTGTGGGGTGATGGTGTGTGTGGTGATGGTGTGTGGGGTGATGGTGTGTGGGGGTGATGGTGTGTGGGGGTGATGGTGTGTGGGGTGATGGTGTGTGGGGTGTGTGGGGTGATGGTGTGTGGGGTGATGGTGTGTGGGGTGTGTGGGGTGATGGTGTGTGGGGTGATGATGTGTGGGGTGATGGTGTGTGGGGTTATGGTGTGTGGGGTGATGGTGTGTGGGGTGTGGGGTGATGGTGTGTGGGGTGATGGTGTGTGGTAATGGTGTGTGGGGTGATGGTGTGTGGGGTGATGGTGTGTGGGGTGATGGTGTGTGGGGTGATGGTGTGTGGGGTGATGATGTGTGTGGGGTGTGTGGGGGTGATGGTGTGTGGGGTGATGGTGTGTGGGGTGATGGTGTGTGGGGTGATGGTGTGGGGGGTGATGGTGTGTGGGGTGATGGTGTGGGGTGATGGTGTGTGGGGTGATGGTGTGTGGGGTGATGGTGTGTGTGTGATGGTGTGTGGGGTGATGGTGTGTGGGGGTGATGGTGTGTGGGGGTGATGGTGTGTGGGGAGATGGTGTGTGGGGTGTGTGGGGTGATGGTGTGTGGGGTGATGGTGTGTGGGGTGTGTGGGGTGATGGTGTGTGGGGTGATGATGTGTGGGGTGATGGTGTGTGGGGTGATGGTGTGTGGGGTGATGGTGTGTGGGGTGTGGGGTGATGGTGTGTGGGGTGATGGTGTGTGGTAATGGTGTGTGGGGTGATGGTGTGTGGGGTGATGGTGTGTGGGGTGATGGTGTGTGGGGTGATGGTGTGTGGGGTGATGATGTGTGGGGTGATGGTGTGTGGGGTGATGGTGTGTGGGGTGATGGTGTGTGGGGTGATGGTGTGTGGTGATGGTATGTGGGGTGTGTGGGGTGATGGTGTGGGGGGTGATGGTGTGTGGGGTGATGGTGTGTGGGGTGATGGTGTGTGGGGTGATGGTGTGTGGGGTGATGGTGTGTGGGGTTATGGTGTGTGGGGTGATGGTGTGTGGGGTGATGGTGTGTGGGGTGTGGGGTGATGGTGTGTGGGGTGATGGTGTGGGGGTGATGGTGTGTGGGGTGTGGGGTGATGGTGTGTGGGGTGATGGTGTGTGGGGGTGATGGTGTGTGGGGTGATGGTGTGTGGGGTGATGGTGTGTGGGGTGATGGTGTGTGATGGTGTGTGGGGTGATGGTGTGTGGGGGTGATGGTGTGTGGGGTGATGGTGTGTGGGGTGTGGGGTGATGGTGTATGGGGCGGTGTGGGGTGATGGTGTGTGGGGTGATGGTGTGTGGTGATGGTGTGTGGGGTGATGGTGTGTGGGGTGTGTGTGAGTGTATGTTGTGGTGGGTGATGGTGTGTGGGGTGATGGTGTGTGTGGTGATGGTGTGTGGGGGTGATGGTGTGTGGGGTGATGGTGTGTGGGGTGATGGTGTGTGGGGTGATGGTGTGTGGGGTGATGGTGTGTGATGGTGTGTGGGGTGATGGTGTGTGATGGTGTGTGGGGTGATGGTGTGTGGGGTGGTGTGTGATGGTGTGTGGGGGTAATTAATTGACGTGTCGGTGTCACTTTTCAGATGGAAGCGCAAAGACAAACAACGCGCGCATGGCAGCCCCCAGCCACGGCTCCTGTCTGGACAACAGCCGCCGTCCGCGGCGCGTGACTCACATCGCAAAGACAAAGATCCCCCGTGTAGCCTTGCCGGAGTTGTTGGGGCAAGTGCCGTAAGCGAGCGGCGCCTACGAAGGCCGGCACGGCACGCGAGGGGGGTGGGTGGCCAGCACCACGCCCGTGCCGCCTTTGTCTCCCCGGTGGCGATGTCTGCGCACCGCCCCAGGTACTCATTTTAGACTGAGGCGACCTAGGGGAGGCCCAGGACGGGTTCAGATAATCGTCACTGACACACAGGCAAGCGAGCACACGCAGACGCACGCAAGCGTGCTCGCTGGGAACATCACTCTGCACCACCCGGATTTGTTAAGATGTAAATATCCCCGTGAGATAAATGGACGGGCGGTTCTTGGAGACATCTGATCATAATCCGCACAATCGAATTGTCCAGAGAGCAGGCGGCACCCGTTGAGAGAAGCCACATCAAGTGGACGACAACTGTGACTCATTAGGTTCATTGGATGGCCATCTGGGAGGGCAATACGCAAAAGTTAAAGGTGCGGCCCTGCAATTACTGGCGGAAGGGGCCTCTATTTAATACCGGGGCAGCAGCAGCAGGAGGATTTCTCCACGACTCTGCGGCTGTCCGACCGATGACGCTGCTGGTTGTTGTAATAGACTGGTGAAACGTCACGTTACTCGAATTGTAAATGTTGTGGTGGGTTCACTCTACGACACACACAACCGGTGTGTGCTGTACTAGTAACGAATTGGCACGTTTTGTTCACGTGACAAGCCTTACTAATTGGCTGTGTCGGGTGGTGGCGGGTTTAACGACATATTTACATTGACGCGATTTAACCCCCCCCCCCCCCACCAGAAAAAAAAGACCTCTAATATGGATCTCAACACAGCTGTTTTGTTTCCAGAGAAGGGTAAAACCTCTTCCTGTTTTTCATAGTTTACCGAGCTTGGTCGAGAAAGCCCCCCCCTATCGAGGGAACTCCAGCGGCGAGCCCCCCTCTGCGGGGTATTTTGCCTACTCTTCCACACTGTCCGAGACACGCCGCTCGCATGTTCACCCGCTTTCTGCATACTGCGGGCTGGACAGGGGCGATCGGGGAGAGTTCTAGAACCCTGCCGGTATGGAGTGACTCATGCTGCCAGCTATGGCTGCGGGGTTTTGGTCGTACATGTGATGTATATCGTTGTTGTTGGATCTGAATCACAGTGCCTATGATCACTGTCGCATTGTTTTTGTGGCTTTATTTTGGTGATTTTGAAGACGGTCTGGTCTGGCCATGTTTGTTTGTTGTAGTACAGAGTTGGCCTGATAACTTTAATCTGAATTGCCTTGTGGTTGTTATTGTTTGACTTGCATCCCAACCCACTGGGATTTTTTTCACACAGCGTTGAAACGCGGTGCTTTTTCTGGAAGACTTTGCTGTTTTTTTCCTGGATTTTTTTTCTCCGTTGCGCGTAGTCACTTTAAGATGTTTTCTTGTTCGTGTTTTTGTTTTGTTGCGGTTGCACCCGAGTCAAGAGCCGCGTGGCTCACAGGGCTCTACCTAATCAATTAAACTGAAAACTGAAACCTGTGGAGAGACGAGAGCGAAGTGTGAGTGTCGGGGAGCGGTGGAGCAACGGTTAGCGCTGCGCTGCGCTACGAAACCGACCACCCGAGTTAGATTCCGGCTCACGGACAAAACCAGTGACGAGTTATCTGAACCGGTCCTGGGGCCTCCCATAGGTTGACTCAGCCTCAAATGAGTACCTGGTGCGGTGTGTAAACATCGCCACCGAAGAGACAAAGGACGGCCGGGCATGTGCCGTGCCGACCTTCATAGGTTCTATTCGGCAACAGCACTTGCCCCCGCAAGTCTGTTAAGGCTATACGGGGGATCTTTGTCTTTGTGTCGGCGGTGACCGCCTTCTCCCAGGGCACCCCGATGTGAACAAACCCTACGATGACCCCGGTTCGCCCGGAGTAGGGGACCGGAGACTTCACCCCGTGCGTCTCCACTGCCGGCCACGCCACTGCACTCGAGGACTCATTCCAAGTTGACAGGACCCAGAGGAGACCCAGCCAAGTCTATAGTTATAGGTCTGTAGTTATAGGTCTGTAGTTATAGGTCTGTAGTTATAGGTCTGTAGTTATAGGTCTGTAGTTATAGGTCTGTATTTATAGGTCTGTAGTTATAGGTCTGTAGTTATAGGTCTGAAGTTATAGGTCTGCAGTTATAGGTCTGCAGTTACATGTCTGTAGTTATAGGTCTGTAGTTACAGGTCTATAGTTACAGGTCTATAGTTATAGGTCTATAGTTATAAGTCTGTAGTTACAGGTCTGTAGTTATAGGTCTATAGTTATAGGTTTTCGTGGCGTGAAATGGTCACGAGATTCGCTGTGAATGCCCACGAACAACTTTCTATTTATTATTTGAACAGGTAAGGCCCCACTGAGCTAGAGAAGCGATCTTACTTTCACAAATGATAGCTCAACTAAGTGGCTTATCACGTGGAAATTTACCAGGGGACTTGGAGAAAAATACACACTACCATAGCACGCGTCAGGGTGGGGATGAAACCCACGACACCCTGTATACCAGGCGAGGTAGTCAACATCTCCCCACAGCAACAACTGCACCTTCCTGGAATATTCCTCTTCCACCTGGCAATACCCATCAGTTCTAGACCAATCTGAATAGCCTCAGATTCATCCGCTCTGCGTTTGTGTGACCCACTTTGCGCAGGCTCACAGGATGAGGGCGCGCAATGCCAACTCATAAATCCCTGAGTAGGGCGCGCAACGCCGATTCGGGACACTCTTTGATTGCTGCCGGAGACGCGGGAAGCAATGGGGCACTCCGCCGAGGGGACTCGGACAAAATAGAGGGCTTCAGGGGCTTTTGCGTTCAGAGGGTTTCAGGTACCGTAGAGTCAAAGTGATGCCCTTGCTGGCACTGGTGGTGCTTTGCTGTGTACAGTTCTGGCGAGGACCAGTCTATTCATCGGACAACAGCCGTTGACTTCCCCCGCAGCAGTGGTGGATATTCCACATTCCTATGGCGAGGACAATAGTATATTCAAAGGGCAACCACCGTTGATTTCCCCACAGAGTGGAACTCGTGTTATCGACCCCGGAGGGATGATGGGCTGAGTCAATCCCCCTCCCCCCTCCCCCCCCCCGAACTAGGAAATTGAACTCGTGACCTAAAAACGAAACTATCTTTTTCCAGGTAAGACCCACTGAGCTGTGTAGCTCATTTTTTCAGAAGGACCTGGCCATAAATGATAGCTCAGCGAAGTGGCGTATCATCGTCATCATCGTGTGACGTTGATTCTAAATGTGGAGGGAAAACCCGGAAGACGTGGAGAAAAATCCACGCGACCACGGGGAGAGAGAAAGAGACACCGCAAACTCTAAATATACAGCAGCAGGCGTCAGGGCCGGAATCGAAACCCACGAACCTTCCTGTACACCAGGCGAGGTAGTCAACATCTCCAAGCCACCGTGATGATGATGAGAGAGAGAGACACGCACACTCCAAATACACAACAGGCATCAGGGTCGGGATTGAGCCCACGACCTCCTGTATACCAGGCGAGGTAGTCAACATCTCCTAGCCACCATGATGATGATGAGAGAGAGAGACACCGCAAAACTCCAAATACACAGCAGGCGTCAGGGTCGGGATTGAGCCCACGACCTCCTGTACACCAGGCGAGGTAGTCAACATCTCCTAGCCACCGCGGTGCCCTTCATATTGCGAGCTGCTCGCTCTAGCACTGGGACCACGTGGGGCCGGCTGGCGAGTGTGGCTCGGTCTAGCGTGTCGAATTATTTTGGAGAAATGTTTTTGTTTTCAAATCGAGCGGGCGGCGTTTCTCAGTGTTCACTCAACCGGATCAGGGAAAAGAAATCCATCTTGCCAAAATCGCGTGCTCAGATAGGCATGCAGGAAGTCCACATTCTCTGCACCACAGTTAAATAATTCCTATCAAGTTCCTTTTCCACTGGCACATCCGAGCCGTGCTAGTACGGTACGGGTGGTTTTCCTGCTGGCGATTTGTTTTGCCTTAACCAAACCGTGCTAAGTTGGCCTCACAAGGCGTCTGAATCTTGCTTGGGGCCAAGCAGGGCCAGGCGCGGGGCTAGTGACGCGTTCAATGCTCGCGCTGGCGGTGGGCAGGGCAACGCAACCAAACCGCGCAGCCTCAACGCCATCGTCTCTGCGCGCCTTCACTCGGATAATTGCGTGCGACTTCAGCGATTAAAGCAAAACGAAAATACTTGAGGCCTCCTGAGCCGAACCGGGCTCCTTAATGCAACGGAGCAATTTGCAGGTCACCCTTCAGCATTGAGACGTCTGGCCAATACCAATGACCTTGTATCTTGTTGTTTAGCTATGGGCAGAAACAGGATAAGCCGGAGAGAAACCCATACAGCATAAGGGGGGGGGGGGAAATACAAACTCCAGCCAAGGGATATGGCTGCGTCGGGAATCGAACCCAGGCCCTTGTTGTCTACGTGCGGCGCCAGTCTCACCACCACGTCGCCACCCTGCCACTCCAATTATCACCCGGACTCGATTTCCCAAACCTCGGTGTGAGCTGCAGACATCCCCCGCCCCCTCTCGCATCCGGATGCGCATCTCCCAATGTTTCACTCCAGACAACTCGCGTGGCTCTCCGTGGGAGATGCACGGTGAGAGAGGAGGCGGCGGCGGCGGCGAGGGGGGGGATGTAGAGAAGGGAGATGGAGTTGGGAGTTGGGTGTGGAGGCAGAATAGCAAACGACGCGAAATTGGCACGAGTCGCGTGAGAACTCGCCTGGGGGGAGGGGCACATCGAGAATTTTAAAAAAACGTCCTCAGTATCAGAAGGAGGCACAATGGGCTCTGAACGACGCCTACGATTAGCGCGCTTTGCTCCACACGCTGCGACAGAAGTTCAACATACATACATACACACATGAAACTTACACACGTACAACATACACACGTACGTGCGTGCGTGCGTACGGCACGGCCGATGGTTTCTCCACGATACGCGCAGGAAACATTCAGATAAGGGTGGGGAATTAGCAAAGTGTCAGTGGGAAGATGTTCAGGGATCTGGCTCGCTCGCCTGGTGTGCGGGAGGTCCGTTGGTTCGATCCCGACCCTGACGCCTGCTGCATATTTCGAGTTTGCGTGTCTCTCTCGCCGAGGCGGTTGCGTGGATTTTTCTCCGGACCCTCTGGGTTTTTTTTACCCCCTCCCACAATCAGAATCGACGTTACACGCTCAGAGCAGTGGGGGTTTGGGGGGGGGCACCACATTCGCCAGCAAGACGTAATCAGTGTGAGCGCTGCTGCACTAATTTGAAACACCACCTGGGTTTGTGACATTGCGGGTACGGTGGCGAATCAGGGGGTGCGACCGCCCCGGGCCCCGCGGTTTGGGGGTCCACGCGCTTCGACATCACGGTGTCAGATAGAATACTTCCGCTTTAGTTTGAAGAGGTAGCTACACGTGTAGTAGCTACTACACGTGTGGTAGCTACTACACGTGTAGTAGCTACTACACGTGTGGTAGCTACTACACGTGTGGTAGCTACTACACGTGTAGTAGCTACTTGTACTGCACGTGTAGTAGCAGGTACTACACGTGTAGTACCTACTACTACACGTGTAGTAGCTACTGCACGTGTAGTAGCTACCACACGTGTAGTAGCTACCACACGTGTAGTAGCTACCACACGTGTAGTAGCTACCACACGTGTAGTAGCTACCACACGTGTAGTAGCTACCACACGTGTAGTAGCTACCACACGTGTAGTAGCTACCACACGTGTAGTAGCTACCACACGTGTAGTAGCTACCACACGTGTAGTAGCTACCACACGTGTAGTAGCTACGGGCCCCGCACTTTCAAGGGCCCCGCGCTAAAAATTTTCAAGCTATCAATTCCGGTTCAGTGATTCTGCACTTGCTCTATTACTATAGTACTATACCGCCTTCAACTTTTATGAACGACTGGGCGTTTAAGGTTAGCGATTTGTCGCATTATCCGGCTGTGTAGCAAAATGAAAAACTACAATTACCTTACCGTGCAAGTTAAACATTTGTGTTTTAATCTTTGTGTTACATTTTTTTTTATTTAAAGCCCCTTTATAACATCGCTTGCTGCTACATGCCCCGCACGAGCTTCATCCGGCACTGACGTCGTGGGGTTTGCCCTGGACCCCCCTCCCCCCCTACCAGGGACAGCCCCTTGGCCCTCTGTGTTGAGTTGTATCGCTCCGCTGACCCCGGCAGTCACCAGCTCTGGACGTGCTTCACAAATCCGTTCGGTTCTTCACGCCAACCTCGGACATCTGCGTACCCCCTCCTCCCCCCCCCACCGACCGCCTCGCGTTCTTGGTTAGTTCGTACGGCCTCGGCTTCTTCTTCGTCTTCTTTTCCCGCGGACTAAATAACCCGTTGACAATCACGGCGTAACTTAAGTCCGTGTGAAAACAACAACAACAACGACAACAAACAAACAAACAGAAATCACCACCGACTTCAGTGATGGTGTTCAAGCGTCTCACGCCCGTGAGTTTCGTGTGGCCCCAAACTCCCCATGGGCCCGCCACAGCACGGGACACGCGAACCTGGCTTCTCGAGCCCGTTGCACAGAACACGTGTCGCTGGAGGCGGCTATAATCGTTGTTGTACCGTACTTCCACACACCCCCGCGCGCTCCCTGCCCCACGACGTCTACGCGCACAGCCACCTGTGCCAGCGTGGTGAAGTATGGTAAAATAACCACCACGACCGCCGTGGGCAGGCACTCATCCGTGACGGGTGGCACAGAAGGAATTTCTCCTCTCCACGAGTGTCAAGTGGAGGGGAGAGGGGCTGGGTTAGATTCCAGACTCGGGTGCATTTCCACCTGGAGTTTTTTTTACGAAACTGAAACTCAATTTTTGTTTTCTATTGTACCAGGTAACCCCCCACCCACCCAACCCCCTTTCCCGTAGCTCTCTTTCTCGAAAGCGAATGACAGCTCAACGAAGTGGCTTTTGTCGAGCGGAACGTGGAGGGGAAAAATCGACGGGAGAGAGAGCGACACCGTAAACTCCAAATATACAGCAGCTACCGTTCAGGGTCGGGATCAAACCCCCGATCTCCTGCATATCTGGCGAGATCGTTGACACCTCCTTGGCACTTAGCTTCTTCTCTCCCCCTGTTGTGCATCGGTTTTCTCTCAACGTTACCCCCCACACACACACACGCACACAGGGAATTGTTACCCGGTCGAGGGTTCGTATTGGGGAGCACATCCCGACACAGCGACCCACGTCTGAGAATGTGGGGCATGGGGTCGGGCATGGGTCCTCGAATGAAATCATTCAATGACACTGCCCCCACCCCATGATGCATCCCGTTATTCGCAATAACCCTCAACAACAACAGCAACGCCGCAGTGTGTATACATTCAGCACACGAGCACCCCCAGTGAGAATCCTACACGGTACTACGAACAGCACACGCGAGAATACACACGGGGAAAACACGGGTCTACACACACACACACACACGGGGTCTACACACACACACGGGGTCTACACACACACACGGGGTATACACACACACGGGGTATACACACACACACGGGGTATACACACACACACACGGGTCTACACACACACACGGGGTATACACACACACACACACGGGGTATACACACACACACACACACGGGGTATATACACACACACACGGGGTCTACACACACACACGGGGTCTACACACACACACACACACGGGGTATACACACACACGGGGTATACACACACACGGGGTATACACACACACACGGGGTCTACACACACACACGGGGTATACACACACACGGGGTATACACACACACGCGGGGTATACACACACACGCGGGGTATATACACACGGGGTATACACACACACACGGGGTCTACACACACACGCGGGGTATACACACACACGGGGTATACACACACACGCGGGGTATACACACACACGGGGTATACACACACACGCGGGGTCTACACACACACGCGGGGTATACATGGGTCTACACACACACACGGACACACACACGGGTATATACACACACACGCGGACACACACACGGGGTATACATGGGCCTACACACACACACGTGTATACACACACATACGGGATATATATGGGTCTACACACACACGTGTATACACACGTCTGCACACGCACACACGTCTGCACACGCACACACATACGTGCGGATACACACACACAGGTCTGCACACATAAATGTCTGCACACACACACACAGGTCTGTACACACACACACAGGTCTGTACACACACACACAGGTCTGCACACACACACACACAGGTCTGTACACACACACACAGGTCTGTACACACACACACAGGTCTGCACACACACACACAGGTCTGCACACACACACACAGGTCTGCACACACACAGGTCTGTACACACACACACACAGGTCTGTACACACACAGACACAGGTCTGTACACACACACACAGGTCTGCACACACACACACAGGTCTGCACACACACACAGGTCTGCACACACACACAGGTCTACACACACACACAGGTCTGTACACACACACAGACAGGTCTGTACACACACACCCAGGTCTGTACACACACACACACAGGTCTGCACACACACACACAGGTCTGCACACACACACAGGTCTGCACACACACACACACAGGTCTGCACACACACACACAGGTCTGTACACACACAGGTCTGCACACACACACACACAGGTCTGCACACACACACACAGGTCTGCACACACACACAGGTCTGTACACACACAGACACAGGTCTGTACACACACACACACAGGTCTGCACACACACACAGGTCTGCACACACACACAGGTCTGCACACACACACACACAGGTCTACACACACACACACAGGTCTGTACACACACACACAGGTCTGTACACACACACCCAGGTCTGTACACACACACACACAGGTCTGCACACACACACACACAGGTCTGCACACACACACACACAGGTCTGTACACACACAGGTCTGCACACACACACACACAGGTCTGTACACACACACACAGGTCTGTACACACACACATCGGTCTGCACACACACACAGGTCTGTACACACACACAGGTCTGTACACACACACACAGGTCTGCACACACACACACAGGTCTGTACACACACAGGTCTGTACACACACACATCGGTCTGCACACACACACAGGTCTGTACACACACACAGGTCTGTACACACACACACAGGTCTGTACACACACACAGGTCTGTACACACACACACAGGTCTGCACACACACACACACAGGTCTGTACACACACACAGACAGGTCTGCACACACACACACAGGTCTGTACACACACACACAGGTCTGTACACACACACACAGGTCTGTACACACACACACAGGTCTGTACACACACACACACAGGTCTGTACACACACACACACAGGTCTGTACACACACACACACAGGTCTGTACACACACACACAGGAGGATGCACACACGACGAGATAGCGGCGTTCCCATCATCACCATCACCGCCATCACCATCATCACCGCCACCGCACGCCGCCGCACGGAGCGCACGGAGAGGCGGGGCTGGCTGGCAGACAGCAGCCACAGGGCCCACAGGGAGGACAGCTGAACACCGCGGACAGCACAGCAAGCAGGACAGCAGCAGCAGCAGCGGCATTAGCGTCGTGTTACCGGCGGTCTGCGCGTCCAGCTTGAGCGCGGAGCGGAGCTCGGCCAGGCTCGGCGTGTCGCTGAGCGCCCGCGTCCTGCTGCTCCAGTCCCTGCTGCTGCTGCTCCTGCTGCTGATGGTGGTGGTGGTGCTGATGGTGATGATGGTGTTGGGGCTCTCGTCTTCACGCTCGCCCTCCACACTGGGCTTGGGCGCCGCCTGCTGGCGCTGCGGGCTCGCCGCCTCCTTGTCCGCGTCCCGGTTCGACGCGCGGTGCCCATCGTGGCTCGACCACTCATCCACCTCCTCCTCCACCTCCTCCACCTCCTCCTCCTCGTCGTCGCCTGCGTCTCGTCGCGAGTCGCGCTGGGACCCCGCGGTTGCCATGAGCGCCACGTGGCTGGGTCTGCGCGCTGCGTGGGGTGGCCGAGCGGACAGGAGGAGGGTGGCACGGGGTTAGACACCATGCAGGAAGGTGACTTAGTCACACACGGGGTGAGACACCAGGCAGTAAGGTGACTTAGTCACACACGGGGTGAGACACCAGGCAGGAAGGTGACTTAGTCACACACGGGGTTAGACACCAGGCAGTAAGGTGACTTAGTCACACACGGGGTTAGACACCAGGCAGTAAGGTGACTTAGTCACACACGGGGTTAGACACCAGGTAGTAAGGTGACTTAGTCACACACGGGGTTAGACACCAGGCAGTAAGGTGACTTAGTCACACACGGGGTGAGACACCAGGCAGTAAGGTGACTTAGTCACACACGGAGTGAGACACCAGGCAGTAAGGTGACTTAGTCACACACGGGGTTAGACACCAGGCAGTAAGGTGACTTAGTCACACACGGGGTGAGACACCAGGCAGGAAGGTGACTTAGTCACACACGGCGGGATTAGACACCAGGCAGTAAGGTGACTTAGTCACACACGAGGTGAGACACCAGGCAGTAAGGTGACTTAGTCACACACGAGGTGAGACACCAGGCAGAAAGGTGACTTAGTCACACACGAGGTGAGACACCAGGCAGGAAGGTGACTTAGTCACACACGAGGTGAGACACCAGGCAGGAAGGTGACTTAGTCACACACGAGGTGAGACACCAGGCAGGAAGGTGACTTAGTCACACACAGCGGGGTTAGACACCAGGCAGTAAGGTGACTTAGTCACACACGGGGTTAGACACCAGGCAGTAAGGTGACTTAGTCACACACGGGGTTAGACACCAGGCAGTAAGGTGACTTAGTCACACACGGCAGGGTTAGACACCTGGCAGTAAGGTGACTTAGTCACACACGAGGTGAGACACCAGGCAGTAAGGTGACTTAGTCACACACGAGGTGAGACACCAGGCAGAAAGGTGACTTAGTCACACACGAGGTGAGACACCAGGCAGGAAGGTGACTTAGTCACACACGAGGTGAGACACCAGGCAGGAAGGTGACTTAGTCACACACGAGGTGAGACACCAGGCAGGAAGGTGACTTAGTCACACACAGCGGGGTTAGACACCAGGCAGTAAGGTGACTTATTCACACATGGGGTTAGACACCAGGCAATAAGGTGACTTAGTCACACACGGGGTTAGACACCAGGCAGTAAGGTGACTTAGTCACACACGGGGTTAGACACCAGGCAGGAAGGTGACTTAGTCACACACGGGGTTAGACACCAGGCAGTAAGGTGACTTAGTCACACACGAGGTGAGACACCAGGCAGGAAGATGACTTAGTCACACACGGCGGGGTTAGACACCTGGTAGTAAGGTGACTTAGTCACACACGGGGTGAGACACCAGGCAGGAAGGTGACTTAGTCACACACGGCGGGGTTAGACACCAGGCAGTAAGGTGACTTAGTCACACACGGGGTTAGACACCAGGTAGTAAGGTGAGTAGTCACACACAAGGTTAGACACCAGGTAGTAAGGTGAGTAGTCACACACAAGGTGAGACACCAGGTAGTAAGGTGACTTAGTCACACACGGGGTGAGACACCAGGCAGTAAGGTGACTTAGTCACACACGGGGTTAGACACCAGGTAGTAAGGTGACTTAGTCACACACGGGGTTAGACACCAGGCAGTAAGGTGACTTAGTCATACACGGCGGGGTTAGACACCAGGCAGTAAGGTGACTTAGTCACACACGGCGGGGTTAGACACCTGGTTGTAAGGTGACTTAGTCACACACGGGGTGAGACACCAGGCAGTAAGGTGACTTAGTCACACACGGCGGGGTTAGACACCTGGCAGTAAGATGACTTAGTCACACACGGGTTAGACACTAGGCAGTAAGGTGACTTAGTCACACATGGGGTGAGACACCAGGCAGTAAGGTGACTTAGTCACACACGGGGTTAGACACCAGGTAGTAAGGTGACTTAGTCACACACGGGGTTAAACACCAGGCAGTAAGGTGACTTAGTCATACACGGGGTGAGACACCAGCCAGTAAGGTGACTTAGTCACACACGGGGTTAGACACCAGGTAGTAAGGTGACTTAGTCACACACGGGGTTAGACACCAGGCAGTAAGGTGACTTAGTCACACACGGGGTGAGACACCAGGCAGTAAGGTGACTTAGTCACACACAGCGGGATTAGACACCTGGTAGTAAGGTGACTTAGTCACACACGAGGTGAGACACCTGGCAGTAAGGTGACTTAGTCACACACAGCGGGGTTAGACACCTGGTAGTAAGGTGACTTAGTCACACACGGGGTGAGACACCAGGCAGTAAGGTGACTTAGTCACACACTGCGGGGTTAGACACCTGGTAGTAAGGTGACTTAGTCACACACGGGGTGAGACACCAGGGAGTAAGGTGACTTAGTCACACACGGGGTTAGACACCTAGTAGTAAGGTGACTTAGTCACACACGGGGTTAGACACCAGGCAGTAAGGTGACTTAGTCACACACGGGGTGAGACACTAGGCAGTAAGGTGACTTAGTCACACACGGCGGGGTTAGACACCTGGTTGTAAGGTGACTTAGTCACACACGGGGTGAGACACCAGGCAGTAAGGTGACTTAGTCACACACGGCGGGGTTAGACACCAGGCAGTAAGGTGACTTAGTCACACACGGGGTGAGACACCAGGCAGTAAGGTGACTTAGTAACACACAGCGGGGTTAGACACCTGGTAGTAAGGTGACTTAGTCACACACGAGGTGAGACACCTGGGAGTAAGGTGACTTAGTCACACACAGCGGGGTTAGACACCTGGCAGTAAGGTGACTTAGTCACACACGTGGTGAGACACCAGGCAGTAAGGTGACTTAGTCACACACGGCGGGGTTAGACACCTGGTAGTAAGGTGACTTAGTCACACACGGGGTGAGACACCAGGCAGTAAGGTGACTTAGTCACACACGGGGTTAGACACCTAGTAGTAAGGTGACTTAGTCACACACGGGGTTAGACACCAGGGAGTAAGGTGACTTAGTCACACACAGGGTGAGACACCAGGCAGTAAAGTGACTTAGTCACACACGGGGCGAGACACCAGGCAGTAAGGTGACTTAGTCACACAGAGGGGTTAGACACCTGGCAGTAAGGTGACTTAGTCACACACGGGGTGAGACACCAGGCAGTAAGGTGACTTAGTCACACACGGCGAGGTTAGACACCTGGTAGTAAGGTGACTTAGTCACACACGGGGTGAGACACCGGGCAGTAAGGTGACTTAGTCACACACGGGGTTAGACACCTAGTAGTAAGGTGACTTAGTCACACACGGGGTGAGACACCAGGCAGTACGGTGACTTAGTCACACACGGCGGTGTTAGACACCTGGTAGTAAGGTGACTTAGTCACACACGAGGTGAGACACCTGGCAGTAAGGTGACTTAGTCACACACAGCGGGGTTAGACACCTGGTAGTAAGGTGACTTAGTCACACACGGGGTGAGACACCAGGCAGTAAGGTGACTTACTCACACACTGCGGGGTTAGACACCTGGTAGTAAGGTGACTTAGTCACACACGGGGTGAGACACCAGGGAGTAAGGTGACTTAGTCACACACGGGGTTAGACACCTAGTAGTAAGGTGACTTAGTCACACACGGGGTTAGACACCAGGCAGTAAGGTGACTTAGTCACACACGGGGTGAGACACTAGGCAGTAAGGTGACTTAGTCACACACGGTGGGGTTAGACACCTGGTTGTAAGGTGACTTAGTCACACACGGGGTGAGACACCAGGCAGTAAGGTGACTTAGTCACACACGGCGGGGTTAGACACCAGGCAGTAAGGTGACTTAGTCATACACGGGGTGAGACACCAGGCAGTAAGGTGACTTAGTCACACACAGCGGGGTTAGACACCTGGCAGTAAGGTGACTTAGTCACACACGTGGTGAGACACCAGGCAGTAAGGTGACTTAGTCACACACGGCGGGGTTAGACACCTGGTAGTAAGGTGACTTAGTCACACACGGGGTGAGACACCAGGCAGTAAGGTGACTTAGTCACACACGGGGTTAGACACCTAGTAGTAAGGTGACTTAGTCACACACGGGGTTAGACACCAGGGAGTAAGGTGACTTAGTCACACACGGGGTGAGACACCAGGCAGTAACGTGGCTTAGTCACACACGGGGCGAGACACCAGGCAGTAAGGTGACTTAGTCACACAGAGGGGTTAGACACCTGGCAGTAAGGTGACTTAGTCACACACGGGGTGAGACACCAGGCAGTAAGGTGACTTATTCACACACGGCGAGGTTAGACACCTGGTAGTAAGGTGACTTAGTCACACACGGGGTGAGACACCGGGCAGTAAGGTGACTTAGTCACACACGGGGTTAGACACCTAGTAGTAAGGTGACTTAGTCACACACGGGGTGAGACACCAGGCAGTACGGTGACTTAGTCACACACGGCGGGTTTAGACACCTGGTAGTAAGGTGACTTAGTCACACACGGGGTGAGACACCAGGCAGTAAGGTGACTTAGTCACACACGGGGTTAGACACCTAGTAGTAAGGTGACTTAGTCACACACGGGGTGAGATACCAGGCAGTAAGGTGACTTAGTCACACACGGCGGGGTTAGACACCTGGTAGTAAGGTGACTTAGTCACACACGGGGTTAGACACCAGGCAGTAAGGTGACTTAGTCACACACGGTGTGAGATACCAGGTAGTAAGGTGACTTAGTCACACACGGGGTTAGATACCTGGCAGTAAGGTGACTTAGTCACACACGGGGTGAGACACCAGGCAGTAAGGTGACTTAGACGCACACGGCAGGGTTAGACACCAGGCAGTAAGGTGACTTAGTCACACACGGGGTGAGACACCAGGCAGTAATGTGACTTAGTCACACACGGCGGGGTTAGACACCAGGCAGTAAGGTGACTTAGTCACACCCGGGGTTAGACACCTGGCAGTAAGGTGACTTAGTCACACACGGGGTTAGACACCAGGTAGTGAGGTGACTTAGTCACACACGGCGGGGTTAGACACCTGGTAGTAAGGTGACTTAGTCACACACGGGGTGATACACCAGGCAGTAAGGTGACTTAGTCACACACGGGGTGAGACACCAGGCAGTAAGGTGACTTAGTCACACACGGCGGGGTTAGACACCAGGCAGTAAGGTGACTTAGTCACACACGGGTTGAGACACCAGGCAGTAACGTGACTTAGTCACACACGGGGTGAGACACCAGGCAGTAAGGTGACTTAGTCACACACGGCGAGGTTAGACACCTGGTAGTAAGGTGACTTAGTCACACACGGGGTTAGACACCAGGTAGTAAGGTGAGTAGTCACACACAAGGTGAGACACCAGGTAGTAAGGTGAGTTGTCACACACAAGGTGAGACACCAGGTAGTAAGGTGCGTAGTCACACACTAGGTTAGACACCTGGTAGTAAGGTGAGTAGTCACACAAGGTTAGACACCAGGTAGCAAGGTGAGTAGTCACACACAAGGTGAGACACCAGGTAGTAAGGTGAGTAGTCACACAAGGTGAGACACCAGGTAGTAAGGTGAGTAGTCACACACAAGGTGAGACACCAGGTAGTAAGGTGAGTAGTCACACAAGGTTAGACACCAGGTGCTTAGGTGAGTAGTCACACAAGGTGAGACACCAGGTAGTAAGGTGAGTAGTCACACACAAGGTTAGACACCTGGTAGTAAGGTGAGTAGTCACACAAGGTGAGACACCAGGTAGTAAGGTGAGTAGTCACACACGAGGTGAGACACCAGGCAGGAAGGTGACTTAGTCACACACGAGGTGAGACACCAGGCAGGAAGGTGACTTAGTCACACACGAGGTGAGACACCAGGCAGTAAGGTGACTTAGTCACACACGAGGTGAGACACCAGGCAGAAAGGTGACTTAGTCACACACGAGGTGAGACACCAGGCAGGAAGGTGACTTAGTCACACACGAGGTGAGACACCAGGCAGGAAGGTGACTTAGTCACACACGAGGTGAGACACCAGGCAGGAAGGTGACTTAGTCACACACAGCGGGGTTAGACACCAGGCAGTAAGGTGACTTAGTCACACACGGGGTTAGACACCAGGCAGTAAGGTGACTTAGTCACACACGGGGTTAGACACCAGGCAGTAAGGTGACTTAGTCACACACGGGGTTAGACACCTGGCAGTAAGGTGACTTAGTCACACACGGCGGGGTTAGACACCTGGCAGTAAGGTGACTTAGTCACACACGAGGTGAGACACCAGGCAGTAAGGTGACTTAGTCACACACGAGGTGAGACACCAGGCAGAAAGGAGACTTAGTCACACACGAGGTGAGACACCAGGCAGGAAGGTGACTTAGTCACACACGAGGTGAGACACCAGGCAGGAAGGTGACTTAGTCACACACGAGGTGAGACACCAGGCAGGAAGGTGACTTAGTCACACACAGCGGGGTTAGACACCAGGCAGTAAGGTGACTTAGTCACACACGGGGTTAGACACCAGGCAGTAAGGTGACTTAGTCACACACGGGGTTAGACACCAGGCAGTAAGATGACTTAGTCACACACGGGGTTAGACACCAGGCAGGAAGGTGACTTAGTCACACACGGGGTTAGACACCAGGCAGTAAGGTGACTTAGTCACACACGAGGTGAGACACCAGGCATGAAGATGACTTAGTCACACACGGCGGGGTTAGACACCTGGTAGTAAGGTGACTTAGTCACACACGGGGTGAGACACCAGGCAGGAAGATGACTTAGTCACACACGGCGGGGTTAGACACCTGGTAGTAAGGTGACTTAGTCACACACGGGGTGAGACACCGGGCAGGAAGGTGACTTAGTCACACACAAGGTGAGACACCAGGTAGTAAGGTGAGTAGTCACACACAAGGTGAGACACCAGGTAGTAAGGTGAGTAGTCACACAAGGTTAGACACCAGGTAGCAAGGTGAGTAGTCACACACAAGGTGAGACACCAGGTAGTAAGGTGACTTAGTCACACACGGGGTGAGACACCAGGCAGTAAGGTGACTTAGTCACACACGGGTTTAGACACCAGGTAGTAAGGTGACTTAGTCACACACGGGGTTAGACACCAGGCAGTAAGGTGACTTAGTCACACACGGCGGGGTTAGACACCAGGCAGTAAGGTGACTTAGTCACACACGGCGGGGTTAGACACCTGGTTGTAAGGTGACTTAGTCACACGGGGTGAGACACCAGGCAGTAAGGTGACTTAGTCACACACGGCGGGGTTAGACACCTGGTAGTAAGGTGATTTAGTCACACACGGGGTGAGACACCTGGCAGTAAGATGACTTAGTCACACACGGGGTTAGACACTAGGCAGTAAGGTGACTTAGTCACACATGGGGTGAGACACCAGGCAGTAAGGTGACTTAGTCACACACGGGATTAGACACCAGGTAGTAAGGTGACTTAGTCACACACGGGGTTAAACACCAGGCAGTAAGGTGACTTAGTCACACACGGGGTGAGACACCAGCCAGTAAGGTGACTTAGTCACACACGGGGTTAGACACCAGGTAGTAAGGTGACTTACTCACACACGGGGTTAGACACCAGGCAGTAAGGTGACTTAGTCACACACGGGGTGAGACACCAGGCAGTAAGGTGACTTAGTCACACACAGCGGGGTTAGACACCTGGTAGTAAGGTGACTTAGTCACACACGAGGTGAGACACCTGGCAGTAAGGTGACTTAGTCACACACAGCGGGGTTAGACACCTGGTAGTAAGGTGACTTAGTCACACACGGGGTGAGACACCAGGCAGTAAGGTGACTTAGTCACACACTGCGGGGTTAGACACCTGGTAGTAAGGTGACTTAGTCACACACGGGGTGAGACACCAGGCAGTAAGGTGACTTAGTCACACACGGGGTTAGACACCTAGTAGTAAGGTGACTTAGTCACACACGGGGTTAGACACCAGGCAGTAAGGTGACTTAGTCACACACGGGGTGAGACACTAGGCAGTAAGGTGACTTAGTCACACACCGCGGGGTTAGACACCTGGTTGTAAGGTGACTTAGTCACACATGGGGTGAGACACCAGGCAGTAAGGTGACTTAGTCACACACGGCGGGGTTAGACACCAGGCAGTAAGGTGACTTAGTCACACACGGGGTAAGACACCAGGCAGTAATGTGACTTAGTAACACACAGCGGGGTTAGACACCTGGTAGTAAGGTGACTTAGTCACACACGAGGTGAGACACCTGGGAGTAAGGTGACTTAGTCACACACAGCGGGGTTAGACACCTGGCAGTAAGGTGACTTAGTCACACACGTGGTGAGACACCAGGCAGTAAGGTGACTTAGTCACACACGAGGTGAGACACCAGGCAGGAAGATGACTTAGTCACACACGGCGGGGTTAGACACCTGGTAGTAAGGTGACTTAGTCATACACGGGGTGAGACACCAGGCAGGAAGATGACTTAGTCACACACGGCGGGGTTAGACACCTGGTAGTAAGGTGACTTAGTCACACACGGGGTGAGACACCGGGCAGGAAGGTGACTTAGTCACACACAAGGTGAGACACCAGGTAGTAAGGTGAGTAGTCACACACAAGGTGAGACACCAGGTAGTAAGGTGAGTAGTCACACAAGGTTAGACACCAGGTAGCAAGGTGAGTAGTCACACACAAGGTGAGACACCAGGTAGTAAGGTGACTTAGTCACACACGGGGTGAGACACCAGGCAGTAAGGTGACTTAGTCACACACGGGTTTAGACACCAGGTAGTAAGGTGACTTAGTCACACACGGGGTTAGACACCAGGCAGTAAGGTGACTTAGTCACACACGGCGGGGTTATACACCAGGCAGTAAGGTGACTTAGTCACACACGGCGGGGTTAGACACCTGGTTGTAAGGTGACTTAGTCACACACGGGGTGAGACACCAGGCAGTAAGGTGACTTAGTCACACACGGCGGGGTTAGACACCTGGTAGTAAGGTGATTTAGTCACACACGGGGTGAGACACCTGGCAGTAAGATGACTTAGTCACACACGGGGTTAGACACTAGGCAGTAAGGTGACTTAGTCACACATGGGGTGAGACACCAGGCAGTAAGGTGACTTAGTCACACACGGGATTAGACACCAGGTAGTAAGGTGACTTAGTCACACACGGGGTTAAACACCAGGCAGTAAGGTGACTTAGTCACACACGGGGTGAGACACCAGCCAGTAAGGTGACTTAGTCACACACGGGGTTAGACACCAGGTAGTAAGGTGACTTAGTCACACACGGGGTTAGACACCAGGCAGTAAGGTGACTTAGTCACACACGGGGTGAGACACCAGGCAGTAAGGTGACTTAGTCACACACAGCGGGGTTAGACACCTGGTAGTAAGGTGACTTAGTCACACACGAGGTGAGACACCTGGCAGTAAGGTGACTTAGTCACACACAGCGGGGTTAGACACCTGGCAGTAAGGTGACTTAGTCACACACAGCGGGGTTAGACACCTGGTAGTAAGGTGACTTAGTCACACACGGGGTGAGACACCAGGCAGTAAGGTGACTTAGTCACACACTGCAGGGTTAGACACCTGGTAGTAAGGTGACTTAGTCACACACGGGGTGAGACACCAGGCAGTAAGGTGACTTAGTCACACACGGGGTTAGACACCTAGTAGTAAGGTGACTTAGTCACACACGGGGTTAGACACCAGGCAGTAAGGTGACTTAGTCACACACGGGGTGAGACACTAGGCAGTAAGGTGACTTAGTCACACACCGCGGGGTTAGACACCTGGTTGTAAGGTGACTTAGTCACACATGGGGTGAGACACCAGGCAGTAAGGTGACTTAGTCACACACGGCGGGGTTAGACACCAGGCAGTAAGGTGACTTAGTCACACACGGGGTAAGACACCAGGCAGTAATGTGACTTAGTAACACACAGCGGGGTTAGACACCTGGTAGTAAGGTGACTTAGTCACACACGAGGTGAGACACCTGGGAGTAAGGTGACTTAGTCACACACAGCGGGGTTAGACACCTGGCAGTAAGGTGACTTAGTCACACACGTGGTGAGACACCAGGCAGTAAGGTGACTTAGTCACACACGGCGGGGTTAGACACCTGGTACTAAGGTGACTTAGTCACACACGGGGTGAGACACCAGGCAGTAAGGTGACTTAGTCACACACGGGGTTAGACACCTAGTAGTAAGGTGACTTAGTCACACACGGGGTTAGACACCAGGGAGTAAGGTGACTTAGTCACACACGGGGTGAGACACCAGACAGTAAAGTGACTTAGTCACACACGGGGCGAGACACCAGGCAGTAAGGTGACTTAGTCACACAGAGGGGTTAGACACCTGGCAGTAAGGTGACTTAGTCACACACGGGGTGAGACACCAGGCAGTAAGGTGACTTAGTCACACACGGCGAGGTTAGACACCTGGTAGTAAGGTGACTTAGTCACACACGGGGTGAGACACCAGGCAGTAAGGTGACTTAGTCACACACGGGGTTAGACACCTAGTAGTAAGGTGACTTAGTCACACACGGCGGGGTTAGACACCTGGTAGTAAGGTGACTTAGTCACACACGGGGTGAGACACCAGGCAGTAAGGTGACTTAGTCACACACGGGGTTAGACACCTAGTAGTAAGGTGACTTAGTCACACACGGGGTGAGACACCAGGCAGTAAGGTGACTTAGTCACACACGGCGGGGTTAGACACCTGGTAGTAAGGTGACTTAGTCACACACGGGGTGAGACACCAGGCAGTAAGGTGACTTAGTCACACACGGGGTTTGACCCCTGGTAGTAAGGTGACTTAGTCACACACGGCGGGGTTAGACACCTGGTAGTAAGGTGACTTAGTCACACACGGGGTTAGACACCAGGCAGTAAGGTGACTTAGTCACACACGGTGTGAGATACCAGGTAGTAAGGTGACTTAGTCACACACGGGGTTAGATACCTGGCAGTAAGGTGACTTAGTCACACACGGGGTGAGACACCAGGCAGTAATGTGACTTAGTCACACACGGCGGGGTTAGACACCAGGCAGTAAGGTGACTTAGTCACACCCGGGTTTAGACACCTGGCAGTAAGGTGACTTAGTCACACACGGGGTTAGACACCAGGCAGTGAGGTGACTTAGTCACACACGGCGGGGTTAGACACCTGGTAGTAAGGTGACTTAGTCACACACGGGGTGAGACACCAGGCAGTAAGGTGACTTAGTCACACACGGGGTGAGACACCAGGCAGTAAGGTGACTTAGTCACACACGGCGGGGTTAGACACCAGGCAGTAAGGTGACTTAGTCACACACGGGGTGAGACACCAGGCAGTAAGGTGACTTAGTCACACACGGGGTGAGACACCAGGCAGTAAGGTGACTTAGTCACACACGGCGAGGTTAGACACCTGGTAGTAAGGTGACTTAGTCACACACGGGGTTAGACACCAGGTAGTAAGGTGAGTAGTCACACACAAGGTGAGACACCTGGTAGTAAGGTGAGTAGTCACACACAAGGTGAGACACCTGGTAGTAAGGTGAGTAGTCACACACTAGGTTAGACACCAGATAGTAAGGTGAGTAGTCACACAAGGTTAGACACTAGGTAGTAAGGTGAGTAGTCACACACAAGGTTAGACACCTGGTAGCAAGGTGAGTAGTCACACAAGGTGAGACACCTGGTAGTAAGGTGAGTAGTCACACACAAGGTGAGACACCAGGTAGTAAGGTGAGTAGTCACACAAGGTGAGACACCAGGTAGTAAGGTGAGTAGTCACACACAAGGTGAGACACCAGGTAGTAAGGTGAGTAGTCACACACGAGGTGAGACACCTGGTAGTAAGGTGAGTAGTCACACACAAGGTTAGACACCAGGTAGTAAGGTGAGTAGTCACACACAAGGTGAGACACCAGGTAGTAAGGTGAGTAGTCACACACAAGGTGAGACACCTGGTAGTAAGGTGAGTAGTCACACACAAGGTGAGACACCAGGTAGTAAGGTGAGTAGTCACACACAAGGTGAGACACCTGGTAGTAAGGTGAGTAGTTACACACAAGGTTAGACACCAGGTAGTAAGGTGAGTAGTCACACACAAGGTTAGACACCAGGTAGTAAGGTGAGTAGTCACACACAAGGTGAGACACCTGGTAGTAAGGTGAGTAGTCACACACAAGGTTAGACACCAGGTAGTAAGGTGAGTAGTCACACACAAGGTGAGACACCTGGTAGTAAGGTGAGTAGTCACACACAAGGTGAGTCACCAGGTAGCAAGGTGAGTAGTCACACACAAGGTGAGACACCTGGTAGTAAGGTGAGTAGTCACACACAAGGTGAGTCACCAGGTAGCAAGGTGAGTAGTCACACAAGGTTAGACACCAGGTAGTTAGGTGACTTAGTCACACACAAGGTTAGACACTAGGTAGTAAGGTGAGTAGTCACACACAAGGTTAGACACCTGGTAGCAAGGTGAGTAGTCACACAAGGTGAGACACCAGGTAGTAAGGTGACTTAGTCACACACAAGGTTAGACACCTGGTAGCAAGGTGAGTAGTCACACAAGGTGAGACACCAGGTAGTAAGGTGAGTAGTCACACACAAGGTTAGACACTAGGTAGTTAGGTGAGTAGTCACACACAAGGTGAGACACCTGGAAGTAAGGTGAGTAGTCACACAAGGTTAGACACCAGGTAGCAAGGTGACTTAGTCACACACGGGGTTAGACACCTGGTAGTAAGGTGACTTAGTCACACACAAGGTTATACACCAGGTAGTAAGGTGAGTCGTGTCGTCTCCACATCTCCATATGTGGATCGGAATGTCTGCGCCGTGTGTGTGTAAAAATGCTGTCATCAAGCGCAACGCTTTTCCAAACACTCTCGGCTGAATGCCTTCCTACGCCGTGTCGGTCGTGGGTGTTGTTTGACCATACTTCACCACGCCGGTCAGTGCGGGTTGGTAAATGGCGGTGGGGGTGGGGGGGGATGAAAGGGGGGAGAGGAGGTAGTCAGAACTGGTTCAGTCAGCGCTCGCCTCTCGTTTTAGCCCTCGTCTCGAATGGCACTCAAGGTTTTTGCCTCGATCCTAGCGCACTGCGTTAACCATTGCGCCACCGCTCCCCACAAGGCGCGCGCTCCCGAGCCACGGATGCGCATCGAGTGACGTGGACTCCGGGGCCGGCCGGTGCGACATTGCTCAGGAATCGAGTTTGTGTCGCTACCATCATCATCATCATCAGGCATATTCTATGGTTCTTTCGGTAAAGTCACGTGGATCAAAATAAAAATAAAGTGAATAAAAATAATACAAATATCACGAAGTTTCGATCGCAACACAAGCAATCTATCAACGTGACTTTACCGAAAGAACCCAGGGAATATGAATTCCTGCAGTCACGAAAACGTTTAGTAGCAGGCGTGGTCTCTCCACTGATGAATGGTGGCCTTCCGCAAGCTGCCGCCGCTGCTCACGATCTCGCCATGCCCACGCACCCGCACCGCACCGCCTCTCCCTCGCTGGCGCTTCCTCACGGACGCGTTCACAGCAGAGGGCCGCCGCTCCGTTCCCTGGCCTCGGCCACCATCGGTTCACTGCTGGCGGTGACGCGCCTCGCCCAAGCGGGGAAACTTCAATCCGCGAGCCGGGTGAACGATGAACGTGCGTGCGTGTGTGTGCTCCAGTGTGTGTGTGTGTGTTCCAGTGTGTGTGTGTGTTCTAGTGTGTGTGTGTGTGTGTTCCAGTGTGTGTGTGTGTGTGTTCTCCAGTGTGTGTGTGTGTTCCAGTGTGTGTGTGTTCCAGTGTGTGTGTGTGTTCCAGTGTGTGTGTGTGTGTGTTCCAGTGTGTGTGTGTGTTCCAGTGTGTGTGTGTGTTCCAGTGTGTGTGTGTGTGTGTTCTAGTGTGTGTGTGTGTGTTCTAGTGTGTGTGTGTGTTCCAGTGTGTGTGTGTGTGCTCCAGTGTGTGTGTGTGTGTTCTAGTGTGTGTGTGTGTTCCAGTGTGTGTATGTGTTCTGTAGTGTGTGTGTGTGCTCCAGTGTGTGTGTGTGTGTTCCAGTGTGTGTGTGTGTGTTCCAGTGTGTGTGTGTGTGTTCTCCAGTGTGTGTGTGTGTGCTCCAGTGTGTGTGTGTGTGTTCCAGTGTGTGTGTTCTAGTGTGTGTGTGTGTGTTCTCCAGTGTGTGTATGTGTGTTCCAGTGTGTGTGTGTGTGTTGGCTCCAGTGTGTGTATGTGTGTGTTCCAGTGTGTGTGTGTTCCAGTGTGTGTGTGTGTGTGTGCTCCAGTGTGTGCGTATGTGTGTTCCAGTGTGTGTGTGTGTGTGTTCCAGTGTGTGTATGTGTGTTCTCCAGTGTGTGTGTGTGTGCTCCAGTGTGTGTGTGTGTGTTCCAGTGTGTGTGTGTGTGTTCTAGTGTGTGTGTGTGTTCTCCAGTGTGTGTGTGTGTGTTCCAGTGTGTGTGTGTGTGCTCCAGTGTGTGTGTGTGCTCCAGTGTGTGTGTGTGTTCTGTAGTGTGTGTGTGTGTGTGTTCCAGTGTGTGTGTGTGTGTGTTCTGCAGTGTGTGTGTGTGCTCCAGTGTGTGTGTGTGTTCTAGTGTGTGTGTGTGTGTTCTCCAGTGTGTGTGTGTGTGTGTTCCAGTGTGTGTGTGTGTGCTCCAGTGTGTGTGTGTGTTCCAGTGTGTGTGTGTGTTCTGTAGTGTGTGTGTGTGTTCCAGTGTGTGTGTGTGTGTGTTCTGCAGTGTGTGTGTGTGCTCCAGTGTGTGTGTGTGTTCTGCAGTGTGTGTGTGTGTTCTGTAGTGTGTGTGTGTGTGTTCCAGTGTGTGTGTGTGTGTTCTGCAGTGTGTGTGTGTGCTCCAGTGTGTGTGTGTGTTCTGTAGTGTGTGTGTGTTTTCCAATGTGTTCTCCAGTGTGTGTGTGTGTGCTCCAGTGTGTGTGTGTGTGTAGCGGTTAGCGCTACGCTGCGCTATGAACCTGGCGACCCAGGTTCGATTCCCGCTCACGGCCAACACCAGTGACGATTATCTGAACCGGTCCCGGGCCTCCCCTAGGTCGACTCGGCCTCAAATGAGTACCTGGTGCGGTGTGTACACATCGCCACTGGGGAGACAAAGGCGGTCGGGCGTGGTGCTGGCCACCCACCCCCTCGTGTACCGTTCCGGCCTTCATAGGTGCTCGCTAACAGCACTTGCCCCTACAGTCTGTTAAGGCTATATGGGGGATCTTTGTTTGTGTGTGTGTTCCAGTGTGTGTGTGTGCTCCAGTGTGTGTGTGTGCTCCAGTGTGTGTATGTGTTCTGTAGTGTGTGTGTGTTTTCCAGTGTGTTCTCCAGTGTGTGTGTGTTCTCCAGTGTGTGTGTGTGTTCTCCAGTGTGTGTGTGTGTGCTCCAGTGTGTGTGAGTGTGTGTTCCAGTGTGTGTGTGTGCTCCAGTGTGTGTGTGTGTGTTGGCTCCAGTGTGTGTATGTGTGTGTGTTCCGGCATCGACGCATCCACACAACATCATGGATGCATGCCGGGTCCAAGCAAGAACATCTGCTGGACTACATAGTGACGGACCAGTGGATGCGAGCCCATGTCCTTGACACCAGGACCTACCGTGGAGCTGATCTGCCCTCTGACCATCGACTTGTCATCTGTAAGATGCGCCGCCCATTCTTCCGCTCCGGTGGTGGGTGTACACTCAGGACCCCATTCCAACCAAAAGTGGCCTGGTCTCAGTTATCTGATGAAAGTTGCAAGCGAGAATTTCATCATCGCCTGCGGCTGAGGTTGGCATCGTCCCCCACTCCTGATGTCGAGGGTAAATGGGCGAGGTTTAGAACTGTGACTCATGCGGCTGCAATGTCTGCTTTGGGTACGCGGTCAGGACCTCCCCAGAGACCCTGGCTGACAGAGGAGGTGTTCAGGATGTTTGAGAAAAAGCGACAGGTCCACTGTCATCGGCTACAGAATCCCACGTCAGAGAATGAGGAGGCTTACCGCAACCTTCGCTCGGAGGTTCGGAGAGCCGTGAGGCGCTGCAAGGATGGGTGGTGGTCGCGGGTTGCTGAGGAGATGGAGTCTGCCTCAGTGGCCCGCGATCACAAATATCACAAATCTCTATTTAACGCCATCAAAAAAGTAACCTGCAGCACCACACCTTTTACCATCATTAGGGGAAAAAACGGTGATCCAATCTCTGACCCCCAGGAACAGGTTTGCAGATTTGCTGAGCATTTCTGTGAGGTCCTGGGGGAGGGAAAATCCCTCAGCCAGGAAAACATCGTGGCACAAAGTGAGGATGACCCTGCTGAGGCTGCGGTGCCTCAAATATTGGAAGAAGTCACCCCCTGTGAGTGGCTGGCTGAGGTGCCATCTGTTGAGGAAGTACTGAGGGCGATCCGGAGTCTGAGACCAGGAAAGGCAGCGGGCAGAGATGATCTCCCAAGCGAAATGCTGAGGGAGGGTGGAGTTTGTGCACAGACTGCCCTATATGACATAATAACAACAGTCTGGACCACTGGACAGGTTCCGCAGGATAGGAAGGATGCCCTGGTGGTCCCCCTTTTTTAAGAAGGGGGACCGCACAGACTGTAACAACTACAGGGGCATTTCACTCCTCAGTGTGTCGGGAAAGGTCCTGGCAAGGATTATTCAACATCGCCTTGCCAGGCACGCTGAGGAGAGGCTTGCGGAGCCCCAGTGCAGTTTCAGGAAAGGGCGGTCCTGCACAGATGCCATATTTTCTGTCCATCTGCTACAGCAGAGGTGTAGGGAATTCCAGCAAGATCTACATCTCTGCTTTATTGACCTGGTCAAGGCCTATGATACCATCAATAGGCCTGGGCTCTGGGTTGTTCTTCGTGCTTTTGGAGTACCTGACCCTCTGCTCACGACCATTAAGGACCTTCATGATGGTGAGCGGGCCCGGGTAAAACTACGTGGCCGGGAGTCTGAGCCTTTCCCTGTACACCTTGGGGTGCGACAGGGATGTCCTCTGGCTCCCACATTATTTAACATCTATTTCGACCACGTAGTTCGTGAAGCCTTCAATAGCTGTACCGGGGGAATCTACATATGGTACAGATATAATGGGAGGCTGATCGATGCCCGGGTGCGGTCAAGGGATGGCTCCCTATTGCTCAACCACGTTATGTATGCTGATGATTTGGTAATAGCTGCTCATTCAGAGGAGGAGTTGGAGACGCTGCTGCTGAGACTGGAGCGTGCCACTAAGAGATGGGGCCCTTACCATCAGCCCCACCAAAACTAAGCACCTGCCTGGGTATTTTGTACCATCGGACACTCCACCCCCATAACTCCCAATCGGTGATGGGGCAGTTGTGGAGAGAGTGGAGAGTTTCCCATACCTGGGAAGTGTGCTTATGACCGGCTCCAGTTTAACAGCAGAGGTCTCACTCCGAATCAGTGGAGCGGCAATATCTTTTCATCGGTTGCGTAACGCTGTGTGGAAGCTACCTGGTCTGTCGCTCCGCACTAAGCTTCAGATCTTCTCGGCCACGGTCATTCCCTCCCTTCTCTACGCTTGCGAAACGTGGACCCCCCTAATGGAACATCTTCGCCGGTTAGAAACATTTAGGCTGGCCTGCCTACGATCCATCCTGGGTTTAACCAGACTGGATTGTGTGAGAAGCTCACAAATCCTTGAAAGATCTGGGCAAGGTCCCATCGGTGAGCTCCTCCGGCAGGCAAGGCTGCGATGGCTGGGTCATGTAGCCCGCATGCCCAGCCACCGCATGCCGAAACAGCTTTGTTCGGCCGGATCGAGGGGGCTAAGCGGGCGCGGCACGGGCTAGAGAAGAGATGGAGTGATGTGGTACAGGAGGACGTGGAGCTGAGTGGACTTGCCGATGACTGGTACCAGCGGTGTCAAGATCGGCCTCTGTGGAGGAGGCTCGTTAAAGACGCTACTGGACAGTTGGAGGTAGTCGCCCTCCAACAACAACGGAGGGCGGAGGAGCGACGCTCACAACAACGAGCGGAGCGCCGGGTGGCTAAAGCACAGCAGGTTGGCACAGTAGGGGGCACAGGTGGTGCATCAGCCAGTCATCTCAGTCAGTCGACCCGTGGCACCTGGGTCTGCCCAGTGACCTCCTGCCAGCGGGCGTTCGACACTTCACGTGGCCTCACGGTGCACATAGCCTGGCACAAGCGTCGTGGTGACGTCACCGCCACTTAGTGGCGAATGGCGGTTGTTGTTGTTGTTGTGTGTGCTCCAGTGTGTGTGTGTGTGTGCTCCAGTGTGTGTGTGCTCCAGTGTGTGTGTGTGTGTTCTGCAGTGTGTGTGTGTGCTCCAGTGTGTGTGTGTGCTCCAGTGTGTGTGTGTGTGTGCTCCAGTGTGTGTGTGTGTGTTCTCACACACACACACACTGTTGTGGGGAGCGATAGTGTGGCGGTTAGCGCGCTGCGCTATGAACCTGGCGACCCAGGTTCGATTCCCGCTCACGGCCAACACCAGTGACGATTATCTGAACCGGTCCCGGGCCTCCCCTAGGTCGACTCAGCCTCAAATGAGTACCTGGTGCGGTGTGTAAACATTGCCACTAGCGAGACAAAGGCGGTCGGGCGTGGTGCTGGCCACCCACTCCCTCGTGTACCGTTCCGGCCTTCATAGGTGCTCGCTAACAGCACTTGCTCCTACAGTCTGTTAAGGCTATATGGGGGATCTTTGTCTTTGTGTGTGTGTTCTCCAGTGCGCGTGTCGCTTTCTCTAGTCGGTATGTAACTGAGAGCATGCGTCATTTATCGAACCCATATGCTCATTGTAATACTACAAACAACACGTATGTATGCATGCGTGTTGAACTTCTTTTCGCACCGTACGTAGCCAACCGTGCTAATCGGAGGTGCGTTTAGAAATATGCATGGAGATTATTTGGATAATTTTGCAGCTATAAATGTCCAAATGATGAGACACGTTGTTGTTGAGTTCGTGGCCAAGTCGCTCCTGAATAATAAGTTTAATGCCTTCGGTGGGCTTTGCCTGGTAGCATTGGGATGGTTTAGTGTTGTATTTGTTTGCGTTTGGGTGATTGGTTTACATTCATAGTACTTTGCATTTCTAACGTGTCTACGTATTGTGTTTGTTGTTGTGCGCCGACTGGACATCTGTTAAACAAAGAGCTTCATAGCTCATCGGATTTCTCCTGCAGTATCAATACATATTTTGATTCTGAAGACAGGAGGGAATATTACACACGTGGGATGATGATGATGATGATGAATAATCCTTTACAATTACGCACGTTTACCCCAAGTTATCTTCACCGAGTCTCAAGACTCTTTGTTCAGGAGGTTTCTGCCAAGTTTGCTTGCAGCAGCGACCCATGCTGCCGCTGCTGTATGTGTCTGTGTGTTACCCAGATGAGTGATTCGCAGGTGATATTTTCAGCACTTGGGATGCCGTTTTGCCCAATGACAGCGCTGGGATTTCACTTGTTTAGGCGATGACGCGGAGGAAAAACCCACGCGCACACGAAGCGGTAGAGCGTACAAACTCCACAGCAGTGAGGCGACCGAGTCGGGAATCTAACCCAGGCCCTTCTAGCTGCGAGGCCCGAGTGCCACCACTGCGACCGACGGACGAGACCGGCGATGGAATTGCAGCCCAAGGAGGCGGGAACGCGTCCAGCGGGAGCAGCACCGCCAAAGGATGTAGCGACGATGTCGGCTCAGTGCGATGGTGATGGTTCAGTGTTGTATTTGTACGTGTTCTAGATTTGAAGCTTTCGTGACTGCGAGGATTCATACTCTTTGGTTTTTTTCGGTAAAGTGACACGTAGGTAAAATAAAATAAATGAAAACAACTAAATTAAATCACGACGTTTCGGAGGCAACGCAAGCTTCCGTCTTCAGGTGGAACAGTCACAGCAGAATTAGCTGTGTCAAGTGAACAGCTCTGGGACACACGAGATTATATACAGGTTAAGGGGGGGGGGGGAGCCAGGGAGGGACGTGGGTGGGGAGGGGGGGGGCTAAGTTAAGCCACCTTTTGTTAATCTGCATGGGGTTCTGGTGGAGGCGGTGGTGTACTTGCACGTAAAACCACCTTTTGTTATGCTGCAGGGGGTTCGGGGGGAGGGTGATGACGTGCTGCACGAGAGCGAGTACAATCCTGGTAGAAACGGAAATGGCTGTACAATTATAAGCCAGCTAAAGTTTGACTTGGTTGATGACATCTTTCCAAAAGTTGCCCAATTTAAAACCATCCTCTCGGTTGAGGTTGTGTCTATGTTTGTATATCTGGATGGCTTCATGGACAAATCTGTGGTAATAACCGGGAGGTTTGCAGAGTACTTTGGTATCGGAGAAGACAATCTCATGAGAACCCGCTGTGATGAAACAATGATCAGCCACGGCCGAATAATTCGTTCTGCCGTGTTTCACATCTGATTTGTGCTCGCGAATTCGGTCAGAAATATGTCGTTTCGTCTCCCCGATATAGCAGTCACCACAGGTACAACTCAATTTGTATACACCGGGGTACTGTAAGTCAGGAATGACATCCTTTACGGATGGGATCAGATCACGGATTTTGTGTACTGTATTGAACCGGACCTGGATCTTATGTTTGTTTAGAATTTTGGAAATCTTTAGTCAAAGTACTATGCAAACCTCCCGGTTATTACCACAGATTTGTCCATGAAGCCATCTAGATTTACAAACATAGACACAACTTCAACCGAGAGGACGGTTTTAAATTGAGCAACTTTTGGAAATATGTCATCAACCAAGTCAAACTTTAGCTGGCTTATAATTATACAGCCATTGCCGTTTCTACCAGGATTGTACTCGCTCTCGTGCAGCGCGCCATCACCCTCCCCCCGAACCCCCTGCAGCATAACAAAAGGTGGTTTTACGTGCAAGTACACCACCGCCTCCACCA
Organism: Petromyzon marinus; assembly: GCF_048934315.1. Classification (NCBI taxonomy): domain Eukaryota; kingdom Metazoa; phylum Chordata; class Hyperoartia; order Petromyzontiformes; family Petromyzontidae; genus Petromyzon; species Petromyzon marinus. Next base: position 16,307,104 of record NC_133709.1, read on the forward strand.
GAACCCCCTGCAGAATAACAAAAGGTGGTTTAACGTGCGAGTACACCACCGCCTCCACCAGAACCCCCTGCAGATTAACAAGGTGGCTTAACTTAGCCCCCCTCCCCACCCACGTCCCTCCCTGGCTCCTCCCCCCCCCTTAACCTGTATATAATCTCGTGTGTCCCAGAGCTGTTCACTTGACACAGCTAATTCTGCTGTGACTGTTCCACCTGAAGACGGAAGCTTGTGTTGCCTCCGAAACGTCGTGATTTAATTTAGTTGTTTTCATTTATTTTATTTTACCTACGTTATTTTACCTACGTGACTTTACCGTAAAAAAACACAGAGTATTTGTACGTGTGTTGGGCTATCTGTTTACCTTTCTTGTACTTATCGTGTGTTTGTCGTCGTTGTTGTTGTAGCATTCTTACCCCGTGCCCCTACTGGACATCTGTTAACAAAGAGCTTTATAGCCCATAGGATCTCCCCCAGTCATAAATAAATCCGATTCTGCGCGCAGTCAGCGAGGGAGTTGGATGGCGGCGGTGTCTCTGGGCCGTGAGTGACGGGACGGCGAGGAGCAGGTACCCGGCTTTCATCCAGCGGCGGATAGACCACGGCCGACGGTTTCGGTTTCGCGTGAAACGGGCGCAAGCTTACCTTGCAGGCGCAGTCCGAAGCGCTGGAGGAATTCGTCCGTGTCTGCTGCAAGGGAGAGGAGAGGGGGCATGTTTGCCGGCAGCGCGCGGACACTGTGAGACGGCACCACGCGCGCCACGTGTCGATCAGACGCCCGAAGGCGTCGGGTCTCCGAAGCTAAGCGGCCTCAAGGCTGGATGCTGCTCGGATGGGCGAGCAACTTGAGTCTTTGAAGCCCGTAGGGTCCCGGGGGGCGTACGTGGCGGGCAGCACATGCGACTAAACTCCTCCGTTAAACAAAACAAAAAAAAACCACATCACCTGCGTCTATGCTGCGCGCCTCCAGCAAATCGCGAGGAACAGCCGCGTGGTGAAGTGTGGCTAAATATACCTCCGCGACCCGCACGGCTCTCATCCAGCGGTGGATTGACGAGCGCTGCGACATCGCAACGCGGAGCGATGCCAATCTCCGTTTGGCCGTAGGTGGACATTTCCACAATGAAGTCACGTATGTAGAAATACAATAAAATTATATTAAAATAAAAAAAAACAATCACGACGTTTCGATCACAACGCAAGCGATCTTCATCGTCGCGATCGCAAAGTCGTGATTGTTTTTTTTTGTTTTAATATAATTTTATTGTATTTCTACACACGTGACTTTTCCGAAAGAAAAAAAACAACAACAATGAGTAATTTTACGCGGTCACCAAAGCTTCAATACTTTATTATTTCCGCAATTCCTTTGACGGTGTCCGATCTGCTTGGGCAATGTGCGCACGGACTGCGATGCAGTACAGCGTGCCTCGATGTTTCGCCGCGATGTGCCCAGCGTGATACGTTCAGACGGGACACACAAGAAGCGCCCTTTTGCAAGCGAGAGGTACGAGCGGCGTGTCACCTCTTGCCGGTGTGCCGGCTCAGGATCTTTGTCCGCCGCCACCAAGCGAGTTACCTGAGCGAGTCGCCTCGACGTCGTCAGGCTCAGGGCGATTCCTCGGCTCCATCTACCACGGTGTCTTTCGCCGACGCTCAGTTTCTCAATGCGAGTACCGCTGCTGCAGTGATGATGATGATGATCATGCAGCGATGATGATGATGCAGCGATGATGATCATGTAACGATGATGATGATCATGCAGCGATGATGATGATCATGCAGCGATGATGATGATGATCATGCAGCGATGATGATTATGATGATGATGCAGCGATGATGATGAAGCGATGACGATCATGCAGCGATAAAGATCATGCAGCGATGATGATGATGAAGCGATGATGAAGATGATGATTGTTACAGGGCGCGTGGTTGACGCTCGCTGCTCGAGACGCTGCCGGTCGGAGCGACTGATACTGAACTCGAAGTCCCTTTGAATGCGGTGACTCAGAGGCACGGTGGGGGGGGGGCGCTGAGGCAGACACGGGGGGCGCGCTCAGAGACGTCTATACACGAAGTAACTTTGACGGCAGCGTGCCATATTCCCCAGGGCAGTGTGGCACACACGCGCACACACACGCACACACACGCAGACACGCACGCACACACACGCACGCACACACACGCGCGCACACACACGCAGACACACGCAGACACACGCACACACACACGCACACACGCACACACACACGCGCACACACACGCAGACACACACGCACACACGCACACACACACGCAGACACACACGGACACTCACACCACAATGATGCCCGTACAGCCATGACAGCCTGTTGTGGCAGGTGCTGTCAACGAACACCTATGAACAAGGGGGTGGGTGGCCAGCACCCCGCCCGGCCGCCTTTGTCTCCCGAGTGGCGATGTTTTACACGCCGCACCAGGTGCTCATCTATGGCTGAGTCGACCTAGCGGTTACCGGTTCAAATAATCGTCACTGGCGGTGTTGGCGTAGCGCTCACCACTGCACGACCGCTCCCCACACACAAACGCACACGCACGCACGCGCACATACACACGAATACAAAGATCCCCCGTATAGCCTTCAACAGACTGTAGGGGCAAGTGCTGTAGCGAGCACCTACACAATTACACACACGCACACAATCACACGCAATCACACACGCGCAATCACACAATCACACACGCAATCACACACGCGCAATCACACGCACACAATTACACACACGAAATCACACAAGTACAATCACACAATCACTCGCGCAATCACACACGCACAATTACACACACGACATCACACAACCACACACGCAATCACACATGCACAATCACACGCAATCACCTACGCGCAATCACACACACGCAATCACACAAGTACAATCACACAAGTACAATCACACACACGCAATCACACACACGCAATCACACAAGTACAATCACATACGCGCAATCACACACACGCAATCACACAAGTACAATCACATAAGTACAATCACATACGCGCAATCACACACGCAATCACACAAGTACAATCTCACACACACGCAATCACACACACGCAATAACAAGTACAATCACACGCAATCACACAAGAACAATCACACACACGCAATCACACACACGCAATCACACGAGTACAATCACACACAATCACACACACGCGCAATCACACACACGCAATAACACAAGTACAATCACACACGCAATCACACGAGTACAATCACACACACGCAATCACACGAGTACAATCACACACACACGCAATCACACACACGCAATCACACAATCACACACACACACAATCACACGAGTACAATCACACACACGCAATCACACGAGTACAATCACACACAATCACACACGCGCGCACGACAGCCCTGCACGGGGGGTCACCATGGGAACTGATCAATTAGCATCATGATCACGTGACCGCGGGGGTGGCAGAGCGAGCTGCCGCACGTGGAGACAGAATTAGAAAAGAAACCACCTCACACTCTCACACCTCACACTCTCACACCTCACTCCCTCACCCCTCACACCCTCACCCCTCACACCCTCACCCCTCACACTCTCACCCCTCACACCCTCACATCCTCACTCCCTCACACCCTCACTCCCTCACATCCTCACCCTCACTCCCTCACATCCTCACCCTCACACCCTCACTCACTCCTCACACCCTCACACTCTCACCCCTCACACCCTCACATCCTCACTCCCTCACACTCTCACCCCTCACACTCACCCCTCACACTCACCCCTCACTCCCTCACACCCTCACTCCCTCACACCCTCACCCCTCACACTCTCACATCCTCACCCCTCACTCCCTCACTCCCTCACACCCTCACCCCTCACCCCTCACACCCTCACCCCTCATTCCCTCACACCCTCACCCCTCACCCTCACTCCCTCACACTCTCACCCCTCACTCTCTCACCCCTCACTCCCTCACCCCTCACTCCCTCACACTATCACCCCTCACACTCTCACTCCCTCACACCCCCACTCCCTCACACCCTCACCCCCTCACCCCTCACTCCCTCACTCCCTCACCCCTCACACTCTCACATCCTCACTCCCTCACACCCTCACCCCTCACCCCTCACACCCTCACCCCTCACCCCTCACTCCCTCACTCCCTCACCCCTCACACCCTCACTCCCTCACACCCTCACTCCCTCACACCCTCACATCCTCACTCCCTCACACCCTCACCCCTCACCCCTCACACCCTCACTCCCTCACACCCTCACCCCTCACACCTCACACCCTCACTCCCTCACACCTCCTCCCTCACACCCTCACCCCCTCACACCTCACTCCCTCACACCTCACTCCCTCACCCCTCACACCTCACTCCCTCACACCTCACTCCCTCACCCCACACACCTCACACCTCACAACCCTCACTCCCTCACCCCTCACACCTCACTCCCTCACCCCTCACCCTCACTCCCTCACACCTCACTCCCTCACACCTCACTCCCTCACCCCTCACACCCTCATACCCTCACCCCTCACACCCCTCACCCCTCACTCCCTCACCCCTCACACCTCACACCCTCACCCCTCACACCTCACTCCCTCACACCCTCACCCCTCACCCCTCACACACTCACCCCTCACTCCCTCACTCCTCACCCCTCACTCCCTCACACTCTCACCCCTCACACTCTCACCCCTCACTCCCTCACCCCTCACTCCCTCACTCCCTCACACTATCACCCCTCACACTCTCACTCCCTCACACCCTCACTCCCTCACACCCTCACCCCCACACCCTCACCCCTCACTCCCTCACTCCCTCACACTCTCACATCCTCACTCCCTCACACCCTCACCCCTCACCCCTCACCCCTCACACCCTCACCCCTCACCCCTCACTCCCTCACTCCCTCACCCCTCACACCCTCACTCCCTCACACCCTCACATCCTCACCTCCCTCACACCCTCACCCCTCACCCCTCACCCCTCACTCCCTCACACCCTCACCCCTCACACCTCACACCCTCACTCCTCACACCTCACTCCCTCACACCCTCACCCCTCACACCTCACTCCCTCACACTTTACTCCCTCACCCCTCACACCTCACTCCCTCACACCTCACTCCCTCACCCCTCACACCTCACACCCTCACTCCCTCACCCCTCACACCTCACTCCCTCACCCCTCACACCTCACTCCCTCACACCTCACTCCCTCACACCTCACTCCCTCACCCCTCACACCCTCATACCCTCACCCCTCACACCCTCACACCCTCACTCCCTCACCCCTCACACCCTCACCCCTCACCCCTCACATCCCATCCCTCACACTCTCACCCCTCACACTCTCACCCCTCACACCTCACACTCTCACACCCTCCCCCTCACACCCTCACCCTCACACCCTCACACCCTCACACCCTCACCCCTCACACCCTCACTCCCTCACACCCTCACTCCCTCACACCCTCACCCCTCACACCCTCACTCCCTCACACCCTCACCCCTCACCCCTCACACTCTCACACCCTCACCCCTCACACCCTCACTCCTCACCCCTCACACCCTCACTCCCTCACACCCTCACCCCTCACACCCTCACTCCCTCACACCCTCACCCCTCACCCCTCACTCCCTCACATCCTCACTCCCTCACATCCTCACTCCCTCACACCCTCACCCCTCACCCCTCACACCCTCACCCTCACCCCTCACTCCCTCACACCCTCACCCCTCACCCCTCACACCCTCACCCCTCACACCCTCACACCCTCACCCCTCACACCTCACACCCTCACCTCCCTCACCCTCACACCCTCACTCCTCACACCCTCACTCCCTCACTCCCTCACCCTCACACCCTCACCCCTCACACCCTCACCCTCACCCCTCACTCTTCACACACTCACCCCTCACCCCTCAAACCCTCACTCCACACACCCTCACGCCACACACACATACACACATCTCACTCAATGACCGTTGAAGCGTACCACACACACACAGATGCACTCACTCAGCTCCATTTATAACGTCTCATTAAAATTAACAAATGTAATTAACAAAGAAAATCTAAATGTGGACTCGCATGTAATAACAATAATCCCCATCCCCTTGTCGCTCTGCTGCCTGCTGTGATTACAAACCTCGTGACGACGGCGCACGGGGGGACGTGCCCCCCCCCCCCCCCACAGAGCCCCCCGCAGTGCCCCCCTCTCCAGCGCCCCCCTACACCCCAGCGCCCCCCGCCCCCACAGCGCTTCCCCCCCCCCAACGCCCTCCCCTCAGATCCCCGCCCCCCACACCGCCCCCGAGAGCCCCCCCCTCCACAGAGCGCCCCCCCCCTCACGAGCCACGCCCCCTACAGAGGCTGCCTCTGTAGGGGGCGTGGCGCCCCCCCCCCCCCAGCAGGGCGCGAGGCGGCAGGAGGCCCGTGGCAGGGAGGGGCGAGGCAGGGAGGGGCGTGTCAGGGAAGGGCCGGGCAGGGAGGGGCGTGGCATGGAGGGGCGTGGCAGGGGGCGTGCCAGGGAGGGGCGGGCAGGGAAGGGCGTGGCAGGGAGGGGCGGGCCGTGCCGGCGGCGTCTTCACGACGCGCGTCTCCAGTAGCCGGGCTCCATGCAGCTCGCTGTGAGTCGTCGCCCCGAGTCTCTCTGCGTGCGTGCCCCGTGCGTGCGTGGCGAACTTCTTTCGCCCGGCACGTAACCGACCGTGCTATTTGGAGGTGCAGCGGGGCGGCGGGGGGGGTAGGAAGGGAAAGACAACAAACGGAACACAAAAAGCAGTTCTGAAGAAACGAGTTTGTCAATCTAGATGATGATGTAAAAGTGCAATGTTCCCAGTGGGATTCCTACTATGGGAAGGCAGAACGTTCCAGACGGCCGCAGGGGCGCATCTGAAATGCGCCGCGCGATTGCGAGGATCGCCACAACCACCGTCGTTTTTCGATGGTTCGCCAAAAGCTGCTGCTGCAGCTGCTGCGAGGATGATGCCCGGAGGGTGGTCTGATGATGGTCGATGCTCCCTTGTCGAGATGAGCGGCGAGGTGTTGGTGTGGTTCGTTCAGGGCGAGAGCACTTTGTGCTACCGGCCGCCACTTCGAAACGAGTGCCACCTCATCGATTGCGAGGCAGAAAGATTCACACCACGGCGGTGTCACTCATAGACGGAGGCTTTCGTGATCGCGTTATCGCTGATAACTTTGCGGATTCTTTGCCGATTAAAAATCGTAGATTGCGATGATTGCAATACGGCATCAAAACGGCCTCCTCCTTTAGGAGGTGCGGCTAAAACGACAGTCACCGGCCATGATCAATCTACTGCTGGATAGAGGCTTCCTCGTGCCATCTCTAACAGCCGGTGTGTTACATCACATCAGCCACCACCACCACGTGGCCCTTTTGAGCGTGCATCATTTCATCGGCATTAACCCAACACGAACAAAACTATGGACCGGTTTCGGCATACGGTGTCTCATCAGCAGGGCCACGCTTGCTTGGCTTGATTCAATGCTGGGGAACTTTGCATACACCATGACACGAGTTGGTGGGTGGTCTAAACATCACAAAATATGCCACGCCTGCAGTTCCTGTGCGCTGGTGGTCTGCATAAGGCTGAGAGAATATGCGCATTCAAACCACATGTATGCATAAACTAAAAAAATAAAACAGTTTTTTTTTGTTTTAAACCAGGTGAGACCCTCCTCCACGCTCCACACACTGCTCCCTCCGTGTTACAAAGATGAAGGTTATAGCCTTCAACAGACAACACGTTCTACTTAATTCTATTGAATTAAGTAGAACGTGTTGTCTATATTTATTTAAAGTTGCGCATTTTGATGTGACGTCACATTTCTTAAACCCCCCCCCCCCCACCTCTTCACACATCGTCACAAATGTCTGACCTCCCCCCCCCCCCAGGTGCGTGACGTCATTTATGGACGGCCCCTTAGCAGATTGTTGCGGCAAAGTGTTTTTAGCGAGTAGCACATATGAAGACTGGGACGGTACACAAGGGGGTGGGTGGCCTGCACCACGCCCGACCGCCTTTGTCTCTCTAGTGGCGATGTTTACACACCACACCAGGTACTCAGGGAAGGCCCAGGACCGGCTCAAATAATCGTCACCGGTGTGGGACCGGAGAGCGGGAATCGAACTCGGGCCGCCGGGTTCGTAGCGCAGCGTAGCGACACAGTTGCAGTGGCACCTGGCACAGTAAGTCTTCAATAAACACATTCCTGCGGAGGGAGCTGGCAGGAACGTTGGGTTGCTCGGTCAATGGCCAGGGTCAACGGCGGCACCACCACGTGGTGTGTTCAGCACAATATGCCCGACTGTGAGGGCGGGCACAAGCCGGCGTGAGTAGGTTAAACGTTGAGTTTTATAAGGGCACCACGGGGTGACCAGCCCCTCCCCACCCAGCCCCACCCCTCCCACCCCCCACCCAGCTCCACCCTCCCCACCCAGCCCCACTGCTACCACCCCCCACCCAGCTCCACCCTCCCCACCCAGCCCCTCCCCACCCTCCCCACCCAGCCCCTCCCCACCCAGCCCCTCCCCACCCTCCCCTCCCCACCCAGCCCCTTCCTCCCCACCCAGCCCCTCCCCACCCTCCCCTCTCCACCCAGCCCCACCCCTCCCATTTTTGGATGCACGACGGACGGACGGACACAATAATCCCCTGTGGGCTGGTGGTGTAACCAGGAAGTTCCTACACAGTATTATAGGAGTAATTTCTTTCAGCGCGAGGAATACACGCGGGGTCTTCAAGGATTCCCATCACTCCAAGCGTCCCGAAACTCCAACTCACTTCCCCTTTAAGTTTCAAATGAATATACCTAATTTGAAATCGCTACATCTCTGCAACCACGAACCGCCCATGAATGCAACACTTACCACTTGAAAGGGCGGGGCATAGAGAGGGCGGGGCATAGAGAGGGCGGGGCACATAGAGGGCGGGGCATATAGTTTTAAATTACCGCGAGATGCCTCTCCCAGCGCACAAACACGCCCCTAAGCCTCAGTCATTCGCAAGACAACGCTGCCTCAACGTTGGATAGGTCGCACGCGACCCCAAGACTTGGCCGCTACACTCTTGGCCCCCAAGATCCCCAGGCATCACCACATCCTGCGACTTTTTCTTGTGGGGATACGTCAAAGACCCGTGGTGTTTTTGTGGCCACCATTAGCGACTAATTTGGATGACCTCAAAAACAGAATCACGTCAGCGGTGACTTCAGTGTAAGAAGACACTTTGAGAGGCGTGTGGGACAAATTCAACTATCGTCTCGATGTTGTCCGTACAGCAGGTAGAGTGCACAGACCATTAAAAAAAATGGTCAGTAAAACTTAATAACTGATTAAACCGTTTGTAACTTTTTGTGTAATTGTAACACGTTTCCATCGTCAAATATACTGCTTTGAAATTGGGTCCATCTTTAAAAACACCCTGTTTATCCCTCGAGCCCTTTTCCTGAAGGTTCCTTGACCTTCCCGCCTTCCCACTTTCTCCAACGGATCCCAACCGACCCACCCCATAAATCATCCTCCGTTGTCCCGCTCTCTCCACGTTACATTGCTCCTCAATTCCCTGCCTCTAACCAATCCCCCTTCAGGCCGCGTTAAGGACCAGTCAGAAGGAGTGCTTCACCTTCTGTCTGTGCGTGTTATGCACGCCGTGTCCAGCATGCGGCGTTAGTCTTGTCGGTTGCGCCTGAATCCAAGGCCGTAGCCATGGAGTCAACATTGGGGGAGACCAAATCTTCCAGGGTGTCTGGGGGTCCCAACCCAGAAAAAATATCTAAATTTTAAAACTTATTTCCTGCCTAAAATATTTTAAAAAAATTCACTAACACATGGGATGGACTTTTGATTTATGTTTTACAATAATGTTTAATAGTGTATTGTATTACATTGCTGTTTTTACTTTTTTTACCATTTATTGTTTCCTTGTATGTAATGGCAGAGATTAGGGGTTAATAAAGTACAACCATAACCACAATCATATAAACAGAAATCTATGAATTGTTATATGAAGACAAGTCCAGATATTGTGGCCAAGGTTCAGCAAATTGTTGTTTTTTATTTACATAGCATAGCAATTCTTTAATAGCAATATATTGGGGGGACATTTTGAGCATATTTGAATATGTAATTACGGCCTTGCCTGAATCACTACACAACGACAGCGGACCGCGTGCTGATATCAGCCAATCGAATGAAGGGGCGCGTGAAACGTCATTACTCGATCCATGGATCGATGGCCGATTAATCGACACGGCGATTAACCCGCAAATTACAAAAAAAGCCCAGTAATTTTTTTAAATGTTCGTTTGTGATATTATCGTGCCCGTGTTGATATATTAACGAAGAACAACTTGATTCCGTGAGCATAGACTAAACGATTGGCGGGGTAAGGAGTTTACTCCTCCGCGCTGCAGAACTTATCAATAAACTGTAGTTCTTATATGCATCTACTGCTGGATGAATGTCACACTCACCTAACCTCCCCCCCCAATGCACTATCGGCATCATTAGCCAGGGTCTCTCCACTGCTGGATGAATGTCACACTCCCCCCGAACAGCTGAGACGGAGCGGCCGCCGCCACTGCTTTGTCGCCCACGCGCCACCAGATGGCGACAATCGCGTTGCCAACTCACGGCAGCCAACACACAGAGAGAGGCAGAGAGAGGGGCAAAGACTTTTGACTTTTAAACAACTTTCATTGCCGCCAGCAGCAACAGCCACTGGAGGCGATTCCGATATGAAACACACAAAGTCACCAGCAACACAAACACACAAAGTCACCAACGACACAAATGAAAATAAACGCTGTAAATCCAGGCGCTGCGGCGCTAAGTGCGCCGCGCACAACACGAAAGAAAAGTCACGTGGTGGTGGTGGTGGTGGTGTTCATCGCGCACGCCACGTTGACGAGCGAGCGCTTCAGAACGTGAACACGAGGGGGGTGCCGTCCACGCTGCTACAGAGAGGGGCTTGTCCGGCTCCCCAGCGTTCTAAGAAGACGCGCTGCACATCACCGACACGTGTGTGTGGTACGTGGCGTGCTCCAGCCGGAGCCGCGCCTTGAGCAGGCCCCTGAACACTGGAAGCAGCACAGAGCAGCCGTCAGTGTCACCTTGCAGCATCTTCCTCCTCGTTCTGTAACACCGCTATCTTCGCCTGAGCACAGGCGAAGCAGAGAGAGAGAGAGGGGCCGCCGTAGAGTGGTTAGCAGCGAGAAGATGATGATAATGCAGCCCTCTCTCTCTCTCTCTGTGTGTCCATTGTTTGATTGGTCGTGGTTTTGGTGACCCACCGGGAGGAGGTTCCTCGCTTTGCGAACGAGGCTCCAGCTGAGCAAAATTAACTTGGAGAGGACAAAAAAAAACACCCGCACTGCCACGTGCAAAAAGAAGGGCAATTGCCCGAAACGTCGCCCGTTACATATATTGTTTTGATTTAAAGCTTTCGTGACTGCAGGGATTCATATTCTTGGTTCTTTCGGTAAAGTCACGTAGAATGGAAACAAAAAATATATAAAACAATACAATTCTCACGACGTTTCGACTGCAACACAAGCAATCATCATCAGGTGTGAAAACCACTGCAAGAAAATTTGTGGTTTTCACACCTGATGATGATTGCTTGTGTTGCAGTCGAAAGGTCGTGAGAATTTTATTGTTTTATATTTGTATTATTTTATTGTTTCCCTTCTACGTGACTTTACCGAAAGAACCAAGAATATGAATCCCTGCTCGTCACGAAAGCTTTAAATAAAAAAATATATTGTTGTTTAATGCCACCGTGTTGTTGATGAGCTCGTTGAGGCTTATTGTTAATCGCGCTGATCAGGGTGGTCGGGTTTGGTTGCACAGAAACCCACGATCGGTTAGGCCCTCATCTAGCAGTGCATTGACAGAAGGGGCTGCCCGCGTTGACCGGATCCGCCGAGGTCACGCACGCGTCACACGCGCTCCAGACTCGGGATGAACGGCCGTGGCGCACGCGCAAACACGCCGCTCGCTTCTACTTGGTTGATGGGCAGCGGGGTCGCGTAGCGGGTCGCTATGCGGCGCGATCCTGGGCCTCCCGTAGGTCGACTCAGCCTCAAACGAGTAACCGATGATACGTGTAAAACGCAGCCACTCGGGAGACGAAGGTGGCCGGGCGTGGTCCTGGCCACTCGCCACCTTCGTGTGAGCCTTCATAGGCGACTGGCTAACAGCACTTGCCCCAACGGTCTTGCACAGGCTATACGGGGCGCCTTTGTCTTTGGGGGTGAGGGCGGTCGGACCTGGTGGCGACACACCGCTTCGGAGCTCCTCCTGCACCCTCATTCTCCCTCACTCCTCCCTCGCCCACTCCTCACCCTCCTCACTCGCTACCGATGACAGCCGTGGCCGGGAACCGCTCACCACTGCGCCACCGCTCCACCGCGCGCGCCCAACGTCTAACCCAGGCGTCGGCATCCACAATAACAAGAAGAGAAATAGGGATTTTTTTTTCTTCCGAATTCGGTACAAAAATGAATCAGTCAGTGCCCAGTGCCGGGTTGTCCTAGTAGCGCAAGTAGCTGCATATGTAGTAGCTACTACTAGTTGTACACGTGTAGTAGCTACTTGTACTGCACGTGTAGTAGCTACTAAACGTGTAGTAGCTACTTGTACTGCACGTGTAGTAGCTACTACACGTGTAGTAGCTACTTGTATTACACGTGTAGGAGCTACTACACGTGTAGTAGCTACTACACGTGCAGTACAAGTAGTAGCTACTACACGTGTAGTAGCTACTACACATGTAGCTACGGGCCCCGCACTTTCAAGGGCCCCGCGCTAAATGCTTTCAAGCAATCAATTCCGGTTCAGTGATTCTGCACTTGCTCTATTACTATAGTACTATACTGCCTTCAACTTTTATGAACGACTGGGTGTTTAAGGTTAGCGATTTGTCATATTATCTGGTTGTGTAGCAAATTAAAAAAATACAATTACTTTACTATGCAAGTAAAAAAAAATGTTTTAATATTTATGTGTTTTTTATTGTTTTTTAGGGCCCCCTTTATAACATATGCTACAGGCCCCGCACAAGCACACACGCAGAAGAGCTATTACCCGAAACGTCACCGATTTTATGTTTATGAAATATATCATCATGAATATGAAATATATCATCATGTATATGAAATATATCATCATGTATATGAAATATATCATCATGTATATGAAATATATCATGTATATGAAATATATCATCACATCGCTCGCTAGTCTCCTTTCCGCATTCACAACTCATGATTTGCTCCCTAGCTCACCCCACGACCCCCTCCTTAATCTGCCGCTCATAGCCACCACCATCACCACCACCACCGCCGTTCACTCGTCATGTTCTTAATGCATGGCTCTCACTAATTCCCCATTCATTCAATCCGTTCTCCTTCATCATGTACCGTTATCCATTTGGCTTTCACCGAATTCACGCATCACAGATGCGCCCCCATCGCTTCCTCTCGTCTATTTCATTCACCGCATCTACCACCATTACATTGACACGTTGTTGGAGCCTTGTCCATCCCTGTGTCAAGCGCCTTGGAGAAGGCGTCATGTAAGTTATTTTAAGATCAGAGAGGAAATGCCAAGACACGGCAGGAGTGCAAAGTGCACGGAAGGTAAGCAAGTCACGAGCAAAAAACTATTAATCTCCATATATATAAAAGGCAAATCTCCATATATAAAAGGCAAAGTTGTGATTATGTGTCTGTTCAAAATGTTTAGCGTACTTCCCGACATGCAACAAACTGGAAATTTGCCATGTGGCTACTTTCCAGACTGTACACCATGCAAACATTATAAAAATACACTTTTGGATTTTTTGGGAGTGTGGGGGGAGCTCAATAATGCATCATTTTTTTGCACGGCAAGTGAGCTGTGATGTCAAATCTGTCACGTGACCCGCGCACGTGGAAGCGTAACGCATTGTAGCGTAGCGGTTTGCGCGCCTCGCTACGAACCCGGCGACCCGAGTTCGATTCCCGCTCACGGCCACCACCGGTGACGATTGTTTTTACCGGTTCTGGGCCTCCCCTAGGTCGACTCAGCATCAAACGAGTAACTGCTATGCTGTGTGAATATCGCCACTGGGGAGACAAAGGCGGCGTGCGTGGTGAATCCAAGTCCCGGGCGAAGCCGGCTAGTACATCCTAGTAAAGTATATATTGCAAAAGTGGACATCGATTCCTGCCGATATTCCCAACCACGAAACGCAAGCTTGGGCCAAGTCAGCCGCTCAGCCCGTCTCGGATCGCGCAGTCGTCAGCTGCCGGCGATGAGCGGCATGGGCGATCTATGGAGGTCAGCGCTCATTGATCTCAATCTCTCCGCTAAGGTGCCGCGCTAATTGGCCCCTGCGTCATCACGGCCAGCTCCCGAGTCCCGCTCGCAGCCACGGAGTAGCGAGCGGAAGGTCATCAGCCCAGGGAATCGGTTCCCACCGGATCGCTGCTGTCAGACTGGCCAGAGCGGGCATTGCTCTTCTAAACGGAGTGCTTCTTAACATTTACTTCGGCCTTGCATCCCTTTCGTCCTCAAACGTTTAAAAAAAAACCCTACAATCTTAATAAATACGTCGGTGTGATGAAACAAAGCAGTTGCACTTACGTGCCCGTGCCTAATTTGTGTTTTCGATGGTTTTGCCTTGTAAACAAAGTCTGGCCATGTCTCCCACGCCTAACACGAGCACTACTCCTAACCACACACTAACCCCACCCCTAACACCACCACTAACCCTAACACAGTGGTTCACAACCTGTACTGAAGCCTTGCACCCCTTTGCTTCTCAAACGTAAATAAAAATGTACAATGTTAATCACTGCATCGGGTTTGCTGAAACAAAGTAAGTTGTACCATAATTTGCCCATCCTTGATTTGTGTTTTCAATTATTTACCTTTTAAGACAAAAAAAATCTGGCCACGTCTCGCACACAGCACCCCCAAGGGGTGCTGTGTGATGGACCCCAGGTCAAGAAGAAGAAGAAGAGCCACTGATGGAACTAGATGTTGTGTGCCGGGCGCAGACGTGTTCTCCCGTGCCGCTTCCTTGTCTGCGCCACCTTTTGTCCAACGTTTCGCTCGGCTCCCCCTTTGAGACACAAACGACAATAATAATTACAACAACAATAATAATAGCTGACGGGCCTTTGTCAATCCACCGCTGAATGATAAATTCGCTGTCAAGCCGTCGCCACCGCAACGACGCAGCCAGCCACTGGCGCGCACGGCTCTGAAGTGACTGCTCCGTCTCGCGTCGCCGGCGGCGGCGGCGGTGACGCCGCGAGTTGGAACCTCGCGCGGACAGGCGCCGGGTGGCTCGTTCCATCGCAACGGCTTGGGGAGTCCTTCATCCAGCGGTGGATTGACCACGGCCGATGGTGAAACCCGATGTTGGGCGTGCACGTGTGTGCACGTGTGTGTGTGTGCGCGTGCACGCGTGTGTGTGTGTGCACGTGTGAGTGTGTGTGCACGTGTGTGTGGGGGTGCACGTGGGGAGCGGTGGTGTAGCGGTTTGCGCACTGCGCTACGAAACCTGGCGACCCGGGTTCGATTCCCGCTCACGGCCAACACAATTGAAGATTATCTGAACCGGTCCTGGGCCTGCCCTAGGTCGACTCAGCCTCGAATGAGTACCTGGTGCGGTGAGTAAACATCGCCACTTGTGATACAAAGGCGGCCGGGCGTGGTGCTGGCTACCCACCCCCTCGTGTGCCGTTCTGGCTTTCATAGGTGCTCGCTAACAGCACTTGCCCCTACAGTCTGTTAAGGCTATACAGGGGATCTTTGTATGTATGTGTGTGGGTGCGTGTGAGCGATAGTGAAGTGGTTAGCGCGCTGCCCTGCAAGCCCGGCCACCCGAGATCGATTCCCGCTCACGGCCACCACCACTGGCCCTCCCCTAGGTCGACTCAGCCTCAAATAATTACTCGGTGCGGTGTGTAAAAACATCGCCACTGGAGAGACAAAGGCGGTCGGGCGTGGTGCCCGCGACCCCACCCCCTCGTGTGCCTGTTGAGGCTATAGGGGGGGGGGGGGGCTTTGTCTTTGTATGAACTGGCTCGCAATAAATCGCCACCTCCTCCCGGAGTGGCCCGGCGGGGTAGGGAACTGGGCAGAGTCAGAGCAGATGGGGATGGTGGGGCGAGGGGATGATGGTGGGGTGAGTGTGAGAGGGGATGGGGGTGATCGGGAGAGTGAGGTTGATGATGGTGGTGGGGAGAGAGTGAGAGGGGGTGTTGGTGGAGGTGGTGAGAATGGGCACGGCGGGGGGTGATGGTAGTGGGGAGAGTGGGAGAGAGGGTGGTGGTGGAGGTAGTGGGGAGAGAGTGAGAGAGAGGGTAGTGGGGAGAGAGTGAGAGAGAGGGTGGTGGTGGTAGTGGGGAGAGAGAGGGTGGTAGTGGGAGAGACTGAGAGAGAGGGTGGTGCTGGTAGCGGTGAGAGAGACCGAGAGAGAGGGTGGTGGTAGTGGGGTGAGAGAGACCGAGAGAGAGGGTGGTGGTAGTGGGGTGAGAGAGAGAGAGGGGGGTGGTGGTGGTAGTGGGGTGAGAGAGAGAGGCTGAGAGCCGAGTGCGCGACAGAGCGAGCGAGCGGGATCGCGCGAGTGGCCGCACTCGAAGGGGACTCGAGGTGAGAGAGAGGAGGAGGAGGGGGGGGCTACACGGGGAGGGTGCGAGCTGAGCCCCCCACTGCCGGAGCGAGGAGCAGGAGACTAAAACCACTCCCTCCACACCCTCCACACCCACCCCCCGGTGCCCGGGGGCCCAGGCGCGATCCACGTGGCCAAGGCGACCGCGGAAGCCACCGAGCTTCGGGTGTCGACCACGGGAGCCGCGAGCACCAGCCACAGGTGAGGGTGGCACGCGATGTCGTGGACCTGCATTGTCCTCAAAATTGCCCTTTCGATTTCATTTAATTCAAAGCATACTTTGAGCCCTCTTTCGTTCTATATATTCATTCATAATAAGCATCATCGTCACCGCCACCTATCACGTTCAGTCGTCGTCCGCGCAACTTGCATCGTCGCTCGCAATCCCAGACGAGGCACGGCAGGCGAGCGGGAAGGGCGTCCGAACGGAGGCGAGCGCGCCGACGGTGATGCCCTTGACCCGCGAGCACCGCGGGTGACACGCGCGGCGTCAGTGGCATGGTCCGCGAGAGCTCTTGGGGTGAGCGGAGCTCGGGCTGGACAACAACAACAGCAAACAACAACAACGGAGGCGAGAGAGACGATGTTGTTGTGGGTTCACTCTCCAAATCTGTGTGTGCTGTACTCGTAACGAATTGGCTGTGTCGGGTGGTGGCGGGTTTAACGACATATTTATATTAACGCGATCTAACCCCCCCCCCCCCAAACAAAGACCTCTAATATGGATCTCAACACAGCTGTTTTGTTTCCAGAAAAGGGTAAAACCTCATCATGTTTTTCATAGTCGCGAAAGCCCCCTACGATGTGTTAAACTCTTTTGAACTTCTTTCGCACCGCGCTAATCGGAGGTGCGATTACATGTTGGAAAACACGCAAACACACACAGTGTATGTGTATAATGGGCGACGCGCTGGGCAATTGGTTGATAGCAGAGAGATCTGATTACCGCAATGCCCCCTCCCATCCTTTAATTCATCTTCGCCGCAATAACGCGCGCAGACGGCGTCCAATTCAACGCATTTCTCATTAATAATCACAAACAAACAAACGAAGGCACACACCCTCCAGATGTGTTGCTATTTTATTTTCATTATTAACCCACGAGGCGAACCTGAGCCGTTGCCTATGCCCGGATCGGCGCCCCGGGAAGAATGTACCGGGACCCGGCACACCACGTCAGGCATACCGCTCGCTGCGTCGTCGTCATCATCACGATCCATGGGCGGACATCATCCTGGTAGTCGTCGTAGGTGTCCACTGCTCACGTTGTCATGTCTTCCCGCCTTGACGGTTCCTTCCATTTCTCCGAACAACAAACAAACAACAACAGCACGCATTTAATTGTCCTGTTGTTTACCGTCCTGCATATTTAGCTCCAGTTGCCTTCTCATCACTGTTTGCATTGTCAGGTTGTCCACCTTCTCAATGGCGGAGTCAGGATTTTCAGGAAGAAGGGGGAGCAACCCCTCCAGCAATGAATGATAGAGGAGTTGTTAGTAAGGACTTCATATTCTTGGTTCTTTCGGTAAAGTCACGTAGAAGGGAAACAATAAAATAATAAAAATATAAAACAATACAATTCTCACGACGTTTCGACTGCAACACAAGCAATCATCATCAGGTGCTAACGTTAAAATAACCGCCACTTTTTTCACATTTTCTTGCTGTGGTTTTCACACCTGATGACGATTGCTTGTGTTGCAGTCGAAACGTCGTGAGAACTTAATTGTTTTACATTTTTATTATTTCATTGTTTCCCTTCTACGTGGTGACTTTACCGAAAGAACCAAGAATATGAATCCCTGCAGTCACGAAAGCTTTAAATCAAGAAGTAAGAACTTGTCCCTTGTTTTTTTCATTCGACGCGTGTGCGGCGATGGCGCAGCCACCGATCGAGGGGTCGAATTCGAACCGCGTTGTGTGATTGCCATCGCGCTCGCTGAAGGTGCTGATGCCTTCGGGGAAGTCGTGGACTGTATACACCACTGCGCACAATTCTGTGAGTCACTTACAGTGAGGGAAAAAAGTATTTGATCCCCTGCTGATTTTGTACGTTTGCCCACTGATAAAGAAATGGTCAGTTGATAATTTTAATTTGTAGGTTTATTTGAACAGTGAGAGACCGAATAACAACAACAAAATCCAGAAAAAACGCATGTCAAAAATTGTATGAATTGATTTGCATTTTAATGAGGGAAATAAATATTTGACCCCTCTGCAAAACATGACTTAGTACTTGGTGGCAATACCCTTGTTGGCAATCACAGAGGTCAGACGTTTCTTGTAGTTGGCCACCAGGTTTGCACACATCTCAGGAGGGATTTTGTTCCACTCCTCTTTGCAGATCTTCTCCAAGTCATTAAGGTTTTTTCAAGGCTGACGTTTGGCAACTCAAACATTCAGCTCCCTCCACATAGTTTCTATGCGATTAAGGTCTGCAGACTGGCTAGGCCACTCCAGGACCCTAATGTGCTTCTTCTTGAGCCACTCCTTTGTTGCCTTGGCCGTGTGTTTTGGGTCATTGTAATGCTGGAATACCCATCCACGACCCATTTTCAATGCCCTGGCTGAGGGAAGGAGGTTCTCACCCAAGATTTGACGGTACATGGCCCCGTCCATCGTCCCTTTGATGCGGTGAAGTTGTCCTGTCCCCTTAGCAGAAAAACACCCCCAAAGCATAATGTTTCCACCTCCATGTTTGACGGTGGGGATGGTGTTCTTGGGGTCATAGGCAGCATTCCTCCTCCTCCAAACACGGCGAGTTGAGTTGATGCCAAAGAGCTCTATTTTGGTCTCATCTGACCACAACAGTTTCACCCAGTTGTCCTCTGAATCATTCAGATGTTCATTGGCAAACTTCAGACGGGCATGTATATGTGCTTTCTTGAGCAGGGGGACCTTGCGGGCGCTGCAGGATTTCAGTCCTTCACGGCGTAGTGTGTTACCAATTGTTTTCTTGGTGACTATGGTCCCAGCTGCCTTGAGATCATTGACAAGATCCTCCCGTGTAGTTCTGGGCTGATTCCTCACCGTTCTCATGATCATTGCAACTCCACGAGGTGAGATCTTGCATGGAGCCCCAGGCCGAGGGAGAGTGGCAGTTCTTTTGTGTTTCTTCCATTTGCGAATAATCGCATCAACTGTTGTCACCTTCCCACCAAGCTGCTTGGCAATTGTCTTGTAGCCCATTCCAGCCTTGTGTAGGTCTACAATCTTGTCCCTGACATCCTTGGATAGCTCTTTGGTCTTGGCCATGGTGGAGAGTTTGGAATCTGATTGATTGATTGCTTCTGTGGATAGGTGTCTTTTATACAGGTAACAAGCTGAGATTAGAAGCACTCCCTTTAAGAGTGTGCTCCTAATCTCAGCTCGTTACCTGCATAAAAGACACCTGGGAGCCAGAAATCTTTCTGATTGAGAGGAGGTCAAATACTTATTTCCCTCATTAAAATGCAAATCAATATATAACATTATTGACATGCGTTTTTCTGGATTGTGTTGTTGTTATTCTGTCTCTCACTGTTCAAATAAACCTACCATTAAAATTATAGACTGATCATTTCTTTGTCAGTGGGCAAACGTACAAAATCAGCAGGGGATTAAATACTTTTTTCCCTCTCTGTATAACCGCTTTGCCGTTACTTATTGCCAATTATGGACTCAGGCTATTGTCCTATCATCTCATAGAGTCCCTGGCACGTAATAATATGCTACACAGTGGCAGTGGGGGTCGCAAAATGCCGATTCATTACTAATAAACCCCAATGATCCGATCGAAATTAGGGATTTCGATCGGATCATTGGGGGGGCATGTGCCCCCCACACTGGCTCCGCCAGTCCACCTTCTGCGTGCAACTTTTTTGTTCGGTCTACATTGGTCATTTTTTGGGCTCAGCTATCGCTGTGGAGGAATGGGAACGTCCCCGAGAAGAAGAAGAAAATAAAAACGCTTCCCTTTCATGCTCGATGTCAATGGGTGACGTGGCCCTGCCCTGTGTCACTCCACTGCTGGATGAGCGAGCCGCGTACCGCCTAATATCGAGCAGCGCGCTACGATCCCCAGCGCCCTTTGACTTTGATTGCCGGGTCACGGCTCTGTAACATCAGCGACGAATTCTATCGGAAGTGGTCTCACTCCCTCTCCTCCCTCCCTGCCCTACCTCCCTCCCCCTTCCCTCTCTCCCTCCTCTCCCTCCCACTCCTCCCTCCCGCCCTCTCCCCTCCCTCTCCTCCCTCCCCTCCCTCCCTCCCTACCTCTCCTCCCTCCCTCCCTCCCCCTCCCTCCTTCCCTCTCTCCCTCCCCTCCCTCCCCTCCCTCCCCTCCCTCCCTCCCCCTCCCTCCTTCCCTCTCTCCCTCCCTCCCTCCCTCTCCTCCCTCCCTCCCCTTCCTCCCTCCCCCTCCCTCCCTCCCTACCTCTCCTCCCTCCCGCCCTCCCTACCTCTCCTCCCTCCCGCCCTCCCTCCCTCTCCTCCAGCGCCAACCCGCAAGAGCCCGCACGCTCTCCCGTGAGCGAGAGGGGGAGGCCTGAGTGTAGCAGTGGATTGGCACGCGCTGTGCGTGTTAAGGGCAAGGTGTGATGGTGAAATTACGGATTTGCGACCCGCGCCCGCCGTTCTCCGCGATCTCATTCCACGGCCTCAGATTCTAAATCTACAACTATTTTGTATTATAATTTTGTATTATTATTTTACCAGGTAAAGGCCACCGAGCTATGATATAGCTCTTTTTCAGAAGCGACCTGGCCGCAAATGATAGCTCAACGAAGTGGTTAATCACCTGGAGCAGCCAAATACTCTAAATGTATGTTTTGACATGTGGAGGGGAAAAACCGGAGAACTCGCCACGCGACCACGGGGAGAGAGACACGAAAACTCCAAATATACAGTAGCAGCAGCAGGGTTGGGATCGGACCCACGACCTCCTGCATACCAGGCGAGGTAGTTAACATCTCATAGCCACGGTGATGATGATGAGAGAGAGACACGAAAACTCCAAATACACAGCAGCAGCAGGCGTCAGGGTTGGGATCGGACCCACGACCTCCTGTATACCAGGCGAGGTAGTCAACATCTCATAGCCACCGTGATGATAATGAGAGAGAGACACGAAAACTCCAAATATACAGCAGCAGCAGGCGTCAGGGTTGGGATCGGACCCACGACCTCCTGCACACCAGGCGAGGTAGTTAACATCTCACAGCCACCGTGATGATGATGAGAGAGAGACACGAAAACTCCAAATACACAGCAGCAGCAGCAGGCGTCAGGGTTGGGATCGGACCCACGACCTCCTGTATACCAAGCGAGGTAGTCAACATCTCATAGCCACCGTGATGATGATGAGAGAGAGACACGCAAACTCCAAATATACAGCAGGAGCAGCAGGCGTCAGGGTTGGGATCGGAACCACGACCTCCTGTGCTCCAGGCGAGGTAGTCAACATCTCGCCACGCAAATGTCGAGGCCTGCTAGGTGTGGTGAGACGACTTCGGCAGAGAGTTCGTGTGGGCATTGAAGGAGCAACGCCTCAGTTGGTCTACGACGTGGTCCGTAGCTTGCGTGGCACCACTGCGGTTTCATGTCTTCACTCTGGTTCTTTCGGTAAAGTCACGTAGAAAGAAAAATAAATTAAATAATAGCGTACGACAGTTTCGGTTGCAACACGCGCAATCATCAGGTACTAATGGAAGAGACGACAAACCTAGTAAACTTAGAAATATAATGCAATACAACACAGAGGGCTCTGCATGCAGATCTGAGCTACCCGTCGGAGGCCGTTTGACTGCGGGAAGGGCTGCGTGCAGGTGCAGCACTTGTCGTAGTTTAAAAAAAGAGAGCGAGGAGAGAGCGTGAGCGAGGGAAAGAGAGAGCGACATGGAGTAGGAAGAGAGGGGGTAGAGAGAGAGGGAAGGGGTAAGGGGACATAAAGCAAAGCATAAAAAAGAAACGAAATGATGAACGAAGCGAAGTGCCGACTACACCGAGCATCTTTCTTGTTTCCTCTGATCGTAAACAAAAAAAAAGAGACACCGCAAACTCCAAATACACAGAAGGCATTGTCAGGGTCGGGATCGAACCCACGACCTCCTGCACACCTGGCGAGGCAGTTAACATCTCGTAATAACAACAACGAAACGTGTTTCATCGTTACAGCACGGTGGCTATGGTCTACAGGAGGTCGTGGGTTCGATACCGACCCTGACGCCTGCTGCTGTTTGTTTGGAGTTTGCGTGTCTCTCTCTCTCTCTCATCATCATCACGGTGGCTAGGAGATGTTGACTAACTCGCCTGGTCTACAGGAGGTCGTGGGTTCGATACCGACCCTGACGCCTGCTGCTGTATATTTGGAGTTTGCGTGTCTCTCTCTCATCATCATCACGGTGGCTATGAGATGTTGACTACCTCGCCTGGCTTGCAGGAGGTCGTGGGTTTGATTCTGCGGTGTCTCTCTCCCCATGGTCGCGTGGATTTTTCTCCGGGCCCTCCGGGTTTTCCCCTCCACATTTATAATCGACATCACCACGCGTGTTTGTCCGTCCTGCATTTCTCCACACGACGATAAGCCGCTTCGTTGAGCCGTCATTTGTGATACCCAGGTCGCTTCTGAAAATATCTTCTATTTAGCTCAGTAGGGCCTTACCTGGTAAAAAAACTATAAATAGAGTCGTAGTAGCTGCCGTAGCAGCGCGTCACGAGAAGATGAATAACCCATTGGGAATTCTCACAGAGCAGTCCAGCCCCCTCGGTTTGAGGGACACGACCCAGGGAAGAGGGGGGGTGGGGGGTCACTCTCGAGATCCCGTCAAGTGGCCCTCTCTGGTCCGCACAGAGGAGACCAACGCGAACTTCTTTTTAAACTCCCAGACGCTGAGATGCGTTCGGGTGAAAGTTCGGGTGAAAGTTCGGAGCCACGTTTAAGCGGGCTTCGCCGCTGTTGTCTCGTCGCGTGCAGCAAAACCGCCTCCCGGGCCCGAGGCCACCAGCAGGCGCCAGTGCCGCCTCACCCCTCGGGAGAGGCGGCGTCCGTTAGCCGCGGCGGTGATGCGAGCACCACCGCCACCACCACCGCCACCACCACCACCGCCGCCGCCGGCGTCACCGCCGTCCCAGGCAGCGACGAGCTGGTGTCCATCAACGTGGGCGGCGCGCGCCACTCGCTGCCGTGCGCGGTGCTCGCCTCCTACCCACGCTCGCGGCTCGGCCGCCTCGCGCAGCTGTGGCGGTGGCGGCGGCGCCGTGGGGGAGGAGGAGGAGGAGGCGGGGGGCGGCGAGACGCGGGGCCCGGCGGCGGCGGCGGCGGCGGCCACCCGCACCCCCTGCAGCTTTGCGACGACGTGGGAGCGGCGAGCGAGTTCTTCTTCGACCGCAGCGCGGAGGCGTTCGAGTGCGTGCTGCACTTCTACCGCACGGGCCGCCTTGCACCTGCGCGAGTCTCTGTGCGCCGTTCTCGTTCGGCCAGGAGCTGGAGTACTGGGGGCTGGAGGACGCGCTGCTGGCCTCCTGCTGCCAGGATCGCTACGCGCGCCGGAACGCCGCCGCCGCCGCCGCCGCCGCCGATGACCGCGGCGGCTCCTCCGCCGAGGACGGCGAGCGAAGGGACGCGGACCGGGACTCGGACTCGGACGGCGAGGGCGGCGGCGGCGGCGGCCTCGAGCGCGGCCGGTGCCGCCGTCTGCGCCGCACGATCCGGGCCACGCTGGAGCGGCCCGGATCGTCGCGTGCGTCGCGGGCCGTGGCGGCCGTGTCGGTCACCTTCGTGGTGCTGTCCATCGCCAACATGGCCCTGGTGAGCGCGCCCGAGTACGCGCCGGCGGCCGGCGACGACGAGGCGACGGCGCTGGGGGTCCTGGAGGGGGTGTGCATGGCGTGGTTCACGGGCGAGCTGGCGCTGCGATTCGCGTGCGCGCGGCGCAAGCGACGCTTCGCCGCGCGCTTCGTCAACATCGTGGACCTGGTGGCCATCGCGCCCTTCTACGTCACCCTGGCGGTGGAGCAGCTGGCGGGGGCCTCCACGGAGCTCGAGAACGTGGGGCCGCGTCGTGCAGGTGCTCAAGCTGTCGAGGTCGCTGCGTATGCTCAAGCTGGGCCGTCACTCCACAGGCGAGTAAGGCGCTCGCGTGGGGAGAGTGGTGGGTGGGTGGTGGGTGGGTGGGTGGTGGGTGCGGTGCCCAGGTCACACGCAGACGGCAACTTACCACGATCGCTCAGATTGGGCCGCTCCAATGAGCGAGGTCGGTCCCCGCAGAGTCGAGGCCGAAGGGCTCCCTTCCACCTAACGGGGATCCCAGAGGCTCGTGGCCACAGCCGACACCGATGGCCCTCGTGCGCTGTTGGGGCCGAACGAGAGAACACAGCCGGTCGACACCGACTGCGACTCGTGTCACCGCACGGCGACTCGCAGTGCAGCTCCGTTGAGCTGGCGGTCTCGATGAGGCCGAGCAGCAGCTGAGAGACGTCGGGCACGCGACGGCGCGCCGCGTCGAGCGTCCGGGCGCTGCTCGTCCGCCGTTTACAGCCCAGCGGTGGCATTTCCACGTTCCTATGGCGCGGAGCGACGGCCCTGGCGGTGCTCGCTGGCGGTGCCGCGTGTTGCTCGGCACAAGCCGAGTCTTAACTTATTGACTCCTGGTAACGGTTTTTGTTTTTTATTTGACGACGGATGGCCCCGCTGGGCTGCGTAGCTCTTTTTCAGAAGTCACCTGACCATCACAAGTGGTAGCTCAACCAAGTGGGTTTATTATCAACATCATCATCATCGTGTGGACATACTCAGCAGTATGTCCACACGATTATGTGTGGACATACAGCAGCCAAATACTCTGAACGCGTGACGCTGATTCTAAACGTATAAGAAAGGTAAGCGAATCACTAACATGTAATAAATATACTAAAACTAAACTGTTTTTTTATTTCACCAGACAAGACCCACTGAGCTTTGTAGCTTTTTTTCCCAAACGCGACCTGGCTATCACAAATTATGGCTCAACGCGGTGGCTTAGCGTCACCTGGAAATGCACAGCAGTCAAACGCTCGAAACGCGTGGACGTTGATTCTGAATGTGGAGAGGAAAACCGGAAGACCTGGAGAAAAATCCACGCGACCACGTGGAGAGAGAGAGAGAGACACCGCAAACTCCAAATACACAGCAGCCAGTGTGAGGTTTTCTGGATCGAACTCACGACCTCCTGTATACCTGGCGAGGTAGTTAACATCTCCTAGCCACCGTGATGATGATGATGAGAGAGAAACACGCAAACTCCAAAATATAGAGCAGCAGACATCGTCAGGGTCGTGATCGAACTCACGACCTCCTGCATACCAGGGGAGGTAGTTAACATCTCCTAGCTGGCAATGGAAACAAATCGTGCGGGCGCCACGGCGCTTCCGAAATGCGATGTTTGTGATGTGGCGGTGTTTGGTGGTGGCGGCGGCGTCTCGTTTGTCATTGCGAGCAAAAGCTGTGGATCCATTCAGCGACATCTCGTGTGACATTGCGAGCCAGGGCTGTGAATCCATTCAGCGACGTGTCGTGTGACATTGCGAGCAAGGGCCGTGAATCCATTCAGCGATGTGTCGTGTGACATTGTGAGCAAGGGCTGTGGATCCATTCAGCGACGTGTTGCGTGACATTGCGAGCCAGGGCTGTGAATCCATTCAGCGATGTGTCGTGTGACATTGTGAGCAAGGCTGTGGATCCATTCAGCGACGTCTCGTGTGACATTGCGAGCAAGAGTTGTGGATCCATTCAGCGACGTCTCGTTTGACATTGCGAGCACGGTCTGTGAATCCATTCAGCGACGTGTCGTGTGACATTGCGAGCAAGGGCCGTGAATCCATTCAGCGACGTCCGACCTTTCACCCCACGTGCTGGTAACTCCTTTACGGAACGGAAGCCGACACCTCGTGGAGCGAAACGTCGGACGTCGTGCCGAACGACAGGCGCGACAAGCCCCGAATGCACACGCCGGTAGTCGTGACCCATCGAACGAACACCGTGGATTTCCCGTGGTGTTGTAACATCAGCCGCACCATGGGCGATTCGCGACGCAGCTGACAGGCGATGCGAAGGGCTCGTCGCCTCGTCACGGCCACTCACGCTCCGACACGAAACACAAACTGAGCGCAGCGCGTCGCTGTCACGCGTTAGCCCGAGGTCCCGGAGCTGATCACGTCCACTCTTTGGAGTCCGCGAGCCGAGCGAGCGAGTGGACGTGGTGCCGGCCACCCACCCCCTCGTGTGCCACAGTGCCGGCCTTCATCGGTTGCTGCTGCTGCTGCTTCTCGCGACTACGGACAGTGCTTGTTCCCAGCAGTCTGTTCAAGCTATATACGGGGGGGGGGGTCTTTGTCTAAATGTGATGTTTAAGCACGAATAACGAATAGAGGAACTCAACACATTCGTGAATGACTGCGCTATGAAGAAGGAACATTGCCCGAAACGTCGCCTATTCTTTATGTTTAGTTTTCGGGCCGCAGTGTTTTTGATGATTGTATTGAGTTAGTTGTGTGTGTGTGTGTGTACGTAGCGAGTGTGTGTGCGTACGTAGGGAGTGTGTGTGTGTGTAAGTAGGGTGTGTGTGTAAGTAGGGAGTGTGTGTAAGTAGGGAGTGTGTGTAAGTAGGGAGTGTGTGTGTGTACATAGGGAGTGTGTGTGTAAGTAGGGTGTGTGTGTGTGTGTACGTAGGGATAGTGTGTGTGTACATAGGGAGTGTGTGTAAGTAGGGAGTGTGTGTAAGTATGGAGTGGGTGTAAGTAGGAAGTGTGTGTGTGTAAGTAGGGAGTGTGTTTACGTAGGGAGTGTGTGTGTGTAAGACGGGAGTGTGTGTAAGACGGGAGTGTGTGTGTGTAAGTAGGGTGTGTGTGTAAGTAGGGAGTGTGTGTAAGTAGGGAGTGTGTGTGTGTACGTAGGGATAGTGAGTGTGTGTACATAGGGAGTGTGTGTAAGTAGGGAGTGTGTGTAAGTATGGAGTGGGTGTAAGTAGGGAGTGTGTGTGTGTGTGTACGTAGGGAGTGTGTTTACGTAGGGAGTGTGTGTGTGTGTAAGTAGGGAGTGTGTGTGTAAGTAGGGAGTGTGTGTAAGCATGGAGTGTGTGTGTAAGTAGAGAGTGTGTGTAAGTAGAGAGTGTGTGTAAGTAGGGAGTGTGTGTGTACATAGTGTGTGTGTAAGTAGGGAGTGTGTGTGTGTACGTGGGGAGTGTGTGTGTGTGTACGTAGTGTAAGTAGGGAGCGAGTGTGTGTACGTAGGGAGTGTGTGTAAGTAGGGAGTGTGTGTAAGTAGGGAGTGTGTGTAAGTAGGGAGTGTGTGTAAGTAGGGAGTGTGTGTAAGTAGGGAGTGTGTGTGTGTACGTAGGGAGTGTGTGTGTAAGTAGGGTGTGTGTGTGTACGTAGGGATAGTGTGTAAGTAGGGAGTGTGTGTGTGTACGTGGGGAGTGTGTGTAAGTAGAGAGTGTGTGTAAGTAGGGAGTGTGTGCGTGTAAGTAGGGAGTGTGTGTGTGTGTGTAAGTAGGGGGTGTGTGTGTGTGTACGTAGGGAGTGTGTGTGTACGTAGGGAGTGTGTGTAAGTAGAGAGTGTGTGTAAGTAGGGAGTGTGTGCTTGTAAGTAGGAGTGTGTGTGTGTGTAAGTAGGGGGTGTGTGTGTGTGTACGTAGGGAGTGTGTGTGTGTACGTAGGGAGTGTGTGTAAGTAGGGAGTGTGTGTAAGTAGGGAGTGTGTGTAAGTAGGGAGTGTGTGTAAGTAGGGAGTGTGTGTGTGTACGTGGGGAGTGTGTGTGTGTACGTAGGGAGTGTGTGTAAGTAGAGAGTGTGTGTGTACGTAGGGAGTGTGTGTAAGTCGGGAGTGTGTGTACGTAGGGAGTGTGTGTAAGTAGGGAGTGTGTGTACGTAGGGAGTGTGTGTAAGTCGGGAGTGTGTGTACGTAGGGAGTGTGTGTAAGTAGGGAGTGTGTGTAAGTAGGGAGTGTGTAAGTAGGGAGTGTGTGTGTGTACGTAAGGAGTGTGTTTACGTAGGGAGTGTGTGTGTGTGTAAGTAGGGAGTGTGTGTAAGTAGGGAGTGTGTAAGTAGGGAGTGTGTGTGTGTACGTAAGGAGTGTGTTTACGTAGGGAGTGTGTGTGTGTGTAAGTAGGGAGTGTGTGTGTAAGTAGGGAGTGTGTGTAAGTATGGAGTGTGTGTGTAAGTAGAGAGTGTGTGTAAGTAGAGAGTGTGTGTAAGTAGGGAGTGTGTGTGTGTACGTAGTGTAAGTAGGGAGCGTGTGTGTGTACGTAGGGAGTGTGTGTAAGTAGGGAGTGTGTGTGTGTACGTGGGGAGTGTGTGTGTGTACGTAGGGAGTGTGTGTAAGTAGAGAGTGTGTGTGTACGTAGGGAGTGTGTGTAAGTCGGGAGTGTGTGTACGTAGGGAGTGTGTGTAAGTAGGGAGTGTGTGTACGTAGGGAGTGTGTGTAAGTCGGGAGTGTGTGTACGTAGGGAGTGTGTGTAAGTAGGGAGTGTGTGTAAGTAGGGAGTGTGTAAGTAGGGAGTGTGTGTGTGTACGTAAGGAGTGTGTTTACGTAGGGAGTGTGTGTGTGTGTAAGTAGGGAGTGTGTGTAAGTAGGGAGTGTGTAAGTAGGGAGTGTGTGTGTGTACGTAAGGAGTGTGTTTACGTAGGGAGTGTGTGTGTGTGTAAGTAGGGAGTGTGTGTGTAAGTAGGGAGTGTGTGTAAGTATGGAGTGTGTGTGTAAGTAGAGAGTGTGTGTAAGTAGAGAGTGTGTGTAAGTAGGGAGTGTGTGTGTGTACGTAGTGTAAGTAGGGAGCGTGTGTGTGTACGTAGGGAGTGTGTGTATGTAGGGAGTGTGTGTAAGTAGGGAGTGTGTGTAAGTAGGGAGTGTGTGTAAGTAGGGAGTGTGTGTAAGTAGGGAGTGTGTGTATATACGTAGTGTAAGTAGGGAGTGTGTGTGTGTACGTAGGGAGTGTGTGTGTGTATGTAGGGAGTGTGTGTAAGTAGGGAGTGTGTGTAAGTAGGGAGTGTGTGTATGTAGGGAGTGTGTGTAAGTAGGGAGTGTGTGTAAGTAGGGAGTGTGTGTAAGTAGGGAGTGTGTGTAAGTAGGGAGTGTGTGTATACGTAGTGCAAGTAGGGAGTGTGTGTGTGTACGTAGGGAGTGTGTGTAAGTCGGGAGTGTGTGTACGTAGGGAGTGTGTGTAAGTAGGGAGTGTGTGTAAGTAGGGAGTGTGTAAGTAGGGAGTGTGTGTGTGTACGTAAGGAGTGTGTTTACGTAGGGAGTGTGTGTGTGTGTAAGTAGGGAGTGTGTGTAAGTAGGGAGTGTGTAAGTAGGGAGTGTGTGTGTGTACGTAAGGAGTGTGTTTACGTAGGGAGTGTGTGTGTGTGTAAGTAGGGAGTGTGTGTGTAAGTAGGGAGTGTGTGTAAGTATGGAGTGTGTGTGTAAGTAGAGAGTGTGTGTAAGTAGAGAGTGTGTGTAAGTAGGGAGTGTGTGTGTGTACGTAGTGTAAGTAGGGAGCGTGTGTGTGTACGTAGGGAGTGTGTGTATGTAGGGAGTGTGTGTAAGTAGGGAGTGTGTGTAAGTAGGGAGTGTGTGTAAGTAGGGAGTGTGTGTAAGTAGGGAGTGTGTGTATATACGTAGTGTAAGTAGGGAGTGTGTGTGTGTACGTAGGGAGTGTGTGTGTGTATGTAGGGAGTGTGTGTAAGTAGGGAGTGTGTGTAAGTAGGGAGTGTGTGTATGTAGGGAGTGTGTGTAAGTAGGGAGTGTGTGTAAGTAGGGAGTGTGTGTAAGTAGGGAGTGTGTGTAAGTAGGGAGTGTGTGTATACGTAGTGCAAGTAGGGAGTGTGTGTGTGTACGTAGGGAGTGTGTGTATGTGTATGTAGGGAGTGTGTGTAAGTAGGGAGTGTGTGTAAGTAGGGAGTGTGTGTATGTAGGGAGTGTGTGTAAGTAGGGAGTGTGTGTAAGTAGGGAGTGTGTGTGTGTGTAGTGTGTGTAAGTAGGGTGTGTGTGTAAGTAGGGAGTGTGTGTAAGTAGGGAGTGTGTGTGTGTACGTGGGGAGTGTGTGTAAGTCGGGAGTGTGTGTAAGTAGGGAGTGTGTGTAAGTCGGGAGTGTGTGTAAGTCGGGAGTGTGTGTAAGTAGGGAGTGTGTAAGTAGGGATTGTGTGTAAGTAGGGAGTGTGTGTGTGTACGTAGTGTGTGTAAGTAGGGAGTGTGTGTGTGTACGTAGTGTGTGTAAGTATGGAGTGTGTGTAAGTAGGGAGTGTGTGTACGTAGGGAGTGTGTGTAAGTAGGGAGTGTGTGTGTGTAGTGTGTGTGTGTTATTGGGGAGGGAGGGAGGGGAAAGAGAGGGAGGGGCGGGTGGAGCTCCTCGGCTACCCGAGGGATCTTCGTGAGCGAGGCAGCCAGGCGGACGCAATGACCTTGACCGTTATTTATTTATTTCGTTTAAAAGCCAAACAGCGTGCGCCGGTGGGGCTGACGAGATGTGCAGGTCGCACCCGGTGGTTGCTATTTCCGTTACTGAGAGCTCCTGCAACGGGGGAGGGAGAAGAGGGAGGGAGGTGAGGAGAGGGGAGGAGAGGGAGGGAGGGAGGGCGAACATTGAGGGCGAACATTGAGGGCAGAGCCAGAAAGGGAGTTTGCCAAGTGCCCTCCGAGTCACAGACGCTCCTGTAATGTTATTTGTTGATCTCCGTTGCCACGATCAAAAAACCCTCCCAGGTAGCGCGGCCCCGAGGCCCGGCGGCTTTCGCGTAGCGCATTGCCCCCACGGCGTGAACATTGCCGCGTGTGTGTGTGTACTGTGGTGTGTGTGTACTGTGGTGTGTGTGTGTATTGTGGTGTGTGTGTAGTGCAGTGTGTGTGTGTACTGTGGTGTGTGTGTACTGTGGCGTGTGTACTGTGGTGTGTGTGTGTACTGTGTGTGTACTGTGGTGTGTGTGTACTGTGGTGTGTGTGTACTGTGGTGTGTGTACTGTGGTGTGTGTACTGTGGTGTGTGTGTACTGTGGTGTGTGTGTACTGTGGTGTGTGTGTGTACTGTGGTGTGTGTGTGTACTGTGTGTGTGTGTACTGTGGTGTGTGTGTACTGTGGTGTGTGTGTACTCTGGTGTGTGTGTACTGCGGTGTGTGTGTACTGTGGTGTGTGTACTGTGGTGTGTGTGTACTGTGGTGTGTGTATGTACTGCGCTGTGTGTGTGTGTACTGTGGTGTGTGTGTGTACTGTGGTGTGTGTGTGTACTGTGGTGTGTGTGTACTCTGGTGTGTGTGTACTGCGGTTTGTGTGTACTGTGGTGTGTGTGTGTACTGTGGTGTGTGTGTGTACTGCGGTGTGTGTACTGTGGTGTGTGTGTGTGTACTGCGGTGTGTGTACTGTGGTGTGTGTGTACTGTGGTGTGTGTGTACTGTGTGTACTGTGTGTGTACTGTGTGTGTGTGTACTGTGGTGTGTGTGTGTACTGTGGTGTGTGTGTGTGTGTGTACTGTGGTGTGTGTGTGTACTGTGTGTGTGTGTACTGTGTGTACTGTGTGTTTGTGTACTGCGGCGTGTGTTGTGTTCCGTGCTCCAATTAGGTCGACGTGGGTACCGGGGTCGCGATGGGCGCAGCGGTTTGCCCGCTGTGCACCCCGTCACCCGAGTTAAATTCCCTGCCACGGCTAACATCAGTGGCTGAACACGTTAACAGCCCTCACCCCGCAGTGGATCTAGACAATGGCAACTCTCTGCCCCGTCTCTCTCTCTCTCACTCGCCGCCGCCCGTGACCTCGCAGGCCTCAAGGCGCTGGGCTTCACCATCAAGCAGTGCCACGAGGAGGTGGGGCTGCTGCTGCTCTTCTTCTCCGTGGGCGTCTCCATCTTCTCGGTGCTCGAGTACGCGCTCGAGAGCTCCTCCCCGGGCACGGGTTTCACGAGCGTGCCGAGCGCCTGGTGGTGGGCCACCACGTCCATGACCACGGTGGGCTACGGGGACGTGCGCCCCGACACGACGGCCGGCAAGCTGGCGGCGTTCGCGTGCATCCTGTCGGGGCTGCTGGTGCTCGCGCTGCCCATCGCCATCATCAACGACAAGTTCGCCTCCTACTACCGCGCGCTGCGTCTGCGCGACGCGGCCGAGCGGCACGGCCGCGCGCTGCGCGGCCTCGCGCGGGCCCAGGAGGACGCGCGGGCGGACCGCGGCGGGGACGCGGAGGGGGACGCGGGGCCGCGGGCGAACCTGCGCGACGTTTACGCGCGCCGCGTGCTCGGGGCCCTGCGCGGGCCAGGTGATCGCGACTCCGTGGAGAGGCTTTGACGGCCGCAGTCGTGGGGCGGGGGGCGTCTTAGGGGAGCGCGGCTGGCGGCGGGGGTGGGGGGCGGGGTAGGCAAGCACCAGCCGTGAAAATCCGGCGACGCCGCGCGGTCACGAATCGACCGAGGGCTAAGTCGGAGGTCGGAGTCGGAATGTCGGGGTCGGCACCGCGCACGTGGCGCCGTCTCGGAGCACGCGGTGGCGGTGATATTCCAAGGGAGCGACGCCGGGATTTGCGTACGGCGTTCATGTTGCCGGCAGCATTGTCAGGTCGCCCTGTGCGGAGAATCGCCGAGGAAGTAAGGAGAGGAGCGCGGAGGATTTGGACCCAAAAATTCAACGACGAAAATGGGAGTTCGTGGCATCCGTGGGGAGAGAGGGAGGGAGGGAGAGAGGGTGATGAACAGAGCTGGACCGTGAATGTTCCCGAGAGGAACATCCGCGAGGTGAAACGGGCGTCGTAGTGAAATTAGATTGGGTTTTTTTTTACCTTCAAGTTTAATGAGATATTTGAAAAATTATAATGACAACGCGGTGTTTGTACTGTCCACCACTGCGGCTTCCGCGCTCAGACTGCACGTGGTCTGTTTATCCCGAGTCAATTCACACGGGAGATTAATTGCGGCAAAATCGCATTCGACACGGGGAGAGCAGCAACAGCAACAACAACCGCAGCAACAACAGCAGCAGCAGCAGCAACAACAGCAGCAGCAACAGCAACAACAGCAGCAGCAGCAACAACAGCAACAACTAACTAAAAGAAGCGGCGCATCGGGGCTTCGGTGTCGCCAGGGTCCCGATGGTTGCGGGGAGGAGGGGGGAGGAGGTAGGAGGGAGGAGGAGGGAGGAGGGAGGAGGAGGGAGGAGGAGGTAGGAGGGAGGAGGAGGGAGGAGGGAGGAGGAGGGAGGAGGAGGTAGGAGAAGGAGGTAGGAGGGAGGAGGAGGTAGGAGGGAGGAGGAGGGAGGAGGAGCGAGGAGGAGGGAGGAGGAGGAGGTAGGAGGGAGGAGGAGGAGGTAGGAGGAGGTAGGAGGGAGGAGGAGGGAGGAGGAGGGAGGAGGGAGGAGGAGGGAGGAGAGAGGAGGGAGAAGGAGGAGGGAGGAGGAGGAGGTAGGAGGGAGAAGGAGGGAGGAGGAGGAGGGAGGAGGGAGGAGGAGGAGAAGGAGGGAGGAGGAGGAGGAAGGAGGAGGAGGAGGTAGGAGGGAGGAGGAGGAGGAGGAGGGAGGAGGAGGAGGGAGGAGGAGGAGGGAGGAGGAGGGAGGGAGGAGGGAGGAGGAGGGAGGAGGAGGAGGTAGGAGGGAGGAGGAGGAGAAGGAGGGAGGAGGTAGGAGGAGGAGAAGGAGGTAGGAGGAGGAGGAGGAGGGA
This sequence comes from Petromyzon marinus, assembly GCF_048934315.1. Classification (NCBI taxonomy): domain Eukaryota; kingdom Metazoa; phylum Chordata; class Hyperoartia; order Petromyzontiformes; family Petromyzontidae; genus Petromyzon; species Petromyzon marinus. Next base: position 16,341,440 of record NC_133709.1, read on the forward strand.
GGAGGAGGACGAAGGAGGAGGAGGAGGGAGGAGGAGGAGGGAGGAGGAGGGAGGAGGAGGAGGTAGGAGGAGGGAGGAGGAGGGAGGAGGAGGAGGAGGAGGAGGAGGAGGAGGAGGAGGAGGAGGGAGGAGGAGGGAGGAGGAGGAGGGAGGAGGAGGTAGGAGGAGGGAGGAGGAGGAGGGAGATGTTCCCCCGCTCCCGGGAGTCGCGACGAGCCGAGCTGAGCGAGCGCTGGTGGCCGACAGAGAGACAGAGAGAGAGAGAGGTGTTTAATTGGCACGACAAAGACACAGATCCCCCCCCAGCCCCCCGTATCGCCCGTAAAAGACTGGGGGGGGGGGGCAAATTGTGTTCGCGAGTAGCACCCTGCGAAGGGTGGCCGGCACCACGCCCGGCCGCCTTTGTCTCCCCAGTGGCGATGTTTTGACTGCACACCGCACCGGGCACTCGTTTGTTCGCCGTGAGCGGGAATCGAACTCGGGGCGTCGGGTTCGTGGCGCAGCACGGCGCTAACCGCTACGCCACCGCTCAACACACGCACGCAAAGATCCCCCGTGTAGCCTGCGACAGACTGCACGGGCAAGTGCTCTTAGCAAGCACCTATGAGGGTCGGCAAGGCACACGAGGGGGTGGGTGGCCAGCACCACGCCCGGCCGCCTTTGTCTCCCAGACAGACACAGACAACAACTACCGCCATTCGCCACTAAGTGGCGATGACGTCACCACGGCGCTTGTGCCAGGCTATGCGCACGTTGAGGCCACGTGAAGTGTCGAACGCCCCTTGGACGAAGTCACGGGACAGACCCAGGTGCCACGGGTCGACTGACTGAGATGACTGAGATGACTGGCTGATGCACCACCTGTGCCCCCTACTGTGCCAACCTGCTGTGTTTTAGCCACCCGGCGCTCCGCTCGTTGTTGTGAGTGTCGCTCCTCCGCCCTCGGTTGTTGTTGGAGGGCGACTACCTCCAATTGCCCAGTAGCAGCGTCCTTCACGAGCCTCCTCCACAGAGGCCGATCTTGACACCGCTGGTACCAGTCATCGACAAGTCCACTCAGCTCCACGTCCTCCTGTACCACATCACTCCATCTCTTCTCTCGCCCATGTCGCGCCCTTTTAGCCCCCTCTATCTGGCTGAACAAAAGCTGTTTCGGCATGCGGTGGCTGGGGATGCGGGCTACATGACTCAGCCAACGCAGCCTTGCCTGCCGGAGGAGCTCACCGATGGGACCTTGCCCAGATCTTTCAAGGATTCGGAAGATTCCCCACACGATCCAGCCTGGTTAAACCCAGGATGGATCGTCGGCAGGCCAGCCTAAATGTTTCTAACCAGCGAAGATGTTCCATTAGGTGGGTCCACGTTTCCTAAGCATAGAGAAGGGAGGGCATGACCTTGGCCGAGAAGACCTCAAGCTTCGTGTGGAGCGACAGACCAAGTAGAAACACAGCGTTACGCAGCTGATGAAAAGATAATGCTGCTCGACTGATTCGGAGTGAGACCTCTGCTGTCAAACCGGAGCTGACCATGAGCACACTGCCCGGGGTATGGAAAACTCTCCACTCTCTCCACAACTGCTCTACACACACACACACAGAGGGCCTACGCCCAGAACTGGGGAGGGGGGATGGGGCCCCAGGGCATGCGGGCCACGTGAAAGAGGCCGCAAACTGCTCTGCATCTGTCGCCACCTTAACCGCACTGCTCGGGTACTGGAGAAGATGCTCGACCTGGCAGCTTCTTCTTCTTTCATATGCCCTGTGAGCGACAGTTTGTATAGATGATGTCAGAGTTGAATGTTGAGGCCCTTCAACCAATCCAGGGCGGCAGTATATGCTGTGCGAATGATAGAGATGATGTCATATTTGAGTGTTAAGGCCCTTCAACCATGGCGTGTGGCGTGGATGATGGCGTGCACTCGTCAGCGATGCGTTTGACCTGGCAACAACAACAACAACGCTATGCTTCTCGGTTCATCGCAGCGGCGCTCACTCAATTCTGCTACTGGGGGGGATTGAGGCTGTAAGTGGTGGCGTGCGGTCTGGACACTGACCACGTGGCCAGTGCAAGGAGCCACACGTGACTCTTGTGTGTTCCCTAACCACGTGGTCACAGCGCAAGGAGCCACACGTGGCTCTTGTGTGTTCACTAACCACGTGGTCACAGTGCAAGGAGCCACACGCGGCTCTTGAGTGTTCACTAACCACGTGGTCACAGAGCAAGGAGCCACACGCGGCTCTTGTGTGTTCACTAGCCACGTGGCCAGTGCAAGGAGCCACACGCGGCTCTTGAGTGTTCACTAACCACGTGGTCACAGTGCAAGGAGCCACACGTGGCTCTTGAGTGTTCACTAACCACGTGGCCACAGTGCAAGGAGCCACACGTGGCTCTTGAGTGTTCACTAACCACGTGGCCACAGTGCAAGGAGCCACACGTGGCTCTTGAGTGTTCACTAACCACGTGGTCACAGTGCAAGGAGCCACATGCGCCTTCAATTTGCCGTGGCACAGCGGTCGAACGTTTTCCGAATTTGAAAAAGTGATTCGCAAATTACGAAATTGGGTAAAATCACGTGACCACTCTCCACCACCACCACTCTCCACCACCACTCTCTACCACCACACTCCACCACCACCACAACTCTCTACCACCACCACTCTCCACCACCACTACCACTCTCCACCACCACTCTCTACCACCACACTCCACCACCACTCTCCACCACCACCACCACCACTCTCCACCACCACTCTCCACTACCAATATCAACCACTCTCCACCAACCACACTCCACCACCACCACGCTCCACCACCACCACTCTCCACCACCACCACTCCACAACCACCACTCTCCACCACCACCACTCCACCACTCTCCATGCAGCACTCTCACCCAGCACTCTCTACCAAGAGCAAAAGTAAGGCGTAACATTTCACACTCGCGATGCAGAGAAGACGGCCACAACTCAGAGCGCCATCATCATCACAATCAGCCGTGATCAATCTACTGCTGGACCAAATGCCTGCCCAATTCCGCCACCACTCGAGCTGATGGACAGATGACTGAGGTGGGAGCCGAGTTGGTCACACGCGGCTGCCTTTGTCTCTCCGAGACAACGAACGAACGCGATGCAGCTATCGGCTCACCGGTGACACGCGCGGGATGAGACTGCCCGGAGATGGGGGGGGGGGGTCAACTTCGGGGTCACGCTGCAGCGACAGCTGAGGCTGAGTAGGGGGTGCCGGAGAGACTGTCACGTGACGGAGGGAAAGCCCATCACGGCAGAAGCGTGAGCGCATGGCTGGAACACACAACGGAATGAACGCACGCACGCACACACAAAGATCCCCCGTACAGCGTAAACAGACTGTTGGGGCGAGTGCCGTTAGCGAGCAGCACCTATGAAGGCCGGCACGGCACACGAGGGGGTGGGTGGCCAGCAACCACGCCCGACCGCCTTTGTCTCCCCGGTGTTGATGTTTACACACCGTTACACCGGGTGCTTATTTGAGGCTGAGCCGACCTTGGGGAGGAGGCCCAGGACCGGTTCAGATAATCGTCACCGGTGTTGGTCGTGAGCGGGAATGGAACTCGGGTCGCCGGGTTCGTAGCGCAGCGAAGCGCTAACCACACACACAGCCGCGTGCTGTGTAGCCGCATGTATTTATCCTCGGGAAATCCGATGAGCTATGAAGCTCCTTACACATGTTACAATAAAAAAACAATACAAACAACGATAGGAGTGCAAAGTATAAGCAAGCTAAGCAAATCACTCAAAGTAATGAATTAAATAAACTACCAATGAAATGTGTTTTTTTGTATTCTACCAGGTAAGGCTCGCTGATCTGTGGAGCTGTTTAGTCAGAAGCAACGCTGGCCACCACAAATGAAAGCTCAACTAAGCGGCTTATCGCGTGGAAATTTATAGTGGCAGACTACCGGTAATCCTCTAAAAGCGTGTTTCAAAATGTGCAGGGAAAACCCGGAGGATACGGAGAAGAAAATCCACGTGACCACGGGGAGAGAGAGACACGCAAACTCCACATATACAGCAGCAGGCGTCAGGGTCAGGATCGAACCCACGACCTCCTGTGAACCAGGCGAGGTAGTTAACATCTCCGAGCCACCGTGATGACGATGAGAGAGAGACACGCAAACTCCAAATATACAGCAGCAGCAGGCGTCAGGGTCAGGATCGAACCCACGACCTCCTGTACACCAGGCGAGGTAGTTAACATCTCCTAGCCACCGTGATGACGATGAGAGAGAGACACGCAAACTCCAAATATACAGCAGCAGGCGTCAGGGTCAGGATCGAACCCACGACCTCCTGTGAACCAGGCGAGGTAGTTAACATCTCATAGCCACCGTGATGACGATGAGAGAGAGAGAGAGACACGCAAACTCCAAATATACAGCAACAGCAGGCGTCAGGGTCAGGATCGAACCCACGACCTCCTGTGAACCAGGCGAGGTAGTTAACATCTCCGAGCCACCGTGGCCCTCCTTAAATCGATGGTTCTTAACTTTTACTGCAGCTTGCAGAAAGGGCATCTCGAACCCCCAGGGGGTGCGTGCATCCCAGGTTCAGAACCACCGCCTTAAATCGACGTCCCAAAGCTCTCAAGACTTGTCCAGACCACCAGACAGCTCAAGAGAGCGGAATTCGCGTGGCCGAGACTCCAGGGGCGGTGATAGAATGTAAGTGGGTCAGACAAAAACAACAAGAGTGATGCGATGGGATGAGCTCCCACCCCTGCCCGCATCTCATCAGCCCGCGGAGCGTCCGGGGCAGTCAACGGTGCGGTCCGCAACCCCACAGCCACCGCGCCCCCTGCCTAGCGCCCAGTACCTAGCGCCCCCTGCCTAGCGCCCCCTGCTTAGCGCCCAGTACCTAGCGTCCACTGCCTAGCGTCCACTGCCTAGCGCCCAGTACCTAGCGCCCAGTACCTAGCGCCCCCTGCCTAGCGTCCACTGCCTAGCGCCCCCTGCCTAGCGCCCCCTGCCTAGCGCCCAGTACCTAGCGTCCACTGCCTAGCGTCCACTGCCTAGCGCCCAGTACCTAGCGCCCCCTGCCTAGCGTCCACTGCCTAGCGCCCCCTGCCTAGCGCCCACTGCCTAGCGCCCCCTACCTAACGCCCCCTACCTAGCGCCCACTACCTAGCGCCCCCTGCCTAGCGCCCCCAACCTAACGCCCCCTACCTAGCGCTCCCTACCTAGCACCAACTACCTAGCACCCAGTACCTAGCTTCCCCTACCTAACGCCCCCTACCTAGCGCTCCCTGCCTAGCGCCCAGTACCTAGCGCCCAGTACCTAACGCCCCCTGCCTAGCGCCCCTACCTAGCGCCCCTGCCTAACGTGGGCGCTGTTCCACGTTTCCGGGGCGCAGAGCGAGGCTCTCGCTGCTGGGTCGCATGGGGGGGGGGGGGGGTGAGACGGACGTGGCCGGAACTCTGTTCACTTCTATGTGTGTATACTGTACTATGTGTGTACTGTATTTATGTGTGTACTGTATTTATACTGTGTGTACTGTATTTATACTATGTGTGTACTGTATTTATACTATGTGTGTACTGTACTATGTGTGTACTGTATGTACACTGTGTGTACTGTATTTATACTATGTGTGTACTGTATGTACACTGTGTACTGTACTATATGTGTGTACTGTATGTACACTGCGTGTACTGTACTATATGTGTGTACTGTATGTACACTGTATGCACTGTACTATGTGTGTACTGTATTTATAATGTGCGTACTGTATTTATACTATGTGTGTACTGTATGTATACTGTATAGACGGCACTGTATGTACTGTATTAATACTGTGTGTACTGTATTTATAATGTGTGTACTGTATTTATACTGTGTGTACTGTACTATGTGTGTACTGTATGTATACTGTGTGTGTACTGTACTATGTGTGTACTGTATGTATACTGTGTGTGTACTGTATGTATACTGTGTGTACTGTACTATGTGTGTACTGTATGTATACTTGTGTACTGTACTATATGTGTGTACTGTATTTATACTATGTGTGTACTGTATTTATACTATGTGTGTACTGTATTTCTACTATGTGTGTACTGTACTATGTGTGTGTACTGTAATGTGTGTGTACTGTATTTATACTCTGTGTGTGAACTGTATGTATACTGTGTGTACTGTATTATACTGTGTGTACTGTATTTACTATGTGTACTGTATATACTATGTGTGTACTGTATTTATACTATGTGTGTACTGTATTTATAATATGTGTACTGTATTTATACTATGTGTGTACTGTATTTATAATATGTGTGTACTGTATTTATACTATTGTGTGTACTGTATTTATACTGCTGTGTGTACTGTATTTATACTATGTGTACTGTATATATACTATGTGTGTACTGTATTAATACTATGTGTGTACTGTATTTATACTATGTGTACTGTATTTATACTATGTGTGTACTGTATTTATACTGTATGTACTGTATTTATACTATGTGTGTACTGTATTTATACTGTGTGTACTGTATTTATACTATGTGTGTACTGTATGTATACTATGTGTGTACTGTATTAATACTATGTGTGTACTGTATTTATACTATGTGTACTGTATTTATACTATGTGTGTACTGTATTTATACTATGTGTGTACTGTATTTATACTGTGTGTACTGTATTTATACTATGTGTGTACTGTATTTATACTGTGTGTACTGTATTTATACTACGTGTGTACTGTATTTATAATATGTGTGTACTGTATTTATACTATGTGTGTACTGTATTTATAATATGTGTGTACTGTATTTATACTATGTGTGTACTGTATTTATACTATGTGTGTACTGTATTCATAATATGTGTGTACTGTATTTATACTATGTGTGTACTGTATTTATACTATGTGTGTACTGTATTTATACTATGTGTGTACTGTATTTATACTGTGTGTACTGTATTTATACTATGTGTGTACTGTATTTATACTATGTGTGTACTGTATTTATACTGTGTGTACTGTATTTATACTGTGTGTGTACTGCTATGAACAGCAGTCGAAGATGAGTCTCGAGTGAGGGCGTGGATGTGAGAGATTGGGGGGCGATGGTGGCAGTGGGGGACTCCAAAGCGGAGCAGTGCGAGGTGAGCTCCAGTGTGGTGGGTGGTGGGTGAGTGAGTGAATGTGTGGTGAGCTCCAGTGTGGTGAGCTCCAGTGTTGTGAGTTCCAGTGTGGTGAGTGGGTGGGTGAGTGGGTGAGTGAGTGAATGTGTGGTGAGCTCCAGTGTGGTGAGCTCCAGTGTTGTGAGTTCCAGTGTGGTGAGTGGGTGGGTGAGTGGGTGAGTGAGTGAATGTGAGGTGAGCTCCAGTGTGGTGAGTGGGTGAATGAGTGGGTGTGTGGCTGAGTGGGTGAGTGAGTGAGTGAGTGGTGAGCTCCAGTGTGGTGAGTGAGTGAGCGTGTGGTGAGCTCCAGTGTGGTGAGCTCCAGTGTGGTGAGCTCCAGTGTGGTGAGCTCCAGTGTGGTGAGCTCCAGTGTGGTGAGTGGGTGGGTGAGTGAATGTGTTGTGAGCTCCAGTGTGGTGAGCTCAAGTGTGGTGAGTGAGTGTGTTGTGAGCTCCAGTGTGGTGAGTGGGTGAGTGAGTGAATGTGTTGTGAGCTCCAGTGTGGTGGTGGTTGAACACAGTGTGGTGGTGGTGGTTGAACAGAGTGTGGTGGTGGTGGTGGTAGTGGTGGTGGTGGTTTAACACAGTGTGGTGGTGGTTGAACACAGTGTGGTGGTGGTGGTGGTTTAACACAGTGTGGTGGTGGTGGTTGAACACAGTGTGGTGGTGGTGGTGGTTTAACACAGTGTGGTGGTGGTGGTGGTTGAACACAGTGTGGTGGTGGTGGTTTAACACAGTGTGGTGGTGGTGGTGGTTGAACACAGTGTGGTGGTGGTGGTTTAACACCGTGTGGTGGTGGTGGTTTAACACAGTGTGGTGGTGGTGGTTTAAGACAGTGGTGGTTGAACACAGTGTGGTGGTGGTGGTTTAAGACAGTGGTGGTTGAACACAGTGTGGTGGTGGTGGTGGTTTAACACAGTGTGGTGGTGGTTTAACACAGTGTGGTGGTGGTGGTGGTTCTTCACAGTGCGGTGGATGAGATGACATCACAGTGCAGTGGTCGAGCTCAGCTCGCCAAACACGAGGCCGTCCCTCGGCTGTGCTTGCGGTGCTGTTTTCGTTGCTAGCAGTGGGAGCCCGGCCACGCGATAGGCGGGATGGCCACGTGCGTCTCGTCAAGCTCAACGTCCCTGTACACGTGTCCACGGAGGGTCGCACTCAATGCCGGATCAGCCTAGCAGCACAAGTAGCTGCTACACACACTTGTACTGCTACACGTGTAGTAGCTACTACACGTGTAGTAGCTACTACACGTGTAGTAGCTACTACACGTGTAGTAGCTACTACACGTGTAGTAGCTACTACACGTGTAGTAGCTACTACACTGTAGTAGCTACTACACGTGTAGTAGCTACTACACGTGTAGTAGCTACTACACGTGTAGTAGCTACTACACGTGTAGTAGCACAAGTAGCTGCTACACACACTTGTACTGCACGTGTAGTAGCTACTACACGTGCTGTAGCTACTTGTACTGCACGTGTAGTAGTAGCTACTACTACACATGGTGTAGCTACTTGTACTGCACGTGTAGTAGCTACTACACGTGTAGTAGCTACGGGCCCCGCACTTTCAAAGGCCCCGCGCTAAATGCTTTCAAGCTATCAATTTCCGGTTCAGTGAGTCCGCACTTGCTCTATTACTATAGTACTATACCGCCTTCAACGCTTATGAACGACTGGATGTTTACGGTTAGCGATTTGTCGCATTATCCGGCTGTATAGCAAATTAATAAATACAATTACTTTACTGTGCAAGTCAAAAATGCGTGTTTTAATATTTACGTATTTTTTTTTTGTATTCAGGGCCCCTTTATAACATCACGCTATAGGCCCCGCACTAGCTTCATCCGGCACTGATCACACTCCGACCTCTTTCGTTTACGCGCGACAACACATGGCCGCTCTTCCCTTCCCTTTCACTTGATCCGCGGTATCTCCATTCGCAAAGGAGATCCCTGGCATACATGTGCGGTGCTTACCGACTTGTGAAATGTAACGAACTCTGATGCGTCTCTTTGACGGTCGGGCGAGTGAAACCCCCTCTCTGCGTGTGACGACGACACAGCGCTGCGTGAGTTTCATCCGGGCCACATGTGCAGGACGCAGCGCGTTAGCGCACGTGGCGAGGTGGATTGTGTGGAGCGAGAGACAGGGGGAGGGAGGGAGGCATGGAGGGAGGGCGGTCATGAGCAGAGCAGAAGAGGGAGGCCTTGAACGTGCGCGGGGTTCGACAGCACGAACTGCGCGGCGGGGGGGGGGGGGACGGAGGGGAGTTCCATCTTGATTTGAAGCTTTCGTGACTGCGGTAATCCATACTCTGTGGTTCTTTCGGTAAAGTCACGTAAGGTGGTTGGTTCATTTTTATTTCTAACTGCGTGACTTTACGGAAAGAACCAAGGAGGATGAGCTACATCTCGCGGGAGGCAGCAGGAGAGAAGGAGCGACCTCGCTTTTGGCCGTACACCGGAACCTTAGTCAATTCGAGCGGGCTCATGAATCGGTTGTTCACCGAGTCGTCTTCAATGCAACTAATCTCAAGGAGGAGCCAAGTGACCTGGCAACTCGTTGTCAAGGACACCAGTGGCGTGCGCAGGGTGCGGATGGCACCTTGGACAGCGTGCGCGGCGCCCTGGAGAGAGAGGCAAGTGGCTCACGGGCACAGCAGCAGCGTAGAGGGAGAGGGTCTCGAGCCTGAACTTGAACATTGGTAGGGAGCCGACGACAGCACGGACGGCTGGGGGAATGAAATTCCACGTTGCGGGGCGAGGGGTGGGAGCGGAGGAGGAGGTGGAGGATGAACGGCCTTGCCACCGAGAGGAGGATGGGGCGCCACGGTGGCTAGGAGATGTTAACTACCTCGCCTGGTATACAGGAGGTCGTGGTAGATGTTGACTACCTCGCCTGCTATGCAGGAGGTCGTGGGCTCAATCCCGACCCTGACGCCTGCTGCTGTGTATTTGGAGTTTGCGGTGTCTCTCTCTCTCATCATCATCACGGTGGCTAGGAGATGTTAACTACCTCGCCTGGTATACAGGAGGTCGTAGGCTCAATCCCGACCCTGACACCTGCTGTGTATTTGGAGTTTGCGGTGTCTCTCTCTCTCTCATCATCATCACGGTGGCTAGGAGATGTTGACTACCTCGCCTGGTATACAGGAGGTCGTGGGCTCAATCCCGACCCTGACACCTGCTGTGTATTTGGAGTTTGCGGTGTCTCTCTCTCTCATCATCATCATGGTGGCTAGGAGATGTTGACTACCTCGCCTGGTATACAGGAGGTCGTGGGCTCAATCCCGACCCTGACGCCTGCTGCTGTGTATTTGGAGTTTGCGGTGTCTCTCTCTCTCATCATCATCACGGTGGCTAGGAGATGTTGACTACCTCGCCTGGTGTAAGGAGGTCGTGGGCTCAATCCCGACCCTGACACCTGCTGTGTATTTGGAGTTTGCGGTGTCTCTCTCTCATCATCATCACGGTGGCTAGGAGCTGTTAACTACCTCGCCTGTTGTACAGGAGGTCGTGGGCTCAATCCCGACCCTGACGCCTGCTGCTGCTGTGTATTTGGAGTTTTGCGGTGTCTCTCCCTCTCATCAGCATCATGGTGGCTAGGAGATGTTGACTACCTCGCCTGGTGTACAGGAGGTCGTGGGCTCAATCCCGACCCTGACGCCTGCTGCTGTGTATTTGGAGTTTGCGGTGTCTCTCTCCCCGTGGTGGCATTGACTTTCATCCAGGTCCTCCGTTTTTTTCCCACCACGTTTAGAATCAACGTCGTCAAAGCGTTTCGACTATTTGGCTGCTATACATTTCACGTGATAAGCCCACTTCGTTGAGATTTCATTTGTGATAGCCAGGTCGCTTTACCTGGTACAATAAAAAAAATATAGTTTTAGACTTGGCTGCCGCGTCGCATCCCATCTCCGAGCAATTCACCAACCTCTGCGCAAGCAAAGCTGCTGCACGACACACCACGTGGGAACGGTCACTCTGGCGCACAGACGGGGTGGGGAGGGGGTAGTGGGGGGGGTAGTGGGGGGAGAAGGGGGATGGGGGAGGGAGTGGGATCGCAAATCATGAATCGCAGCGTCCTCGTCCCCATGACGGAGACGCCAAAGCGAGGAGGAGAGAGATCGCGAGACTAGAGACAGAGACTTTGAGACTTTTTAAAACCAATTGTATTGCTGCCAGCAGCAACAGCTCTGGTGTCACTTTTGTAACGGGGTCACCAACATAGAGTACAGCGACGTCGCCATTGCACAACCGCGGCACGTGCGCCACACCGCGTCACGTGCGCCACATCGCGTCACGTGCGCCGCGTCGTCACGTGCGCCACACCGCGTCACGTGCGCCGCGTCGTCACGTGCGCCACACCGCGTCACGTGCGCCGCGTCGTCACGTGCGCCACACCGCGTCACGTGCGCCGCGTCGTCACGTGCGCCACACCGCGTCACGTGCGCCGCGTCGTCACGTGCGCCACACCGCCACGCCACACCGCGTCACGTGGGCCACAGCGCCACGTGCGCCACACGGCGTCACGCACCATCGCCCGCTTCAAGTCAACCGGTCAAAACGCGAACTTCGGTGCACCGTTTGTGTTGGTGCAGAGGGCCTGGCCGCCCCCCCCCCCCACACCGTTCAAGGAACGCGGCGCGCGCGTCCCCGGCATAGGAGCGGTACGAGACGGTGCTCCAGCCGGAGCCGCGCCTTGAGCAGGCCCCTCAACATCGCCACCGCTTAGCAGCCATCGTCCGTGTCGCCTTTGCGGCTTCTTCTCTTTCCGGGTTTTGTAGACTGCCGTCTTTGCTTGGGCGCAGACAAAGTTTACAAGATCGTGGCGCTTGTTTGCCAGGTAAGGCACCCCGTATATGAACCAGCTCTTGTAAAAGGGCACCCACAGTTTACTGAAGATGGGATCCGTTTATCCGGAACATTGGGTTTAGCCAGAGAGAGAGAGAGAGATTACGAGAGAGATGTTTGACTTTTAAACAACTTTTATTGCCGCCAGCAGCAAAATCACTGGAGGCGATTTCGATATGAAACACACAAAGTCACCAGCAACACAAATGAAAATAAACGCTACAAATCCACGCGCTGTGGCGCTAAAAAGCACCGCGCACTGACCACCACAATCACGAGACAGAGAGATCGCGAGACAGAGAGAGATCGCGAGACAGAGAGAGACACAGAGATCGCGAGACAGAGAGAGAGAGAGACGGAGAGAGAGATCGCGGGTTGTAACAGTTCGCGGGACAGCAGGCAGCATCGTGTCGATAATCACGGCTCAGTGGAGGCTTTGATGGGGCCCCGGGATGGGAGCGAGCGCTGAGTGGAAGCGCTAAGAGGCGGATTAATCACAGAGGCTGGTGCTGGTGGTGCTGGTGGTGCTGCTTCTGGTGGTGGTGGCGCTGGTGCTGGTGGTGATGCTGGTGGTGGTGCTGCTGATGGTGGCGCTGGTGCTGGTGGTGCTGGTGGTGGTGGTGCTGGTGGTGGTGATGCTGGTGGTGGTGCTGGTGATGCTGGCGGTGGCGCTGGTGCTGGTGGTGGTGCTGGTGGTGGTGGTGCTGGTGGTTGTTTGTTGCGTGGGCGACCCCCCCCTCCTCCGCGTCAATCCGGGGCGCACCTGGGAGAGAGTCCTGGACACGGAGGAGGCGCGCCCGATGAGAAAGTGCGAGACATTTCAAAAGGGCAGGACACGTGAAGGAGGCGACTCGACCACGTGGCTCGCTGCGGACTTTGCTCGCACCCCGCACCCCGCACGTGACTTTGGACTTGACCGTCCCATCCGTCCGTGCCTTCGGACGTAACAACCCAGCCAGCAAAACTTTTTGTTCAATATTTGTATTTATACATTTTGACTGAAAACTTTCGTGACTGCAGGAATTCACACTCTTGGTTATTTCGGTAAAGTCACGTAGATAGAAAATTAAAATAAAAAACAATAAAAAATATAAATTAATTAAGTAAAAAATAAAAGCAAAAAACCCACGACGTTTCGATCGCAATACAAGCGGTATTTTTTTATTTAAAAATGTTCTATCTACGTTACCGAAAGGACCAAAAGTATGAGTATTATTATACCGGTGCTTCAAAATAATGTTAACACTTACATGGGACTATCATTTTTAATGGAGAAAGAACGGATAAATACACTGTACCGTGATAACAAATGTATTGTTAATAGCTTCAAAAAGTCAAAGATTCTCCACTTGTTCACCATCGTTGTCAACACGTGGCCTGGAATCTTCTCCAGGTGATCTCCAGAGCCTGGAGTCAGCAGCACAAGTCACGTGTTGTTGTTGCAAATTCTCCAAAGTGTTAACATTTTTTTTGAAGCACCCTGAATATTACATATTTTAAAAAAATATCCCGATTCGCGTCTCCCCGCTTTTGCGTCGTTTCGCGGATACGTCGTCGTCGCTTCTAACGAACACCGCTGGCCGATTTGCGTCGCCTCAACCCCCACAACTCACGGCGCTCACAGTACAGCATCAGCGGTCCGTCCTTGTTATCCGACGCCTCTCCGCCACCACCACTACCACCACCACCACTGTCCATCGCTTCGATTTACGCCGTTTCGATATCCGTCGTGGCGCCTTTCAGGAACGCATCCCCGACGTAAACCGGGGGTGCTGCCGTAACAATGTTGGATGCAGCCGCGCAGAGGGACGCCTGATGCCCACTTTGAATGGCGGCGTTGTCTCGTCCGCCTCCGTGTCGGAGACACCGGGACGGTGATCTCTGTCGTCCGTCCGTCCGTTCGCCTGCCCCACGCACGAATAAAAGACGCGGTGATGGTTGCTTGTCTCTGTGCGCCTCCGTGCGTACGCCTCCCCCAAAAACTTCTGATGCCACCCCGGGGATTATTCATCATCTCCGGCACGCCGCATCCAGGAAACCTCTCGCTACGGCTGTGACGACTGCTCAGCCGCGTGCCGAGCTGCTCCAGCCTGTCACAGCGAGAGCTCTGCATTCCTCTCACGCCGGGAAACGTTTCCGCACCCGGCACGCCGCATCCAGTATACCTGTCGCTACGGCTGTTTGCTACGATTGAAAGTAGTCACGGGCTACTCGTCGCATACGACGTAGTCGAATCACCCAGCGATCCAGAGAACATTCGGGCGAAAGATTGCCATGGATAATGACTCGATTAGCAATCATCCCCCCCCCCTCTTAAATGGAAGACTAAAGGCACGAGGCAGCTGCCACTGGGGATGCGCCTTTGGAACGCGTTGAGATGCGATTCAGAGTTGCTCGTCGCGTGCGAAGCTCCCAGAGACACCGCCTCGGGTGTAAGGGAAGGTGCGCCTCTGTGATAAACACAACCCACTGGCATCATCATCATCATCATCCCTCGTTATCCTCATCATTGTCATCATTATGATCATCATTATCATCATTATAATCATCATTATCATCTTCACTATCCTCATCATTATCATTAAAATCATTATCAACATTAGCATCATCATGAGCATCATCATTAGTATCATTATTAGTTTCATCGTTATCATCATCAGGATCATTACCATCACCATCATTGTTCACATGGCCCCAGCTGTCGTGCGCGTGTCGTCCTGATGTCGGGCGCTGCGAGGAGCCACGTGGAGTGACCGCAGCGGGCCCCGCCACTCCGCGTGCCTCCTCCGTCTCTCAGCGGAGGGAACCTCTCCATTCATTCGCGATGTCACGATGAGTCCACGGAGAGAGAGATACAATATATGCACTGCAATACTGAGAGAGCACCTTAAAAATAGCTCTGCATTCATCACGCCAGCTATCACGAGCGCGATTAACAACCCGACCTACATCACCGCACAGAGAGAGAGCCACGCTGCGTCTCAGAGGGTCCCTTGCCAACTTTTCGCAGTTTTCGGGAGGCGGCAAAGGGTCTGTGATCGCCACGGGTCCCCGAGGGAAGTAATTGGCGGTGGCCGGAAGCTGCGGGGGATCTTTAAGGCGACGTCGCCGATAGAATTTCCTTCCCACGTTTGCGATCTTTTTGACTGCCGCTCTAAATGTCCCACGCGATAAGCCGCTCGCTTTCGTTGAGCTGTCATTTGTGATGGGCAGCGTCGCTTCTGAAAGAGAGCTGCACGCAACTCAAGCGGGGGCTTACCTGGTTTCAGTTTCATTGATTAGGTATAACCCTGTGAGCCATGCGACTCTTGACTCGGGTGCAACCGCAACAAAACAAAAACACGAACAAGAAAACATCTTAAAGTGACTAAGCACAACAGAAAAATCCAGGAAAAAACAGCAAAGTCTTCCAGAAAAAGCACCGCGTTTCAACGCTGTGTGCAACAATCCCAGTGGGATGCAAGTCAAACAATAACAACCACAAGACAATTCAGATTAAAGTTATCAGGATAACTCTGTACTACAACAAACAAACATGGCTAAACCAAAACGTTTTCAAAATCACCAAAATAAAGCTATAAAAATAATGTGACAATGATCGTAGGAACTGTGATTCAAATTTAACAATAAACGATATACATAACATGTACGACCAAAGTTTGCAGCCATAGCTGGCTGCATGAGTCACTCCATAACAGCAGGAGTATCAGTAGCAGAATTAAACATTTTCACTGCACCTTTAAAGATCAGCACACTATAATCAAAACTCAAGCTAATACTTTGCAGCGGTCATCCGGAACGACACATTTGATTTCAGGACATTCTGAATAGCAGTGGCAGCTAGGAGTGTACAACTCCGCTAGAGCAGTTTTGAGTGAAGATCGCACAAGTAGTGACCCACGTTGCAGTTTATTGGCGATCACATTCCAGACCCTGGGGGCATCAATAGTATGTGTACGGCAATAAGGAATGTGAAGCTGGTAAATGAGCGAAGACCTGAGGTCAAATTTCTTCTTCGAAACAGTGAGGAGATCCAGCAGGTAGTCTGCGGATTTTTTTGTAAGTACATCGTGAATAAATAAGATCTGGTGCACAAGCCGTCGATCATTAAGATAATTTAAGTTTGACCCAATGTAGAGATCGCAGTGGTGAGTCCTATATGGGCAGTTCAATGTAAATCTTAAGGCCGAGTGATAGATGGAATCAAGCTTCTTCAGTACAGTATTTGGGGCTGATTTATGCACGATGTCACAGTAATCAAGTAGCGGTAGTATGGTAGCTTTTATCAATTCCAAGCGGAACATAGGGGGAAAGCAGTGCTTGTGTCGATACAGAAAACTATTTTTATTGTCTTTTTACCAATATAATCAATGTGATCTTGAAAATTCAGTTTTGAATCAAAGATGACCCCAATGTACTTATAGATCTCGACTTGCTCTATTTGATGATTATTTAAGGAATATAATTGGGGAAAAAATAACTTCCTGCTTTAGTCCTGGTGAGAAACATAGCACCTTGGTTTTGGAGGTATTCAGGACTAGTTTAATAGCAACTAGCTGATATTGTAGTTTGTTGAAATCACCCTGGAGCTTAGCAATCACGTCATCCGGAGAGCGGCCATCAGCAATCAGTATCGTGTCATCTGCAAACAGATTTACCCTGGAATGATCCAGGTCAGTGCCCAAGTCATTGACATAAAGAGAGAACAAGAGGGGGCCGAGGATGGAACCCTGTGGAACCCCTTTTGTTATCTTAACACTGTTTGACCTCCAACTATCTATGAAGACAGTTTGGGTGCGAGAAGAGAGGTGATTTTTTTTAGCATTCTACTGCGTGTTTGGAGAAACGGAGGCAACTTAGTTTACTAAGCAGGGTGTTGTGGTCGACTGTATCAAAGGCTTTGGACAGGTCAAGAAAAAGACAGGCACAGTACTGCTTATTATCAAGGCTACTGTAAATGTGATTCAGAGAGTCTAATGCAGCAGATGTGGTGCTGTATTTTTTTCGGAACCCAGATTGGTTTCGATGTAATAGATTGTTGTCGGAGAGGAAACTGCTAATTTGGTAGTTTAATAATTTTTCAAAAAATTTCATCAACGGGGACAAAATTGAGATAGGCCGGTAGTTATTTGGATCATCTTTAGGGCCCCCTTCGTAAAGTGGACGAACATAGGAATGTTTCCATTCTCGAGGTACTGATGCTTCTTTGATGAACAGGTTGAAAATATGGGCTTTAGGTTTGTATATTAGGTGACCAACAGTTAGCAGAGCAAAGACGGGAATACTATCCGCTCCGGTAGAGGAGGACCCTTTGAGGTAGGACAGTTGTTTCAGAACATTACTTTCGTGGATAGGCTGGAAACTAAATTCGTTTAATGTTTGGACAGGGGTGTAGGAAATTGCATGAGCAGGGGTGACTCCCAATACATTATCGAAAAGGTCACCAGCTTCAGAAAAATGAAGGTTAAAATTGTCGACTATTTTTGGGGGCTCTGAAAAAGTCACCATTTCGGTTAAGCACAACGGGCAGATTATCTGTGTTGGATGCCTTTTCGATACCACCACCACCACCATCGCCACCGCCACCACTGTCACCACCACCACCACCACCGCCGCCACCACCACCGTCACCACCGCCACCACCACCGTCACCACCGCCGGCACCACCGCCACCACCGCCACCACCGCCACCACCACCACCACCGCCATCACCACCGCCACCACCGCCACCGCCGCCACCACCACCGCCACTGCCGCCACCACCACCGCCACCACCGCCACCACCACCGCCGACACTGCCGCCACCACCGCCACCACCACCACCGCCACCACCACCGCCACCGCCACCACCACCACCGCCACCAGCACCACCGGCACCGCCGCCACCACCACCACCGCCGCCACCACCGCCACCACCACCACCGCCACCGCCACCACCACCACCGCCACCACCAGCACCACCACCGCCGCCGCACGCATTACATCCCTTGCCATCCCCACACTTATGTGATGATTATTATTTTTAGTTCCCCATGAATTCACACGAGTCGCGCCTCACCCCCCAGCCACCGCACGCGGCGACCTTCACGAGATGACCGCGCGAGCGTTGGATAATGGTGTGTGGGGGTGGGGGTGTGTGTGTGGGGGTGTGTGGGGGTGGGGGTGTGTGGGGGTGTGTGGGGGGGGGGGTGGGGGTGTGTGTGTGGAGGTGTGTGGGGTTAGTGGGGGTGTGTGGGGGTGTGTGGGGTGTGTGGGGGTGTGGGGGTGTGTGGGGTGGGGGTGTGTGTGGGGGTGGGGGTGTGTGGGTTGGGTGGGGGTGTGGAGGGGTGTGTGGGGGTGTGTGTGGGGGGGTGTGGGGGTGTGGGAAGCGGTGTTGTATCGGTTAGCGCCCTGCGCTATGCACCTGGCAGACCCGGGTTCGATTCCTGCTCAGGGCCAACACCACAGTGACGATTATCTGAACCGGTCCTGGGTCTCCCCTAGGTCGACTCAGCCTCAAATGAGTACCTGGTGCGGTGTGTAGTAAACATCGCCACTGGGGAGACAAAGGCGGCTGGACGTGGTGCTGGCCACCCACCCCCTCGTGTACCGTGCCGGCCTTCACAGGTGCTCACTAACAGCACTTGGCCCACCACTCTAAACGAAGCTTCACTGGGACGCAGTTTTTGTGTCGATAAAAAGGGCCGTTTTCATTTTTTTGCATTTCTCCCACTGCGGTCAATGTGATCCTTTTTAAAGTAAGTTTTGAGTCTGTGATGATCCCAAGGTAATTAGTTGTATCCACCTGCTCAATTAGTTTGTTATCCGGCGAACGTAGCCGAGGAAGAACTGCCGGGTGCCTTCTCCTTGAAGAGAAACACATCGCCTTTGATTTATTGGCATTTAGGACCAGCGTAAGTGAGATGAGTTGGTGTAGTTTGGTGTGTGTGTGTGCGGTGGGGTATGTGTGTGCAGTGGGGTGTGTGTGTGCAGTGGGGTTTTCAGTTGGGTATGTGTGTGTGTATGTGGAGTTGGATGTGTGTGTGTGCAGTTGGGTATGTGTAGTTAGATGTGTGTGCGGTAGGATGTGTGTGTGCAGTTGGGTGTGTGTGCAGTGGGGTGTATGTGTAGTTGGATGTGTGTGCGGTTGGGTGTGTGTGTTCATTTGGGTGCGTGCGTGCTGTTAATAGGGGTGTATACAATAATACTGTAACAATGATGTCTAGTACAAGGACATACGGGATAACCCCACGGATTCCACGTGGCAATCGCCTAAATCAGGGGTCGGGAACCTATGGCTCGCGAGCCAGATGTGGCTCTTTTGATGATTGCATATGGCTCGCAGATAAAACAAAATATTCTCACTTGTTTTAATCCATCCATCGATTTTTCTCTGCGCATGTCCTGTTCAGGGCTGCAGGAGCAATTGTCCATTATTTTAATTGGATGATACTGGCCTACGTTTGCCGTTGCTGGGTAAAACAGGTAAACGCCCCCTTTTGAATCAGTCTGAGACTGCGTCTGCTCGGTCATTAGCTCAAAGGTAACCCTTCGACGAAGAAGATGGCGAAAAGAAAAAAAAGACGACGAGTATCGTACATTTCAGGACGAATGGACCGAAGAATTCGCCTTTGTGGAGAGAGCGGGTTCTGCGGTGTGTCTAATTTGCAATGACAAAATTACATCGTTGAAACGGTCGAATGTAAAGCGGCACTTCGACACGCGCCACGCTACCTTTGCATCAAAATACCCTGCGGGAGACAGCAGAAAGAAAGCGTGCCAAGAGCTTCTGAGCAGGGTGCAAGCTAGCCAGCAGCAACTCCGCGTATGGACCCGGCAAGGTGACTATAATTCGGCTAGCTTTGCTGGTTCTTTAGCAATAGTGAGGAACGGAAAACCATTCACAGATGGCGAGTATGCTAAAACGTTCATGCTGGATGTAGCCAATGAACTTTTTGATGATCTTCCGAACAAAGACAAGATAATCAAACGGATACAAGACATGCCTCTGTCGGCAAGAACTGTTCATGATCGTACCATCGTGATGGCAAACAAAGTGGAGGAAACGCAAGTGAAGGACATAAATGCAGCGCCGTTCTTTTCTCTGGCTTTGGATGAGTCAACAGACGTGAGCCATTTGTCGCAGTTCAGCATGATTGCAAGATATGCTGTTGGTGACACACTGCGCGAAGAAAGTCTTGCTGTTCTGCCATTAAAAGGGTCCACAAGAGGTGAGGATTTATTCAAGTCTTTCATGGAGTTTGCTCAAGAAAAAAGTCTACCTATGGATAAACTTCTCTCAGTGTGTACTGATGGTGCTCCGTGTATGGTGGGGAAAAACAAGGGATTTGTGGCGCTTCTCCGTGAACATGAAAATAGACCCATCCTAAGTTTCCATTGCATTATACACCAGGAGGCACTTTGTGCTCAGATGTGTGACAGGCAGTTTGGCGAAGTGATGTCGCTGGTCATTCGTGTGATCAACTTTATTGTTGCCCGAGCCTTAAATGATCGCCAGTTTAAAACACTGCTGGATGAAGTTGTAAATAACTATCCTGGTCTGCTTTTGCACAGCAATGTGCGTTGGTTGTCAAGAGGGAAGGTGCTTAGCCGTTTTGCGGCTTGCCTGAACGAAATCCGGACTTTCCTTGAAATGAAAGGCGTCGGGCATCCTGAGCTAGCCGACACCGAGTGGCTCCTCAAGTTTTACTATCTCGTAGATCTGACTGAACATCTGAACCAGCTCAACGTGAAAATGCAAGGCATTGGAAATAGTGTTATCCCTTCAACAAGCTGTATTTGCTTTTGAAAACAAGCTGGAGCTTTTCAACACGGATCTTGAAACAGGTCGTTTACTACATTTTGAAAAACTGAGCCAAATTAAAGATGCATGCACAGCAAGTGAGCCCATTCAAAACCTTGATCTCCACCAGCTAGCTGGCTGCACATCCAGTCTCCTACAGTCCTTCAAAGCACGCTTTGGAGAATTTCGTGAGCACACTCGTCTTTTTAAGTTCATCACCCATCCAAACGAGTGTTCACTGAACACAGCCGACCTGAATTACATCCCTGGTGTCTCCGTCAGAGATTTTGAAGCAGAAGTGGCTGACCTGAAGGCCTCAGACATGTGGGTGAATAAGTTCAAGTCACTGAATGAAGATTTGGAAAGAATCACACGACAGAAAGCGGAGTTGGCGAGCAAGCACATGTGGACAGAAATGAAAAAACTCCAACCCGAAGACCAGCTGATTCTCAAAACTTGGAACGCGCTTCCTGTCACATACCACACACTGCAGCGTGTGAGTATTGCTGTATTGACCATGTTTGGATCCACGTATGCATGTGAGCAGTCATTCTCACATCTTAAAAACATCAAGTCCAACCTACGATCACGTTTAACGGATGAAAGCCTCAACGCTTGCATGAAGCTTAACCTCACCAAGTACCAACCCGACTACAAAGACATCAGCAAATCCATGCAGCACCAGAAGTCGCATTAATGGTGAGTGTTATAACAACATTATTTAAAAGAATAAATTCAGAGGCTTATTATACTGACATTTAGTTGAATTCACTTTTTAAATATATTATATGGCTCTCACTGAAATAAATTTCCAAATTTTTTGCTTTCATGGCTCTCTTAGTCAAAAAGGTTCCCAACCCCTGGCCTAAATCATCGTGAGTGGCCAAGACGGGCGACTCGAAGCGACTCGAAGCGACGACGTCACTGAGGAGGCGCCACCCCCAAAGCGATGCGGGCCCCTGAGGTCCCTTCACAGAGGTGGGCGACTGCTGCCGTTCAGGAGCATCATCGGAGGTGGGTCCGCCCACCGCCGCCACCACTACCCCTGGTGACAAAGCGAATTCATTTGTCTCCCTCTCTCTCTTAATACCACAAAAGGGTAAAACCTATTCCTATATCTTGTTACTGGCAAAGGAGGTCTCATAATGTGGATGCTCACCCCGAGCCCTCAATACTCTGATAGTGCGCTGTTTTTGAGTTGTACGCCTTTTGGCGTCTTCTGGTCCAACACTAATGGAGACTAGGCTCTAAGAAAAGCCGTCTCGGGTGTGGACCAATCAAATTCAAGGACAGTGCATATTATTATCAGAGTTGTCTTTTTTTGTTCGCATTTTGACTGCTTGTGTTGTGGTTATTGCAAACATGCCTTGAATAAAGGTGTCAGTTTGTTGTACCAGTTAAAAGGGTAAAACCTATTCCTGAATCATTCTTGATTTGAAGCTTTCGTGACTGCAGGGATCCACGCTCTTTGGTTTTTTCGGTAAAGTCACGTGGGTAGAAAAATAAAACAAAAAATAATATATCACGACTTTTTGATCGCAACACAAGCGGTCGTCCTCGGGCAGAAAAAAATAATCCAGCAGTGGCACCGTTGAACCAGCTGGTTGAGCAGTTCCAATGCTGATATATTATTTTTTCTTTTGTTTTATTTTTCTACCTACGTGCCTTTACCGAAATAACCAAAGCGTAAAGTGATTAATATTACAGGAACACGGCATTCTTTTTTTTTGAACTCAGCTATCACGTTTTTTTAGGTTTAGTTTAGTTTAAATCAGGGTAGTTTACCGAAATCTTCGTGACCTTTTTTGCCAGTATGAAAAGTAAGAATACAGATTTTACCCTTTCTGCCAATAAAAGAGACGTTTGGCCATCTCAACACCTGTGCAACGCGCAGGCTTTCGCGAACGATATTATCCACATATCACACCTCCACCACTCCCCTCCGGCCTTTGCACCCGATTGGCTCACAGGTGAAGACATCACATTCATCCCAGCCCCTGTCTACTTAAGACCGAAGCAGCAGGGGGAGGAGCCTGATGATGCTGGTTGTAATTACTGGCGAAACGTCGTACCTGGGTGTGTCGCGTGACCTCCTGCCAGCAGCGAGCCTTCGACACTTCACGTGGCCTCGGAGTGCACCTAGCCTGGCACATCAGTCAACCCATGGCACCTGGGTGTGTCGCGCGACCTCCTGCAAGCCCTTCCGGGTAAACAAAAGTCACGTTTTCTCGAGATGTGCCACGCACCGCCTCTCAAAACATCGAGGTGGCACCGCGTTTCGAAGCGAATGCCGTCATAGACCAAAGCGCTCTGTAACGGCGACACCGCCGTGGTGCCCGTGCCAAGCTAGGTGCACTTTGAGGCCACGAGAAGTGTGGACCGGGCCAGGTGGCTCGGCGGAAGAGCGCGCGGCTCGCAATCGGCGGGTTGCGAGTTCAACTCCTGTCTGGGGGATAAACTCATCGTCCCTCTCACGGTCGGTACAATAGCTACTGCTTTGTGGGCAGGTCAACGGTGGCTGTTCAGTGGATGGACTCGCCCCGTCATAGGAATGGGGCATATCCCCACCGCCGGTTCCGGACTGTGAACCTTGCGGTGTGAGCCCCCGTGTCCCGGCGCTCATTCGAGCGACAAATATCTCGCTGGCCTGTGGCAGGACCCAAAGGGGCCCGCCGCTGGCGCGAGGCCACGTGGGGCCAGACGCGGGCGTCACGTGACCACGGTGACGTGACCACGGTGCCTGTACCAGGCCAGGTGCACTTGAAGGCCACGTGAAGTGCAAAAACGCCCGCTGGCAGGTCACGGGACAGACCCAGGTGCCACGAGTCGACCGAGTGAGCCCCGGCGCTCCGCTCGTTGTTGTGAGCGCCGCTCCTCCGCCCTCCGTTGTTGCTGGAGGGCGACTGCCTCCAACTGCCCAGTAGCAGCAGCAGCGTCATTCACAAGCCTCGCTCGGCAGATAGCACCCACACCGACACTGACACAGACTCACGGCACGGGAGGCACGGTTCCGAAATCGCCACATTTATTTCACAGTACAGGGAAGGGACGGGAGGGTGGGGGGAGAGACTCTGACTAGGGCAGTAATAGCTGGGACTTAGGGTGGTTACCCCCTCCCCACACCCACCCAGAATGGGTGACATCCCAATCCCCCATCACCACCACCACCACCAAATATTTGGAAATGTTGGCAGACGCTCCTAGACCCACCCCACCCTCCCCTTCACCACCCTAGAAATTAACATTGACGCGGCGTATTCTTCATAATTCACCTGGCAGGGAAGCTAAAAGATAACAGCTCGGATGCAGGAGGAGCGGGAGGAGGAGGAGAGGGGGAGGAGGGAGGAAAGAGGGGGGAGGGGAGGAGGGAGGAGGAGTGAGCGAGATCGCTCATAAAGCCATCCCACACCGAGCCACGTGGGTTCGCCGAGGTGTACAAAAGCAATGGAAACGCGAGCGTGTGACGCGGTCTGCATTTCCGCCGTGATGTTCAAGGCCCGCGGATGGGGCCGGCGCACGTGTATGTGTGTGTGTTACACGTGTGTGTGTGTGTGTGTTACACGTGTGTGTGTTACACGTGTGTGTTACACGTGTGTGTGTGTGTTACACGTGTGTCACACGTGTGGAGCGCTCGCCTGTCCTTTTAAAAACCGTCGGTTATTCTAAAAATCGGTCCGCCACTGGACGAGTTACAAAAACACAATCATAAAAAAAATAAGCGAAGTGTCACTGTTGTTCGCATGCGGATTACCCCCGACCCCCTTTGCCGGGTCAAATAACACGCAAATAACTCGACACCATTGGTCAATATCATTGAGTCGAGATGGGCAAAAATGGCAAAAATAACAAGAATCAAACCGCTTTCACACGATCATCGCAAACGTTGCGATGATCGTGTGAAAGCGAAAGGCATGGGGGGGTGGGGGGGGGGTGACTTGGGCTGAGAGTGGAACTCTGCACGCCCTCTCTTCCACATCGGCTCGTTCTGAACCAGCGGGCAAGCCGGGAGAACTGTGCGGCATGAAATACATTTGCGGAAGAGAGGAAAATGAAATCGGATTTGACCATCGCGTGACAACGATAGGGATGGGGCTGCCCCTTGCCGCGTGTTCCAGACGTCACGTCGAGCGGGCTTCGTGGAAACTAGTTCTGTGACAGCCCCTTCCGTGGGCCGTTGCCCCCTTAAAGCGGAGGAGGGCTGCGCCGCTCGCCTGCTTGATGTAACAATGGATCCGTGGACAATTGACGCCGATAGCGCGGCGATTGTGATACAATTGGGGGGGGGGGGGGGTGGAAGTCCTGACATGCACACAAACGACAAGGGCCAGTGCTGATGTGGGTGGGATCCCTGACCGCCTCCCGCATACAGCTCGTCTCGACGTGCATTGACGCCTTGTCTCGGACTGGGGAGGAGGCGAGGAGGGATGGCGGGGTGGAGCGGCACTCCTTCTCAGCCTGCGTGCAGTGGCTCACAGATTGACGCGGGTCCGCGCCGCTCGCTATCCCAGCCGCAGTAACACAGTGGCGAGCGGGGGGACACGCGGCACGGTACACACGCAGCGGTACATGCAGCGGTACACGCAGCGGTACACACACCGGTACACACTGCGGTACACACCACGATACACGCTGGGGTACATACCATGGTACACACAGTGGTACACGCAGCGGTACACGCTGCGGTACACGCTGCGGTACACGCAGCGGTGTGTACCACAGTGCACACCACTGCGGTACACACAGTGGTACACACAGTGGTACACACAGTGGTACACGCTGCGGTACATACCATGGTACACACCACTGCGGTACACACAGCGGTACACGCAGCGGTACACGCAGCGGTACACACAGTGGTACACGCAGTGGTACACACTGCGGTACACACCACTGCGGTAGCCTGCAAGTTGGTGAACCTGGTTCGAGTCCCGACCGTGTTGCGCTTCGCGGCCGTGCCACCGCGTCGCCCTCCGGGTCGTGCCGCGTCTCGCTCGGCGCGACGCGGCACGACGTTTCGACCGAACGCGGACAATCGTATCCCGAAGGACCTCTCCGGGCACGCGGAGCGAAACGTCGGACCTCGGCGCGCCGAACGTCACGCGACCCGCACAAGCCGCGCGAGTGACGCCGCTCTCACAAAGATGCCCCGTGCCTCCCCGGCATGTCCCCATCTCTCTCTGTGCCGGGGTTTCCAGCTCTTCGGCCGCCCCCCTTCTCCGCTTAAACGTCCGTGGGCTTGTCCTCCGACGTGCCCCCCAACAATCGCTGGGCGTACGCCGCACCGACGGCTCGAGGAGGGCACCCGGGAAGAGCAGGCCTGGAGATTCGCTCCCCCCCCCCCCCCCCCACAACTACCGCGAGCGCCGTGGATGGTCCGTGGCTCGGCGACACCGAGGCCACTCGCGAGGGGCAAGACGAGAGGCGAGGGGTCGCGACGCGAGCCGAGGGGTCGCGGCGCGGGGTCGGCGGTCCGACCGCGTCCGCCCGGACTTGTGCTGGGGACGCGTCACGGCCACGTGGGGGGGGAGGGGGGTGGAGAGACGGGTGGCAGGGTCGAGGCTAATGGCGGAGCGGCAGTCAAGGACCAGAAACAGCGTCCGGCAGGGATTCCGCCCGCGGGATCGATCTGTGCGCAGAGACGGCGAGGTGGACGAGGGCGTCGCTGGCTTGGGGAGGGCCTTCATTCAGCAGTGGATCGACCATGGCTCATGACGACGACGGTGATGGTGGTGGTGATGGTGTAATGCTTTGGCCACTGCTCTAAACCCACTTGACTGGAACACGGGGATTTATGTTGCATTGCCCCATAGGGAACTGCCAACCAATTCGCATCTCTTACGCAACGGCTGCCTCTAATGAAGCCTCTCCAGCATCATCACGGGCTTGCAGCGCCGCGCGGGTGTGTGGACACCACCGCGGTGGCGGCGCTGGTGGCAGTAGCGGCGGGTGGCAGTGGTGGTGGCAGCGGTGGTAACACCGGTGCCTCGCGACAAGAACGACCGGGGTTCGATTCCCCGCGTGTAGCCTGTACGTTCTCTCTCCCCCCCCCTATTCTGCACGGGTTTCCTTCCTACAGCTAAACCCACCACCCACACACAGTGGAATTGGTCGTGGCCAAAAACAGTACGAAGCAGGAATGGGACCCCGCTGCTGAACGAGAGCGCTTCACGGCTTTTTGTGGGCGAGTTGCGGCGATCGTTATCACGACACAGCCACAACGCGCACTCCGATCGGCCTCGTGCGCAAGCCACGGGCAGGAGCCAACGACGCCGGACACAAATCCCTCGCTCCGTCGTTCGGAATCAACGTCACGCGTCCAGGGTATTTGGCCACCGTACATTTTCACGCGTGATGATAAGTCGCCTGGTTGAGCTGTCATTTGTGACCAGGCCACCTCTGAACAAAAATATATATACAGGGACTCCTCTACTTACGAGCGAGTTAGGTTCGAGAGGCCTGTCGATTCCCAACGCGTTGTACGGCGTGTACACTAAACACGGGGAATGGCTTTAAAAGTTGTAGAATCTCCTGCAGATGTAGATGCCACTACCGCCATCTATTGCGCAGCGGTTGAACTTACGACTCTCGGTCCAAACAGGCAACTGGACATGCGGACAGGTTTGTTCGTATCTCTAAAAGTTCGCAAGTCGAATGTTCGTAAGTAGAGGAGTCACCCGAATAGCTCAGTGCCGCCATACCTAGTAAAATAAAAAAATTGTAAAAACATTTTTTTTGTCGTGATTTACTTCCCCCTTTTCTATACTTTGTGTTTTTAGTCTATCGAGTGCTGTCGTAACATTCTGATCCCGTGCAACCCTACCTGGATATCTGTGGGGGCGAGGGGGAAAAGAGCTTCATAGCTCATCGGATTTCCATCAAACAAAGATTCTATTTCAATTCACGAGCAGCCCCCCTCGCCCCCCCCCTCCAGTGGGAGCCCCCATTCGCTTGGCCACCGTCTCACTTCGACGGTGGGGGGAGGGGGGCGAGGGGGGGGCGAGGGAGGAGGGAACGGAACTGCGTCCCCCGAGCGCGGGGTCACGCCGTTGGGGCGAGTTTTTGTGAAGAGAGAGAGAAAAAGAGAGAGAAAGAGAGAGCGAGAGAGAGAGCGACATGGAGTAGGAAGAGAGGGGGTAGAGAGAGAGGGGGCAGAGAGGGGGGTAGAGAGAGAGAGAAGGGGTAAGGAGAGCAGAGCGAGAAATATTTTGTTAAATCGTTCATTTAAAAAGGGGGGGGGGAGGGGGGGTTACATAAAGCAAAGCATAAAAAAATATTTTTTAAAACGAAATGATGACCGAAGAAAAGTGCCGACTACACCGAGCATCTTCTTGTTTCCTATGATCGTAAAAAAAGAGGAAGAGAGAGAGAGAGGAAGAGAGAGTGGCTGTCAATAATTTAGAATGTATACTTGTCTGGTTTTATGCATACTTGTCACATTTGATCTGTAAGGGTCAAACATTGAATAAGTGATGTTAGGACAAAGTGTGTGTGTTTGAAAGTAACCTGTACAGAGAACTCAGGTGAGACCCGTTGTTCTTGTGATACAGGTCAAACGGTATTTTTTGTGTTCCATGAAGCATCTGGAGCAACTCATTGTCTTTGAAATAGGTGGCACACTCGGATCATTCATCAGTTACAAGGTATACCACTTAAAAGTTACACGTATAGGAGGGGGTACATTCTCTACAACACGAATTATAGTTTTGTCTTACGTGTTGAGGCCACGTGATGTGTCGAAGGCTCTCTGCCAGCTCACAGGACAGACCCAAGTTGCCATGTGCTCAATAAGATGACTGACAGAGGCACCACTGCACCGACTTGGTGTGGCTGACGCTCCGCTCGTTGTCGTGAGCGTCGCTCATCCGCCCACCGTTGTTACTGGAGGGCGACTGCCTCCAACTGCCCAGCAGCAGCGTGCTTCACGAGCCTCCTCCACAGAGGCCGATCTTGACACCGCTGGTACCAGTCATCGACAAGTCCACTCAGCTCCACAACAGCATCAGTCCATACATCTTTAAGAGGGTTATCGAAATGCCATGCTACAGACAGATGGGCAGATATGAACGAACAGAGCTAATGCATTAACATCTCAACCTTGGTTGGAAAGCGTTAAAAAGGAATGTCTTCTTTGACCTGAACTGCATATTGTTTGATTTGAGTTAAGGACAATAAAAAAAACTAATACAAAAAAAGAGAGTGGAAGAGAGAGAGAGAGGAAGAGAGGGAGAGAGATGGTGAGAGGGAGAACGCGCTTCGTTTGAGCTCCCCGTTGTAACTTTATAAATCTAACATACCCTCTTCTAATTAATTTCTTTTCTTCTAATTTTTATTCATCAGGAGTAAGTATTCTGCCTTTTGCACACACAAGTAGTATTTTTTTCATTTTTCTTTACTGTTTTTTTAAGCTAAACAGTTTCAGGGTGAGGCCAAAGCCTGTTGAAACACGGTGGTGTTTCTTAGGCGATGGGCTCAATCCCAGAGTGAATTAAAGCATCGTTTTCATACTTTACAGGTATTTTTTATACTCTACTTATTTCGATTTAAAGCTTTCGTGACTGCAATGATTCATCTTCTTTGGTTCTTTCGGTAAAGTCACGTAGAATGAGAACGTGGCTCTTTCACTCCAGCGCTGTCCTACCAGACAGTCTCGCCCCTTCACCTGATGAAGGCCGCTTGTGTTGTGGCCGAAACGTCGTGAGAATATTATTGTGTTATTTTATTTTATCAATTTATTATTTTATTCTCATTCTACGTGACTTTACCGAAAGAACCAAAGAAGACTCTACTTATTGTTCCTTTATTCTTCTGCTTATGTTTTTAATCTCAGTTTACGAATCTCAAACTATTTGAGATTTGTTAAAACTTACATTTTGTGTGAGCCACGTGGAGGCATCCACACTGTAGCGCACAAATTTAAGGCCACAAAAGCAATTGTTTACTTTGAGGCTAAATCAATCTATTAGTTAATGATTCCCTAACACACTGCTTTTTTTGTTTGCCTCCACGAGTGTGCAAGGACTGTAAGTAATATTTATTTAACGATGAGTGAATGTATTTAATAAACACATTTATCCAAAAAATAGATGTTTGCAAAATACATTCATTTATTTAACACGCAAATGTATTATTAGATATCACTATCAATTTTTTTTCATTTACCGCTTCATAATTTATTCAATAAAAATAGTTTATTGAATAAATAAATATATCTCTTTCCTTTCTTTTTTCCTTTCATTATTTTCTTAAACGAGGATTCTTTATTCATCCTCAGTTTACATTCTCTCAAGGGGAGCTCTGTACAGAAGCGCAGCACCACAGTCAGGCAGAAATTGAAGGCAGCAGGAACAAAATGGCCACCTACGCAAAGGTCGCAGCTGCCAATCTGCCTGGAGTCACGAGGCCCCCCACTAGGGCCTCTGCTCCAAGGCCAGCCCCCCCCGAGCGCGCAGCGACCACTGCCTCTGCGCGAGAACGGCATCCGCCGCTACGCCTCGAGCTCCGTCACGATCGAGGCGTACGTCGAGGCCCTGGCCGCCATCGTCCCGCCAGCCACCATCACCCACGCCTCGAAGGTCAGCGGGAAAGCCGTCTTCTACCTGACGACGGAGAAGGTGGCCGATGCGGCCGTCGAGAAGGGGATGACCGTGGGGGGACTCCACGTCCAGCTGGAACCCGTCGCTTCGGTGGCGGCGCGAATAGTCGTTTCGAACGTGCCGCCCTACATCCCCGACAAGGCCATGTTGGAGCACGTGTCCAAGCTGGGCACCGTCGTGGTGCCAGCACGTGCCCTGGCACTGGGGTGCAGAAACCCTGCTCTGAATCACATTTTATCTTTCAAGAGGCAGGTGCACGTCCTGCTGACTCCCGGACAGCAGGAAGAGGGCTCGTTTGTCATTGTCAATGCAGGCATTGCCCATAGACTGTTTTATGCCAAAGATTCCATCAGATGCAATCTCCGAAGGGATTGCCCTAAACCGACGACGGCGAGGGTCGGAGAAAAGAGCGGGGGAGGAGGGAGGCAGAGCAAGGGGGGCAAAGCAGCAAGAGCCCCCATTGCAACAAGCCCCCCAACAGCCCACACCGGACCCACCAGCCACGCAGCCTCCTACACTTGAAGTCGTGGCCCCAACTTCGCCGCCTCAAGCGACAAATCGCAAGAGGAAGAATAGAGAAGGACCCGGATCTCAAGGGTCAGATTCAGAGGAGGAACCCCTCCCAGACCTCGAACAGGAAGAAGCGGTGAAACCCCCCACACCAGGGGAGGAAGCAGAACAGCTGCCAGACGCCGAAGACGCGGTTTTTGCCTTCCCGGACGCCACGCCGAGTGACGCGCGGGCGGCGAGGAAGAAACCCGCCAAGAGGAAGAAGCAGCGTGCGTCTGGGGAAGGGTTTCCGCAGCAGGAGACCGTGGACGATGTAGGCGACATCACCACGGAAATCGACCCGCCTACTGTTGTCATAGAGACTCACCCCCCACCAGCTATACAGGAAGCCCTTGACCAAGAGGAAGAAGTTGGCGGAGAGACACTCACCAAGGGCAAGGACGAAATGGATGGGATTGAGGAGGAAGGTCCCCGTCCCACTGCTGATCCAAAACCAGCGGAAGAGACACCGGGCCATCCACCCGAAGAGCCTGAGCAGGAGCCATCCCAGGCCATCCCTGACACTGGGGGAGAGGACGCCGCTGGGCCATGCGCCAGCCCAGCCGCTGCAGCTCTTCCAGCGGAGCCGGACGCCGAGGAAATCGATTAAGATCGGGACGACTGCTTCAGCATGGGGAGCGAGAGCAGCCAAGGGCCTACACTCCTTGACCCTCAGACTCCCCTGATCTCCTCGGAAAATCTCTGGAAATTCCTCGACGAGATCAACATGAGGAAGGACAGAGCGGACATTGCCTTGGCTCGATGGAAGGACAGCAAGGCAATAAAGGCCTCTGTGACTCAAGCAGAGAGACTCCTTGCCAAGCAGAGACTCGAGTCCCGGGGCAAGGAGAGGGCAAAGCTGAGATTTTTCCGCAAACAAATTACAAGGTGGGAGGCCACGGAGGAAAGGAACAAGCAATGCCTATGTACATCGGATCCCTGAATGTGAACGGGTGCAGGGAGGCAGTGCGGAGGTTTTCCGCAATGTCTCTTGCGAGGAAACACGCTGCCTCTGTCTTCTTCATTCAGGAGACGCATCTCACGGTCGAGGACGAGGATGACTGGAGGAAGGAGTGGGGACTCCTTCTACAGCCACCTTGACAACACCTCCTGTGGAGTCGCGACCCTGTTCGCTAAAGGGTTTCATCCCGAACTCATCACCCACACCGAAGTGGTGAAGGGAAGGCTGCTCGCGGTAACTGTCAGGGTGGGCGATGTCACCACACACCTGCTGAACGTGTACGCGCCGGTGACCGACAAGGAGAAGATCCCGTTTCTGCACCTCCTGGGGAGGCACCTGGCCGGGATCCCGGACGACGAGTGCGTGATTGTGGATGGCGACCACAACTGCACACTCGGCGCCCTGGATCGTTCGGGGGGGCAGCCGGGGGGAGTAGCGCCAAAGAAGGAAATGCAGGGACTCCTGGAGGACGCCGCCTTGGTGGATGTGTGGCGCATACATCACCCGGGCCAACGCCGGTTCACGTACACGAGGACGAGGCGCGATGGCTCAGTGACGCAGTCCAGGCTCGACAGATATTACATCTCTAAGAGCTTTGTGACGTGCGCCATAACGTCTGGCATCAGGGCGGCACCATTCACGGACCACAACCTCATCGTGCTCCGTGTCAGGCTGGAGAGGGCCCGTGAGGGCGCGTCCCACTGGCATTTTAACAACTCACTGCTGGAGGATGGCACCTTCTTAGAAATGTTCGAGGACTTCTGGGAAGAGTGGCGAAAAACCAAAACGCAGTTCGACTCTCTGGCCCATTGGTGGGATATGGGCAAAGTGCACACCAGGCTGTTGTGCCAACAATACACCTGGGGGAGCACCAGACTGAAGAACGCGGACATCACCGACATGGAAGCCCGAGTCCTCAATTTGGAGGGTCGCCTCGCCGAGGACAGCGACCCTGCTCTTCTCCAAGAATACGAGAATAGGGAGCATCTCAAAGGGCTACAGGAGGAGCAGACGAGGGGAGCGTTTGTGCGATCCCGGGTGAAGCTCATCACGGACCTCGACACGGGATCTCCGCTTTTCTACTCCCTCGGGAGGCAGAATGGGAGACGCAAATCCATGGAGTGCCCCTTTCATGGTGACGGTGTCCTGGTGCACGAACTCCAGCAGAAGTCGACCATCATCAGAGACTTCTACGGCAGCCTGTTCTCCCCTGAAGAAACATCGGAACTGGCCCAGGCGGAGGCATGGAGTGGTCTACCCACCCTGGGGGAAGACGGGAAAGAGCTGCTAGAGCAAAAGCTCACCAGGACTGACCTTGACGCAGCTGTAAGAGGACTGGCCCCAAATAAATCCCCAGGGTTAGACGGCCTAACAGGGGAGTTTTACGCCGCTTTTTGGCCATCCCTGTGGGAGGACTACAGAGAGGTGCTGGAGGAAGCCTCAGTCACTGGGGTGATGCCTCAGTCTTGGAGGAGGGCGGTGCTCACTCTGCTTCCCAAGAACGGAGACCTGAGGCACCTACAAAACTGGCGTCCGGTCTCCCTCCTGAACACAGACTACAAAATATTGACGAAGGCTCTCTCCCTGCGACTGAAAGGGGTGATTGCACAAGTCGTACACGGGGACCAGTCCTACACCATCCCCGGACGAACCATCCACGACGGCATCTTCCTGGTCAGGGACCTCATCGCGGTGTCCCAGAGGTTGGGCATCCCAATCGCGTTTCTGGCTCTTGACCAGGAAAAGGCTTTTGACAGAGTGGACCACAAGTACCTGCTGGGAACCCTCAAGACCTTGGGTTTTGGGGATGCCTTTGTCCGAACGATCCGCCTACTCTACACCAAGGCGGAGTGCATGATCAAGATCAACGGCGCCCTCACTGCCCCGGTCAAATTCAAGCGAGGAGTGAGACAGGGATGCCCATTGTCGGGCCAACTTTATGCCCTGGCATTAGAGCCTTTCCTGAATCTCATAAGGCGGAGACTCAGCGGCCTGGTGCTGAAGGAACCAAGCGTCAAGTTGGTCCTGACGGCATACGCCGACGACATCCTCCTCATCCTGCGCTCCCTGGCTGATGTCGCCCTGCTGCATGAGTGCCAGGAGGTATTTTCGAAAGCCTCCTCATCAAAAATGAACTGGCAAAAGTGCAGCGGCCTGCTGGTTGGAGCGTGGGACATGACCGAGTGTCCCGAGAAGGCAAAAGCCATCAAATGGAGCACAACATCGCTGCACCACCTGGGGGTGTTCCTCGGACCAGAGGAGGAACCACCGCAGAGGAACTGGGTCGAGCTGGAGGAGAAGGTGAAGGAGCGACTGGCCACCTGGAGTCGCCTGTGCAAGTTTCTCACCTTCAGGACAAAGACGTTGGTGGTGAACCAGCTGGTGACGTCCATGCTGTGGCACCGACTCTTCTCCCTGCACCCCCCCATGAGCCTCGTCAACGCACTTCAGAAGCGAGTCCTCGACTTCTTCTGGTCGGGTGGAGGACACCGGAGTCACGGCCGGGGGTCCTGGCCCTGCCACTGGACGAGGGCGGTCACGGGCTGGTGTGCGTGCGGAGTCAGCTGGCCACCTTCCGACTGCAGGCAGCGCAAAAGTTCCTGCACGCCGCCCCTGCACCGGCCTGGAGCGTCATGGCCTCCTTCCTCCTGAAACAGCTGGGGGGTCTGCAGTGCTCCAAGCAACTATTCTACATGGACCTGCAGGGCCTCCCACTGGGACAGCTGCCACCCTTCTACAGAAGCGTCCTGCAGACATGGAGCTCCCTCGCCGTCAGGAGGCTGAACCAACCGCGATCGGCCGAGGATCTGGTCTTCGAACCGATCCTCAGGAACCCACAGACAAAGCTGCCATCCACCACCACCACCCCTGGCATGGAGAGACGCCTCGCCAACGCGCGGCTCACCAGGATGGGAGATCTGGTGGAGCCTGAAACAGGGGGCCGGTGGCTCGGACCAGCAGATGTGGCCGCAAAGACAGGGCTACAGTCGCTCCGGGTGGCTGCCCGGATCCTGGCCGAAGCCAAGGGGGCCTTCTCAGCGGCAGCGGGGAGAACGCCCCCCATCGGCGTTGGGGATGTCGAGGCCCCTCTCGATCCCCCTCCACCGGAGCTCTCAGTCATGCCACTGCATCGCCAATGCCGACAAACGAAGGCAGATCACAACCTGTGCCGGCTAGAAGACCTACCGGAGGTGGCTTTCGCAAATGTAAAGAGGAAGGTGCTCTACTCCTACATGGTCCGGTTCCACCAACAGGACACCCTGAGGAGCCACAAGGACCATGCCTGGAGGAAAGCTCTGCCCTGCGTCTCTCCGGAGAGGCCTCGCTGGAGGCAACTCTACTCCAGCCCGACGTACAACCGCATCGGCGACCTCAGCTGGAGCATCGCCCACGGCACCGTCACCACCAACGTCTCCCCGGCGCGCTTCACCGACACGTCCCCGGAGTGCCGGTTCTGCGGTAAAGTGGAGACGGTGGCACACCAATACGTGGAGTGCAAGAGCCTGGACTCGCTGTTCAAGGTCCTGAGAAACATCCTCCTAAGGTTCAGCCTCCACTTCTCCCCGACGGTCCAAAATCTTCGAATACCCGGAGGGCGACGGACCCCAACATCTTCAGGGGCTGGTCAACGTGCTCTTCGGCTATGCCAAGCTCGCCATATACAGGCGAGGAAGGTGGCCCTGGAGGGAAAACGTCCGGCCAGCAGCCTGGGCATCTTCCGCGCTCTGGTCGGAGCCAGGGTGTGGCTGGAGTTCCGCCACGCGCGGCTGACCCACGCCGTGCCGGCCTTCAAGGAGCAGTGGGCGCTGGAGGAGGCCGTGTGCTCGGTGGCAGATGACGGAGAGCTCTGCATGCAGATCTAAGCTACCCGTCGGAGGCCGTTTAACTGTGGGAAGGGCTGCGTGCAGATGCAGCACTTGTCGTAGTTATAAAGAAAAAAGAGAGAGCGAGAGAGAGCCAAATGGAGTAGGAAGAGAGGGGGCAGAGAGAGGGGGGGGGCGGAGAGGGGGTAGAGAGAGAGGAGAGGCAGAGAGAGGGTAGAGAGAGAGGGGGGGCAGAGAGGGGGGTAGAGAGAGAGGGAAGGGGAAAGGGAATAAATAAATAAAACATTCAAGAAAGAAAGACAGAGGGGGAAGAGAGAGTGGGGGGAGGGGTAGAGAGAGAGAGGGAAGGGGTAAGAAGGAGGAGAGCAGAGCGTGATATCTTTTGTGAAATCCTTCATTTAAACAGGAGGGGGGGGGGTTTACATAAAGCAAAGCATTGAAAAAAACCGAAATGATGAACGAAGCAAAGTGCCGACTACGCCGAGCATCTTCTTGTTTCCTCTGATCGTAAAAAAAAAGAGAGGAAGAGAGAGAGTGGAAGAGAGAGAGGAAGAGAGCGAGGAAGAGAGAGAGGAAGAGAGAGTGGAAGAGAGAGAGTGGAAGAGAGAGAGTGGAAGAGAGAGAGGAAGAGAGAGAGAGATAGAGGAAGAGAGAGAGAGGAAGAGAGAGAGAGGAAGAGAGAGAGAGAGGAAGAGAGAGAGAGGAAGAGAGAGAGAGAGGAAGAGAGAGAGAGAGGAAGAGAGAGAGAGAGGAAGAGAGAGAGAGAGGAAGAGAGAGAGAGAGTGGAAGAGAGCGAGAGAGTGGAAGAGAGAGAGAGTGGAAGAGAGAGAGAGAGAGGAAGAGAGAGAGAGGAAGAGAGAGAGTGGAAGAGAGAGTGGAAGAGAGAGATAGAGGAAGAGAGAGAGTGTAAGAGAGAGAGAGAGTGGAAGAGAGAGTGAGGAAGAGAGAGAGACAGAGAAAGAGACAGAGAGGAAGAGAGAGACAGAGGAAAAGAGAGAGAGAGAAAGAGACAGAGAGGAAGAGAGAGAGAGAGAGGCCGTGTCAAGGAAGCTTCAGGAAGGTAAAAAATAAAACGACCAGTTCCGTCGGCTCCCGTCGGCACGGCGAGCCGGGCTTGTGCGACATCCACATGGGTTCGATCTCGACCCCTGACACATATTTGAAGTTTGCGGTGTCTGTCTCTCTCGCTCTCTCTCCCCGCGGTCGTGTGGATTTTTCTCCGGCAACTCCAGCTTTCCCCCCACCACATTTAGAATCAACGTGCATTCAGGGTATATGGCCGATATACATGTCCATGCGATGACAAGCCGCTTCGTCAAGCTCTCAGTTGTGGCCAGGGTCGCTTCTGAAAAAAGAGCCACACAGGCTCAGTGGGCCTTACCTGGTAAGATAAAAATAAGTTTAGTTTTTGCCGTTGTTTAGCACAGGCCGGCAGCTACCCACGGGTAAGCAAATAGCCGCTGCTTCCCGGCAGGAAAGCAACCATCGCCACTTACAACACTGAAGAATGCAGCAGCACCAGCAACCTCATCAGGTTGAGAGACACCAAGTGTTGTTTTTTTAGCGAAGGTTTAAAATAAGAAAAATACAAAAAACGTTAATCGTGGCCGGTCAAAGACTTTATCATCTGCAACGTACTGTGGAGAGCCGGTGGCTCAAGACCGAAGGAGCGCGAGGCCGTTAGAAACTCGCGGCAGCCCCCCAAGGCCGTTAGAAACTCGCGGCAGCCCCCCAAGGCCGTTAGAAACTCGCGGCAGCCCCCCCAGGCTGCGGGGATTTTGGCAGGAGGCCCCTTTGCGAGGTTCGATTTTTCCTTTCCCACGCGCACGATTAAAAACGCGCACGAGCGAACGGAATAAAAAGTAAAACGTCAACGGACAACGTAATAAAAAAAAAAACTTAATCTGAGAGCAAGAGAGAAACGAAGAAATACAAATCGTGAAGCGTGGTGCGGCGAGTAAGGGGCGGCGAAACGGGCGCCGACAAACGCGGGCAACAGCGGAGCCGCGGGTGGGTGACGTCGCCCTGGCCTGTGCGGCGGCCGCCGCTGCGGCACGAGAGTGCTTCCTGTGGCGCGACGATCAAGAGGTCACCTCCCCACGGCCCCGTGGCTCCCCTCCTGCCAGCCGCTGAGGACAACACGCACACGCACCACAGACGCACCACACACGCACCGCACACACACCACACACAGCGCCACACATGAACCACGCACGCACCACACACGCACGCACCACACACAGCGCCACACACACACAGCGCCACACACACACGCACCACGCACAGCGCCACGCACGCACCACACACAGCGCTACACACGCACCACACACACACGCACCACGCACAGCGCCACGCACGCACCACACACAGCGCTACACACAGCGCCACACACACACACGCACCACGCACACACCACACACACACCACACACACACCACACACACACACACCACACACACACCCCGCCGCCACCGCCAAACAGACATCACTAGTGAGCATCGGCAGCAGGTCGCCACACGCACGCACACGGCAGTCTGCCAGGTGCGTGTGTGTGGTGTACACGTGTTGTGTGGTGTACACGTGTTGTGTGTGGTGTACACGTGTTGTGTGTACACGTGTTGTGTGTGGTGTACACGTGTTGTGTACACGTGTTGTGTGTGGTGTACACGTGTTGTGTACACGTGTTGTGTGGTGTACACGTGTTGTGTGTGGTGTACACGTGTTGTGTGTGGTGTACACGTGTTGTGTGTGGTGTACACGTGTTGTGTTTGTGTACACGTGTTGTGTGTGGTGTACACGTGTCGTGTGTGGTGTACACGTGTCATGTGTGGTGTACACGTGTTGTGTGCGTGTACACGTGTTGTGTGTGGGTACACGTGTTGTGTGTGGTGTACACGTGTTGTGTCTGGTGTACACGTGTTGTGTCTGGTGTACACGTGTTGTGTGGTGTACACGTGTTGTGTGTGCGTGTACACATGTTGTGTGGTGTACACTTGTTGTGTGGTGTACACGTGTTGTGTGTGGTGTACACGTGTTGTGTGCGTGTACACGTGTTGTGTGTGGTGTACACGTGTTGTGTGTGTGGTGTACACGTGTTGTGTGGTGTACACGTGTTGTGTGTGGTGTACACGTTCTGTGTGTGGTGTACACATGTTGTGTGTGCGTGTACACGTGTTGTGTGCGTGTACACGTGTTGTGTGCGTGTACACGTGTTGTGTGCGTGTACACGTGTTGTGTGGTGTACACGTGTTGTGTGGTGTACACGTGTTGTGTGTGCGTGTACACGTGTTGTGTGCGTGTACACGTGTTGTGTGCGTGTACACGTGTGTGTGGTGTACACGTGTTGTGTGTGGTGTACACGTGTTGTGTGCGTGTACACGTGTTGTGTTTGTGTACACGTGTTGTGTGCGTGTACACGTGTTGTGGGCTGTACACGTGTCGTGTGCGTGTACACGTGTTGTGTGCGTGTACACGTGTGTGTGGTGTACACGTGTTGTGTGCGTGTACACGTGTTGTGTGCGTGTACACGTGTGTGTGGTGTACACGTGTTGTGTGCGTGTACACGTGTTGTGTGCGTGTACACGTGTTGTGTGCGTGGGGAGCGGTGGTGTAGCGGTTGGCGCGCTGCGCTATGAACCCGGCGACCCGAGTTGGATTCCCGCTCACGACCAACACACTCAGTGACGATTGCTGGGCCTCCCCTAGGTCGACTCAGCCTAAAATGAGTACCTGGTGCGGTGTGTAGTAAACATCGCCACTGGGGAGACAAAGGCGGCCGGGCGTGGTTCTGGCCACCCACCCCCTCGTGTGCCGTGCCAGCCTTCGTAGGGTGCTCGCTAACAGCACTTGCCCCAACAGTCTGTTCAGGCTATACTGGGGGATCTTTGTCTTTTCCTTTGTGCGTCCGTGCACTGTACCGCTCAAGCCCATAGCACCCAACATAATAAAACAAAGCAGACCCACAAACTTTAAATCGACGCGGTGGCTAGGAGATGTTAACGACCTCGCCTGGTATGCAGGTGGTCGTAGGCTCAATCCTGGCACCTGTATATTTGGAGTTTGCGTCTCTCTCTCTCTCTCCCCGTGGTCGGGTCCTCCCGATGTTTCCCTCCACATTGAGAATCAACGTCACGCGTTTAGAGAATTTGGCTGCCGCTATAAAATTCACCCGTGACAAGCCACTTCTCGCTGGGCAATCCTTCGTGATGGCCAAGTCGCTGACAAAAAATAAACTACACAGCTCAGTTGGGCCTCATCCCTCCCCCCACCCCCCCCGATAGGCTGACTTGGCAGGCACGGCTAAGATGCGCAGTGCACAACAAGAGGGCACCGTGAGGGTCGGGAGGCCGACGGACTGCGACGTCACCTGGGCAGGGAGGGGGGGGCACGGGGCAGCGGCCCTCAGGGGCGCTCCTCCTCCTCCTCCTCCTCGTCGTCGTCGTCGTCGTCGTCGTCCTCGATCGACACATCCGTCTCCTTGTGCACGACCACCTTGGTGACCGCCATGTCGGGGTGCTGCTCCTTGGCCTCGCGGATTGCCTGGGCGAGCGCCTGCTCAGAATAAACAACACACCACACACAGTCACACACACGCAGGTCGTCACACGCACACACGCAGGTCGTCACACGCAGGTCGTCACACACGCAGGTCGTCACACACACACGCAGGTCGTCACACGCACACACGCAGGTCGTCACACGCACACACGCAGGTCGTCACACACGCAGGTCGTCACACACACACGCAGGTCGTCACACACACACGCAGGTCGTCACACGCACAGACGCAGGTTGTCACACACACACATGCAGGTCGTCACACGCAGGTCGTCACACGCACACACGCAGGTCGTCACACGCACACACGCAGGTCGTCACACACGCAGGTCGTCACACGCACACACGCAGGTCGTCACACGCACACACGCAGGTCGTCACACACGCAGGTCATCACACACACACACACACAGGTCGTCACACGCAGGTCGTCACACGCAGGTCGTCACACATACACACGCAGGTCGTCACACGCAGGTCGTCACACGCAGGTCGTCACACGCAGGTCGTCACACGCAGGTCGTCACACATACACACGCAGGTCGTCACACACACACACGCAGGTCGTCACACACACGCAGGTCGTCACACGCAGGTCGTCACACGCAGGTCGTCACACACGCAGGTCGTCACACGCATACACAGGTTGTCACTCGCAGATTATCATACACTCAAAAAAATACAAAGATCCCCCGTATAGCCTTAACAGACTGTAGGGGCAAGTGCTGTTAGCGAGCATCTATGAAGGCCGGAACGGTACACGAGGGGGTGGGTGGCCAGCACCACGCCCGACCGCCTTTGTCTCCCCAGTGGCGATGTTTTCACACCGCACCAGGTACTCATTTGAGGCTGAGTCGACCTAGGGGAGGTGCAGGACCGGTGATGGCCAAGTCGCTGGTGTTGGCCATGAGTGGGAATCGAACCCGGGTCGCCGGCTTCATCGCTTAACCGCTACACCATCGCTCCCCACTGTCATACACACACAGGTCGTCACACGCACGCCATGGTAAAGAAACTACCTCGCCTGGAGGACGTGCGTTCGATCCCAACCCCTATTTGAAGTCTGCGTTGTCTCTCTCTCTCCCCCTGATCACGTAGATTTTTCTGCGGGTCCTCCAGTTTTTCCCTCCACATTCAGAATCAACATCGCACGTTTGGCCGCCGCTACAATTGCCCACACGACGATGATAAGCCACTTCACCGAGCTTTCATTTGTGATGGCGGCGTCGCTCAGTGGGGCCCTTACCTGGTAAAATAAAGAGTAATTCCTGCAGTCACAAAAGCTTCAAATCAAGCTAAAAAAATGTTGTTTAAACAAATAACTTTCCCGACTGTTAAATGGGCCGAGACACGGGGTGGGGTGGGGTGGTCAGCAAAGGGCTGGTCACAACAAGCCGACAGGGTGACGGATCGCTGCGGAGTAATGCAGGGTGTCTCAGGGATCAAGCCTCATCGCAGCTTCACTCACGAGGGGAGAAATCTTCCGCTCCAGAGCGCCACCGCCGCGAGATGAGAAAACCGAAGCCGCCAGTCGCAGTACCGATGCGTTCCTTTTGGTTCGTGCTTACTGTCACAGGCCCACCTTTATCGCCGCCGCTATTGTATTTGTGGTCAGCCAAGTCACGCCCGTGTATAGTGCGGGTCAAGTCTAGTGAGGCAGCAAACGATACCAAAACTTGAGGCGATTCAAAGAGGGTTGGCTTGTTTGACATTTTTTTTAAGACCGGCCACCCTGCTCGCTTTCACACCGCAGCGTACCTCCAGCACCACACGATGCGCTCACAATAGGCCGCAGGATGACCCCTTTATCCCGACACTCACACCTGAGCCTACGCGTTCCCGAACAACTCGCACACCCTCGAGGCACTTGTAAGCCTCGGATGGCGTTTTGCCACCCACTTGTGGGCGACATTCATAGGAAACCCGACTCCACATTCATAGGAAACCCGACTCCATCATGGACCGCCGCCGGCCTCACGACGTCGTCAGAGGTGGATGCGAGCCGGCGCCTGCGGCGGTGGCGTCGGAGGCAGCCGACCGTGGCTCCGCCGCCCGTTCCTGCTCCCCCCCCCGCCCCCCCCCCCCCCCACGGGTGTCCAAGCTGGAAGCTTGGAAATTTTCGAGAGCAGAGACGGCTGGGGTCTTCTTCCATTCACCCCCCGCTATTCTCCCTTGCCACTTATTTGAGCCACGCGACAACCGGTTGTCGTTGTTTTTGTAATCGCGATTGGGCTTGCGCACCCACGACAGCCTCGCCGGGTCTCGGAGACTCTTTTCTTCAGGAGGGTGGTCCCGCCAATTCTTCGCGGTAGAGGGGACGGGGGGGGGCGACGGTCGCCACGAGGAAATCCCGATTGGGCGATTTGCGAGGAAAATTCTTGAAACGTGGAGCAGCGTGACGCCGCCACCACCGCCACTCACTGCGATTTTTGTACTTCCGCAGT
Organism: Petromyzon marinus; assembly: GCF_048934315.1. NCBI lineage: Eukaryota > Metazoa > Chordata > Hyperoartia > Petromyzontiformes > Petromyzontidae > Petromyzon > Petromyzon marinus. Next base: position 16,384,176 of record NC_133709.1, read on the forward strand.
GTTCATGCGTACAGATGGGGACGGGTTAAAATCCGTCCCGTGTGTCCGCACAGAGGGCTTAACATTTCTAAATTTAGATGTCACGCAGTCTTCCATCACAGCACGACTTTCACGCATCCCCAGGCTCGGGGGACGAGGTCGCGAGCGGCCGACACGCAAGCCCAAATGTTGCAGCGCCGCCGGCTGCATCGGACGCGAACCCCTCCCTCGTCTGAAATTGGCGCCCGGCATTGGAACCGCGAACGAACGCCGCACGGCAGGCGCCGTGGTTACCACCCCCCGCCACCCCCGCTGCTGTTCAGGCACCGGGTACTCATTTGAGGCCGAGTCAACCCAGGGGAGGCCACGCGCGTGCACGCACCTGGTCATGGTCGATGTCGGTGTCGGCCATGATGACGATGCGCTTCTCGATGCGCGTCTCCGAGATGCCTCCCTTCACCGTCTACGAGGACGGTGAGAGACGCGGTCACACACAGAACCACCACACACACACAGAGCCACCACCACACACACACACACACGCCACCACCACACACACACACACACACGCCACCACCACACACACACACACAGAGCCACCACACACACACACACAGAGCCACCACACACACAGAGCCACCACACACACACACACAGAGCCACCACCACCACACACACACACAGAGCCACCACCACCACACACACACAGAACCACCACACACACGCACACAGAGCCACCACACACACACACACAGAGCCACCACACACACACGCCACCACCACACACACACACAGAGCCACCACCACCACCACACACACAGAGCCACCACCACACACACACACAGAGCCACCACCACCACACACACAGAGCCACCACACACACACAGAGCCACCACACACACAGAACCACCACACACACACACAGAGCCACCACCACACACACACACACAGAGCCACCACCACCACACACACAGAGCCACCACACACACACACAGAGCCACCACCACACACACACACAGAGCCACCACCACCACACACACAGAGCCACCACACACACACACAGCCACCACCACACACACACAGAGAGCCACCACACACACACACAGAGCCACCACCACACACACACACAGAGCCACCACACACACAGAACCACCACACACACACACACACGCCACCACCACACACACAAACACACACAGAGCCACCACACACACGCACACGCCACCACCACCACACAAACACACACAGAGCCACCACCACACACAGAACCACCACACACCCACACACAGACAGCCACCACACACACGCACACGCCACCACCACACACACACAGAGAGCCACCACATACATGCACAGAGAGCCACAACACACACACACACAGAGCCACCACACACACGCACACACCACCACCACCACACACACACAGAGAGCCACCACACACACACACAGAGAGCCACCACACACACACACAGAGAGCCACAACACACACACACACAGAGCCACCACACACACGCACACACCACCACCACCACACACACACAGAGAGCCACCACACACACACACAGAGAGCCACCACACACACACACAGAGAGCCACCACACACACACACAGAGAGCCACAACACACACACACACAGAGCCACCACACACACGCACACACCACCACCACCACACACACACAGAGAGCCACCACACACACACACAGAGAGCCACCACACACACACACAGAGAGCCACCACCACACACGCACAGAGAGCCACCACCACACACGCACACACCCACCACACACACGCACACACCACCACACACGCACAGAGAGCCACCACACACATGCACACACCACCACCACACACACACAGAGAGCCACCACACACATGCGCACGCAACCACCACACACACAGAGAGCCACCACCACACACACACAGAGCCACCACACACACGCACACGCCACCACCACCACACACACACGCACAGAGCCACCACACACACACAAGCCACCATGCACATGCGCGCCACCACATACACAGCACCACCACACACACGCACGCCACCGCACGTACGCGACCACACACACCCACCTCACCACACACACAGCACCACCACACACACGCACGCCACCACACACACACACAGTGCCACCACAACAACAGCCGCCATTCACCACGAAGTGTCGGTGATGTCACCACGGCGCTTGTGCTAGGCTTTGTGCACTGTAAGGCCAAGTGTCGAATGCCCGCTGGCAGCAGGTCAGGGGACAGACCCAGGTACCGTGGGTTGACTGAAGGAGATGCACCACCCCACAACCCCACCCGTTGTGGGGTCCGTGCGACGAGCAGGCCATTTGTGTGCCAGCGTCACGGTCCACAATTGGCAACTTTGAAAAAATATTACCCACAAATCACTTGCACACAGCACGAGCAATCATCGCCCCCCTACTGGCAGACTATCAGCCATTTGCAGGACAGGTGGCGAGCCGCGGGGGGGACAGCCATCACTGGGGGGGGGGGGGGTTGCCGCCCTACCTTGGTGATGTGCGTGGTGGTCGTGGTGGCAACGGACTCTGCCGAGAAGCCGGCCATCTCCGGCAAGACACTCGACTCGGACGCCTCGCCTCCGCGTCCCTCCTGGCGAGCAAACCGCAACGTCGGCGTCACCGTCACCGCCGCCGGTTGTCGGGCCGCGGCCGCGGCAGAGGCCGACGTTTCGCACGGCTCCGGCGGTTCGGAGCGACGCCGCCGTGACAACACGAGGCGGCGGCTAACGTCGTACAAGCCGCGGTCACGGGCCCCGCGGGCGCGGCAGGGTGGCGACGCTCAAGGCCGCGGGGACGACGGGTCAGGTGAGAAGCACTTTTAGATTTCACGCGGGGAGGCGGAGAGACGACGGAAACACGTGGGAGAGACCGCTGTCCCTTATCCGAGTGATATCCGCGCGTCTGATACCTGCGTGGCCGCGTAGGTGATGGTCTTGGTGTGCGTGTGCACGATGGGAACGTCCGTGGTGGAGAAGTCCGGCCTCCCCGTGTGCGACACCTCGCTGAAGCTCACGCTCTCCGTGGCGATCAGAGGCGGCTGTGTTCCACACACGCACACAGGTACACACGCACAGATACACACGCATGCACACACACATGCTCACGCACGCTCACACACACACGTGTGTGTGTGTGTGTGAGCGTGTGTTCGCGTGGCAGCATCACAGCGGTGATGCTCGCGCCTCCCAGCGGAAAGGGTTGGGGTTCGATTCCCGTCACAGGCGCCATTCTGTGTAGAGTCTGTACGTTCTCCTCCATGGCCTGTACGGGTTTACTCCGGGTTCTCCGGTTTCCTCCCAAACAAAGTAAAAAAAACTTAACATACAGGCATTCCTCCAATTACGAACTCCCAATTTCCGAATTTTCGCTTTTACGAAATTTGAGTTGCGCGCCAGAAACAAGAGACTTCTGGGTGGGTGTCCTGCATCGGCGTACTGTGACAACGTGTACTGTGACAGGGCATGCTGGGTCGGTGTACTGCTACAGGACATACTGTGACAGGGCGTGTTGCTACAGTACATACTGCTACAGGACATACTGTAATAGGGCGTGTTGCTACAGGACATACTGTGACAGGGCGTGTTGCTACAGGACATACTGTGACCGGACGTGTTGCTACAGGACATACTGTGACAGGGCGTACTGCTACAGGACATACTGTGACAGGATGTACTGCTACAGGACATACTGCTACAGGACATACTGTGACAGGGCGTGTTGCTACAGTACATACTGTAACAGGACATACTGTAACAGGACATACTGTAACAGGACATACTGTGACAGGGCGTACTGCTACAGGACATACCATGACAGGGTGTACTGCTACAGGACATACTGTGACAGGACGTACTGCTACAGGACATACTGTGACAGGGTGTACTGCTACAGGACATACTGCTACAGGACATACTGTAACAGGACATACTGCTACAGGACATACTGTAACAGGACGTACTGTGACAGGGTGTACTGTAACAGGACGCGTGCTCCATGGGTTCCAATCCATCGTGTTTTTGTTCGCCATCTCACTTCAAGCACCCTTCAATACGAGCAGCAAAGCGTGAATCAACATCGCCCGGCTATATTTACTCCAGAAAAGAAGTCTCGGCAAGCTATGGAGCCGGGGCGCCATGAAGAGGCATGAGAGAAATGAGCTCGCCTGGGCAGACGAGCGACATCAAGTGGGGGCACCGCGGTGGCTCAGAGATGTTGACGACTTCACTTGCTGTACAGAGAGTCGTGGCTTTGATCCCGAGCCAGATGCCTGCTGTATATTCGGAGTTTGCGTCTCTCTCTCTCTCTCCCTGTGGTCGTGTGGATTTTTCTCCGGTTCCTCCGATTGTTTCTCTCCACGTTTAGAATCAACATCACGCATACAGAGTATACATTCCCACATGATAAGCCACTTCTCCAATCGGGCTATCATTTGCGATAGCCAGGTCGCTCCTGAAAAAACAGCTATCTGTCGCTCAGTGAGGCCTTACCTGGTGTGTTAAAAAAAAACATCACATTGTTTAGTGTTTATCTTATTGCGCTACAGAAGAGTGGAGCGATAGCGCCCTGCAGCGGCCCGGTGTGGACACGGCTACACACCGCCATGCGTGCCTCTGCTGCCGCCTTGTGGCGCCGCGTGGTGACGCCGCGTGGTGACGCCGCGTGGTGACGTCGCGTGGTGACGCCGCGCGGTGACGTCGCGCGGTGACGTCGCGCGGTGACGTCGCGCGGTGACGTCCCATCAAACCTGTTGGTTTGCATTGGCCAAGCACCCACGTGCTGGGTAGATTGTTACGTCACAGACCCGAGGCAGCTTGAGGCTTTCATCCAGCAGTGGAATGACCATGGCCGTTTCATGATGACGGTGAAGATACAGGGCGACCTCGCAACTTTTTGACGTTCGTTTGGGGGACTTTCTGCTTCAAGGAGCCTGAACAGACCGTTGGGGCAAGTGCTGTTAGCGAGCAGCACCTATGAAGGCCGGCGCGGCACACGAGGGGGTGGGTGGCCAGCACCACGCCCACACCAGGTGCTCATTTGAGGCCGAGTCGACCTAGGGGAGGCCCAGGACCGGTTCAGATAATCGTCACCGGTGTTGGCCGTGAGCGGGAATCGAACCCGGGCCGCCGGGTTCGTGGTGCAGCGCAGCGCAGACCGCTGCGCCGCCGCTGACGCACACACGGACATACACGCGGCCCTCACCTCAAAACCGCGCTCCTCCTCCTCCTCCGACTCGCTCGTCTCCGACTCGGACGCGTCGGCCCCGTTGGATTTGGGCTTCCCCTCGTCGCCGTGAGCGCCGGCCTCCCCCTTCCTCAGCGCCACGGCCACCTTCATCATCTCCCTCTCCAGGAAGTCGACGTCCCCCGCGGCCCCCTTGGCCTCCTCCCCGGGTGCCCCGCCCGAAGCCTGGGCCTCGCCTGCGCCCGTCGCCTCGGCCCCGTCGCGGGGGACCGATTCGGGCGGGGCGGCCACGCGTCTGACGACCTCCTCCTCCGCCGCTGCTCTCTTCTCCGTCTTTGCTCTCTCCTCCTCCTCCTCCTCCTCGCCCCTCCTGCCGCCCGACGAGGGAGCCGTCTGGACGCCGGGCCCGGTGCGAGCGTCGCCGTCGCCGCCGGAGGAGTCGCCGTCCTTCTCGTCGGAGGAGCCCTTGAGCAGGTCGGGCTCGCCGGTGATCACCACCGTCTTGTAGACGACCCGCGACATCGACACCGAACTGCTGCTGCTCATCCGCTGCTGCTGCTGCGGCTGCTGCTGCGGCTGTGACTGTTGCTGCGGCTGCCGCTGAGGCAGCGCTGCCTCGGCCCTTGCCTCCGCCCGGGAGCCTTCCTCCTCCTTCTTCTCTATCCTCTGCGGGGGGACAAACGACCGAGGCGCAACGCGGGGAAAAAAGTGAGCGTCTGGGGGAAAAGTCCGAAGGCAGAGGTTGGTGGGCCGCAAAGAGAGATGGAGCCCGCCTGAAGCGCCAACGCACAAGGGTCCGACGAAACGCCCGCAAGCCGCAGCGTAACCAGCAGATGTTAACTACCTCGCCTGGTATACAGGTCGGGGGTTGAATCCCGACCCTGATGCCTGCTGTATATTTGGAGTTTGCGGTGTCTCTCTCTCTCCCCGTGGTCGCGTGGATTTTTCTTCGGTTTTCCCCCTCCACATTTAGAATCGACATCGCCACACATTTAGAGTAATTTGGCCGCTTATACATTTTCCGCGTGATGACGGTAATCCACTCCGTTGAGCTATCATTTGCAATGGCCAGGGTCGCTTCTGAAAAAGAGCGACGTAGCTCACGTGCGGCCTTACCTGGCTTAATTAGTTTCGGTGAGAGTGCCCTCCCCCCCTGTCACGCATGGGGGCTCAACGTGGGGCCTCCTGCGTTTCCATCCATTAGCCAAAAATACTCTGCAACTACTGCTGCTGCTTCTGCTGCGGCGGCTGCTGCAGCGGCTGCTGCTGCTGCGGCTGCTGCTGTGCCTGTCGAGCTGCGGCTGCTGCAGATACTGAGCCGCTGCTGCTGTGGTTGCCGCTGCTGCTGCTGCTGCTGCACAGGCGGCGTTCTGCTGCTCCGGTTGCCACGGGGAGCCACTCCGAGTGCCGCCGGCGCTGCGCCAAGTCGCCCCGATAGCTCCCAGAACGCGAGCCGTCTTGCAACCGTTTGTGTAAACGTTTTTTCAAGCACCTACGAACTACGTGGTGGAAGGAAGATGTTTTAAAAATGGTGCAGGGGCCAGATGGCATCCCCCATCGCCGGCAACGCAGCTTTACCTGGGGCCTGCCCACCATCAGATGGTCAGGGACTCCGAAAGTACAAAGACTGACCCGGAGTACTGGCCTATTTATGGTATCATGGCCTTCGACCAGGTCAATAAAGCTCCAAACACTCATGCAGACAAGACAAAGATGCCCCGTATAGCCTTAGCAAGTGCTTAGCAAGTGTGTTAGGCGAGCACCTATGAAGGCCGGCACGGCACACGAGGGGGTTGGTGGCCAGCACCATGCCTGGCCGCCAGATATTCGTTTGAGTCTGAGTCAACCTAGGGGAGGCCCAAGACCGGTTCAGACAATCGTCACTGGTGTCGACCGTGAGCGGGAATCAAACCCGGGCCGTCGGGTTCGTTAGCGCAGCGCGCTAACCGCTGCGCCACCGCTCCCCACTATCTCCACACAAGCCAAAGAGCCTTAACAGACCTTTGGGGCAAGTGCTGCACACAGACGCACAGACACAAAGACGCACAGCCGCATAGACACAGATGCACAAACACACACACAGGCACACACACAGGCATACACGTGACACACTCGTGCCGGATGACAGGTGACCGCTCAACGTCCCCCCCGCCCCCGTGGGTTTCGCGCGTTCGTATCGCCGGTCTCTCCGCTCGCTCGTCAGCCGGCGCGGTTATCGTCACGGCGCGGCTATCGTCACGGCGACGGCTATCGTCACGGCGACGCCATCGTCACGGCGACGCCATCGTCACGGCGACGCCATCGTCACGGAGACGCCATCGTCACGGCGACGCCATCGTCACGGCGACGGCATCGTCACGGCGACGGCTATCGTCACGGCGACGCCATCGTCACGGCGACGCCATCGTCACGGCGACGCCATCGTCACGGCGACGCTATCGTCACGGCGACGCCATCGTCACGGCGACGGCTATCGTCACGGCGACGCTATCGTCACGGCGACGGCTATCGTCACGGCGACGGCTATCGTCACGGCGACGGCTATCATCACGGCGACGCCATCGTCAGGGCGATGGCTATCGTCACGGCGAGGCCATCGTCACGGCGACGCTATCGTCACGGCGACGGCTATCGTCACGGCGACGCTATCGTCACGGCGACGGCTACCGTCACGGCGACGGCTACCGTCACGGCGACGGCTATCGTCACGGCGAGGCCATCGTCACGGCGACGGCTATCGTCACGGCGACGCTATCGTCACGGCCAGGCCATCGTCACGGCGAGGCCATCGTCACGGCGACGCTATCGTCACGGCGACGCCATCGTCACGGCGACGGCTATCGTCACGGCGAGGCCATCGTCACGGCGACGCTATCGTCACGGCCAGGCCATCGTCACGGCGACGGCTTTCGTCACGGCGACGGCTATCGTCACGGCGACGCCTATCGTCACGGCGACGGCCATCGTCACGGCGACGGCTTTCGTCACGGCGACGCCTATCGTCACGGCGACGCTATCGTCACGGCGACGCCTATCGTCACGGCGACGGCTATCGTCACGGCGACGCTATCGTCACGGCGACACTATTGTCACGGGGACGGCTATCGTCACGGCGACGCTATCGTCACGGCGACGCCTATCGTCACGGCGACGGCTATCGTCACGGCGACGGCTATCGTCACGGCGACGCTATCGTCATGGCGACGGCTATCGTCACGGCGACGCTATCGTCACGGCGACGCTATCGTCACGGCGACGGCTATCGTCACGGCGACGCTATCGTCATGGCGACGCCTATCGTCACGGCGACGGCTATCGTCACGGCGACGCTATCGTCACGACGACGCTATCGTCACGGCGACGGCTATCGTCACGGCGACGCTATCGTCACGGCGAGGCTATCGTCACGGCGACGGCTATCGTCACGGTGACGGCTATCGTCACGGCGACGGCTATCGTCACGGCGAGGCCATCGTCACGGCGACGGCTATCGTCACGGCGACGCTATCGTCACGGCGACGGCTATCGTCACGACGACGCTATCGTCACGGCGACGGCTACCGTCACGGCGACGGCTATCGTCACGGCGACGGCTATCGTCACGGCGAGGCCATCGTCACGGCGACGGCTATCGTCACGGCGACGCTATCGTCACGGCCAGGCCATCGTCACGGCGAGGCCATCGTCACGGCGACGCTATCGTCATGGCGACGCCATCGTCACGGCGACGGCTATCGTCACGGCGAGGCCATCGTCACGGCGACGCTATCGTCACGGCCAGGCCATCGTCACGGCGACGGCTTTCGTCACGGCGACGGCTATTGTCACGGCGACGCCTATCGTCACGGCGACAGCCATCGTCACGGCGACGGCTTTCGTCACGGCGACGCCTATCGTCACGGCGACGCTATCGTCACGGCGACGCCTATCGTCACGGCGACGCCTATCGTCACGGCGACGCTATCGTCACGGCGACGCGATCGTCACGGCGACGCTATCGTCACGGCGACGCCTATCGTCACGGCGACGGCTATCGTCACGGCGACGCTATCGTCACGGAGACGCTATCGTCACGGCGACGGCTATCGTCACGGCGAGGCTATCGTCACGGCGAGGCTATCGTCACGGCGACGGCTATCGTCACGGCGACGGCTATCGTCACGGCGAGGCTATCGTCACGGCGACGGCGGCACCTGCGAGATCTCTACGAGCAGCTCGTCCGCAAACTGGGCGGGGGGCTCCCGCGGGTGCGGGCCCACGGGCCGCGCCGCCCACGCCTCGTCGCCCGGCGCCACCGTGGCCACCTCGTGTGGATGGCGGCTGGGCGGACTCGAGGGCGCCGGCTCCTCGGGCAGCTGAGCCCAATCCTCCTCCTCCTCATCCTCATCATCCTCCTCATCATCATCCTTCAGGGTCACGGCAGCAACGGCGGTGGCGGCAGCCAGACAGGAGGTGGAGGAGGAGGGGCGCATGCGCCGGAGGTGATGGGACATCGTGATGGTACATCATTCATGATGGTACATCGTTCATAATGGTACATCATTCATGATGGTACATCGTGATGGTACATCATTCATAATGGTACATCGTGATGGTACATCATTCATGATGGTACATCATTCATGATGGTACATCGTGATGGTACATCATTCATGATGGTACATCATTCATGATGGTACATTATTCATGATGGTACATCGTTCATAATGGTACATCATTCGTGATGGTACATTGTGATGGTACATCGTGATGGTACATCATTCATGATGGGACACCGTGATGGTACATTGTGATGGTACATCATTCATGATGGTACATCATTCATGATGGTACATCATTCATAATGGTACATCATTCGTGATGGTACATCATTCATGATGGGACACCGTGATGGTACATTGTGATGGTACATCATTCATGATGGTACATCGTGATGGTACATCATTCATGATGGTACATCATGACGGTACATCATCCATGATGGTACATTGCGATGGTACACCAATGATAACGGTATACGCACGGCAAATAACACGGATGGTTCATCGTATCGTCACCATCGTTCGCAACGTACACCGGTTACGATGGTGGGTCGTGGTGGTACATCGGTGAGTCACGTAACGTCATTCAGGACGTAACACCGTTCAGATGTGACATCGTTCAGGAGGAGGGGGTGGTGTTGTGTTGTGTTGTCAAGGCAGAGGCAGGGTTAGGGTTGGCAGGGCAGAGGGTCGTGGGGGTTTTGGGGAGAGAGAGAGAGAAACACGGACGGGGGGTGGTGGGGATGGAGGCGGCGTTGGTTGGGTTTTGAGATGAATGAGCAAGCGGCTGTCACCAGGGGGCAATGGGGGTCAGTGGAGCCGAGCGACGATGCGAGGAACCGTGGACAGCGGCAGCGGGGGAGGAAGCGGGGGAGGCAGCGGCAGCGAGGAGAGAAGCAGACGTTAGAAGCAGGTTAGTAAGAAACAAACATTCAATGGGTTTGCAGTTAGGCGCAGGAGCAGAAGTGGCTTCATTAGCTCAAGCTCTTCCTATTCTCCACGAATCTGCAGTGCGTGGATGTGAACACATCTCGTGGTTATTGACAGGGATAGCCATCTTAGAGGAGGTGTCACTGTGTGGCGCGTGCGGTGCCTGCCCAAGCTGACGCTGGGGCTCACTGTTGTTGTTGCTGTGCTGTTGTTCCTGTTGTTGTTGTTGTTGCTGTTCGTGCTGGGCTCCGTTTTTATACGCTACCAGGTAAGGCCCCACTGAGCTACGTAGCGCTTTTTCAGAAGCCACCTGGCCCATCGCAAAGGAATAGCTCAGCGAAGTGGCTTATCGCGTGGAAATGTACAGCAGCGGCAAATACTCTTAAACGCGCGTTGATTCTAAATGTGGAGAGAAATCCACGCGACCGCGGGGAGAGACAACATGCAGACTCAGGATAAGGATCGAACCCACGACCTCCTGTATACCAGTGAAGTCGCAGCTAGATATGGAGGGCGTCGGCAGTCCTCGAAGATCGCACGCGTGCGGTGCGCGTGTAGCTAGCACGAAACGGAAGGCTGATTAATCCAGAAAAATCAGATCTTCTGCTCGTTGGCACTTAGGCTCGGGAGAAAAGTCCACGGGTCTCTATGTGAGGCTCTGTGCAAATCTACGGGTCTCTGTGTGAGTCTATAATGTCTCTGGGTGAGTCTGTGTGTGAATCTACGGGTCTCTGTGCAAGTCTATAATGTCTCTGGGTAAGTCTGTGTGCGAGTCTCCGGGTCTCTATGTGAGTCTGTGTGCAAATCTACGGGTCTCTGTGTGAGTCTATAATGTCTCTGGGTGAGTCTGTGTGTGAGTCTACGGGTCCCTGTGCGAGTCTCTGTGCGAGTCTATGGGTCTCTGTGTGATTCTATAATGTCTCTGTGCGAGCCTCTTTGTGAATCTACGGGTCTCTGTGCGAGTCTATAATGTCTCTGGGTTGAGTCTGTGTGCGAGTCTACGGGTCTCTATGTGAGTCTATAATGTCTCTGGGTTGAGTCTGTGTGCGAGTCTACGGGTCTCTGTGTGAGTCTATAATGTCTCTGTGCGAGCCTCTGTGTGAATCTACGGGTCTCTGTGCGAGGCACTGTGCAAATCTACGGGTCTCTGTGTGAGTCTATAATGTCTCTGGGTAAGTCTGTGTGTGAGTCTACGAGTCTCTATGCGAGCCTCTGTGTGTGAATCTACGGGTCTCTGTTCGAGGCACTGTGCAAGTCTACGGGTCTCTGTGTGAGTCTATAATGTATCTGGATGAGTCTGTGTGAGTCTACGGGTCTGTGTGAATCTACGGGTCTCTGTGTGAGTCTATAATGTCTCTGGGTAAGTCTGTGTGTGAATCTACAGGTCTCTGTGCGAGTCTACGGGTCTCTGTTTGAGTCTATAATGTCTCTGGGTTGAGTCTGTGTGTGAATCTACGGGTCTCTGTGCGAGCCTCTCTGTGTGAATCTACGGGTCTCTGTGCGAGCCTCTGTGTGTGAATCTACGGGTCTCTGTGCGAGGCACTGTGCAAGTCTACGGGTCTCTGTGTTTGTCTCTCTGCGTGCGAGGGAAGAGGATGCCTCTGCCAATCGGTGCTGGGGGCTGTGGTGGGGTGGGGGTGGGGGGTTCGGACCTCCGTGCCGGGCTGGCCGTGCCGGCGGACGGGCGACGGCTCCTGCAGGCGGATGTCCCAGCCGCCGGGCGGCGGCGCCGTCGCCGCGCCGGCCGCGCCGGCCGCGCCGGCCGCGCCGTCGGGCCGCGACTCCAGGAAGGAGCGCTTCAGTTCGCTGAGGCTCGCCTGGCGCTTGAGCAGCAGCTCGTCCGGCCGGCGCTCCAGCTCCTGCGGGAAGCGTCGCCCGACACCACCCCGACGGTCAGAGGGTGGCCGCGGTGACGCGCGCGCGTGTGGGTGTGTGTGTGCGTGTCGGCGTGTGTGTGCGTGTCGGTGTGTGTGTGTGTGTGTGTCGGTGTGTGTGTGTCGGTGTGTGTGCGTGTGTGTGTAAGTTTGTGTGTGTGTGTCGGTGTGTGTGTGTCGGTGTGTGTGTGTGTGTCGGTGTGTGTGTGTGTCGGTGTGTGTGTGTATGTGTGTGTGTCGGTGTGCGTGTCGGTGTGTGTGTGTGTCGGTGTGTGTGTGTATGTGTGTGTGTCGGTGTGTGTGTGTGTGTGTCGGTGTGTGTGTGTATGTGTGTGTGTCGGTGTGTGTGTGTGTGTGTGTCGGTGTGTGTGTATGTGTGTGTGTCGGTGTGTGTGTGTCGGTGTGTGCGGGTTAGTGTGTGCGCATGTCAGTGTGTCGGTGTGTGTGTGTGTGTCGGTGTGTGTGTGAATGTGTGTGTGTCGGTGTGTGTGTGTCGGTGTGTGTGTCGGTGTGTGTGTCGGTGTGTGTGTGTGTGCGTCGGTGTGTGTGTGTGTGTCGGTGTGTGTCGGTGTGTGTATGTCGGTGTGTGTGTGTGTCGGTGTGTGTATGTCGGTGTGTGTGTGTGTGTGTGCGCGTGCCAGTGCGTGCCAGTGTGTGCGTCAGTGTGCGTCTGTGTCAGTGTGCGTGTCGTTATTCACCAATAATGGCCAAGAGGAGTATTTGAGGCACTTTAAGTTTAAGCCTGGGAACCGCGTGAAGCCCAACACACAGCAACGCACAACAACAACAACCACCACCACCACAACAACTACAACAACCACAACAACCACAGCATCAACCATAACAACAACAACCACAGCATCAACCATAACAACCAAAACAACAACCATTACAACAACCACAGAAACAACCACAACAGCAACCACAACCACCACGCTGGGCCGCCCCGCGTCGCTCGGCAACCACGTGCTCCTTCAGGAACTGAAACAACCGGCGTAGACCGAGCGTTCCTGAAAGAGGCACGGGGAGCTAAAACGTCGGGGGGGTGGGGGGGGGGACCGTGCCCAAAACAATGCAGAGTGGTGTGCACGCACGCACGTGCCGGAGAAACCCCCCAAACGCGGGGGCCCGGGGCAATTCACAAAGTAGTTGGAGGGGTCGTGGAGTGGAGGGACGCGGCAGGCACCATACGAACCTCTAACATTAGCCTGCTATGCCTGATATAAATGTTTTCTCCGTCTGCTTTCTTAGGCCTTCTCTGTGAAAGGGGAGGGAACACACGGGGGAGGGAGGGAGGGGAGGAAGGGGAGGGAATGCAAATGATAAATACAAAAAAAAGCAAGGCAAAAATAACCGCGGCGCAAAACGGACACGGCACAGGGGGCGTCGACTGGAATGGGCAAACCAAGGCGATGGCGATGATGGCGATGATGGCGATGATGGCGATGATGGCGATGTGCTCTGTGTGCAGGGGCGGGGCGGGGGGGGGGCGGGCGCGTGGCGGTGAGCGTGGGGGGAGATGGCAGAGAGATCTAGAAGCACATTTTTTTTAGGCTCTAGAAACTATTTGAAACTACTTTTAATTAATATTGACGAGGTAAGGGCCCATTGAGCTGTGCAACTATTTTTCAGGAGCCTTGACCTGGCCGTCACAAATGATAGCCCAACGAAGTGGCTTATTATCATCATCATCATAATCGCGTGGAAATTTAGCAGCAGCAGCAGCCAAATATTCTGAACGTGTGACGTCGATTCGAAATGTGGAGGTGAAAAACCGGAGGACCCGTAGAAAAAATCCACGTGACCACGGGGAGAGAGAGAGAGAGACACCACAAACTCCAAATATACAGCAGCAGCAGGCGTCAGGGTCGGAATCAAACCCACGACCTCCTGTATAACAGGCGAGGCAGTCAACATCTCCTAGCCACCGTGGCATTCGAATGTGCAAGTGATGTTTTGTACAACGAAACACGGAGGCTTCGGACTCCCTCAAAATAAATAAATATCACCTCCCCACGATTGTCTCTCCAATTTTATGTTTTCATTGGCGCGATGACCCGTCAGCCACACGGCCTCCTGGGAGCTCGCCTCGTCAGCAGCGCTGGCTCAACGGCAAGCAGAACCCGGGGTTTCAACCTTCCGGGTCTCATCGGCGGGCTCGGTTTCTTCCTACAACGAATGCCGTGCGGTGATTTGTGGCGAGGGGGCGCTCCGCATTCAACGCTAAAAAATATATTTAGGTATTGCACGGAAGTGGGCGTGCGCTGCCCACCGCAGCGGCGTGGGTCAAGGCAAAGCATCGGCCAAACTCGGTTCTGCCTGCGGTCGGTGGCGGCGGCGGCGGCGTTGAAGGGGCTCCACCCTCACCTTCACCTCCTCCCCCTGTGCCTCCGAGCTCTGGCCGGAGGTTTCCTCTTTCTTGTCGTCGTCGCCGCCGGCACCGTCGCCGCCGTCGCCGCCGTCGCCGCCGCCGTCCGTCTTCTCGGCCGCGACGGCGGACGGGAAGGTGTCCCCGCCGGTCGCGGTTGTGGCGGTGACGGCGGTGACGGCGGTGACGGCGGCGACGGAGTTGACGGCGTGGCGCTCGCCCCCCACGGAGTTGCGGGGGTCAGCGGTGGGGGGCGGAGGCTCGTCGTCGAGACCCCACGAGGAGCCGTCCTGGCTGCCTCCGCCCGGCGCTGGCAACGACATCGGTGAGAGACAAAAACACAATCGCCGTTAAGGGATCGTGAAACACAATCAGTTTCTCCCACACGCCGGTTGTGTGTTGGAGCGGGCTTACTTCTCCAACAAGCATTGACATGTTTTGTTTAGGTGACAAACCTTCCTAGTTCGTGGGTGGTGGCGGGTTTCACGACACATTTACATATTTACACCGCCTAACCCAAAAACCTCGATTATGGATAACATTGGTCAAGAAAGCCTACTGCGTGTTCAGCAAACTACATTCTCACTTGCAAACTCTACTCGCGGAGCCTTCGACACTTCACGTGGCCTCACGGTGCACCTAGCCTGGCACGAGCGCTGTGGTGACGTCGCCGCCGCCGCCACTTCGCGGCGAATGGCGGCTGTAGTTCTTGTTGTTGTTGTTGTTGAGACGGCAAGCCGCTGGGAGCTATCGCGCACCTTTACATCATCACCGCGATTGACAAACTCATTTCTTGACAGCTGCGCTTGTTGTTGTTGTCGTGTTTAGTTTGTTGTCCCTTCCGCCGCACCTCCGGTTAGCCCGGTTAGCTACGTGCGGCGCGAAAGAAGTTCAACAAACATACACAGGCAAACATATACAAGGGGGGGGTCGAGGGTAGGAGAGCGGGGGGGAGGTGTCCGGCAAGGCCGCCTGCGATTGGCCAAAGTGTCCAGAGCGCCGGCCGGTGGACGCGGGGGTATCGCCCGCCCGCTCGTGCTGCATCACCTCCGTCGAGCGAGCTGGACACGGTGTAGCGCTTGCTGGCGGAGCGAGTGAAGTGGGGCGCGGGGCGGTCGATCTGCGAGCTGGCGGCGCGCGTCTGCGCCTGCGTGCGCCCCGAGTAGCGGAAGCGTGAGCCCAGCGTGAGGAAGCGGCCCTTGGGCGCCGGCTCCGGGGTCACCAGCCTGGCGGCGGCGGCGGCGACGGCGACGACGACACGCCAAACAATAACAACAACAACGATAAACAACAACAATAATAGCAACACACAGATCAATAATAGCAACACTGATCAAAAGCAACACTGATCAACATCAACACTGATCAACAACAACAACACACAGATCAATGACAACACCACACACACACACACACCGCTCACCAACAATACACCAATCATTAACGCCAACAACAACAACAACAGACCGATCAACAACAACAACAAGAAGCAGCTCCAGGATCAGCCAGGGCAGCAGCGACGAGGGCCCAGGTCACGGTGTCCCGGGGCCTGCCCTTCTCACTGCCCATCGGGAGGGAGAACGAGGAGGTGGAAGAGCAGGGAGGGCAGGGGACAGGAGGAGGGGGACGAGGGCGAGGAGGGGTGGTGGTGGTGGTGGTGGAGGAGGAGGAGCAGGGGAAGGAGGAGTTGCAGGAGGAGGAGGAGCATGGGGAGGAGGAGGGGCAGGAGGAGGTTATCTCCGTCTTGTCATCGTGCGGCTGCTGATGGAGACGTGGAGCAACAGCGGCGATGGTCTCACACTGAGGTGGTCGGGCCAGCAGACAACCGCGTCAAGGAGCAAGCGGAGTCGTGTGTCGTCGTCATCGTCGTCGTCGTCGTCACTGCGATGTCTCTCTCCTTCGTATTTGTGGCTCGGGGCGTAGGGCCTCCGTTCTGGATGGCCACAGTCGCACGCTACTACTGGAGGAGTTGAACATTTTCTATTTGTGCATCATCATCAACCGCTGCCACGGTTTGCGCGGTGGATGCGGTTTGGGTACGGATCGTGAGCAGCTTCGTGGAAGATCACACCCCCAAGGGGTCTTCTGCGCTGGGTCTTTGAGGAGGAGGTGGTGCCGCCGACGACGATGCCCCAGGTGAGTGGTGCAGGCCACCTCACAATCATTTCCGTTCGTTTATTACAGCCCCAGGTCAACCCGCTGCTGTGTGACGAAGGACTCCCCCCCCCCTTATGCCGTGGTCAGACATTGGCAGTTTTTTTTTAATCATAATTCACCACTCTGGTCAGTGTGGGGTGGGCAAAGAGGAGAGTCCGCCAGCTGTTCAGACGTCCAAGACCCCCCACCTCCCTCGCGTCTGGGTTCCGTGTCGGGGCGCCATCGTCTGTGTGTATATGCGAGTGTGTCTGTGTGCGCGCGTCTGTGTGTGCGCGTCTGCGTGTGTGCGAGTGTCTGTGTGCGTACGTCTGCATGCGTGTGCGTGCGTGCGTCTGTGTGTGCACGTCTGCGTGTTATCTGTGTGTGTGCGTGCATCTGCGTGCGTGAGTCTGCGTGTGTGCTTCTGCGTGCGTGCGTGCGTGCCTCACCGGAAGAAGGTGTGGTGCTCCACGCACACCTTCCAGAGGCGTTTGGCGGCGCGGTGGTTGGGCAGCTTGAAGCCGATGGTGCTCTCAAACTGGTCGAGCTGAACGAGCGTGAGCGGGAGAGAATCAGAATCTTTATTTAGACCGGAGGAATCCGATGAGCTATGAAGCTCTTTTTCAAAGATGTCTAGTAATCGTACAGAAAGAGAGAGGGAGGCAATCAGTCACACGTCTCCGTGCGTGTCTGTGCATCTCTGTGCGAGGATATGGGTCTCTATGTGAATCTGTGGGTCTCTGTGAGTCTATGGTCTTCATGTTTGTCTGTGGGTCTCTAGGCAAGTCTGTGGGTCTCGAGGTAAGTCTGTGGGTCTCTATGGATGTCTGTGGGTCTCTATGCGAGTCTATGGTTCTCTGAGTCTATGGGTCTCTAGGTAAGTCTGTGGGTCTCGAGGTAAGTCTGTGGGTCTCTATGGATGTCTGTGGGTCTCTATGCGAGTCTATGGCTCTCTATGTGAGTCTGCGGGTGCTCTATGAGTCTTTCCGTGAGTCTATGGGTCTCTATGTGAGTCTGTGGAAGAGAGGTAGGCAGTCGGTCATGGGCAGAGCAGAAAAAGGAGGTCTTCTACTCTATGCAATCCACCAACTCTGACTGCCTCCACGGTGCCGGGCTAAAGGCCGGGCTGGCCTACAGGCTGCAGGCCGGGCTACAGGCTAATTCATGGGAAACAGGTATGTCGAACTTCTTTCGCACACCGTACGTTGCCAACCGTGCTAATCGGAGGTGCGAATGAGTCGTTTGTACACGTGGACGGAAACCGGAGCGCCAAAGTGCGAGGTGGCAACGCTCTATCCCGCACGGCTGGAACAGATGGGGAGATCATACGTGTGTATGTATGTTGAACTTCTTTCGCACCGCGTAAGGAAGCCAACCGTGCGGTGGACAGAGACTGTGGCCGCCCGTGTGAAAGAGGGAGTTCCACGCTGTCCGTATAATACACACACCCTCACACCCCCACACACCCCCACACCGTCACACCGTCACACCGTCACACCCCCACACACCCCCACACCCCCACCGCTCCGCAGGGAACAAACATTTTTGATACAAGGGATGCCCAACCTCGGCGTCTGCTTTACGCAAAGAATTGAACAAGTGGCAAAGAAGACACACAACACGCATATCGGGACAAATAAGATTGTTCCAAAAAGTTATCTTTGTGTTTCAAGAAGGGTTGCCATTCCAAGGTGTTGCGTTAAATATCAGCTGATCGTGAAAAGCATTGCTGCCCGTCCAGTTACATGAATACAATTGTTTAGAAGTATTTTACTCATCCGTTTTCGTTAATTGCATAATCTTGCCAATTAATTAATTGATAACTACTCTTGCCTTCGGGACATGTTTCTTTATTGCCTTCGTATGAATATCGTTGCATGAATTTTTAAGGACTTTTTGTTCCTATCGCCGTGTATGCTCGCGTACTCTGAGGAATAATCGACTGTTACCCAGTTAACAAACGTGATCATTGAAGGTTAAATGTATGGATCAACGAGGGGAACATCTCCAGGAGTACTGTGTTGACAATTCCAAGCATAAGAATTCGCATATTAGAGTGTTAAGGTTTTGTTTAGAAATTAAAATTGCTTAACACAGAAGTGTTTGAGTGTTTCTTTCCTGAGTTCATGCGTAACTATCTTATTTATAAGAACTGTATCCTGCGTTGAGATTTGAATTTGGAGACCTGACATAAACCCACGAAGACATATTCAGTAAATGATAAACGAGAATTAATTGTATTAAACCGATCGATAATACGAACCTAGGAAACGAAGCCGAGCTTAATCTGGCGTACTTACAGCACACCTGCATAACTTCATACTATTAATTGCATGATCCCAATTGATAATACTACCCTCGTCAGCGAGGCAGGGCCTAATTATCATAACGGCACGCATTGGCATAATCAGATGCAATTACATAACTTAATACGATTACACCTCCATAACTAACATAATTTATGCGCATAATCACATAAATTAGCATAATTTTGGATAATTACGCATTTTTAAAATTTCATTTAATTTTTATTATTTTTATTTTAAAATTCAATACCCGGCATATACAACAGAGGTGCGGGGGAAGGATACTTATTTGGCTGTCCCACCTTCTCCTGGCAGAGCCAGGGAGCACGGCTCCTCCTGGACGCCCATGGCAAGGGGAGCATCACGACGTTCGTGCGGCGGTCCACCAACCCTCGCTGCCTACTGCTGCCGCTACTGCCGCTGCTACCGCCCGTTTCTGCTGCTGCCACTGCCGCCGCCGCCGCCGCCGCCGCGTCCACAGTACCGGAGCGGAGGCGCCGAGCGTGTGAGCGGCAGCGCAGCCACCGCCCGTCCCGCTCACCTCTCCCGGCCGGATCTTGATGTAGAAGTTGCTGCGCTTGTAGGAAATCTTGAGGATCTTGGGCCAGGGGAAGCGGTTGATGCGCAGTCGGTCCTTGTAGACGAGCAGGCCGCTCGAGCAGACGCCCAGCGTGATGTCCACCCCCTCCGAGTCCTGCGCGCGCGAGACAACCGCCCCCCCCACCGTCAACCCCCCCCCGTCCCAGTTACCCCAACGGCCACCCGCCCCCGCCCCACCGCGTGCGTTTCCACGCCGCGGTGCCACGGTTGTTGGGCTTCCTGAAAGCTTATGAACTCGAGCTTTCGTTTTGTGTTACCACAATAACCCCAACCGCTCCCTGGGGCCGGCGGCGTCAACGACCGCGCGGCGACTCGCAGGGCGGCTCCGTTGAGCTGGCGGTCTCGATGAGGCCGAGCAGCAGCTGAGAGACGTCGGGCACGCGACGGCGCGCCGCGTCGAGCGTCCGGGCGCTGCCCGTCCGCCGTTTACAGCCCAGCGGTGGCATTTCCACGTTCCTATGGCGCGGAGCGACGGCCCTGGCGGCGTTCGCTGCCGGTGCCGCGTGTTGCTCGGCGCAAGCCGAGTCTTAACTATTGACTCCTGGTAACGGTTTTTGGTTTTTACCTGGTAAGGCCCCACCGAGCTGCTATACAGCTCTTTTTCAGAAGCGCCCTGGCCAACACAAATTGATCGCTCAACAAAGACGCTCACCAAGTGTATCGCAGCAGCCAAAGACTCTAAACGGAAACCTCCACTACGCCCGGTAAACCTGGAGCTTAACTCGCAACATTTCCGATTGCGAGCCGCTCGCCCCGCCACCGAGTCCCCTGTCCGGATCGACGATCGTGACTCAAATTTCGATTTGAAGCTTTCGTGACTGCAAGGATTCATCTTCTTTGGCTCTTTCGGTAAAGTCATGTAAAATGAGAATAAATTAATAAATTAATAAAATAAGACAATTAAATTCTCATGACGTTTCGGCCACAACACAAGTGGCCTTCTTCAGGTGAAAGGAACAGACCTGTCGGGACGACAGAGCTTCAATGAACGCTGCTAAGATTCGTAGCGTCTTTTAAGCTGGGTGAGAGAAGTGAGGCACCTTGGCAAAGGAGTTTACATATCAAACAGGAGAATTTAGCATTGAAATAGCTGAGGGATTAGCTTGTGACTGGTCACAGAAATAGCCATGTTAAAGCCAAAGTTTACACATCAACAGAGGCACCTAGTACATGGACGCCAAAGGGGCTGCACTATCCAACTATCAAACAGTAAACCGATGTGAAAAAACTAAGTGTAAATTACATCAATATAATAAATGTCCTCAATATATTCTTCAATAAGCTGAGCTATTAACAGCAACTGGGGATCGTGACTCAATCTCACCTTACCGACAGTCGCGTAATCATCGCCTCCCCAAGTTGCCGCCACGGCGAATGTGAAATTGTACGCACGACGACCGTGGTTTTAGATGCGGTGGCCTAATCTTAGTGAGGGCGGAACAGGCGCGGGCGGTGTTCAGGAGGGCTTGTTGGGGTAGGCCTGGTGGTGGCTGGGGGGGGGGGGGGGGGCGGGCTGGGGAGGGGCGGCAGAGGAGTGTGGAGCTATCGCATTTGGGTAGACAAAGGCGGTGGCTGGGGGACTGTTGCTGGCGACGCAGATGACGAAGCGCCCACCACCTAAGTCGGTGGGCGTTACTCGCGCTCCAGAAGGCGTACGACTGCGTGTTCATCCCAACGAAGCCAGCCACAGGAGGGAACGGAGGAGAATTGCGGGGGGCAGAAGGAGGAGGAGACGGCGGCTCTGCCCGGCAGCAGGAAGCCAAAACAAACAACGGACGGTGGTGGCGGTGACTCGCCTTGGCCTGGTGCAGGTCCACGCCGTACATGGACAGCTTCTTGGCGTTCTCCAGGAAGTGGCGCTCAGCCTCGGCCGGGGTTTGTCCCCTGAGGTTCACAGACACGTGGGTGGGGTGGGTGGTTAGACGCGTGGGTGTGGTGGGTGGTTAGACGCGTGGGTGGGGTGGGTGGTTAGACGCGTGGGTGTGGTGGGTGGTTAGACGCGTGGGTGTGGTGGGTGGTTAGACACGTGGGTGGGGTGGGTGGTTAGACGCGTGGGTGGGGTGAATGGTTAGATGCGTGGGTGGGGTGGGTGGTTAGACACGTGGGTGGGGTGGGTGGTTAGACGCGTGGGTGGGGTGGGTGGTTAGACGCGTGGGTGTGGTGGGTGGTTAGACATGTGGGTGGGGTGGGTGGTTAGACGCGTGGGTGGGGTGGGTGGTTAGACGCGTGGGTGGGGTGGGTGGTTAGACGCGTGGGTGTGGTGGGTGGTTAGGCGCGTGGGTGGGGTGGGTGGTTAGACACGTGTGTGGGGTGGGTGGTTAGACGCGTGGGTGGGGTGGGTGGTTAGACGCGTGGGTGGGGTGGGTGGTTAGACGCGTGGGTGGGGTGGGCGGTTAGACGCGTGGGTGTGGTGGGCGGTTAGACGCGTGGGTGTGGTGGGTGGTTAGACGCGTGGGTGGGGTGGGTGGTTAGACGCGTGGGTGTGGTGGATGGTTAGACGCGTGGGTGTGGTGGGCGGTTAGACGCGTGGGTGTGGTGGGCGGTTAGACGCGTGGGTGTGGTGGATGGTTAGACGCGTGGGTGTGGTGGGTGGTTAGACGCGTGGGTGTGGTGGGCGGTTAGACGCATGGGTGTGGTGGATGGTTAGACGCGTGGGTGTGGTGGGCGGTTAGACGCGTGGGTGTGGTGGGTGGTTAGACGCGTGGGTGTGGTGGGTGGTTAGACACTGGGACCCACCGACTCTGTGAGTGCGGCGGGGCGGTGATGAGCCTGGCATGGCAAAGAGCGCAGCGCGGCGCACGAACCGGTGGGTCTTGTGCAGCTCGGCGATCTTCTCGAGCAGCTCGTGGGAGTGCGCCGGCGCGAAGCGGAAGCCCGAGGAGGCCACGTAGTCGGCGCCGTGCTCGTCGGCCTCGTGGTCGCCCAGCTCGGCCTGCAGCGCGTAGGAGCCCAGCAGAGCCAGCGTCACAAACGAGCACGGCAGCCGCCCCGACGACACGTCCTGACGCAGCTGCAGGCACGCGTAGTACCTGGGACGGGGTGGGGGTTGGATGAGAGGGAGAGGGGGAGTGGGGGGGGGCACAGGCGGTACAGGGCGGAGGGGAGGGAGAGGGGGAATAGAACGGCATCAGGAGAGAGTGCTCCAGTGAGACAAGGCCAGAGAGGTTAGAGGTAAAGGCGCAGCGCTACAATTTGTTGCTCGTGCCATTGCTATTACTTATGAACGCCCGCACCTACAAACGCCCGCACCTACAAACGCCCGCACCTACAAACCACCGCACCTACAAACCACCGCACCTACAAACGCCCGCACCTACAAACCACCGCACCTACAAACCACCGCACCTACAAACGCCCGCACCTACAAACCATCGCACCTACAAACCACCGCACCTACAAACCACCGCACCTACAAACCACCGCACCTACAAACCACCGCACCTACAAACCACCGCACCTACAAACCACCGCACCTACAAACCACCGCACCTACAAACCACCGCACCTACAAACCACTGCACCTACAAACCACCGCACCTACAAACCACTGCACCTACAAACCACCGCACCTACAAACCACCGCACCTACAAACCACCGCACCTACAAACCACCGCACCTATGAACGCCCGCACCTACAAACCACCGCACCTACAAACCACCGCACCTACAAACCACCGCACCTACAAACCACCGCACCTATGAACGCCCGCACCTACGAACGCCCGCACTTATGAACATCTGACTTATGAACATCTGACTTATGAACATCTGACTTATGAACATCTGACTTATGAACATCTGACTAATGAACATCTGACTTATGAACGTCCACACTTAGGAACGAACCGCCGTTGAGACATACTTACGAACTGATCCGCGGAACTATTTTGTTGCAATCCTACGCGAGATGTAATGGGTCCCAGCGTTCCCGCACGATGCACGACAGTGAATCGTTCTGACTCAAGTTAAGTGAAAATAAAACCGGTTTTTATTCTGTCGACGTTACTTCATTTTATATTTTATGTACTCTCCAGTATTTATGTATTATTGCATGCAAACGTACAATACTGCGTATTCATGAGTTTAACATTGCCGCCCTTTATCGTTGAACCGTAGGACATTTTTAAATACTGACCGAACGTGCAATTAGCGATTGGGAGTTCCGACATACGAACAACCCCGACTTACGAACGGCTCTCAGGAATGTAACCCGTTCCCCCAAGTCGAGCACTAGCCCCTGCATTCGAAATTTCGACGCAGTCCCCTCCACGTGAGCCCGGCTCGAGCCACGTGATCGTTAAGACCCGCGCACGCGCCGGCGATCTCAACGCTCGCGTGCGCCGTCCGCCACGCAAAGAAGCGGGTTGCACGTTCACCGCGAAAGTCACTGCCGCTGGCTGTCCGTGACTCCGGGCAAAACACGTTGGTCACACTGCGACGTGACGATGTCACACCGCGCGCCTTTTGAGCCACCGCGGCGCTGCCCGCGTGCCACCACCGTCGCCGCCGCCGGTCGCCTTACCTGGTGATGTCCTCCGTGAGCTGCGACGGGTCCGGCGGATAGAACTTCACGTTGAAGGAAAACGCCCACGGCCCGTCTGGCAGACACGAGGGGAGCGGAGGTGGCAGAAGTGGCAGTGGCGATGGTTAAAGCCGGCCAACGGCCAATCGCGCGGGCGCAGTGCGCCGTGCCGCGGAGCATTGTGGGTAAAAGCAAACATAAGCAGAACCCCCGTTCTGCGTCATAGACACAAATATTATATTCATCCACCGGTCTCATTAGACCAGTGTTGTCAACCAGCAGCAGCAGTATTTGCTGAAGGAAGCAGACACAGGACCGGTTCAGACGGAGTGCTCTTGCCAATAACATCCGGCAACCCAGCAGCCTGTTTCACGTGCAGCCCTGGCTCTGCCGATGAGGGCCAAGCCCAATTGCTTAATTAAGCTGTTTAATTGGCTTTTAGTTGTGTGTGCGTGTTCTCTCGTCTCTGAGTTGCCCAATCTGTCTCGTGGTGTACTACGAATTTTTGTTCCATTATTGTTGTTAATGACCACGGTGTTTGCGAATCAAATCCCATGGGCAAGCTGGCTCTGTGTGGGGCGGGGGGGTGGTGAATCTAAAAAGATATTCCTTCACCGGGCCCACCACATCCAGCAGACCTCTCACTCAGGGGACCCATAAAAAAATATTCAGTGAGAAATGAATCCCCGTTCATTTATGCATATATAACATCATGGTCAATCCACTGCTGGATGAAGGCCTTCCCAAAGCCACTGCCACCTCTTGACGAATATAAATCCATAAAGGTTTTGTGAGGGGATTACTTTTTGAAGAACACATTTCAACGAGCTAACACAACCACGGCCGGGCATGCGATTGGTGGGGGAATTATTTTCTCGGGTTAATTGCTAAGACTCTGACCGGTGGAAGGCGGCATGGTTGCAGAGAAAATACGTTCGTTTTGGGAACGTGGCTATGTATCATATGACGGTATTACCTCGTTATTATAATTAAATTACGGTATTTGCTCGCTATGAAAATTAGACTACGGCATTCTCCACGAACCATAATTAGATTACGGAATCCCCTCATTACTATAATTAGATTACGGCATTCTCTACGAACTTTAATTAGATTACGTCAATCCCTCGTTGTTATTATTATTATTAGATTACGGTATTGCCTCGTTATTGTAGTTAGCTTACATAATTCCCTCGTTCCAATCATTTGATTACGGTATTCCCTTGTTACTATAATTAGATTATGGCATTCCCTCATTATGTAATTAGCTTACGGTATTGCCTCATCATTAAAATTTTATTACGGCATTCCCTCTTTCTGAGACACAAATGGGGTGTACGGTGCTGCAGAGCATTATGGGTAAATATAATCCCGGCCACCACCCTCGCCTGTCTGCTGTACACAAAACCTAATGTGCATTGCTGCAGTGCACCACGGGTAAATATGTTTGAGTCCATCACACTCCCGGCTCTCCAGATGAACGTAACCACGCGGCGTGCAATTGCAGGAAGCAAACGCGCAGAATAATTGCCTACGTTCCCCGTTGGCGAGAGCGCCCCGTGGAATCTGCCTTCAATGTCGCCTGGATTTTGTGACGTAAACGCGTGAGGAATCCTTCGGGGTTGCATAACCCCAGGATGGGCGGGGGGTGTTGGCGCAGCGGTCGGCGGCGCTGCGCGATGAACGTGACCGACCCCGAGTCCGTTTACCTGGCGACCGCTAACATCAGTGGCGCGAGGGATAACGGAACCGGCCCTCGCCGCTCCACGGCCCAAACTGCCAGCCGCCGCCCATCTGCCCAACCCGCACTGACCAGCGTGGCGAAGTACGGTCAAACAACAACCCCACACGGTAGCGTGGCGGGCCGGCGGTCGGGGATACCTTTAATCCAGCAGCGGACGAACAAAGGGCAGGTGAGTTTAACACGTCGGGATCTCGTTGTCCAATGTTACCCACAAGAGGTTGCTTGGGTTCGATCGCGGAAATGGCTGGTTGTAGCTCTCCGACCCCGTGGCCGCTACTGTGAAAAAGAGCTTCGCAGCTCATCGGATTTCCTCTAGAGATGAACCAAGATTCTGATGCCCATGCTGCGCTGGTTTGTCCGCTTGCGTCTTTTGGGCAGGGGCCGCCGCTTTCCAGGGCGCGGCACCAAAACAGCGACGACGCCACTCGACGCGCCAGGTCGTCCCCCCGCAAGAGCTACAGTATCATCCGTGGCCTCCCCATCGCAGACGGACGGACGGACCGACGGACACAGGCAGACCGACAGAGGGTAGTGACGGGCGGGCGGCGCTAATGCCTTCGTGCTTTCAGCCTCGGTGGAAACCGTGAAAGTGTCTCCTGGGTTCCTGGCTGCCTGCTGCGTCCCGCCCCAGAAGGGGGTTCTGATCAACCTCCCACGGCTCGAGCGAGCGCCGAGGCGACACTTAATCTTCCGCTTACAGCCCTGCAGAGCCAGGAGGGGTAGGACAATCGCTGTTGATTTACCCACAAAGTGATGCTGAATGTTATCGACCCCAGAGGGATTATGGGGTTGAGCCAACTCAATAGCAGGGTGTGGACTCACGCGACCTTCCGATCACTCTGCCACCACGGTCACCATCGCTCCACCGCCCCCCACGCCCCACCGCCCCCCCCCCCACGCCCCATCGGTCACCCCCCATGCCCCACCCTACCGGCCCCCCACGTCCCACCAGCCCCCCACCAGCCGCCCAAGAGTGAGAATGTGGCAAAGCGAAACTTACTTCCGACTTGCTTTTTAATATCCTTGGCAGGATCCAACCAATTCTGCAAAGTAACAAAGGACAAGAGATGAAGATCCAACCCGTGGGGAGACAGGGCAAAAATCGCATTGCGGAAACACCACGCACAGCGGCACTTACCCACAAAGCGATGCTCATTTTATCGACCCAAGAGGGATTGTGGGCTGAGCAAACTCCATCTCGCCGCGGTGGCTGGGAGATGTTGTGTCTCCTTCGCCTGGTGTACAGGAGGTCGTGGATAGGATCCCAACCCTGACGCCTGTTATACGTTTGAGTTTGCATGTTCTCCCCGTGGTCACGTGGATTTTTCTGCAGTTCCTCCGGTTTGTTTCCTTCACATTTACAACCAACCACGCGTTTCTAGATTATTTGGCCGCAATACATTTCCACGCGATAAGCCACTTCGTTGGGCTATCATGTGTGGCCGGGTAACTTCAGAGGGCTTTACCTGGTAAATAACATTGGCGAGTTTTGTTTAAAATTCTAGTTACCTCCCCGCCCACACGCGTGGGTTTTCTGCGGGTACTACCGTTATGCACGAACAACAACTACTGCTGCTTCACTTGGGCCTCGGTAACAATGACAATGTTTGGTGCGAAGCCAACATGGTTTACGGAAGTTGAGCCACAGCCCAGAGTCAGGATATAATCATCGAGCAGCGCTTCGGGTGGCTAACACCCGGGTTCGAACCCAGGCTTGTCAGCCGTGCCGGCCCGGCACTCTGACCTCTGACCCACCGCGTGGCCTCCTCCTACTGTCCGTCCGGTGCCCGCCGAGCAGCACTGGCATCCGGTTTGTCGGACGAATGCGTTACAAGGCCGCACTCGTTACACACAAAGCGCTGAACACAAATGAACCACGGTACCTTGCCGATCTCGTCAAGGAGCATAAACCAACGTCACGCAAACTCCGGCCATCCTCGCAGCAGCAGAAGCGGCTTTTGGCTGAGCCATCGAACTAAGACGGTCAACCGCGGCGCGTGGCGCTTTCAGGTGCGCCTCTGCGGCCGTCTGGGACGCTGTTCCTTCCGATGCACTTTTAAATCATCATCGAGATTGTCAAACACATTTCTTTACAGCTGCTTTTGGTGTTTAGTTTGTTGACCTTCGCCCGCATCTACGATTAGCGCGGTTGGCCAAGTACGGTGGTGGTACGGAAGAAGTTCAACGTACACACGTACGTACTCCTCCTTCCCCGTGGCGGCGGTAACGAAGGGAGGCCGTGAATCGAGACGGCCGGCGATGCCCTCACCTTGTGGTCTTGGGCATCCTGGAAGGCCAGGCCGAAGTAGTCCTTCTCCAGGAGGTTGAGGTGGTCGCACACTTTGTCGAAGAGCACCTGCCCCTTGGAGTGCTTCTGCTCACGCCACAGCCAGATGCAAGGGCCCGGCAAGGGGGCAGCGCGCACGATCATGATCACGTGCATTCAAGATCGAAACGTCATCATGTCCGGAGCCGTTAAGCAATCCAACTTTCCAACATAACCACCTCGACCACCACCTTCACGACGTTGTGTTCCACCCTCTGCCAGACCCCACAGCTGCTGCACTGGAGACTCGCAGTGACCTCCAACATTTCCATGACAGTCTCATCCCATTTGTTCTTAAATTCACACACTGCGACTGACCCATAGACTCACACAGAGACCCATAGACTCACACAGAGACCCAAAGACTCACACAGAGACACAGACTCACACAAATACCCATAGACTAACACAAAGACCCATTGACTCACACAGAGACCCAGACTGACACAAATACCCATAGACTAACACAAATACCCATAGACTGACACAGAGACCCATAGACTCACACAAATACCCATAGACTAACACAAAGACACATTGACTCACACAGAGACACAGACTCACACAAATACCCATAGACTAACACAAAGACCCATTGACTCACACAGAGATCCAGACTCACACAGAGACCCGTAGACTGGCTACGGTCCAGGCAACATCACCACCACCACATCATCACCCCCACCACCACATCACCAAATCACCACCACCACACCATCACCACGTGCCTGACACTGGATACGGAAGAAGAAAAAGAGGAATGTTTTGAATGACTGCTTTCATTCTGGGAAGGATGCAGCTCAATGGCCCGAGGAGACGTGTCAGGGTTTGGTCAAAGTGGCACCAGTTATTGTGGAAGCGGATGTATGTATGTGCATGTTGAACTTCTTTTGCGTCGTACGTAGCCAACCGTGCCGAATCGGACGTGCAGGGGGAAGGACAACAAACTAAACACGAAAAGTAGTTACGAAAAAAAAACGAGTTTTCAATTTAGATCGTTAAGGACGTCGGGCTGACACGGCTCAAAACGAGTCCACAAACGTCTCCCAGCGCCAGTCGGCAACGTACGGGCCGACAGCAAATGAACATCGAGTAAAAATAAAACTACATTTTTATTTGACCAGGTAAGGCTGTGTTGCTCTTTTCCCACAAGCGACGTGGCCATCACAAATGATAGCTCAACGAAGTGGCTTATCGTTACGTGGAAATTCATAGCAACAGCCAAGTATTCCCAACGCGTCACGTTGATTCTAGATGGGGAGGGGGAAAACCAGAGGACCCGGAGAAAAATCCAAGCGACCACGGGGAGAGAGAGAGACACGCACGCTCCAAATATACAGCAGCAGGCGTCAGGGTTGGTATCGAACCCACGACCTCCTGTACACCAGGCGAGGTAGTTAACATCTCATAGCCACCGTGATGATGATGAGAGAGAGACACGCAAACTCCAAATATACAGCAGCAGGCGTCAGGGTCGTGATCGAACCCACGACCTCTTGCAGACCAGGCGAGGTAGTTAACATCTCCTAGCCACCGTGATGACGATGAGAGAGAGACACGCAAGCTCCAAATATACAGCAGCAGCAGGCGTCAGGGTCGGAATCGAACCCCACGACCTCCTGTACACCAGGCGAGGGAGTCAACATCTCCTAGCCGCTGCGGTGTCTGCAAGTAAAGACGGCGAGGTCGCGAGCCCCTCCCGTTCACGCGACGCACGTCCTCCCTCGATCTACAGCGCCAGTTATAAACGCGAGGCCGACGATTGTCGGTAGCGCCTGCTCATCACCGCCGGCGAGAGACGCAGCCGGCACGAACGACGGTGGCGGCAGCGCTGCGTATCAGACTAGCTCGCGTTCCATCACAACGCACTAGGCCAGCGCGTGCGAGCGGCAGTGTGCGTGCATGCGTGCGTGCATGCATGTCCGCGCGCGCGTGCGTGGGAAGCGGCAGTGTAGAGGTTAGCGCTGTGATGCGCTGCAAACCCGCGGACCTGATGTTCGATTTCCGCTGACAACCAACACCAGTGACGATTAATTGGCGCTGTAAAACAGATGATTGTCCGGCAAAAAAACAACCCCCTAACCCCCTTGGTGGTGCCGGACGATAACGCTGTGATGGATGGCAACAATGCCATGGAGGGAAGGCAAATTCCAAAATCGGCTATGGCGCTTGTAGGCCACCACAGTGGCCAAATGGAGGCTCTGGATGGGTGCGAGGGGCTGGTAACCCCTCCAAAATCAATTCAACTACCACTGAACTACGTGCAAAATACACGACGCTTGTGCCGGAGGGCACGGGGAGACCGGCGTCTATGATGTCTCCTGGCAAAATCCCATTTGGCGGAGCCAGGACACTGAATCCTTATAATCGGGGGTTCCTCCAGAAAACAGCAAAAAGCCACTGCGAGTGGCCACGTGGAATGTTCACATGCTCACAGAGGTGGAGAGGCTGCCACTCCTCTGACGGGAGCTGGACCGGTACCGCCTGGATCTCTGCGGTATTCACCATGAGGGGTGGACAGTCGGGGAAGGAGACTGCCAAACAACAGGGAGTGGCTATTTTTCTGAACAAAATGAAGGGGGCGTGGGAAAGTGGCGGTGAGGTGTGGGAAGCTGTCGGCCCCAGGCTACTTGGGGATAATCTTCCCATCAACCAGAGGCGAGGAGTCGTGGTGGTGGTGTGGTTGTTACTTATGCCCCCACTGAAGATGAACATCAGTGGAGGGATGCAGGCAAGGCCCATCAGTCAGATACCTTCTATGACCTGACACAGATGCAGTGGTCTGGACCACTGGACGGGTTCCAAAGGATTAGAAGAATGCCCTAGTGGTCCCCTTCTTTAAGAAGGGGGACCTAACAGACTGTAACAACTACAGGGACATCTCCCTCCTCAGTGTGTCGGGAAAAGTCCTAGCATGCTGAGGAGAGGCTTACGGAGCCCAAACGTGATTTCAGGCCAGGGTGGTCCTGCACAGATGCCATAGGAAATTCCAACAGGACCTACATCTCTGCTTTATTGACCTGGTCAATAAATATGATACCATCAATAGACCTGGGCTCTGGTCTATTCTTCATGTTTTCTAAGTCCTTGTCTCTCTGCTCACAATCATTAAGGACCTTCATGATGGTGGGCAGGCCCGGGTAAAACTACGTGGCCAGGAGTCGGAGCCATTCAATGTTCACCTTGGGGTGTGACAGGGATGTCCTCTGGCTTCAATGCCATCGGCCAGTCATCTCCAGTCAGTCAACCTATAGCATCTGGGTCTGTCCCGTGACCTCCTGCCAGCGGGGGTTCGACACTTCACGTGGCCTTAAAAGTGCACTTAGCCTGGCACAAGCACCGTGGTGACATCACCGCCACTTAGTTGTGAATGGCGGTTGTTGTTGTTGTGCCACATGAGTCCCGTTCACAACCAACACCAGTGACGATTAACTGGCACTGTAAATGAGATCGAATAATCGTCACGGGTGTTGGCTGTGAGTGGCAATCGAACCCTGGTCGCCAGGTTCGGAGCGCAGTGCGCCAACCGCTACACTCCCGCTCTCCACCACACACATACACACACACATACACACACATACATACACACATACACACATACACACACACGTACACACGTACACACACACACATACACACACGTACACACACACACATATACACAACAACAACCGCCATTCGCCACTAAGTGGCGGTGACGTCACCACGACGCTTGTGCCAGGACATGTGCACCTTGAGGCCACGTGGAGTGTCGAACGCCCGCTGGCAGGAGGTCACGGGGCAGACCCAGGTGCCACGGGTCGACTGACTGAGATGACTGGCTGATGCACCACCTGTGCCCCCTACTGTGTCAACCTGCTGTGCTTTAGCCACCCGGCGCTCCGCTCGTTGTTCTGAGCGTCGCTCCTCCGCCCTCCGTTGTTGTTGGAGGGCGACTACCTCCAACTGCCCAGTAGCATCCTTCACGAGCCTCCTCCACAGAGGCCGATCTTGACACCGCTGGTACCAGTCATCGACAAGTCCACTCAGCTCCACGTCCTCCTGTACCACATCACTCCATCTCTTCTCTCGCCCGTGTCGCGCCCTTTTAACCCCCTCTATCTGGCTGAACAAAAGCTGTTTCGGCATGCAGTGGCTGGGGATGCAGGCTACATGACCCAGCCAACGCAGCCTTGCCTGCCGGAGGAGCTCACCAATGGGACCCTGCCCAGATCTTTCAAGGGTTTGTGAGCTCCTCACACAATCCAGTCTGGTTAAACCCAGGATGGATCCTAGGCAGGCCAGCCTAAATGTTTCCAACCAGCGAAGATGTTCCATTAGGGGGGTCCACGTTTCGCAAGCGTAGAGAAGGGAGGGAATGACCGTGGCCGAGTAGACCTGAAGCTTAGTGCGGAGCGACAGACCAGGTAGCTCGACTGATTCGGAGTGAGACCTCTGCTGTTCAACTGGATCCGGTCATACACACACGTACACACATACACACACACATACACACACATACATACACACATACACACACACACATACACACACACATGCACACACCGCGGCGGCGGTGCAAGCAAGGGGAACGATTCGTGCCGGCGCTCGTTAGCAGGCGGTGCGCGCACCGCGGCACGCCCACTCACACCCCCCCTCCCCCCAACCCCCCCCCAACCCCCCCCCCACCCGCCGACATGGGGGCATGATGGGCAGCAGGTGGGCAAGACCTCCCCCGAGGCCCGGCCTAGCCGCGCTAATTGGGCCGTGCCAGATGCCGCTGCCGAGCGTGATCGAGTGGAGGATTTTTTGTTCAATCACAAACCACATGATCTCTTTCTTCCTTTCCACTGGCAAGCGGTTAACCCACCGAGCGTTCGCCTCCTGAGCCCGGGACGCGATTAAAGGCTTGCGCGGGACGTAACTTGGTGGCAACCATTCAATGACATCATCCAATTTAACAGGGAGTAGGCTCTCGCGACAATTCCTCACAGAGACGGGAAAGGATTCCACACAGGGAGGCAGAAAACGATCCCTCACAGATGTGCGATGGAGAGAGACGTGGGATGGAGAGAGACGTGGGACGGACACGTGGGATGGAGAGAGACGTGGGACGGAGAGAGACGTGGGACGGACACGTGGGATGGAGAGAGACGTGGGATGGAGAGAGACGTGGGACGGAGAGAGACGTAGGATGGAGAGAGACGTGGGACGGAGAGAGACGTGGGACGGAGAGAGACGTGGGACGGAGAGAGACATGGGACGGAGAGAGACGTGGGATGGAGAGAGACGTGGGATGGAGAGAGACGTGGGATGGAGAGAGACGTGGGATGGAGAGAGACGTGGGATGGAGAGAGACGTGGGATGGAGAGAGACGTGGGACGGACACGTGGGATGGAGAGAGACGTGGGATGGAGAGAGACGTGGGACGGACACGTGGGATGGAGAGAGACGTGGGATGGAGAGAGACGTGGGACGGAGAGAGACGTAGGATGGAGAGAGACGTGGGACGGAGAGAGACGTGGGACGGAGAGAGACGTGGGACGGAGAGAGACGTGGGACGGAGAGAGACGTGGGATGGAGTGAGACGTGGGTATGGAGAGAGACGTGGGTATGGAGAGAGACGTGGGATGGAGAGAGACGTGGGATGGAGAGAGACGTGGGATGGAGAGAGACGTGGGACGGAGAGAGACGTGGGATGGAGAGAGACGTGGGATGGAGAGAGACGTGGGATGGAGAGAGACGTGGGATGGAGAGAGACGTGGGACGGAGAGAGACGTGGGATGGAGAGAGACGTGGGACGGAGAGAGACGTGGGGACGGAGAGAGACGTGGGATGGAGAGAGACGTGGGACGGAGAGAGACGTGGGACGGAGAGAGACGTGGGATGGAGAGAGACGTGGGATGGAGAGAGACGTGGGATGGAGAGAGACGTGGGATGGAGAGAGACGTGGGATGGAGAGAGACGTGGGACGGAGAGAGACGTGGGACGGAGAGAGCCGTGGGATGGAGAGAGACGTGGGATGGAGAGAGACGTGGGATGGAGAGAGACATGGGGACGGAGAGAGACGTGGGACGGAGAGAGACGTGGGACAGAGAGAGACGTGGGACGGAGAGAGACGTTGGACGGATAGAGACGTGGGATGGAGAGAGACGTGGGATGGAGAGAGACGTGGGGACAAAGAGAGACGTGGAGACAGAGAGAGACGTGGGACAGAGAGAGACGTGGGATGGAGAGAGACGTGGGATGGAGAGAGACGTGGGACGGAGAGAGCCGTGGGATGGATAGAGACGTGGGACGGAGAGAGCCGTGGGATGGATAGAGACGTGGGATGGAGAGAGACGTGGGACGGAGAGAGCCGTGGGATGGAGAGAGACGTGGGATGGAGAGAGACGTGGGATGGAGAGAGACATGGGGACGGAGAGAGACGTGGGACGGAGAGAGACGTGGGACAGAGAGAGACATGGGACGGAGAGAGACGTGGGACGGATAGAGACGTGGGATGGAGAGAGACGTGGGATGGAGAGAGACGTGGGATGGAGAGAGACGTGGGATGGAGTGAGACGTGGGATGGAGAGAGACGTGGGATGGAGAGAGACATGGGGACGGAGAGAGACGTGGGACGGAGAGAGACGTGGGACAGAGAGAGACGTGGGACGGAGAGAGACGTGGGACGGATAGAGACGTGGGATGGAGAGAGACGTGGGATGGAGAGAGACGTGGGACGGAGAGAGACGTGGGGACGGAGAGAGACGTGGGATGGAGAGAGACGTGGGACAGAGAGAGACGTGGGACAGAGAGAGACATGGGACGGAGAGAGACATGGGATGGAGAGAGACGTGGGATGGAGAGAGACGTGGGACGGAGAGAGACGTGGGATGGAGAGAGACGTGGGACTGAGAGAGACGTGGGACGGAGAGAGACGTGGGACTGAGAGAGACGTGGGACTGAGAGAGACGTGGGACGGAGAGAGACGTGGGACTGAGAGAGACGTGGGACGGAGAGAGACGTGGGACGGAGAGAGACGTGGGACAGAGAGAGACGTGGGACTGAGAGAGACGTGGGATGGAGAGAGCCGTGGGATGGAGTGAGATGTGGGATGGAGTGAGACGTGGGTATGGAGAGACGTGGGTATGGAGAGAGACGTGGGATGGAGTGAGACGTGGGATGGAGTGAGACGTGGGTATGGAGAGACGTGGGTATGGAGAGAGACGTGGGACAGAGAGAGACGTGGGACGGAGAGAGACGTGGGACAGAGAGAGACATCGGACGGAGAGAGACGTGGGATTGAGAGAGCCGTGGGATGGAGAGAGACGTGGGATGGAGAGAGACGTGGGATGGAGAGAGACGTGGGACGGAGAGAGTCGTGGGATGGAGAGAGACGTGGGGATGGAGAGAGACGTGGGACGCAGAGAGACGCGGGACGGAGAGAGACGTGGGACAGAGAGAGTCGTGGGATGGAGAGAGACGTGGGGATGGAGAGAGACGTGGGATGGAGAGAGACGTGGGATGGAGAGAGACGTGGGATGGAGAGAGACATGGGGACGGAGAGAGACGTGGGACGGAGAGAGACGTGGGACAGAGAGAGACGTGGGATGGAGAGAGACGTGGGATGGATAGAGACGTGGGATGGAGAGAGACGTGGGACAGAGAGAGCCGTGGGATGGAGAGAGACGTGGGATGGAGAGAGACGTGGGACAGAGAGAGACGTGGGACGGAGAGAGCCGTGGGATGGATAGAGACGTGGGATGGAGAGAGACGTGGGACGGAGAGAGCCGTGGGATGGAGAGAGACGTGGGATGGAGAGAGACGTGGGATGGAGAGAGACATGGGGACGGAGAGAGACGTGGGACGGAGAGAGACGTGGGGACGGAGAGAGACGTGGGATGGAGAGAGACGTGGGATGGAGAGAGACGTGGGATGGAGAGAGACGTGGGATGGAGAGAGACGTGGGACGGAGAGAGACGTGGGACGGAGAGAGCCGTGGGATGGAGAGAGACGTGGGATGGAGAGAGACGTGGGATGGAGAGAGACGTGGGACGGAGAGAGACGTGGGATGGAGAGAGACGTGGGACGGAGAGAGACGTGAGACGGAGAGAGCCGTGGGATGGAGAGAGACGTGGGATGGAGAGAGACGTGGGATGGAGAGAGACGTGGGACAGAGAGAGACGTGGGACGGAGAGAGACGTGGGACGGAGAGAGCCGTGGGATGGAGAGAGACGTGGGATGGAGAGAGACGTGGGATGGCGAGAGACGTGGGACAGAGAGAGACGTGGGACAGAGAGAGACGTGGGACAGAGAGAGACGTGGGACGGAGAGAGACGTGGGACGGAGAGAGACGTGGGACGGAGAGAGACGTGGGACAGAGACGTGGGACAGAGAGAGAAGTGGGATGGAGAGAGATGTGGGACAGAGAGAGACGTAGGACGGAGAGAGACGTGGGACAGAGAAAGAAGTGGGATGGAGAGAGACGTGGGGACTGAGAGAGAAGTGGGATGGAGAGAGAGATATAAGTGGCGATGTGGGGGGGTGCTGGGGACGCGGGGCCTCACCTCCACCTCGCACTCGTACTGCGCGCCATCCAGCAGCGCCACTTTGCACGCCATCGCCGACGCGGCACCCTTGCCCTTCTTGCTCGCCCGGGCCTGGGCCTGGGCCTGGGCCTGGGCCGCTGCCGCGCCCGCGGGGGTCGACTCGCTCGCGTTGCCCTTCGCCGGCGCCTGCCCACAGAGTCCGCACGCGGAACAAAACACCACACACACTGCCGATGAGATGGTGTTTGCTGAAACCGGTCAAGGGTTTGGCTTGGACCGAATCGGGGTGCCACGGTGGAGAGATGTTGACGACCTCGCCTCGTACGCAGGATGTCGTGGGTTCGATCTGGACCCTGATGGAGTTATTAAAAACGTGCGTTGAGGGCGTTTGGCTGCGATAAATTTCCACACGATGAGCCACTTCGTTGAACTATCATTTGTGGCCAGGTCGCTTCGGACAAAAGAGCTGTGTAGCTCAGTGGGCCTTATCTGGTAAAATAAAAAATAGTCAATAGTTAGTAGTCAATGCTGCTGAACGGTATTCTCTTCCGGAAGGCCGTTTGGGGGCCAATGGGTGTCATACTCTTTGGTTCTATTGGGTAAAGTCACGTAGGTGAAAATAAAATAACAAAAAATCACGACGTTTCGGCCACAACACAAGCGGCCTTCATCAGGTGAAGGGACGAGACTGTCTGGAGGACAGCGCTGGAGTGAGAGAAGCCACGCACCCTACGGAGCCGAACCGCGCTAATCGGAGGTTCCGGGGGGGGGGGGGGGGGGGGGGCGAAGGACACAAACTAACCGCAGTTCTAAACAAAATTAGTTTGTCACAACTCTCAGTGGCTTCCTAATATCGGAAGGAAGAACGTTCCAGGCGGCCGCAGTAGCAGAGACAAAGACCGCCTGCGTAGTCACACAAACTGCTGAGGCAAGTGCTGCTAACGAGGGCATGACAAATGAGGGGGTGGGTAGCTAGCACCATGCCGGCCGCCTTTGTCTCCCCAATGATGATGTTGATCCCCCGTGTAGCCTTAACAGACTGTTGGGGCAAGTGCTGTTGGCGAGCACCTACGAAGGCCGGCACGGCACACCAAGGGGGTGGGTGGCCAGCACCACGGCATGCCACCTCCTGTCTACCCAGCGCTGACGTTTAAACACTGTCCCGCGCGGCACGATGTGTCCGACGTTTCGCTCTACGTGATGGGAGCTTCTTCAGGAAGCGGTACAACCTGAAGGCGTGCGGCGGAGCTTTTGTCGTGCGGCTGCTGATGGAGACGCTGAGCAACAGCGGCGACGGTCTCACACTGAGGTGGTCGAGCCAGCAGACAACCGCGTCAACGAGCAAGCGGAGTCGCGTGTCATCATCATCGTCGTCATCGTTGTCATCGTCGTCACTGCGATGTCTCTCTCCTTCGTACACAGTCGAAGGAGAGTTTCACATTTTCCATTTTTCTTCTTGGTTCTTTCGGTAAAGCCACGTCGAATGGAAATAAAATAATAAAAATAAAACATAATAAAATAAAAAACGTTTTATTTTTATAATTTTATTTCCATTCTACGTGGTGACTTTACCGAAAGAACCAAGAAGATGAATCCCTGCGGTCACGGAAGCTTTAAATCGAAATTTTCCATTTTGTGCATCATCAACATCATCATCAGGTATCGTGGTTTGTGCAGTGGACACAGTTCATGGTGGGCCGGGAGCAGCTTCGTGGAAGATCGAACCCCAGGGGATCTTCTGCCTTGGGTCTTTCACAACAAGGCGGCGTTTCTTGGGAGTTCTTTTCAACTTCATTCAGCTTTTCGGGGGGGGGGGGGGGTTGAACTCACACAACCGCGGGATGCCACACAGGGGTAACACAACCGGCACAACCCCCCCCCTCGTCAGGGGTAACCCTACCGGCTCCACCGCCACCCCCCTCCCCCGTCAGCGGCGCACGCGAGTTGCTTTGTCATCACATAAAGTGACTATCATAACGGAAACAACGAAAATATGTTCCAGCCATGCTCCACCAACCAATGCATGACCGCGGGTCTCCGAATCGGTCATGCTTCACCACGCGCTGGCGAGCGCGGCTCGGTGAAGGAGGGAGGTGCCCCAGGACCGGTTCCGATATCGCTCGCCACGCATCGTCAGCCACGGCCGGGAATCGTCCCAAACGATCCATCGCACGCAGCCGGTGCCCCTAAACTACGACCACTATTTATCCGACCGGCTAAGGCCCCACTGAGCTGCGAAGCTCAATTTCAGAAGCGACCTTGGCCATGACAAATGATAGCTCGGTGAAGTGGCTCATCATCGTCGCGTGGAAATTGAGAGCAGCAACCAAATACTCTGAACGCGTCACGTCGACTCTAAATGGGGAGGGAAAAACCGGAGGACCCGGAGAAAAATCCACGCGACCACGGGGAGAGAGAGACAAACTCAAAATATAGAGCAGGAGCCAGGGTCGGGATCGAACCCTAGAGGCAAAGTAGTTAACATCTTGCCACGGGGGAGGGTGGGGTCTAACCGTTCCCCTTCAGGCCCCCCTTTTCCCCGGGGGCGGGGAGGGGCGGCGGCCCTCTGCATCTCATTCGCGTGAACGGAGCGGCTCCGCGGTGCGCGGGTCGAGTGCCGCATCATCCGTCACGTGATCCCCCGCTCGGGCCAATCAGCTCGCGGCGTGACTCATGGGGAAGGGGGCGGGGCGGGGGGGGGGGTGGCCGCGAGAGCGTCGTCATGTAAATCCTGAGACTAAGTCGACCTAGGTCGACCTAGGTAGACTCAGTCTCAAATGTTTACTAGGTGAGACTACTGGCGAGACAAAGGCGGTCAGGCGTGGTGCTGGCCACCCACCGCCTCGTGTGCCATGCCCCGACCTTCATAGGTGCTGCTCGCTAACAGCGCTTGCTCCAACATTCTCTTAAGGCTACGCAGGGGGATCTTCGTCCATTGTTGCAATCTGCAGTGTGGTGGTGGCAGTGACGGTGGCTGAACACAGAGTGATGAATGGGACGGCGTGGTCAGCGTCTTGCTGGAGACCGGGGTCCCCTCAGCACGCGTGAAGTTCACGTGGCAACGGTAGCCGTGGCAACGGTTGCCGTGGCAACGGTGGCCGGGGCAACGGAGGTGTACCGCGGCCAGGGTTGTAACTATGGGGGGCTGGGGGGGGTACGTGGCAGCGTTATGCGACGCAGAGGGGGCCCAGTGGGTCGCAAGGGGGGGGGGGGCACCCCTGAATCAACAGATAAACAAAGTAACAAAAAAACATTCCAACAGTTGACCGTGAATACCCAAGAACAACGTGACAAATGTTACATTTCCCAAAAATACACACGGCGTAAAATATTAGTGCCGCTAACTCCGTATGAAAGCAAGACGCACGACAACTCAAGAGTGAGTATTGTACCTTTAAATCTTTTTAGCAACAGTGTCACTGGTTAAGACGGTCTTCCTCTAAACACACGGTGCGACTACAATAATGTTATTGTAGCCTCACATATTATTGTTATACGGGGAAAAAAAAACACCCGTATCTTATTTTAGTAAAAGCGAGTCGGGAGACGGTCGTGTCTTGAAGAGAGTCTTGGCGAGTTTGGATTGACACGAGGAAGAGCGCCCGGTGTGTCTGGCGAGTCGAACTGTGATGGCGGCGATGGCGGCGATGGCGGCGATGGTGGCGATGGTGGCGATGGTGGCGATGGTGGCGATGGTGGCGATGGCGGAGATGGCGGCGATGGTGGCGATGACGGCGATGGTGGCGATGGTAGTGATGGTGGTGTGGGGAGCGGTGGTGGCGATGGTGGCGATGGTGGCGATGGTGGTGATGGTGGTGTGGGGAGCGGTGGTGGCGATGGTGGCGATGGTGGCGATGGCGGTGATGGTGGCGATGGTGGCGATGGTGGCGATGGTAGTGATGGCGGTGTGGGGAGCGGTGGTGGCGATGGTGGCGGTGGTGGCGATGGTGGCGATGGTGGCGATGGTGGCGATGGTGGCGATGGTGGCGATGGTGGCGATGGTGGCGATGGTGGCGATGGTGGCGATGGTAGTGATGGTGGTGTGGGGAGCGGTGGTGGCGATGGCGGCGATGGCGGCGATGGCGGCGATGCCGGCGATGGTGGTGATGGCGGTGTGGGGAGCGGTGGTGGCGATGGCGGAGATAGCGGCGATGGTGGCGATGGCGGTGTGGGGAGCGGTGGTGGCGATGGTGGCGATGGCGGCGATGGCGGCGATGGTGGCGATAGTGGCGATGGTGGCGATGGTGGTGATCGTGGCGATGGTGGTGATGGTGGCGATGGTGGCGATGGTGGTGTGTGGGGAGTGGTGGTGTAGCGGTTCGTAGCGCTACGCTGCGCTACGTACCCAGCCGCCCGAGTTCGATTCCTGCTCACGGCCGCAACACCAGTGACAATTATCTGAACCGGTCCTGGGCTGTCCCTAGGTCGACTCAGCCTCAAATGAGTACCTGGTGCGGTGTGTAAACATCGCCACTGGGGAGACAAAGGCGGCCGGGCGTGGTGCTGGCCACCCACCGCCTCGTGTGCCATGCCCCGACCTTCATAGGTGCTGCTCGCTAACAGCGCTTGCTCCAACATTCTCTTAAGGCTACGCAGGGGGAT
This sequence comes from Petromyzon marinus, assembly GCF_048934315.1. NCBI lineage: Eukaryota > Metazoa > Chordata > Hyperoartia > Petromyzontiformes > Petromyzontidae > Petromyzon > Petromyzon marinus. Next base: position 16,425,832 of record NC_133709.1, read on the forward strand.
CTTCGTCCATTGTTGCAATCTGCAGTGTGGTGGTGGCAGTGACGGTGGCTGAACACAGAGTGATGAATGGGACGGCGTGGTCAGCGTCTTGCTGGAGACCGGGGTCCCCTCAGCACGCGTGAAGTTCACGTGGCAACGGTAGCCGTGGCAACGGTTGCCGTGGCAACGGTGGCCGGGGCAACGGAGGTGTACCGCAGCCAGGGTTGTAACTATGGGGGGCTGGGGGGGGTACGTGGCAGCGTTATGCGACGCAGAGGGGGCCCAGTGGGTCGCAAGGGGGGGGGGCACCCCTGAATCAACAGATAAACAAAGTAACAAAAAAACATTCCAACAGTTGACCGTGAATACCCAAGAACAACGTGACAAATGTTATATTTCCCAAAAATACACACGGCGTAAAATATTAGTGCCGCTAACTGCGGATGAAGGCAAGACGCACGACAACTCAAGAGTGAGTATTGTACCTTTAAATCTTCTTAGCAACACTGTCACTGGTTAAGACGGTCTTCCTCTAAACACACGGTGCGACTACAATAATGTTATTGTAGCCTCACATATTATTGTTATACGGGGAAAAAAAAACACCCGTATCTTATTTTAGTAAAAGCGAGTCGGGAGACGGTCGTGTCTTGAAGAGAGTCTTGGCGAGTTTGGATTGACACGAGGAAGAGCGCCCGGTGTGTCTGGCGAGTCGAACTGTGATGGCGGCGATGGCGGAGATGGCGGAGATGGCGGCGATGGCGGTGTGGGGAGCGGTGGCGGCGATGGTGGCGATGGTGGCGATGGTGGCGATGGTGGCGATGGTGGTGTGGGGAGCGATGGCGGCGATGGCGGCGATGGCGGCGATGGCGGCGATGGCGGCGATGGCGGCGATGGCGGCGATGGTGGCGATGGTGGTGATGGTGGTGATGGTGGCGATGGTGGTGATGGTGGCGATGGTAGTGATGGTGGTGTGGGGAGCGGTGGTGGCGATGGCGGCGATGGCGGCGATGGTGGCGATGCCGGCGATGGTGGTGATGGTGGCGATGGTAGTGATGGTGGTGTGGGGAGCGGTGGTGGCGATAGTGGCGATGGTGGTGATGGTGGCGATGCCGGCGATGCCGGCGATGGTGGCGATGGCGGCGATGGTGGCGATGGTGGCGATGGTGGCGATGGTGGCGTTGGCGGCGATGGTGGCGATGGTGGTGATGGTGGCGATGGTGGCGATGGTGGTGATGGTGGCGATGGTGGCGATGGTGGCGACGGTGGCGATGGTGGTGATGGTGGTGATGGTGGCGATGGCGGCGATGGTGGCGATGGCGGCGATGGTGGCGATGGTGGCGACGGTGGTGATGGTGGTGATGGTGGCGATGGTGGTGATGGTGGTGATGGTGGCGATGGTGGCGATGGTGGCGATGGTGGTGATGGTGGTGATGGTAGTGATGGTGGTGTGGGGAGCGATGGTGGCGACGGTGGTGATGACGGCGATGGTGGCGACGGTGGCGATGGTGGTGATGGTGGCGATGGTGGCGATGGTGGTGATGGTGGTGATGGTGGCGATGGTGGCGATGGCGGCGATGGTGGCTATGGTGGCGATGGTGGCGACGGCGGCGATGGTGGCGATGGTGGCGATAGTGGCGATGGTGGTGATGGTGGCGATAGTGGCGATAGTGGCGATGGCGGTGATCGTGGCGATGGTGGTGATGGTGGCGATGGTGGCGATGGTGGTGATGGTGGTGTGTGGGGAGTGGTGGTGTAGCGGTTCGTAGCGCTACGCTGCGCTACGTACCCAGCCGCCCGAGTTCGATTCCTGCTCACGGCCGCAACACCAGTGACAATTATCTGAACCGGTCCTGGGCTGTCCCTAGGTCGACTCAGCCTCAAATGAGTACCTGGTGCGGTGTGTAAACATCGCCACTGGGGAGACAAAGGCGGCCGGGCGTGGTGCTGGCCACCCACCTCCTCGTGTGCCGTGCCGGCCTTCATAGGTGCTGCTCGCTAACAGCACGTGCCCCAACAGTCCGTTAAGGCTACACGGGGGATCTCTCTCCTTTGATGGCGATGATGGTGGTGGTCATGGTGGTGGTCTTGGTGGTGATGGTGGTGGTGGTGTTGAAATCACTTGCGCCCCTGAACGCAGCTCCACCGTCTTCGGCCTGAGCCGAGCCCGACCCGAACCAGGACTCGAACTCGCGACCTTCCGGCAGCGATCCGCTTCAAGAGGAACCGGGAATGGGGAACCTCGCCGCCACGTGTTCGGTTTCACTCCCTGTGCACGACGTCCGGCTGGGCGTTGGGCACGAGGAGGCCGATCACCCGACAGGGGCCCTCGGGGGCGGCGTTTTCGCAATCGGAATCCGCTCTCATCCCGGAGAAATCCGATGAGCTGTGAAGCTCTTCCTCACACGTGCCCAGTCGAGGGCCCCCTTCCCGAGCAGGAAAGGGAACTTATTTTTCGAGTGGAGGCACCTTTGCCCCGGCAGCGGCGTCAGCGAGCACTTGCAGGGCTGCGCCCGTACCTTCGTTGTGATTATATATATATATAAAAAAAAACCATCCTTCTCCCCGCGTGAGCGGGTGTCGAGCCGCGACTGAGACGACCGCGAAGCTGCGGTTCCCCCCCTGCACGTTGTGAGACTGAGACAACGCCCGCTTGGCGCGGCCACAGCCTTACCACGTCGCACCAAGTCCCCGTCAATCGCTCGTCCGCCAGCAACGGACGAGCGCCGAACGAAAGCCGAAAGCCGAAACGGCGTTTGGCGGAGTGCGGCCACGGCGATCGGCGGTGGCGCACGCTGTCCCGAGCCGCACGCTGCCCAACCGACCGGCGCGGTGAAGTACGGACGAACAAGCCCCCGTGACCGCCGGCACGGGCGTGGGGGGAGGGAGCGATCATCGGAAGGGGCCGTAAATCGTCGGCAATGGCGCCGCACGCGGCTCTCCAGGCACCGTCTCCGTGGCGTTGTCCGTCAAGGGCCGCCGTCTCGCATTCACGCGGCACTGCCGGGGGGGGCTCCTGAAACGCCGAGTTGATCTTTGAGGCAAGCCTAACAAAAATGGCTCCTCTTGTTACTTTGCTTGCCGACCGCCGGTGCGGACCTTCCTGAAGGCGAGGCGACGTGCAGAGTTGTTGCGCGTGCCAGGCAAGGGTGACGGGCGCGGGGGGGGCGGTGCGGGGGAGGGGGCGGCACGGCAACGCCCCCGTAGCGACGACGCTACGCCCGCGCGTCGAGAGTGTCCGCTCGCGTCGCTGGCGGGGGTCTCGAGCCCCAGCTGCTGCGGCGGCGTCTCGCCGGAGCGCTGCCGCCAACTCGGCGACGACGAGCTCCGGTGCCAAGAGGGCGACCGGCGCTGCGGGCCGAGGAGGAGACGACGTCACGCGTCGCGAACCCCGTGACCCCAGCCACCCCCGTGACCCCAGCCACCCCAGTGACCCCAGCCACCCCAGTGACCCCAGCCACCCCCGTGACCCCAGCCACCCCCGTGACCCCAGCCACCCCCACCACCCCAGTGACCCCAGCCACCCCCGCCATCCCAGTGACCTCCACCACCCCAGTGACCCCAGCCACCCCCACCACCGCAGTGACCCCAGCGACCACATTGACCCCCATCACCCCAGCGACCCCCGTGACCCCAGCCACCCCCACCACCCCAGTGACCCCAGCCACCCCCACCACCCCCACCACCCCAGTGACCCCAGCGACCTCCACCACCCCAGTGACCCCAGCGACCTCCACCACCCCAGTGACCCCAGCCACCCCCACCACCGCAGTGACCCCAGCGACCACATTGACCCCCATCACCCCAGCGACCTCCGTGACCCCAGTCACCCCCACGACCCCAACAACCCCCGCGACCCCCCGCGACCTCCGTGTCCCCCGTCACGCACACAGCGCGACACCGCCAACGCGGCTCTCGGCGTGACGCCGTCGCCACCGACAATTCTCACCGCCAACGAACCGACTGAACGCCTTCACCGGGGGCGGGCGGCGGCAAAGGCGCCGCCGCGTCAGAAATCGCCGCAGGGTCCACGCAAGCGTGGAATGGGTTCTCATTCTTGTTGTTGTTTTTTTAACGTCGCGGGCCGATCCAGGCTGGCACGGGGGTCCAGGCCGATGACGCGGGGTAGACAGGGAGAGGAAAATGGAAGCCACGGATGGCTGGGTCGCTGGGTGGCTGTGGGGGGTGGTGTGTGTGGCGGGCGGGGGGGGGCACCCGACTGTGAAATGTTGAAATCCAACTTCCGCAGTTGGATCCCCCCGCCGCCGCTGTGGCGAGTTCCCCGGCTTGTTGGCAAGGGCGAGGCTCGGGAGGGGGGGGGGGGGGCGGGTTTCTGTCGTCCAGAGAACGGGCGGTGGCACCGATGGCTCACGGCAACATGCGACCCGGGGGTTCGACTCCCGACTCCTGACTGGGAAGCCTCGCCGGGTCGACTCGGTGCGTTCTCTCTCCACGTGGTCTGCATGGGCTTCCTCCGTGTTTCTCTGGTTCCCTCCCAGAGCTAAACTAAACCTAACGATGTAACTGGTGGATGGCCAACGTACGTGCGTGTGTGTTATTAACATACAAAGAACCCCCCCCCCCCCCCGTGTAGCCTTAGAAGAACTGTAGGGGCAAGTGCTGTTAGCGAGCAGCACCTATGAAGGCCGGTAACGGTACACGAGGGGGTGGGTGGCCGTGACCACGCACAGTCACTGTTGTCTCCCCAGTGGCGATGTTTACACACCGCACCAGGTACTCATTTGAGGCCGAGTCGACCTAGGAGAGGCCGAGGACCGGTTCAGATAATCGTCACCTGCGTTGGCCGTGAGCGGGAATCGAATTTGTACAGCCGGGTTCGTAGCGCAGCGCTAACCACTACACTACCGCTCCCCATACGGTCAGCAGCAGCAACCACGCCACTAAGCGGCGGTGACATCACAGCGGCGCTCGTGCCAGGCTAGGTGCGCTTTAGGGCCACGCGAAGCGTCCGGCACAAACAGGCCCCCAGGACGGTAACGCCGCGGTGGACGTGACACGGAGGGAAGGCGACTTGCAAAATCGGCCATTCCCCCCCCATGGCGCACGTAGCCACCACGGCAGGCCAAATGGGGGCCCTTGACGGGTGCGAGGGGCTGGGAACCCCTCCACCTTCAATTTCATTACCACAAAAACACGCTAAGAATTTCTAGCTAACGTGCTCCCCAATACAAAGATCCCCCGTATAGCCTCAACAGACTGTTGGGGCAAGTGGTGTAGCACCTACGAAGGCCGGTAACGGCACACGAGGGGGTGGGTGGGCCAGCACCACGGCCGACCGCCTTTGTCTCCCCCCCAGTGCCGCTGTTTACACACCGCACCAGTTACTCATTTGAGGCTGAGTCGACCTAGGGGAGGCCCAGGACCGGGTCAGATAATCGTCACCGGTGTTGGCCGTGAGTGGGAATCGAACTCGGGCAGCCGGGTTCGTAGCGCAGCGTAGCGCTAACGCTCCCCACACGCACGCACACGCACGCACGCACTGAGCATGACCACGCCTGGATCGTGTTGAATACGAAGAGCCTTTTAAAATGAGTAGCGACTAAAAATAAGAAACACACACACCGTTTGTCAACGCTGCCCGGCGGAGCCTCGCGGAGCCACCGGACCTCGCGCGCCAACCGGCACGGCGATTCATTCCCTCCCCCGAGTAATTAAAAATATCATCGCACTTGTGCTGACCGCTGAGAACCTGCCCGAGCGTAAAATGGGGGGGAGATGCAATCATCCACACGGATGATTTACAGACTACTCTCGCCTGCCAGCGGGATTTTTTGTTATATTCACGCGAAGACTAGGAAGCACAGCCCTTACAACCCACGCATATGCTTGGTTTATCCTCCTCATATTATAATTAATGACGTGTCGTACCATATGTGCGTGTGTGTGTGTGTGCTGGGTGGTGCAGTGGGGAGCGGTGGTGTAGCGGTTAGCGCTACGCTGCGCTACGAATCCGGCGACCCGGATTCGATTCCCGCTCGCTGCCAACACCAGTCACTTATATCTGAACTGGTCCTGGGCCTCCGCTAGGTCGGCTCAGCCTCAAATGAGTACCTGATGTAAACATAAGCAATGGGGGAGACAAAGGCGGCCGGGCGCGATGCTGGCCACCCCTTCATGCTGGCCACCCCCTCCCCCCCCCCCCCCCCCGTGTGCCGTGCCGGCCTTCACAGGCGCTGCTACTCGCAAACGGCACTTGCCCCGACAGTCCGTTAAGGCTACGCGGGGGATCTTTGCCTTAGCGTGCGTTGTCTCTGCGCGCTGTCCGAGTTGTCCGCCTCTTGCCTGCTTGGCCGTGGAGGCGGTGCCACCGTCTGCCGCCGGCTGCCCCTCGGCCGCGGTGGAGGCCACCGGCCGCTCCGGCCGCTCCGGCCGCTCCTGCCGCTGCTCGTTGCTGGAGGCCGGCCTCACCTCGCCCGCCGTGGAGCCTCCCTCTGTGGCCATCGCACGCGGAGTCTGCGGAAGAGACGCGCGGAGCGGAACACGGATATAACGTTACACACGCACACACACACACAGAGTACAGCAACGCGGATAACATTACATGCGCACGCGTTCGCGAGCACCTAGGAACGCCGGTACGGCACACGAGGGGATAGGGGGCCAGCAGCACGGCCGATGTTTTTACACACCATGTAACAGTTTGAGGCCGAGTCGACCTAGGGCGAGGCTCAGGAGCGGTTCAGATAATCGTCACCATGTGCGAGCGGAAATCGAACTCGGGCCCCGCCGCTGGGTTCGTAGCGCAGCGTAGCGCTAACCGTCGTGCTCGCACGCGAGGAGCGCTGGGCCGTGTAAACGACCGCCGTGCCAACGGTGAGGGCGCCGGAACGGACGGCGTGGTACAGCATGTGCACGTCGGCAACCCCACGGGACACACGCTCAGGCGCGCGTAGCATCACCGCCACCACCGCCACCACCATCGCCACCACCATCACCATCACCACCGCCACCGCCACCACCATAGCCACCACCATCGCCACCGCCATCACCATCGCCACCACCCACCACCACCGCCACCACCATCATCACCATCACCACCACCACCGCCACCACCACCATCGCCACCACCATCGCCACCACCACCGCCACCACCATCGCCACCACCATCACCACCACCACCGCCACCACCGCCACCACCACCGCCACCGCCACCACCAACGCCACCACCATCACCATCGCCACCACCGCCACCATCACCGCCACCATCGCCACCACCATCGCCACCACCGCCACCATCACCGCCACCATCGCCACCACCATCGCCACCACCATCGCCACCGCCATCGCCACCGCCATCGCCACCGCCATCACCATCGCCACCACCACCACCATCACCACCACCCACCACCATCGCCACCACCATCGCCATCACCACCACCCACCACCATCGCCACCACCATCAAAATCACCACCGCCACCACCATCGCCACCACCATCACCACCACCACCATCGCCACCACCATCACCATCGCCACCACCCACCACCATCGCCACCACCATCACCACCACCCACCACCATCGCCACCACCATCAAAATCACCACCGCCACCACCATCGCCACCACCATCAAAATCACCATCACCACCACCATCGCCACCACCATTGCCATCACCACCACCACCATCGCCACCACCATCGCCACCGCCACCACCACCGCCACCACCATCGCCACCACCACCACCACCATCACCATCGCCACCACCATCGCCACCACCATCGCCACCACCATCACCACCGCCACCACCATCGCCACCACCCACCACCATCACCATCGCCACCACCATCACCACCACCCACCACCATCACCACCACCATCACCACCACCATCACCACCACCATCACCACACTCCAGGCGGCCTCACTTCTCTTGACATTTTTTGAAAGTCAAAGTGATTTCCTGCTCAACTTAGCGCCGAGGCACCGGTTGCCCATCGCCAGCTTACCCGCCCTGCAGAGCTAATGTTGGAAATTCCACATTCCTATGGCGGGGGGCAGGGGAGAGTCTACCCACAGAAAAAAAACCATTGGGCTCCGCCGCACGATGGCAATTCATTGTATCGACAATGAGAAAGAGGGACGATGGATCAACCACCCCCCCCCCAGCCTCCGCCCCTCACGCCCCGCAACGAGGATTTGACCTCGCGAGCGGCTCGCTCTCCCGGTGAGCCACCCCGACCGGTTAGGAGCGAGAGGAGCGTGGAGTGGAGATCGACGCGCAGATACACACATGGAGACCGCCGAGGAGGAGGAGGAGGCGGGGGGGTGGCTGGAGGAGGAACCCGTGAGCGACACGCTCCACTGCTCGTGGTAAGAGACGGCCCAAAGGTGCTTTCCCATCGCTAACCACTGCCGCCGGAGGTGATGCGGCTCGGATACAAATTAGCAGCCGCTCTTGAGGGGCGGGGACGGGGGAAAGGCGGCGTAGCGGTTAGCGCACCGCGCTACGAATCCGGAGAGACCCGCGGATTCAATTCCGGGCCACGGCTCAAATCGGCGGCGAGCCGTGGCCCGGTACCGAGAGGCAGCGACGAGCACGGTGAAGCACGGTGAAGCACGGTGAAGCACGGTGAAGCACGGTGAAGCACGGTGAAGCACGGTGAAAACAACCGCCATGACCCCCACAGGAGTGGAGAAGCTCTCATCCGGCAGCGGACTGACGAAGGCCTGTAAAACGTACGCGTGGAATGTCCCTACCAATTACCAAATGGCCGATGCTGTGGGATGAACGCTTTAAATTTCACGCCATTTACCCCCACCCTCCCCCCCCCCCCCTTTGTAACGGGCCCCATGGAATCCATCCGCGGACCTCGCGGGACTTACAGGGTACCCCGACCACACGTCCGGCTGATCCGTGAATGTCGGCGCGACCCCTCGACCACGCACGGGCGACCGCCACAAGTTGACCGGACAATTCCGGCGTCGCTCGCGAAAACCACGACGCAAGAAACGCGCGCCATGACGCGCGCGGCGTTCACCTTCACCCTCTCGCCGCTCTCGTCACCGGCAGCTCCGCTCGCCCGTCTGCGAACCCGCCCTCTTCTTGGGCCCCTGTGCCCGCCGAACGTTCGCAACAAAACAAAAAAACACCGCGAGCACAACTCCGCGGCCGGACGGACCCGAAGCGCGCGCGCGGGGCCTGACGTGCCCCGGCCACCCCGGCCGCCCCGGCCGCCCCGGCCGCCCCGGCCGCCCCGGCCGCCCCGGCCGCCCCGGCCACCCCGGCCGCCCCGGCCGCCCCGGCCACCCCGGCCACCCCGGCCACCCCGCCACGCGCGACCCCCCGCCGTCGAGTGCCGGAGTGAAAGGCGCGGGAACCACACGGTGGCGAGCGTTCCGCTCGGGAGCGCCTGCGCTCACCGCGATCTGGCGGACGCGAGACCAAGAGTCGGCCGCACGCGGACGGAGCCGGACGGAGCCGGACGGAGCCGGACGGAGCCGGACGGAGCCGGACGGCAAACCCGACCGCCGCGACGCGGGACAGATCCTCCCAGCGAGCGGCCTGGCGGACGGACGGACGGACGCTCCGGCGAGACTGCCGCTCTGCGCGCCGTGGAGTTTTGCCGTTTGTGGGTTCCGCTTCGTGCGGGGAGGGGGGGACGGGGGGGGAGCCCCTCCCCCGGTCCCGCATGAAAGGCGGCGCTGGTACTCGTGGCGACTGCCGCGGATTTTTGTTGTTGCTGTAAACTTCCTGCTGGTCGTATCGGCAGTGGCAGGCTGTGCGTGTGGTGTGACCAGCAAAGAGAGCGCCCACAAAAACACACAAAGATAAAGGTCCCCACGTGCAGCCTTGAAAAGACTGTTGGGACAAGTGAGGGTCAGCGAGCACCTATTAAGGCCGGCACGGCGGGCACGACAGGGGGTGCGTGGCCAGAACCACACCCAGCCGCCTTTGTCTCCCCAGTGGTGATGTATACACCGCACGAGGTACTAAATTGAGGCTGCGTAGGGCAGTGCACTTACTGCTACACTACCGCTCGAATACCAATACCCGTCAATTCGCCACTAAGTGACGTCACCACGGGGCCTGTGCGAGGCTAGGGGCCCTCTGAGGCCACGTGCAATGTCGAAGGCTCGCTGACAGGAGGAGGTCTCGGGACAGATCCAGCAGGTGCCATGGGTTGGTTGACTGAGATGACCGGCGATGCACCACCGGCTGTACCCCCTACTGTGCCAACTTGCTGCATTTTAGCCGCCCAGTGCTCCGCTCGTTGTTGTGAGCGTCGCTCCTCTGCCCTCCGTTGTCATTGCGCCTCCTCCACAGAGGTCGATCTTAACCCCGCTGGGACCAGTCGTCGGCAAGTCCACTCAGCTCCACATCTTCCTGTACCGCATCAGTCTATTATCTTCTTCGGTCCATGTCGCGCCCGTTTAGCCCCCTCTATCCGGCCAAACAGAAGCTGTTTGGGCATGCTGTGGCTGGGCTTCTGGGCGACATAACCCGGCCAATGCAGCTTTGCCTGCCGGGCAGCTGCTGGAGGAGCTCACCGATGGGACCGTGTCCAGATCTTTCAAGAATTTGTGAGCTCCTCACATAATCCAGCCTGCTGGTTAAACCCAGGATGGATCGTAGGCATGCCAGCCTGAATGTTTCTAACTGGCGCAGATGTTCCATTAGAGGGGTCCACGTTTCGCAAGCGTGGAGAAGGGAGAGCATGACTGTAGCCGAGAAGACCCGAAGCTTCCTGCAGAGCGACAGACCAGGTAGTTTCCACATAGCATTGCGCAGCTGATGAAAAGATAATGCCGCCCGGCTGATTCGTAGTGAGACCTCTGCTATCAGACCGGAGCTGGTCAAAAGCACACTGCCCAGGTAAGGGAAACTCTCCACTCTCTCTGTAACTGCTCCATCACCAATGGGGAGCTGAGGGGGTGGATTGTTTAGTGGCATAATGTACCAGGCAGGTGTTTAGTTTTGGTGGGGCTACCGCTCCTCATACACAAGCACATAGACAAACAAAGACAGAGATCCCCCCCCATATAGCCTTAACATACTGTTGGGGCAAGTGCTTTCAACTGTGGAGAATGCTCACACGATATCAACACCCGCCACTCCTCCCCTACGGTATCTGTCTCTCAACGTAACGAACAAACGTGCTCATTTACGGAGCTTGCCGCGACGAGAGAGAGAGGGTTGGCTCCGGGCCTTCCTCCAAACACGTCGGGAAAAAAAAACATCTTCATACGTATAGAACTGCAGAGCAACCGTTGCTGGCGCTGGCGGGCTCGCCCGCCTGGCCAGCCTCACCGCTCGCGGCCCTCTTCCCTTCCCGCTCGGCGGACGCCACGCGCATCGTTGGAATGTTCGGTCTGCGCCAATGAACGTAACCGTCGGCCTGCTCGTGGCCAAGGGTCGCGTTGGGGCCGTGCGGCCCCCCCCCCGAAGGCTTGTCGTGTAGAAAGCGCGGCCGCGTGTTTTATTATTTCTTTACCACCACCACGCAGAGGGAACAACGTGCGGGGGGTGGGGGGGGGAGGGCAGGGAGAGTTGTACGTACGCAGAGAGGCCGACTCCCGAATGGAAGACTCTTCTTCCTCGCCAACGGCTTTTTTCGTGCCGTTCAGTCTTTTTTTACTGTGGCTGGCAACGCAGGGTGCAAAAAGAAATTCAACGAACCTCCAAAGTCTGCAGCATCGCTTCTGACACCCCTGCGCTCCCGTTCCCATCCCTTCTTCGCTCTCGTTTCCCGTCCAACAGATCCTCGAATCTACTCGCCCTCCCCCCCCCTCCCCCCACCCACCCCCACTTCTCGTGTTGCTCTCACGAGGGCGACACGAGAGGCGGGGACGAGCGACGTGGCTCGGCGCGACAGATCCCGCTGCGGAAGGCGCGACGGGCAAACCGAGACGGGCCGGCCCGCACGCTGCCGGTGAACCGCGCACGACTCCCGGGGTCGCTAGCGGCTTCTGCGCGGCGCGAGGGCCAGCTTTGATGAAGCCGCCGCTTCTGCGTGATGCGGACTTCACGAGATGAGATCAAAGGGGGGGGGGGGGGGAGGGGAGGGGGAACGTCTGCGGGGTTTTTGTGCCGTGTTTGGCCGCCGCGATGATTTTCACGCCGCCGTCCGTGTGCCCGCCGGGTTTTTGCCGACTTTGCAGCAGTGGCTGCGCCGTGCCGATTGGGTCCCGATTAGGACGAAACCGGTCCAAGCTGCTTATCTCTGCAGCGCTGCTTTGATGGCGAGCCAAAATACACGTGGTCACGAGATGTTAACCACCTCGCCTGGTATGCAGGAGGTCGTGGGTTCGATCACGACCCTGACGCCTGCTGCTATATACTCGGAGTCTGCGTGTCTCTCTCTCTCATCATCACGGTGGCTATGAGATGTTGACTACCTCGCCTGGTCTACAGGAGGTCGTGGGTTCGATCACGACCCTGACGCCTGCTGCTGTATACTCGGAAGTGTGCGGTGTCTCTCTCTCTCTCTCTCTGTCCCCGCGGTCGCGTGGATTTTTCCCGGGGTGCTCCGGCTTTTCCCGCGACATTCAGGCACAACGGCACGCGTTCGGAGTATTTGGCTGCCACAAATGCCCACGCGGTGATGAGCCACCCGCTCGTGGCCAGGACGCTTCTGAAAAGGGAGCTGCGCAGCGGCTCAGCGGGGGGGGCCTTAACCTGGTAAAACACTAAGTTTAGGAAGAGGAGGAGGGGGGGGGATTGTGGAAGCGGACTCGCAATGCAGTCCTTCCCGGGACTGCTGGTGACGCGCGAACGCCGGGTGTCCGACACACCGCGAGCATTCGCCTCGCCCGCGCGGCGTGCCGCTCCAATCGGGCATCGAGGCGGCGCTCGTCTCCTGCGTGCAGCCCCGAGCCAGTGGTGGCGGCTCCTCATTCCTACGGCTGGGGGGCGAGCACATCCACCGGGTCAACCGCTGTCCACTCCCCCACAAGGCGCCACTAGTTTCACCGACCCCCGACCGGGATGCGCACTCACAACCCCGCCGAGACCTCGGTCCGGCTCCGTGCTCCCTCGCTGCTCGTTCCATCGCGTTCGCTCCGGAAGCCTGAACACGACACCGCCACGGCTCAAGCGCACCCCTCGGTGCTCAGGCAGCGGTGGGAGAGGCGGCGCTGTGGTTGGCGCGCTGCGACGAACTCGGCGACCCGAGTTCGGCCAAGCTCACAATCCATTTTTTATTTTACCAGATGAGACCTGGCCGCGAAAGGTAGCGCACCAACAAAGTGGCTCATCATCCACGTGGAGACGTATGGCAGCCAAGATACCCCGAACGCGTTGACGTTGCTTCGAAATGTGGAGGGGAAATGTGGAGGGGAAAAGAACGGAGAAAGATCCACGTGACCACGGGGAGAGAGAGAGAGAGACACGCAGACTCCAAAAATACAGCAGGCGTCAGGGTCGGGATCGAACCCACGAACCTCCTGTGTACCAGGCGAGGTAGTTAACATCTCCCAGGCACCGTGATGATGATGATGATGAGAGAGAGACACGCAGACTCCAAAAATACAGCAGGCGTCAGGGTCGGGATCGAACCCAAGACCTCCTATATACCCGGCGAGGTAGTTAACATCTCCTCGCCACAGAGAGACCGCAAGAGGCTCAGAGGTGCTCGCCGCGTGCCGCTGAACGCCGCTGCTGAATGCCACCCCGCACGGCTGTGCGTTTGAATCGACGCTGGCTGTGCAGAGCTTGCAAACAGCGCATCCCCAAACGCCCAAGCGCCGCTTCCAATGTGCCGGGATAGCGGTGGTAATAATAATACTCGTAATGATAGTCATAATTATTCTCTGTGCATGGTGATTTCTCGCAGGAGGGGGGGAGGGGGCAAAGGTCGCGATTGTTCCACTCACATCTGCGACACACGCGCCACTGCCAGGCCACCCACTCACCCAGCCACCCACTCACCCAGCCACCCACTCACCCAGCCACCAACTCACCCAGCCACCCACTCACCCAGCCACCCAGACACTCACTCACCCAGCCACCCACTCACCCAGCCACCCACTCACCCAGCCACCCACTCACCCAGCCACCCACTCACCCAGTCACCCACTCACCCAGCCACCCACTCACCCAGCCACCCACTCACCCAGCCACCCACTCACCCAGCCACCCACTCACCCAGCCACCCACTCACCCAGCCACCCAGACACTCACTCACCCAGACACTCACTCACCCAGCCACCCACTCACCCAGCCACCCACTCACCCAGCCACCCACTCACCCAGCCACCCACTCACCCAGCCACCCACTCACCCAGCCACCCACTCACCCAGCCACCCACTCACCCAGCCACCCACTCACCTAGACACCAACTCACCTAAACACCCACTCACCTAGACACCCACTCACCCACTCGCCTAGACACCCACTCACCCAGCCACCCACTCACCCACCTACCCACTCACCTAGACACCCACTCACCCACCCACCCACTTACCCAGCCACCCACTCACCCACCCACCCACTCACCCAGCCACCCACTCACCCAGCCACCCACTCACCCAGCCACCCACTCACCCACCCACCCACTCACCCAGCCACCCACTCACCCAGCCACCCACTCACCCAGCCACCCACTCACCCACCCACCCACTCACCCAGCCACCCACTCACCCAGCCACCCACTCACCCAGCCACCCACTCACCCAGCCACCCACTCACCCAGCCACCCACTCACCCAGCCACCCACTCACCCAGCCACCCAGACACTCACTCACCCAGACACTCACTCACCCAGCCACCCACTCACCCAGCCACCGACTGACCCAGCCACCCACTCACCCAGCCACCCACTCACCCAGCCACCCACTCACCCAGCCACCCACTCACCCAGCCACCCACTCACCCAGCCACCCACTCACCTAGACACCAACTCACCTAAACACCCACTCACCTAGACACCCACTCACCCACTCGCCTAGACACCCACTCACCCAGCCACCCACTCACCCACCTACCCACTCACCTAGACACCCACTCACCCACCCACCCACTTACCCAGCCACCCACTCACCCACCCACCCACTCACCCAGCCACCCACTCACCCAGCCACCCACTCACCCAGCCACCCACTCACCCACCCACCCACCCAGCCACCCACTCACCCAGCCACCCACTCACCCACCCACCCACTCACCCAGCCACCCACTCACCCAGCCACCCACTCACCCAGCCACCCACTCACCCACCCACCCACTCACCCAGCCACCCACTCACCCAGCCACCCACTCACCCACCCACGCACTCACCCACCCACCCACTCACCCAGCCACCCACTCACCCACCCACTCACTCACCCAGCCACCCACTCACCCAGCCACCCACTCACCCAGCCACCCACCCACTCACCCAGCCACCCACTCACCCAGCCACCCACTCACCCAGCCACCCACTCACCCAGCCACCCACTCACCCAGCCACCCACTCACCCAGCCACCCACTCACCCAGCCACCCACTCACCCAGCCACCCAGACACTCACTCACCCATACACTCACTCACCCAGCCACCCACTCACCCAGCCACCCACTCACCCAGCCACCCACTCACCCAGCCACCCACTCACCCAGCCACCCACTCACCCAGCCACCCAGACACTCACTCACCCAGACACTCACTCACCCAGCCACCCACTCACCCAGCCACCGACTGACCCAGCCACCCACTCACCCAGCCACCCACTCACCCAGCCACCCACTCACCCAGCCACCCACTCACCCAGCCACCCACTCACCTAGACACCAACTCACCTAAACACCCACTCACCTAGACACCCACTCACCCACTCGCCTAGACACCCACTCACCCAGCCACCCACTCACCCACCTACCCACTCACCTAGACACCCACTCACCCACCCACCCACTTACCCAGCCACCCACTCACCCACCCACCCACTCACCCAGCCACCCACTCACCCAGCCACCCACTCACCCAGCCACCCACTCACCCACCCACCCACTCACCCAGCCACCCACTCACCCAGCCACCCACTCACCCAGCCACCCACTCACCCACCCACCCACTCACCCAGCCACCCACTCACCCAGCCACCCACTCACCCAGCCACGCACTCACCCACCCACCCACTCACCCAGCCACCCACTCACCCACCCACTCACTCACCTAGCCACCCACTCACCCAGCCACCCACTCACCCAGCCACCCACCCACTCACCCAGCCACCCACTCACCCAGCCACCCACTCACCCAGCCACCCACTCACCCAGCCACCCACCCACCCACTCACCCACACACCCACTCACCCACCCACCCACTCACCCAGCCAGCCACCCACCCACTCACCCAGCCACCCACCCACCCACTCACCCAGCCACCCACTCACCCACTCACCCACCCACCCACCCACTCACCCAGCCACCCACTCACCCAGCCACCCACCCACCCACTTACCCAGCCACCCACTCACCCACCCACCCACTTACCCAGCCACCCACCCACTCACCCAGCCACCCACTCACCCAGCCACCCACTCACCCAGCCATCCACTCACCCAGCCACCCACCCACTCACCCAGCCACCCACCCACTCACCCAGCCACCCACCCACTCACCCAGCCACCCACCCACTCACCCAGCCACCCACCCACTCACCCAGCCACCCACCCACCCACTCACCCACCCACCAACCCACTCACCCAGCCACCCACTCACTCACCCAGCCACTCACCCAGCCACCCAGCCACCCACTCACCCAGCCACCCACTCACCCACCCACTCACCCAGCCACCCACTCACCTAGCCACCCACTCACCCAGCCACCCACTCACCCAGCCACCCACTCACCCAGCCACCCACCCACTCACCCAGCCACCCACTCACCCAGCCACCCAGCCACCCACTCACCCACACACCCACTCACCCACACACCCACTCACCCACCCACCAACTCACCCACCCATCCACTCACCCAGCCACCCACCCACTCACCCAGCCACCCACCCACTCACCCAGCCACCCACCCACTCACCCACCCACCCACCCACCCACCCACTCACCCACCCACCCACTCACCCACCCACCCACCCACCCACTCACCCAGCCACCCACTCACCCAGCCACCCACTCACCCACCCACCCACTTACCCAGCCACCCACTCACCCAGCCACCCACTCACCCAGCCACCCACCCACCCACTTACCCAGCCACCCACTCACCCACCCACCCACTTACCCAGCCACCCACCCACTCACCCAGCCACCCACTCACCTAGCCACCCACTCACCCAGCCACCCACTCACCCAGCCATCCACTCACCCAGCCACCCACCCACTCACCCAGCCACCCACCCACTCACCCAGCCACCCACTCACCCAGCCACCCACCCACTCACCCAGCCACCCACCCACTCACCCAGCCACCCACCCATTCACCCACCCACCCACCCACTCACCCAGCCACCCACTCACTCACCCAGCCACTCACCCAGCCACCCAGCCACCCACTCACCCAGCCACCCACTCACCCACTCACCCACCCACCCACTCACCCAGCCACCCACCCACCCAGCCACCCACCCACTCACCCACCCACCCACTCACCCACCCCCCACTCACCCACCCACCCACCCACTCACTCACCCACCCACCCACTCACCCACCCATCCACTCACCCACCCACTCACCCACTCACCCACCCACCCACTCACCCACACACCCACTCACCCACCCACCCACTCACCCAGCCACCCACATGGTGTTTGTCGCACATTCTCAATAGAGAGGAGCAGTGCACGGGCAGACAGGACCAAATAACAAAACGTGTCGGCAACGACGTCTGTCCCAGGGCTGGACGAAGAACCTCGCGACAAGCAAACGGAGTGACAGCGGTGGCGGGATTAGTGACATGGGGGGGGGGGGGGGCGAGCAGCAGCAGCAGTTACAACCGATGGAAAGTTACCACTGAAGGCCGAACGAAACACAAGTGCCTCGGGGGCCTACAAGAACCTTAAGTCCGGCCCTGCCGCCAGCGATGGGCTGTTGCAGCAGAGCGGACCTCCGGGATCCCCTCCGAGTTGGGACTCCGCTGCACAGAGTGAATGGGCAGCAGGGAGCAGCAGGGGGCAGCAGGGGGCAGCACTTCCCTTCACCCCGCCTGCCCCAGGGTGGAATTGCTCACCACCGCATGACAGTCGAAGAACCCGATGGTCGTGTTTATTCTCACAAGCTGGAATTTTGCCAAGTAGTGTAGAAATCAAATTTAATGAGGCTACGTTTTGATTTGTGCGTGGGTGTGTGTGTGCTGTCACCGAGGTGAGACCATCAACTGACTGCAATACGAGAGAACCCGGATCAATCTGTCTGTGCAAGGCTCTATGCGAGTCGATGGGTCTCTGCGTGAGTCTATGGGTCTCTATGCGAGTCTATGGGTCTCTGTGTGAGTCTATGGGTCTCTACGTGAGTTGATGGGTCTCTACGTGTTGTTGATGAGTCTCTACGTGAGTCGATGGGTCTCTATTCGAGTCGATGGGTCTCTATGTGAGTCGATGGGTCTCTACGTGAGTCTATGGGTCTCTGTGTGAGTCTATGGGTCTCTACGTGAGTTGATGAGTCTCTACGTGAGTCTATGGGTCTCTAAGTGAGTCGATGGGTCTCTATGCGAGTCTATGGGTCTCTACGTGAGTCGATGGGTCTCTATGCGAGTCTATGGGTCTCTGTGTGAGTCTGTGGGTCTCTGTGTGAGTCTATGGGTCTCTACGTGAGTTGATGGGTCTCTACGTGAGTCTGTGGGTCTCTACGCGAGTTGATGGGTCAATGAGAGTCGATGGGTCTCTACTCGAGTTGATGGGTCTCTAAGTGAGTTGATGGGTCTCTATGTGAGTCTATGTCTCTCTATGTGAGTCTATGGGTCTCTACATGAGTCGATGGGTCTCTACGTGAGTCGATGGGTCTCTATTCGAGTCGATGGGTCTCTATTCGAGTCGATGGGTCTCTACATGAGTCGATGGGTCTCTACGTGAGTCGATGGGTCTCTATGCGAGTCTGGGTCTCGGATGCGCGTCGATGGGTCTGTATGCGAGTCTATGGGTCTCGGATGCGCATCGATGGGTCTCTATGCGACCGTCACTGTTGACCTTTCTCCACGGCACGGTTCCGTGCAAGGACACGCGGTAGTTCTTAGTCGAATGCGGGGTTGAATCGCGGGTGGCCTCAACTCGATTCGGTGCCAGCGGTGCCAGAGGTAAAAGTGGTTCCGCGCAGTCAGCGCACGCCTCGAGCCAACCCAAGTTAATGATTACGCAGGTGAAACAAAACCGTTACTGCGAATGAGATTGTAATTATTATTATTTTTTCCTCTTTCTCTTCGGGTCACGCGGCGGACCCGCTCGCGGCTCGCCACGCGACCGACCTCTGCTTATTTGCACAACCTCCACCACCACCACAACCACCACCTCCCCTACCACCTCCACCACCTCCCCTACCACCTCCACCACCACCTCCACCACCACAACCTCCACCACCACCTCCCCTACCACCTCCACCACCACAACCTCCACCACCACCTCCCCTACCACCTCTGCCACCACAACCTCCACCACAACCTCCACCACAACCTCCACCACCACAACCTCCACCACCACCTCCGCCACAACAACCTCCACCACAACAACCTCCACCACCACCACCTCCACCACCACTACCGCCACATCCGCGGTGCCGCCGTTAGTCGTGGGCCACAGCCGCCTCGCATGAAACCGCGACGAGCGTACCGCGGAATTCGCTCGCTCGCGCGAGCAACTGCACCAATGGGCACCAAAGTTTTCTGATTCTCGAGGTGCAGTCTGTTCTCCGATAACGCCGCGTGGTTTTCACAACAGCGAATCGGATACAACGCGATGATGATGATGATCGCAATTTCGAGCGAACAGAACGTCGCAGCGCGAGCAGGGACAAGCGGCCGTACGGCTGCCCCGGCGTCGCATCATCATCGTC
Source organism: Petromyzon marinus (assembly GCF_048934315.1). Taxonomy (NCBI): domain Eukaryota; kingdom Metazoa; phylum Chordata; class Hyperoartia; order Petromyzontiformes; family Petromyzontidae; genus Petromyzon; species Petromyzon marinus. The sequence goes on from NC_133709.1 coordinate 16,445,747, forward strand.
ACGCAAGCCATTGGGATGCTGCTGGATTCTGCTTCGGGATGTTACCCACGACCTTCCGGTCTTTGCTCGACCAGCGGACGCATCCCGCTGGGTTGTGGCAGACCGTGCTTTACCCCCTACGTCATATATTATTTATGATAACGCAATTTTTCCATAACGCGGTGTTCTTCAGGGACGCAACAACTGCTACCACCGCGCGATACGAGAAACACGACCGCATCTGCTGCAAATCAGTGTCGGCACGAAAGGCTCCTCCGCCTGCCGTGACACGGGGAAACCTCCAGGCGACGCCGACGGTGGTGGCTGCCGTGATCGAGGGAGGAGTGTGCGAGCGTGCGTGGGGGCGTTCGTGCCGTTCTCAGAGCGCAACGGCTACCGCCCGGGAAACTAAAACTACCTTCATTTTATTTTGCCAGGCAAAGCCTCACTGACCAATACAGCAGCTCTTATCCCCGGAAGCGAGCCGGCCATCGCAAACCACAGCTCCACGAGGTGGCTTCTCACGTGGAAAATTTATCGCGGCCAAATACCGCCAACGGGTGACGCCGGCGCAAAACGTGGAGGGGATGGGGAGAAAAAAAAAAACCCCCCACGAAAATCGACGCGACCACGGGGAGGGAGTAACACCGCAAAGCCCCAAATATACAGCGGGCATCAGCAGGGTCGCGATCGAACCCACGGTCCCCTGCACACCAAACGACGGCAATAACACCTCGCGGCAGGGGGCGGCGGCGCCTCTGAACATCCCAACCGAGTAAAACGGCCCCCGGCGATTCACTTTAAGGCAGACGGGCGCTCCATATTTCCCCGGTGAACGCGCGCCGCGGTGTTAACCAGGGCGGCGAATGCACGACTGCCGTCATGGCGTATGGCCGAGTCGGGCAATGGGAGTTGGGGGGTTCTGAATGCCGCGAACGCTTTCCGGATCGTTTGCCGCTCGGCTCACGGCACGTTGCGGGGACAGACGGCACGGCGACACGTGGGGGGGGGGCGGGGGGGGGGTTGGCCTCTCGCTCGGGGGGGGGGGGGAACCACGGCGCCATGGAGAAAGCGCCGCCAACAACACTGTGGCGGCCAGAGGTTTGGTGGAGCCCGTTCCACCGGCCTAATCCATCGTGGCCGCCAAGCTAGCGGCAGATGCGTGAGTGCGTTAGCGTGAGTGTGTCAGTGTGAGTGTGTCAGTGTGAGTGTGTCAGTGTGAGTGCGTTAGCGTGAGTGTGTCAGTGTGAGTGTGTCAGTGTGAGTGCGTTAGCGTGAGTGTGTCAGTGTGAGTGTGTCAGTGTGAGTGTGTCAGTGTGAGTGCGTTAGCGTGAGTGTGTCAGTGTGAGTGTGTCAGTGTGAGTGCGTTAGCGTGAGTGTGTCAGTGTGAGTGTGTCAGTGTGAGTGTGTCAGTGTGAGTGCGTTAGCGTGAGTGTGTCAGTGTGAGTGTGTCAGTGTGAGTGCGTTAGCGTGAGTGTGTCAGTGTGAGTGTGTCAGTGTGAGTGCGTTAGCGTGAGTGTGTCAGTGTGAGTGTGTCAGTGTGAGTGCGTTAGCGTGTCAGTGTGAGTGTGTCAGTGTGAGTGCGTTAGCGTGAGTGTGTCAGTGTGAGTGTGTCAGTGTGAGTGCGTTAGCGTGAGTGTGTCAGTGTGAGTGTGTCAGTGTGAGTGCGTTAGCGTGAGTGTGTCAGTGTGAGTGTGTCAGTGTGAGTGTGTCAGTGTGAGTGCGTTAGCGTGAGTGTGTCAGTGTGAGTGCGTCAGCGTGTGTACGTTAGCGTGAGTGTGTCAGTGTGAGTGCGTCAGCGTGTGTGCGTCAGCGTGAGTGTGTCAGTGTGAGTGTGTCAGTGTGAGTGTGTCAGTGTGTCAGTGTGAGTGCGTTAGCGTGTGTGCATCACCGTGTGTACGTTAGTGTGAGTGTGTCAGTGTGAGTGCGTTAGCATGTGTGTGTCAGTGTGAGTGTGTCAGTGTGAGTGCGTTAGCGTGAGTGTGTCAGTGTGAGTGTGTCAGTGTGAGTGCGTTAGCGTGAGTGTGTCAGTGTGAGTGCGTTAGCGTGAGTGCGTTAGTGTGAGTGTGTCAGTGTGAGTGTGTCAGTGTGAGTGCGTCAGCGTGTGTACGTTAGCGTGAGTGCGTCAGTGTGAGTGTGTCAGCGTGTGTGTGTCAGCGTGTGTGTGTTAGCGTGTGTGTGTCAGCGTGTGTGTGTCAGCGTGTGTGCGCGCTGCTGCGCTACGAACCCGGCTAACCGAGCTCGATTCCCGCTCGCAATGAATAACAGTCGGCGAATATTTTAACCGGTCCCGGGCCTCCCTCCAGGTCGACTCAGCCTCAAATGAGTAGCTGGTGCGGTGTGTAAACATCGCCACTGGGGAGACAAAGGCGGGCGGGCGTGGTGCTGGACACCCACCCCCTCGTGTGCCGTGCCGGCCTTCATAGGTGCTCGCTAACAGCGCTTGCCCCAACAGTCTGTTAAGGCTGTACGGGGGATCTTTGTCTTTGTTTGTGTGTGCGTGCGCGTGTGTGTGTGTGTGTGTCCCTAAGCTGCTTTCAGAACAGAACAGTGAACATCTGCCCGTCGCCCTGGCCCGGAATTTCAATTTGGCAAACGCTTTGGCGATGAAGAGAGCAGCACCGGCGAGACCTCGGACGCCAACGTAGAAGACGAAGAAACCTCAACGGCCCCGACGAGTCGTGCCCAGCGCAACGGGCGACGTCGCGGTGGCTGGGAGATGTTGACCACCTCGCCTGGTATACAGGAGGGCGTAGCTTCGATCCCGGCCCCAACGCCTGCTGAATATTTGGAGCTTGCGGTGTCTCTCTCTCTCTCTCGCTCCACTGCGGTCGAGTGGATTTTTCTCCGGGTCCTCCGCTTTTTTTTCCCCTCCAAGTTCAGAATCGACGTCACGCTTTTTTTGAGGATGTGGCTACTGCTATAAATCTCCACGCGACGACGATGATGATGATGATGATAAGCCCACTTCGTTGAGCTATCATTTGTGATCGCCAGGTCGCTGCTGAAAAAAAGCTATATATATATAGCTCGGTGCGGGCCTTACCAGGTTAAAAAAAAAAAGCAGTTTATGGTTTTAGTTCGGCACGAGCAGCAGCAGCAGCAGCAGCAACCCCCGTGGGTTTATTTCTGTGCGTGTGCCGAGGGCGTGGGTATCCGACGGACAGGAAAGCCGCTTTCAACGTCTCGGCGCGACTTCCAAGAACGGAAACCGTCGCCGCGGGTCAGCCCAAAGGGCGTCGTGGTCCACGCTCGTAGAACGGGGGGGGGGGGGGGCGCTACCCGGCCCCGGCGTAAGGGGGGCCAGGGGCGGCCGGGCCGAGCCGCAGGAGGCACGGGAGGGGAGAGGCACGCGGAGCGAGGAGGCGGGGGCACGGCACTCCGTCTCAACGACTCGTCTCCCGCGGCGGACGCCATCTCTCAGGGCGCCGCTCCCGTCTCTTAATGTCGGCCCCCGGGGGGGGTGGGGGGGTGGGGTGGGGGGGTGGGGGGGGGGGTCCCGACCGAGATTTTTCTGCCGGGTTTCGCTTTGCGGAATCAACCCGGCGGCAGAGACGGTGGCGGGGGCAGTGGGGGGGGGAGCGGTGGCAGGAGAGACGGCGCTTCTCACCCCCCCCAGCGAGCGGGCCCTTTCCCCACAGCACGGGGGGGGGGGGGGGCAGCCGTGCCTGCCGTCTGTCATCGGGGCTCAGGAGGGTGGAGGGGGGCTATGTGATGAGCAGACACACACACACACACACAAGGGGGGGGAGGGGGCCCTCGTTCGGAGCGTTGACGAGTTGAGCGAGCATCCTGGAGACCACGCTTGGCCCGTCACTGCTGAGACTCGCCCCACTGAGTGACGGGTCACGTAGAGACCCGCAGACTCACAGAGAGGTACGCGGACTCGCTCAGTGACACGGCGACTCCCGCAGGGACCAGCAGACTCACAGGCACACGTAGAGTCGCAGAGACGCGTGGTGCGAGCGTAGTCCGATTGTGCGAACGTCCTTGGCTGTGGACAAGGACTCTCGCCACGGAACAATCCGCACGCGGCAGTAATTCACACCCGGCCAGGGCGGCCCTGCTGGATTGGGACGGTGAACACCAAAAATCACCGCGGCAGCGGTCGCCGTCGCTCCGTCCCGGGACAACCGCAGCAAGTTGAGCAGCGGAACGAGAGCGGGGGGGGGGGGGGAGAGGGGGGTGTATCGTTGAGCTGCACAAAACCACCACCACCACCCCCCCCCCCCACTCCGACCACTCACTCGCATCTCACTTCATCACCGGGGGGGGGTGAGGTGGCGGAGGGCGAGGGGAGACTTCATCTAATAGAGGCGGCGGCGGTGGCGGCAGCGGTGGCGTGGGCGCAAAAAAACAAAACTGAGCCGATCCTGTGAACCCTTGACCCCCGCGGAAGAGAATGGGGTCCATTCCATGGCCAATGAAGCGTGCAGCGTCACGTGAACTCATTCTCATCACGTGGCTCACCACCACCACCCTCCCACCCACCCATCCTGCCACTCACCCACCCACCCAGCCTGCAACCCACCTAGCCACCCACCCAGCCAGTCAGCGACCCACCCCTCCCACCCGCCAACCCACTCGCCCACCCAGCCATTCACTCAAACAGCAGCCCACTCGTGGATTACGTCCACGGCTCCGCCAACCGCGGTCGGATCGATCCGCTGCCTCGCTCACAAAGTTCCCTCTTCATTTTCTTTTGCCACCTGGCCGTACAAACTTAATCAAGCCACCCGACGACATCATCATCAGCAGCAGCAGAAGCAGCCATGGTCGTCGATCCACCGCTGGATGAAGGCTTCCCCAAGCCCGTCACCACCTACTTGCCATCGCTGACACGTTGAAGCTTGCTGCACCAGGCTCGCAGCTTCTCTTTCCACGAAAACCTCACGCTACGCAGGTCCCGGACGGCCGTGCCCTGCCACGCACCTCGACCGATCGGGGCAAAACGATCTTACCATCGGCGGAAGCGCCTAAAGACCGACATGACGTCTACAGCCCTTTGTCAAGCCACTGCTGGTTGAAGGCGTGCTAATGCTGTGTCGGTCAAGGGGGTTTTTTTGGCCGTACTTCACCACGCCGGTCAGTGTGGGTGGGTTGGTGAAGGGGGGGGGGGGGGAGGTGCGGGAGGGTCGCCCAAAACCTGGCCTTCATCCAGCAGTGGACGGATCATGGCCGATGACGGAAGCGTAGGCCGAACGCGGCCCGTTCGTCAAGGAGTGCAAAACAGCGCATCTGAAAGCGCCGCACGGTGCGGTGTCCGTCTTTGTTCGTTGGTCAGCCAAAAGCCGCTGCTGCGGCCGTCTGGAACGCTCTTCCATCCGATATCAACTAGATTGAAAAACTCCTTTCTTCAGAGCTCCTTTGTATTGTTCAGTTTGCCGTCCTTCCCCGCACCTCCGATTGGCGCCGTTGGCTACGTACGCTTGATACGTGCGGCGCGTCCGAGCCATCGCGAGCCATCGCGAGCGTGCGTGCGAGCGTGGGCGGCATCATGTAGAAAGGGAACCTTTGAACCGGGCTCTCTGAGCGAGCGTGCCGCAAGAGAGAGAGAACGCACCTCCGAGCCCACGCCAGGGGTCTCCAGAGACGCTGCCCGAGTGTGGGCACGAGAACCACTCCCCCCCCCCCACCACCACCACCACCACTGAGACAAGTCCCATCCTCCACGTCGCCCTGGAACGATCGGTGGACCCACAGCCTGCGCGCCATGCTGCGTGGAGGTTGTTATTTCGCCGCTGTGGGTTTTCTCCCAGACTCAGACGTAACTGGTATTGGCCAAAACATCCCAGTGCTGAGAAATTACCTGCAAATCACTCAAATGGGATCACACAGCAGCAATTAACGATTTAAAAAAACTTTTTTTTCCCAGGCAAGGCTCCACTGAGCTCCGTAGCCCTTCTTCAGAAGCGACCTGAGCTTTAATCCGGGACTCGCTCTGGCGATCAGAGATGATAGCTCAGCGAAGTGGCTTATCAGTCATGTGTAAAATGTACAGCAGCCAAAAATGTGGAGGGAAAAACCAGAGGGCCCGGGGAAAAATCCACGCGACCACAGGGAGAGAGAGACACCGCAGAATCCAAATATACAGCAGCAGGCATCAGGGTCGGGATCAAGATTGCGAGTGTCTATCGGTCTCGATGCGAGTCCGTGGTGTCTATGGGTCTCTATGGGAGTCCGTGGTGTCTATGGGTCTCTACGTGAGTCCGTGGTGTCTATGGGTCTCTATGCGAGTCCATGGTGTCTATGGGTCTCTACGCGAGTCCGTGGTGTCTATGGGAGTCCGTGGTGTCTATGGGAGTCCGTGGTGTCTATGGGAGTCCGTGGTCTCTATGGGAGTCCGTGGTGTCTATGGGTCTCTATGCGAGTCCGTGGTGTCTATGGGTCTCTATGGGAGTCCGTGGTGCCTATGGGTCTCTATGGGAGTCCGTGGTGTCATAGGTCTCTACGCAAGTTCGTGGTGTCTATGGGTCTCTACGTGAGTCCGTGGTGTCTATGGGTCTCTACGGGAGTCCGTGGTGTCTATGGGTCTCTATGGGAGTCCGTGGTGTCTATGGGTCTCTATGGGAGTCCGTGGTGTCTATGGGTCTCTATGGGAGTCCGTGGTGCCTATGGGTCTCTATGGGAGTCCGTGGTGTCTATGGGTCTCTACGCGAGTCCGTGGTGTCTATGGGTCTCTATGGGAGTCCGTGGTGTCTATGGGTCTCAACGTGAGTCCGTGGTGTCTATGGGTCTCTATGGGAGTCCGTGGTGTCTATGGGTCTCTACGCGAGTCCGTGGTGTCTATGGGTCTCTACGCGACTCCGTGGTGTCTATGGGTCTCTATGGGAGTCCGTGGTGTCTATGGGTCTCTACGTGAGTCCGTGGTGTCTATGGGGAGGTACAAACGGAGCCCATCCAGCGGAAATCAGATTCCATCGAAAACCCCGTTGCCCCAAACATCACCGCACGCACACAGTCATCAACTCGCTCCGTTGCTTTTCAAACATCGCGCGAGAGTGAGAGGGAGACAGAGTGAGAGGGAGACAGAGTGAGAGCGAGCGAGAGAGAGCGAGAGAGAGTGAGAGCGAGACAGAGTGAGAGCGAGCGAGAGAGAGTGAGAGCGAGTTTGAGCGAGCGAGCGAGAGAGAGAGCGACGGAGAAAGAGAGAATCGCATCGCCGGAAGGGGGCCAAAACAGCTTTGACAAATGCAGAAAAAAAACATCCGCGGCATTGTGCCCCCTCGCTCCAGTGTCGTGGGCAGAGCCCCCTTCAGTCGGAGAGAGGGCCCCAGGCATTATTCCCTCGTGAATGGACCACACAAACGAATGAATGGGTGGATGAAGAGCCGCTGCACTCTGAATCGGCGCGAAAGCCACCACGATCACAGAGCGAGTCCCGGATTAAAGCTCACTCCTAAGGGCACACGCAAGTTGAGTTGTTGTTGTTTGTTTGTTCTGGCTCGCGCTCGCTCTGGCTCTGGGCTCTCCGGGCAGAAAGCCCAAATGCGAGTTTGAATCGTGGGGGTCTGACAGACAGGAACAGCGAAGCGGGCCGGGTGGTTGGCCCAAGAGGGTGGAGTGCGGAATCCGGCACCGCCGGGACAACCGGGAATCCGCTCCGGGTTACAGCGGCTGCCCGCGAGTTAAATCGGCTTCGGTGAGCGTCTCAGCGCGGCCACCGCCGACCGCGCAAACCAAAGAGACGGAACAACCCTGACCCCGCTGACGTCACTTGAATTCGGTTGAATTCCCGCTCTGAGAAGTCCCGGGGTCCGGCTCGTCACGCTACGAACCCTCGCCGCCGCCCGTCGCAGGTGGCTTTGTAACGTCCACGACGACGGGCGGACGACGACGACGACGACGACGACGTGCCCTCTGCGCCGCGGCGCGGGAAAACAACGCCAAAGCAAAGAGCGGCGAAACGGACGGGGGCGGGGGGATTGGCGGCGGGGGGATTGGCGGAGCGACGCGTACAGTGCGCGCGCGTCTTGGCACCAGATGAAAACACGGGGCAGATTTACAACACGTGTCACAGCCCGGCGTGCGTGCATGCGTGCGTGAATACCACGCCGATGACCATAATGCGCCCCTGTTTTCCAGTCCCCTCATTGCATTGGTTCACCCACGATCCTACGGTCTACCCCGTTCTCATTGCACGACGTCAGCCTGCCACTCTCCCTCCCCGTTTCCTCTCCCACGCTCTCTCACCCCCTGGTCCCCTCAGGCCTCCCCCCCCCCCCCCCACTTCGCGACTCCTCCATCATCGACGGGGGTTGTTAAACGGTGACCGGTTGCAAAAAAAAAAAACGGTCACCGTTTTACAGAATCGGCGACCCGTTGCCGTCAGGCCGAGTGGAAGCGCCGCGCCGATTCCAGCGTTGATTTCAGCGAAGGAAGGCACCGCTAGGACCTGCCACGAGCGCCGGGAGATGTCATCCAGAGCGCGTCGCCCCTCGGTTTTCTGGATGGCGGCGCCAGCACGCAGGTTACCCGTAAACGCGGGGAAACCCGGTGTGGGTAGAGTCCCAATCGTTTGAACCATGCCCGGACGTGCGCTCCGGAGAGAGGAGAGAGAGAGAGAGCGAGCGCTGGCGGCCGCTGCTGTGTATGGGCGAGGACCGTACCGGACACGCGTCAGTGTGTGTGTGTGCGTAAAGACGCCCGCACGCATCAGTGTGTGTGTGTGTGAAGACGCCCGCACGCGAGAGTGTGCGTGTGTGTAAACACGAGCTCGCCGCAGGCCAACAGGCCGCAGGGGACCGACGCAATTAGCCGGGCGGACGAGCCCGGCACAAACGGCCGGCGGAGCCGCGGCCACGAGACGTAAACGCGGCCAAAGCGGCCTCTCCGAGGGACGCGTGGCAGCGGCGGCGAGTGGGGGGCGAGTGGGGGGCGAGTGGGGGGCGAGTGGGGGGCGAGTGGGGGGGCGAGTGGGGGGCGAGTGGGGGGGCGAGTGGGCGGCGAGTGGGGGGCGAGTGGGGGGCGAGTGGGGGGCGAATGGGCGGCGAGTGGGCGGCGAGTGGACGGCGAGTGGGGGGCGAGTGGGCGGCGAGTGGGGGGCGAGTGGGGGGCGAGTGGGGGGCGAGTGGGGGGGCGAGTGGGCGGCGAGTGGGGGGCGAGTGGGCGGCGAGTGGGGGGCGAGTGGGCGGCGAGTGGGGGGCGAGTGGGCGGCGAGTGGGGGGCGAGCGGTGCGCGCCGTACCGCTCGTGATCGCCCCTCGCCCAGCCGGCCCGGCACCGCCCTCGTGCCGATCGCGAGCGTGGAGCGCGTCGCCCGGTGACGCCACCACCGCCCTGGCGGCGGTGCACTGGCACGGCCAGCACGGCAGCTCAGCTCACTCCGTGTCACCCCCCCCCCACCCACTCACCGCGACGTTTCGGGGGAACAGGTCCTAAAGTTGTGCTCTGAAGAATAAAGCGTTCGCGAGCTATGGACAAGGCTCACTGCCTGAAACATCGCCCGTTACACCCACGGTGCGGCCGACGAACGTGTCGGGATTCTCTCCGGGGAATCTCCACGCGCCGCATCGCCGCCTCGTGACGATGCGTCGCGATCACCGCGCTCGCCAAAACCACCTGGGCACAGCAACGCCGCTGGATCGCGCGAAACCCACGAGTGGCTCGCCCCCTCCGCCTCTCCTTCACCTCCTCGCCCTGGAGGGCAGCGGTGCCTCGAACGCTCGCCCGGCGAACACGGAACCGCAAGCGTGGTCTGTCGCAGCGGCAGGGCGGTCACAACAACGCAGTGGCCGTCATCACCACCACCACCGCCACCATCACTACCGCCATCACGACAACCATCGCTACCAACGCCACCACCACCACCGCCACCGCCACCGCAACCCGGTACATGTGGAAAACCTCCCATGGCGGGGGGGGGGGGGGAGGTCCCAGAACATCTAAACCCACAAACACACAAATCCCTGCAGCGTATCTTCTAAATATCAATTCAAACCTATTCGAGTACCTCAACTCAAGGGAGGGGTGAGGAAGGGGGGGGGGGGTAACCCCCACAGCCGCCCCCCCCCCCCCTCCACTTGGATTAGCCACCGCTGGCGCTGCCGAGTGTATGTGCGCTCACACGCAAAAGACAAAGGTAGCCTGTGTGGCTCACACAGACTGTTGAGGCAAGTGCCGTTAGCGAGGACGTAACGAGGGCCAGGGCAGAACCACGCGCCCCAGTCGATTGTTTTACACGCCGCAACGATTTTTACATGGCACGTCTCTTCACGGTTCAGCGCTAGCCGCTGTGCCACTGAACCAGGGAGTTACGAACGAGTTGGGTTCCAGAGGTCTGTTCGTAAGTCGATTTGTTCGTAATTCCAACGTTACTCTCTGTCGATTCCATATACGTTGTACGGCGTGTACACTAAACACGGGGAATGGCTTTAAAAGTTGTATAATCTCCTGCGGATGTAGATGCCACTGGTTCTTGACGTTCTGCAGATGTAGATGCCACTGGTTCTTCATGTTCTGTAGATGTAGATGCCACTGGTTCTTCACGTTCTGTAGATGTAGATGCCGCTGGTTCTTCATGTTCTGTAGATGCCACTGGTTCTTCACGTTCTGCAGCTGTAGATGCCACTGGTTCTTCACGTTCTGTAGATGTAGACGCCACTGGTTCTTCACGTTCTGTAGATGTAGATGCCACTGGTTCTTCACGTTCTGTAGATGTAGATGCCGCTGGTTCTTCATGTTCTGTAGATGCCACTGGTTCTTCACGTTCTGCAGCTGTAGATGCCACTGGTTCTTCACGTTCTGTAGATGTAGACGCCACTGGTTCTTCACGTTCTGTAGATATAGATGCCACTGGTTCTTCATGTTCTGCAGCTGTAGATGCCACTGGTTCTGCGCTTGATTTGCGAGTTTTGAGAAATTCTGAATCCCGGTTTGGCCACCCCGCCGGGCCCCCCGCTGAGGTCACCTCAAGAGATTGCACAAGCAGTGCCTCTTGACCTCTGAATCAGAGTCGGCCGACCCCGGGTGACCCCGGGCGACCCCGGGCGACCGGCCCGGGCGACGGGCCCGGGCGACGGGCCCGGGCGAGACGTCGACGCGGGGGTAATGTGCGGAACGGCCGGTGGGTCCACGGGGCCCGGTGTCGCGTTACCGTGCCAGCAGCACGGGTGGGGGGGGGAGGGACAGCGGGGGGGGGGGGGGGGAGGACGGCGTGCCGCTGGATTTGCCGGCTGCGTCTGTCCGCGGCGCTCGCTCCGCTGATCCACCCTAAGGCGGCTTAATCCCACGACAAAAACATCGCAATCCCCTAATGAGTAGCGAGGGGGGAGGGGGGGGGGCGCGGGGATAGCCGACGAGCGGCGGCGGCTCTGCAGCCTGCCGGGGCGACGCCCGTAACCCCGGCGGGCTGCACGGCGGCAGTGGTGCACACTGGCAACGACCATACACATTATATACATATATACATTATACACATATATACACATATATACACTATACACCATATATACATTGTACATATATACATTATACATATATATACATTATACATTACACATATATACACTATACACATATACATTATACACATATACATTATACACATATACATATATACATTATACACATATACATTATGCACATATACATTATACACATATACATTAAGCACATATACATTATACATATATACATAGACATTATACATATATGCATTATACATTACACGTATACATTGTACATATACATTATACATTTATACACATATACATTATACACATACATTATACATATATACATTATACACATATACATATACATTGTACATATACATTATACATATTACATATACATTATGCATATACACATTATACATATATACATTACACATATATACATATTCATTACACATATACATTATACATATACATTATACATATTACATGTACATTAGACATTACACATATACATTATATATACATTACACATATTCATTGTACATATACATTATATACATTATACATATACATTATATATACATATGAAAATCCGACGTACCGTAAGTAGCCAACCGTGTTAATCGGAGGTGCGGTTGGGAGGGGGGAGGGGTCTGTCTCAGCCCATCATCCATCCCTCCCTCCGGGGTGGATAAAATGAGACGCACCTTTTGGGGAAGTCAACAGCCGTTGTCCAACGGAGCCCTTACTCGCCCCCCGCCATAAGAATGCGGAATCTCGGCCACCGGCTCCCCAGGGTCGTGAACGGTGTGTGGGCGGCCACTGCATCGGGGCGTGTGGGCGGCAATGCAATGCGTGGGCGGTGTTGCAGCAGGCGCACGCTGCGTGCCACACCACAAGGGACGCTCCTTAACCAGCGCCGTGCGCTTGTTCTTTAAAGAGCTCAAAGAAACGACGCCTCGCGTTCACACCGTACGGCGTTAGCGCTGCCCGGCTGGCGGCCGGTGGATGGCCAAGAACAGCGCCGACGTCGTTCGTGCGGGCCGTGGCCCGGTAATCAAACTCTGACCGTCGGGGGGCTGGGGGGGGGGGGGGCTCGAGGTGCAGTGCGCTAACCGCGGCGCCACCGCTCCCCAACACGACCCCGGTGACCCGGTCGATCCCTCTCGCTCCGCGCGGCACTTGTGGCACGCTGCGGCCTTCCGAGCGGCGAACAGATTTTGTTTTTTAAAGGACCCGAAATCTTACCCCCCACCCCCGCCGCTAATTAGGAGCGGCTTTCTCCTCCCCATCGATCGCCAACGACAACGCTCCGACTCGTCGCGGACCCAACGTGGTGGTGGGGGAGGAGGAGGGGGGGGGGTTAGGGGTCGCTGGACGCGCCCAACGAAGGCCCTTCATCATCTCGCGCTGGCACGGCCCGGCCGAGGCCAACGTGGGGCCCTCCCGGCACGGCTGGTTGCCACCGGTCGTTTGCCGCACCCGAGCCGTGACCCGAACCGTGCACCGCGCGGCGCTGTCGGGTGCGCTCACGCGGCCGTCTGGAACGCTCTTCACTCCGATGTTAGGAAGGCCGCTGGGAGCCGTGCGCCTTTAAATCATCATCATCGAGAATGACAAACTCATTTCTTTAAAACAGCTTGTTGTTGTTGTTGTTTCGTTTGTTGTCCTTCCTCTCCCCGCCCCTCCGATTAGCACGGTTGGCTCCATGCAGTACGCCGGCGTGGCAAGACGTCTCAATCTGGATCAGGGCCAAGCAGGGCCAGGGGTGATGGGGGGGGGCGATGCGCGCGACGTCAGTCGGCACGCCGCGAGGACACCGTCGTCACCTTCACGCATCTCGGTGGCGTCACCAAAGACAAAGATCCCCCGTATAGCCTCAACAGACTGGTTGGGGCAAGTGCTGTCAGCGAGCACCTTTGAAGGCCGGCACTGTGGCACACGAGAGGGTGGGTGGAAAGCACCACGCCCGCCCGCTTTTGTCTCCCCCAGTGGCGATGTTTACACAGCGCACCAGGTATTCATTTGAGGCTGAGTCGACCTAGGGGAGGCCCAGGACCGGTTCAAATAATCTTCACTGGTGTTGGCCGTGAGCGAGAATCGAACTCGGGGCCGCCGGGGTTCGTAGCGCAACACGCTACCCGCAACACTACCGCTCCCCGCTCCCCGCACACATGCGCGCAACCGGCTTCGGCGGTGAAAATTCTCAGTGGGAAACGTGATTTTTCGCAAAAACGGTGGTAAAAAAATTGGACCTGTGGGATCAACAAACGGTCGGGTGAAGTTGCGGACCACTCTAACTTCACCCACCCGCGCTGCGTAGGCCGACCGAGGCCGATGCGAAATTCGGCTGCGGCGAAATCGTCGCCATGGGGGGGGGGGGGGGGGGGGGACCGCGCTATCTGACTTTACAGTCGGGGGCCCTGTGGGGCTCTTTTCCACCTCGGCCATCCCGAATGCCCCAGTGTAAACAATTTGAAAACAAACTTGGCACGGCTCTGCCTTCAGCAACCACGACAAACGGCCGTCTGGCTGCTACTCCGCAGGCAGAAGCGTCACGGTGGCAAGGAGATGTTTAACCACCTCGCCCGGTACACAGCAGGTCGTGGGTTCCATCCCGACGCCTGCTGTATATTTGGAGTTTGCGTCTCTCTCGTTTATCATCATCACGTCGGCAAGATGTTAACTACCTCGCCTGGTATACAGCAGGTCGTGGTTCGATCCCGACGCCTGCTGTATATTTGGAGTTTGCGTCTCTCTCTCTTTTATCATCATCACGTCGGCAAGATGTTAACTACCTCGCCTGGTATACAGCAGGTCGTGGGTTCGATCCCGACCCCTGCCGCTTGTTGTATATTTGGACGTTGCGTCTCTCTCTCTCGCTCTCTCTCCCAGTGGCTGCTTGGATTTTTTCTCCGGGTCCTGCGGCTATTCCCTCCGCATTTAGAAACGCGCGTTTAGAGCATTCGGCTGCCGTAACTTTCCACGTGAACGGACGTTGTTCGGGTGAACGGACGTTGTTCGGGTTTGCCGAAATTTCGCGTCTGAACAAAATCGAATTTTCCGCGTTCGCGAAATTTCACTCCAGCCCCGCGCGCCGCGAGGTCATCGAACGAGGCTGCGACACCGATCCGCGCCGGCGTCACGGCAACGCCTCAACATCGCCTCGCCAGTCATTCCAAAGTGTACAGCGGAGCTTTTGCCGCGTTTCCCCCGAAATTTTTATTTTTTATTTTTGTTCCGCTTAATATTCTTCAATCGTTTTTAGACTTACGTCATTTATCATCATTTCTTTGTATTGTAAAAAAGTAAGCTAGGGGTGTAGTTTTAGGTTTTGAGCGGAGCTGGAATGACAGTCCAAAACACATCCCTAACTTTAAATAGTAACTTAATGGGAAAAGCCGTTTTCGATTTACAAAATTTCGCCTTTGCATGCGCTTTTTGAAAAAAACGCATCCCCTTTTCGTAAAATCGAGGGATGCCTGCACGTGCTACGCGTGGCACGACAGCTATGAGGATGAGCGGGGGGGAGGGGCGTCGTCTGCTTATTAATTTCAGCATCGTTTACCATCTCCGCAAAGACGTTGACGATAGTTTCGCATCAATATCCTCCGCTTGACGTTCATCGTCATCATCGTCATCATCATCGCGGCAACGTCCCCCCCCCACCCTCCGCCAGTCGTCCAACGTCCATCCGACGTCGTCACCGCCGTCATCGTCCGCGCCATTCTCCACGGCCCACAAAGCCGCGCAAACGGCCCAGGGGCCCAGGGGCCCAGGGGAGCGAATGCGCGAGCACAGCCGCCATCGCCCCTTCTCATGATAATTCAAGGGCCTCCTCCCATTCTCCCTCCACATTCTCCTCCCTTTCTCATGGCCACACTCTCGCAGCGCTCCCTCCTCCCCGCTCCTTCCCTCTGCAACCTCAATGAGTGGAATTCTCACCAACGGCTGGCCGAATAACACGCAACACAAAAGCCACACAAAAACCGTAAGAAGTAATTTCCCGCGGTCCCCAGTGGGCTCCAATATGCGCCCGAGGCATCGGTGCCAATCTCCTGTTTGCAGCCCTACTGAGCCTGTGGATAGAAATTCCACATTCCTATGGCCGCGGTGATGAGTCAATCCGGAGGACAAACACTGCCGACTCCCTCCCCAAAAAAAAACCGACTATTTATTTGACCTCGGCAGGAGGAAGGTTGGGCTGAGTCAACCGCAACCCGGCCGGGGCTTGAACTCGCGACCTCCCCCAAATTGGGAGCCACTCACTGTGCCACGGAGCCACCGCGTGACCACTGCCCTACGGGAAACGGAGGCAAGCTCCTTGGACCGTGTCGACGGGGCAATGGGACATGTGTGTCGTCACCTAATGAGTACCCGGAGACCAGCGCCGAATTGAGGCTCTAAGTTTCGTAGGCCTTCAAGTGATAACGCTCTACAGTTGGTACTGCCCAGCTAAAGATGATTACAAACAAACTTGTCTCCGATCATCCATAGGACAACAACGCTGCCTTTGTCTTCCCTTGCACTGCTACTACACCCTATTGAGAATGAGATTATGGAGATGTCATTTGTTAATTTTGCCAAGAAATATTCTCGAAAAGTTCATCTCCGGTGTTAATTTATCTCTCTCCTTATGAAAAAAACAAACGATTGATATGACTGCCTCTTTGTATATACTTTGTATATACACTGTGCCTATCCTTGCAATGTAAATATATTTATTCAAGAAGATATCTCGGTTAAAAAAAATTGCATGGTACAAACCAAAATAAAACATTGTCAAAATGTTTCTGTATGGTACAAACCAAAATAAAACATTGTCAAAATGTTTCTGTATGGTACAAACCAAAATAAAACATTGTCAAAATGTTTCTGTATGGTACAAACCAAAATAAAACATGGTCAAAATGTTTCTGTATGGTACAAACCAAAATAAAACATGGTCAAAATGTTTCTGTATGGTACAAACCAAAATAAAACATGGTCAAAATGTTTCTGTATGGTACAAACCAAAATAAAACATGGTCAAAATGTTTCTGTATGGTACAAACCAAAATAAAACATGGTCAAAATGTTTCTGTATGGTACAAACCAAAATAAAACATGGTCAAAATGTTTCTGTATGGTACAAACCAAAATAAAACATGGTCAAAATGTTTCTGTATGGTACAAACCAAAATAAAACATGGTCAAAATGTTTCTGTATGGTACAAACCAAAATAAAACATGGTCAAAATGTTTCTGTATGGTACAAACCAAAATAAAACATGGTCAAAATGTTTCTGTATGGTACAAACCAAAATAAAACATGGTCAAAATGTTTCTGTATGGTACAAACCAAAATAAAACATGGTCAAAATGTTTCTGTATGGTACAAACCAAAATAAAACATGGTCAAAATGTTTCTGTATGGTACAAACCAAAATAAAACATGGTCAAAATGTTTCTGTATGGTACAAACCAAAATAAAACATGGTCAAAATGTTTCTGTATGGTACAAACCAAAATAAAACATGGTCAAAATGTTTCTGTATGGTACAAACCAAAATAAAACATGGTCAAAATGTTTCTGTATGGTACAAACCAAAATAAAACATGGTCAAAATGTTTCTGTATGGTACAAACCAAAATAAAACATGGTCAAAATGTTTCTGTATGGTACAAACCAAAATAAAACATGGTCAAAATGTTTCTGTATGGTACAAACCAAAATAAAACATGGTCAAAATGTTTCTGTATGGTACAAACCAAAATAAAACATGGTCAAAATGTTTCTGTATGGTACAAACCAAAATAAAACATGGTCAAAATGTTTCTGTATGGTACAAACCAAAATAAAACATTGTCAAAATGTTTCTGTATGGTACAAACCAAAATAAAACATTGTCAAAATGTTTCTGTATGGTACAAACCAAAATAAAACATGGTCAAAATGTTTCTGTATGGTACAAACCAAAATAAAACATGGTCAAAATGTTTCTGTATGGTACAAACCAAAATAAAACATGGTCAAAATGTTTCTGTATGGTACAAACCAAAATAAAACATGGTCAAAATGTTTCTGTATGGTACAAACCAAAATAAAACATGGTCAAAATGTTTCTGTATGGTACAAACCAAAATAAAACATGGTCAAAATGTTTCTGTATGGTACAAACCAAAATAAAACATGGTCAAAATGTTTCTGTATGGTACAAACCAAAATAAAACATGGTCAAAATGTTTTTGTATGGTACAAACCAAAATAAAACATGGTCAAAATGTTTCTGTATGGTACAAACCAAAATAAAACATGGTCAAAATGTTTCTGTATGGTACAAACCAAAATAAAACATTGTCAAAATGTTTCTGTATGGTACAAACCAAAATAAAACATGGTCAAAATGTTTCTGTATGGTACAAACCAAAATAAAACATGGTCAAAATGTTTCTGTATGGTACAAACCAAAATAAAACATTGTCAAAATGTTTCTGTATGGTACAAACCAAAATAAAACATGGTCAAAATGTTTCTGTATGGTACAAACCAAAATAAAACATTGTCAAAATGTTTCTGTATGGTACAAACCAAAATAAAACATTGTCAAAATGTTTCTGCATCGGTCCTTTAGTTTCATTGGCCCTAGGCACACCGCCGACTGTTGCCTATTGGATAATACGGCCCTGCTGGGTGGGTGGGTGAGTGGGTGGGTGATTTGGTGAGTGAGTGGGTGGGTGATTTGGTGAGTGAGTGGGTGGGTGATTTGGTGAGTGAGTGGGTGATTTTGTGAGCGAGTGGGTTGGTGATTTGGTGAGTGTGTGGGTGAGTGGGTGGGTAGGTGAGTGGGTGATTTGGTGAGTGGGTAAGTGGGTGGGTAAGTGGGTGGGTGGGTGAGTGATTTGGTGAGTGAGTGTGTGATGGGGTGGGTGGGTGAGTGGGTGGGTGATTTGGTGAGTGAGTGGGTGGGTGAGTGGGTGGGTGAGTGGGTGGGTGAGTGATTTGGTGAGTGAGTGGGTGGGTGAGTGAGTGGGTGGGTGAGTGGGTGAGTGAGTGGGTGGGTGAGTGGGTGATTTGGTGGGTGAGTGGGTGGGTGAGTGGGTGAGTAGGTGGGTGAGTGGGTGGGTGAGTGGGTGGGTGAGTGGGTGGGTGAGTGGGTGGGTGATTTGGTGGGTGAGTGGGTGAGTAGGTGGGTGAGTGGGTGAGTGGGATGGTGGGTGAGTGAGTGGGTGGGTGGGTGAGTGGGTGAGTAGGTGGGTGAGTGGGTGGGTGAGTGGGTGGGTGAGTGGGTGGGTGATTTGGTGGGTGAGTGGGTGAGTAGGTGGGTGAGTGAGTGGGATGGTGGGTGAGTGGGTGGGTGGGTGGGTGAGTGAGTGGGTGGGATGGTGGGTGAGTGGGTGGGTGGGTAGGTGGGTGAGTAGGTGGGTGAGTGAGTGGGATGGTGGGTGAGTGGGTGAGCAGGCCCTAGGCACACCGCCTACTGCGGCCTATTGGGTAAAACGGCCCTGCCTGAGACGTGCGGTCACAGCGAGGCGCTTAAAGAAATCTACCGCATGGTCATCCGCCGTGCATCGCACCGACCATCGGCAGAGGTTGGAAACCGGAAGCGGTCCCGGGTGCCGCCCTTCGCCAACCCGCTATTGACCAGCGCGGTGAAGTACAGTCAAACGGTGAAGTACAGCCAAACGGTGAAGTACAGCCAAACGACCCCCGTGACCGACACTAGTGTGGCGGAGGCCTTCATCCGGCAGTGGAATGACACAAGGCTGTTACATCATCACAGCCGAACTAAAGCCATAGTTTATTCATCCGGGGGCACACGCCGACAAATAAGAAATCGCGCTTTGGACTTTGACCGATTGGTCTAAAATGGGCGGTAACTTTGTGGCCACTCCACTGCCCCTCCTGTGTGAAGGTTTCCCGGTTTTTGGGATTGTGGTCTGCGATGTTGAGACCTGTGAGTGTTGAATTTGTTCTGCGTTCCCACTGTCCTGCAGAGCGACATGAGTGTGAGTGAATATGAGTGTGTGAGTGAATGAGTGAGTGTGAGTGAATGAGTGAGTGAATATGAGAGTGAATGAATGAGTGTGTGAGTGAATGAGCGAGTGTATGTGTGCGTGAGTGAATGAGTGCGAGAGTGCGAGTGAATGAATGCGAGTGTATGAGTGAGTGTGTGTGAGTGCGAGCGAGTGAATGAGTGCGAGCGAGTATGAGTGAATGAGTCCGTGAATCAGCGAGTGTGTGTGTGTGTGAGTGCGAGCGAGTGAGAGTGTGTGAGAGTGTACGAGTGAATGAGCGAGTGTATGTGTGCGTGAGTGAATGAATGCGAGTGAATGAGTGTGTGTGAGTGCGAGCGAGTGACAGTGTGTGAGAGTGTACGAGTGAATGAGTGAGAGTGTACGAGTGAATGAGTGAGAGTGTACGAGTGAATGAGTAAGAGTGTACGAGTGAATGAGTGAGAGTGTACGAGTGAATGAGCGAGAGTATGTGTGCGTGAGTGCATGAATGCGAGTGAATGAGTGTGTGTGAGTGCGAGCGAGTGACAGTGTGTGAGAGTGTACGAGTGAATGAGTGAGAGTGTACGAGTGAATGAGTGAGAGTGTACGAGTGAATGAGTAAGAGTGTACGAGTGAATGAGTGAGAGTGTACGAGTGAATGAGTGAGAGTGTACGAGTGAATGAGTGAGAGTGTACGAGTGAATGAGTGAGAGTGTACGAGTGAGAGTGTGTGAGAGTGTGTGAGAGTGTACGAGTGAATGAGTGAGAGTGTACGAGTGAGTGAGAGTGTACGAGTGAATGAGTGAGAGTGTACGAGTGAATGAGTGAGAGTGTACGAGTGAATGAGTGAGCGTGTGCGAGTGAATGAGTGAGAGTGTACGAGTGAATGAGTGAGTGTACGAGTGAATGAGTGTGTGTGAGTGCGAGCGAGTGAGAGTGTGTGTGAGAGTGTACGAGTGAATGAGTGAGAGTGTACGAGTGAATGAGTGAGCGTGTGCGAGTGCACGTAAGCCAGTGGAGTTTGCGAGTTCTCTCCCAGTGTTCCCCGTGGGTTTGCTCCGGGCACTCAGATTTACCCCCACAGCTAAAAACTCACCCACACGGTGTAACCGGTATCGGCCGAAACAATCTCCCGATGCCGGAAGATCAGCAGCACATCACTCGGTTGGGATCACACAGCAGCACCAGCAGCACCATCGCCCCCCTCCCGTAAACCGAGTCTTCAAGACTCCGTGAGGCTTTCTTGGCTAAAGGTGCGTGAAGTAAGCGTATCACCAATGTTGCCTGTGACTGCCTCATCTCATGGAACTGCCATGAATGTTCCCCATGTAAATGCGGAATGCAACTCGGGGTCTCCCACATCTCAAAGCGACCCCCCGCCCCCCCCCCCCCCCCAGGGGTCCACAATTTGCATGGAGAGGGAGACGCGGTGGGGGAGACGCTGTGGGGGAGAGGGAGACGCGGTGGCGGGAGAGAGATGCAGGGAGGGAGACGCGGTGGGAGTTGAGTTGAGGCGCTGAACCGGGGGTACGGAGGGAGTTAACAGGGGTTGATGGTGCGGCGTTGTGGATGGAGGCGTGTGGAAACTGCGTCGGATGTTACACACACACGCGCGTTACAACAACAACAACGTTACCACGACGCTTGTGCCAGGCTATGTGCACCTTGAGGCCACGTGAAGTGTCGAACGCCCGCTGGCAGGAGGTTACGGGGCAGACCCACGTGCCACGGGTCGACTGACTGAGATGACTGAGATGACTGGCTGATGCACCACCTGTGCCCCCTACTGTGTCAACCTGCTGTGCTTTAGCCACTCGGCGCTCCGCTCGTTGTTGTGAGCATCGCTCCTCCGCCCTCCGTTGTTGTTGGAGGGCGACTGCATCCAACTGCCCAGTAGCGTCCTTCACGAGCCTCCTCCATGGAGGCCGATCTTGACACCGCTGGTACCAGTCATCGGCAAGTCCACTCAGCTCCACATCCTCCTGTACCACATCACTCCATCTCTTCTCCAGCGAGTGCCCCGCCCGTTTAGCCCCCTCGATCCGGCCGAACAAAAGCTGTTTGGGCATGCGGTGGCTGGGCATGCGGGCTACATGACCCAGCCTAAGCAGCCTTGCCTGCCGGAGGAGCTCACCGATGGGACTTTGCCCAGATCTTTCAAGGGTTTGTGAGCTCCTCACACAATCCAGGCTGGTTAAGATTAAACCCAGGATGGATCGTAGGCAGGCCAGCCTAAATGTTTCTAACCGGTGAAGATGCTCCATTAGGGGGGTCCATGTTTCGCAAGCGTAGAGAAGGGAGGGAATGACCGTGGCCGAGAAAACCTGAAGCTTCGTGCGGAGCGACAGACCAGGTAGCTTCCACACAGCGTTACGCAACCGATGAAAATATATTGCCGCTCGACTGATTCGGAGTGAGACCTCTGCTGTTAAACTGGAGCCAGTCATAAGCACACTGCCCAGGTATGGGAAACTCTCCACTCTCTCCACAACTGCCCCATCACCGATTGGGAGTTGTGGGGGTGGAGTGTCCGATGGTACAAAATACCCAGGCAGGTGCTTAGCTTTGGTGGGGCTGATGGTAAGGCCCCACCTCTTAGTGGCACAGTCCAGTTTCAGCAGCAGTGTCTACGCGCACACACACGCGTTACGCGCGCACACACACGCGTTGCGCACATACATTACACACACACATTATGCACACACACACACGCCAATCGCGCACACACACACACGCGTGCATGCTCGCGTCGAATTCACAATTTGTAAAACCACATGCACCCTAGATTATATAAAGTGTCGTGTGGAGTGCTTAACGATCCATTTGGGAAAAGAATCCTTCCTCTGTCACACGAACCCCAGCTCACCACCCCTACACCCAGCTCTAACACCACCCCTACACCCAACTCTAACACCACCCCTACACCCAACACTAACACCACCCCTACACCCAGCTCTAACAACACCCCTACACCCAACTCTAACACCACCCCTACACCCAGCACTAACACCACCCCTACACCCAACTCTAACACCACCCCTACACCCAGCTCTAACACCACCCCTACACCCAACTCTAACACCACCCCTACACCCAACACTAACACCACCCCTACACCCAGCTCTAACAACACCCCTACACCCAACTCTAACACCACCCCTACACCCAGCACTAACACCACCCCTACACCCAACTCTAACACCACCCCTACACCCAACTCTAACAACACCCCTACACCCAACTCGAACACCACCCCTACACCCAACTCTAACAACACCCCTACACCCAGCTCTAACACCACCCCTACACCCAGCTCTAACACCACCCCTACACCCAGCTCTAACACCACCCCTACACCCAACTGTAACACCACCCCTACACCCAACTCTAACACCACCCCTACAACCAACTCTAACACCACCCCTACACCCAACTCTAACACCACCCTTACACCCAACTCTAACACCACTACCGCAACAGCCAACACTACCACTACACTCAACTAACACTGCCCCTATACCTAACGCTAGCTAATCCTAACAACACCACCCCTACGCATAACCCTAACAACGCCACCCCTACCCCTAAAACTCTGACCCTAACCCACGAGGCCCAGGTGACACCCGGGCGCGGTGGAGGAGGAAGCATTTGACGGCACTCATCAAGGCCGTGTACACGCGGCTGTGGTTACGAGTGTGTGGTAGGATGCAAACGCAGCCTGTGAACCCCAACAGCAACCACCAACGCCGCGGCTTGAGAGCGTACTCACGATGACCTTCCCTCGCAATGTGCCACCGCTCTGCGGTTCATCCAGGTCGAGGCACAGCCCCTGCAAACAACTCGCCCGCGTCGCTGCTGGCGGAAGGGGTCTCCCCGCCAGGTGGAGCTTCAGAGGGGCACGGTTGGCTACGTACGGTAGTCGCTCACCCGCTCGCATAGTCACTCACCGGCTCGCATAGTCACTCACACAGTCACTGAGCCACTCACATAGTCACGGACCCGTACACTCGCCCACCCTCCGATTAGCGTGGCTGGCTACGAACGGTGCGAAATAAGTTCAACGATATTGTGCATACGCAGGGGATATTTGGGCTACTCGTGCATGCTGGCCAGACGTCCTGGAAGAGTTGGGAGTTAGCCACACCTCACCCCACTATACGCAACTTGCCCATCGGCCCCTCACACTGCGGTGAACCCATTCACGCCGCTGGACAGGCAGCAGGGGGAGCTTTGATTAACTTCACCAGAGATATTATTTATTTACGTGTCATCTCTCGGAGGTCGTGGGTTCTATCCGGACCCTGACGCCTGGTGTATATTTGGAGTTTGCATGCTCTCTCTCTCTCTCCCCGCAATCGCGTGGATTTGTGTGCAGGTCCTCTGGTTTTTCCCTGCACGCTTATAAAGTACGCGTTCAGAGTATTTGTCTGCTGTAAAATGTCCACGTGATGATAAGCCACTTCCCGTTGCGCTATCATTTGTGGCCAGGCCGCTTCTGGAAAAAAATATATATATGGCTCAGTGGGCATAACGTGGTGAAGTAAAATAAAAAGTTTAGAATCAGATAATTCATTTATTTTTAGCTGTTTGCTTACCGCTTTACTGTTTCTTGTTGCAACTTTCTGACCCCGTGTCGCGCTCCGAACTGGACATCCGTGAAAAAGCGTTGCATAGCTCATCGGATATCTCCAGATAAATCAGATTATGAAATTAATAAAAAAAATTGTGTTTTTATTTGACCAGGTAAGGCCCCGCTAAGCTACGTAAGCTCTTTTTCAGAATCGACCCAAGCCATCACAAATGATGGCCCAACGAAGCGGCTATTCACGTGGAAATCCAAAGCAGCCGAATACTCCGAACGCGCCTTTTGCAGATGCGACGGCAAAAATCCAGCGGACCCGGAGAAAAATCCACGCGATCACATCACGGGGAGAGAGAAAGAGAGAGACACGCAAACTTCAAATATAAGGCTGGCGTCAGGGTCCCGATATAACCTCTTTGCGTACGAGACAAGGGAGCGAACACCTGGGCACCGCGGAGCCCTGAAATTGTCTCAACCGCAAGTCCGGGCGCGTTACCCGCGGCGGCGGCGATGGCGGCGGCGTCACCGCCGTGCACGAACACCGCAGTCGGCGGCGGCGGCGGCCGCAGCATCGACCCGCCGGGTCTGGATGCCCCGGGGAACTCGTCAGCGATGCGTCGCGATCAGCGCGATTCAACTGGAAAGGCGCCGGAAGAGGGACAGGCACGGGAAGGCAGAACCCCGGTGGCCAGGCCAGGCCAAGCGGACTTCACCGTTCTGCTCAACATTTCCCCCGAAATAAATAACAAAAGACGGTAGAAGCGGGCTTCCTCCTAACGACGGTGAATGGTTTCACGAAACCGTCCGTTCGGTGATTTGGCCGTTAAGCGAGGATTGGAAATGCACGTTAAAGGCTTAATTCGGTCCGATAATCGAAAGTTACACCTTTTTCACCCCAAAAAACGTACTTTGTATTATTTAAACAATGCACATGAATACATAACGATACTTTCATTATATACACGTAATATTAAAATAAACGTGGTCAATCAATGCATTTATTAATATTTACTGCACCTAAAACAGCCCGTGGTAAGCAGGGGAATGGTCGGTAAGCGAATACATTGGGCTCTAAGGACTCTACCCTACTACTACATTACTATCCACTCTACACTACTATACACTCTACACTACACTACTATACACTCCACACTACTATACACTCTACACTACACTACTTCACTACTATACACTCTACACTACACTACAATACACTCTACACTACTATACACTCTACACTACTATACACTCTACACTACAATACACTCTACACTACACTACTATACACTCCACTACTACACTACTATACTACTATACACTCTACACTACTATACACTCTACCCTACACGACTATACACTCTACACTACACTACTACACTACTATCCACTCTACACTACAATACACTCTACACTACACTACTATACACTCCACTACTACACTACTATACTACTATACACTCTACACTACTATACACTCTACCCTACACGACTATACACTCTACACTACACTACTACACTACTATCCACTCTACACTACTATACACTCTACACTACACTACTATACACTCTACACTATACTCTACACTACACTACTATACACTCTACACTACACTACTATACACTACTCCACTATTATACACTCTACACTACTATACACTCTACACTACTATACACTCTACACTACACTACTATACACTCTACACTACTATACACTCTACACTACACTACTATACACTCTACACTACTATACACTCTACACTACACTACCATACACTCTACACTACTATACACTACACATTGGGCTCTATAGAGGCCCGTCATTAAGCGATTAGTCATTACAGGGATGGCCGTTAAGCGGGGGGGGGGAGCCCGGGGGGTAATCGCACAGCGTGGGGCCACCCCCAAAACATGGGGCCCGGGGCAGTCGCCCTGATTCGCCCCCTCTGATTGAACATACAATACATGCGTCTCTCTCTCCCTCTCTCACCGTGGAAATGTCACAAGTGCTGCTGTCACTCCACTGCTGGATGACGGAGGGTCCCTCCCCCCCCCCCCACACACCAGACCGCGCGGGTTCGTGGGGGTTATTTGACCACTTTGGACATTCCACATTCCCATGGCGGGAGGGGCGAATGTATTCCCGGGATAGCTGCTGCTGATTTCGCCACAAAGTGGTACAGTACTCGTTTTATCGACCCTCGTTCGGGAGGGATGATGGGCCCGATTTGAATTCCCGACCGTTCCGCTTGGGCCTGAAATCGGGCGGTGTCACGGGGTCCGGTTCACATGGCGGTCGTCAACCAGCAGTGGATCGATCATGGCTCCTGATGACGATAGTGGACGATGAGAGCGATGGGTGGCAGGACGCAAGCCACGGCGAGCGGTTACGAACACAGCACGCACCACACCATCACCACCACCATCATTAACCACCACCATCATCATCACTACTACAATCAGCACCACCACCACCACGACTACAATCAGCACCACCACCATTATCACCACCACCACCACGACTACAATCAGCACCACCACCATTATCACCAACATCACCACCACTACTACAATCAGCACCACCACCATTATCACCACCACGACTACAATCAGCACCACCATTATCACCAACATCACCACCACTACTACAATCAGCACCACCACCACCATTATCACCAACATCACCACCACTACCACAATCAGCACCACCACCACGACTACAATCAGCACCACCACCATTAGTATTATCACCACCACCACCACGACTACAATCAGCACCACCACCATTATTATCACCACCACCACTACTACAATCAGCACCACCACCATTATCACCACCACCATCACCACCACTACTACAATCAGCACCACCACCATTATTATCACCACCACCACTACTACGACAATCAGCACCACCACCATTATCACCACCACCATTATCACCAACATCACCACCACCACTACTACAATCGGCACCACCACCATCAACATCACCACTACTACAATCAGCACCACCATTATCACCAACATCACCACCACCACTACTACAATCAGCACCACCATCAACATCACCACCACCACGACTACAATCAGCACCACCACCAATTAGTATTATCACCACCACCACCACGACTACAATCAGCACCACCACCACCATTATTATCACCACCACCACTACTACAATCAGCACCACCACCATTATCACCACCACCATCACCACCACTACTACAATCAGCACCATCACCATTATTATCACCACCACCACTACGACAACCAGCACCACCACCATTATCACCACCACCACAACAACAATCAGCACCACCACCATTATCACCAACATCACCACCACCACTACTACAATCGGCACCACCACCATCAACATCACCACTACTACAATCAGCACCACCATTATCACCAACATCACCACCACCACTACTACAATCGGCACCACCACCATTATCACCACTACCACGAATACAATCAGCACCATCACCACCACCATCAACTACTACTACTACAATGAGCATCACCATCACATCACCATCATCAAAGGCAAACATCCCCCCCGTATAGCCTGAACAGACTATCGGGGCAAGTGCTGTTAGCGCGTAGCACCAATGAAGACCGGCACTGCACAATCACCACCACCACCATCATCATCTGCCATGATCGATCCACTGCTCGATGAGGCCTTCCTCCATCCCCTCTCCTCCTCCCACCACCACCACCAACCACGCCGTGATTTGTGAACGAACGCCGCCTAAATAAACAAAAACCACGGAGACCGGCCTGGGTCCACTGCTGCGCGCGCAGCCATCACGAGGGGCGACGTGGGGGTGGAGGAGGAGGTGGACGAGGTGGAGAGAGAGAGAGAGGCGGGAAGAGGGGAAGGAGCCACACACACACGAGGAGGGAGAGTGGGGGGGGGAGAGATTCAAGACGTGGGGAGAGAGAGCGGGAACGGAGCGACGACACTGAGAGTGGAGCGAGTGGAGAGAGGAGAGGGGAGAGAGAGTGGAGGGTGGAGAGAGAGGAGAGGGGAGCGAGTGGAGAGAGGAGAGGGGAGAGAGAGTGGAGGGTGGAGAGAGCAGAGAGAGGAGAGAGCGAGGGGAGAGTGGAGAGCGAGGAGGGATCAGAGAGAGGAGAGAGTGGAGGGTGGAGAGAGGGGAGCGAGGAGGGATCAGAGAGAGTGGAGCGAGTGGAGAGATGGGAGAGGGAGCAGAGAGTGGAGAGCGAGGAGGGATCAGAGAGAGGGGAGCGAGGAGAGAGTGGAGAGCGAGGAGGGATCAGAGAGAGAGGAGAGAGAGGAGAGCGAGGAGGGATCAGAGAGAGGAGAGAGAGGAGAGAGGGGGCAGTGTGGACACGCACAGGGGGAAGAGAGCGCCAGAGGCCAACGCCGCCTTCATTCGCCGACCCGAGCGTGGTGGTGGTGGGGAGGCACCGGGTCGGAGACCCTCGCTGGCTGCCTACCTGCTGCTGCTGCTGCCCAAGGCGGTGGTGGTGGTGGTGGCGGTGGTGGCGGCGGTCACAACAACAACCACAGCAGCAGCAGCTATGGTGGTGGTGGTGGAGACGATGATGCTGCTGCTGCTGCTGCTCGTGTGAGAGTGGCGGTGGTGGGGGCTGGAGCGAGGCGGGGGCCCTGGGCAGCGGCGCCCCCCAGTGGCTGCCGAGAGGCGCGCAGACGGCGCGCAAAGGCAAAGGCGCCCGGGTAGCCCAGCGCAGCCCGCCGGGGCAAGTGCCGGGGGGGGTGCCGGGGGGGGTGCCGGGGGGGGTGCCGGGGGGGGGTGCCGGGGGGGGGGTGCAGCTCCTCGCGAAGGCTGCGACGGCACGCGACGCGGTGGCCAGCACTACGCCCGGCCGCCTTTGTCTCCCCAGTGGCGAGGTTTACTACACCCCCATTTGAGGCTGAGTCGACCTAGGGGGGGAGGCCCAGCACCGGTTCAGATAGTCGTCACCGGTGTTGGCCGTGAGCGGGAATCGACCGCGGGTCGCCAGGTTCGTAGCGCAGCGTAGCGCTAACCGCTGCACCACCGCTCCCCTGCACTATATTCACACTCACACACGCACTCACACACACACTCTCACATTCACACACTCACACACATTCACACACTCTCACACACACACTGGCACACATTCACACTCACACACTCTCACACATTCACACTCACACACATTCACACACTCTCACACACACACTGGCACACATTCACACACACACTGGCACACATTCACACTCACACACTCTCACACATTAACACTCACACACTCTCACACACATTCACACACTCTCACACATTCACACTCACACACTCTCACACACATTCACACTCACACACATTCACACACTCTCACACACACTCACATATTCACACATTCACACTCACACACATATTCACACACTCTCACACACACACTCACATATTCACACACTCACATATTCACACACTGGCACACATTCACACACACACTGGCACACATTCACACTCACACACTCTCACACATTCACACTCACACACTCACACACATTCACACACACTCTCACACATTCACACACACATTCACACACTCTCACACACATTCACACACACTGGCACACACACACTCTCACACACATTCACACACACTCACTGTAGGGAACAGGGTGGGGGGGGAGACCACACAAACCCCACACAGATGCGCCCGAGTTGGGAATCAAGCCCAGGACCTTCCTGCTGTGGACCCTGCGGGCCATATAATTAGAGACCTTGAGACAAACACAAACAAGTCTCTCCCTCTCTCAACAGCGGCAGCTGTGTGGCTCCCACCGTGTCTCCGTGTCACTATGCCACCGTGCCACGTGCCACGTCCCAACGTGCCACCATGCCACGTCGCACCGTGTCACCATCCCACCATGCCACGTCCCACCGTGCCACATCCCACCGTGCCACGTCCCACGTCCCAACGTGCCACGATCCATCGTGCCACCGTGCCACGTCCCACCGTGCCACGTCCCACCGTGCCACCGTGCCACCATCCCACCGTGCCACGTCCCACGTCCCAACGTGCCACCATCCCACCACGCCACGAGGATGGGCAGTGAGTCAGTGCTGACGGCTCTCCGTGGCGGCCACGGAGAGCCGCGGCGGCAGCAGCAGCAGCCACTCCGGGTCGGGTCGCCGTGAATTCAGCCGAAGCGAATTGTCACCCCGCTGCACCAACGCGGGCAACATCAAGCACTGCGCTCAACAGCGGCGCTCCTCAATAAATGTACGTCTCTCTCGCGTTGTCGTGGCCGGGTCAACCTTCCCGGGTGAACCTTACAGGGTGAACCTCCCCGGGTGAACCTCACAAGGTGAACCTGACAAGGTGAACCTCACAGGGTTAACCTCACAGGGTTAACTTCCCCGGGTGAACCTCCCCGGATCAACCTCCCCGGGTGAACCTCCCCGGGTGAACCTCACAGGGTGAACCTCACAGGGTGAACCTCCCCGGGTGAACCTCACAGGGTGAACCTCCCCGGGTGAACCTCACAGGGTGTACCTCACAGGGTGAACCTCCCCGGGTGAACCTCACAGGGTGAACCTCGCAGGGTGAACCTCCCCGGGTGAACCTCCCCGGGTGAACCTCCCCAGGTGAACCTCCCCGGACACTCACGCCTCACCAGTGAGAGGGCTCCCGTTTTGTCGCCAGCTCCCGGATTTCCGTCCAATCCCCCCAATGGCCAACCCTCAATTCCCCCGCTTTGTTTCTCGGCCAGTCAACGAAAGTTGCTCTTCTTTCAGCGCGAGACCAAACGCAACTCCTCATCGGCGAGTTCGATAGACGAAGTAAAGAGGGAGAAGAAGAGCAATCATACTGGCTCGGACATCATCCGGGTCAACAAGGTCCGTGTCCCGCCCCCCATCGAGTAACCGCGGTTGGGTGAAATAATTTGCTACGGGAAAGCAGCAGCAGCTACGAGACTAAAACGATTTTTAAAAAATTATTACGAAAGCCCCACTGAGCTGCATAACTCTTTTTTCAGAAGCGACCAGGCCGCAAATGAGAGCCCAACGAAGTGGCTTGTCACGTGGAAAATGATATCAGCCAGGTACTCGAGATGCGCGATGTCGATTGTAAATGTGGAGTGAGCAACCAGGGGAGAGCGAGAAAAATCCACGGGACCACGGGGAGGGAGAGAGAGAGACGCAGCAGGCGTTCGGGTCGCGGTCAAACGCACGACCTCCTGCATACCACCATCAGACAAAGTCAGACCTATAGGGGCCCCTTTGTCCATGGATCGTGCTGATGATGATCCCCGCCACCACCGCAAGCGATCCGCCGCTCGACCAATCGTAAGTGTGCTGCTGCTGTGGGGTGGGCAGTGAGGATTGCGATGGGACGTGGGACGCTCGAACCAACAACGACTTCTAGATCGGGGGTGGGGAGGGAGGGAGGTGGGAGGTTTTAGCGTCCTAACCACGGCGGCAAGTGGCTGACATACGGTGCTCACCGCGCTCCACGAGAGCCGCGCCGTTCACGGTGCCGTGCCAGGAACCAAACTCTGCAACACGACCGGCCGAGCGAGCTGACCCGGGGGGGGAGGGGGGGGAGGGCCGTGCGTTGCGTCATTCGCCGGTGACTTTTTTTTTTAATGTCGGGGGCATTGGGCGACCGGGAACGCCGCCACGTGATGATGGCGACTGTGACGTCACGGCGAGACTGGAATGTCCCGCGACTGTGAGCGATGAAAGACGTGGGGGGGGTGAGGGGGGGATGTGGGGGGGGTTTTGGGGGTGGGGGGGTTGGGGGGATGTGGGGTGGGGGTGGGGGTATTTACACTCGCAGCAGTTTTTTTTTTACCCGGGCGGCCGCGGAGGGGTGTCGAACCGCGAACGCCACCACGCACACAAAGACAAAGATCCCCCGTGTAGCCTGTGACAGGCTGTTGGGGGGCGAGTGCTCCTGTGAAGGCCGGCACGGCACACCGGACGGTGGTTGACCAGCACCGCGCCCGGCCGCCTTTGTCCCCTAGGCACTCATCGGAGGCTGAGTCGACCTAGGCGAGGCCCAGGATATTCGTCACCGGTGCTGGTGGCCGTGAACGGGAATCGAACTGGGGTAGCCGGGTTCGTAGAGCAGCGCGCTAACCGCCACACCACCGCTCCCCACACTCACGTACACACACACAGACACACACGCAGACACACACACATCCACTGCGATGGGCGTCACGTGGCCTGCACTCATTCACAGCGCGCGTGCGGTCACGGCTGTCACGTGTGATGCGAACATTCACGAATCCGTGTGGCAGCATCGCGTGGGCAGCACGAGGGCAGCGTATCTACGTTCAACTTTTTTCGCACCGTACGTAGCCAACCGTGCTAATTGGATATGCGAGTACAGCACGTGGGCAGCACGTGGGCAGTGAGGGCAGCACGTGGGCAGTGTGAGGGCAGCACGTGGGCAGTGTGAGGGCAGTGTGAGGGCAGCGTGAGGGCAGCACGTGGGCAGTGTGAGGGCAGCACGTGGGCAGTGTGAGGGCAGCACGTGGGCAGTGTGAGGGCAGCACGTGGGCAGCACGTGGGCAGTGTGAGGGCAGCACGTGGGGAGTGTGAGGGCAGCACGTGGGCAGCACGTGGGCAGCACGTGGGTAGTGTGAGGGCAGCACGTGGGCAGCACGTGGGCAGCACGTGGGCAGCACGTGGGCAGTGTGAGGGCAGCACGTGGGCAGTGTGAGGGCAGCACGTGGGCAGCACGTGGGCAGTGTGAGGGCAGCACGTGGGCAGCACGAGGGCAGCACGTGGGCAGTGTGAGGGCAGCACGTGGGCAGCACGTGAGCAGCACGTGGGCAGCACGTGGGCAGTGTGAGGGCAGCACGTGGGCAGTGTGATGGCAGCACGTGGGCAGTGTGAGGGCAGTGTGAGGGCAATGTGAGGGCAGCACGTGGGCAGTGTGAGGGCAGCACGTGGGCAGCACGAGGGCAGCACGAGGGCAGCACGTGGGCAGTGAGGGCAGCACGTGGGCAGTGTGAGGGCAGCACGTGGGCAGTGAGGGCAGCACGTGGGCAGTGTGAGGGCAGCACGTGGGCAGTGTGAGGGCAGCACGTGGGCAGCACGTGGGCAGTGAGGGCAGCACGTGGGCAGTGTGAGGGCAGCGAGGACTCACCGAGCACAGGGGATGGGACGTCACAACGGGAGGGAGGCCGAGCAGAGCAATGCAGAAGACGGGCGACGGCGTGAGGACGACGACGAGGAGGACGACGAGGAGGAGGACGACGAGGAGAAGGAGGAGGAGAAGGAGGAGACACCGTGGAGAGCACAGAGAGAGGCGTTAGAGATGTCGCGACAATGTGCGAGCGCGCCGGGCTCGCAACACAGAGGATCGACTCCACGTCTCTTTAAAAAAAAACCTCCCCACCACCACCTCCCCACCCGCTTCACCCACTCGCCCCTCTCCCCACCACCCCTCCGGCACCTCCCGCCTCTGTCCGGCCGGCGACACGTGCGGTTACGTGGAGGGGCAGGTGCGGTGGGGTAGAGTGTGGGTAGCTCGCACTCCCTCCTGGATGTGTGGCCACGCGTGGAAGAGTCGGCGCAAGGTACCCCCCTTCCCCTCCCCCTCCCCTAGTGGAAGCCACATTGCTCCCCCAGCAGGGACGTGAGCGAACAATTGCAGGAGCTGCACCTTTACCTCTTATCTTTTTTTACAATAATGCAAAGGAACGTGAGCGCATTTGAAACCCCTTCAATCCTCGTGGCTTGGCTTAAGATGCGGGCCAGAAAGCAGTGGGCGGCGCCAGTGGCTGAGTGGGCGGCGCCAGTGGCTGGGTGGGCGGTGCCAGTGGCTGGGTGGGCGGCGCCAGTGGTTGGGTGGGCGGTGCCAGTGGCTGGGTGGGCGGCGCCAGTGGTTGGGTGGGCGGTGCCAGTGGCTGGGTGGGCGGCGCCAGTGGCTGGGTGGGCAGCGCCAGTGGCTGGGTGGGCGGTGCCAGTGGCTGGGTGGGCGGCGCCAGTGGCTGGGTGGGCGGCGCCAGTGGCTGGGTGGGCGGCGCCAGTGGTTGGGTGGGCGGTGCCAGTGGCTGGGTGGGCGGCGCCAGTGGCTGGGTGGGCGGCGCCAGTGGCTGGGTGGGCGGCGCTAGTGGCTGGGTGGGCGGTGCCAGCGGCTGAGTGGGCGGCGCTAGTGGCTGAGTGGGCGGCGTTCGTGGCTGAGTGGGCGGGGCTGTAGAGAATATGGGCGGGGCCTCTCAGACCTGGGACAGCTTCTTCACTGCCGTGTGAACAATACCCTAGTGCCTGCTGCACGCTCACCGCGGACTTAAATTAATATATAAAGTTTGTTTTATTTTACCAGAAGCGACCCTGGCCATCACAAATGATAGCTCAACTAAATGGCTTATTACTATCATCATCATGTAGAAATTCATAAAGGAGCCAAATACTCTCAACGCATGACGTTTATTCTAAATGCGGTGGGGGAAAATCCGGAGGATCCGGAGAAAAAATCCGCGCGACCACGGGGTTAGTGAGAGAGAGAGAGACACGCAAACTCGAAATATACAGCAGCAGCAGGTGTCAGGGTTGAGATCGAACCCACGACCTCCTGTATACCAGGCGAGGTAGTTAACATCTCCTTGCCACCGTGATGATGATGAGAGAGAGACACGCGAACTCCAAATATACAGCAGCAGCAGCAGCAGGCGTCAGGATTGAGATCGAACCCACGACCTCCTGTATACCAGGCGAGGTAGTTAACATCTCCTAGCCACCGTGATGATGATGAGAGAGAGACACGCAAACTCCAAATCTACAGCAGCAGCAGGCGTCAGAATCTGGATCGAACCCACGACCTCCTGTATACCAAGCGAGGTAGTTAACATCTCCTAGCCACCGTGATGATGATGAGAGAGAGACACGCAAACTCCAAATGTACAGCAGCAGCAGGCGTCAGGATTGAGATCGAACCCACGACCTCCTGTATACCAGGCGAGGTAGTTAACATCGCCTCGCCACCGTGATGATGATGAGAGAGAGACACGCAAACTCCAAATATACAGCAGCAGCAGGCGTCAGAATCTGGATCGAACCCACGACCTCCTGTATACCAGCCACCGTGATGATGATGAGAGAGAGACACGCAAACTCCAAATATACAGCAGCAGCAGGCGTCAGGATTGAGATCGAACCCACGACCTCCTGTATACCAAGCGAGGTAGTTAACATCTCCTAGCCACCGTGATGATGATGAGAGAGAGACACGCAAACTCCAAATATACAGCAGCAGCAGGCGTCAGGGTTGAGATCGAACCCACGACCTCCTGTATACCAGGCGAGGTAGTTAACATCTCCTAGCCACCGTGATGATGATGAGAGAGAGACACGCAAACTCCAAATATACAGCAGCAGCAGGCGTCAGGATTGAGATCGAACCCACGACCTCCTGTATACCAGGCGAGATAGTTAACATCTCATAGCCACCGTGATGATGATAAGAGAGAGAGACACGCAAACTCCAAATATACAGCAGCAGCAGGCGTCAGGATCTGGATCGAACCCACGACCTCCTGTATACCAGGCGAGGTAGTCAACATCTCCTAGCCACCGTGATGATGAGAGAGAGACACGCAAACTCCAAATATACAGCAGCAGCAGGCGTCAGGGTCGTGATCGAACCCACGACCTCCTGTATACCAGGCGAGGTAGTTAACATCGCCTCGCCACCGTGATGATGATGAGAGAGAGACACGCAAACTCCAAATATACAGCAGCAGCAGGCGTCAGGATTGAGATCGAACCCACGACCTCCTGTATACCAGGCGAGGTGGTCAACATCTCATAGCCACATTGGCGCCCCTGATTGGTTTCCGCACACACCACGCACGGACGTCGAGTCATGTGGAAGGCGCGCCTGTTGTATTGGTCCCTTGGCAGAAGAGAGAGAGAGAGAGGAGCAACACGTGTGGGGTTTCCTCCGTGTCATCCAGCAGCGGAGAGAGCACGCGGGAGAGAGGAGAGTTGGATTCGAGTGAGATTTAGCGGGTGGCGATGGTAAGAGTGGGACGGGGTGGGGGTGAAATAGAGAGAGTGATTGAGAGGGAGTGAGACACACTGAGAGAGTGCCAGTGTGAGTGACAGGAGGTAATGAGTGAGGGAGAGTGAGAGCAGAGTGAGATTGAGCAGGAAGGAATCACAGAGCGAGCGAGAAAGAGTGAGCAGAAGGCAGTAAAGCAAGAGAGTGAGTGAATGAAAGATTGAGAGGATAAAGGAGGGTGGGGGAGAGAGGGAGAGAGGTACAGACTGAGAGAGGGTGAGAGAGAGAGGGTGGAAGAGGGTGGCCTTGGTGAAATTGGAGTGTAAATCTTGGTCCCGAGCTGCCAACAGTGTGAGCTCGGCACTGCAGACTCACATCCACAGAGACTCACACCCACAGAGACTCACACCCACAGAGACTCACACCCACAGAGACTCACACCCACAGAGACTCACACCCACAGAGACTCACACCCACAGAGACTCACACCCACATAGACTCACATCCACAGAGACACACCCACAGAGACTCACACCCACAGAGACTCACGCACACAGAGACGCACACACCCACAGAGACTCACACCCACAGAGGCTCACACCCACAGATAATCACACCCACAGAGACTCAAACCCACAGAGACAGCCACAGAGACTCGCACACACACACACATACTCACAGCCACAGAGACTCAACCCCACGGAGATTCACACCCACAGAGACTCACACCCACAGAAACTCACACCCACAGAGACTCACACCCACAAAGCCTCACACCCACAGAGACTCACACCCACAGAGATTCACACCCACAAAGCCTCACACCCACAAAGCCTCTCACCCACAGAGACCCACAGAGACCCACATCCACAAAAACTCACACCCACAGATGCACACCCGCAGAGACTCACACACACAGAGACTCACACTCCGAGACTCACACCCACAGAGACTCACACCCACGGAGACTCACACACACACAGAAAATCACACTCACAGAGACACCCACAGAGACTCACACCCACAGAGACTCACACACACACAGAGACTCACACCCACAGAGACTCACACACGCAGAGATGCACACCCACAGAGACTCACACCCACAGAGACACCCACAGAGACTCACACACCCAGAGACTCACACCCACAGAGACTCGCATCCACAGAGACTCGCACCCACAGAAACTCACACCCACAGACACTCACACCCACAGAGACTCACACAGACACAGAGACTCACACCCACAGAGACTCACACACACACAGAGACTCACACCCACAAATACTCACACCCACAGAGACTCACACACATACAGAGACTCACACCCACAGAGACACACACCCACAGAGACACACACCAATAGACACGCACACCCACAGAGACTCACACACACACAAAGGTTCACACACACACAGAGGCTCACACCCACAGAGACACACACCCAGAGACTCACACCCACAGAGACTCACACACACACACGGAGACTCACACGCACAGAGACTCACACCCACAGAGACTCACACCCACAAATACTCACACACACAGAAAATCACACTCACAGAGACACCCACAGAGACTCACACCCACAGAGACTCACACACACACAGAGACTCACACCCACAGAGACTCACACACGCAGAGATGCACACCCACAGAGACTCACACCCACAGAGACACCCACAGAGACTCACACACCCAGAGACTCACACCCACAGAGACTCGCATCCACAGAGACTCGCACCCACAGAAACTCACACCCACAGACACTCACACCCACAGAGACTCACACAGACACAGAGACTCACACCCACAGAGACTCACACACACACAGAGACTCACACCCACAAATACTCACACCCACAGAGACTCACACACATACAGAGACTCACACCCACAGAGACACACACCCACAGAGACACACACCAATAGACACGCACACCCACAGAGACTCACACACACACAAAGGTTCACACACACACACACAGAGGCTCACACCCACAGAGACACACACCCAGAGACTCACACCCACAGAGACTCACACACATACACGGAGACTCACACGCACAGAGACTCACACCCACAGAGACTCACACCCACAGAGACTCACATCCACAGAGACTCACACACACACGGAGACTCACACCCACAGAGACTCACACCCACAGAGACTCACACACCCACAGAGACTCACACACCTACAGAGACTCACACCCACAGAGACTCACACCCACAGAGACTCACACACACACGGAGACTCACACCCACAGAGACTCACACCCACAGAGACTCACACCCACAGAGACTCACACACCCACAGAGACTCACACCCACAGAGACACACACCCACAGAGACTCACACCCACAGAGACTCACACACACACGGAGACTCACACCCACAGAGACTCACACCCACAGAGACTCACACCCACAGAGACTCACACACACACACGGAGACTCACACCCACAGAGACTCACACCCACAGAGACACACACCCACAGAGACTCACACACACACAGAGACTCACACCCACAGAGACTCACACACACACAGAGACTCACACCCACAAATACTCACACCCACAAATTCTCACACCCACAGAGACTCGCACCCACAGAAACTCACACCCACAGAGACTCACACACACACAGAGACTCACACCCACAGAGACTCACACACACACAGAGACTCACACC
Organism: Petromyzon marinus; assembly: GCF_048934315.1. NCBI lineage: Eukaryota > Metazoa > Chordata > Hyperoartia > Petromyzontiformes > Petromyzontidae > Petromyzon > Petromyzon marinus. The sequence continues at coordinate 16,484,369 of NC_133709.1, forward strand.
CACAAATACTCACACCCACAGAGACTCACACACATACAGAGACTCACACCCACAGAGACACACACCCACAGAGACACACACCAATAGAATCGCACACCCACAGAGACTCACACACAAACAAAGGTTCACACACACACACACAGAGGCTCACACCCACAGAGACACACACCCACAGAGACTCACACCCACAGAGACTCACACCCACAGAGACTCACATCCACAGAGACTCACACACACACGGAGACTCACACCCACAGAGACTCACACCCACAGAGACTCACACACCCACAGAGACTCACACACCTACAGAGACTCACACCCACAGAGACTCACACACACACGGAGACTCACACCCACAGAGACTCACACCCACAGAGACTCACACACCCACAGAGACTCACACCCACAGAGACACACACCCACAGAGACTCACACCCACAGAAACTCACACACACACGGAGACTCACACCCACAGAGACTCACACCCACAGAGACTCACACCCACAGAGACTCACACCCACAGAGACTCACACACACACACACGGAGACTCACACCCACAGAGACTCACACCCACAGAGACACACACCCACAGAGACTCACACACACACGGAGACTCACACCCACAGAGACACACACCCACAGAGATTCACACCCACAGAGACACACACCCAGAGACTCAGACCCACCGCCATCAACACCATCCCACACACCACCACCATACACCTCCCCAAAAACCATCACCACCAACACACAATCTGACAATCACACCATCCCACACACACCACCAACATCACACCATCCCAAATATACCATCACCACGACACCATCCCACACATCAACAACATTCCACCATCCCACACACCACCCCACCCCACATGATCCCACACACACCATCACGACCCCACACGATCCCACATACACCATCACCACCACACCACCACACCATCACCATCACCACCATCACCACAACACCATCACCACCACACCATCACCACCACACCATCAACACCATCACCACCACACCATCACCACCACACCATCACCACCACACCATCACCACCACACCATCACACCATCACCACCACACCACCACACCATCACCACCACACCATCACCACCACACCACCACACCATCACCACCACACCATCACCACCACACCATCTCCACCACACCATTACCACCACACCACCACACCATCACCATCACCACCATCACACCATCACCACCACACCATCAACACCATCACCACCACACCATCACCACCACACCATCACCACCACCCCATCACACCATCACCACCACACCACCACACCATCACCACCACACCATCACCACCACACCACCACACCATCACCACCACACCATCTCCACCACACCATCACCACCACACCATCACCACCACACCATCAACACCACACCACCACACCATCACCATCACATCATCACCACCACCACACCATCACCATCACACCATCACCACCATCACCACGATCACCACCACATCACCACACCATCACCACCACACCATCACCACCACACCATCACCACCACACCATCACCACCAAACCATCACACCATCACCACCACACCATCACCACCACACCATCAACACCATCACCACCATCACCACCACACCATCACCACCATCACCACCACAACATCACCACCACCACCATCACCACCACACCATCACCACCACACCACCACAACATCACCACCACACCATCACCACCACACCATCACACCGTCACCACCACACCATCACCACCATCACCACCACACCATCACCACCATCACCACCACACCATCACACCATCACCACTATCACCACCACACCATCACCACCATCACCACGATCACCACCACACCATCACCACCACACCATCACACCGTCACCACCACACCATCACACCATCACCACCACACCATCACCACCATCACCACCATCACCACCACACCATCAACACCATCACCACCACACCATCAACACCATCACCACCATCACCACCACACCATCACCACCACACCATCAACACCATCACCACCATCACCACCACACCATCACCACCACACCACCACACCACCACACCATCACCACCACACCATCACACGATCACCACAACACCATCACCACCATAACCATCACACCATAACCACCACACCATCACCACCACACCATCAACACCATCACCACCACACCATCACCACCATAACATCACACCATAACCACCACACCATCACCACCACACCATCACCACCACACCATGACACCATAACCACCACACCATCACACCATCACCACCACCACACCACCACACCATCACCATCACACCATAACCACCACACCATAACCACCACACCATCACCATCACACCATAACCACCATAACCACCACACCATCAACACCATCAACACCATCACCACCACACCATCACCATCACAACATAACCACCACACCATCACCACCATCACCATCACACCATAACCACCACACCATCACCACCACACCATCACCACCACACCATCACCACCACACCACCACACCATCACCACCACACCATCACCATCACACCATAACCACCACACCATCACCACCACACCATCAACACCATCAACACCATCACCACCACACCATCACCATCACACCATAACCACCACACCATCACCACCATCACCATCACACCATAACCACCACACCATCACCACCATCACCACCACACCACCACACCATTACCACCACACCATCACCACCACACCCCACATCACTAACACCACCACACCATCACCACCACCCCATCACCACCATCACCACCACATCATCACCACCACACCATCACCACCATCACCACCATAACCACCATACCCCACACCATCACCACAACACCACCACACCATCACCACCATCACCACCACACCCCACACCATCACCACTACACCACCACACCATCACCACCACACCATCACCACCACACCATCACCACCACACCCCACACCATCACCACCACACCATCAACACCACACCATCACGACCACACCCCACACGATCAACACCACACCACCACACCATCACCACCACACCATCACCACCACACCATCACCACCACACCATCAACACCACACCATCACACCATCACCACCACACCATCACCAACACACCATCACCAACATCACCCCACACGATCAACACCACACCACCACACCATCACCACCACACCATCACCACCACACCATCAACACCACACCATCACACCATCACCACCACACCATCACCAACACACCATCACCACCATCACCACCACACCATCACCACCACACCCCACACCCAGCATTGCTCACGCGCGCCCTGCAGGATCAATCCGCCGTGACGCGCCGCCCCAACTCCCACCTCGCCCGCGCGGGGCGCGACGTCTCTCATCGCGAACCGTACGCGACGCAGCCTCCTCACCCGAGCCTCAGCCTCCTCACCCGAGCCTCAGCCTCCTCACCAGAGCCTCAGCCTCCTCACCCGAGCCGCAGCCTCCTCACCCGAGCCGCAGACCCCAGCGAGCCGCAGCCTCCCTCACCACCCCCCCCAGCACCCTGCCGCGTGACCCCCGTGTCCACGGGGTCCCCTTCGGGACGAGGTCCCCGACGAGCACTCAGCAGCGAGGGGACTCCACGGCGCTTGCAGGAGGCGCGGTCCCCCACCCCTCGCTACCCCCTTGCTGCTCACGAACCCCGCACGGGGCGGGCGGTGTGGGGGGTATGAAGGGGGTATGAAGGGGGTAGTGGAGCGGGGTACACAGCACCCCTGCTGCTGCTGCTGCTTCCCTCGGCACCCCCCACCTCTTCCTCGAGCTAGCCCCAGCGGCCCCTACGCGGACCCCGTGACCCCCCGGGGTGTCTGCTGTGTGGGGTCCCCTCGATCGCTCCGGCGCGCAATGACGCAGCGGCGGCGGCGAGAAATCTCGGGGGTTCGGATCCCGATGCGGTCCGTCCTTGAACTTAGACTTCTGATTGGACGAGAGTCGCCCCCCATCGGCCACCCCCCCCCCTCTTTGTCTAAGCCACACCCCCCCCCTCCCACACTTGGCTGTGATTGGTTGGCGACGGGGCTCACAACGGGATGGCACCTGCCTCGCAGCTGAGCGTGTTAAGGTTTAAATCCCCGCACCGGAGTGTTTATTACGTTGTGTTGTTGTTGCTGCTGCTGCTGCTGCAGGGTTGCTGTGTTTACTTTGAGTGAGAGTGCATTGTGTGTTTGTGTGCAGAGCACCCTGAGAACGATTGTTTCAGCTGTCACGCGTCTCGCCAAAGCACAAACTCGACAACAGACGCCAACGAGCCGAGCAGTCAATTAGACTCGTCATCATCATCCTCGTCGTCATCATCATCATCCTCGTCATCCTCATCGTCATCATCATCCTCATCGTCATCATCATCCTCGTCATCATCATCCTCGTCGTCATCATCATCATCCTCGTCGTCATCATCCTCGTCATCCTCGTCATCATCATCATCCTCGTCGTCATCATCATCATCCTCGTCATCATCATCCTCATCGTCATCATCCTCGTCATCCTCATCGTCATCATCCTCGTCATCATCATCATCCTCGTCGTCATCATTATCATCCTCATCGTCATCATCCTCGTCATCATCATCATCCTCGTCGTCATCATTATCATCCTCATCGTCATCATCCTCGTCATCATCATCATCATCATCCTCGTTGTCATCATTATCATCCTCATCGTCATCATCCTCGTCGTCATCATCATCCTCGTCGTCATCATCCTCGTCATCATCCTCGTCGTCATCATCCTCGTCATCATCATCCTCGTCATCCTCGTCATCATCCTCGTCATCCTCGTCATCATCATCATCCCAACACTGCGTCTGTCACGCGTCACGCCAATGCACAACCTCCACAGCAGCAGCAGCGGCGGCGGCGATCGATGATTCGAGGGAGCGACGGATTCGGCGATTCTCCTCCTGTTTGCGCTGACAGTGCGTGCGTGCACGAGCACAGTTCACAACTACAACCGTGTGTCATGGGCGACGTTCCGGGCAATGATCCTCCTTCATGTGGCACGCAGCGGGCAGAGAGGGATATGAGCGGGAGCATTTCCGTGCCGTGCGTTCCCATCGTAATTGAAGAAACTCCCTTGGTCAATCCACTGCTAGATGGCGGCCTCCACTCCAAATATACAGCGACAGCAGGCGTCAGGGTCGTGATCGAACCCACGACCTCCTGTATACCAGGCGAGGTCGTCAACATCTCATAGCCACCGTGATGATGATGAGAGAGAGAGACACGCAAACTCAAAATATACAGCAGCAGGCGTCAGGGTCGGGCTCGAACCCACGACCTCCTGTATACCAGGCGAGGTAGTCAACATCTCATAGCTACCGTGATGATGATGAGAGAGAGACACGCAAACTCCAAATATACAACAGCAGCAGGCGTCAGGGTCGGGCTCGAACCCACGACCTCCTGTAGGCCAAGCGAGGTAGTCAACATCTCATAGCCACCGTGATGATGATGAGAGAGAGATACACGCAAACTCCAAATATACAGCAGCAGGCGTCAGGGTCGTGATCGAACACACGACCTCCTGTATACCAGGCGAGGTAGTTAACATCTCATAGCCACCGTGATGATGATGAGAGAGAGATACACGCAAACTCCAAATATACAGCAGCAGGCGTCAGGGTCGGGCTCGAACCCACGACCTCCTGTATACCAGGCGAGGTAGTTAACATCTCATAGCCACTGTGATGATGATGAGAGAGAGAGACACGCAACCTCCAAATATACAGCAGCAGCAGGCGTCAGAGTCGTGATCGAACCCACGACCTCCTGTATACCGGGCGAGGTAGTCAACATCTCATAGCCACCGTGGCGCCCTCATACTCCACCACGCTGGTCAACGCGGGTTGGTGTGGAGTGCGAGCGTGGGGAGAGCGGTGGTGGTTGGTGGGGGGAGGGGGGGAGGGGAGGGTGATTGGGTGGGCGGGTGGATGGTCAGCCAGGACCAGCAGCGGTTTGGACATCACTCGCCACTGATGTTTCGCCGTGGGCGGTAGGTGCACTGGAACAGTAGCAGGCGTGGTGGTGGCGGTGCGCTGTCAACTCGCACCATCGCGCTCACGCGCTGTCGCCGGGACAGCTGCGGGGGAGGCGCGTGGCTGGGAAGCAACCGGGGTGCCCGGAGAGAACCCCTCGCCCTGCGAGGGAGTAACACTCAATCCCCGACGACCGCCCATGCCCTGGCGTCCTGTGTTGGGGTGAGTGTGCCGGTACACGTTTGAATAGAAACCGGGGTGCCCGGAGAGAACCACCGCGCGTGCGAGGCGGGGTTTCCTCTCAATCCCCGTACAGATGGAGGCAGATGGAGACGAGCCCACACTCTCGCTGCAAAGGCGTGCGCCCCTTGTTCCACCACCCCACCCCACCCCGCTCGGCACGCGTGCGCCTCCCCGTGGCTACGGGCATCTCAGGGAGACTCCTGCCCAGTGTAAGTTGGCGCTGTTCGCGTTCTTGTGGCACGGCGGACTTGCGTTGCGCTCAACCGGTTTGGCTCTGTCGCGATCAACGGAGCAGCCCACATGGTGCGGGTGAAGTCGTCTGGGGGCCAATGAGACGCACGGGACGCCGAGCAGCCTGACCCTGCCGATGATGAGACCCGGAGAGGTTGAAACGAAACCGGTCCAGGGGTTTCCCTTGCTCAAACGGTTGCCGCTGGACAGCATTGGCGCGGGAAAGGCGGTGGGCCGATGAACCCGCGAGCTTCAACCATGCGTGGAAGACGAAGCGGGTGGCTGCCTGTAACCCAGCACTGTGCGAAGCAGCGAAGGTCGGTGGATCTCGCACAGTTAAACGAAAACTATATATACAGTTTTCTATTTCACGAGGATAAAAGCCCCAATGAGCTACGTAGCTCTTTTTCAGAAGCGACCTGGCCACGAATGATATATTAGCGAAGTGGCTCGTCATCATCACGTGGCAATTTTATATCGGCAGAGTAATAATCCCAACGCGTGATGCTGATTTTAAATGTGGAGGGGGAAACCAGAGGACCCGAAGGAAAATCCACGTGGCCACCACGTGGAGAAAGACACCGCGAACTCCAATATTATACAGGCAATCATGGTTGAGATCGAACCCACGCCCTCCTGTGTACCAGGCGAGGTAGTTAACATTTCGTCGCCATCACGGCGCCCAGTGGACTCGTCGCCATCTGCTTCCATCTGTACGGGGATAGAGCGTTGCTCCCTTTCTCGGTGCGATCGCGGTGGCTGAGAAGAAATCATCTCCCTCGCCTGGTACACAGGAGGTCGTGTGCTCGATCCCGAGCCCTGGCGGCTGGCTATCTGCTGGCTATTTGTAGTTTGCGTGTTGGAGTCGACATCTCGGACGCCCGGTGGAGGGGGGGGGGGGAGCTTCGGTGCCAGGCGCAGGTCGTGCACGCTGCACCGAACGACGCTTTCATGAGTCGCAGAGGCAGTGTTCAGAGCTGCGCACTCTTCGCTGTTGTGCTGCCGTGTGGCACACACCCCACTCTCACAGGTTGCGCCGCGTGCTGCCCGGCGTGTTGTCCGACGTTTCGCTGCGCGTGCTGGTAGAGCTTCTGCGAGAACCGAGTCGAGCCCTCCCGGGAGCTCGCGTGGCCGAATTCGCTTCTCGCGGCACGGGATGGGGGCAGGGCCGGATTCAGATCGTGTAGGGCCCCCCGGGGCTACAGCTACCGCCAGGCCCCCCGGTAATATTTTAAAAAGGAAAACAAAGCTGAAGGGAAAAAATAAAATTGTATTTGTCCAAGGCAAAATATAAATACAATTAAGCGCTCACACACGAGTAAACTGTTCACTTCGTCTCTGGAGGCCCTGCAGCTAGCGGAGGCTGCAGCCCCTAAAGCCCCCCCCCCGTGCCTTGATCGGGCCCTGGTGGCGGGGGCGGTGAGGGTGGTGTGGGGAGCGACGCGTCGGACACAATGGAGAGAGCCTGGCGATGTCTGCACCACGCGAGGTTTTTGGGTTGTCGATGCGCCAGGCACCTCGCCACAGCGGGGACCGGAGCGGTGGGTGGTTGGCGCACGTCGCCAGGTGGATGGACGGAAGCGGTGGAGAGAGAGAGGACGACTTAGAGAGAGAGAGGACGACTCACAGAGAGAGAGGACGACTCACACAGAGAGAGAGGACGACTTAGAGAGAGAGGACGACTTAGAGAGAGAGAGGACGACTTAGAGAGAGAGGACGACTCACAGAGAGAGAGGACGACTCACAGAGAGAGAGAGGACGACTTAGAGAGAGAGGACGACTTAGAGAGAGAGGACGACTTAGAGAGAGAGGACAACTTAGAGAGAGAGTGAGGACGACTTAGAGAGAGGACGACTTAGAGAGAGAGGACGACTTAGAGAGAGGACGACTTAGAGAGAGAGGACGACTTAGAGAGAGAGAGGACGACTTAGAGAGAGAGGACGACTCAGAGAGAGAGGACGACTTAGAGAGAGAGGACGACTTAGAGAGAGAGGACGACTTAGAGAGAGGACGACTTAGAGAGAGAGGACGACTTAGAGAGAGAGGACGACTTAGAGAGAGGACGACTCAGAGAGAGAGAGGACGACTAATCGTCGCAGCCGCTCGCTGGCTTCGGCACTGTCCCCGCTAGTACGTCGTCAGTTTTGTTTTTGTGTTGGTGGGGCGGTGGCGTCTGGCGGCTCGACAAAGACACCGATATGTGGGGGGCGACCTTGCTTCGTGTTACTTCATTTTTGTATTCGGCAAGGGATCCGTGTTGTTTTTAATGAGGGTCATCGGAGCAAATGCGCATTCATTTACGGAGACGATTAAAAAAAAAACATTATATTGGCCGTGTTGGCGACCTCGTGGTTCCTACACCCGCAGGCGCCCTGCAGGGAAACGCTTAGATCCACTTTGAGTTCCTCGAGCGGAGCGGGTCGCGAGATGGGAAGTTTGTTGGAACGATGACTTCAGTTGTGGGTTAAACTATAAACTTATTACCATGAACTGATTTTTGTTTTGTTATTTTACCAAGCAAGGACACACCGTGCTGCGGCCCTGGCTATCACAAATGATCGCTCAACGAAAAGTGGCTTATCATCATCGTCACCCATCACTTGGAAATGTACAGCAACAGCCGAATAACTCTAAATGCGGAGGGGCAGTGTCTGATTATCCTAGAAGCACAAGCAGCTACACGTGTTGTAGCTACTCCACATGTGGTAGCTACAACACGTGTAGTAGCTACAACACGTGGTAGCTACACGTGTAGTAGCTACTACACATGTGGTAGCTACAACACGTGTAGTAGCTAACACACGTGTTGTAGCTACAACACGTGTGGTAGCTACGGGCCCCGCACTTTCAAGGGCTCCGCGCTAAATGCTTTCCAGCTATCAATTCCGGTTCACTGAGTCTGCACTTGCTCTATTACTATAGTACTATACCGCCTTAAACTTTCATGAACCACTGAGTGTATAAGGTTAGCGATTAGTCGTATTATCTGGCTGTGTAGCAAATGAAAAAATACAATTACGTTACTATGCAAAATACAAATTTGTGTTTTCATTTATACTTTTTTTTAATTTAGGGCCCCTTCATAACATCACATGCTACAGGCCCCGCACGAGCTTCATCCGGCACTGTGGAGGTGGGGGGGAGACTGGAGTACCCGGTAAAAAACCCCACGCAAACTCCCAAAAAAATACAGCAGCAGCAGCAGGCGTCATGGTCGTGATCGAACCCACGACCTCCTGCAAGTCAGGCGAGGTAGTCAACATCTCATAGCCACCGTGTGATGATGATGATGAGAGAGAGACACGCAAACTCCCAAAAATATACAGCAGCAGCAGACGTCAGGGTCGTGATCGAACCCACGACCTCCTGCAAGCCAGGCGAGGTAGTCAACATCTCATAGCCACCGTGATGATGATGATGAGAGAGAGACACGCAAACTCCCAAAAATATACAGCAGCAGCAGGCGTCATGGTCGTGATCGAACCCACGACCTCCTGCAATCCAGGCGAGGTAGTCAACATCTCCTAGCCACCGTGATGATGATGATGAGAGAGAGAGACAACGCAAACTCCCAAAAATATCCAACAGCAGCAGGCGTCAGGGTCGTGATCGAACCCACGACCTCCTGCAAACCGGGCGAGGTAGTCAACATCTTCTCGCCACCGTGATGATAATGATGAGAGAGAGAGACACCGCAAACTCCCAAAAATATACAGCAGCATCAGGCGTCAGGGTCGTGATCGAATCCACGACCTCCTGCAAGCCAGGCGAGGTAGTCAACATCTCATAGCCACCGTGATGATGATTATGAGAGAGAGCCACACCGCAAACTCCCAAAAATATACAGCAGCAGCAGACGTCAGGGTCGTGATCGAACCCACGACCTCCTGCAAGCCTGGCGAGGTAGTCAACATCTCATAGCCACCGTGATGATGATGAGAGAGAGACACGCAAACTCCCAAAAATATACAGCAGCAGCAGACGTCAGGGTCGTGATCGAACCCACGACCTCCTGCAAGCCAGGCGAGGTAGTCAACTTCTAATAGCCACCGTGATGATGATGATGAGAGAGACACCGCAAACTCCCAAAAATATACAGCAGCAGCAGACGTCAGGGTCGTAATCGAACCCACGACCTCCTGCAAGCCAGGCGAGGTAGTCAACATCTCATAGCCACCGTGATGATGATGATGAGAGAGACACCGCAAACTCCCAAAAATATACAGCAGCAGCAGGCGTCAGGGTTGTGATCTAACCCACGACCTCCTAAAAGCCAGGCGAGGTAGTCAACATCTCATAGCCACCGTGATGATGATGAGAGAGACACCGCAAACTCCTAAAAATATACAGCAGCAGCAGGCGTCAGGGTTGTGATAGAACCCACGACCTCCTGCAGCCCAGGCGAGGTAGTCAACATCTCCTAGCCACCGTGTGATGATGATGAGAGAGAGAGAAACACCGCAAACTCCCAAAAATATACAGCAGCAGCAGACGTCAGGGTCGTGATCGAACCCACGACCTCCTGCAAGCCATGCGAGGTAGTCAACATCTCATAGCCACCGTGATGATGATGATGATGATGAGAGAGAGACACGCAAACTCCAAAAATATACAGCAGCATCAGGCGTCGGGGTCGTGATCGAACCCACGACCTCCTGCAAGCCACGCGAGGTAGTCAACATCTCATAGCCACCGTGATGATGATGATGAGCAAGAGAGACACGCAAACTCCCAAAAATATACAGCAGCATCAGGCGTCAGGGTCGTGATCGAACCCACGACCTCCTGCAAGCCAGGCGAGGTAGTCAACATCTCATAGCCACCGTGATGATGATGATGATGAGAGAGAGACACCGCAAACTCCCAAAACTATACAGCAGCATCAGGCGTCAGGGTCGTGATCGAACCCACGACCTCCTGCAAGCCAGGCGAGGTAGTCAACATCTCATAGCCACCGTGATGATGATGATGAGAGAGAGAGACACCGCAAACTCCCAAAAATATACAGCAGCATCAGGCGTCAGGGTCGTGATCGAACCCACGACCTCCTGCAAGCCAGGCGAGGTAGTCAACATCTCATAGCCACCGTGATGATGATGATGAGAGAGAGAGACACCGCAAACTCCCAAAAATATACAGCAGCATCAGGCGTCAGGGTCGTGATCGAACCCACGACCTCCTGCAAGCCAGGCGAGGCAGTCAACATCTTCTCGCCACTGCGGGTCGGCGGCGCGAGCCGCGACGCCGTCTCCGTCTTCCCAGCAGCTGCTCTGAGCAGGAGCGACTGCCGCAGGGGGGATGAGAGCGTGCAGAGACGGACGACGAGGAGACGGCGGAGTGAATGTCACCTCGTCCGTACCCCTCTCCCCCGCCCCACCCACCGCCTCCGATGATTTGCCGCAATGCAACTTGGGTGCTTTGTTTGACACGTCGTAGCAGCAGCAGGAGGAGGAGGCTTTCGTAACCGATGTCATCCACGATGCAGGTGCTTTTTTGGGTTAGATGGCGTAAATATATAAATGTGTCGTTAATCCCGCCACCACCCGACACAGCCAACTAGTCAGGTTTGTTCACGTTAACAGAACATGCCAATTCGTTACTCGTACAGCACACCGGTGTGTGAATGTTGCGGATGTACTCTCTGCACGAGTCATGAACTGGCCACGTTGTGTTTACGTCACGAACCTCGCCAATTGGCTGTGTCGGGTGGTGGCGGTTTTCACGACACATGTATATACATTTACGCAATCGAACCCAGAAGAAAATAACTCTATTTGGTGTTTCCGTTGGCACACTCTGAGCCGCCGTTCAGCACCTGCTCACTGGACGAGAGGCTGCCCCTTCTTCACTCTGCTGCTGCTGCTGCCCGAGTATGGAACTGCCTCCCTCGTTATGAGCAACTCGCCTTTAGCCCGTACAAGGACGGGTGTCGTGCAGCAAATGTGAAACTTGCAAGCGAAAAGCAGAGCGCGACTTGATATATTCATTGCATCCGTTCGTGTGCAATTTGTAAGGGCGCCGTGACACACAGACTTATTTCGTTTGTAAAGGTTTATAATCCCCTGTTCATCACGACGTCATTTTTACTTCGATGTCTCAACAACAGCGTTACGGAGATCACGTGACGTAAGGGTTCTTCTGCCTTTGTAGTGACGGTGAGATCACGTGACGTGAGGGTTCTGCCTTTGTAGTGAGGGTGAGATCACGTGACGTGAGGGTTCTTCTGCCTTTGTAGTGAGGGTGAGATCACGTGACGTGAGGGTTCTGCCTTTGTAGTGAGGGTGAGATCACGTGACGTGAGGGTTTTGCCTTTGTCGTGAGGGTGAGATCACGTGACGTGAGGGTTCTTCTGCCTTTGTAGTGAGGGTGAGATCACGTGACGTGAGGGTTCTGCCTTTGTAGTGACGGTGAGATCACGTGATGACGTGAGGGTTCTTCTGCCTTTGTAGTGAGGGTGAGACCACGTGACGTGAGGGTTCTTCTGCCTTTGTAGTGAGGGTGAGATCACGTGACGTGAGGGTTCTTCTGCCTTTGTAGTGAGGGTGAGATCACGTGACGTGAGGGTTCTTCTGCCTTTGTAGTGACGGTGAGATCACGTGACGTGAGGGTTCTACCTTTGTAGTGAGGCTGAGATCACGTGACGTGAGGGTTCTGCCTTTGTCGTGAGGGTGAGATCACGTGACGTGAGGGTTCTTCTGCCTTTGTAGTGAGGGTTGTGAGTTGACGCCGAGGAGGGGGGAGGAGGCGCCTCGCCCCCCCCCCGCCCCCATGTGGAGTGACGTTACCCGCTCATGATTATTAATGAGGGGCGGGTCCATGTCGAGGACGTAGGCTGTTCATGATTATTAATGAGGGGGGAGGGTGCTCCACGTGGAGTGACGTCACCTGCTCATGATTATTAATGAGGGGGGCTGGTCGACGTGGAGTGACGTCACGAGGGTTAAGGACATTCCTGCGTGATTATAGTAGTTATAAGTAATATTTTTTTAACTTTTTTTTTAAAACACGCCCTTTAATGAAATGTACCGTACTAGTAATGTCAGAACTCCACGACCCCAGGAAGTGGCCCAGAAGCTTGGCCACAACGTAACGGGGACCCGTGGGCAATTACAGCCAACGTCACTTGAGCGTAGACAATTATACCCAAGCCGAAACATTACATACATTAAAAAAAATGTTTTAAAATATGTTTTTATTTTTTATGATAGAATATAGTATTGTCATCAGTATGACATCAGTATAGCAAGTTTGCAGTCGATACCACATTGGGAAGTGTGTAAAATTTGAGTTACAAGATTTGATGATACAATGACAACAACAGAGTGAGTTAAATAAAAGCGTGTAATAATAAAGGTTTTTATACCCTCTCTGGCAACAATACAGGCGTTGTGTTAAGATGTTCAAACACCAAATATAGATGCGCTTTTGCAAGGAACTTATGGTGAACATGCAAACAAAACACGCTCTGATAATGGCATCTGGCATTGTCTTTGAAACTGATTGGCCTACTCTAGAGACAGACGCCTTCTGCATGGCCCAGTCTCACGACCACCAGTGTCAGACCAGAGAACAACAAAAGCCGAACAGTAGAAAGACAATGCCACAAGTATCGGAGCATTTATAGCCTGGGGTGAGCAGCTGTATTGTGGGACACTTTTTTTTTGCCAGTATCAAGGTATGAAAAATGAAGACATTCTCCTGCGGAGGGGGCTGGTAGGAACGTCGGGTTGCTCGGTCAATGGCCAGGGTCAACGGCGGCACCACGTGGTGTATTCCGCAAATATGCTCCGACTGTGAGGGCGGGCACAAGCCGGCGTGAGTAGGTTAAACGTTGAGTTTTACAAGGGCACCACGGGGTGACCAGCCCCTCCCCACCCAGCCCCACCCCTCCCAAAACCCCCTACCCAGCCCCACCCTCCCCACCCAGCCCCACTGCTACCACCCCCCACCCTCCCCACCCAGCCCCTCCCCACCCAGCCTCTCCCCACCCTCCCCACCCAGCCCCCCCTCCCCACCCAGCCCCTCCCTCCCCACCCAGCCCCTCCCCACCCTCCCCACCCAGCCCCCCCTCCCCACCCAGCCCCTCCCTCTCCACCCAGCCCCTCCCCACCCTCCCCTCTCCACCCAGCCCCACCCCTCCCATTTTTGGATGCACGACGGACGGACGGACACAATAATCCCCTGTGGGCTGGTGGTGTAACCAGGAGGTTCCTACACAGTATTATAAGTTTTACACTTTCTGGCAATACAACAGCTGTTCGAACAACAAACAGATATGTTTTGCCAGGAATCGAATCTGCGTTAACCACACGCAGTACTTGTGGTGAACATGGAAAACAAACATGCTCCGATTAAATAAAATAATACAAATAACGACGTTTCGATCGCATCGCAAGCAACCTTCATCAGGTGGAACAACCACAGCAAGAACAAAATAATGCGGGAAGTGAAGATTGCTTGTGTTGCGATCGAAACGTCGTGATTTATTTGATTTTATTTCTACCCACGTGACTTTACCGAATGAACCAAAGAGCATGGATTCCTGCAGTCACGAAAGCTTCAAATCAAGAATGCTCCGATAAAATGTGTGCATTGTATTTGAAACTAAATGGCCTGCAGCTGCCTCCCTCATGCGCTCATTGTCGGTGACTTCACCGACTCTGAGTCTTCAGGCCTTCGAATGCCGATCCGCACATCGCCCCAAATTCACCCCACGCCCTGCAGGCAGCGAGCCAATGAGAATGCCGAGAACGATGTACTAATAATGTCTGATATGGCTGGCGTTCCTCAATTACACCCAATGTGAAGCTGTGACGCTCTTTTTCACAATGTCCAGCCGGGGCCCACGGGGTCAAGACGTGACAACAACAAACACTACGACATCACGACAGGAGTACACAGTATAGGAGAGGTAAGCAGATCACTTAAACAAATATATATACAACTAAAACGAAACTATTTATTTGTTGTATCTTACCAGTTAAAGCCCCACTGGGTTGTTAAGCTTCTTTGTCAGGAGCGACCCGGCTATGCAAATGATAGCTCGCGTCCAGCAGGGCGCACGGGGTCACGAAGAGGCCACGCACCCGCCAGCACCGCGGTATTAACCAGGGTAGCCGGCCGGTTCCAACCGCGACTTCTCCGCAACAAAAGGCGGCCGCTGGGGCCGTGGGTGGCGACCGCGTGGTCCATGGGATCCGGGGTCGGAATGGAGCCTCGCTGAGCGTGGGATAATGGCTCCGTCTCCCTGTAGGATTCCTCCTCCTGCTCATCATCATCATCACCATCATCATAATCACCATCATCATCATAATCACCATCATTCTTCTCTCTCCCTCTCTACTCCCCACTCAGCATGCGCTGTCAGCAGCACGGGTAGGGAGGGGGGATAGGGGGGGATAGGGGGATGGGGGGGATGGGGGGATGGGGGGATGGGGGGATTGGGGGGGGATAGGAGGGAGGGGGGATAGGGGGGAGATAGGTGGGATGGAAGGGATAGGGGGGGATAGGGGGGGAGGGATAGGGTTGAGGGGGGATGGGGGATATAGGGGGGAGGGGGAGATAGGTGGGATGGGGGGGATAGGGGGGGATAGGGGGGAGGGATAGGGTTGAGGGGGGATGGGGGGGAGAGGTGCAGCCTCTTTGAAATGTCTCGCTCACGCCACTGCTGGTGGAAGGGCTTCCACGAGTGGTATTGGCCTACTCTTCCCTGCTGGTCTGACGTCTTGGAAGAGGTGGGAGCACCCGCAGTTGTTCCCAACACAGGTGACCTGCCGATCGACCTGTCATGTTTGTGTGTGTGTGTGGTACATCGGTCAGTCATCTCAGTCAGTCACCTCGGTCAGTCATCTCAGTCATTTCGGTCAGTCATCTCGGTCAGTCATCTCGGTCAGTCATCTCATTCAGTCATCTCAGTCAGTCATCTCAGTCAGTCAACGCGTGGCACCTGCGTTTGTCCCGTGACCTCCTGCCAGTGGGCGTTCGACACTTCAAGTGGCCTTCAAGTGCACCTAGCCTGGCACGAGCGCCGTGGTGGTGGATGACGGTTGTTGTTGTTGTGTTGGGGAGCGGTGGTGTAGCGGTTGGCTCGCTGCGCTACGAAGCCGTTCGGCTGAGTTCGATTCCCGCTAATGGTCAGTACCAGTGACGATTACCTGAACCGGTCCTGGGCCTCCCCTACGTCGACTCAGCCTCAAATCAGTACCTCGTGCAGTGGTTAAACATCGCCACTGGGGAGACAAAGGCGGCCGGGCGTGGTGCTGGCCCCACACACCGCCTCGTGTGCTGTGCCGGCCTTCGCAGGTGCTACTCGCTAACAGCACTTGCCCCAACAGTCTGCTAGGGCTACACGGGGGATCTTTGTTTTGTTTTGCGGTGGAGCAGTGGTTAGCGCTCACGGCCAGCGCGAGTCGCGATTATCTGAACCGGTCCTGGGCATTTTCTGTGTCCACTAGAGCCTTACAATGAATGCCTGAAGCAGTGCGTACACAACATCGCGCGAACTCCGGCCATCCGAGCAGAGAGGCAGCAGCAGCGGCGGCGGCTTTTGGCTGTGAGCCATCGAACAGAGACGGTGGTGGTGGTGGTGGTCAGCGCATCACCGCGCAACGCTTCCAGATGCGCTTCTGTGGCCGTCTGGAACGCTCTTCCTTCCGATATGCACGTTTAATTCATCATTATCTAGATTGACAGACTCATTTCTTTAGAACCGCTTTTAGTGGTTAGTTTGGTGTCCTTCACCCGCACCTTCGCTGAGCACAGTTGGCTACGTACGGTGCGAAAGAAGTTCAACATATTATACGTAGACTCACACAGAGACCCATAGACTCACACAGAGACTCATAGACTCACACAGAGAACCACAGACTCATACAGAGACCCATAAACTCACACAGAGACACATAGACTCACACAGAGACCCATAGACTCACACAGAGAACCACAGACTCACACAGAGACCCGTAAACTCACACAGACACCCATAGACTCACACAGAGAACCATAAACTCACAGAGACCCAGAGACTCACACAGAGACCCATACACTCACACAGAGACCCACAGACTCACTCAGAGAACCACAGACTCGCACAGAGACCCACAGACTCGCACAGAGACCCATAGACTCACACAGATACCCATAGAAACACAGAGACCCATAGACTCACACAGAGACCGATAGACTCATACAGAGACCCATAGACTCACACAGAGACCCACAGACTCATACAGAGACCCACAGACTCACACAGAGACCCACAGACTCACACAGAGACCCACAGACTCGCACAAAGACCCACAGACTCGCACAGGGACCCGCAGACTCACTCAGAGAACCACAGACTCACACAGAGACCCACAGACTCACACAGAGACCCACAGACTCACTAAGAGAACCATAGACTCACACAGAGACCCATAAACCCACACAGAGACCCACAGACTCGCACAGAGAACCACACTCACACAGAGACCCACAGGCTCGCACAGAGACCCACAGACTCACACAGAGCCCCACAGACTCACACAGAGACCCACAGACTCGCACAGAAACCCATAGACTCACACAGAGACCCATAAACTCACACAGAGACTCATAGACTCACACAGAGAACCACAGACTCACACAGAGACCCACAGTCTCACACAGAGAACCACAGACTCACACAGAGACCCGTAAACTCACACAGAGACCCATAGAATCACACAGAGACACACAGGCTCGCAGAGACCCATCTATTTGGAACTGATTTTTCTTGTTTCGTTTGTTCTTCCCCCGCACCTCCGATTCGTACGGTTGGCTTCGTACGGTGCGAAAGAAGTTCCAACATACGTCTCACGCTTACCAGCCCCCGGCTTTCTGTCGCTCGCGACAACAGAGTTCATCGCACTCCAGACTCGACGCGCCTCCGTCTCGCCCATCGCGCTCGTTCTGCGCGCGCCGTTAAACCGACGCTGTTTTTGAAAGTGCGGCCGATTAATTTGCCCATTCCCATCGCCATCGTCGTCGTCACCGTCAGCTCAGATGTAGTACCCAAAACTCTTTTCCTCGGCCGTGACCCCCCCCCACCACCACGCCCCATGCTGCTAGGCTGGCGCGACAGGGAGCGACAGGAAGGTTCCCGTCCCAGCCTCATCGACACTCCTCTCATCTCGAGTTCACCCACAACAGCAGCAACACCACCAGCAGGAACACCACCACCACCAGCAGCACCACCACCAGCAGCACCACCACCAGCAGCACCACCACCACCACCAGCACCACCACCACCAGCAACACCACCAGCAGCAACACCACCGCCAGCAGCAACACCACCAGCAACACCACCACCACCAGCAACACCACCAGCAGCAACACCACCACCACCAGCAGCAACACCACCAGCAGCAACACCACCACCAGCAACACCACCAGCAGCAACACCACCACCAGCAACACCACCAGCAGCAACACCACCACCAGCAACACCACCAGCAGCAACACCACCACCAGCAGCAGCAGCAGCAACAACAGCAGCAGCAGTAGCAACACCACCACCAGCAGCAGCAGCACCAGCAGCAGTAGCAGCAGCAGTAGCAACACCACCACCAACAGCAGCAACAACAGCAGCAGCAGCAGTAGCAACACCACCAGCAGCAGCAGCACCAGCAGCAGTAGCAGCAGTAGCAGCAGCAGTAGCAACACCACCACCAGCAGCAACACCACCACCAGCAGTAGCAGCAGCACCAGCAACACCAGCAGTAGCAGCAGCAGTAGCAACACCACCAGCAGCAGTAGCAGCAGTAGCAACACCACCAGCAGCACCAGCAGCAGTAGCAGCAGTAGCAACACCACCAGCAGCAGTAGCAGCAGCAGTAAGCAGCGGCAGTCGCGTAAATGCGAGGCGCCCTGAAATGCTTCCGTTTGGCAGGCTCGGCGTGGGCGCTACGGTTCCTATAGCTCCAGGCGATGGTCACGCAGCGAGGCGCTGCTGTGTATCAGAGACACCGGCTGCGGTACCTTCACAGTCGGGGGCGAAGTTTGCTATCTCATCGAGCCTAGGGGGCACCCCCAGTAGCAGCTATCCCTGTGTGGCAGCACAAGGCGATTATCACGCAGCGAGGCGCTGCTGTGGTGCCTTCACAATCGGGGGGGGGGGGGGGGGGGGGAGCGATGCCCACCGCTCTGTGAGTGATCCCGACCGGGTCGAGTGATTTGCAGGCTCCTGTGAAGTTGATTTTTGTTGTAGCTTAAATGGGGACCTTGACGCCGGCACACGGGGGTGGGGAGGGATGGGGGATGGAGGGATGGGGGGGATGGAGGGATGGGGGGGATGGAGAGAGATGGAGGGGGGGGATGTTCCTGCCTCTCGTTATTTTAATCCCCTGGGACTGCACTCTCTCAATCGCCATTCCCGTGGGAGGGGAGGCCAGGAGTACGTAGCAACCCTCCCGGACAACAAGTTTGGCTTTAGACGCCGCGGTGGCTATGAGATGTTAACTACCTCGCCTGGTGTACGGGAGGTCGTGGGTTCGATCCCGACCCTGACGCCTGCTGCTGTATATTCGGAGCTTGCGTGTCTCTCTCTCTCATCATCACGGTGGCTATGAGATGTTAACTACCTCGCCTGGTGTACGGGAGGTCGTGGGTTCGATCCCGACCCTGACGCCTGCTGCTGTATATTCGGAGCTTGCGTGTCTCTCTCTCTCTCCCCGTGGTCACGTGGATTTTTCGCTGAGATGGCATTTATGATAGCCAGGTCGCTTCTGAATAAGGGGCTACATATCTCAGTGGACCTTACTTGGTCACATTTAAATAAAATGGTTTACTTCTTGAATGGAAAACTGCTTGGTAAACCAGGCGTTATAGGCTCGGGGCTGCCTGTCAGTTGGCAGTATAGCAAGGGATTCTTGAATCCATCTGTGCGGAATGTTGATTGTCACCTCCCCCCGCTCCTATGAGTGGTGGGTTTTCTCCTGGGTATCCCGTCTCTCCCCTCCCACGCGAAGCTAGCCTCACGTCGTCAGAACGGACCAAACATCCTAATGGTGGAGCAAGACCCCGTTGCAAAAGTCCCCTTGAGACTCGGGGAGGCTTTCCAAGGTTGCATGCATTTCGATTTAAAGCTTTCGTGACTGCAATGATTCATCTTCTTTGGTTCTTTCGGTAAAGTCACGTAGAATGAGAATAAAATAATAAAATAAAATAACACAATAATATTCTCACGACGTTTCGGCCACAACACAAGCGGCCTTCATCAGGTGAAAGGACGAGACTATCTGGTAGGACAGCGCTGGAGTGAAAGAGCCACGTTCAGATCACGGCCTTTAAAGGCCTGGAGTGAAAGAGCCACGTTCAGATCACGGCCTTTAAAGGCCGTGCTTTTAAAGGCCGTGATCTGAACGTGGCTCTTTCACTCCAGCGCTGTCCTACCAGACAGTCTCGTCCCTTCACCTGATGAAGGCCGCTTGTGTTGTGGCCGAAACGTCGTGAGAATATTATTGTGTTATTTTATTTTATTATTTTATTCTCATTCTACGTGACTTTACCGAAAGAACCAAAGAAGTTGCATGCATTGTTGCTGTTGTTGATAATGTTGTTGATATTATTGTTAGTGTTGTTGATAATGTTGTTGATGTTATTGTTAGTGTTGCTATTATTGTTATTGTTGTTATTAGTGTTGTTATTGCAGAATGCACGTAGCACATTCGGGCGTTATTTTTGTTTTAGTTACGTGTGAATCGACTAAGCGAGTGGTTCTTCGCCTCTACTGTGAATAAATCCGTAGGGGTTGATGAAACAAAGTTGTTATAATAATAGTGGTTTCCCCCTTTTTTCTGGCAACAAAACTGAAACCTTTTTACCAGGATTCATGTCTGCATTAACCACAATACTTGCTGTCAAAATGCAAACAAAAAACATACTTTGATAATATATGTGGCATTGTCCTTGAAACTGATTGGTCCACACCAAGGGACGGCTTTCTTTTGAGCCTCGACCCAATTGGTGCTCGACTAGAGGACGCCAAAAGGCGTCACACAGCTCAAAAACAATGCACTATCAAAGTATCTATTATTACATTTTGGTACTGGCAAAGGAGGTCTAATGATGGTCTAATGATGTAGATGCTTACCCCGAGCCCTCATTACTTTGATAGTGCATTGTCTTTGAGCTGTGTGACGCCTTCTGGCGTCATCTGGTCGAGCACCAATTGGGTCGAGGCTCAAAAGAAAGCCGTCCCTTGGTGTGGACCAATCAGTTTCAAGGACAATGCATTACATATTATCATACTATGTTTTTTGTTTGCATTTTGACTGCAGGTATTGTGGTTAATGCAGACATGAATCCTTGTAAAAAGGTTTCAGTTTTGTTGCCAGAAAAAAAGTGGAAAAACCCCTATTATTATATTTTGGTACTGGCAAAGGAGGTCTAATAAAGTAAGTTGTTACTTGACGTTCCCCGTGCTCAATTTGTGTTTTCGATTATTTACCTTCTCAAATAATCCGGCCATGTCTCGCACCCCCAGAAGGGGTATCTCACAGCATCCCCCAGAAGAAGAACCATTGTACTGAGAGGCCAGCCAAGCCCATGAACGCCGTGTCGGTCATGCATGTGTATTTAACTTCTTTAGCCACGTCGTGCGGAATTGCCTGACCATACTTCACCACGCTGGTCAGTTACGAGTTTGGTAAAATCCACTCCATTGTATTTCACCCCCCCCCCCGTTAGAAGAATATTGAAGAGTCGCCTCCCGCAAGGCGAGTAGCAGCAGCACCAATGAACGACGGCCCGGTGGCACACGAGGGGGTAGGTGGCCAGCAACCACGATCCGGCCGCCTTTGTCTCCCCGAGTGGCGATGTTCAACGTCACACCGCCGACAGGTACCCATTTGAGGCTGAGTCGAACTGCGTGAGGCCCAGGACCGGTTCAGATAACCGAGATGACATCACCACAGAGCAGGGGAGGGGGGGGATTGGGCGCGCGTGGTGGCCCCATTAAGGCGGCGAGGAGGGGTAGGGTGGGGGGAGGGGTGGGGGAGGGTGGGGGGAGGGGAGGGCCCCCCCCCCGGGTGCCCCCCACCCCCCCTCCCCCGTTCGTCTCTATGAATGATTGATCAGGGCCCTGCAGTCCCATCACTAATTGAATCAGCAGTAAAATTGACCGAAGCAATTAATCACGCGTGATTACTGCACGCGCGCGCACGCACGCAGGCACGGGCACATACAAGACAAAGATCCGCCCCCTCCCGTGTAGCCTCAACAGACTGTTGGGGCAAGTGCTGTTAGCGAGCAGCACCTGTGAAGGCCGGCACGGCACGCGAGGAGGTGGGTGGCCAGCAACCACGCCCGGCCGCCTTTGTCTCTCCAGTAGCGCGAGGTTTACTCCACACCGGACCAGGTACTCATTTGAGGCTGAGTCGACCTAGGGGGAGGCCCAGGACCGGTCCAGATAATTGTCACCGGTGTTGGCCGTGAGCGGGAATGGAATAGCGCAGCGCCCTAACCACGACACTCACTCACGTACACTCACACACACAACAACCGCCATTCACCACTAAGTGGCGGTGACGTCACCACGACGCTTGTGCCAGGCTATGTGCACCCTGAGGCCACGTGAAGTGTCGAACGCCCGCTGGCAGGAGGTCACGGGGCAGACCCAGGTGCCACGGGTCGACTGACTGAGATGACTGAGATGACTGGCTGATGCACCACCTGTGCCCCCTACTGTGCCAACCCGCTGTGCTTCAGCCACCCGGCGCTCCGCTCGTTGTTGTGAGCGTCGCTCCTCCGCCCTCCGTTGTTGTTGGAGGGCGACTGCCTCCAACTGCCCAGTAGCATCCTTCACGAGCCTCCTCCACAGAGGCCGATCTTGACACCTCTGGTACCAGTCATCGGCAAGTCCACTCAGCTCCACGTCCTCCTGTACCACATCACTCCATCTCTTCTCTAGCCCGTGCCGCGCCCGTTTATCCCCCTCGATCCGGCCGAACAAAAGCTGTTTCGGCATGCGGTGGCTGGGCATGCGTGCTACATGACCCAGCCATCTCAGCCTTGCCCGCCGGAGGAGCTCACCGATGGGACCTTGCCTAGATCTTTCAAGGATTTGTGAGCTCCTCACACAATCCAGTCTGGTTAAAACCAGGATGGATCGTAGGCAGGCCAGCCTAAATGTTTCTAACCGGCGAAGATGTTCCATTAGGGGGGTCCACGTTTCGCAAGCGTAGAGAAGGGAGAGAATGACCGTGGTCGAGAAGACCTGAAGCTTAGTGCGGAGCGACAGACCAGATAGCTTCCACACAGCGTTACGCAACCGATGAAAAGATATTGCCGCTCGACTGATTCGGAGTGAGACCTCTGCTGTTAAACTGGAGCCGGTCATAAGCACACTGCCCAGGTATGGGAAACTCTCCACTCTCTCCACAACTGCCACATCACCGATTGGGAGTTGTGGGGGTGGAGTGTCCGATGGTACAAAATACCCAGGCAGGTGCTTAGCTTTGGTGGGGCTGATGGTAAGGCCCCATCTCTTAGTGGCACGCTCCAGTCTCAGCAGCAGCGTCTCCAACTCCTCCTCTGAATGAGCAGCTATTACCAAATCATCGGCATACATAACGTGTTTGAGCATGCACACACACATGCACACACACGAATGCACACACACACGCACACACGCACGCACACACGCACACACACGCACGCACACACGCATGCACACACGCACGCACACACACGCGCATGCACACACACGCATGCACACACACGCGCATGCACACGCACACACATGCACACACACACGCATGCACACACACACACATGCACACACACACACGCATGCACACCCAGTGCGTGTTCCAGGAGGTTGGATCGACGGCCCCCGGGTGAGAAGACTCCCCGAAGAATGTCTTCGGTTTTCTTTTCCTATTCGGCGGCTCCTCGAGTGAGCTTCCCCGGGCCTGGGACGAGGAGCGAAACGTCGGAAAGCGCGTGGGCGAGCTGCACAACAAATCAAGCACAGCCTCAACTTGATGTTAATTATTGTTTTTGTAAACAATTGTCCGTATTTGTGCGTGTGACCATGTGATGGGGGGGGGGGGGTGGGGGCGCTTCGGTGGGACACGTGTGCCAGACAGGCGCCACGTGTCAGCCGAACATGAAGTTGACTTAAGAGACAGAATATTTATTTATACTGGAGGAATCCGATGAGCTATTAAGCTCTTTTTTTTAAACAGGTGTCCAGTAGGGGCGGCTTAGAACGTTACAACAACAAACAGTGCCACAAAAAAAAAACACGACCGGAGTGCAATGCCTAGAAAAATGTCAGCATATCACTTTTAAAAAAAATATATACACGCGAATAAAACTAAACAGGCGTAGCCCCGCTGAGGTATATGAAGCGGCGTCCTCACAACTCACTCGTGTCTCCCCCGGGACCGTTTCACCCACAGAGGACGGCACGGAACCCTCGTCCCAATTAACGCGCCGTCCCAAGCATCTGCCATCCCAGAATGGTCCCGTCTCTTCACTTCCTTTAAAAAAAACAATAAAATCTTCCCCCTGATGCCTCGCGGAGATGGGCACAGGAGCTGTGGGGGGGCATGGGGATTGTGATGCGGCGCGCGTGAGTGTGGCGAGCGGTGGTGTAACAGTTAGCGCTGCGCCGCGCTACGAACCCGGCGATGCGGATTCGATTGCCACTCACGACCAACACCGCTCACGATTAACCGAACCGGTCCTGGGCCTCCCCTAGGTCGACTCAGCCTCAAATGTGTACCCGGTGCGATGTATAGACATCGCTTACGGCACTTGCCCCAACAGTCTGTCGAGGCTATACGGGGGATCTCTGTCTTTGTTTGGCCGCCAAAGGCAACGTAAACAATCATGTTGCGTTTGGGACAGCTCAGGGAACGGGTTGGTGGCCCTCCCCCCCTCCCTTCAACATTTTGACTCGAGGGCAGCTGAGTCGAAAGAAAGCTGTTGCTCGAAAGCTGAGCGTGATTGGGCGGAATTGGGGCACCCCAGCCGATTCCTCCACCGGCACCGGCGGTGAGAAGCGGGCCACCGAATGCACGGGAGACGCAAGCTGAAGATCGCACGGTCACTCACGGCGTTTAACATTTATTTAGAGCAGTGGCTCTTCTTCTTCTTAACCTGGGCAATGCCGGATTGTCCTGGGAGCAAAAGTAGCTACTACGCGTGTGCTAGCTACGGGCCCCGCACTTTCAAGGGCCCCGCGCTAAACGCTTTCAAGCTATCAATTCCGATTCAGTGATACTGCACTTGCTCTATTCCTATAGTACTATACCGCCTTCAACTTTTATGAACGACTGGGTGTTTAAGGTTAGCGATTGACCGTATTATCTGGCTGTGTAGCGCTTGAGAACATACAATTACTTTACTGTGTAAGTATAAAATTTGTATATATTTTATACTCTTTGGTCCTATTGGGTAAAGTCACGTAGGTGAAAATAAAATAACAAAACAATTAACAAAAAATCACGACGTTTCGGCCACAACACAAGCGGCCTTCATCAGGTGAAGGGACGAGACTGTCTGGAGGACAGCGCTGGAGTGGAAGAAGCCACGCTCAGATCACGACCTTTAAGCTGTGTGAGAAGAAAAACACCAAGCGCCTTGACAAAGGAATTAGCATATAATTTAGCATTGAAATGGCTCATTGAAATAGCTAAGTTACTACTATTTAGCTATTTCAATGAGCCATTTCAATGCTAAATTATATGCTAATTCCTTTGTCAAGGCGCTTGGTGTTTTTCTTCTCACACAGCTTAAAGGTCGTGATCTGAGCGTGGCTTCTCCCACTCCAGCGCTGTCCTCCTGACAGTCTCGTCCCTTCACCTGATGAAGGCCGCTTGTGTTGTGGCCGAAACGTCGTGTTTTTTTTTGTTAATTTTTTGTTTGTTATTTTATTTTCACCTACGTGACTTTACCCAATAGAACCAAAGAGTATGGATCCTAGCAGTCACGAAAGCTTTAAATCTAGAATATATTTTACATTTCGGGCCCCTTTATAACATCATCCTACAAGCCCCGCACTCGCTTCATTCGGCACTGTACCCATGGTGCATCACGCGAGGCGCACTTTCTGGGGGTGGCGATTTATGTCCGGATCTTTTTTTTTTAGAAGTTACACAATCGAAAACACAAATTAAGCACGGGGCACATAAGTTACGCAACTACTTTGTTTCATCAAACCCTCTGTAGTTATTAACCTTGTGTAAAAAAAGTAACAATCGAGAACCAAAGGGTTGCAAGGCTGCAGTAATGGTTGCGAACCGACGGGTTAGAGTCTGACATTGACTCTGCATTCCCCCCTCCCACCCCACCCCCCTCTCTAATCCCCAACACCCCCCCCCCACCTCCTTCCACCCCCCCCAAAAGTCTTTGTGTGCCCCCCACCCTCCCCATCATTTTAAACAAGGCCGCCGCTGCAGCGCTGCGGTGCCGCAAAGTGGCCTCGCATTGTAAAACTAAAAACATGTTTTAGTTTTATTGTACCAGGCAAGGCCCCACTGAGCTACGTAGCTCTGTTTGCAGAAGCGACCCCGGCTATCACAGATGATAGCTCAACGAAGTGGCTTATCATCATCGCGTGGACATTCACGGCAACAGACAAATACTCTAAACGCGTGATGTCTATTCTAAACGCGGAGGTGAAAAACACAGAGGACCCGGAGAAAAATCAACGCGACCACGCGGGGAGAGAGAGAGAGAGAAACAGGCAGACTCCAAATACACAGCAGCAGGCAGTGTCTGGGACGGTGTCGAACCCACGACCTCCTGCATACCAGGCGAGGTAGTCAACATTTCTTAGCCACCGTGATGATGATGATGATGAGAGATGCAAACTCCAAATACACAGCAGCAGGCAGTGTCTGGGACGGTGTCGAACCCACGACCTCCTGCATACCAGGCGAGGTAGTCAACATCTCTTAGCCACCGTGATGATGATGATGAGAGAGACGCAAATTCCAAATACACAGCAGCAGGCAGTGTCTGGGACGGTGTCGAACCCACGACCTCCTGCATACCAGGCGAGGTAGTCAACATCTCTTAGCCACCGTGATGATGATGATGAGAGAAACAGGCAGACTCCAAATATACAGCAGCAGGCAGTGTCTGGGACGGTGTCGAACCCACGACCTCCTGCGTACCAGGCGGGAGAGTCACCATCTCCTACACACTGCCACCCCAGCTGTGGCTGCTGTTGAGAGGCGGCGGCGGCGGAGGAGGAGGAGTACAGGGGAAGGGTGGCCCTGCGGCGCCGTGGCCACGCCGCTATGCGCGAGGTGGCTGACCCCGTGGTTCGGGCCGGCGAGCGGAGCGGCGGCGGCCGACGGAGGGGACTTCCTCGGTCCCTGAGAAACCCACAGCGACGCGTGGGCGCGGGTCTCCCTGTGGGGGGCCGAGCGGCCCTGGGATCACCGATGCAGCGTGGGATGAACAATTCCCAGAAAATTTAACCGCGGTTAATTGCGAATTAATTAAGACAGCCAGCCGCGCGTTTCAAGTTTCATGTTTTAGGTGTAGCCCTGTGAGCCATGTGGCTCTTGAGTCGGGTGCAACCGCAACAAACTAAATATGAACAGAGAACATCTTAAAGCGACGACGCGCAATAGAAACATCCTGGGATGAACCAGCGAATCTTCCAGAAAAAAAACCCCCCACCGTATTACAAGGCTGTGTGCAAAAATCCCGGTGTGATGCAAGTCAAACAATAACAACGATAAGACAATTTAGGTTCAAGTTATCAGGACAACTCCGCACTTCCGCAAGAAACATGGCTTAACCATATGTTTTCGAAATCATTAAAATAAAGCTATAAAAACAATGTAACAACAGTAATCATAGGAATTTTTATTCAAATTTAACAATAAACGATATACATAACACGTACGACCAAACTTGCAGCCATAGCTGGCAGCATGACACTCCCAGTGTATGATGTGTGAGTGAGTCAGTGGTAGTGTGAGTGAGTGTATGATGTGTGAGTGAGTCATCGTATTATGAGTGAGTCAGTGTATGACGTGTGAGTGAGTCAGTGGTAGTGTGAGTGAGTGTATGATGTGTGAGTGAGTGTATGATGTGAGTGAGTCAGTGTATGATGTGTGAGTGAGTCAGTGGTAGTGTGAGTGAGTGTATGATGAGTGAGTCAGCGTATGATGAGTGAGTCAGTGTATGACGTGTGAGTGAGTCAGTGGTAGTGTGAGTGAGTGTATGATGTGTGAGTGAGTCAGTGGTAGTGTGAGTGAGTGTATGATGTGTGAGTGAGTCAGTGGTAGTGTGAGTGAGTGTATGATGTGTGAGTGAGTCATCGTATTATGAGTGAGTGTATGATGAGTGAATCCAGTGTATGATGTGAGTGAGTCAGTGTATGATGTGTGAGTCAGTGGTAGTGTGAGTGAGTGTATGATGAGTGAATCAGTGTATGATGTGTGAGTGTGTCAGTGTATGATGTGTGAGTCAGTCAGTGGTAGTGTGAGTGAGTGTATGATGTGTGAGTGAGTGTATGATGTGTGAGTGAGTCAGTGGTAGTGTGAGTGAGTGTGTGATGTGTGAGTGAGTCAGTGTATGATGTGT
The DNA here is from genome assembly GCF_048934315.1 of Petromyzon marinus. Taxonomy (NCBI): domain Eukaryota; kingdom Metazoa; phylum Chordata; class Hyperoartia; order Petromyzontiformes; family Petromyzontidae; genus Petromyzon; species Petromyzon marinus. The sequence goes on from NC_133709.1 coordinate 16,513,468, forward strand.
GAGTGAGTCAGTGGTAGTGTGAGTGAGTGTATGATGTGTGAGTGAGTGTATGATGTGTGAGTGAGTCAGTGTATGATGTGTGAGTGAGTGAGTATATGATGTGTGAGTGAGTCAGTGTATGATGTGTGAGTGAGTGTATGATGTGTGAGTGAGTCAGTGTATGATGTGAGTCAGTGTATGATGTGTGAGTGAGTCAGTGGTAGTGTGAGTGAGTGTATGATGTGTGAGTGAGTCAGTGGTAGTGTGAGTGAGTGTATTATGTGTGAGTGTGTCAGTGGTAGTGTGAGTGAGTGTATGATGTGTGAGTGAGTCAGTAGTAGTGTGAGTGAGTGTATGATGTGAGAGTGAGTCAGTGTATGATGTGTGAGTGAGTCAGTGTATGATGTGTGAGTCAGTGGTAGTGTGGGTGAGTGTATGATGAGTGAGTCAGCGTATGATGAGTGAGTCAGTGTATGACGTGTGAGTGAGTCAGTGGTAGTGTGAGTGAGTGTATGATGTGTGAGTGAGTCAGTGGTAGTGTGAGTGAGTGTATGATGTGTGAGTGAGTCAGTGGTAGTGTGAGTGAGTGTATGATGTGTGAGTGAGTCATCGTATTATGAGTGAGTGTATGATGAGTGAATCCAGTGTATGATGTGAGTGAGTCAGTGTATGATGTGTGAGTCAGTGGTAGTGTGAGTGAGTGTATGATGAGTGAATCAGTGTATGATGTGTGAGTGTGTCAGTGTATGATGTGTGAGTCAGTCAGTGGTAGTGTGAGTGAGTGTATGATGTGTGAGTGAGTGTATGATGTGTGAGTGAGTCAGTGGTAGTGTGAGTGAGTGTGTGATGTGTGAGTGAGTCAGTGTATGATGTGTGAGTGAGTCAGTGGTAGTGTGAGTGAGTGTATGATGTGTGAGTGAGTGTATGATGTGTGAGTGAGTCAGTGTATGATGTGTGAGTGAGTGAGTATATGATGTGTGAGTGAGTCAGTGTATGATGTGTGAGTGAGTGTATGATGTGTGAGTGAGTCAGTGGTAGTGTGGGTGAGTGTATGATGTGTGAGTGAGTCAGTGTATGATGTGAGTCAGTGTATGATGTGTGAGTGAGTCAGTGGTAGTGTGAGTGAGTGTATGATGTGTGAGTGAGTCAGTGGTAGTGTGAGTGAGTGTATTATGTGTGAGTGTGTCAGTGGTAGTGTGAGTGAGTGTATGATGTGTGAGTGAGTCAGTAGTAGTGTGAGTGAGTGTATGATGTGTGAGTGAGTCAGTGTATGATGTGTGAGTGAGTCAGTGTATGATGTGTGAGTCAGTGGTAGTGTGGGTGAGTGTATGATGTGTGAGTGAGTCAGTGGTAGTGTGAGTGAGTGTATGATGAGTGAGTCAGTGCATAATGTGTGAGTGAGTGTATGATGTGTGAGTGAGTCAGTGGTAGTGTGAGTGAGTGTATGATGTGTGAGTGAGTCATCGTATTATGAGTGAGTGTATGATGAGTGAATCAGTGTATGATGTGTGAGTGTGTCAGTGTATGATGTGTGAGTGAGTCAGTGGTAGTGTGAGTGAGTGTATGATGTGTGAGTGAGTCAGTGGTAGTGTGAGTGAGTATATGATGTGTGAGTGAGTCAGTGGTAGTGTGAGTGAGTGTATGATGTGTGAGTGAGTCAGTGGTAGTGTGAGTGAGTGTATGATGTGTGAGTGAGTCAGTGGTAGTGTGAGTGAGTGTATGATGTGTGAGTGAGTCAGTGGTAGTGTGAGTGAGTGTATGATGTGTGAGTGAGTCAGTGTATGATGTGTGAGTCAGTGTATGATGTGTGAGTGAGTCAGTGGTAGTGTGAGTGAGTGTATGATGTGTGAGTGAGTCAGTGGTAGTGTGAGTGAGTGTATGATGTGTGAGTGAGTCAGTGGTAGTGTGAGTGAGTGTATGATGTGTGAGTGAGTCAGTGGTAGTGTGAGTGAGTGTATGATGTGTGAGTGAGTCAGTGGTAGTGTGAGTGAGTGTATGATGCGCGTGCCCCCACCACCCGTTACGTAACACGGACAAACACTTTGCGCACAAAATAAGAAAATAAAAAAAACTGGCGATTAGAAATCAGACGAATATAGCTGATTGCTCCCATCCTCTCCCAACTCTTCTGGGAATTGGTTACAAAGAACATTGCGTGTCGTACACTCCTTGTCAGCGGTGTTCATAAATATCATAACCGCCACGCCGTCTCTACGCAGCCAGCGCGCCGCTGCCTTCCCGTTCACCTCAACAACTACAAACTAACCAGGGTTCGTTTTTCTATTTCATGAAAAAATAAGAATAGGGTTTTTAGCCTTTCTAGCAGTGAAACCGGAGTTGTGTTTTAAGATGTTCAAACGCCAAATGAATTTCGATTTAAAGCTTTCGTGAATGCAAGGATTCATCTTCGTTGGTTCTTTCGGTAAAGTCACGCAGAATGAGAATAAAGCAATAAATTAATAAAATAAAATAACACAATAAAATTCTCACGACGTTTCGGCCACAACACAAGCGGCCTTCATCAGGTGAAGGAACGAGACTGTCTGGAGGACAGCGCTGGAGCCGAAACGTCGTGATAATTTGATTGTGTTATTTATTTTATTAATTTATTGTTTTTTTTCTCATTCTGCGTGACTTTACCGAAAGAACCAAAGAAAGCCAAATGAATTGTACATTTTGCAAGCCATCAAGTACTGCATTCACCACACGGTACCTGGGGTGAACATGCAAACACACATGGCTCTGATGATAATATTCGGCATTGTCTTTAAAACTGATTGGGCTACACCAGAGACAGCTGCCTCCTTCATGGCCAAGTTTCACTCGCAGTATCACACCAGAGAACAACAAAAGGCGACCAGTACAAAGGCAATGCCACACGTATCAGAACATTCCTAGCTCGGTCTTCTTTGGTTCTTTCGGTAAAGTCACGTAAAATGGGAATAAATTAATAAATTAATAAATAAGTGGCCACTTGTGTTGTGGCCGAAACGTCGTGAGAATTTTATTGTGTTATTTTATTTTATTAATTTATTATTTTATTCTCATTCTACGTGACTTTGCCGAAAGAACCAAAGAAGATGAATCCTTGCAGTCACGAAAGCTTTAAATCGAAATTCCTAGCTCGGGTTGAGTAGTTATATTATGGAACCTTTATGTCAGTAGCAAAGTATGAAATATAACAATATAAGTTTTACCCTTTATGCCAATAATACAGGAGGTATATTCTTAGTTTTTTCGGTAAAGTCACGTTGAAGAGAAACAACAAAATAATAAAATATATAAAAAACAATAAAACATTCTCACGACGTTATGGTCGAAACGTCGTGAGAATTTTTTATTGTTTTATATATATTTTATTATTTTGTTGTTTCTCTTCAACGTGACTTTACCGAAAAAACTAAGAATATGAATTACTGCAGTCACGAAAGCTTCAAATCAAAATACAGGAGGTGTTCAGATGTTCAAGCGCCAAATCGAAACCTTTTGCAAGGAATGAAGTACTGCATTAACCACAAACTGTACTCGTGGTGAACATGCAAACAACATGCTCTGATAATATAATATTAAAAAAAAAACTGTTATATTGCCAGAAATGGTAAAACCTATTCTTTTTTTCATACGTTTATACTGGCAGAAATGGTCCAATGGTATTCTTGTCATTTTACCAGGTGAGGCCTCACTGAGTATTGGTAACTCTTTTTCAGAAGCGACCTGGCCATCACAAATGATAGCTCAACGAAGTGGCTTATTCATTATCCTCATCAAAGGAGGTCCCGTGATGGATCATCATCACGTGGACATTTACAACAGCAACCAAAACACGTGACCTTTGCTTGGTTAGTGGTAGCTTAGCACGCGGCCCTTAATGCGGCCCTGTGGAAGCAGCCAGGGTTGGTGGAAAGGACCACACGCGTCGGGGTGCAACTGAAAGCCGGCTTGCCAGTCGGTGGCAGTACAGCAAGCGTGGACCAATCTCCAACCTGTTCTGCTTGCATGGGATAGAGCGTTGCCCCCTCGCACGCGTGCGTTTTCACTGGGTGCGGCGGTAATCCTCCCACGTGTATGAAAGGCTCGTTTATTGGCCGCTAACACCTTAACAGGTAAAGAAACCCAGAGCTTTGGACCCAGGATTTGGACCCCAGCTCAGCGGCTTGCGGCTGCCGTTCCATTCTTCTTGTGGTTCCTCCTCCTCCTCCTCGCCCCGCTCAGCCAGTCTCTCTCCTTCCCTTTCGCTCTCTTCGAGAGTGAGCGAATGCTGTGCGGTGGCGTGTCACGTTTCTGTGTGAACTCTCGTGATCAATGCTGTTATCATCATGAATGGGTGGTCGGAAGAACGAAAATCACAACCTGATAGCTCACTCGTATGCGTAAAGACGACGCTAGCTCGCTTCATATTGGCGCACTTTACAATCCACCGTTGGTAGTCAAAGCAAGAAGGGGCGCATGCCTCTGGTTAGCGCAGTTGGCTACGTACGGCGCGAAAGAAGTCCAACGTAGACACACACACGGAAGACACCCACAGCAGCGATGCAGTGACATCGGCTCCTGCGATGGAGCCAGATGGATTGTTGCGTCGCTAGAGATGACGACGGAGTTGGGGAGACATTCATCCAACAGTGGACAAATCGCAGCTGGCAATGACCAATCATCGTCTTGATGATGCCAAACCCTTGTCGACTCAAGTGTAGAATCTCCGCCGCCATCAACGATCAATGGCATTATAATTATGGGCAACTTAATAGCTGGGGGTGTTATTTTTTATTTTTTGGAGGGGTCCGGGAATTCATGAACTTCTGGCCGTCACATGAGCACACAGTGGCGACGAACACGTGCGCGGTGTGTCGGCAAACGGAGAGGTGTAACAACGGTGGCATGGGACGGTGGCATTGTCGTCTGGCGCTGAGCACGTGAAGGATGCGTCGTGTCGGTGTCGCTCCTCAATGGAGAAAGTGCCACAAGTCCACGCTGATCTGGTGGACGGGTTGCCAGAGATGAGCTGCTCACGCACAGCTTTGGATAACGCCGAGAAAGGAAATCGCGGTTGTTGAGGACAGTCCCAACGTCCCCCAAGAAATCCCATCACTGCCTCCCATGTTGAGGCCACGGTCAACCAGCCTGAGTATTCAACCACCGCTCAGCATCGCATTGCAGGTCACAACAACGCATTCACTCACCCAATCACCCACCCGCTCACCAGTCCACTCACCATCGCACTGCAGGTCACAACAACGCATTCACTCACCCGTCCACCCACCCACTCACCACCACACTGCAGGTCACGACAACACGCTCACCCACTCACCCGTCCACCTACCCACTCACCACCACCCTGCAGGTCACGACAACACGCTCACCCACTCACCCGTCCACCCACCCACTCACCACCACACTGCAGGTCACGACAACACACTCACCCACTCACACGTCCACCCACCCACTCACCACCACACTGCAGGTCACGACAACACACTCACCCACTCACCCGTCCACCCACCCACTCACCACCACCCTGCAGGTCACGACAACACGCTCACCCACTCACCCGTCCACCCACCCACTCACCACCACCCTGCAGGTCACGACAACACGCTCACCCACTCACACGTCCACCCACCCACTCACCACCACACTGCAGGTCACGACAACACACTCACCCACTCACCCGTCCACCCACCCACTCACCACCACCCTGCAGGTCACGACAACACACTCACCCACTCACCCGTCCACCCACCCACTCACCACCACCCTGCAGGTCACGACAACACACTCACCCACTCACCCGTCCACCCACCCACTCACCACCACCCTGCAGGTCACGACAACACACTCACCCACTCACCCGTCCACCCACCCACTCACCACCACACTGCAGGTCACGACAACACACTCACCCACTCACCCGTCCACCCACCCACTCACCACCACACTGCAGGTCACGACAACACACTCACCCACTCACCCGTCCACCCACCCACTCACCACCACCCTGCAGGTCACGACAACACACTCACCCACTCACCCGTCCACCCACCCACTCACCACCACACTGCAGGTCACGACAACACACTCACCCACTCACCCGTCCACCCACCCACTCACCACCACACTGTAGGTCACGACAACACACTCACCCACTCACCCGTCCACCCACCCACTCACCACCACCCTGCAGGTCACGACAACACACTCACCCACTCACCCGTCCACCCACCCACTCACCACCACCCTGCAGGTCACGACAACACGCTCACCCACTCACCCGTCCACCCACCCACTCACCACCACACTGCAGGTCACGACAACACGCTCACCCACTCACCCGTCCACCCACCCACTCACCACCACACTGCAGGTCACGACAACACACTCACCCACTCACCCGTCCACCCACCCACTCACCACCACACTGTAGGTCACGACAACACACTCACCCACTCACCCGTCCACCCACCCACTCACCACCACCCTGCAGGTCACGACAACACACTCACCCACTCACCCGTCCACCCACCCACTCACCACCACCCTGCAGGTCACGACAACACACTCACCCACTCACCCGTCCACCCACCCACTCACCACCACCCTGCAGGTCACGACAACACGCTCACCCACTCACCCGTCCACCCACCCACTCACCACCACCCTGCAGGTCACGACAACACGCTCACCCACTCACCCGTCCACCCACCCACTCACCACCACCCTGCAGGTCACGACAACACGCTCACCCACTCACCCGTCCACCCACCCACTCACCACCACACTGCAGGTCACGACAACACGCTCACCCACTCACCCGTCCACCCACCCACTCACCACCACACTGCAGGTCACGACAACACGCTCACCCACTCACCCGTCCACCCACCCACTCACCACCACCCTGCAGGTCACGACAACACACTCACCCACTCACCCGTCCACCTACCCACTCACCACCACCCTGCAGGTCACGACAACACGCTCACCCACTCACCCGTCCACCCACCCACTCACCACCACACTGCAGGTCACGACAACACGCTCACCCACTCACCCGTCCACCCACCCACTCACCACCACACTGCAGGTCACGACAACACGCTCACCCACTCACCCGTCCACCCACCCACTCACCACCACCCTGCAGGTCACGACAACACACTCACCCACTCACCCGTCCACCTACCCACTCACCACCACCCTGCAGGTCACGACAACACGCTCACCCACTCACCCGTCCACCCACCCACTCACCACCACACTGCAGGTCACGACAACACGCTCACCCACTCACCCGCCCACCCACCCACTCACCACCACACTGCAGGTCACGACAACACGCTCACCCACTCACCCGTCCACCCACCCACTCACCACCACCCTGCAGGTCACCACAACACACTCACCCACTCACCCGTCCACCCACCCACTCACCACCACCCTGCAGGTCACGACAACACGCTCACCCACTCACCCGCCCACCCACCCACTCACCACCACCCTGCAGGTCACGACAACACGCTCACCCACTCACCCGTCCACCCACCCACTCACCACCACACTGCAGGTCACGACAACACACTCACCCACTCACCCGTCCACCCACCCACTCACCACCACCCTGCAGGTCACGACAACACGCTCACCCACTCACCCGTCCACCCACCCACTCACCACCACCCTGCAGGTCACGACAACACGCTCACCCACTCACCCGTCCACCCACCCACTCACCACCACCCTGCAGGTCACGACAACACGCTCACCCACTCACCCGCCCACCCACCCACTCACCACCACCCTGCAGGTCACGACAACACGCTCACCCACTCACCCGTCCACCCACCCACTCACCACCACACTGCAGGTCACGACAACACACTCACCCACTCACCCGTCCACCCACCCACTCACCACCACCCTGCAGGTCACGACAACACGCTCACCCACTCACCCGTCCACCCACCCACTCACCACCACCCTGCAGGTCACGACAACACGCTCACCCACTCACCCGTCCACCCACCCACTCACCACCACCCTGCAGGTCACGACAACACGCTCACCCACTCACCCGTCCACCCACCCACTCACCACCACCCTGCAGGTCACGACAACACGCTCACCCACTCACCCGTCCACCCACCCACTCACCACCACCCTGCAGGTCACGACAACACGCTCACCCACTCACCCGTCCACCCACCCACTCACCACCACCCTGCAGGTCACGACAACACGCTCACCCACTCACCCGTCCACCCACCCACTCACCACCACACTGCAGGTCACGACAACACGCTCACCCACTCACCCGTCCACCCACCCACTCACCACCACACTGCAGGTCACGACAACACACTCACCCACTCACCCGTCCACCCACCCACTCACCACCACCCTGCAGGTCACGACAACACGCTCACCCACTCACCCGTCCACCCACCCACTCACCACCACCCTGCAGGTCACCACAACACACTCACCCGCTCACCCGTCCACCCACCCACTCACCACCACCCTGCAGGTCACGACAACACACTCACCCACTCACCCGTCCACCCACCCACTCACCACCACCCTGCAGGCCACGACAACACACTCACCCACTCACCCGTCCACCCACCCACTCACCACCACCCTGCAGGTCACGACAACACGCTCACCCACTCACCCGTCCACCCACCCACTCACCACCACCCTGCAGGCCACCTCGGTTCTCTTTCCGCGTCTTCCCTCGCACCGCTCCCCTTTGGGATCCCCTCTCCCATCACCGCCTCTTGTACCCCCAACCTCCTGTAATCAAAACAATACTTTCAAAAACATCACCTTCCACTCCTCGCGAGTACTCTACGTTCGCAATGGTGCCGCTTGTAGCTGGCCGCTTGGCGGTGTCGGTGGGGGGAGGGGGGCGGGGGGAGCTGCGCTCGGCAAGCGAAACAAGCCCCCGTAAATTTATTGTAAAACTAACAGTAAGAAGGGGAGAACCATCGTGGTCGTATCGATCACACCGGGAATATGGTTACACGCGGGCGAGGAGGTATCGTCCCTGCGTTGGCTATTGGCATCGATCGCTCTGCGCATTACGGGGTTTAAATTGGCCTCGCCGTTAATAAATAATGCTTCCCGTGTCCCGAAGGGGCTAACAAGGCAGCGCCACCACCCCCACACCCACCCCGATAGGGGATTGTCGGAAGAGGTTTTGTTGGTCGGGGGTAGTGTTTTTCCCCTTCCCCCTCTATCAGGGCGGGCGGGCGGGCGGGCGGGGGAGATCCTGACCCTGGGTGGTCAAGGGAGGTTGATGCAGAGTGGTTTCCGCGCGTGTAAATTATTCAAGGCGCACGCGCCACCGGCCCCAGCTCCAACTCCGCCGCGCTTCGCCAGCCTCTCGGCGTCGGTTTCGGGAACTGCGGAGAGCGCACGCGGGCGGAACGCCGCGCGTTCATAACAGGCATCAATGCCGTAATTATAATAAATATGCTCAAAATGTCCCCCCCCCCCCCCCCCCAATATATTGCTATAAAATAGATTTCTGTTTATATGATTGTGGTTATGGGTGTACTTTATAAATCCCTAATCTCTGCCATTACGTACAATGAAACAAGAAAAGGAAAATTAAAAAAAAAACAGAGCAATGTAATACATTATACACTATTAGACATTATTGTAAAAAAATTTTTATATAAAAAGTCCATCCTATGTGTTAGTGAATGTTTAAATATTTTAGGCAGGAAATTAGATTTCAAATTAAGATTTTTTTCTGGGGGGGGGGGATGGACCCCCTGACCCCCTGGAAGATTTGGTCCTCCCCAATGTTGACTCCATGGCTACCGCCTTGACAGACATCCATATATACACATTGCGTGTGTGTGCGTCCGATTCCATTGGCTTGCCACGCCGATATTGCACCCGGGCAGCATTTAGGCTAGAAAAATACAAACCTCTGGGTCGGCTTCCACCGTCAGGGCCTCATCGGCGGCCGGGCTTGTTAAAACACACGCAAGACGCAATGGTTGCATGATGTAGCCGGCGAGAGAACTCCGTCTAAACTACGGGGGCTGTGTTCAACTCTTCTGTTTAGAACAGCTGTGCTGTTGTTGTGTTTAGTTTGTTGTCCTTCCCCCGCACCTCCGTTTAGCGCGATTGGCTACGTGCGAAAGAAGTTCAACATACATAAATACTCGGGCACCCACACACTCACCTATCTACTCACCCAACCACACACTCACCTGCCCACTCACCCACCCACTTGCCCACTCACCCACCCACACACTCACCTACCTACTCACCCACCCACACACTCACCTGCCCACTCACCCACCCACACACTCACCTGCCCACTCACCCACCCACACATTGACCTGCCCACTCACCCACCCACACACTCAGCTGCCCACCCACCCACACACTCATCTACCTACTCACTCACCCACACACTCACCTACCTACTCACCCACCCACACACCCGGCCACTCACCCACCCACACACTCACCTACCTACTCACCCACCTACACAATCACCCGCCCACTCACCCACCCACACACTCACCCGCCCACTCACCCACCCACACACTCACCTACCTACTCACCCACCCACACACTCACCTGTCCACTCACCCACCCACACACTCACCTACCCACTCACCCACTCACCCACTCACCCACCCACACACTCACCTACCTACTCACCCACCCACACACTCACCTGTCCACTCACCCACCCACACACTCACCTACCCACTCACCCACACACTCAACTACCTACTCACCCACCCACACACTCACCTACCCACTCACCCACTCACCCACCCACACACTCACCTACCCACTCACCCACTCACCCACCCACACACTCACCTCCGCCTTAGCACCGTTTGGCTACGTACGGTGCTAAAGAGGTTCAACGTACACACAGGCGACACACGACTCAGAAGAGCGACGCATTTGCGAACTCTGTGCGGGTTTGATGGAGACGCAGAGCGGTGGGGGGAGGTGGGGTCCTTGCTCGTACGATGGTTCGCCCACAATGCTCCACTGCCACGCGTGATGAGTATCCCGCTCATGTGCAATTGCGCTGCACCGCGGGGAGAGAGACAGAGCGAGCGAGCGAGAGAGCCCGCCTCGACACAGCGACATTCGAATCTCCACAACGTGAGCCTGCGTCCGGGCAGATGGAATCAATGTCCACTCCCCCCCCCCCACCACCTCATGTTCGATTGGCACGGTTGGCTACGTAGGGTGCGAAAGAAGTTCGACATACACACATATTGCTGCATCCAACTGGCTTCCCACCATCGCCAGCAGTGTCGCCGACGGCATCTCCTGCTGATGCCTGTGCCACTACAGCGCGCGCGCCTCTAGCCTCGGTCGTCCATCGAATCTCTCCTCGCTCCTGTCACCCTGAGCCACAGCCCCTGTCACCCTGCACTACAGCTCCTGTCACCCTGCACCACAGCCCCTTGTCACCCTGCACCACAGCCCCTGTCACCCTGCACCACAGCTCCTGTCACCCTGCACTACAGCTCCTGTCACAATGCACCACAGCCCCTGTCACCCTGCACCACAGCTCCTGTCACCCTGCACCACAGCTCCTGTCACCCTGCACCACAGCCCTTGTCACCCTGCACCACAGCTCCTGTCACCCTGCACCACAGCCCCTGTCACCCTGCACTACAGCTCCTGTCACCCTGCACCACAGCCCCTGTCACCCTGCACCACAGCTACTGTCACCCTGCACTACAGCTCCTGTCACCCTGCACTACAGCTCCTGTCACCCTGCACCACAGCTCCTGTCACCCTGCACCACAGCCCCTGTCACCCTGCACTACAGCTCTTGTCACCCTGCACCACAGCCCCTGTCACCCTGCACCACAGCCCCTGTCACCCTGCACCACAGCTCCTGTCACCCTGCACCACAGCTCCTGTCACCCTGGACCACCGCCCCTGTCACCCTGCACCACAGCCCCTTGTCACCCTGCACCACAGCCCCTGTCACCCTGCACCACAGCTCCTGTCACCCTGCACCACAGCCCCTGTCACCCTGCACCACAGCTACTGTCACCCTGCACTACAGCTCCTGTCACCCTGCACTACAGCCCCTGTCACCCAGCACTACAGCCCCTGTCACCCTGCACCACAGCTCAGGGTGGAACTCTCCCTAGCAGCGTGACCCACCGCCTGTTTCTCCTCTCTGCACCCAGGAGCAGGGCCGTGGTCACTACCGGGCGCCGCGTCTCTTTGGCAGCACCCCTCCCCCCTCCCCCGTGCCGTCTGGAACGTGGCCATCGTTGTCCTGCTGCTGCTACACATTCACAGCCGCATTCACTCCACGCCGACCTTTCGGAGACATTTCTGAAAGGCTACTTGTGTCTTAAATGCCCATCTCCCCCCCCCCCATCACCACCACCAAATCTTTCTCCCGGCGTTCGAGCGACACTGAGCCTTTCTCATCGGTCACAGTCGCGATCTCTGTAAAATAAAACGAGACAAACCGCATGGTCGTGTATTTATGGATTGAACGATACGGGGGGGGGGGGGTATAGAGTAGCGTGTTGTACGATCAAAAATAATTATTCATTTTTGCCAGTATCGAAATTAGAAAAAAAAATCAGAATACATTTTATCCTTTCTTCTTCTTTGGTTCCTTCGGTAAAGTCACGTAGAATGAGAATAAAATAATAAAATAAAATAGCACAATAAAATTCTCACGACGTTTCGGCCACAACACAAGTGGCCTTCATCAGGTGAAGAGACTGGACTGTCCAGAGGACAACGTTGGAGTGGAGACAGCAAGCGCATGTCGCGTCCTTTAAGCTGTGTGGGAGGAAACAACAAAACGCCTTGACAAAGGAATTAGCATAACAATGATGTACTGGACCTGCCACACAGCTTAAAGGACGCGACCTGGGCTTGGCTGTCTTCACTCCAACGCTGTCCTCTGGACAGTCCAGTCCCTTCACCTGATGAAGGCCACTTGTGTTGTGGCCGAAACGTCGTGAGAATTTTATTGTGTTATTTTATTATTTTTTTCTCATTCTACGTGACTTCACCGAAAGAGCCAAAGAAGATGAATCCTTGCAGTCACGAAAGCTTTAAATCGAAATGTATCCTTTCTGGCAGTAAAACAGGTGTTCAGATGTTGAAACACCGAGTCGAAACATCTCGCAAACGAATCCAGTACTGCATTGAACACACGGCAATTTGTGGTGAACATGTAAACAAACACGCTCTGATAATAGATGGCATCGTCTTTGAAACTGATTGGCCTACACCAGAGACATCAGCCTTATTTAGGGCCTGGTCTCACCACCAGTGTCAGGGCATTTATCTCTTAGGCAATTTATACTGTGGTGAGGCCAATCAGTTTCAAAGACAATGCCATTACCAGAGCATGCCAACGCAGACTCTTCACTCACAACTCAGAACATCTTCTGGAAGATTATTCACTCATAACTCAGAACATCTTCCGGAAGATTTTTCACTCACAACTCAGAACATCTTCCGTGAGATTCTTTACGCAAACTCAGAACATCTTCCGGAAGATTCTTCACTCACAACTCAGAACATCTTCCGGAAGATTCTTCACGCAAACTCAGAACATCTTCCGGAAGATTCTTCACGCAAACTCAGAACATCTTCCAGAAGATTCTTCACTCACAATTCAGAACATCTTCCGGAAGATTCTTCACGCAAACTCAGAACAATTTCCGGAAGATTCTTCACGCAAACTCAGAACATCTTCCAGAAGACTCTTCACTCACAACTCAGAACATCTTCCGGAAGATTCTTCACTCACAACTCAGAACATCTTCCGGAAGATTCTTCACGCAAACTCAGAACAATTTCCGGAAGATTCTTCACGCAAACTCAGAACATCTTCCAGAAGACTCTTCACTCACAACTCAGAACATCTTCCGGAAGATTCTTCACTCACAACTCAGAACATCTTCCGGAAGATTCTTCACGCAAACTCAGAACATCTTCCAGAAGACTCTTCACTCACAACTCAGAACATCTTCCGGAAGATTCTTCACTCACAACTCAGAACATCTTCCGGAAGATTCTTCACGCAAACTCAGAACATCTTACAGAAGATTCTTCACGCAAACTCAGAACATCTTCCAGAAGATTCTTCACTCACAACTCAGAACATCTTCCGGAAGATTCTTCACGCAAACTCAGAACATCTTCTGGAAGATTCTTCACGCAAACTCAGAACATCTTCCAGAAGATTCTTCACGCAAACTCAGAATATCTTCCAGAAGATTCTTCACGCAAACTCAGAACATCTTCCGGAAGATTCTTCACGCAAACTCAGAACATCTTCCAGAAGATTCTTCATGCAAACTCAGAACATCTTCCAGAAGATTCTTCACGCAAACTCAGAACATCTTCCGGAAGATTCTTGACTCACAACTTAGAACATCTTCCGGAAGATTCTTCACGCAAACTCAGAACATCTTCCGGAAGATTCTTCACGCAAACTCAGAACATCTTCCAGAAGATTCTTCACTCACAACTCAGAACATGTTCCGGAAGATTCTTCACGCAAACTCAGAACATCTTCCAGAAGATTCTTCACGCAAACTCAGAACATCTTCCAGAAGACTCTTCACTCACAACTCAGAACATCTTCCGGAAGATTCTTCACTCACAACTCAGAACATCTTCTGGAAGATTCTTCACGCAAACTCAGAACATCTTCCAGAAGACTCTTCACTCACAACTCAGAACATCTTCCGGAAGATTCTTCACTCACAACTCAGAACATCTTCCGGAAGATTCTTCACGCAAACTCAGAACATCTTACAGAAGATTCTTCACGCAAACTCAGAACATCTTCTGGAAGATTATTCACGCAAACTCAGAACATCTTCCAGAAGATTCTTCACTCACAACTCAGAACATCTTCCGGAAGATTCTTCACGCAAACTCAGAACATCTTCTGGAAGATTCTTCACGCAAACTCAGAACATCTTCCAGAAGATTCTTCACGCAAACTCAGAACATCTTCCAGAAGATTCTTCACGCAAACTCAGAACATCTTCCGGAAGATTCTTCACGCAAACTCAGAACATCTTCCAGAAGATTCTTCACGCAAACTCAGAACATCTTCCAGAAGATTCTTCACGCAAACTCAGAACATCTTCCGGAAGATTCTTCACTCACAACTCAGAACATCTTCCGGAAGATTCTTCACGCAAACTCAGAACATCTTCCGGAAGATTCTTCACGCAAACTCAGAACATCTTCCAGAAGATTCTTCACTCACAACTCAGAACATCTTCCGGAAGATTCTTCACTCACAACTCAGAACATCTTCCGGAAGATTCTTCACGCAAACTCATAACATCTTACAGAAGATTCTTCACGCAAACTCAGAACATCTTCCGGAAGATTATTCACGCAAACTCAGAACATCTTCCAGAAGATTCTTCACTCACAACTCAGAACATCTTCCGGAAGATTCTTCACGCAAACTCAGAACATCTTCTGGAAGATTCTTCACGCAAACTCAGAACATCTTCCAGAAGATTCTTCACGCAAACTCAGAACATCTTCTGGAAGATTCTTCACGCAAACTCAGAACATCTTCCAGAAGATTCTTCACGCAAACTCAGAACATCTTCCAGAAGATTCTTCACGCAAACTCAGAACATCTTCCGGAAGATTCTTCACTCACAACTCAGAACATCTTCCGGAAGATTCTTCACGCAAACTCAGAACATCTTCCAGAAGACTCTTCAGTCACAACTCAGAATATCTTCCGGGAGATTCTTCATGCAAACTCAGAACATCTTCCGGAAGATTCTTCATGCAAACTCAGAACATCTTCCAGAAGATTCTTTACTCACAACTCAGAACATCTTCCAGAAGACTCTTCACTCACAACTCAGAACATTTTCCGGAAGATTCTTCACTCACAACTCAGAACATCTTCCATAAGATTCTTCACACAAACTCAGAACATCTTCCAGAAGATTCTTCACTCAAATTCAGAACATCTTCCGGAAGATTCTTCACGCAAACTCAGAACATCTTCCGGAAGATTCTTCACGCAAACTCAGAACATCTTCCGGAAGATTCTTCACGCCAACTCAGAACATCTTCCGGAAGATTCTTCACTCACAACTCAGAACATCTTCCGGAAGATTCTTCACGCAAACTCAGAACATATTCCAGAAGATTCTTCACTCACAACTCAGAACATATTCCAGAAGATTCTTCACTCACAACTCAGAACATCTTCCGGAAGATTCTTCACGCAAACTCAGAACATCTTCCAGAAGATTCTTCACTCACAACTCAGAACATCTTCCGGAAGATTTTTCACGCAAACTCAGAACATCTTCTGGAAGATTCTTCACGCAAACTCAGAACATCTTACAGAAGATTCTTCACGCAAACTCAGAACATCTTCTGGAAGATTATTCACGCAAACTCAGAACATCTTCCAGAAGATTCTTCACTCACAACTCAGAACATCTTCCGGAAGATTCTTCACGCAAACTCAGAACATCTTCTGGAAGATTCTTCACGCAAACTCAGAACATCTTCCAGAAGATTCTTCACGCAAACTCAGAATATCTTCCAGAAGATTCTTCACGCAAACTCAGAACATCTTCCGGAAGATTCTTCACGCAAACTCAGAACATCTTCCAGAAGATTCTTCATGCAAACTCAGAACATCTTCCAGAAGATTCTTCACGCAAACTCAGAACATCTTCCGGAAGATTCTTGACTCACAACTCAGAACATCTTCCGGAAGATTCTTCACGCAAACTCAGAACATCTTCCGGAAGATTCTTCACGCAAACTCAGAACATCTTCCAGAAGATTCTTCACTCACAACTCAGAACATGTTCCGGAAGATTCTTCACGCAAACTCAGAACAATTTCCAGAAGATTCTTCACGCAAACTCAGAACATCTTCCAGAAGACTCTTCACTCACAACTCAGAACATCTTCCGGAAGATTCTTCACTCACAACTCAGAACATCTTCTGGAAGATTCTTCACGCAAACTCAGAACATCTTCCAGAAGACTCTTCACTCACAACTCAGAACATCTTCCGGAAGATTCTTCACTCACAACTCAGAACATCTTCCGGAAGATTCTTCACGCAAACTCAGAACATCTTACAGAAGATTCTTCACGCAAACTCAGAACATCTTCTGGAAGATTATTCACGCAAACTCAGAACATCTTCCAGAAGATTCTTCACTCACAACTCAGAACATCTTCCGGAAGATTCTTCACGCAAACTCAGAACATCTTCTGGAAGATTCTTCACGCAAACTCAGAACATCTTCCAGAAGATTCTTCACGCAAACTCAGAACATCTTCCAGAAGATTCTTCACGCAAACTCAGAACATCTTCCGGAAGATTCTTCACGCAAACTCAGAACATCTTCCAGAAGATTCTTCACGCAAACTCAGAACATCTTCCAGAAGATTCTTCACGCAAACTCAGAACATCTTCCGGAAGATTCTTCACTCACAACTCAGAACATCTTCCGGAAGATTCTTCACGCAAACTCAGAACATCTTCCGGAAGATTCTTCACGCAAACTCAGAACATCTTCCAGAAGATTCTTCACTCACAACTCAGAACATCTTCCGGAAGATTCTTCACTCACAACTCAGAACATCTTCCGGAAGATTCTTCACGCAAACTCATAACATCTTACAGAAGATTCTTCACGCAAACTCAGAACATCTTCCGGAAGATTATTCACACAAACTCAGAACATCTTCCAGAAGATTCTTCACTCACAACTCAGAACATCTTCCGGAAGATTCTTCACGCAAACTCAGAACATCTTCTGGAAGATTCTTCACGCAAACTCAGAACATCTTCCAGAAGATTCTTCACGCAAACTCAGAACATCTTCTGGAAGATTCTTCACGCAAACTCAGAACATCTTCCAGAAGATTCTTCACGCAAACTCAGAACATCTTCCAGAAGATTCTTCACGCAAACTCAGAACATCTTCCGGAAGATTCTTCACTCACAACTCAGAACATCTTCCGGAAGATTCTTCACGCAAACTCAGAACATCTTCCAGAAGACTCTTCAGTCACAACTCAGAATATCTTCCGGGAGATTCTTCATGCAAACTCAGAACATCTTCCGGAAGATTCTTCATGCAAACTCAGAACATCTTCCAGAAGATTCTTTACTCACAACTCAGAACATCTTCCAGAAGACTCTTCACTCACAACTCAGAACATTTTCCGGAAGATTCTTCACTCACAACTCAGAACATCTTCCATAAGATTCTTCACACAAACTCAGAACATCTTCCAGAAGATTCTTCACTCAAATTCAGAACATCTTCCGGAAGATTCTTCACGCAAACTCAGAACATCTTCCGGAAGATTCTTCACGCAAACTCAGAACATCTTCCGGAAGATTCTTCACGCCAACTCAGAACATCTTCCGGAAGATTCTTCACTCACAACTCAGAACATCTTCCGGAAGATTCTTCACGCAAACTCAGAACATATTCCAGAAGATTCTTCACTCACAACTCAGAACATATTCCAGAAGATTCTTCACTCACAACTCAGAACATCTTCCGGAAGATTCTTCACGCAAACTCAGAACATCTTCCAGAAGATTCTTCACGCAAACTCAGAACATCTTCCGGAAGATTTTTCACGCAAACTCAGAACATCTTCTGGAAGATTCTTCACGCAAACTCAGAACATCTTCCAGAAGATTCTTCATGCAAACTCAGAACATCTTCCAGAAGATTCTTCACGCAAACTCAGAACATCTTCCAGAAGATTCTTCACTCACAACTCAGAACATCTTCCGGAAGATTCTTCACGCAAACTCAGAACATCTTCCAGAAGATTCTTCACTCACAACTCAGAACATCTTCCGGAAGATTCTTCACTCACAACTCAGAACATCTTCCGGAAGACTCTTCACTCACAACTCAGAACATCTTCCAGAAGATTCTTCACTCACAACTCAGAACATCTTCCGGAAGATTCTTCACTCACAACTCAGAACATCTTCCGGAAGATTCTTCATGCAAACTCAGAAAATCTTCCGTAAGATTCTTCACTCACAACTCAGAACATCTTCCAGAAGATTATTCACTCACAACTCAGAACATCTTCCGGAAGATTCTTCACGCAAACTCAGAACATCTTCCGGAAGATTCTTCACGCAAACTCAAAACATCTTCTGGTAGATTCTTCACGCAAACTCAGAACATCTTCCAGAAGATTCTTCACGCAAACTCAGAACATCTTCCGGAAGATTATTCACTCACAACTCAGAACATCTTCCGGAAGATTCTTCGCGCAAACTCAGAACATCTTCCAGAAGATTCTTCACTCACAACTCAGAACATCTTCCGGAAGATTCTTCACGCAAACTCAGAACATCTTCCAGAAGATTCTCCACTCACAACTCAGAACATCTTCCGGAACATTCTTCACTCACAACTCAGAACATCTTCCGGAAGATTCTTCACTCACAACTCAGAACATCTTCCGGAAGATTCTTCACTCACAACTCAAAACCTCTTCCGGTAGATTCTTCACTCACAACTCAGAACATCTTCCGGAAGATTCTTCACTCACAACTCAGAACATCTTCCGGAAGATTCTTCACTCACAACTCAGAACATCTTCCGGAAGACTCTTCACTCACAACTTGGAACATCTTCCGGAAGACCCTTCACTCACAACTCAGAACATCTTCCGGTAGCGGTAGAGCGCCCGTCTTCCGAGGGGGGTGGGGTGGGGGTGCTGCTGCTCCCTCCCTCCCTCACAACTTCTGGAATCTCACACTGATGACGTCACCTCCCCCACTACTCCCCTCGCTCACCCGGATGCTGAAACTCGCGCGCCAGCGGAAGTGACGTCGTTCGGCGTGCGCGCGCTGCGCGCCACGGGACGGTTGGCGCGAGATTCGGTGCAGGGCGGCGTCGCCCATCAGCTCGCTGGGGGCCCTCAAAGCCGCCAACATTTCCCTCACGCCACGCACACTACTGCTTAGCCCCATTGCGTCCAGCACCGCTTCTGATTATATCCCCGCCGCTCACCCTCATCGCCGCACTCCCGTCGCGTGTGTGGAGTGGCGACGGCGGGGGGGGAGTTAAAAAAAAACGCGAGGACGAATGGAGGCGGCGTGGCGGCGGTGGCGGCCGTGAATCAGCAGCGGCAGCAGCGGCGAGGAGGTGGAGGGAGAGCGGACATGGCGCAGCTCCTGAGCGCAGTGAGGTGAGAGGGGACGAGGCGACGACGATGATGGTGGCGGTGGAGGTGGATACTGCTCAGCGGTGTGTTGTGCGTCGCCAACGACGCTGCGAGTTTTTGCCTGTGCCGTGTTGATGAACCAATGCTGCCGAAATGAGAAGGTGCTTGTGGCCGATGGGATGTGTAAAAATATAGTTGTTTTTTTAACGTGTAAGGACATGTATATGTGAAGGGGGCCTTGTTATACACTTGGTAATTGTATTGTCTCTCTATGTGTCACTGTTATTGACTTCCATATGGTGTCGCTGATCCATCCCCCCCAAAGTGTACAGCACTGGTCCCGCTTGTGCCACCGTGTTACTATTTGGATCTGTTATTCACCGTCGTTGTGTCGCTGGTGAAGTGTAACACTCATAACGCGTGTGTGTCACTGACGATGTAGCGTGTATAGTGTGACGACGCCGCTGCTGCTGTGTGTAACGGCGAAAACTGTCAATTGTGTTCGTGTGTAAAGCTGGTGGTTACATACCGTCTTGTGTACACCATTGTGTGATTGAACTTTGTGTTGTGCCCTTTGCGACCGCGTTTTACTCATCGAGTGGGCAAAACCCTCCTTCCCCTAGTTTCTGTGGCAGGGACCCAACGCAGGCATCGCGTTTTGTTGTCCGTACTCGGCCCCCCGCCTCAGACATACGGGAAGTAAAATTATGAGGAGGGTTTTCCTTTTCTGGTAAACGGGGGGGTGTTAAGATGTTAAAACGCCAAATATAAACCTTTTTGCAAGGAATCGTGTCGACTTTACCGAAAGAACCAAAGAGAATGGATTCCCCGTAGTCACGAAAGCTTCAAATAAAATTCTACATTTCGTCCACTTCCCGTTGTGCAATCAATTCCAAATTTTGCACACACTCAGATCCGGAGGCAATGCGTTTTGTATCAACATCGCCATCAATTCAGCTATTCTATCTCTCGTTTAAAGCAATACATATTTTGTATGGACGCCTTATATTCAATACTAGCGGTAAGTACCCGGCGTTGCCCGGGCGAAAAAGGCAGACACACAACAACAACAACCGCCATTCGCCACTAAGTGGCGGTGACGTCACCACGACGCTTGTGCCAGGCTATGTGCACCCTGAGGCCACGTGAAGTGTCGAACGCCCGCTGGCAGGAGGTCACGGGGCAGACCCAGGTGCCACGGGTCGACTGACTGAGATGACTGGCTGATGCACCACCTGTGCCCCCTACTGTGCCAACCTGCTGTGCTTTAGCCACCGGGCGCTCCGCTCGTTGTTGTGAGCGTCGCTCCTCCGCTCTCCGTTGTTGTTGGAGGGCGACTACCTCCAACTGCCCAGTAGCGTCCAAAACGAGCCTCCTCCACAGGCCGATCTTGACACCGCTGGTACCAGTCATCGGCAAGTCCACCCAGCTCCACGTCCTCCTGTACCACATCACTCCATCTCTTCTCTAGCCCGTGCCGCGCCCGCTTTGCCCCCTCAATCCGGCCGAACAAAAGATGTTTAGGCCTGCGGTGGCTGGGCATGCGGGCTACATGACCCAGCCATCGCAGCCTTGCCCGCCGGAGGAGTTCACCGATGGGACCTTGTCCAGATCTTTCAAGGATTTGTAAGCTCCTCACACAATCCAGTCTGGTTAAACCCAGGATGGATCGCAGGCCAGCCTAAATGTTTCTAACCGGCGAAGATGTTCCATTAGGGGGGTCCACGTTTCGCAAGCGTAGAGAAGGGAGGGAATGACCGTGGCCGAGAAGACCTGAAACTTAGTGCGGAGCAACAGACCAGGTAGCTTCCACACAGCGTTACGCAACCGATGAAAAGATATTGCCGCTCGACTGATTCGGAGTGAGACCTCTGCTGTTAAACTGTAGCCAGTCATAAGCACACTGCCCAGGTATGGGAAACTCTCCACTCTCTCCACAACTGCCCCATCACCGATTGGGAGTTGTGGGGGTGGAGTGTCTGATGGTACAAAATACCCAGGCAGGTGCTTAGTTTTGGTAGGGCTGATGGTAAGGCCCCACCTCTTAGTGGCACGCTCCAGTCTCAGCAGCAGCGTCTCCAACTCCTCCTCTGACTGAGCAGCTATTACCAAATCATCAGCATACATAACGTGGTTGAGCAATAGGGATCCATCCCTTGACCGCACCCGGGCATCGATCAGCCTCCCATTATATCTGTACCATATGGAGATTCCCCCGGTACAGCTATTGAAGGCTTCACGAACTACGTGGTCAAAATAGATGTTAAATAATGTGGGAGCCAGAGGACATCCCTGTCGCACCCCAAGGTGTACAGGGAATGGCTCTGACTCCCGGCCACGTAGTTTTACCCGGGCCCGCTCACCATCATGAAGGTCCTTAATGATCGTGAGCAGAGGGTCAGGGACTCCAAAAGCACGAAGAACAACCCAGAGCCCAGGCCTACTGATGGTATCATAGGCCTTGACCAGGTCAATAAAGCAGAGATGTAGGTCTTGTTGGAATTCCCTACACCTCTGCTGTAGCAGACGGACAGAAAATATGGCATCTGTGCAGGACCGCCCTTTCCTGAAACCGCATTGGGGCTCCGCAAGCCTCTCCTCAGCGTGCCTGGCAAGGCGATGCTGAATAATCCTTGCCAGGACCTTTCCCGGGAACACTGAGGAGTGAGATGCCCCTGTAGTTGTTACAGTCTGTGCGGTCCCCCTTCTTAAAAAGGGGGACCACCAGGGCATCCTTCCAATCCTGCAGAACCTGTCTCCCCCCTCCTCTTTTCATTAATGTATGCTGTCAGCATGCTGTCAGCATCCATTAATTTTTCGTCTCCCCCCTCCTCTTTTCAGAGCATAGATGGACTAGTCCTTCTAAATAAACTGCCAAATCGCGTGTGGCGCTAACGTTTTTTTTAAAAATAAATAAATACACCGTTTTAAAATAAATAAATTAATGCCAACCGACACACCTGATGACGACCGTTTGTGTTATGGTCGAAACGTCGTGAGAATTTTTATTGTTTTATATATATTTTATTGTTTCCCTTCTACGTGACTTTACCGAAAGAGCTAAGAATATGAATTACTGCAGTCACGAAAGCTTTAAATCAAAATGAATTTAACCTGTTTCAATTAATAAATGTTCCCACAAGACCCAACCTAAAAAATCCGGGACAGTCATCTCTGCTTGACGTCCTATTGACATATGTCCCTCACAATTTTGCACTGACTGGTTTTCTGGGTAATAACCTTAGTGATCACTCCATTTTTGGGGTGAGATCATCAACCAGAACCAAAGCCCCCCCTAAATTTGTTGAGAAGCACTCTATGAGACACTTCAGCACTCAGGCATTTACTCATGATGTGCTTCACTCAGATATTGACAAGATCTGTGATATCCCCAACCTGACTACGGCTTGGGAGACCTTCAGGTACACGTTTCTCCAAATTCTTAACAAACATGCTCCGTTGGTTAGATTTAAAACTAAAGGCAACCACCCACCATGGTTTGATCCTTTGATTACAAAGCTCATGAAAACTAGGGACAAGGCTTGGGCATGTGCTCAGAAAAGTAATTTGACCAATGACTGGCTAGAATACAGGATTTTAAGGAATGCGTCAAAAAAATCAGGCATGCAAAAAATGCCTATTTTTCCTCCACTCTCCTGGAATCACATGGAAATGCCAGGATTTTCTGGAAAACAATCAAATGTATCGAAAAGGCATCCAAAACAGATAATCTGCCCGTTGAGCTTAACCGAAATGGGGAATATTTTTCAGATCCTCAAAAAATAGTTGACAATTTTAACCTTCATTTTTCTGAAGCTGGTAATCTTTTTGATAATTTATTGGGAGTCACCCCTGCTCATGCAAATTCCTACACCCCTGTCCAAACATTAAACGAATTTAGTTTCCAGCCAATCCACGAAAGTAATGTTCTGAAACAACTGTTCTACCTCAAAGGGTCCTCAACCGGAGCAGATAGTATTCCCGTCTTTGCTCTACTAACTGTTGGTCACCTAATATACAAACCTATAGCCCATATTTTCATCCTGTCCATCAAAGAAGCATCAGTTCCTCTAGAATGGAAACATTCCTATGTCTGTCGACTTCACAAAGGGGGCCCTAAAGATGATCCAGATAACTACCGACCTATCTCAATTTTGTCCCCGTTGATGAAATTTTTTGAAAAATTATTGAACTACCAAATTAGCAGTTTCCTTTCCACCAACAATCAACTACATCTAAAACAATCTGGGTTCCGGAAAAAATACAGCACCACATCTGCATTAGACTTTCTGAATCACATTTACAGTAGTCTTGATAATAAGCAGTACTGTGCCTGTCCTTTGCTTGACCTGTCCAAAGCTTTTGATACAGTAGATCACAACACCCTGCTTCGTAAACTAAGTTGCCTCGGTTTCTCCGAAAACGCAGTAAAATGGTTAAAAAATTACCTCTTTTTTCGCACCCAAACTGTATTCACAGGTGGTTGGAGGTCAAACAGTGTTAAGATAACAAAAGGGGTTCCACAGGGTTCCATCCTTGGCCCCCTCTTGTTCTCTCTATATGTCAATGACTTGGGCACTGACCTGGATCATTCCAGGGTAAATATTTTTTCAGATGACACGATACTGATTACTGCTGGCCGCTCTCCGGATGATGTGTTTGCTAAGCTACAGGGTGATTTCAACAAACTACAACATCAGCTAGTTGCTCTTAAACTAGTCTTGAATACCTCCAAAACCAAGGTGCTATGCTTCTCACCAGGACTAAAGCAGGAAGTTATTTTTCCCCAATTACATTCCTTCAATAATTATCAAATAGAGCAAGTCAAGATCTATAAGTATCTTGGGGTCATCCTGGATTCAAAACTGAATTTTTAAGATCACATTGGTTATATTGGTAAAAAGACAAATAAAAATTGGTTTTCTGTATCGACACAAGCACTGCTTTCCCCCTATGTTCCGTTTGGAATTGATAAAAGCTACCATACTACCGCTACTTGATTACTGTGACATCGTGTATAAATCAGCCCCAAGCACTGTACTGAAGAAGCTTGATTCCATCTATCACTCGGCCTTAAGATTTGCATTGAACTGCCCATATAGGACTTACCACTGTGATCTCTACATTGGGTCAAATTTAACATCTCTTAATGTTCGACTGCTTGTGCACCAGATATTATTTATTCACCATGTACTTACAAATAAATCCGCAGACTACCTGCTGGATATCCTCTCTGTTTCAAAGAACAAATTTGACCTCAGGTTTTCGCTCATTTACCAGCTTCACATTCCCTATTGCCGTACAAAAACTGGACGAAGGGCCTTTGCTATTGATGCCCCCAGGGTCTGGAATGCTATTTCCAATAAACTGCAACTTGAATCACTACCTATGAGATCTTCACTCAAAACTGCTCTAGAGGAATTGTACACCACTAGCTGCCACTGCTATTCAGTGGCCTAAAATAAAATAAAATGTTTCACTCCGGATGACCGCTGCAAAGTATTATCTGTATTTTGATTTAGTGTGCTGATCTTAAAGGTGCATTGAAAAATGTGATACTCCGACTGATGCTCCTGTTGTTGTGCAGTGACTCGTGCAGCCAGCTATGTCTCTAGGGTTTGGTGTTACATATTATTTATGTAGTTTATTGTAGAAATTAGGTCACAGTTCCTGTGATCACTGTTACATTGCTTTTTTGTTGTAGTATGGAGTTAGACTGATGGCCTTAATCTAAGTTGTCTTGTGGTTGTTGTTGTTTGACTTGCATCCCACTGGGATTTTTGCACACAGCGTTGGTGTATGGTGCTTTTTCAGGAATATTTTGCTGTTTTTTCCTGGATTTTTTGTTTGCAGTCACATCGTCACTTTAAGATGTTTTCTTGTTCGTGTTTTTGTTTGTTGCGGTTGCACCCGATTCAAGAGCCGAATGGCTCACAGGGCTATACCAAATAAATACAACTGAAAACTGAAACTGGTTAAACCCAGGATGGATTGTTAGCAGGCCAGCCTAAATGTTTCTAACCGGGGAAGATTTTCCATTAAGGGGGTGCACGTTTCGCAAGCATAGAGAAGGGAGGGAATTACCGTGGCCAAGAAGACCTATATGTATATTTGTGTACGTGAAAAAGGCCGCAGTCACTAAACTCTGGAATCGGCTTGCCCAAGAAGCAGGCGCCATGTGTCTCAGGCGCGTCTGCTCCGTGTCAACGAGTTTCGGCCAAACTTGATTTGAAGCTTTCGTGACTGCGGGAATTACTCTTTGGTTCTTTCGGTAAAGTCACGTAGAAAGAAAATAAATTAAGTAACAGAGTACGGCGTTTCGATTGCAAGACAAGCAACCGTCATCAGGTAGAACTAAATTTGAGAGAGAGACGGAACAGACACGGAGACGCACAGAGAGACACACACAACATAGACACACTGTGTTGTCTCTCTCTGCTTGTGTATCTCCGTGTCTGTGTTTTGTCTCTCAAATTTAGTTCAAACAAAAGTTGTACATTGAAGATTCATTTATCATGTAACCTATTAATTCAAGTAAGCGTTTATGTGGTAGCAGGCGCCGCATCATTGACGTACTTCTCGACGGTGAGTTAAACGAAGTTGTGAAAGAACCAAAGAAGATGAATCATTGCAGTCACGAAAGCTTTAAATCGAAATTTAAGTTTCATTGTGTGTCGTGGTCAAATCTTGTAATCAAAATGTCCAGTTACCATTGTCCAATCGATGCCAAATTTTGCACACATACTGACATCCAGACACAATGCATGCCTGAATCAAAATCTCCATCAATGAATCAATTACTTGGCTCGTTTAAACCAATTAATATTTCGTATGGAAGCCTTATTCCACGAGTGCTTTGCAAACAGGTTTTGTTAAAAATATATATTAATACCAACGTAGGAGTCGACACTTCGAAACTTGCCTGGAACATATTCTTTTTGTACTATTTTTTGTTTTCCTTCTTTAAGGTAAACAGTCACATCAAATGCTTTGGTGTGTTTACAAAAGTTGTTTATTATGATGTAGTGAATCCAATGGGACAATGCATGGATAGGGTCAGTGACATCATTTTTGCACTAACCCCATTGAAAGTTAACTTTGAACATTTATATTGATGTTTTATCCATTTACATTTTCAAATTAGTGCATCCAATGGGGCAATGCATAGGTAGGGTCAGTGACGTCATTTTTGCACTAACCACAATGAAAGTGACATTTTAACATTTGTATTGATGTTTTAGCCATTTACATTTTAAAATTAAGCTGTTTGTGGTGATACAAATCGCTTGAGTGTTGGCCTTTCGATCTAAAGCTCAAAGGTTAAAATCTTGGGTAAGAAATTTGTATTTTTTTAAATTAACATTTTTGTACTTTATATAGAGCTTTAAACTCGAGCATATTTAAGAGTGAGTTGTCTGTGCATGATAAGTTGGCTGAGGTTTGGAAATGTGACTTTTATCTTAACATTTTCAACTCTCAGCTCATGAGTTCAAGCCCCAACTCTTTGACCCAAAGTCATTTGTCCTATACTAGTGCTGACAAAAATTCAAACCAACAAATCAAACAAAAAACAAGGACCTACGGTAACGACAAACGCTAAACAAACAACAGATCGTGCGAAGAGAAAGCGAAAGGAAACTGCTTCGCAACGAAAGCGACGGTTAGAAAAGGGTCGCCAAAAGTACCAAGAAAATCGTGCTAAGATGAAGAGCAAAGCGCGCCAGACTTAACAATCGACGTGCTCGTTTTCATGATGAAACACCAGAAGCACGTAACGTCCGATTGCAACGAGACCGTCAACATTACATACAATCAAGAAATTTAAAAACACCAGAAGCTCGTGATGGTCGATTGCAATCTGTGCGTGAACAAATGTGACAATTCAGAGTTGCAGAAAGACTTGAAGCACGTGATGTCATATTAAAGCGAAATCGTCATTAGCGATCGCAACGTCTTCAAGCACTCAATGCTAACATGACAACATTTGACAATGCAATCAACACATTCTGTCATAATATCTGTGAAGTCTGCACCAAACGCTCCAATCCAAATCAGATTTACAGAGTATGACGTAATGAAAATGCATTGCATCAAAGTAAACATTGGAAATGTGTTCACGTTGCAAGACACACATCAACAGTAACAAAATAGCTGCACTGCCAAAAGCTCACTGGAATTAATTGGATTCTCGTGAAATTCCAGATGTGATTCCAGTCTGACACACAGCCAGAACAACGTCTATTATCAAGAGTTCTACCATTTGTCAAGATCATCAAATTCTGCGGAGTCTTCGGTCAATATGGCTTCCGTGGACAGGCAGTGCTCTTTGCTATGGACATCTTTCAAGTTAGTGACACACTTCTATGAGCAATGCATAAAACTGCAATGGTAGTCATCACGAAGCATCTTGAATCTCAACATCACACGTAAATTCTCTATAAATCTAGAACAAGTTTACAATGCACTCAACTGGCTAATTCAAAACAATCCACTTTATCGGGATGTATCAATCAATTAAGAAGCAAACATTGCTGATGTACATTCAGTTGCTATTCCTGCGCAACAACCAGTCGAACAAAATCAGCCGCATTAACATTCTAATGCTTACATGGCAATCAATGAAAGATCTAGAATTGTTCGCGCTGCATGGCATCAGGCAAATGAAGATGTGTTTACATGGGCCAATGCAGGTGTTCAATGCTGTACAATGGTGTTGGCAAATATTGCAAGAGCTGCTATACTGCCACCAAACATATGGACACATTGAACGTGAACTTGATTGCGGGTCTTGAAATGTATGAAACCATTCGATTGGCCAAACTTGATAGTCTAGGATATCCAATGACAGCAAATGGATCTCTGCAAGTCAAACATTTCAATGTCATAAGAAACGACTTCATTATGTTCAACAACTCATTCTCAATAGCCTATGATGAGCAAACACTGCTCGTTGGAAGTCGACAAGACTCAGTCAATCAAGGCGATTCACACGGAATCACTTTGGGCGATGCATTTATTGATTTGTTCACAAATCATCAGGCTGGCGTACTAATAACAGAATCCAAATCACTAGGAATTATGATTACGATGTCATACTACTTCACATTCATGTGGTCAGAAAGGTGCACCGACAGGCAATGGCAGAGCATGCGTAATTGAGTGTCACACAATTTAAGAACTTGAACGGATCTACAGACGATCAACAGGATCAAGAAATGTTCAATTCACCATCAACTGCATAGATGATGGTACGTATTTGCTTCACATGCCTTGATGTGTTAGTACCACGTTTGGAATCATCTAACCTATTCCATGCTAAAATTCTAGTATTTAGGTTGTCCAGAGTTCGTCAAACTATAATATGAAATAGCTTCTAGTGTTCCTTTGTAAACTAAAGTCTCACAATTTGAAGGGAGTGCTATCTGATTTCACAATAAAAAGGTAAGGTATAAGGTATTCGGCAATGTAGAATATGCGTGATATGGAATATCACCTATCAATAAAAAGCCTAGTATGAAATTATAATAGAAAAGGACATCATTGATCTGCAAATCTTGACGAGCAATCTTTACTTATCAAAAGTGAAAACTTAACAACATAAGTAATAAGTATTTGGAGCAATTGAAACGCACATGTCAGCTTGATTATGATAGGGAAATTAAAAAAAATGCATAATTAATAGCTAAAATAATTACAATTACAAAGACTTAATAAATACCTTCGAAATAATTTGTTACAAATCTGCTACGCTTTTATTATATTTTGGGATAACCAAAGATATATTTTATTATCTATATATAGCAGTTACATGTAGTTTATGTACAGTACTTATCTTCCCTTCGACTAATATACTCTCACCAAGAATAGAATTTGCCATAGGAAGGTGAGAAAAAAATTATGGGTTTTGGTATACTTTTCATCACTTTTTAGTCAACTGTTCTTAAAAAAGCACTTCAACACGAATACGAGTACTAAGAGCTAGTAATAAGGAATTTGTAATTATACTCAAAACACTTGCAAATGTTCTATACTTCATGGCAAACTTAAATTACATAATTATCAACATTGTCCCTTCTACTACGAATGAGTGACAATAATTTTGACATACATTTTATCACACAAATAAACTTTTATGAAACTAACATTTTTCAAAGGAACTCATTATGCATACAAATATTAAAGGAGCGCCCCACGGTTTTATGTTTGGTGATGGCTGAAAAAAATATATTTTTCACTTTTCAGTGCACTTAAAAATAAAACCGTTGTTTTTAAAAAACTTTTTTAAAGGAGTTTTTTTACCGATGACTTATTTGAAACGTTTTTGTCTGGAGAAAGATGTGAGCGTGGTTCAAGGCGCAGGGTTGTGTGAGCTTCGTGAGAGTTAGTTTGTTCGTGCCAGTGCAGTGAATTGAAATCTGTACAGCTGGGTTGTAAACTTAAATGCTAGTTAATGCTTTGGATGAGTTTACCGAGTAATAGACACGTGGAGAAGGGCCAATGGATGGAAACCTCTTTCTAGGACTTCCCAGAGCTCAAGGGTTTTCTGATTGGAAGGCTGCCCTTGTGAGTGCCGATAATCGAGAGTCTACTGCGGGTGTATGTTTGAGAGGTACGAGTGGAACGATGAGCATGTGTCAAAAACACCTGAGTGGATTTGGAGACGGTCTAATAAGCAGTACAGAAGAAGTCTTGAGAACTGTGAACTCTATTATTAAGGTGCTGGGACTGATTTTATTGCCTAGCGCAGGCTTGAGAATTGGTGCACTTGTGCAATTTGAACTTGATCTATTTTATTTATTTTTATAGATTTTCTTACCTTTCCTGTACCTTTGCAAGCTTGCATTTAGTGTTGAAAATCGGCAGGAATTTATGTACTGATGCAATTTGTGCTTTTGTTCTTATATATTTTGTGTGACGTGCTTACCTGTTCTCTACTTGGCAATCTTATCGTTTTAATGCTTTCGTGACTGCAAGGATTCATCTTCTTTGGTTCTGACTTTACCGAAAGAACCAAAGAAGATGAATCCTATCGTTTTTTATGCATTGTTAATATTTGACCCCACGCCCCTACTGGACATCTGAAAAAGAGCCTCATAGCTCATTGTATTTCTCCAGGATAAATAAAGATTCTGATTCTATCAAATGTGATGGCGCATGACCAGCCATTATTGAGGTCGCTGAGCAATAAACGTTTGACTTGGTCACCTATGACAGATACGTAGCGTTTGTTCGGTATTGTGTTTTGGACATGTCTCCTTCCTTTTCCAAACCCGATCACTGACGACCGTACTACCCCACCCACCCTTCCCTTATTTTGCCATTTTGTACCGTAGTTGGTAAGCATTGTCAAGCGCCTTACTGAAAGGCGCTTAATTAATCCAAAATATAATAGAATCGTTGCCTCTTCTGAAAGGACTCCCATACAGCTAATAAACAAGGGGACGACTGATTTGCTCATGCAGATAAAGGAATAATTTCCTGACGATATCTGCTGACTTGGACAAAGCGTTGATCTCACCTTTGCTGAAACTGAGAATCAACTAGTGCCTTTATATAAACAGGTAGAATATAATTTCATAA
This sequence comes from Petromyzon marinus, assembly GCF_048934315.1. Lineage (NCBI taxonomy): Eukaryota > Metazoa > Chordata > Hyperoartia > Petromyzontiformes > Petromyzontidae > Petromyzon > Petromyzon marinus. The sequence continues at coordinate 16,545,238 of NC_133709.1, forward strand.
CATTGTGGAACAAAATCTATTTTATTCCATTTTAGGGACAATATATGTGATTTATGAATGTTTTTTTCCCCATGTAAAACACGTAGTGTCCTTGGCAGATCTGTAAGGCAGGCACTGACTTGGCATTGTGAGCCAAATGCACTGTGAGGATGTGCATAATAAAGGTGCACAATGCCGCAGCCATTGAGATTCGTTCTCTATTTTTAAAGGAATGCATACCTGTCTTCCCATACGATTTACTCATGTTCTTAGACAAGGAAATTGAGTTTTCAGGTGGATATGGCGTACAGCCGTTTCAATACGGGCAAAAAAAAACATTCTTTGTGTTTCTCCCTTGTGATAGGACTTCATAGGATGAATGTTGAGATTTGTAAGGGCATGGGGTGACCAATAAGGTCTGAATTTGTCTAATAAGATAGGCACTGATAAGGGGTTGACAGGTATAAAAATGTCTGTACAGTGCCACTGGATTGGCACAGCACGCATAACAAAACCTCAACACGTACGTGATGACGTACATATACATACGTGATGACGTACGTGATTATGTAAGTGTACGTACGGGATGTACGTGGTGACGTATGTGGTGACGTATGTGCACGTAATCGGGTTTTCTTCCGATTCCGTTCCAATTCCGGGCGTGTGGCACAGTTTGGCACCAGCTATCGTAGAGTACGGTCGTGTTGCTACGCTTCTTGTTCATGTTTTTTGTTTGTTGCGGTTGCACCCGATTCAAGAGCCGAATGGCTCACAGGGCTAGACCAAATAAATGAAACTATGAACTTCTCTATCTGTATTTAAAAACAGCGGCTTGCTATGCTTCTAAATAAAATCAACGCTAACCGTTTTCCCATTCCGAGGTGCAGCGGTTAACGAGACCCACCCTGCAATTTGCAGACGTCTCGACGGCATTATACACCAATGGGCACTGAAAGACATTTTCCAGATGAACAAAGGGCAATTAAACATAAAACAAACAATCTTGATTTGAAGCTTTCGTGACTGCAGGAATCCGTACTCTTTGGTTCTTTCGGTAAAGTCACGTAGTACCTTTATAGTGCAGCAGTTGAAGACTTTTTAAAAGTCTGTGCAAATTCTGCTCTTTTAAGAGGCTGGGCCTTTCGTGAATTGCGAGAAATTAGGCCCACATTGCAAGGACGAAAATGTTTTGCTTTGAGAGCTCTACATTACCATTACCGGACCGCCAGAGGATTCTTTCCTGTACCAACTGTTGTGCACATCTGCTGTTTTCGCATGAAACTTGCTCCTTTTATATTCCCCCTCTCCATCGCTCATTCTTGACCGCAGTGGTGGCCTGCGTTGTTTTGCTCCGACAATGCCGCAATCAGCTACAGATTACGCAAACTGAGGCATTGTGTGTGCCGTCATCGTCCGCATTGTTGTGTTCCACGGCGTGTCTGTTGTAACCCCGCACGACAGTAATTAGATGGACGTTGTGCTTCCCGCACGATACGGTCGCTGCCCGCCCTGGGTTACGACAAGCATTGACGGTGATTCACAGCTCGGTGAACGCCGCAGCATCCACGTCCACATTGGCCGGCGCTGTGCACATTCTCATTTGTTTTGTTTTTGGTTTGCGAAGGATTTGCCCGTTACCAAAAGCACATTGCAGGAACACATAACCTTTCTTGCGCATGAGCAATTCATAATTTGGTATGATAGTTAATGTCGTTGAATAACGTACGTGGCCAACTATGCTAATCTGATGTGCAAATAATATACATGTTTACCCAAGTAGCCTCTTTTAAAAACATTTTACTTTTAATGTACACATTTACATGGTACTCTTTGGTTCTTTCGGTAAAGTCACGTAGGTATGAAATAAAATAAATTAAATCACGACGTTTCGATTGCAACACAGGCAATCATCAGGTGGGAAAACCACAGCAAGACATTTTTTTGCTGAAGTGGGAAAGAGACGTTTCGATTGTGTTGCAATCGAAACGTGATTTAATTTTTTTAATTTTATACCTACGTGACTTTACCGAAAGAACCAAAGAGTATGGATCCCTGCGGTCACGAAAACTTCAAATCTAGATTGACATTTACATGGTTTTAATTGCACATTTTATCCCTGCATATTTCATACCTACATAATTTGGTGGGCTTCGGAAGGACTTGCAACTTACCTCGAAGAGACGATAGCCCATGGGTGAGAATAGTTAGCGAGTACTTGCCAAAGGAGGGAATGCGCCCAAGAGGACGTCCACCAATGAGATGGGAGATTAGCTCATGTGCTAGGTGCTGTATCGCAGGAGGACCACTAGAGATAGGAACAGGTTCTGCAGGCCTTCATGCAGCAGTGGATTGTTCATGGCTGAAGATGATAATGTGGTGAAGGTTGGGAGTAGGGATGTGGGATCGTATAAGTGCAGTACAACAATGTGCAGGCCGTCCCCGGTTTACGACGGTCCGATATACACGATCCACATTGACGACTTTTATATAACGCCGCAAGGTATCGATTAACGATGCAGAAACTTGAGTCGCGATGCATTTTTCCACCATGGCTCCGAACCCATTTGAACGGGGTCAGTCTGGTTTCCGATGTGACTTTGCTTGGAGCTTTTGTTCATTTTAAGGGTTTTTGTGGAATTTTACCTATTAAACCCTGTTACATATGACTATGGGAAAATAGGGTCTGATTTACGACGGGATTTACAGGAACTCATTGTGTCGTAAAAGAGTGGGGACCGCCTTTATATTTGAAAGGTTATGTTAAGTCTGCATTGTATGCCTACCTATTTCATATTCCTTACCTCGTATGTTCCCCAGCTCACCCTTATCGTGGTGGTGGTGATGGACTTGAGTGTGGGGATTCATGCTGAAAACTGTTGAAATGTGTCACAATGTCAGAACTTACAATGCCTTGTGTGTTTGTCATGCAGCTTACATCAGGGCTTCACGGGGATATCGGAGTATGGCAGGTGAGCGAGAGATGCATTCTACATTGCACATTGCAGCAGAGATTGTCAGGTGCATAATGACCACTTGCTGAGTAAAAATTTAAATATGCCATGGTAAATTGCGAGTGATATAACGCTCGTCTTACGATGCACATTGAACGTTGGCCCTCGGAGTAACACTTGGTTTTAAAACAATCATATAATACTCTTTGGTTCTTTCGGTAAAGTCACGTAGGTGTAAAATAAAATAAAAGTGCCGAAGCAATTGTTTCTTGCTGCGATTGTCCCACCTGATGACGGATGCTTGTGTTGCGCCCGAAACGTCGTGATTTAATTTTATTTTATACCTACGTGACTTTACCGAAAGAACCAAAGAGTATGGATCACTGCAGTCACGAAAAACTTCAAATCTAAATCATTTAATAATGTCTTGTAAGGAAAGTTGTCAACTGGAGGTCTAGGAATGCTTGTGGGTACCACACGCATCAGTCGTCATTCGCAACCATGGTCTCTCCACTGCTGGATGAAGGCCTCCTTACGCCGTCACCAACTTAACAGTCTCGTGATGCCACGGTCCATATCGTGCCTGCTCACGAACTGATCACACCGCTCCATCTCTACAGCGGTCATCCTTTCGGGTGTGCTTTTCTCTCTTTGGCTGCCACTCGGTAGTATTTGTCACCCGCAACCTCAACATTGCACCCGCTTGCGTGTCGCAGCAGCGATGATGATGACTGCGACGAGAGTGAGCGCGATCAGTCGGAGCAGAACCCTGGCCACTCGCGCAGCTCCGGCTTCAAGCCTCGCTGGACCAGGGAGGAGGTGAGTGCTAGCGAGCACCCCAGCAGGGTGGCGCCAAGGTGACAATTGTGCCTCACAGCAAGAAGGGCCTGGGTTCGATTGATGACTCGGGCACCTTTCTGAGTGGAGTTTTTATGATCTCCCCCTCTAGTGTAGAGTGTGTGAGTGTATTGAGTTTGCATGATCTCCACCTCTACTGCAGAGTGCGCGACCCCCCCCCCCCCCGATTCATACTTATACTTGTGACTTGTACTTTTGCTGCACGCACGGCGAGAAGCCGAGTGAAATCACCCCCCCCCCCCCGACATAACGCGAACGTGTATTTGAGGTCGTGTAACCGTATCGCCTGCACAAGAAATTAGTCCATATGACTAGTGAATAATTAGCTGTACAGTACTGTACAATGTTCAACATTTATATACATTTATAGACATTTTATATCCACTCTGACATTGTATAGCTACACTCATGTAGGCGAACCCCAACTTGCGCAAATTCACGCTTACGCGAGGGTACACGGAACCTAACCCCCACCGTGTACTCTCAGATGTTGCTGTATATTTACTATTATTTGATGTAGCGAAATTCATGCAATTTTCATCTCATAACGCCGGATTCTGCAGTGCATGGCTGGGCGACCACCATGCACAACAGGATGATATATGCTGCTGCGAGGTTACTCGGTTGGCAGCAGAGGGCAAATGCGGCAAAAGCCATTGTTGTACTGCACTTCTATGCCATCACGACTATGTTCCCCACCTTCACAGCCCTGCACTGACCAGCGTGGAGAAGTATTATCAAAATAACCTCCCTGAGCGACATGCCGGTGGATTGACAAAGAGCTGTAGTCTGTGTGCGTGTACACAACAACAAGAAGTGCTTTTGCTTTCCTTGAAGCCATCGCTAACGACCTTGCCACAGTTGTGAGCGAAGGGCCATTAATACGCTTCTAGAGCGGTGAGCGAGCTAATGCACGATTTTTTTTACATCTTGATGTGATTTTGTAAACGCTGGCTCCTGCCAAAGGCTCAGTTGTGTCAAGTTGAAATGCTCTTGTAAGGATGTGCACTTATTATAATTGTCCAGTGTGGGTGTGTCCCTGCACTGCACACCCAAGCTTTTTTTGTACTTTTCATGTCAACATTACAGCCCTTCTGTCAATCTACCACTGGATGAGGGCTTTCCCTTGCCTACCGGGAGCATGGAGGGTGTTTGACTTTACTTTAACACGCTGCTCAGTTGCGGGGTGGTAAAGGTTAGCAGCAGGGATGTGGAATCATAGAAGTGCAGGACAACAGTGTACAGGCGATCTCCGGTTTACGATAGTCCACATTCACGACGTTTATATAACGCCACCATGGATCGATTAACGACGCAGGAACTTGATTTACGATGCATCTTCCGACATGACTGAACACATTTGAACAGAGTCGAGTCTGGTTTCGGATGTGACTTGGCATGGAGCTTTTGTATTTTAAAGGTTTTTGTGGATTTTCATTCTTTTAAAGCGATTGAATAAAGGGCTGATGAAAGGAAAAAAATCACATCGGCAAGTGATGTGTCTACTGTATCTACTGCCTGTAGGAAAATTGGGTCCGGTTTTACGATGGCGTTTCCAGGAATGGATTGTGTCGTAAAAGCGCGGACCTCCGGTATTTTGTTGCATCAGTGCCCTCTGCTGCCCCGTACCCCTGTCGCCACCGATGACTACATGGCATGCGTGGTGCTCGCCCGTCCTAGGCAATAGCCAGGCACAAAGCTGCTTGCCTTCTGACACCAGACCTGGATGTGGGGTGTGCATTCCTGGTAATCTGGTCCTTGGCTTTATTTTGCACAGTAAGTGATAGATGGTTACATCTTGCACGGTAATGCATTTCAGGTTCGGAGGAGATGAGATTATGGGTGAAGGAATTGCATTGGAACCCTTAGTGTGTGCAATGTATTTGAGAAGCGGTGGTGCAGCGGTTAGCGTGCTGCGCTACGAACCTGGTGATCCGAGTTCGATTCCCGCTCGCAGCCAACAGCAGTGACGAATATCTTGACTGGTCTTGGGCCTCCCCTAGGTTTACTCGGCCGCAAATGAATAAGTGGTGCGGTGTGTAAACATCGCCACTGGGGAGACAAAGGTGGCCGGTAGTGGTGCTGGCCACCCACTCCCTCAGGTGCTGTGCCGGCCTTCTAGGTGCTACTCGCTAACAGCACTTGCCCCAACAGTCTGTTAAAGCTATATGGGGGATCTTTGTCTTGTTTCATGCACCCGGTGACCTTGAGTTCGATCCCCGGCACAATGTTAGTGGCGATTTTCTGAGCTGGTCCTGGGCCTCCCCTAGGTCAACTCAGCCTTAAATGAGTACTGGATATGGTGCGTAAGCATTCGGCAATCGGGAGACAAAAGCTGGGTGTGGTGCTGGACACACCACCTCCCAGTGCGATGTGCCGCCCGTCGTAGGTGGCAGCAGGGTGGGCGCAGTGGTAACTCTTGTGCCTCGGAGCAAGAAGAATCTGGGCTCGTTCCTGGGTGCCTCTCTGTGTTGGCTATAGAAGGGATAGTTTTGTGTGTGTGTGTGAGAGATGTAACCTTGTCCGGCTTTGCATTTTCAGGATGACCAGCTGAAGAGTATTGTTGACAGGTTGGGAGTGAAGGACTGGAAGTTGATCGCAAGCAACATGCCGGTACATCGTCTACTCGGGACTGGGAACTGAACCATGAGGGATTGGTTGCATATTGCAAATGTGCTTACATCTGGCGAAGAACACTTTGACGAGAAGTCGTATGTTAGTCTGAGCTCATATCGATATGTGTGCGGTCATGGCAAAGAAGAACGGCAGTCAAGAAAGTAGTTTTGTCGTAGTAACTTCATCAGTCAACATGCACGCAGTGCTGATCAAGCAATGGACCATTCCTGCTTAGACAATGTGTTTCAATGTGGATAGCTCCTCATCATTATCCCTTATGGTTCAGATTTGTTGCGTTTCCTTTCCGCGCACCTCCGTTTAGCGCGGTTGGCTACGTACGGCGCGAAAGAAGTTCAATATACATACGTACATTATCAGCCATGATCAATCCACTGCTGGGTGAATGCCTCCCCAAGTTGCTGCCACCTAACACAATCTTGGGATGCAACGATCCATCCAGCACCTACACATGAGCTGAATTCGCCACTCCATCTAATTGGAGGAAGTCCGCTTCGTCACGTTCCATTCCTTGGCTTCAACTCCACTATTATTATTATTGACCATCGTCCATCGCTCCTTCACGCGACATCTTCTACCAAAACCCACTTTTCTTAATGCTTCTAATGATGTCATTAATCTGCGTATGTGTGTTTTCACTTCCTTCGGTCTTGCGCAAATCCCCATGGGTCTATCTGTCAGCTTGACACCGCGATTGGATGGTCGCCTTATGGGGCCTGTTGACTCGCTCAGGGGGTGGGTTGGTAATGGGTTTGTTTCAGTTGTAACGAATGGGTATACTTTTTATTGCGTCGTGTAATTTAAACTTTTAATTGATGTAATGTGATATACGTGTTAATGTGCCCATCTGTGAAGCGCTCTGTGACAATTTGATTGTGAAGGGTGCTATACCAAGTAATGTTGATTGATTAACTTCCTGTCTCACAATGCACTTTCAACTGTTGCCTGTGATAAAATAAAAAAATGAAGTACTTTTGGATATTTAATTTAGCTTCGCTGCATCGATGTTAAGGGATAAATTTGTAGATGTAGCTAACAACTGGCTCCCAGTGAACACAAGTCTCGGATGAGGATTTGCAAGTATTTCGTGCTTGAGCACAAGCGATATCTACGAGTACTTTTACGCTGACTGGCCTTTGCTGCGTTGTGTTATCTCTTTCCGTCAGAACCGGTCGGACACTCAGTGTTTGAACCGCTGGCAGAAGGTACTCAGCCCCGAGCTGGTGAAGGGACCGTGGACTAAGGAGGAAGATCAGAAGGTGAGAGGTCACCGTGCCGCTGGGCAGCGCCACCTTGCCACCTTGCTCCGCGTTTCTTTTGCATTGGAAATCACTCCGAATGTGCCTGATCCCGTCGGATGCGGGAAACTACGCGGGTCCGCAAATGCGTTTAGATTATTTAGGTTGTTTGGCTGCTATAAATTTTCACGTGATAAGCCGCTTCGTTGAGCTATCATTTGTGGCCAGGTTGCTCCTGAAAGAAGCTAATAGCTTAGTGGGCTTTACCTAGTAAGAAAAACAATAAAGTAGTTTTGTTTTATTTGTATTTTTTAAAGTTATTTGTTTACCTTTCCTATACTTTACACTGCTATCGTGTTTTTGTAATACTTGTTGTAACATTCTGATCTGTCCCGATTGGACATCTATGAAAAAGAGCTTCATAGCTCATCGGATTCCTCCACTATGAATAAATATTATTATTTAATTTCATCTCCTGGTTAAACTGACGGGGGCCAACCAACAAGTGTGGTTTGTCCCGCCGTCGCGGCTCTGGCACCGTGTCCCCCCCCTCTACCCCGCGTGTGCAGGTGATAGAGCTGGTGCAAAAGTATGGCCCCAAGTCCTGGGCCCTCGTCGCCAAGCAGCTGAAGGGGCGCATCGGCAAGCAATGCCGTGAGCGCTGGATCAACCACCTCAACCCTAAGGTGAAGAAGTCATCGTGGACCGAGATGGAGGACCACATCATCTACGAAGCTCACAAGAGCCTGGGCAACCGCTGGGCTCTCATCGCCAAGTTGCTGCCCGGCCGGTCAGGAGCTCACACTTAATGCCGCTCCCCCACCCTTATCCCAACCCCCCTCCCTCTCACCGTATCTTGTATTCAGCCATCCTCCATCCGAGGGTTGGCCGCACGGGCAATCCTTGGCCACCGACTTCCGGCTTCTGCTGTCCTCATTGTCTGTTCTAGCGTGAGCCTTGTCCATGCTTTGATGCTATCTATCCGTGTCATCCTTTGTCTACCTCGCGCACACGAACCGGGTATCATGCCTTGCATAATCCGCTTTTCCAAAACAAGTTCCATTTTTTCTCATGACATGACCATAGTAGGCTAGCTTTCTTGATTTTATCACCTCTTACAGTTTTCTTTCAACATTAGCTTTCTCTAGAACCCATTCATTTGTTTTTTTTTTTATTTCCACGATACGCGTAGTAATATCCGCCCGAGTTCTTACATTTCAAAGGCGTTTATCCGTGCCTCGTCGTTCTTCTCTCACCGTTCATCACTTATTACCGTCGTAGAAATAGCTCTGCAGCATCATCCGCTTCTGCGGGGCCGTTCTCTGATAACACCGAGGGTTGCTCACCGCTCTGCGGGAGGTCCGAATGAATGCTTTTTCTTTCTCGTGACGCGGCGATACCGGCGGCACAATCCGGATAAAGTTGGGGAGAAATACAAAATACCAACAAAGAATATATGAAATGTTTTTTTTCGGGTTCTTGCTTGCAAAGAGGCAGTGTGCCTCAATGGGCTTTAATTTGTAAGAATTGTAATTTGTGTAATGAGCGACTTCCACGACACGTCGTGTAGAGGGTGCTCTTCTTCATTCCACGTACGGGCACAGCACAGGCCAACGTTATAGGCTTCCTCTCCAAGTACACACTTAGATATTAACGTTCTACAGACTACACACACGGTTGATCGCACGGCGGTTCCGCCCGTCCGCTCCCGGTCTCGCCGCTGGCTGACGGCGTGCCGGGGAGGACGGTGGAACTCCGCAGGAGGTCCGCCACGTGGCCGACCGACGGAGGGAGATGACGGCGAGCAGCGACGCAGTCCGGACCCAAGACTCCACGCACCGACCACGAGTCCGCCTCCGCTTGTATTGCCGCAGGCGCCGGCTAGGCTCCGCCTCCGCTTGTATTGCCGCAGGCACGGCTAGGCTCCGCCTCCGGCCACGCCCTCTCGTGGAACTTTCTAGCCGTTCTTGGAGTTTCTCGGCCGGCCCCGCCCTTCACCTTTGGCCTCGATACCTCTCCCTTTGGGGATTGGTTTATGTTTATAATGGTGCCTGTACCCGTGCTTCCCTTTTCCAACCAGTAGATGTCACTATCTCATTACATTTGTAAGAAAATTAAATGATCCAGGAAAACTGAAATGTAATATCTGGCAATTTGAGGCAGTGTCCTCTTCTCTTCTACCAACAATTTCCAAACACCTGCGTGCTAACCCTCAGGGAATGGACTCGATGGGAATTTTCAGCACTCGGACACTGGATGCCGAAGGTGGCTGCGCGTGGCTCACAACATCAGACTTGTATTTAACAACACGCTGCGGTGGTGAGACGTTATCTCCCTCGCCTCGTATGCAGGAGGTCGTGGGTTCAGTCTCAACTCTGACGCCTGTATGTTTGAAGTTTGCATGTTCTCCCCGTGGTCGTGTGGATTTTTCTCCGGGTCCTCTGGTTTTTACCCTTGACGTTTAGAATCAATGTGCGTTTAGAGTATTTGGCCGCTATAAATTTCCACGTGATAAGCCTCTCCATTGAGCTATCATTTGTGGCCTGGTCGCTTCTGAAAAAGAGCTACGTAGCTCAGTGGACCCTTACCTGGTGAATAGAATAGTTTAGTTTCAGATGTGCATCATTGAATGCACCAAGCTCTCAGCCTGTTCCAAAAAAAACAGAACTGATCCTGTGGCCATTTTGTCATTTTACGCCGGAAAATGAAAGAACTCAGAAACTGTCACCATCCCAACAGCCAAGACCGAACTGTTTAATCAAACTTACAATGTATGAATACTGCAGACCTGTGATAACCTGGGTGATTATTATGGGTTGCGTGTTTAGAAATGTGCCTGCTTTGTGCCCAGGACGGACAACGCCATCAAGAACCACTGGAACTCGACCATGAGGCGGAAGGTGGAGAAGATGGGCTACCCGACGGAGAACATGGTGCCCGCGTGCCTGGCGGCCGCACCTCAGCCGCAGGTGCCATTCGTCCTGATGTGCCCGTCCTCGCGGAGCGGCTCCACGCTGCAGTGCATCCAGATCAGCGACTCGAACTCGGTACGGGCACGTGCGGTAAGCGTAAACGCGGAACACGCGCCGCATGCATAAACGCGGTATGCGCACATGCGGTACACGCAGTACGCGCACGCAGTACGCACGGTAAACGGAGTACACATGGTACATGGGGTACACATGCGGCGCACACGGGGTACGCACGCGGAGTATGCACAGTGCACGCGGTACACACGTGCGGTGTACGCGGTTACACGTCGTGTAACACATGGTGTTTCTTCGCATGGCTTGCCCACACCTGTGCACTGTGCAGCAATACCCGTTGGTGCTTTACACAAGTGCCACTGCCAGCCAGCAAGTTGATGGCGTGGAAGTGGACACCGAGGTGAGACACCCAATGCGCACCAACACGAACACGACGAGTGTTTTGTTTTTACTTCACTTGGGGAGTGCCGTGGAAAAGTAAATTGACGAATGAATAAAATGCCACCGGTGCTAGATGATACATTGTTCTCGTTGAGAGGGACCAGCAGAACTGTGGGGGTCACTACCCAACGTGTACTCTTCACATCCAGCTCGTTTTTATTAGTCGACTTGAGCCACTTAATCTGGATTTGAAGCTTTCGTGACTGCAGGAATCCATACTCTTTGGTTCTTTCGGTAAAGTCACATAGGTGTAAAATAAAATAGATCGTGACTTTTCGGGGGAAATAAATCACGACGTTTCAGCACAAGGACCATGCTTTCCCACCTGATGACGGACGCTTGTGTTGCGCCCGAAACGCCGCGATTTATTTTATTTTATACCTACGTGACCTTTCCCGAAAGAACCAAAGAGTATTGAGCCACTTAGCCTGCGAACCCAGTCCAGATGTTTTACTTGTCGGTGCCACGTGAGGAGGCGGAACTTTTATCGGTGACCAATAACATCGAATGGGTTGTGTTATCAAGTACTGTAAATTCACCCGTATTAGCCGTATACATCAGCCGCCTCAAGTAAGTCGGTGCGACCACCGTGGTGCCGATTTCTGCTCCGGGCCGCCCGTGGAGTTAATTGTTGAGTGGCTTGGCGTGGTTGACCGTTGGCCGCCTCCGTTGACTGAGAGAGCTTCTCTCAGCAGCTGGAGCTGAAGCCTGACATCAAGGTGGTGTCCGAGCGGTGCGCCGAGACCTTGGCTTGCCCACTGCCGGTACGGCAGCAGCATCAGCCGGAGGAGCTCCCGTTGCCCGCGCCGGTGGCCACGGTCGGGGTAGAGCCGCAAAGCGAGCCAGCTGTGGGTGAGGTGGTGCCGACGACTGAGGACGAGGCGGCCGCAAACCAGCTGGTGCTGGTGGACGGCGCGGAGGGCTCGTCTCCGCTCGAGGCCATCTCCGAGTTCGCCGACGCGCTGCAGTTCATCGAGTCGGTACGTCCTCGTCACCACGGCGCCTCTGTCCCCGCGCGCTGTAACGTCACGGTCACTGCGAGGCGTCGTACCTGTCTTGTCTCTCGGTGATTGTCTCGTCACGTCTTTGCGATTGTGTCTCGTTGCTTGGGTAATTGTGACTGATGCGTTACATCTCTTTGACTGTGTCTCGTCCTGTCCCTGTGACTCGTCATGTCCCTGTGATTGTCTCGTCGCGTCCCCGTGACTCATGTCATGTCCCCGTGACTCCTGTCATGTCCCTGTGGCTGTGTATCGTTGTGTCTTTATAACTGTTTCGCGTTGCATCCCTACGGCCGTCTCATCATGCCTCTGTAACTTTGTCTCACCGTGTCTCTCTAACTATGTCGCGTTAGGTCCCTGTGCCTGTCGTTGTGTCTGTAACTGTGTCGCGTCATGTCTGTAACTGTCTGGACGTGTCTTCGTAACTGTGTCACGACGTCTCTGTAACTGTATCGAGTCGTGTCTGTAACTGTGTTGTGTCATGTCTGTAACTGTGTTGTGTCATGTCTGTAACTGTGTCGTGTCATGTCTGTAACTGTGTTGTGTCATGTCTGTAACTGTGTTGTGTCATGTCTGTAACTGTGTCGTGTCATGTCTGTAACTGTGTTGTCATGTCTGTAACTGTGTTGTGTCATGTCTGTAACTGTGTTGTGTCATGTCTGTAACTGTGTCGTGTCATGTCTGTAACTGTGTTGTCATGTCTGTAACTGTGTCGCGTCATGTCTGTAACTGTGTTGTGTCATGTCTGTAACTGTGTCGTGTCATGTCTGTAACTGTGTTGTGTCATGTCTGTAACTGTGTCGCGTCATGTCTGTAACTGTGTCGCGTCATGTCTGTAACTGTGTTGTGTCATGTCTGTAACTGTGTCGCGTCATGTCTGTAACTGTGTTGTGTCATGTCTGTAACTGTGTCGCGTCATGTCTGTAACTGTGTTGTCATGTCTGTAACTGTGTCGCGTCATGTCTGTAACTGTGTCGCGTCATGTCTGTAACTGTGTCGCGTCATGTCTGTAACTGTTGTGTCATGTCTGTAACTGTGTCGCGTCATGTCTGTAACTGTGTCGCGTCATGTCTGTAACTGTGTCACGACGTCTCTGTAACTGTGTCACGACGTCTCTGTAACTGTGTCGAGTCGTGTCTGTAACTGTGTTGCGTCATGTCTGTAACTGTGTCGCGTCATGTCTGTAACTGTCTCGACGTGTCTTCGTAACTGTGTCGAGTCGTGTCTGTAACTGTGTCGAGTCGTGTCTGTAACTGTTGTGTCATGTCTAACTGTTGTGTCGTGTCTGTAACTGTGTCGCGTCATGTCTGTAACTGTCTCGACGTGTCTTCGTAACTGTGTCACGACGTCTCTGTAACTGTGTCGAGTCGTGTCTGTAACTGTGTCGAGTCATGTCTGTAACTGTTGTGTCCTGTCTGTAACTGTTGTGTCGTGTCTGTAACTGTGTTGTGTCATGTATGTAACTGTCTCGACGTCTCTTCGTAACTGTGTCACGACGTCTCTGTAACTGTGTCGAGTCGTGTCTCTAATTGTCGTCGTGTCTCTAATTGTCGTCGTGTCTCTAATTGTCGTCGTGTCTCTGTAATGGTGTCGTCGCGTCCCTGTGACTGCGTCTCGTCGCGTCAACGTGTGGTCGTGTCTCGTCACGTCCCGGTGACTATCACGTCATATCCACGTGCGCTTGTGTCTGGCAGGAAATGTTTTTCGATGACTCAACCTCGCTGGGAGAGATCTATGAGCTGGCCGAGCTGGTCGAAGGGACGGTCATCCCCAGCGCCGCCCCACAGCCGCCTGTGATCGATGCTCATCCCAGCGCGCCCGTACGTCGCGGCGCAACCACGCACTCACACTTTCTCTCTCTCCGTCTCTTCCCTCCCTCACCAGGTTCGGCACCTCTCCTACCAGTGTTACCCCTTAGCGCAATGTTCTTGACTCATCTTCGCCGATAAGAAATCATCAGTGTGAGCAGGGCCGCCGCACATTTGATGATATGGGGGGAGGGGTGCTTTCACTTTTTGTGTATTGTCGGGGGCCGTCGGTGGCCCCGCGGCCCTTGCAATGAAGAACACAGCCTTTGGCACACGTGATTTTTCTGTGGGTATACTCTGGTTACCTCCCACGTGCATGAATAACACTCGAGAATGGAGTTGGCCAAGCATCACAATATAGGACTATAGTTTGCAATTATTGGCGCCGGTTCTGACTGCTTCCCACTTTGGCTGCGGTGTCTCCCGTGCCTCCGTGTGCCGTGCTAAACGAGCGCACGTTGCACATTTCCGCGAGGCTTAATCTGCGATTTGCAGGAACGACGGCTTACAAACATAAAGCGGTGTTATTGCTATTACATGTGACATTGACCCTTGCCTTGTATTCCATTCCCAGGCCAACTCGAAGCAGCTGCCGCAAATTACTCCCGAGGCGGAGGTGCCTCTGCTGACGACGCCCACGGTCACCGTCAAGTTCAGCCCTCCCACCATCCTGAGGCGCAGGAGCGTGCGCGGGGTCAGCCACTCCTCCCCCGCCTTCTCGTCGTCGCTGATGGACGAGATGAGCGAACTGCAGGACACTCCCAAAAGCACGCCCCTCAAGAAGCTCAGCTTCTCCCCGTCGCAGGTAGCACGCCCCCCCCCCCACGCCCTTTGCCACTGACAGTAGAGGCCCGTCATCTGCTGCTTCTTTGCCTCGTTCACGTCTCGCCGCAGTGGGGAGATGTTGACTACCTCACCTGTTATGAAAGAGGTTGTGGGTTCGATCACAACCCTGACGCCCGCTGTATGTTTGGAGTTTGCGTGCTCTATCACTTCACGAAACGTCACGCGACACGGATCCCCGTAGTCACCTATTGGCAGCTGTCCCTGCGCGCAGCCCGAGGTGACTCGGCACCTGGCTCGGCATTAGTCTGCCAGGAGGGGGCGATGATCTTGGTACTTTTGCTATTTGGACGTATTGTCGGTACACCGGTGCAGCATAACACACCGGTCCCTGTAAAACAGTCTAAAATCGAAATTTGAATCGGCAGATATGTATAGCAGTCTTTAATTGATCCTCTCGCCAAGTTTGACGCGATTCCCAGGTCAACGTTGACCATTCGTCCGATCAAGTCTAGGGCACGAGGAGTCAATTCTGCCTATGGAACACTGAGCAAGCCAATCTTCATCAGGCTGGGTGTTGCTATATTGCAAAAGACCGCGACGCTCCGTGTTCAGCCGCTCATAAGATTCGTCTCCTTCTGACTGCTTCAGCATAACGAGAACTGATTTTGCCGCACCACCACCACTCCCCCGCAATATTTTCTGACCGGGGTTGCGAATCGCGGGGAAAAAAATAATAATAGTGAAAATTTTGCTTTTTTTTTTTATACCGTGCACCACCGGTGTACTGCCAATACGTTCATTTCTTGGACACTTAGCCTCGAGCCAGACATTGCGCGAATGGCGCGGCTGCGTGGTTGTGCCCGTGCGTGCAGTTCCTGAACGTGAAGGTGCAGGACGGCATCCGCTTGGATTCGGGCCCGTCCCTCACCTCTACTCCTGTGTGCAGCCACAAGGTGGAGGTGACCACGCCACTGCAGAGGGACCACACGCCGAAGCCCTCCAAGGGTGGTGGCAAAGCGTACGTTCCCTCTGCCCTGTTCCTCCGTCCCCTCTGGTCCTCCACCCCTCTGATCCTCCACCCCTCTGTTCTGTCCCTCCACCCCTCTGTTCCGTCCCTCTGTTTATACTTTCCCCTGTTCCTTCCTGGTGCAGCTACATTTCTCATTCTCAGTGTGAATGCTTGATATTGAGGTTCATCGCATATCAGGCATTGTGTGAGCTGAAATTGAGTCAAATTGATGGGAGAACCAAATTTATTGTGAAGGATTTTTTTTCGTGTGCAGTTGTGCTGAGAACATCACCACACCTGAGAACCCGGCTGGTTTCATCTCGGATGGCTGAAATCCAGATCCAAACCCAGGATCTGAGTGGTGCCGGCTCAGCTCACTGAATAACCTCACCACCTTGGGATATTCCTATTCTTTGCAAGTGAACCCTTTCACCGTTCCGAGACATCTGCAAGTTGCAGGGTGGTGGATGTCCCGTTCACTATTAAATCTCAGAACTTGCGAGCGGCTCAGCGTTAATTTTATTTATAGAAGCGTAACGCCGTTGTTTTTAAAGACATTGTTACTCACTGCAGAAAACCATAGCGACACGACCGCCGCCACTCTACAATAGCTGGCCGCCAAACTGTGCCACATGCCCCTCTCCCGCATGGCCTTGTGGGAGCCTCGGTACCGAAAAAGTTGTTTTATTTTAGTTTTTATTTTGGTGTCATTTTGATGATGTACACGCACGTCACCGGAACGGAATCAGAAGAAAAACCGATGATGTACACGGCTATGAACGTTTCTGCCGTACGAGATGACGCGAGAGGCCTCTCTTTTGTCACCGCTGGCAGCTACCGCACCCTCAACATCCGGCGCTCCATCCTGGGACCGCCTCGTACCCCCACGCCATTCAAGAAAGCCCTGGCAGCCCAGGAGAGCAAGTACGGTCCCGTCAAGCTAATGGTGAGGACAATGATGACCCCGGGGTCGCCTTTTTATTAAGCGTTTGCTTTCACACTCGCCATACGTCGAGTATGAAAGTTTAATGGTTTTATAGTAAACTATAAAACCATTAAACTATTTTCTATTTTACCAGGTCAGGGCCCCACTGAGCTATGTGCCTCTTTCTCAGAAGTGACCTGGCCATCGCAAATGATAGCTCAACGAAGTGGCTTATCATCATCATGTGGAAATTTATAATAGCCAAATACTCTAAAACACGTTTCTAAATGTGGAAGGAAAAGCCGGAGTGCCTGGAGAAAAATCCACGCGACCACGGGGAGACACATGCAATCTCCACATATACATGCGTCAGTGTCGGGATCGAATCCACGACCTCCTGTATACCAGGCGAGGTATATAACATCTCGCCACCGCAGCAGGCTCACAAGTGATCATCAGCATCTGTAGTCATTATATGTGTGCCTACAGCCCATTTGTTAATCGGCTGTTGGATGATGGCCTCGTCTGTGCAGGTCTCGGGCTGACCATACTTCAGTGCAGGTTTGTGCAGGAGGCGAGCATAGATGTGGTCGTGTAAAGTTGCAGTACAACAATGGATGTTGCTGCAATGCCCTCTGCTGCCCACCACGCAAGCCCCACAGCTTAGAACACTTGTACACGTGGATTGGCCAACGATCTCTTACAAGGCTGTAGCAAAGAGCCCCACGTGGTTTGGGTAATTCGATGATACATGGCAGGAGTATGATGGTAGCGCAGCGGTAATACTGCGCACGCACTATGTGCGTGTAATATAGCTCATTTCCGTTGCTGTAACCCTTTACCAAGGAAAGCCTCATTCGGCCTCAAGACACTTTTTTTCAGGAGGGTTCCTGCCAAGTTTTTGCATTCGGGAGCGATGGTGCTGTGTGCATAATTCCATTGTGTAATTGGGTCGTTTGCAGCCTCAGACACCTTCCCAGCTGGAGCAGGACCTGCTGGAGGTGCTGGAGAAGGATGTGTCCTCATTGCAGGACACCCCAGGAAGATTCACCGGCCTCCGCTCGGCCAAAACCGGTAACCCCTGGAAGGTGAGCAAACCTCGTGACTGCAGCGTTGTGGGAGCACCTTCACCACACAGTGATTGCAGCGCCTCGGTGGTGGCAAGGAGATGTTAACTCCCTTGCCTGGTATGTAGAAGGTTGTGGGTTCGATCCCATACCTGACACCTACTGTATATTTGGAGTTTGCGTTTCTCTCTCCCCATGACTGCGTGGATTTCACTCCAGGTCCTCGGGCTTTTCCCTCCACATTTGGAATCGACGTGCATATGCAGTATTTGGCTGCTAGACATTTCCACGTGATAAGCCACTTTTGTTGAGCTATCATTTGTGGCCAAGTCACTTCTGAAAAAGAGCCACACAGCTCAGTGGGCCTTACCTGGTAAAATAAACACGTTTTAGTTTAGTTTGCAGCGCTGCAAGGAGAAGGCTCCAGCACCACCGCCTCAGGGCAGCTAGGGATGGGTAATAAATGCTGGGCAGCACTGTCCCTCCAGGCCACGCGTTTTCTCATTTGAGCTTCAGCGTAAAGGGCTCCGAGGCGCATTTATTGAAGTGAAGTGGGCCGCATAAATGAATAACACGCAGCAACCGTTGAGCGTCGCTCCAGAGAATATAAGCCACAAAATAATTAATCGAACATAATACCTTTTCCCGTATTTTTCTCTTGACACCAATAAACAAAAGTGCATTTTACACAACCTGTTGGCCACACGGCCTTCCAGGAGTGTACCTTAGCATCATCGGTTCAACACAAGCACACACAGTTTCGACCTTTGGTGTCTCATCAGCAGAGTAAGGCTTGCATTGTAACCGATGTTGGTGAAATGACTGATATTTAGAGGCATTTACCCTCTATTTGGAATGGGTACTAGTTTGACGTAAAACTAGATAACACAAAATAATAAGCAGATGTATAATGCCTTCGTCGCACGTACAAATTAAGAGTGATTCGTCGATACTCTTACGAGTATGGAAAAATTAGTGACCAAGTGGGAGACGTGCGAAGGCCGGGATGAGTAAGGGGGGGGGGGTGCAGTAATGAAGTAATTGGGGGGCTCGCGTAAGCAACGTCCTCGGATCTGTCGGCACCGGACCAGAAGCGGCTCGGTGCCGTCAGCATTGGGGGGGAGGCTTTGATGATGAATTTCCGACGTGACCATGCATCACCCTGAAGGTGCCCATTAAGCCACCTGACACTGCTCGCTCACGTTATTAAAGATCATACGCCGCCGCACCTCTCATTCTTCTTTCTCTTATTCTGGTCAAGTGGCTCAGCGATAGAGCGAGCGGCTCTCAATCTGAAGGTTGAGAGAAGTTACTTTTGGCGTCCTCTGGTCCAACACCAATGGAGACTAGGCTCTAAGAAAAGCCGTCTCGGGTGTGGACCAATCAAATTCAAGGACAGTGCATATTATCAGAGTTGTCTTTTTTGTTTGCATTTTGACTGCTTGTGTTGTGGTTATTGCAAACATGATGCCTTGAATAAAGGTGTCAGTTTTTGTGGCAGTTAAAAGGGTAAAACCTATTACTATACCTTCATTTGCTTCGCGTCCACTCTAAGCATTGCATGGCATTCAATCTGCCGGATATTTTCCTTCCCGTCCAATATCCAAAAGCATTTGTTTAATCTGGAAAACTAAATAATAGTGTGTGGCATGTACTGGTGCTCACGGTCAGACGATTGACCCTCTACTTCATGGCTTGGTTTAATTACTGGTGGCTGCCGAGGTTCATCAAGCCGGGACCGTAGCGATGTTGGCTCATGGGGTTGACATGCCATTAACCTTTTAGCTATTCACAGACACTTCCACATTGCTCTTCACAACAATTAGCACACTCGGTGTTAATAGGAGGTGGTTACTCGGTAGATCAGAGGTCAAGAGTGCTGAGCTGGCACCGCTGACATTGTGGGTTCCAATCCAAGAAGCCACTCATAATTAAACCTACTGAAGAAGTTTTATTTTACCAGGTCTGGCCCACACTGAGCTATATAGCCCTTTTTCAGAAGCGACCTGGCTATCAAAAATGATAGCTCAACAAAGTGGCTTATCACTTAGATATTCATAGCAACCAAATACTCTGCAAATGCATTAATCTAAATGTGCAGGGAAAAACTGAAGGAACCGGAAAAAAATCCACACAGCCACGGGGAGAGAGACACCGCAAATTCCAAATATACAGCAGGCATCGGGGTCGGAATCAAACCCACGACCTCCTGCATACCAGGCGATGTAGTTAACATCTCGCCTCCGTGACCCACACAAAAAAGACATTGCGTTCAATTTCGTTCCGCACTTCATTTCACTAAACTCCACCTCTAAGAATCAAACCCTATGCAAATCGTTTAACTGTCTTGTGAAGAACAAAATTCTGTCATTTGGGGGGGGGGGGGGGGTGGGAGTGTGCTGAATCTCCAAAGGTAGCGCTGTGGTGTCGGATTCCGTGGGCCGCTTCACCACGAAGGGTTATTGTGCTGCTCTGCTGCTAGGCATCCGAATGGGATATTTCGGCTTCTGACGTGAAACGCAAGAGCACAATTTAGGAAAGGTCATTTGCAAACGTTTTTAAAATGTACCGTCAGCCAGTATGAATCTTGTCCGTTGCACAAAGGGCAGCGCTGCCTGCATCCATAGCAGGAAGCCCGCCTGTGCCCTCGGCTGAGCCGAACGAGTTGTAAATCAAGCGTTCGATTGATTGACGACCGAAGCATAGCATGAAGCCCCCCCCCCCACCCCCGTGAGCTCACCACCGTGTAACGTTTGGATTTCAACCTTAGCTTTGATAATAAGTAATAATTCAAATTTAGAAAGCTCATTCCATCCCAGGATCCCAATGCGCGATGCTTGAAAAGCAGAACCAGGCCATCCGACCAAACTAAGGATTGAAGGCCAGTATAAAGAGATGGGTTTTCAAAGCAGACTTAAACATAAGTCTGCTTTGAAAGACTACCGACTCCGGTTGCCTGATTTCAAGTGGCAAGGCGTTCCATAGAGCGCACACCGATGCGACGGGTGAGTGAAAACAAACCATTCGCTCTCTCGTATCGGCACGGAGGAATTGCCTGCGGCTCTGCTGCGGGGGGTGCTTCTCTCTGTACTGAGCGGCGTGCCCTGGTGCTATCTGCAGGCCGACTTTCCCGCCAAGCGTGCTCGCAAATCTCTGGCCCTCGACAAGATGGACACTGAGAACTGCTGCCATGTCCTGCCAACCAAGGACCAAGCCGTCGTCAACCCTACCAGCAAGGTAACCAGTGTAGCGGCGAGCACAGTAACTTGCGTGGTAACCATAGTGGTAACTTGTGTGGGAACTGGTGCGATAACCGGCGCCATAACCGATGTGGTAACTAATGGGTTTCCATCACGGTAACCAGAGTGGTAGCTAATTGGCATGGTGACCAGACTGGTACCCATCAAGGTAACCACCACAGTAACCAGTGGTAGCTATCACGGTAACCAACGAACGAGTGCGGTAACCAGCACCCCGCCCTCTTGGTCCTACAGAAATAGCAATACGCAAAAGTGCTGCTGCCCGTACACAGCAGGAAGGCATGAATCCCCATCATGCTTTGCATCGATGTTTTGCACACACAGTGCAATCACGGTGGCCGTTCGGGAGAGCCCCGAAACATCGTTTGAAGACGAGTAAGGCCACGGTGTGCCAGCATCGCCAATCGTCGCTTATACCACTGGCAGGGCACACAGCTCGAGCAAATTGTTCGTGCCAGTCTGGCTGCCTTGCAGCTTGGTTGCGATATCCTGCCCTCGCGAGCGAGACGGACCGAGTGGAGCCCCCTCTTGTTAGTCGCCCTCTTGTTAGTCGCCCTCTCGTTAGTCTTCCTCTTGTTAGTCACCCTGTCGTTAGTCTTCCTCTCGTTAACCGCCCTCTCGTTAGCCACCCTCTTCCATGAGGTCCGACGATTGTGTACAGCAACATCCCCGTTCCTGTCTCCCCCCTTTCACGCGGTTTCGCAGATGCGTCGTCGCTTTATTATGAACGCCACTCGCCGATTTTTGCGTCGCCTCAGCCCCCGCGCTCACGTCGCTGACGGCATCGTCCGCCCCCTCTCGTTATCCGTTGCCTCTCAGCCTTTGCCTCCACCACCGCCGCCCGCTACGACTCTACACAATCTATATTCACCGTTTAAAAATAAATACATAAATGCAAACTGCCACTTCTTTCAAATGTTTCTTGCCGTTGGTTTTTCACACCTGATGATGACCGATTGTGTTATGGTCGAAACGTCGTGAATTTTTTATTGGTTTATATATATTTTATTATTTTATTGTTTCCCTTCAACGAAAGAGCTAAGAATATGAATTACTGCAGTCACGAAAGCTTTAAATCAAAATTCTACACAATCTGCTTTGTGTCGCACATAAAGAAATGTACTGTACCTTACAATATATGATTAATGTACATTATTTAGGTGATTGTTTTTGTATTGTACTGCATTTTATTGTACCCTGTATAATTTGTGTTAAAGTATGTTAAAGTGCTGTACTAAAATGACGAATGTACCTCCTGTACATTCGTCATTTTAGTCAGTTCATGTAACGTCGTGGGTACGTCACGGATGAAGATGCGCGCGTGACCACAGCAGCGTCTCCGTAAAACCTCCGTCGTCTTGGTTCAGCTCTCGTGGAAACATCGCTTTGATTGGCGTCGTTTCGATATTCGTCCTCGTCGTCACCGTTCAGGGACGATTATCCCCGACGTAGAGCGGGACGCGACTTTTGCGGTCCCCGAATCTGCTTCCGTGCCGACCTCGTTGAGTTTCCTCTCTGTCCAGCCGACGTTCTCGATTTACTCGCCAAACCCGCGTTTCAAAACTCTCCAATCTTACAATATCGTGCCCCCCCCCCCGCCTGCCCGGCCTTCCCAGCGCCGTTCGTCTTCGAAGAATGCAACAGCCGCACTCGGTGCCGTTCATTATAAACCACTCCAGCGAGCGGCCAGCCAAGCCACAGACGGCTTCACCAAGCTCCCTCCGAAGTGGTTTCTCCCCAACGGAATGCCTGCGCAGGCAAAGCCGTGAGCCAGAAATTGCCGTTCGGTGACATCAATCATCGGCGCGCATTCATCTTTCCCAACACCCCACCGCCCTTTTGACTGCACCCCGGGCCTGCTCACGCGCAGTACAATTGGGGGTCTATGGGGACACGGAACACGCGTGCGTTTACTACCTGTAGCGGCGATTCGCAACTCGGGTCCTCGCAACCAACCCCAACCCTTTGCACGCGTTCGCGATCGCCAACGCTTTATATGAATGCACACAATTAAGCCACTGCTGCACGAAAGCTGTACCGTGAGGGGGGCGGGGGTCTCGTGGAAGGCCGGTTGAGAAACACTTGCCCAGCTCTTTAGGTGCCTTTTTCGGGTTCTGCCGCTCCCAGGATGTGGGGGCAAAAACGTCGGAAAGTGCTGAACAACACTAGGGCAAAAAACCGGAGAACACATGGGAGAGCTGTGAAGGGCACTCGCTTTTGTGGCACGTGGATCCAGGGTTCTCTACAAAAGCTGGAAATAGAAGTCTTTGAAACACACTGGAGGGGCCATACAGCACAACCGCCAACTCCTACAGCGTAGTCTCCTCCCTCTTCTCCCTCATTTTCTCCCCCCTTCTCGTTCTCCCTCCTTCTTTCGTACGTCCTGTAAGCAACAGTTTGTGTAGATGTCATAGTTGAATATTAAGACCCCTCGACTAATCCTAGGCGGCAGTAGACGCCGTACAGATTTCAGGAGATGCCGCCAGGGCGTGTGACGTGGGTGACGGCGCACACACGCCGGTGGTGCGTTTTGATGGTTTGGGGTTTTACCACAGTCGCAGTTTGGCGATTCTTTTATCTCCCATTTGTGGAGCAAATGCGTTGCGCGTCTCGCGTGCTACAGCATAGTTAGCACCTGCTAGGATGGACCAATATTGTTGCTGCCCCGTTTCTGTTTAAGAGCCGAGCGAGGCACAAGAGGAGGGTGATGGCGGATGAGGCTGAGGAGAGTCCTCGCCAGCCGCTCACCCCGCTACGCACCTCACTCCAGGACAACCTCTGCTGCAAGATGCCCATCCAGGTGACGCACGCATTTGCACGAAGGTTTGCCGATGGCGATACTATGACTTGCCGTTACAGTACTACAACGTGCCGTACGGTACTACGATGTGCCGTACTATACTACGATATGCCGTATCACATGAGATACCGTACGTTGCTAGGATGTGCCGCACAGTCCTACGATATGCCGTATGATACTACGATGTGCCGTGTGGTACTACGATATGCCATACGGTGCGACGATGCGCCGTAGAGATACAGGTCGGTGACACAGTGGTAACACTGGATATCCGTAAAAATAGTGGACATCTCAGAAAAAACAGCTCATCGGATTCCTCCAGCGTAAATAAATATTCTGATTCTGAACGCTCGTTGCCACACGGCAAGAGGGGCCTGGCTTCGATTCCCGATTCGGGTGCCTCTGTATGGAGTTTGTAAGTTCTCCCCCTGTTCTGCAGTTTGAGTGTGAGTGTGCAAGTGTGCAGAGTTTGTGTGTTCTCCCTGTGGCAGAGGGAGTGTGAGGGTGCGGAGTTTGTATGTTCTCTCCCCGCTCTGCCACTGCGAAGCAGCGAGCTTGTCTCTGTGCGACTTGGCAATTTCCTTGTGGCTGGGACCATTCGCATATGTTATAATGAGCTCTCATTAGCCATAGTTCAGTGCTGGAAAGCAACACTCATTATCTCCTTTTTTTCCACACAGCAGTGCATGCATGGCTTTAATTGCACATCCATGCTCTAATTGAACATGCACACTCATTACAATCATGGCATCGCTTAGCATAATTAGTTTGAATCACCTTTTGTGTGTGTTATTTTTTGCATGCGTTTCATTATTGGGCTGCAATGCACCTCTTGCACCCGACTTTCCTGCTGAGTGAGCAACATAAATTACTTAATAAGATTCATTCACCCGGTGCAAAGCTTGTTGATTTAGGTTTTTTTTCCACATCTTTGTTTTTTCAGCTTCCAACTACTCGATTCATTATTTTCAGTTGACATAATAATGATGTTGTGCTAAAGGCAATGTTGCCACAAGTTAACTGACAATCTCCTGAGGTAGCTTGGTGGCACAGAGAGCTGTGTCAGCATTGGGCCAGTACAGATGCCATCCTGTCTCTTACAATAATATTAATACTCACATTTATATATCGCACCCGTGAAGCAACACACGATCTTGTATAATGAGTTTGAGGGTCACGGCCCAGTCACCATTGGCTGCATCAACGATACATGGTATATATAAGGATGTTTTTATTCCACCTGATTGTGAGTGTCTAATAGTGCAGCAGCAGCAGCAGCCATGGGATCTGATAGGGTAGCGAGGGTTGGTAACGCGGAGGTGCGGCGGTGACAATCTTTGACGCCGCCCCCCCCCTCCCACCGCTGCCCGCCCCCGCCCGCTCGCGTCTCGACCCCCCCGCCCCTCCTGCACAGATGAGCGAGGAGTGGGAGGCCGTGGCGTGCGGCAAGACGGAGGACCAAGTGTTGATGACGGAGAAGGCTCGCAGGATCCTGCACACCCTGCCTCCGCGGAGCCTGGTGCTGTGAGCGAGTGCCACCGCACAACCCCCCCGTGGCTCGTCCGACCCCTCCGTGCGCTTCGATAGCGACGTCACAGACATTCCCCCCCCCCCCCCCGAACGGCAAAGTGAGCGTTGACGTGCCAGGGTTTTTTCCGAAACGGCGGCGATTTGGTTTTCCCGCCAAATCCCGCGCCGGCGTTCATTCTCTAGGTTAAGGTGTTTGTGGGAGTATTTAAATGGAGAACCCCGTAGCGGGATTGTTAACTGTAAGTGTAATGGGTTCAACTGAGTCGCAGACGTAGACTTGGGGGCAACACATTTATTCAGTTCCAACACACGGGGTAACTTTCCCCTTAACAGAATAACAACCTATGGTGGTGACCACCAGGCTAACTACACTAGTTACAACATAACTGCTACTACAGACCGGGACCAACAGCTTTGGCCCGGGTCCACGTGTTGGAGACTCGTTGAACGGAGAACGTAGACAAAGGGTTTCTTCCAGGATGAACAACGACCCCGGTGGTCCCTCTGGGGACCCGGCTTTTATTCTCTGTGGCGTGGCCGGCTCTGCCCTTGGCCTCGACCACCTTCCAGAATCCTCGGGAAGGATCTGGGTCCCAATCACGTGACCACCCCTAGCCCCCTTTTTGGGGCACCTTTGTCAATTTAGCTGGTCACGTGTCCGCCCGGGTCAACCAGAGTGCCATGGCCTCGCGTAACCTCATCCTTTGGCCGGCACCCACACACCCTGTCCTGTAGGGGCTGGCACTGCACGCCAAGCGGGGTGCCACCCAGCGCTATCGATCAGCGCTCACCGGGCCCCTCTCGCGCCGGTACTACACCCACACCATCGTGGTATCCGCGATGTCGCTACACCACACGCCGTGCCCCTCTAGGGCCGGCACTGCACCCAGCATGTTGGCATCCAGCGATGTCTCTACATAAGGAAAACATAGTATAAAGTCGCTGACTTGAAAGGATGTTGAGGATTTGTCGTTGGCTGTTAATGATCTCAGTGCCGTTTGAAGCGTGTCAAAAAACATTCCGTGAGTGATTTCCTGCTCGCATGAGCGTCGAGGTCGTGCTCTCCTCCTTTTTACAGCCCTGAGCCATCTTCTTTGGTTCTTTCGGTAAAGTCACCACGTAGAATGAGAATAAAATAATAAATTAATAAAATAGCACAATAAAATTCTCACGACGTTTCGGCCACAACACAAGTGGCCTTCTTCAGGTGAAAGGAACAGACCTGTCGGGACGACAGAGCTTCAATGAACGTTGTTAATATTTGTAGCGTCTTTTAAGCTGGTTTAGAGAAGTGAGGCACCTTGACAAAGGTAGTTTACATATCAAACAGGAGAATTTAGCATTGAAATAGCTGAGTGATTAGCTTGTGACTGGTCACAAGCTAATCATTTGCTGTGAGAATTTTATTGTTTTATATTTTTATTATTTTATTGTTTCCCTTCTACGTGACTACCGAAAGAACCAAGAATATGAATCCCTGCAGTCACGAAAGCTTTAAATCAATACATAAAACTTGTCACAAAAACATGAATCCTACATTTTAACTATGATATAGGAAATAACATACACATTTGCAGAGGTACTCACCGGTCCGTTGTAGAGCATTTTAAGTTGATTGTAGGGACACAGTGGGTCCGTTTAGATTTCAGTATACATTCGTACAGCCTGCCGCTATCGCCACCACTTGGCAGCGTCCTGAAGCTCCCGTAAACAGCAACAACAACGGATCTACGAGAAGCCCACGGCAAGATGCCAGATGGCTGTTGAAGGACGATTCGTGTTGACGTCCTATGGCAGACGCTGGTTGTTAGAGCATTTTGCTGCATGTCTCAACGTGGAGTGGCGGCGTGTAGGTCAATGCTTCCGTAAGCTGATATCGGGCGGCACTGCCAGCGCTGACAGGGGAGGGGAGATGCAACATGGACGACCCCATGCACACGAATGCACTGTTAAAGGAGCATCTGCTTAAGCCAGTGATCTTCATTGCAAGGCCACCGCCGGCCACTGGCGGCCCCTTTGGTGGCCTTTAGCGCGGCCCCTCACGTGCGGCCCTTCCCGACACAAATACACAAATATTGAACAACGCCCCCCCAATCATCATCATCGTGCTGATGTCACAAACTTCCAATGGTTTCAAATGATGTGACGGTCCTCGGACTGATGATGTCTTATCGGCGAGAGTGCCCCCTCCCCCACCTCTGAAAGTGAATGAAGAACACCGGCTTAAGCGCTTGTTTGCGTTGGAGGTGTTTGTTCTAAATAGAGCGGCGCATCCTTTAAACACCGATGAGTAAACCAGCTCGCCAAATGTATGTTGTCCCCCCCCATGACACCGGGTAGTCCCAAACCACAGTCTTCGCGACCCCTGCCAGCCTCCTCCACGCATCGTCGTCTTTCCGCATTCACCAATTTATCTCTCCCCGTTCAAGTGCAAGTTAATTCGTCACACGCTTGCACGTGCCCGACGATTGTTAAACGCGTCTCCCGCGTGACGCGCTCGGCAATCGGCGCTGTCGCCGTTATTAAGGGCCGATTTACGACTGAGATCTAGAGTGTGTGTCGTGTGTGTGCGCGCGTGTATGTGTGCGCACGTGTTCCATGTGGTGAGCGCTAGTGCAGCGGTTAGCGCACCGCCCTACGATCCCAGCGACCCGAGTTTGATTCCCGCTCATGGCCAACACCAGTTAATTATTCGAAGCGGTCCTGGGCCTCCCGTAGGTCGAGTTGACATGTAAACATCGCCACTCGGGAGAAAGTCAGCCGGGCGCGGTCCTGTCCACCCACCCCCTTGTGTGCCGTGCCGATAACAGCACTTGCCCCAATAGTATGTTAAGGCTACACGGGGGATATTTGTCTTTGTATTCCATATGTGTGCATGTGTGTACATGTGTCACACATGCTACTCTGCATTGTAGCTCCTTTGAGAGTGGTCAGTCCACTGAGGACTATTTGTATAAAGATATTTAGCTTTTTAATATTAGCTTTTTTAATAAAAAAACAACATTTGTCTGTCTCAATGCTAGGCACTTTATTAAAACCAGTTTTAACCGAAAGCATCCGGCCAAAAGTTTTAGCAAATTAAAAATGTACGGAAAGCTTTACGTATTTTGCAAACATGATAGGGCAGCGCCACCTAGCGATACGATTTTCTTCGGCAGAAAATGTACATGTTCAGATGTTTAATATCATAATTTTTTTTCGCTTGGCCCTGTGTGGCTCACAAAGTCAAACTCGTAGTCAATCACTCTGCTCGCTAACATGGTTCACGCACTCGTGCCCAGCGGTGGGTTAAATCGCTTGTTTTAACGGCAACATTGGTTGAGCCCCCTGTCACTTTCTACAAAACTGTGTGGCCAAAAACTCCATGCAGGCCGGTGCTGTGGGGCACATGGTTGGTTGAAGTTCTTTTAAACCAGGGGCCTGTGTGTCCAGGAAAAAAAAAACTGCGTAAATACTCCAATAGAAGAAGCTGCTGCCTTCAGCCGTGTCGCAAGCTTCTAGCAAGAGAGGAGGCCGCTGTTGCCGAGCGTCGGGACGTGTCTGCACGCCGGTTGGCCGAGCGCGTTGCAGCTATGGTGACCAGCTCCCCTTCGGGATATTCCGCCAGGCACTCGGCCACATGTACAAACCCAGTGTGGACCGGTACATACGTACATGTGTATCTAAGTCTACGGATCTCTGTGTAAGTCTATGGATGTTGAACTTCTTTCACATCGTACGTAGCCAACCATGCTAATCGTAGGTGCGGGGGGGGGGGAAGGGCAGCAAACTAAACAGAAAAAAAGTTTTTAATAAATGAATTTTCAATCGAGATTATTTAAAAGTGCGTAGCTCCAGTCGCTTGCTAATATGGGAGGAGCTGTTCCAGACGGCTGCAGAAGCGCACGTGAAAGTGCGTGATGCGGTGAACGTCTTTGTTCGATGGCCAGCCAAAAGCCACTGCGAAGATGGACAGGGGTTTGGGTGATGGTCCATTCTCATTTGACGCAATGAGAGTTGATCGGCAGGTCGCATGTGACGAGCTCAAGTGTGGGTACCCATCTATGAAACTTTTACATTTTTTTTTATTTTGCCAGGTAAGGCCCAACCTGGCCACAAATGATAGCGCTCAACAAAGTGGCTTATCGTGTGGAAATTTATAGCAGCCAAATACTCCAAGCACATGTTTCTAAAAACCTCTTCCGAGACATCTGGCCAGCGAGGAAGAAAGAGTAGGCCAAATACCCTCGAGAGGGGGGTGGGGGGGGGGGTGACTAGAGGAGGCAGTGGCGGGTGAGCAAGACATGGCCGGGCTGCACCTTTCCTTCAACCATCGTATATCCACGCGGTGCCTGGGGGAGTCTTCGTGGAATTGTGACCTCTCCCTCCTCCCACTCCTGGCATTTGTTGGCAGTAGCCAAGCGACGCGGCTACCGTTAAACCCCACGTTCTGGATGCCAGCCACGTGCCCTGGCTATAATTAATCCCGTTTCTGAAGCCAAATAAAACACATCCCGTCGTCTCCGGAGACCGATTTGCGTCACGGGAATGCTTTATGTCATGGCCCTTTGCGCCGTAAAAATAGATACGCTGATGTGTGAAGGGGGTTGTGATCATACAGGGTCCTGCGCATTAACTCTGTTTAAGAGCGGTGCAGTGTTGGGTTCTCTGTTTTGGGCCAGCCATACAAAACGGCCCAAGGCACACTTGGTGAAACGACGGCCCTTGTTCTCAACCACCTCCCCTCCTGGCCCCACCTCTCAATGTTGTCACCCGTTGTTTGCCGCCAGCATTTTCCCTTAATGACCACGGCCACCGCCCCGATCCCTTCCCTTAACTCTTCCTGCGAGTCCGCACGGGAGCGATCGGCTGCTGCCCCGCCAACGTGGTCGTGCGCAGCCAAATCGGCTCGATAAATCTCGCGCGTCCCCCTCCCCGCAAGCGGCCGGACGTCGACGCGTCGGCGGGCGATTCGCGTCGTGCAATTTCAAAGAGCGACTTCTAATCGTGCGGCCTCCGGTGTGGACCCAAACCCCGCCCTCTTCTGTCTCAATCTCTTGAGCAAATCTCACCTGGTACGAACGGTGCTGATGGTTTTGGTTTTTTTGGTCCGGCAGGGTGCTTTTGAATCGCATTTACTACGCATCTTACTGCATGTATCCCTCCGCTGCGGAGGGTGATGAGGCCGTGAGCCCGCGCACGATGCCCGCCCCGGAGAGAGGTGCGTTTTAAGGTTGCGCTGCGCCCTGCTGTTGCCATCGCCTGTTGACGGTGCTCCCTACTGGGACCGTGAACGTCTTTCGTTCGCGGCTTCTTTGAGAAACGGGACGGTGTTCCTTGCCGCTACCCCCGGGATCGGAATATTTATACTGCAGGAGGAATTCGGTGAGCTATAAAGCTCTTTTTTTTTACAGATGTCCAGTCGGGGCGGGTAAGCACGTTACAACAACAAACAGCGCAAAAACACGTGATAGTAGTCCAAAGTACAGGAAAGGTCAACAAATCGCCCAAATGCATACCAATAAAACTAAAAACATCCCCATCCTACCAGGCAAAGGCCGCTTCCATTTCTTACTGCCTCTCTTTTTTTTTTTCCCCCGACGGTACAACCGAGCCAGCCCGGGTGTGGCTCCGCCAGTGCCAGGTTTGCTTTTCCACTGCAGAAACTGAACCGTGCCGCCGACGTCACGTTTTGGTGAACTCGTTCCCGGACCCGCCCGTGGCCTTGCTTGGCCCACAATCCATCCAGACGTCGTGTGTGAGGCGGGTGGTAAATGGGGGGAATGAGTTGTGTCGCTGGGATTGGCAGCAAATGGCCCCAGCAGGGGAAGCTACGCTGCGCAAGTTTCTAAATCCTGTGCTCGCCTTTTTTCTACGCTTGCGGATATAACAATGTAAAACATTGTACGTGTTGCATCCTCCAACGGCCAGTAGCCCCATGAGATGCATGATTTTCTCTTAACAACCCTCGCAAAATTAAAATAGCAGTGCTTAACATTTGTACTTATTGTGAATAGTTTACAGAGAGAGAGGACGCTTTAGGGATCGACTATTTTCTGGTAATGTACTAAGTGGTTCGGGCTAAGATAGTACTGGAGTGGAATGACTTTTGCCCATTTGTTGGTGAGCTGTGTATTTAATGCTATGTGTAGGGGGCCAATTGTACTGTGTACATTTAATGATAATGACGCATGCTGACACGTGTAAGTTAAAATGTTAAGACTGTGTATGAGACTTAAGGCATTTTTTCCCCATTAAAAAAATATATATTGCAAAATGATGAAGCTATAGTATGGTTAAACATAAAACTTGTTGAAAATGGTGATTTATTGTACAGGATGCGTGTTCTTTCAGTAAACAAAAGGGGGTTGGGGGACGTTATAATGTCAAGTGTCGGGCAACTGCTAAAATTCATTGACAACAATAATGCCATGAACGTTAGAAAAGTCTCTACAGAACCAAGAATATTGGTCAACATTGGTTACCGACCCACTGACTCATGAACGCTATAAAGCTACAGATGATAAAATATTGAGTGGCACATCCACTCAATTGAAGCGGTGGTAGCGCGGGCCAGCGGAAGCGTGGCCAGCGCAGGCCAGTGCAGGCTAGCGCGACCCAGCGCCAGCGCAGGCCAGGGCCAACGCGACCCAGGGCCAACGCGACCCAGCAGTAGCGTGGCCAGCGCCAGCGCGCGGGCCAGTGGTAGCGTGGCCAGCGCCGGCGCGTTCACCGCTTGTTGCAGAGGTTCACGGTTCGAATCCACAGCGGCCATGCCGAGGAGGAGATTGCATGCTTAAAGGTTTCGGATGCACCAGGAAACCACGGCACGACGCAGACTATTTGGCGATGCTGCGTTGGCAGTGGTGCACCAGTACGATTAACGAACTCGTCAACAATCCTGCCTTAAATTCTTTAATTCGGGCACTGGCCCCATGAATCACATTGTGTGTTATCACCGACCATTGCCCAGAACATTGCCTGTATATATTTTAAGGCCAGTGTTAAGTTAGCTGTGGATATACTTACTAAATTTTACCAGGTAAGGCCCATTGAGCTAGTTTGTTTTAAGCGAACTGGCCACAACTCAACAAAAGTGGCTGATGTTAAAATGTATATCAGCCAATTACTCTAAAACATGTGATGTTGATTATAAATGAGGAGAGAGACGTGCAAACTCCAAATATACAGCAGGCGTCAGGGTTGGAATCGAACCCACGATCTCCCGTCTACCAGGCGAGGTAGTTAACATGTCCCAGCCACCACGGCATCCCAATTGTTGAAACTAATGCCACCAACTTGAAAAACACAAAAGGCACCTTAAGTCTGGGAAAATAGGGAAAGTTGTTTAATTCACAGAATTCCACCCAATACATTCACCAAGGACAAAATGACAGTTACCACCATTCCATTACCCAGCGTTGCGGAGTGGATCCAGATGAAATAACAAAACAAGGAAAATGCAAGACATGCATATTAAATTCGCAAATGTATTGTTTCCGCAGGTGGGGTGACGACGTTGAGAGTGCCCTCTTTGCATTGCTCATTAAAGGAATTGGTTTACTCGGGGGGGGGGGGTGGGAATCTAAATTTCGCTGACCCTTGACAAGTGAGGATCGGCTATGAAGCCAGCGAACACCTGAAACAATTTATTTTTTCCTCAAGCGCGGTTAATCCACAAGCCAGATAATGCACCTAGGGATATTCGAGAGTTGCTGTAAGCACCGAACACGATTTGAGTGGATGTTTCCCTGACCGATGTCTCCTGGCGGTGGCGCTCTTTCACGGACTTCCCACAACCTCGGAGAATTTCCGGGGGGTGTACTTCCCCTCCTGGATCAGCTTTTCCCTCTGCTGGAGGATCGCTTTCATCCGGTTGATCTGGAGGCGACACAAGGAAAACGACGCAAAGCGTGTCACCTGCGCATGGGCGAGGGGAGTCGGTGGATCACCGAGAGATTTGGGGAAACTCCCAAAACGCACTGCTGGGTGGACATGCCCCGTCACCACCGGGTGACGACCGTACAGAACACGTGTCCACGCACCCACCTGTGTGGTCCTTTTGAGTGCTTGTGTTATGCGGAACTAATTTCGGACAGTACGTAGCCAACCCCGCTAATTGGAGGTACGAGGGAGACAAAGGTGGCCGGGCGTGGTGCTGGCTACCCAAGCCCCCCCCCCCCCCTCATGTGCCACAGTGCCGACCTTCATAGGTGCTGCTCGCTCACAGCACTGGGCCCAAACAGTCTGTAGAAGACTACGGGGGGGATCTGAGTGGGTGAGCCTGTTGGGAGTGACTACGAGTGAGTGTAGTTGGGTGAGCATGAGGTTTCTAGAGTGAATCGACGACTGCATGCAAGTTGGGTGAGAGAGAGAGAGGGATCTGTGGTGGCTCGGAGATATCTACCTCGCCTGGTATACAGGAGGTCGTGGATATCGATCCCAACCCTGACTCCTGTATATTTGGAGATTGCATGTTCTCCCTGTGGTTGCGCGGATTTTGCTCCGGTTTTTCCCTCGCCATTTAGAATCAACGTCACGCGTTTCGGAGTATTTGGCTGCTGCTAAGAAATGTCCGCTACTTTGTTGAACTATCACTGTGACTAACCAGGTCGCTTCTGGGCCTTGACTGGTAAAATAATGGAAAATAGTTTAACACGTAGGCTTTTTGCGACCAATATCCTTAACAGATGTTTGGGTTAGATCGTGTGAATGTGTCGTGAAACCCGCTACCAGCCAACTAGCAAGGTTTGTGATGTGGACAAAATGTGTCAATTCGTTCCGAGTTCACACCGGTGTGTTGGAGAGTAAACCCACGACATTCACAATGGTTTACGCTCCAACGCACCAGTGTGCTGAACTCGTAACTAAATCGGCACGTTTTGTTTTACGTGACGAAACCTCATTAAATCGGGTGTCTTGGCGGGTTGAACGACACATTTCTATTCACGTGGTCTAACCTAAAAAAACAAACCTCATGGATAATGAAAAATAGATGGATGAATAAGAGTTCTTAGAAGACGAGTGCGTACGAGCGCGCGGTCACCACCCTGCCACCCACTCACCATCTTGGCCTTGTACAGGCACTCCTTGTAGTCCTCGATCTCGGGCTGGCACTCTCTGTTGGCGCGCACCGTGCCTAGGCCGTGCGAGCAGTCGATCACCTCCTGCTCGTAGAGATGGCAGCGGCCGGCACGTCGTGCCATGTTGTCCTTGGAGCGCACCGTGAAGAGTTGGTCAAACTCCACGCCCAGCCACGCCTTCACGTCGACGAACGGCATCGTGGCTTCCTAGCCCGGGGATCGCGAGAGAGGGAGAGAGGCGAGCTCAAAATATCAGAAGCTTGCGATGGACCAGCGGACGGTCACAGTTGCACGTGCACACTGAAAGCGATTAAACATACTTTTACCTTGCCAGGTAAGGCCCCACTGAGCTATGTGGCTCTTTTTTTTTCAGAAGCAACCGACCGCTCAACGAAGTGGCCTATAACGTGAACATTTATAACGGCCAAATACTTAACGCGTGTTCGTTCTGAGGGGAAAAGTGCAAGCGGCCACGGGGAGAGAACAAGCAAACTTCAAATATACAGCGGGCGTCCGGGTTGTGATCGAACCCACCACCACCTCCATACCTGGCGAGGGAGTTAACATCTCGCCATCGCTGTAGGGTTACTGAATGCAGCACGCAGCCATGTCCCTGGGAGGCTCCGCTCGAAAAAAAATAGCTGGCAGCTAATGACTGCAGCCCAGCCGACATTTACACAGCCACGCCCACTCATGTAGCCCCTCCCTCTGTTTATGTGACCCCTCCCACTGCTCAGGTAGCCCCATCTGCTCAAGGTGAGCATGAGGCCAGAGGATTTAGTTTGGGAGGCGGGGAAGGGGTTGTAGAGAAACAGCAGCGTGAGTGAGCATCACAGAAAGCAGGAGACGCCGACTGATTAACGCATGCGAGCGGGGGGCAGAGGAAGGAGAGACCAGAAGACATGCATCCAGGGGGTGACGACAAGAGTGAGGTGCATGAACGCGCCACCAGCGACGTGCGATAAACTTCTTCCGCACCGCACGTAGCCAGCCGTGCTCGTCGGAGGCATGGAAACATTTCTCCCGCGCAAAGTGGGAGCAGGCGAGAGGGGAGATCGGTCGAGGGATTGGTGGAGTAGAGAAGAGCGAGGCAGGCAGGAGAGAGAGAGAGAGCGACATTGGAGGGATCGAGGAATGGGAGGAGAGGGTGCGATTCGAGCAAGGGTGATGAGAGGCAGGAGAGAGATTGGTTCAGAGCGAACTGGGGAGTGAGAGGATCGAGTCAAATCTGTGAATGACGACAAAACCAATTGCAGCAGAGCCTTGAGTGCAGCGATAATACACAGACGGAATGAACAACAGGCAAATGTGTGCATGGAGGCATGAGAATACACAGACGGAATGAACAACAGGCAAATGTGTGCATGGAGACATGGCCATCGGCCTTATGCAGACCGCTAACCTCAACAGAACTGCGTTGCCATTCTAGGCCACCAACTCAAGACATTGAGATAACGTGGTCAACCAACATCGATGACCGTTCATAATAAAGGTTTTGGGGTTAGATCGCGTTATTTATAAATGTGTCGTAACCCTCCACCACCCGACACGGCCAATCAGCAAAAAAAAGTGTCACGTTGACAAAAGACAAATAATTCACTACTTTAGCCCTCCGGTGTGTTGAAGAGTGAATCCACAACATTTACAGTTTGAGTACGACGTTTCGCTGGTAAATACATCCAGCATCATCGGGCATGTATTTATGTATTTACCAGCGAAACGTCGTACTCAAACTGTAAATGTGGATTCACTATTCAACACACCAGTGGGCTAAAGTAGTGAATTATTTGTCTTTTGTCAACGTGACACTTTTTTTGTTTCTGATTGGCCGTGTCGGGTGGTGGAGGGTTACGACACATTTATAAATAACGCGATCTAACCCAAAAACCTTTATTATGAATAATATTGGTCGCGAAAGCCTACGTGTTAAACTGATCGATGACCGTACTGATGAGTCCTAATGAGCGCGAAACCAAGAATTGTAGATAAAATTGGTGCTTGATTTTTCTGGAACGAATCACACGCGTGCAATGCCAGTGCGTGTTGGGCACTACTCCAACCTGACGGACAACAGAGATCGAGTACCACGGGGTCCTCTTGATCGTCTGATGACCCAATAATCACAATACATTGGTACGTTTGTGAGAGGGGTGAGTGAGATGTGAGAGGGAGGTGAGCCTAAGAGTGGTGAGAGGGAGGTGAGTGAAGTAAGGGTGAGGTGAGTACCATTAGGGAGCGGTGGTCGTGAGTCAGGTGAGCGTGAGGTGAGAGGGGTGAAGTGAGCGGGGTGAGTGAGGTGAGGTGAGAACTGTCAGGGAAAGGTGAGTGTGAGTAGGACGAGTGAGTAAGGTGAGGGTCAGGCGAGAGCCGTCAGGGAGATGTGAGGTGTGGTGAGTCAGGTGAGCGTGAGGTGAGAGGGGTGAGGTGAGCGGGGTGAGTGAGGTGAGAGCTGTCAGGGAGATGAGGTGTGGTGAGTCAGGTGAGGGTCAGGCGAGAGCTGTCGGGGAGATGTGAGGTGTGGTGAGTCAGGTGAGGGTCAGGCGAGGAAGGGTTGATTTCGTCTGCTGCTTCATTGACTCGATCGTGTTCACGTCTCTACGACCGCGAATTACCCCGTTATCGTGCTGGGTGCACTGCGCCTGGTTTGTGTCCACGCGCTATTGTTAATGTTTTGTTCCTTAAGCATAATCGTCGTCGTTCTGGTTATTATGTTTGGCTGCACCGCTGATGCGTTCTGTTCCGTTGTT
This sequence comes from Petromyzon marinus, assembly GCF_048934315.1. Lineage (NCBI taxonomy): Eukaryota > Metazoa > Chordata > Hyperoartia > Petromyzontiformes > Petromyzontidae > Petromyzon > Petromyzon marinus. The sequence goes on from NC_133709.1 coordinate 16,582,321, forward strand.
GCCGATTCCTCCACACGGATCGCTCTGATGTCGCTGTGCTTTTGCTCTCGGCTAAACTACGTTTTTTTATTTCACCAGGTAAGGCCCACTGAGCTATGTAGCTCTCTTTTCAGAAGCACCACGGATCCCCCTTGCAAACTCGCTAGGCCAACTGGCTAAATAGGACTGTCTACGTCAGAATTAAACATTGATGCAGGGTGGGGTGAGCGAGGTGAGGGTGGAGTGTGGTGAGTGGTGAGGTGAGTGGTGCGTGCGACGGGGCTGGTGACCCCTCCACCTGGCACTTTATTTTCTACCAAGCACCACGGTGGAAACACAAAAATCAGCACAATCATTAAGGGCCTTCATAATAGTGGGAGGGCCCGGGTAAAGCTACGTGGCCAGGAGTCTGAGCCATTCCATGTTCACCTTGGATGCTGCACGGATGCCCTCTGGCTGCCACATTATTTAACATCATTTTTGACCACGTAGTTCGAGAAGCTTGCCATGGCTGTACCGGAGGAATTACCATCTGGTACCGATACAATGGGGGGCTGATCGATGTCTGGGTGGGGTCGAGGGATGGCTCCCTATTGGTCAACCATGTTAAGTATGCTGATGATATGGTGACTGCTACTCAGAAGAGGAGTTGAAGGCGCTGAGGCTGGAGCGTGCCACTAAGAGGTGGGGTTTTATACCATCAGCCTCACCAAAACTAAGCACTTGCCTGGGTATTTTGTGCCACCACACACTCCACCCCCTCAGCTCCCCATTGGTGACGGAGTAGTTGTAGAGAGAGTGTAGAGTTTCCCATACCTGGGCAGTGTGCTTATGACCAGCTCCGGATTGACAGCAGAGGTCTCACTCCGAATTAGTCGAGCGGCAATATCTTTTCATCGGTTGCGCAACGCTGTGTGCAAGCTACCTGGTCTGTCGCTCCACACGAAGCTTCAGGTCTTCTCGGCCCTCCCTCTATGCTTGTGAAACGTGGACCCCTCTAATGGAACATCTGCGCCGGTCATAAACATTCAGGCTGGCATGACTACGATCCATCCTGGGTTTAACCAGCAGGCTGGATTGTGTGAGGAGCTCACAAATCCTTGAAAGATCTGGACACATTTCCATCAGTGAGCTCCTCCGGCAGGCAAGTCTGCGTTGGCCGGGTCATGTAGCCCGCATGCCTAGCCACCGCATGCCCAAGCAGCTTCTGTTTGGCAGCATAGAGGGGGCTAAACGGGCGCGGCACGGGCTAGAGAAGAGATGGAGTGATGTGGTACAGGAGGACGTGGAGCTGAGTGAACCTGCCGATGACCGGTACCAGCGGTGTCAAGATCGGCCTCTGTGGAGGCTCGTGAAGAACGCTACTGGGCAGTTGGAGGCAGTCGCCCTCCAGCAACAACGGAGGGCTGAGGAGCGACGCTCACAACAACGAGCGGAGCGCCGGGCGGATAAAATGCAGCATCACCAGTCATCTCAGTTAGCCAACCCATGGCACCTGCTGGGTCTGTCCCGAGATCTCCTCCTGTCAGCAGCGAGGCCTTCCGACACTTCACGTGGCCTCAATGTGCACCTAGCCTGGCACAGGCACTGTGGTGACGTCACCGTCACTTGTTGACCGGGTGATTGAGGTTAGGGAGAGGGGTGTGGTGAGGGCGAGAGTGGGTGAGTGAGGGAGAGGTGAGTGTGATGAGGGTGGTGAGGGTGAGTGTGGCGAGGGTGAGTGTGGTGAGGTGAGGGTGGTGAGTGAGGTGAGGGTGGTGAGGGTGAGTGTCGTGAGTGTGTTGTGGTGAGGGTGAGGGGAGGGTGAGTGAGGGGAGGGTGAGTGTGGTGAGGGTGAGTGTGGTGAGGGTGAGTGAGGTGAGTATGGTGAAGGTGAGTGTGGTGAGGGTGAGTGAGGTGAGGGTGAGTGAGGTGAGGGTGAGTGTGGTGAGGGTGAGTGAGGGGAGGGTGAGTGAGGGGAGGGTGAGTGAGGTGAGGGTGAGTGAGGTGAGGGTGTGTGTGGTGAGGGTGAGTGTGGTGAGTGTGGTGAGGTGAGGGTGAGTGTGGTGAGTGAGGTGAGTGAGGTGAGTGAGGGGAGGGTGAGTGAGGTGAGGGTGAGTGTGGTGAGGGTGAGTGTGGTGAGTGAGGTGAGTGTGGTGAGTGAGGTGAGTGAGGGGAGGGTGAGTGAGGTGAGGGTGAGTGTGGTGAGGGTGAGTGTGGTGAGGGTGAGTGAGTGTGGTGAGGGTGTGTGGTGAGTGTGGTGAGTGTTGTGAGGGTGAGTGTGGTGAGTGTTGTGAGGGTGAGTGTGGTGAGTGTTGTGAGGGTGAGTGTGGTGAGTGTTGTGAGGGTGAGTGTGGTGAGTGTTGTGAGGGTGAGTGTGGTGAGTGTTGTGAGGGTGAGTGTGGTGAGTGTTGTGAGGGTGAGTGTGGTGAGTGTTGTGAGGGTGAGTGTTGTGAGGGTGAGTGTGGTGAGGGTGAGTGTGGTGTGGTGAGTGTGGTGAGTGAGTGTGGTGAGGGTGAGGGTGGGTGAGGGTGAGTGTGGTGAGTGTGGTGAGTGAGTGTGGTGAGGGTGAGTGTGAGGAGGGTGAGGTGAGTGTGGTGAGGGTGTGCTGAGTGAGTGTGGTGAGTGAGTGTGGTGAGGGTGAGGGTGGGTGAGGGTGAGTGTGGTGAGTGTGGTGAGGTGAGTGAGGGTGAGGTGAGGGTGAGTGTGGTGAGTGTGGTGAGGGTGAGTGAGGGTGAGTGTGGTGAGTGTGGTGAATGTGGTGAGGGTGGTGAGTGTGGTGAGGGTGAGTGAGGGTGGTGAGTGTGAGGTGAGTGTGCTGAGTGTGAGTGTGGTGAGGGTGAGTGTGGTGAGGGTGGTGAGGTGAGTGTGAGTGTGCTGAGTGAGTGTGGTGAGTGAGGGTGAGTGTGGTGAGGGTGAGTGTGGTGAGTGTGAGGTGAGTGTGGTGAGTGTGGTGAATGTGGTGAGGGTGGTGAGTGTGGTGAGGGTGAGTGAGGGTGGTGAGTGTGAGGTGAGTGTGCTGAGTGTGAGTGTGGTGAGGGTGAGTGTGGTGAGGGTGGTGAGTGTGAGGTGAGTGTGCTGAGTGAGTGTGGTGAGTGTGGTGAGGTGAGTGTGAGTGTGCTGAGTGAGTGTGGTGAGTGAGGGTGAGTGTGGTGAGGGTGAGTGTGGTGAGTGTGAGGTGAGTGTGCTGTGGTGAGTGAGTGTGGTGAGTGAGTGTGGTGAGTGTGGTGAGTGAGGGTGAGTGTGCTGAGTGCTCTGCCTGCTCACCGGAGCTCGCGTCCTTGAGGCCGCTGTTCGACGTAACCCCTGACCCCACTGTCTGCCGTAAAGTACCACGCGTCACGCAGATCCCCTTCACGACGGCGCTTTTCCGCAGAGCACGTCACTAAAATCGATTCCATCGAGCATCGATTAGATTATACTGTGATTCCAGAATCGATTCCTACTGGCGCTAAACTTCTCATTTGCAAAAATATCCCATTGTTAAACTCGTTTAAAGTTTAAAGTTTTATTTATTAGGTATAGCCCTGTGAGCCATGCGGCTCTTAAGTCGGGTGCAACCGCAACAAACAAAAAACTCCCATCCCATTGTTCCACTCATTAACTCCCATCCCATTGTTCCACTCATTAACTCCCATCCCATTGTTAAACTCGTTAACTCCCATCCCATTGTTCCACTCATTAACTCCCATCCCATTGTTCCACTCATTAACTCCCATCCCATTGTTAATCTCGTTAACTCCCATCCCATTGTTCCACTCATTAACTCCCATCCCATTGTTCCACTCATTAACTCCCATCCCATTGTTAAACTCATTAACTCCCATCCCATTGTTCCACTCATTAACTCCCATCCCATTGTTCCACTCATTAACGCTCATCCCATTGTTAATCTCGTTAACTCCCATCCCATTTTTAAACACATTAACTGTCATCCCATTGTTAAACTCAACTCCCATCCCATTGTTGAACTCATTAACTCTCATCCCATTATCCATCCCATAAGAATTCCCTCATCAAGACTCTGCACCATAGAGCCCAATGCATATCCGACCAGGAACACATAGGCAGTGAACTCAAGCACGTACACCAAGCTCTTAAGGCTAATGGTTATTCCGACTACACAATCCGCAAAGCTATCACTCCAACCATGAAGAAGGACCCTCTTGAGGACCCATTCAAAACCATCACTTTACCCTACATTGCGGGGATCACAAAAAATATCTCCAAAATCTTGAATAAACACAAGATCCAGGTCCGATTCAACACATTACATAAAATCCGTGATCTGGTTCCGTCTGTAAAAGATGTGATTCCGGACATACAGTACCCTGGCGTCTACAAACTAAGTTGCCTCTGTGGTAGTAGTTACATGGGAGAAACCAAACGACATGTCTCGGACCGCATCCGTGAACACAAAGCAGAACTAAAACACGGTAGGACCAACACCTCGGCCGTGGCAGATCACTGTTATAATTCAGTAGGCTCACATGACATTGACTTCTCCAAGACAGAGGTTCTCTGCAAGCCATCTGGCTACCATGAGAGATTCGTCCATGAGGCTATCCACATATACAAACACAGAGATAATTTCAACCGAGAAGATGGATTCTGGCTTAGCAATCATTGGAAGGATTTGATAAACCATTTCGGGTCTTAATTGATTGTTCACGCTTAGGGTGGCTTTCAGACAGCATACATTAATTTTTCGTCTCCCCTCTCCTCTTTTCCGAACATAGATGGACTCGTCCATCTGAACAAACTGCCAAATCGCTCTCCGTGGTGCTAACGTTAAATACAAACCGCCACTTTTTTCAAAAAAATGTTGCTGTGGTTTTCACACCTGATGATGATTGCTTGTGTTGCAGACGAAACGTCGTGAGAATTTTATTGTTTTATATTTTTATTATTTTATTGTTTCCCTTCTACGTGGTGACATTACCGAAAGAACCAAGAATATGAATCCCTGAAGTCACGAAAGCTTTAAATCAAAATTTGAATCTCATCCCATTGTTAAACTCATTGATGCCCATCCCATTGTTAAACTCATTAACTATCGTCCCATTGTTAACTCATTAACGCCCATCCCATTTTAAACGCATTAACTCCAATCCCAATAAACTTGATCTGGAGCTTTTGTGACTGCAGGTATTACTTTTTGGTTCTTTCGGTAAAGTCTCGTAGAAAGAGAAAATAAATGAAATAATAAAAAATAAAAATCATGACGTTTCGATCACAACACAAGCAATCATCATCAGGTACAAATGAATTTCGATTTAAAGCTTTCGTGACTGCAGGGATTTCTCTTCTGGATTTTTTCGGTAAAGTCACGTAGAATTGAGATTAAATAATACAAATAATAATAACAGAATAAATTCTCACGACGTTTCGGCCACAACACAAGTAGACTTCCTCAGGTGAAGAAACAGGACTGTCCGTAAGACAGCGCTTGAGTGAACCCTGCCAAGCTTGGAAGCGTCTTTTAAGCTGTGTGGGAGGAACAGAGCGCCTTGACAAAGGAGTTTACATATTAATTAACATGTAACTGGGGGATTAGCATGATGTTGGTGTGAGGGATGAGCACCACGGAGAGCGGCGAGCTTTGTTCAGACGGACGAGTCCATCTATGTTCGGAACGGAGGAGGGGGGGGGAGGAGGAAGCAGCCATGATGCGCTGCTCTGTCCTGTGTTGCGTTATAACTATGCTATAAACTGGACTGCTATACATTACAATATTATACCTTCCAATCTAAACTACATTGTATAATATCGTATCCATAGACAACCCCCACCCTTGAATTATACAATGCGTTACTCTACACTACCCTATACTTTAGACTATAAAATATTAGACTTGTAGTATTACACTATCTATTATTCTACTAACCCTACTGTATACCACACTGCTGTATATTCACTATACAATTACGGTACTATATATTGCCTTAGTAATTATGTTAAACATTACACTGTTATACTATTTATTATTATACAAAATGCTATAAACTATACTATTGACCGTCGTGTGAAAGGTACTAAGAGGCAGTGCCAGTGAATGGACTGCGGTCTGAAAGTCACCGTAAAATACAATCAATCAAGAACCGAAATGGTTTATAACGTCTTTCCAATGGTTACTAAGCCAGAATCCATCTTCTCGGTTGAAATTGTCTCTGTGTTTGTATATGTGGATAGCCTCATGAATGAATCTCTCATGGTAGCCAGGTGGCTTGCAGAGAACCTCCGTCTTGGAGAAGTCAATGTCATGTGAGCCCACTGAATTATAACAGTGATCTGCCACGGCTGAGGTGTCCGTCCTACCGTGTTCCAAGTCTGCTTTATGTTCACGGATGCGGTCCGAGATATGTCGTTTGGTTTCTCCACTGTAGCTGCTACCACAGAGGCAACTTAGTTTGTAGACGCCCGGGTACTGTATGTCTGGAACCACATCTTTTACAGACGGAACCAGATCACGGATTTTATGTACTGTGTTGAATCTGACCTAGATCTTGTGTTTATTCAGGATTTTGGAGATCGTTTTTGTGACCCCCGCAATGTAGGGTAAGGTGATGGTTTTGAATGGCTCCTCAAGAGGATCCTTCTTCATGGTTGGAGTGATGGCTTTGCGGATTGTGTAGTCGGATTAACCATTAGCCTTGAGAGCTTGGTGTACGTGCTTGAGTTCACTAGCAATGTGTTCCTGGTCGGAAAAGCATTGGGCTCTATTGGTATAGAGTCTTGATGAGGGAATTCTTCTGGGATGGATGGTAGTGGGAATCTGGTTTCAGGTAAGCATCCGTATGGATAGCTTTCCTGTAGACAGAGTGGCTCATTTAACCATCAGGTCTCCTCTTAATTAGGACATCCATAAAGGGTAGCTTGCCATCTTTTTCGACTTCCATGGTAAATCTGATGGCTGGGTGTATGAAATTGATGTGGTCGAGGAGTTCGTCAAGAGCAGGCCGGCCATGTGGCCAGATGACAAAAGTGTCATCCACGTACCTCTTCCATAAGGTCGGGCGTAGAGTGGCTGTCTGGATGGCGTCAGTCTCAAATTGTTCCATGAAAATGTTGGTTACAACCGGAGATAGGGGGGGAGCCCATTGGGGTGCCCTCAGTTTGTTTGTAGAAAGTTCCATTCTAGGTGAAGTATGTGTTGGTTAAGCAGTGTCTCACCAGGGGGGGTACATCAGTATGCAGTCCTTAATTAACCAAGTCTTCAATGATTGCGATGGTGTCAGGTCCAGGAACTTTGGTGAATAGGGAAACCACGTCAAAACTGACAAGCAGGTCATCTGGGGACAGGGAAATATCCTTGATGGTCGAAACCAGGTGAGTAGAGTTTAGTACCGCAGAGGTGGTTTTTCCAGTAAAAGGCCGCAGGATTTCAGACATAAAACGATCCAGTTTGTAGGTGGGGGAGTTGATAGTAGAGACAATGGGACAAAGGGGTGTATCTTCTTTATGCATCTTTGGAAGGCCATATAATCTTGGTGGCCTGGCCGCAGAAGGTTTCAACGAGAACTGTTTGGTTTGATCAATTAATGCTGTTGAATCAGAAATGATTTTGTTGCTTTTAGTAACGAGGCTGTTGGTGGGGTCTCTTCTTATTTTGGTGTAGCTGTCATTGTTGAGTAGTTCCTGAATTTTGTTGTTATATTCTATTTTGTCCATGATGACAGTGGCATTGACCTTGTCGGCTGAGAGAATGACAATGTCATCTCTCTTTTTTAATTGAGATAATTCAAAGCGCTCATCTTTGCTGATGTTGCTTGCTGGCATCTTAGCGTTTTTGAGGGTTGCAGCGATTTCAGATCTTGCTACGTCTGCAGCGATGTGACCCAGGCCCTTGAGTGCCACGTCGACATGGGCAATAATATCATTAACTGGTATGTGTTTAGGTGTGACTGCAAAGTTTAGTCCTTTAGCTAAAACGGTTTTCAGACCATCAGAAATAGAACTGTTACTGCGATTAATAACGACTTTGTTAACGTCTAGCTTTTCGGTGTGTGGGTCCAATTTCTTGTTTGAGAGGCGGTTGAATTTGGAAATCAAGTTGTCCTTACATTTGGTCGACATAGTGGCAGCTGAAGAGGCAGTCATATTGTCTACATGTTCCCAATCCGATGTGGACATTTTTTGCCGTCAATGATAAGTGTGATTTGTAGAGTGTCTTGTCTAACTGATCTAGTTCGGTGTGCGTAAGTCTGATTTTTTCTGAGATAAGAGCTAAGCTAGTCCTAGTTACATGCTAATTTATATGTAAACTCCTCTCCCCCCTCCTCCGGTCCGAGCTCGTCACTCTCTGTGGTGCTCATCCCTCACACCAACATCATGCTAATCCCCCAGTTACATGTTAATTTATATGTAAACTCCTTTGTCAAGGCGCTCTGTTCCTCCCACACAGTTTAAAAGATGCTGTCAAGTGTGGCAGGGTTCACTCAAGCGCTGTCTTCTGGACAGTCCTGTTTCTTCACCTGAGGAAGTCTACTTGTGTTGTGGCCGAAATGTCGTGATAATTTTATTCTATTATTATTTTATCTCCATTCTACGTGACTTTACCGAAAGAACCCAGAAGATGTACAAATGAATGAGAAAAAGGCAAACCTAGTAAACTTTGAAATTTGATGCAATACAACACAGAGAGTGGGCTAACACCCTACCTGGTTGATTAAAGTTCCTCCAGAGAGTGCTAAATTTGAGAGACAAAACACAGACACGGAGACACATAGTTTTGTCTTTTTCTTAAATGTAGCACTCCTATCTCTGATGTAGGCCAATCAGTTTAAAAGACAATGCCATTTAAATGATCAGAGCATGTTTTTTTTGCATGTTCTCCGTAGGTAATGTGTGTGGTTCATGCAGTGCGTGATTCCTTCAAAAGGCATCTATTTGATGTTTGAACATTTTAACTCCTGGTTTATTTCCAAAAAAGGATAAAATATATTCTCTCATTTCATACTTTGATGTACACATGTGAGTGTGTGTGAGTGCGTGTGCAGGATTGGAAGGATGCCCTGGTGGTCCCCCTTTTTAAGAAGGGGGTCCGCACAGACTGTAACAACTACAGGGGCATCTCACTCCTCAGTGTGCCGGGAAAGGTCCTGGCAAGGATTATTCAACATTGCCTTGCCAGGCACGCTGAGGAGAGGCTTGCGGAGCCCCAATGCGGTTTCAGGAAAGGGCGGTGCTGCACAGATGCCATATTTTCTGTCCGTCTGCTACAGCAGAGGTGTAGGGAATTCCAGCAAGACCTACATCTCTGCTTTATTGACCTGGTCAAGGCCTATGATACCATCAGTAGGCCTGGGCTCTGGGTTGTTCTTCGTGCTTTTGGAGTACCTGACCCTCTGCTCACGATCATTAAGGACCTTCATGATGGTGAGCGGGCCCGGGTAAAACTACGTGGCCGGGAGTCCGAGCCTTTCCCTGTACACCTTGGGGTGCGACAGGGATGTCCTCTGGCTCCCACATTATTTAACATCTATTTCGACCACGGAGTTCGTGAAGCCTTCAATAGCTGTACCGGGGGAATCTCCATATGGTACAGATATAATGGGAGGCTGATCGATGCCCGGGTGCGGTCAAGGGATGGCTCCCTATTGCTCAACCACGTTACGTATGCTGATGATTTGGTAATAGCTGCTCATTCAGAGGAGGAGTTGGAGACGATGCTGCTGAGACTGGAGCGTGCAACTAAGAGATGGGGCCTTACCATCAGCCCCACCAAAACTAAGCACCTGTCTGGGTATTTTGTACCATCGGACACTCCACCCCCACAACTCCCAATCGGTGATGGGGCAGTTGTGGAGAGAGTGGAGAGTTTCCCATACCTGGGAAGTGTGCTTATGACCGGCTCCAGTTTAACAGCAGAGGTCTCACTCCGAATCAGTCGAGCGGCAATATCTTTTCATCGGTTGCGTAACGCTGTGTGGAAGCTACCTGGTCTATCGCTCCGCACTAAGCTTCAGGTCTTCTCGGCCACGGTCATTCCCTCCCTTCTCTACGCTTGCGAAACATGCCCCCCCCCTAATGGAACATCTTCACTGGTTAGAAACATTTAGGCTGCCCTGCCTACGATTCATCCTGGGTTTAACCAGACTGGATTGTGTGAGGAGCTCACAAATCCTTGAAAGATCTGGGCAAGGTCCCATCGGTGAGCTCCTCCGGCGGGGAAGGCTGCGATGGCTGGGTCATGTAGCCCGCATGCCCAGCCACCGCATGCCGAAACAGCTTTTGTTCGGCCGGATCGAGGGGGCTAAACGGGCGCGGCACGGGCTAGAGAAGAGATGGAGTGACGTGGTACAGGAGGACGTGGAGCTGAGTGGACTTGCCGATGACTGGTACCAGCGGTGTCAAGATCGGCCTCTGTGGAGGAGGCTCGTGAAGGACGCTACTGGGCAGTTGGAGGTAGTCGCCCTCCAACAACAACGGAGGGCGGAGGAGCGACGCTCACAACAACGAGCGGAGCGCCGGGTGGCTAAGGCACAGCAGGTTGGCACATTAGGGGGCACAGGTGGTGCACCAGCCAGTCATCTCAGTCATCTCAGTCAGTCGACCCGTGGCACCTGGGTCTGCCCCGTGACCTCCTACCTGCGCGCGTTCGACATTTCACGTGGCCTCAAGGTGCACATAGCCTGGCACAAGCGTTGTGGTGACGTCACCGCCACTTAGTGGCGAATGGCGGTTGTTGTTGTGTGTGAGTGCGTGTGTGTGTGAGTGCGTGTGCGTGTGTGCGTGTGTGTGTGAGTGCGTTCTAGGTAAGACTCGAAATCGCATCTTTCAGGGAACGCATCCCCGTGGCCCGCACTGGACCATCCGTGACAAAGAGATCTTCATGGCTCATCGTATTCCTCCTGCAGTGATGCATACATATTCAGATTCTAATTAATTCTTTGAATACAATGGAGAAGGAATCCTCACGCCCCACCCACACCCAACCCCCAAATTGCGGCTGGAGGTGTCAGAATCGGAATCAGTATTTATGCCTCCAATATGAGGAATCCGATGAGCTATAAAGCTCTTTATCGCAGATGTCCAGTAGGAGGGAGGGAGGGTGTCACAGGCGGGGAGACGGCCAGGAATAGCCGATGCCTCGCGCCCAGATTTTTAATTATTTTGTTTTTTTGTGAATGGGCGAGAGAGCAGCCGCCGCGATCAGAATATTTTAATCGATTTAAAAAAATGTTCAGTAAGGGGGCGGGGGGGCAACGGGGTTATTGTTACACCACCACCAACAACAACAGTAACAGCAGCACACAAACAACGAAACACGAAGCATTGGAGAGGTAAGCAAGCCAGCCAAAGTGGACGTTGTATTTGAGCAGGTAAGGCCCAGTGAGATGACAGCGGGACCCAGCCAACAACAAAAACAACTACAAAGATCCCCCGTGTAGCCTGCTGATAGCGAGTAGGAGCGCCTCTGAAGGACTGCACCGCACACGATGGCGGTGGGTGGCCAGCGACACAGTGGCGATGTTTACTGCACACCGCACAACCACCACCATCATCATCATCACCCACTCCAGAACCAGCCCTTTCCCTCTACAGCCCCTCACCACCATCTACTCCACCCTCACCACCATCCACTCCACCACTCACCACCATCCACTCCACCCTCACCACCATCCACTCCACCCTCACCACCATCCACTCCACCCTCACCTCTCCACCACTCACCACTCTACCCTCACCACCATCCACTCCACCCTCACCACCATCCACTCCACCACTCTACCCTCACCACCATCCACTCCACCCTCACCACCACCCTCACCACCATCCACTCCACCACTCACCACTCCACCCTCACCACTCTACTCTCACCACCCTCACCACCCTCCACTCCACCACTCACCACTCCACCCTCACCATTCTACTCTCACCACCCTCACCTCCCTCCACTCCACCCTCACCACTCACCACTCTACTCTCACCTCCCCCCACTCCACCCTCACCACCCTTCCCTCCACCCTCACCTCCCTCCACCCTCACCACTCACCTCTCACCACTCCACCTTCACCACCCTCCCTCCACCCTCACCACCACCACCACCATCCCTCTGCTCCACCCTCACCACTCACCACCCTCCCTCCACCCTCACCACCCCCCACTCCACCCTCACCACCCCTCCCTCCACCCTCACCACCACCACCCTCCACTCACCACTCTACCCTCACCACTCACCACCCCCCCACTCCACCCTCACCACCCCTCCCTCCACCCTCACCACCCCCCACTCCACCCTCACCACCCCTCCCTCCACCCTCACCACCCCCCACTCCACCCTCACCACCACCCACTCACCACTCCACCCTCACCACTCACCACCCCTCCCTCCACCCTCACCACCCCCCACTCCACCCTTACCACCCCTCCCTCCACCCTCACCACCACCACCACCCTCCACTCACCACTCCACCCTCACCACTCACCACCACCACCCTCCACCCTCACCACTCCACCCTCACCACTCACCACCCTTCCCTCCACCCTCACCACCCCCCACTCCACCCTCACCATCCTCCACTCACCACTTCACCCTCACCACTCACCACCCTTCCCTCCACCCTCACCACCCCCCACTCCACCCTCACCATCCTCCACTCACCACTTCACCCTCACCACTCACCACCCTTCCCTCCACCCTCACCACCCCCCACTCCACCACTCACCACCACCCTCACCACTCCACCCTCACCACTCACCACCACCCCACCCTCCACCCTCACCACCCCCCCTACCCCTCCATGACCCCTACGACCGCGGTGCCAGCGTGGGGCCTGAGCCATATTGGGGAGCCGTGGAAGGTTCCATGGCAGAGGATTCTCTCCCCACCCTCCACCCCCACGATGCCCAACGCGGGCGCCTCGCAACCTCGCCCAGATTTTCCGCTCAGCTCCGGAGCGAAACGTCCCGTTCTCTTTTTAGTTTATCACCGGGACGTCTCCACGTCTCTCTCTCTCTCTGGATCCCTCTCGACCTCTCCACAGCTCTGGATCTCTCTGGATGTCGCCACATCTCTGACTTTCTCTCTCTTCTCTCTCTCTCCATAGCTTCATCCAGCTGTCTCCATCTGCGGCGCTTCGTCTCATCTCGAAGCACACGTGAAGAGTGTTTGGGCTGCTTGCTGTACATCTCCACGTGGTTATTATGCCACTTCGTTGGGCTATCATCTGTGATCGACAGGTCCCTTCTGACAAAGAGCAACGTAGCGGTGGCTCAGTGGGGCCCTTACCTGGTAGAATAAAACTCGTTTAGTGGTTTAGTTTGAGCTGTCTCCAACCTCCTCACCTCCTACCGTCTCGTCTGTCTCTCTGCCCCGCTGGAGGAGTCCGGAGCTGCTGGTGGAGCCTCTCTCAGCCATCCAGGGGATCTCTCAAGCCCCGACAAAGTCCTGCTTCTCGTCCTCCTCGTCCATGGCCCAGCCCGGCCCTCGGCGCCCCAACCCGGCCCGGCAGAGCGCCGAGGCAGCGGGGAACGGCGGTGGTGACGGCGGTGGCGGTGACGGTGGTGGTGGTGGTGGCAGTGGCGGTGACGGTGGTGGCGGTGGTGGTGGTGCTGGTGGTGGTGGTGGCGGTGGTGGTGGCGTTGGTGGCGGTGGTGGTGGTGGTGCTGGTGGCGGCGGCGGCGGTGGTGGCGGTGGTGGTGGTACCGGTGGCCGCCTGTTCCAGCGCTCCGACTCTATGGCAGCGCGCTCCGTGCGACTCCTCGAAGTCCTCGACAAACTCGAGCACCGGTACGGGTGGGGGGTGTGGTGTGTGGTGTGGTGTGTGGGGGCGTGGGGGCACAGACGCCAAGCGGCCAGCAGCAAACAGCACTGCTCAAGACGCAGGAGGGGAGAGTTGGCGCGGGTTAGAGCTGGGGGCGCTAAGGTGGCCGAGATGTTGACTCCCTCGCCTGGTATACAGGAGGCCGTGGGTTCGATCCCGACCCCTGTATATTTGAGGTCTGCGTGTCT